>NW_026251688.1:2652500-3900000 GCF_025201355.1 Halteromyces radiatus
ATACTATGGATATGACACAACCGACTTCTCCTCCACCTTCTTTTTATCTTTCTTCTGAAAGTTCCAAAATGACTTTATGGTAAATAATAATAATAATAATTTATAAACTAATATTAATTATTTTTTTATTTAACTAGGATGGGTGATTTGGAACCTTGGATGGATGAACAATTCATAAGACAATTATGGATATCAAAAGGTGAAAATGTAGTGGTGAAGTTGATTCGAGATAAGCGTAATGGGTAAAGAATCAAAGAAAAAAAAATATAATCCTTTTTTTTTTTTTTTAAAGAGAAAAAGTCATTTATCTATTTGATATTTAGGAATAGTTTGGGTTATGCTTTTATTGGATTCACTTCAAGTATTTCGGCACAAAGAGCTTTGGCTACTGTTCATGGTACAAAAATGCCGAATTCTCAAAGACCTTTTCGACTTAATTGGGCTTCAGGTGGTGGTATTTTGGATAAAAAGTAAGTATAAAAAAAATATAATATTGATTTTTTATTTATTTATTTATTTATTTATGCTTATCTTTATATATATTTATGTAGAGAAGATCGTGCTCCCGAATATAGCTTATTTGTTGGCGATTTAAGTAGTGATGTTGATGAAACTTATCTCTTGGTAAAAAAAAAAAAAAAAAAAAAAGAAATGATATCAAAACAAAAAATAAATTCATCAAATCATATCTTTTTTTTTTTTTTTTGTAGGCTATGTTTCGACAAAGATATCCTTCTTGTCATTCTGCAAAAGTCATGACGGATCCTGTATCTGGTCTTTCTAGAGGTTATGGTTTTGTTCGGTTTCATGATCAACAAGAACAACAAGATGCTTTGGTGGAAATGAATGGTGTTTGCTGCGGTCAACGACCTGTTCGGATTTCATTGGCGACTCCTAAAGGTGGTGCTTCTTCCATTGGAAATACTTTTAATCATCATCATCATCAACAACAACAACAACGATATCAACACCTACAACAACAACAACAACAACAACAGCAACAGACTCAGCAGCAACATGCACGTTATTATCAGCTGGCACTTCAGGCACCTGCTCTTGTTCAACAACCAACTGATCCATCCAATACAACTGTATTTGTTGGTGGCCTATCAACTCCTCTTAGTGAAGATGAATTAAGACTTTACTTTGCTCCATATGGTGAAGTTACTTATGTCAAGATTCCCCCTGGAAAGGGTTGTGGATTTGTACAATATGTCTCACGTCAATCAGCAGAAATGGCAATCGAACGTATGAATGGTTTTCAAATTGGTCAATCTCGTATTCGTCTGTCTTGGGGTCGTTCACAAAATGATAAGGCTCATATTGCATCATCACCTCCACAACAACCACAACCTTCTTCATCAACGTCTTCTTTACCTAGTCTATCTTTTCAACAGCAATCCGATTATACTTATCCATATCAACAACAACAACAACAACAACAACAATCTAGTGTACTTCCTGCAGTCATCGATCCATATGATTCTTTTCCTTATACCTCTCCATCCATTCATCCGTCATCTTCTTCAAATCAACCAGTTTATTCATCATCTACTTCTCTTTTACCTAATGATCCAAGTCAGCATTCATATTTACGGTAATAATAATAATACATCAGATGATGAGATCATTCATTCATTCATTTTTTTTTATATATATACTTTTTATAGAAAAGCATCCCAGCCAATCAACAGCAATGGATATGATTCTAATATCATGATTTCACCTGTGTCATCCTCCACCAACCAACATTATTCGACAACAAGTAAGATGATACATCATGCATCCAGTCTTTCAACATCATCTCCTGGATTATATTCATTCCAATCATTATCACCTCCTTCCAGTAGCCGATTACCTCTTTTATTCTCACAACATGAAGATAATAATCAACAAGACACTTATTATAAAACAAGCAATGCCATGATGCCCTTATCTCCACCAGCACCATCTCTATTACAATCATCATTATCGTCATCATCAACATCATCGCATCAACCTCATCATCTTTTACAAGAATGGCCAACGACAACTACGCCTATTTGTACTCTAGCCACTTCCTCGTCCAATGTGGTCAATTCACCTACATCTAGTACTCATGAAACGAATCAATCACAACATCATTGGCGACGACTTGGGGGTATTTATGCTTGATCCTTATTCAAACTTTTATGTTGTTATATTCCATATTTATTATTGTCCTCCTCTATCCTCATATGTTTTTTTATTATTATTATTATTATTTTTTAGTTGGTACTCTTATCTCTTTTTACATAGTAGTTTAGATTCTTCTTATTCTTATTCTTTATTCTTGTTATCATCATCATCATCTTATTATCATTATTGTTATTATTATTTTTTTTGTTAGTTATTTTATCTATTATTCCCCTTCTTCCAATTTGTTGTGTTCTTGCCCTTTTCCTATTCATACATACATACATACTTTGCTTTGTTAACCCCTCTCTTCTCAATAAAACGAAATTTATATAGTCCCTTCAATGTTTTTTTTTGTTACAAAATTTCATTTACACTCCAAAAACGGGTTGCCAAAAACGGAATTGAATGCTGTGTAGCATTTTTTTTCCTTTTTTCTTTTTCTTTTTCCTTTTTCTTTTTTTTTTTTTTTTTGTCAACATCAATGAAACCCTTTTATTTTTCTTTTTATTTTTCCTAATATTGTCTCATTCTCTTATTGATTATTTTTTTTATCGTTTTCTATGGAACAACAAGAACAGAAGGTGGCCTTGATTACTGGCGTGAATTACCTTGGTGTTTCTTACGGTATAGCCAAACGGTTACTCGAATTATTTCAACAACAAGGACATTCTTCCTCATTGACTATTATATTTGCTAGCCGAAACTATACTCGTACTGCTGAAGTACGCGATTATTTATTACAAAGTCATCCATATGCTAACATTGATATTGTGGTACTTGATTTGAACTCGATTGATTCCATTTTAGCCTGTTGTCAAGTGATTCGAGAGAAGTAAGTGATTGCGAATATTGAAAACTAACACGTCTAATTATTATTATTATTATTATAGATATTCAAGAATTGATTATTTGTTTTTGAATGCAGGCTATTTACCTTCGTCGGGTATACGATGGAGTACACTTTTCTATATGCTTTGGAAAGATCCGATTGGTCTAGTAGAAACATCTGTAGCTACTATACAAGCATCCTTAGGAGAAGTCAATCAAGATAACATAGGAAAGGTATTTGCATGTAATGTATTTGGTCATTATGTTATGGTAAGTGATATTTGTTCTATACAGATAATTTTACTTATCTTATATATGTATATATAGATGCGTGAATTGGAATGTTTACTTACTAAAGGATCAGCTGGTACAAATAATGATAAAGGTGGTCGAGTGATTTGGACAAGTTCTTCCACTGCATTTAGTGAATGTTTTGATATTAATGACTGGCAAGGATTGAAATGGTAAATCATCAAAAAAAAAAAAATCAGTCCTATTTCTCATTCAAAATATTTTTTTTTTTGTGTTATTTTATTTTATCATAGCGAATTACCTTATGAATCATCTAAATGGGCATGTGATTTATTGGCAATAGCAAGTAATGAATACTTCTTACAACATCAACTGAATATTACGTCCTTCAGTGTATCACCAGGCGTTGTGGCTAGTGCAATTGGAAATTTACCTTTATGGCTTGTCTATTTTCGAAGTTTATTTCATTATGTGGTAATTTTTTTGCATGAAATAATAGATGATATCTCCTGATTATCTTTTATATATGATAGTTTCGATTGTGTGGAGTTGAATCTCAAAATATTACTGGTTATCGTGGATCTATTAGTGCTGTCTTTGTTGCTTTACAACCTCTGGACGTACTTAATACTATGTTAAGGTACACTTCAGCAACTAATCGTTGGGGAACTTCTTTTGTTAAACCGAAGGTATTGGATCATCTAGAATTGGAACAAGCTTATACTTTATTAGAACATTGTGAACATAGTTATCAAATTTTAGTTCGAAAAAGAAGAGAAAAATAATAATAATAATAATAATAATAATAATAATAATAATATTGTAGTATAATGATTATATATTTGAAATAAAAATTTGTTTTGCCTCTTTAATATTTGACAATGAATGAATATCATCATCATTTGATAATATTTATATAGTATTTGTTTAACGCGTAGATCAAAACAAGACAAAAATAGATTAAAGAAAAATACATGTGATCATCGGTCATCAAATTCATCCAACATCTTACTGTTAAAATGAGTTTGAATCATACCCTTACAAGACAAGAAGTTCAAAAAAAAAAAAAAAAAAAAAAGCGGCTCTTTTTTTTTTCGTTACATTTTCTCTTCTTCTTTTTCGTATTTTATTCATTCTTTTTTTTTATATTCTATACATATAGATCTATTTATATAAAACCATATATCCCCTTTGGTCATATTCCAATATATATATTTATACATATATATATATATATTTTTGACCTCATTCATATATTATACTATAGTTATTAGTAATGGAATACGTTGGAAAACTGGGAAGCCTTTTTACTTCGGTCCAAAGTTTTTATAATGATATCAATCCTGCGACTCTTAGTGGTGCTGTAGATATTGTCGTAGTTGAACAAAAAGATGGAGACTTGGCTTGTAGTCCTTTTCATGTAAGATTCGGTAAATTGTCTTTATTAATGCCTCAAGAAAAAAAAGTAAGTGCGTATAAAAAAAAAAAGTTATTTGAAAATGGTTTAACATCTTTTTTTTTTTCTTTAGATCGAAATTAAGGTGAATGGACAAGTTGTACCCTATTTGATGAAAGTAGGTGAAGCTGGTGAATCTTTTTTTGTCTTTGAAACAGAACATGAAGTACCTGAAGAATTCCAAACGTCACCTATTGTTGGTGCTGTTAATGAAAGCAAAGTTGACGAGGTAATAATAAAATCAAAAAAAAAGACTTCTTGTTATTTACTTTAAATATCAAAATAGGAACCTCCCTTTTTAGATATTGGTGAATCCAAAAATCAAGAAAATGGTAAAGAATTATAACAACAAGAAAAATCATTATGAAACTCATTTTTTATTTTTATTTTTATTTATTCTATTAGCTAAACAAAATATTTCTCAAGACAAGGATCAGTTTGAAGATGATGATACAAATATGAAACTACCATTACCTGCTGAATTACAATCTCCGAAGATGATCATTGAAGAACAAATGGATAAAGTTGTCACCAATATGGACCCTTATTCTACACATTTGCATCACCATTCACAACAAAAACAACAACAACAAGATGTTACTAGCAATTTGAACAAAGATATTGACAACTTGACTTTGGATTCTCAAAATAATATTAAAAAACCTGCTCCACAAAATGATGTTTATCCTATGGATGATGGATCCTCTTTACTGGAACGTGTTATACCAGAAGCTATCAGTACTACTACTATTGCAAAAGAAACTTTTATAGTACGACCTGCTAACGGTGATATATATAGCAAGATTATGGATGTATCTCATCGATCAGTACAAAAACGACACGATCAATCGTCATCATCATCAGAGCAAATAGAAGAAGATTCTTTACCTCTGGAGTCCACTTTTTCTCATCAACAATCGTTAAAATCACAGAAACAGCAAAAACATCAAGGGCAAGATGACTCTGAACCTCAAGAAGCTCATGGCCATAATGAATCTATTGTATTGGACATTGCTGGTTATAAAACAGATCAAAATGATTGGGAAGAAGCACATCGGCAACAAGTAGACAATCTGATTCTTTCAACATTAGAAGATGAAATGAAGGCTGATTTATCTAAAGATGGAACTGATGGTATTGCACGCGCAGAATCTCCTATATCGATGACCAAGAAGGATGATCTACCTCAAGTTACAACAATAACAACAACAGAGACAACATCAGAAAGCAATAACATATCAACTCGATTATGGGGATGGGGTAACTCTCGTAGAAAAGGTACAAACGAATCACAGGAATCATTGAAAAATAACAACAACAGCAACAACAACAACAATAATAATAATGATGAAGACGACGATATGGACGATGATGATAATGATGATGATTCAACTTCGATTGGCACCGACACCACAAAGGCTACTGATGTTTCTCAAACAACGACAATGGACGAACAAGGCAATAAACTTATTTATAATAACAACAATGATTCAACACCGTCAAAATACCAACTTGTTCCTGGCACCATTTATCGCATTGAAATGAGTTTATGCGGCCTCTCAGCTTTTGGATCCGATGAAAAAGAAAATAGTCAAGTATTTGAAGAACATCAGATCACCTATGATACCTTTATGCATAATCCGAATCTTCTTAATGACAAACGGCTGGTATTTCGTTATGAGCGTCGATATTATGCTGCTGGACATACTGGACCTTTGTTTACCTCCTTATTGTTGTACAAGAAGCCCTTGCAAGAAACTTCTATTGGCAAGAATGATCATCATCCATCTACTACTGGTTCTGGTTCGTCGGCTGGTAATGTGGAAGACAGTCGAGAATCCTATCTCTTTGGCAAAGGTTGGCGTCAATGGCTTAGTCGTTCTTCTGTGGCGGCTCCATCTACCTCGACTGATAGCTCAACTACTGATAAGTCTTCGTCCGAAATCAATACAGTAACAGCAAACATAACGGAAACAGCAAAAACAGCAACGGATGATGATAAGGATGGACATGATGATGTAACTACCACCTTTACAACAACTACGAAAACAACTACAGTTGGATGGAATGAAGTGCACAACCACGATGGTAAGAATGGTGATGATCTGACAAACTCAATGAACTTTGCACCTCGAAAGAACTACGCTAAAACGCTACGATTGACCTCGGAACAGCTCAAGCAATTAGGACTGAATAAAGGAGTCAATACGATTTCATTCTCTGTTACTTCAGCATACCAAGGAACAGCAACATGTGCGGCCAAGATATTTTACTGGGATTACGATATGCCGATTGTGATATCAGATATCGACGGAACCATTACAAAGTCAGATGCTCTTGGTCACGTCTTCACTATGATTGGCAAAGATTGGACTCATCATGGTGTAGCTAAACTATATACGGATATTTGCAATAATGGATACAAGATATTATATTTGACTAGTCGTGCGATTGGTCAAGCCGACTACACAAGGGATTATTTGAAGAAGGTGGAACAAGGGAATTATCAGCTGCCCGATGGACCGGTTATCATGTCACCAGATCGACTTTTCACTTCATTTCATCGTGAAGTCATTATGCGGAAGCCTGAAGTATTCAAAATGGCATGTTTAAAGGATATACAACGATTATTTGGCGGACGCGACCCATTTTATGCTGGATTTGGAAACCGAATGACAGATGCTATCTCTTATCGAAGTGTCAATGTACCTGCATCTCGTATTTTCACTATTGATCCTTATGGTGATATCAAGTTGGAACTTCTCAAAGGATTTACATCATCTTATATTCATCTGAATGATTTAGTAGATCAAATATTCCCTCCTGTGAATACCAAGACTACAACTACTGACGAAGAATATAATGATTGGAACTTTTGGAAACAACCTTTACCAGAAATCGAACTTCCTCTTGCCGTGACTGATACCAAGAAATCTCCTCCTACATCTCCCAAACCAAAACCCATCAAGCCTGATCTTTCCTCATTACCTACTGAAGCCGTCTTAACCTCTGAAAAACAACAAGGATCATCTCGTGGTAGTTTATTGCGTAGTTTAACCTCCATGTCATCAACATCATCAAGTTCTTTATTATCTGATACGAGTCTTCCTCCAAGGCGGCAATCACCTTCTCCTCCACCAAGTAATATTACATCTTATTTACCAACAACAACAACAGTGTCTGAAAGTAGCGTTGACAACAATACAATACCAACAATAACAACAACAACAACAGCAGCAGCATCAGCAGCAACAACAGCAGAAATAGTGCCAACAACAACAACAACAGTTGGAAATAGAAATCGTGTACACTCATTCACTTCTACTATACGACGATCTTCATTATTGCTTGGAACAATCCCACCATCAACCTCGACTCCAACTTCAGCTGAAACTTCAGTACAAGATGATGATACCATGAAACAAGATGATGGTGATGTTATTGATAAGGAAAAGAATCAAAATGAATTACGACCTGAAAGCCCAACATCTAGTGGATTGATGAATCATATATTATCGAACGGCATTGGTGGTGTACGGAACACGTTATCAAGAACGTTTGCTTATGGTCAAGATGGTGATGGTCAACAAACTGAAGGAGATCATTCAACCACAAAGGCAAAAGATGCATCAGCAAAAATACCAACGACTGGAGAAAAGAACCAACAAGAAGACGAAGATGATGAAGAATTTGATGCTTCATTGGATGATTTGGAACATGATATGGATGATATCCCTTTTATTTAGTCTCTTGGTTTTAGAATTTGTATTTTGGTTGTATTATTCAATAAAGATGGTTTTTTTTTTTTGACAGGGTGATAGATTGGGTAATAGGAAGAAACGAAGAGCTGTGTAACATCTTTGATTTCCATTGTAGTCTAGAAGCCGAGGATGATCTGCCGAATCAAGTGAAATTTCTGAAAAAAAAAAATGTCCTTACCACTTCAATGCTTCGTTTCAAAATATATAAAGCATTTCAATGTAGAAAAAAAAAATTTTTTTTTGGGTCACTCACATGATCATCCTCCCTTTTGGTCTGGATGATTTCAAGGTTTCCGAAAGATGTTTTTTTTTTAATCTGATGGTGAAGTTTCTTTTGCATAAAAAAGGACCACGTACACAAAGTAGTAAGATTTCATTGGTTCTTTGCTTGATTTCAACCTGCCTAAAAAAGAGATCACTCCTTATGATAAACATTTACTATTTTTTTTTTAGGCTTTCAGATTTTCCCATGCTATATGAACGTTTGATAGAAATACACATACATACATACTTTATATATATATTAAAAAAAAATGAAAATTAAAACATCTCGAGAAAGAAAAAAAAAAAAAGTGGCATATATATAAAAAAAAAATCAAACTTGGGGTTTTATTTGATTAAAATGATTGGAATTGAAATTGAACTAATAGATAAGAAGATAAGCACTATGTATAGGTTTGAGGAAAAAAAAAAAGAGACCATATATACAAAAAAGAAAAATTGTTAAGAAGAGGATTCATTCATCAAAAACCGAATTGAAGTTAGGAGAAAAGGTATCAGCAGTATGTTGATTGTTAGGATGATCCAAATCATCCAAGATGGATTGATTTTCATTATTGTACAAAGCATGGAAATGATCATGATGATGATCATTAGCTGTAGCCACTTGATTTACATCCGAGCTGTTGTTATTATTATTGTTGGTGGTGGTGGTGGTGGTGGTATATTTCATCATACTGGCACTGCTTCTTATGGCCCAAACGCGACTAATATTAATCAAAGATTGTTGACTTTTACTTAAAGAAGACATCAGCATCTGTGATTTTATATATAAGAGAGAAAGAGAAAAAAAAAAGAAAAAGAAGAAGAAAGAAGAAAGAAAGAAAAAGAAAACAAACAAGGAGAATCGTTTTTTTTTTTTTCATTTTCTTTTATATCTCCCTAGTTCCCTCAAAACATACCACCCCAAAAAAAGAAAAGTGCATAAACCAGCATCCCCCCCCCAAATTTGACCTCGGCATCCATTTGGAGTAAAGAAAATTCCCACACACACACAAAAAAAAAAAAAACAATTGCATCAACATAACCTTTCATTGGATGGTGGATTAACAATACACACAAATTGGTTTTTTTTTTTTTTATATTATTATTGGTAATCATCTATATTAAAAAATAAAAAAAAAAAATAAAAAATATAAGACTAAAAGGCCAATATCTATAATTATTGTTGTTCTTGTTGTTGTTGTTGTTTCCAGTTCAAATAGGTAACAGAATGGACTGGTGTTGATTTCAATGGAGCTACATTGATCGGTGGACTAGCAAACCATAAGATGGGACCATTCGGTTGACGTTTAAGTGATGATGCTAAAATACAAAAAAGTTAGAATCTAGACTCTTTTTGTTTCTGTTCTTGGTTTTAGTTTTTCTTTCTTTTTTTTTTTTTTTTTGATTGTTTTTTGTATACCGGTGTCATGTGGGATGGTTTCTAAAGACGTATTTTGAAACTGTTGTTGTTGTTGTTGTGGATATCCATTAGGTGGTTGTGTAGATTGTTGTATTGTTGTTGAAGGAGAATTATACATTAGTTAATACAGGGTATCTAATTAATAAAGAGAAAGAGAACGAAAAAAAAAAAAAATAAGGTGAAAGACTGAGACTCCGCTATCTATCACCTTATGATTAACAATGTGGAAAAAACATTCTTATTGAATCAGTTTGAGTTTCTGACTCTTTTATTAAAAAAAAAAAAAAAATCATTTTTTTTTATTATTATTTTCGTTTTTATTATATTCTTTTTTTTTTTTCTTTCCATGTCAGATACCAAACATATTCGAGAAAAAAGTAAGATTATATTAAAAAAAAATTATATTTGACAACTGATGACTATATTTAGGCACCGAGTTATTACAACATGCATTAAATAATAATGAAGCATTAGCCAAAGATATTGAACGAGCTATCTATAATATACATTCGAATCATATGAATACAGATTATAAAAATGCCATACGATCACACGTTTTGAATTTGAAAGATACATCGAATCCCTTATTAAAAGAAAATGTTCTTCAACGTGTCATTGACCCTGTAGAATTTGCTCATATGGTAATTTAAACTATGTAACCATGATATTATATTGATGATTTTTTTTTTTATTTCATATAAAAGGATGCTAATGCTATGGCCTCTTTGGATCGTCGTCAAACCAACGAAATCTTACGTCGTTCTTCACTTTTGGATTCCCTTGATACCGAACAAGTTCAACCTATGAAAAGAGATTTGGATGATCCTGATAGATATAATCGTTGAATAATAATAATAAAAAAAATGATTCACATTTTTTATATTTTATATATATATATGAGTGGCTTAAATACTAATAGTTCATTTCGTTTTGCCTGACAGCGGCAGTTGAAAGCAATGTTCCTCCAAAAAAAAAAAAAAAAAAAAACCTTCTCTTTTCTTTCTTTCTAATTTTTTATTTTTTTTTTTTAATCACGATGGGCAAAAAACATACAGCACAAACATTATTAGATGTTGACGATTTCGAAATTCAAGAACATCAAAAATATGCACGATCATTAGGCCCTCGTGGTAATCATCAACATGAAGTCGAGTTTTTAGATGGATCAAAAAAGTTGGTGACCATGCCACCTCGTTTCCGTAATCTAGTGTGGGTCAAGCGAGGTAAAAAAAAAACAAGATATATATATATATATATATATTCTTTACGATTAATGATGACTCTTCTTATTTTTCAACATAGGTCATTTTGTGGTAGTAGATCCTTCCTTGGGAACTGTGTCTGAAAAAGTAGGTGGTGAAATTGTTCAAGTTTTATTCCCAAAACATATCAAATCCTTACAACAAGCTGGCAAATGGTAAATATATATATTATAGAATGATGTCATTTACTGTTTGATTTTTCTTAGGCCAACTGCATTCTCTCAAAACACTAGTAATGACCAGGACAAGAACGAAGAACAAGGATTGGACAGAAATAACTATAGTGATGATGATGAGGATGATGATCTTTTTGTCAACAACAATCGACCTGTGATGTCTGAAAGCGAATCCAGTAGCGATGAAGAGTAGATAACAAGTAATTCACGATAGTTGATCCCACTATTCCTGTTTTTTGGTCTTCCTCCTTTTTTTTTTTTTTTGATTCTACCTAGTTTATTCATAGACATACCCAATCTTACATTAATCATCATCACCATACAACGTTATTTAGATAAGTGTCATTATTTCGACCTCTCTGCAATTGTATATACTTTTTTTACAATAAAAATTTATTTTTTTTTTCCTGCGCATATTGGCGATGATCATCTCACGGTATAAAATATTCAGGGACAATTCGATGATGGATTGTTGATGATTGATCATTATACAGGGAATTCTTATTCTCGTCCCTTTCGGTTTCTTGTTTTTTGAGAGCCCCAATTTAGCCAACAAAATTACTTTTACCTCTGTTTTCGATCCACAGTTGTATACTTTTGCAACTCACTCAAAAAAAAAAAAAGATCATCATCACACCATATTTGAACTAAACATATATGAAAACATACTCTTTCAATTGTATTAATACCTTACCTCCCAATTGATACATTAAATTAAAAATAAAAAAGTCAATATCGTCATCCTTCATCCAATAATGATCATCATGCAATAAAATTTTCACCATTGGATTCCTTTCTAAAAAATAGCTTAGTATGGTCTAATACCATTTTATTGCTTATCTTGCCATCTAATAGTGCAATCATCACCAAAGCATTTCATCGATTTTTCCAAAAATTGCCTGATGATCCCTCGACGATTTATTTTTACAGCTAAAATTTGGCTGAGGAGTTCCAAATTTTTGGCTGTAAAAATCCAAAAATGTTCAAAAAAAAAAAGCAAGGTGAGTGCCTTTAATTCCCGTGTTTAAATCTATCACCATATTGTATAAGTACGATTAACAAAAGACGTGTATGTTATCTATGATTACTTCTTTTGTTAGTGAATCAAAAAGATAACTTGTTGATAATGTGTAGAAAATAAAAAAAAAAAGAGTCATTTGACACCTAACCTTACGCTAAAAAGAAATCTTCAAATCCCCATTTTAAACCTTCAGTCATACCATAAAAGCACTACTAATAAAACATGTGTATTTCATCTATGGCTATCTTTTTTTTTTATCAGGTTACCAGTGTCTATTTATTTTCATCTCATCATCATCCCATATCATATATCATCCCATATCATATATCATCACGTGTCTCCCATCATCATCCAATGTCATTCCAATCATCCGTTCATCCCATCATTTTCTTTTAAAAAAAAAATGCCGATCATTTTATTACAAAAGGATTTGCAATAACAATGGTAATAATAGTAATAATGATAATAAAATTAATAATAAAAAGGGTAAAAAGAAGAAGATATAAAGGCATGGAGAATATCATAAAAAAAAAAAGGAAGAGACCATAAAAAAAAAAAAGGGGGAAACATCTGACTAGATTTCTTGGCGAAAGAGGAAAGACTGTACAAAGAACCAATCACCCATAACGACAGCCAACATGGAATAAAGAATGGAAGAGAATAATAAAAGTAAGGCCATGGTCAAATTCAGACGAGCCCACCAGGCTTCATAGGGATTACTACTGGAAGCACAACAACAGGCACCAAGTACCCAGAACGGAGGACAGAACCAACCCAAGATAAAGATAATGGCACCTATAGGAAATCGACGATGAACTATTGGTTGTTGTTGTTGAATATAGATGGTATGGAACCCACCAGGTTGACTATGACGAACACTACCATAATGTGAAACGTATGGAGGTTGCAGTGGAGTAGTGGAATGAGGATGATATAAACCCGGTGGTGGTGGATGATGGATATATGGTTGCGGCGTGGGGAATGAGACTCTTTGATCAACTGGAGGTAATTGTTGAGGAATAGAAGGGTATAAGGAAGGTGCTGATGGTTGAGCATCACTTACACACGAAGGATTGTAGCTTGGGACATCATTATAACTAGTATGGCTGTTGCGGCTATGGTCGGTAACGGTGTATGGTGGTGGTAAATCACTATTGTTGCTGTTATCGTTCGTCGTAGCACTACTACTATGTTGTTGTTGGATAGAGGATTTATCCAATGGCATTGAAGAGATAACAAACAATATTAAAAGTAAAGGAAGAGAAGGAAAATAATAAAAAAAAAAAGGTGCGCCGGAGCCAAAAAAAAAAAAAAAAAAAAAAATGAAACGGAAAAGGGCAAAAAAAAAAAAAAAAAAAGGTTCCATATTTAGGTATCACTTTTTATTGATATATATACAAAAAAAAACTCTATTATCATCATTATCCACGACATAAGAAAAAAAAACCTATAGATTAAACTACATATCATCTTCATCCACGGCTAAAGTATCATAGGCATAATTATTCAAAGGATAATGCCATCCATTCCCCAGACTAAATAAAATAAAAACGTAAGACTTAATCCAAACATCGTGATTTTTCTTGTACTTACGGTGCACCAATAGGAAGGAACCAAGTCATGGGTGATCGTCCAAGAACTTGTTCAATATTTGATCTAACGAATAGAAGAATAATATATGTATATATGAAATTATATCAGTTCACTCTATCGCCTTTTTTTTTTTTTTTTTTTTTTTTTACCTTGTCCCTAGATCCCATGGATTAAAGTATTTGCTGCGCATGATATCCATCATCTGATGCCGTCCATTACGTCGTCGTTGTCTTGATCCTAATCGATAGTTAGCCTTTTCATAAAATTCAATAGTGGTTCGATTTTTGCAAAGTTGACGTGTATGAAAGAGACTGAATGGAATTAAAAACAGTCCAAATACGGCAGAGACAAAACATAAGAACAACCAGTTGAAATCGATCGCCAGTATTCCCTATATGATGAAAACCTACCATAAATACTTTTTCCTTTTTTTTTTTTTTTTTTTTTTACCATAGGTTGCTGCATAATAGCTATGGTAGGTGGTAACGTAGTGGCAAATACATAGATGCAAAATAAAGAACCATAAACAATAAAGAGATAAAAGAACTTGTAATTATAAAATCCTACACAATTGTTGATCCAAGGGCAATGACTACAAAAAAAAAAAAAAGATCAATGGGGAAAGCTAAATTAAAATGAATGCGCTCATATCATCTGTCTGTTCTACTTACTGATCCATTTTCAAGATACACCTAAAAGTAAATAGATAAAGCAAGAATAAGTTTCCATTATTAGTCATATTAAACTAAAGATCATCCTATTTCTCTTCTATTTGCTTGAATTACCTTTTACAAGTACGACAATGGTGACTTCGATCATATTTATCCATTTTGCATTTCTGACAGTATCGTTTAGCGCCATCGCGTTTAACAGTAATGGAAGAATGGGTAGTACGACGGGTACTGCTACTGTTGTTGTTGTTGTTATTATTATTATTAGTATTATCAATAGGAAGGATGGCAGGACTATCAACATTGTTATCAGATAAGTGGGTTGAATTCGTTTCGATTTCTGAATGGTGGTGAGTAGAAGGTGGTTGGCTTTGTAGTAGTTGAACATATTCACTGTCTTGGTATCCTTGTTCAACATCCGCTACTAGTTCCTCCTTCTTGGCAGCCTTGAAGATATAAATAGAAAGAATAAGTCTCGTATAGCCCTTCAGTTTTATGGTGATCATAATTCAAAATAATTCCTGTTTTGAGACTTACATCGATCGTATTACCTGGTGAGGTCCGTGATGCCTTGTAAAAACACCATAAAGCCAAGAAAAAGAATGGTTCAAAGAATAGAATGTAAAGACAACCTAAATATAACGAAGAGAAAGAAAAAGGAGTATGTTTGTCAAATAAGTGAGGAAGAGAGCTGTAATAGAGACATGCGCCGGTTTTTTTTTTTTTTTTTTGTACCTTGTGTAATTGCATCGTTTTGAATCAAATACAAACATAACCGGAAATGATATGCCCAAAATGCCCAAGTAAAGATACCTAATAGTAACACAACGGGTGAAGCATTAAGAGTAAATGTACAGCATGCTTGTACTTTTCTAAGAAAGTGAGTTCCCATAAAATAACGTTTTCAAAATAAAAAAAAAATGAAAAAAGAAAAAGAATTAAAAAAAAAAAAAAAGAAAAACAAAATTAAGAAAAATTTAAAAAAGTGAAAAGCGATACATACGAGGCGGTAATTCAAGTTTACTCAATATCAATAAGAGACCCCTTGAAATTGATCATCCATGGTAATAAAATGAAGAATAGTTTTTTAAGGTATACATGTCAATGGATAAATAATATCTAACTAAAGACTAAAAATGATAAAGTAGAATGATGAATGCTGTATAACTAATAATATATGATATATAAGAATCTATGAGGTAGCTTGTAATTCTTTTTCTTGTTGTCTTGCCAATTTCTTCATTCGCCAAGTATTCGCCTTGAATTGGACCAGAATCAAATTGAGTGTGAATATCACTAGAGCACTTCCTAACATAGTAAACATAGGACCAGGACCCATTGCCGACATTAAACTTGAAGATACCAGTGAACCAATCCCTGCCATTATATACCGAGCGAAATTGTTGCAAGCTGTGACCGAGGCACCCCGTTTTCGAAAACAATCCACCATATATGCTGATAATGTTACATTGGGTACCATCAATGCAATACCAATAAAGAACTGACAGACCACACCATAAGCCCAATGCACATTTTCTTGTACACACCAACCATATCCAATCATAGCAAAAAGATTTAATAGAATGGCTCCATAGAATTGAATACCACCAAGTCGCATTTCAGGATAAGGCTGATCATCACTGTTGTTTTCTTGTAATTTGATCACTTCTCGATTGTATTTTCTATCAGACATCCTTCCACCAAGAATACCTCCAATCATGCAACCTACCGCGTTGGGAAGATAACATAAACCCGCTGTACCTGAATCCATACCATATTGAGATTCATAAGTTCTTGAAAAAGTAGTACTGACAATATAAAGGGCAAAGAATCTAAAAAAAAAAAAAAAAAGAAAACTGGAATCAATACTAAATATCAAAAAAAAAAAAAAAGAAAGAGAACTTACAAGACACCAACAAAGGTAACAGTAAGTGCAATGTTCAAGTTCAACAAGAGATTCAAAGCTTCCAAAGGATTAATTCTATTTTTCATTCTATTTTTCTTCTTTTGTTGTTGTCCTTTTTCTTGAGGATTAAGAGTAGGTATCACCGTAGGTCGCCATGTTTCTGGTAAGAAGAAAAAGATGGCAAGAAAAACACAAAAATTGAAAATTGCCAAAAAATAAAAAGTAGCGCGGAATCCAAAACCAATGTTTAAATAACCCCCAATGATAGGCCTATCAAAAAAGGAAAAAAAGAAATTAGTATTGTTGAATCTTTTTTTTTTTTTTTCATCTTACCCTAAAGCAGGTCCAAGGAGTGGACCACAGGTATACCAAGCAAAAGCACGACCTCTTTCATGAGCTTCATAAATATCAGCCAAAGTACCAGCACCCATAGACATAACAGAAGAAGAACCAATCGCACTGAATGCACGGAAAATAATGAGCATAGTGATGTTCACAGAAAGAGCACAACATATAGACCCTGTTACAGAGATCATAAAGGATGTCAAGTAGATCTTGCGTCTTCCTACCCTATCACCAGCAGAGGCCCAAAGTAATGGCTAGAACAAGATAAATGATTAATGACCAGTTACAAGTGATGATACGATGGGATGATGATACGATGGGATGATGATATGGTGGGATGATGATGGGATGGGATGATGAATGGATAAGTACTTACAAAAAAAGCTGTGAAGAAGGTAAAGATGGAGACTGAAAAAAAAAAAAAGGTTATGTTACCAATATCTTTATAAGTGTTGCAAAAGTTGTTCATTAATAGAAGTAACCACTTACTAGATGCATTCATAGCGGTATCTGAGGCATTGAAGGCCTTTTCCATATCGATGAGAGCAGGGTACTACGAATAAATAATAATTGAAGGATGCATTAGTATTTGAAAGAGAAAAAAAAAAAATCGGAGTGACAAAAGACTAAAGAAAGAACTTACATAGATGGTGGAAGCCAAGGGAGATCTAAGAATCAAACAGATAAAAAGGAGTGATTAGATTTTCCATGTCTCTATAACATCATAATTGAATATTACGCAGCACCGGCAGTAGCAACAATAGCCAAGATCATTGTCTTTTTTCGAAAAGAAAAAGTACGAGGATCAACCAAATCTTTTCTTGATGATGATTGTCGCTGTAAAAATAATCGTTTCCACCAAGCAATATTTGATATTGGTGGTGATGATGATGATGATGATGATAATATTGACAGATGATTATTGGTTGTGATTCTTTCTGTTTGAATAATAGACTGCTTTCCATCTTGATTAGTGTGGATAGTTGCATCTGAAGCAATAGTGTTTGCTCTTTCTAAATCAACAGTTGATTGGATAGAACGTTGATGATGTTCGTCTTCTTCGTCTGAATCATGATGATCAATAGTCTCCATAATATGAGAAATCATTGGGCCACCTTGATCTAATGCTACTACAAATATACTTTTATTTGATTGATTTGTCTGTTGCCTTGTAATTGGTTCCATTTTTAATCCCACCCAATGTTCTAATATGAAACTAATATAAAAAAAAATAGATTGGAAAATAAAAAAAAAAGAAAAAAAAAAGATCAAGATAAAGAGAGAAGGCAACTTTTTTTTTTTTTTTAATAATAATATTTTTTTTTTCTTGTGGCATCAACGACTCGCGGAGTCCAAAGTAAGGTCCTATACTTTTTGATTACATTGAACCCCCATTTTGGATAATGGGTAAAAAAAAACCCATCACTCATGTTCAAGGGTCAAACTTAGCAGTATCATACGAATCATCATAGGAGTCATCATCAGGCATATCATTTTTATCATCATTCTCATAAAAATATAAACTATAGATTATCAAAATATCATATCAGCTATCTATCTTTTCTTTTTTTTTTTTTTTTTTTGTTGAATTTACAATGATCATTGATAGATGGAGATTGATTTTTCCCTGGAAAAAGATTCTTCCATAAAGTTAGAACCCCAAGATTATTTAAAATAGCCACAATTTTCTCTCACTTATCATAAAAATTAAAAAAAAAAAGAATAAATGATACAATATTGACACAATCATAAAACATCTCGGCATAGCCAATCTACCATATACAAGAATTTACCTGGAGATCAAATACTGTAAAACCAGTCCAATAGAATCATCCAATTTCTTTTTTTTTTTTAAAAAAAAAAAAAGGTAACGCAAAGGATATGGAGAAGGAAGCAATCTTGATTACTCCAAGATAATAACGAGGGATCGCTGTATGCTATACTCTCAAAAGATAGAAAAAAGAAGAAAAAGAGAGAGAAGGTGAATCATAAGATGGTATTTTTGATTTAAATGTAGATCAGTGGGAATCAAAAAGAAAAAGCTTCCCCCCTCATTTGGAATTCGAAACATTGAGCATCCGCCTCCAACCTTATTGGTAAATCTTCCCTGAGTTTCTAACTGAATGATCCGAAAGATTCACATGATGTTCAAACATAGGAACAAAAACCATCCCCCCGCGATCATCATAGACACAGAGACATCGAGACAAATAGAAGAAAAAAAGATATTATATTTACAACAAAGAACTAAAAAAAAAAAAGACTAAAAATCATAATAAATGCAGTAATAAAGGAAAAGAAATAAAAAGGAAAGGGGACGGTATCACAAAATAAGTATGAATGAATGGAATGGAGATAAAAGGAAGGAAAAAAAAAAGAATGAATAAAGGGTGATCCTATATAAACTAAGAAGATAAAAACGATAGTAATAATAATGCTAATGATAATGAATATAACAATGAAAAAAGAGGGAGTTGGGAAAAGAGATTCTATAACACAAATATAAATACCTAACATCTAATGACTAACAAATAAGTTGACAGTACTACTTGCACCACGACTTTCAAAGGCCATTTGTACATCATCATCAGAATTGATTGTAATAAAGTCTTCATCTTCATCTTGGTACTTTAATCGAAGGATATCGTTGGGTTGTAAGTTGGCCACCAATTTGATCTTCTTTTCCACTTTTTCCATCAGGTCCGTAAATCTAATATCCACAGGACAAACAATCACATAGATTCCATCGTTATAACTTAGCTTGATCTTCAAAGTATCCATAGTAATAGGAGATCCACTGCTAGTTGGTATGGATGTCAAAGGAGGAGATTGCTGTTGTTGTTGTTGTTGTTGATAATACGTACGAGAATTGATAGGTACTTGAGGTAAATCATCCCATTGGTGAGGACCATTTTTGTGAATGTTGGGACTACTTTGGGATCTTACTCTTGTTTGTAATGCTGCTGCTGCTGACGCACTCATTCCTGTTGATGAATAACTAGCTGCGGATTGAGAGAAGCTTCGTCCTTTGGGTGTGTCTTCAGTCATAAACTTGGTAGCAGCATCTGTTAGATAAGCACCATCTTCATGAGTTTGTCGTTGCCATATAGCTGAAGATTTGTTACTATTACCGCTGGTGTTTTGTGGGTGATGTAATGGTGAAGCTGATGATGATGACGATGATGATGATACAACTCGAGGAGTAGTAGGAGACGAGGGTTTTGAAGGTGGTGGTGATGCCGGATAAAGACCATGATCTGTGCTGGATTCACCATTGTTATTTGTTGTCACACTGGAGCTGCTTCGAGGTAAAGGTGATAAATTCATACCAGGAGTTGTAGCATAGATACGAGGACTTGTTTTATTGCCACTACTTGATCCTTCACCATTATTGCCGCCACTAAGGCCCATTTTTGACCTTGCATGATGTAATTGTGCTGATATGGAATTGCTTCTAGATCGTGCTGGATGGTATTCTTCATCTTCTTCATCTTCAAAATCATCCTCTTCATCTTCATCATCAAAGTAGGAAATATGACCTCCTTGAGTGGGTGGCATGGACATGAGATGGGTATTTGGTACGTTTGATTTGTTGAACATGGTCATTTTGCTGAGCGTTGTTTCCCATAATTTCACTTGTTCTTCATTTCGGTAACGTACAGAGAAACTTTCGACTTCACGATCCTTGTATTCCACTGTTAAGGTCCATACACCTATATATATATATATAGAGAGAGAGAGAGAGAGGTATGAATAACAAAGAAACAAAATAAATCAGGATTCTAATAGGCCTCTTTTTTTTTTTTTTTTTTTTTTTTTTTTACCTTGTTGAGACTTGTTGTGAACACCAATGATACGACTGATCAGAATCAAATATTTAGGTTGTAATGTACCAGCACGTTTCTTTTTGATAGAGAGAGTATTGCTTTTGGTTAATCGATTGCGAGAAGAATCACGAGTTTCCTTGCAGAATAGTAACGCTTTTTCAAAGAAGAAAGCATGGAGATCCCTAGAGTTATCATTACTTGTCATTGTGATCTTTTCTTGAAGTAATAGGCTGCCATAACCATCAATACTGATTCCCTATTAAAGCAAGTCAGTACGTAAGAACAATAATAATAATAATAATAATAATAATAATAAATTATTACCTTCCAATCATCTACACGTTTCTTCAAATCTTCTACGGCTTGAATGTTTTCATGTTGACGTTGAGTTTCATTAACTTTTTCGGTAACACGTTTGATAGATTCCAGACCATCATCCATTTCAGCAAAATAAGGCCAGTCTTTGTTTGTGCTTTTGATGAGTTCACTTTGTAACAAGGGATATTTGCAGATACGTTGGACAGGTTTGATAAGCATAGAAGGTAATTGGTAAGTCGGATTTAAGATGTGTTCTAATTTTTGCAGTTTGGGCGTTTCTTGCACTACCAAGTCTTGAGCAGAATAATAATTGGAGCAATAAGGTTCATACACCGAAAAGGCTTCTTCATTTTGAACAAACAGGGCGCCAAATCGTTGTTCTTCAGGTTGCTTTTCTGCAATTTCTTCTAATTGGATCAAAAACTTACGTTGGAAGTCTACCAAAGCATTCAAGTTACCAAATAAATAATGAATGGTATCAGGAGGTAATATCTTTTGAGCATGTAGTTCACGCATATAGTTCTAGTGAAAAAAAAAATAGAAGTATTTGTTTTTAGTGATAATTTTTTTTTAAAAAAAAGAGTGATTTCATTTACTTGTAAAGTTTCCATATCTTGTACATATTTTCGTTCAGTTTCCAATAATTCTAAAACCACCTTATCGCGAGTATCTTTGGGACCATCTGCATCAGCATTTTCATCAAGGGATTTTACTGTAATAATACCGCGCTCATCCAATATATTGAGGATCTTCTGAATAGTATTCACAACCTATCCAAAAAAGTAAGATATCAGTCAATCAGTTTTTTTTTTTTTTTTTTTTTTTTTTTTGTCATATGATCTTTTTTTTTTTTGGATGAAGTGGATTGTTCAACAATGAGAAGAAAAAAAAAAGGGGGGCACATAGTCCCTGGTATAATATATTTCTTTGTGTAATCATCAATATCATCCAAAAAAAAAAAGAATAATAATAATAATAATAATAATCTAGACTTACTTTGACAAATCCATTGGTATCATTTTGATAAAGATCAGTAATAGTAAACATTTCATCTTCAGGAAATAATAGTTCTTTTCGGCAGGCGACAATAAAATGATAGACACTAGCTTTGCATGCGTTGACAGAGTTGAGAGATGGATTTTGGTCAACTTTGAGAGGATGTTCAGGTTTGAGAGCGTTATATAAAGTACATAGAGAACTACCACGACGACAGATATGCCATAATTTTGATAAAGGATCCCCACCACTTTTCAAAGAAGTTGGAGTTGTAGGCGGTTCATTAGTTGTAGGTGAAGAAGCTGTATTATTTTCCATTTCGATAAACTCTCTCATACCAGGTACATTAGGTAATTGATCCAATACAGCACGACAAATATGATAAAGTGAACCACTTGATGTAGGTGTCAAAGGATTATTACATAACGTTTTGGTGGTAGAATATATAGAAGGAGTAGTTGGTAAAGGTGTTTCCATCATTGTCACAGGAGGTACACTAGGTAAAGTACCTAATGAAGGTGTTCTACGTTTCAGAGCCATAGCTGCCATTGTATAATATTGTAGTGGTGGTTAGCAATGGTCGGAAAAGGAAAATAAAATAAAATATATATATATAAAAAAAAAGAAAGAGTGCTTTATATATATATATATTTAGAGTGTAAGGATGAAAAGAAAGAAAGAAGGAAAAAAAAGAAAAAAAAAAAAACGAAGAAAGAAAGAAAGAAAGAAAAAAAAAGGAGACAAAGAGAAAGAAAAAAGAAAAAATAATAATTGTTGAAAGAGTAGGAGTATGAAATGTTAATTTCAATGAGTGACAACCAAAAAAGGGCTTTTCAAATTTTTTTTTTTTTTTTTTTGATTGGGTCTTAATGGGTGGTTTACTTTTTGCTCATCTTTTTTTGTTTAAATTCACCAATAAGCATTCATCTGAATTTAACTTGCTTCTGTTATAACCTTTTTCTTACATTTTTTTATTATTTTTTTATTTAAATCATTCTATTCTTTTTTCTTTTTTTTTTCTTCTATTAAGTAAATATAAAATGGATTCATCGGATCAAATAAAAAGAAAAAAAAAAAAGGTGAAAAGAATAAGGATGAACCAGACCATGTAAACTATATTTTTTTTCAGTTACCCAGTTTACGGAGTTCCAATGGATAACTTTAGTAGTTTCAGTAACTTACCATCTTACTTAAAAAATATATATATATTCTTATTTAGGAACAAATCATCACTTATTGATTTGAAAACAATGAAAAAGAGAAATTAGTTCAATCATACCTTTTAGATCTCTCTTTCCCATTCTTATTGTTTGAAAATCATTTTTAGATATTTGTTTGTATAATTTTGAAGAGGAGCATAATTACATGCAAGACCAGAGAGAGAGTGATCTTCCCTTTTAACGTAGTACCGAAGACTAACCTTATTTGGCTTTGACCTGGTTTTAAGTTCCCTTTTGGCTTTCTCACGAAAGATTTTGCTTGTCTTATCTATTAACCTTTTTTTTTTTTCATCATCATCATCAATTAATCATAAAGGAATCATTTTTATGTAATGAGTCAATAATGATTATAACATTTATTAAAAAGTGACTCATCCATTCATTCATTCTTATTTCTCTAAGTATAATTCCTTGAATTATATTTAATATTAAAAACAAAAGGTCAGATAGGATTACTGTAAAATAAAATAAAATAAAATAAAATAAAAAAAACGTGTGTGTGAAAAATAGAGAAAGGATATTCAAAGTATCACATACGCATTGAAACTCCATCAATATACGCCTGTCAATATCATATCATTCTAATATCCACGTTTTTCATACAAAGATGGAAAGGAACACGTTTTTTTTTTTTTGTTCCATTGATTACCTACGTTTACCCTTGTAAAATAACGTGGCAACAATAACAAAAGAGTTTTTTTTTTTTCTATTATTATTATTATTAGCTTCCATAGTCTTAAAGGGTTTTACCTTGACATTGATTTGAACTCCTTTATATATATGTATCATCATCATCATCATCAATAAGGTTCATTGAACAATGAAATAATATAATAAAACAATAAAAAAAAGGTGGATCTGAGATTTTTTTTTTTTAAAAAAAAAAAACTATGTACCTGAAATCACTGCTCAACCATTATAAGCGGTGATTGGCTTAATAGAAGTATACTAGGCTAATAGTAAGGAATTGACTACACTTTATTCAATAATAAATGACGGAATTCAAAAGCAAGATGTCGCAAAAATAGGAAATAAAAATATAGTAAGGATAGAAAATAGATGACAAAGAAAAAAGAGTTGAACGCATAATCCAAATTGAATACAAGAAGAAAAAAAGGAATGGCAGTAGTTCCATTGAGTGATTTGAATAACAGAAAATAAAATATATATATTTAGTCAACATATCCATTTTTTTTATATTTATTTTAACTTAGCTGTATTAAATACATCCTCCTAAGAGATGATAACATATTTTAATATGTTGCTGTATACAGGCTGATTATTCACTTTGATTTGGAAACACCAAAGGAAGATTTCAAAAAGAAAAAAAAAAAAGAAGAAAATAGCACTCTTTTATATTTTCTCACTTGATCAAGGAAAAAAAAAAGTCCCTGGTAAACGATAAAAAAAAAGAATTATTATGCAAATTTACATTCGTCATCGATCGATCGAATATCTCAGTTAATGAAAATAAACAAAGAAGACCCGAGTAAATGATTCCAAAAAAAAAAACTATGTTTTCTGTATTATGTAAATTGCTGCTGATAGGATGAAAAGAATCAACTCATCTGCTGAAATAATTAACATCACCAGACATGAACATTATATTATTATACTCCTGTCTTAACTGTGAATATGGTGATGATACTATATAAAAAATATAGTTCTTTTTTTTTTCCAACTATTGAAAAGGATCAGCTAACCATCAATCATTAATCATCAATCAATGTGTTTTGACATACTCTGGAGCGATAATCTGAAAAAGTGGTAATGCGACATCCATTTTGGGGAAGACCGATGTTTTATTATTTTATAATATCACGAAACTATTTTCTTGTCACCCGATAAAAAACTTTGTAAAAAAAAGACTTGCATCTTCTGGCAGTGATACGACAGCCCAATTAAAGCTCAACTTTCAAACTTTACTTCACCTTTTTTTTTTTAACTTTTTTTTCTCTTTCCTTTTTTTTTTTTTTTTCTCTCTCTTCCCGCTTCATCTTGGTCATTATATATATATATATATATATCTTTTGTTTTTATCACCATACATTATATATCTTTTATTTATTTTTCTTAATACCTTTTATTATTGATGACCATTCCTGAAACGACTGCCATGGTAAGATACTTTTTTGTTACTATCAAGTCAGAAACTGAACACAGGTTACCTTTTTTTAATACTAACGAGACGTGACAATTCCTTTTTATAACTTTAGGATACTTCTTTTAGTAAACAAGAACAACAGCCAGAGCAGGTCCAAGGAAAACAACAAGGTAAGATAGAACAAAAAGGAAATAAAGATGAATATCATCATGATGAATATATATATATATATATATATATATATATATAAAAGAGAGAGAGAGAGAGAGGAAGGAAGAGAGGACACCATCCTACCTTAACTGATTATCATTTATTTCTTTCATAGATGTTGAAAACACAGGCAAATCATACCAAAGGACATTAACACTTATCAAACCAGACGCCGTACAAGCTAATCATCAACAAGATATTATCGATAAAATCACTCAAGTTGGATTCACTATCATTCAACAAAAACAAATCCAGTTTACATTGGATCAAGCCCGTTTATTTTATCGTGAACATGAAGGCAAATCATTTTATCCTCAGTTGACAGAATGGATGAGCAGGTAAGATCAAATATCAAAGAGTGAGGGGTAAATATGGAGAAACTACTAAGGGAGTATTTACAACTGATGATGAAGGAGGGGAGGTTGATATGCGGACACTTCTTGTTTTCTCCTTAATTAATTGACTTTTTCTTCTTTTTTATTATTATCATTATGTTTGTAGTGCTCCCATTTATGCTTTGATTTTAGAAAAAGAAAATGCTATTCAAGATTGGAGAACTTTGATGGGTCCAACCAATTCTATTAAAGCTCGAGAAATCGATCCCACTAGGTAAGCAAGAGTCAAATAAAAAAAAAAATCCTATTTTCTTGTCAAATGAACTCATATCCTTTCTTTTAGTATTCGTGCGTTGTTTGGAACTGATGGATCTCAGAATGCTACTCATGGAAGTGATTGTCTTACAAGTGCTGAACGTGAAATCGATATTGTATTTGGTCCAACATCTACTGTCAATACCAGTGTAACAACTTCTTTGGATGTCACTGAATCTCATATTCAACAACATAATATCGAACTACAAAATCAACCGACATTGCAACAATCCAATGAAGACGCTACCGTTACCAATCAAAATAAACCTTCTATTGACAAGAACCAGGCTACTATAAAGGTGGATGACAGCACGCGTGATTATGATTCTATCAACACAAACGATGTCGACCCCTTTGTGCCGACAACTGACCTCAAATCATCTGACAAAAACGACGCACCGACTTGTCCCAACTCTGATTTTGTGCCACCTGCTGACTCTACCGAAGCATCATCTACTGAATCCGAAGAACAATCTTTCTCTTCTCATATCAACAAGAACAAGGAAGCAAAAACGCCGCAACTAGCAACTTCTATTGGTCATGAAACACAACAAGACTTGACTCATGAGTCGAAAACATTGGATGACACGTTGATCACAGCTAATTTAGAACAACAAACAAATAATACGGATAACCACAAGGAAAATGACACTGATATCGTCACCACTCAACTCTCTGACCACACTATTACAAAGAATGAATCATGTCAACAACTACTCGAGGATGAAAAAGCAAACTCTTCCAACAGCAATGTAGACATTACAAACATTGATGCTCTGGACAACAAAACCGAAAAAGAAGTACTTGTCAATACTTTAACAACGGCAGTGGTGGATAGTTTAGCTTCCTCGGAAAAAGATATCCAGATTGGTGAATCGCCATTAGTTGAAGATGCTACCGCCTTTATCAAAAAAGAAAATGACGACGATAGCAACAATAACAACAACAACAACAACAATAACGTCAACGATGTGGAACAAGAAATTAAATCTCTCCTTATTCAAGACAATACAGTAACACCAGTCAAGGATACGAATGATCTAGATGGCAACGACAACGTTACGAATACCATTGACAAGCAAGTCGTTACTGTTGATGTTACTATTACTGAATCCATCAAAACCGATGATGATATCAAACAAAGCAATAACACGAACGACATGGAACATGATACACTACGAGAAAACACAAATGATCCTTATGGTGATGATGCTTCAGTTCCTTCTGATAATGCTCCTTTGGTGGAAGTTTCTGAAACTGTCACGCAAGCCACGGAAGAATCTACTGCAAGTACTACTGAACAATACACGACTCATACCCCTTTGACTATGGAAGAGATAACCAATGTGTCTACTGAAAAAGAGCTCTTGACAGTTGATGATATGACTTTGGATGAATATAACGAACATGGACAACATGTTATTCCTTCTCCTACTCTTGCCCTTGATGATGCTGCTCATGATACTACTGAAGAAACTGCAATTGAACGTCAAGATATTTCCGTGAATGATGATGATTATCCTACTCTCCCTACGAAAGATACGATACAAATGTCTGCAACACGTGTCAATGTGATCGAGGAATCCAACAAGAAACCGACTGAAACTTCTGATACGCAATTTGATCCTGATGTTACTCATGATACTGCTGCCGAAGAACAAACTAGTGAACAATCCCTTACTCAAGTTTATGATGATCGTGATGCTATTACAAGACTCTCTGAAAAAGAATCTGAAGTATCTGAGGTATCTGCTGAAGAGTCTTCTAGGGAATCTATTGCCTCTGTGGGTATCTCCAAGGAAATCAACCAAGAAACTTCCGAAGAATCTAATGTTAATGTGGATGTAGTCAAGGAAGACAACAAAGAACAATTTGAAGAAATTATTTCTGTGGATGCGATCAAGGGAAATATCAAACAATCATCTGAACAACCTGTCGAACTATCTGTTAAAAAATCTATCGAAGAATCTGCTGAAAAATCTATTGAACAACCTGTCGAACTATCTGTTAAAAAATCTGTCGAAGAATCTGCTGAACAATCTATTGAACAACCTGTCGAACTATCTGTTAAAAAATCTGTAGAAGAATCTGCTGAACAATCTATTGAACAACCTGTCGAACTATCTGTTAAAAAATCTGTCGAAGAATCTGCTGAGCAATCTAGTGAACAATCTGTCGAAAAATCTGTTGAACAACTTGTTGAACAACCTGTCAAGGAATCTGTAGAGCAACCTGCCGAAGAATCTGTAGAGCAACCTGTGAAAGAATCTGTTGAACAACCTGCCGAAGAATCTGTTGAACAACCTGTCAAGGAATCTATTGAACAACCTATCGAAGAATCTGCTGAACAACCTGTGGAAAAATCTGTAGAGCAACCTGTCAAAGAATCTATTGAACAACCTGCCGAAGAATCTGTTGAACAACCTATCAAGGAATCTATTGAACAACCTGTCAAGGAATCTATTGAACAACCTGTCGAACTATCTGTTAAAAAATCTGTTGAACTACCTGTCGAAGAATCTGCTAAACAGCCTGTCAAGGAATCTATCGAACAACCTGTCAAGGAATCTGTAGAGCAACCTGTCAAGGAATCTGTAGAGCAACCTGTCAAGGAATCTGTAGAGCAACCTGTCAAGGAATCTGTAGAGCAACCTGTCGAAAAATCTGTTGAACAACCTGTCGAAAAATCTGCTGAAAAATCTGTCAAGGAATCTATTGAACAACTTGCTGACAAATCTATTGAACAACCTCTCAAGGAATCTATCGAACAACCTGTCAAGGAATCTATTGAACAATCTGTCAAGGAATCTATTGAACAACCTATCGAAGAATCTGCTGAACAACCTATCGAAGAATCTGCTGAACAACCTATCGAAGAATCTGCTGAACAACCTATCGAAGAAACTGCTGAACAACCTGTCGAAGAATCTGCTGAACAACCTGTGGAAAAATCTGTTGAACAAGTTGTTGAAGAATCCGCTAGACAATCTATCAAAGAGGACGGGGAGCTAAATATTTCCAAGGAAAAAGTGGAGAGATCTATTGCTCTGAAGAATCCAGACCAAGCACCATCCATCCAAGGAAACAAGGAAGGAATAGTAAGAAGAAATGACCAAGACTTGCCAATGGAAAGAGGAATCACTGAAAGAACTGTATTGCCTTCGACAAAAGACGAACATCACGACGACGTATCTTGCGGGGATGACTCAACAACAAAGTCTATCAGCCAACAATCAAATCAACATGAAGAAATATCGACGCCCAATCATGATGACAAGCAAGCAGCAAAGTCAGAAAAGCCAATAACATCAAAACCGACTTCTCCCACCCGATCACCTCTTAGAAAATCACCTACAGGCACTGCCAAAGCTCCTGAAAAATCAACATCACCTCCAATTGCTACAGCAACAAAGAAGGTACCGGCTACTACTACAGGTCAAGTCAAATCAAGCACTGCTACCACCATGACTCGTTTGCGACGATCAGGCGTAACATCAACCACAGGAACGGATGCAACAACTGAAAAAACCATGAAAAAAGCAGCACCAAAATCATCGACATCACCAAGTCGTACACCACTTCCACGTGTAGCCACTTTAGCGAAGAAATCACTGACCAAATCGGAAGAGATTGCAACAACCGAAACGAAGCCTGCCACCGCTACCAAGAAACGCGTTTCTACTATATCTCGTCTTACTGCACCAACAGCAGCTAGTGCCAACAAACGTACTTCGGAAACTTCCTCAGCAACAATAAGCACTCATGCAACATCAAGAATCAGAGCGACATCGGCAACAGCTTCAGGACTTGCATCATCTACACGGCGTACCACTACTACTACAGCTACAACCACAACCGCAACGACAACAAAAAAAGTATCAGCTACAACAGTAGAGAAACCAGCTACTCGTCGTACTAGCCCATCAAGCACAGCAGACAAAGCTACCACTGTCAATCCAAGACGCATTTCACCTCCTTCATCAACAGCTGTACCTACTAGACCCGTTCGATCAACAGCCTCTCGTGGGACCTCCAATACTACCAAGTCTCCTTCCGCCACTTCTGCCACTTCTACTGTCAAACGTACTCCAATTCGACGTACTTCTCCTCCAACTAGCACTCCACTTTCTTCAGCTGCAAAGGTAATACAAGGGTGGGAGGAAAGAGAGGATGAGTGAGAAAGGCGGCTAACGTATGATTTTATTTATTGGTTAGCCGATCACAAAGCCTAGCAAGGTAGGATCTACTGCTGTTAGTGAAGACAAGAATCAAGCGAAACGCAAAGTCATCAGTGCAACTGGAACTACGAAGAGGACCTCCGCTACCATTAAGAAGGGATCCAAAGAAACAATCAGCAAACCCGACACTAAAAACGATGATGATGATGATCAAGACAGTCAGGTAGATAAAAGCAGTATTGAAGAAAATCATGGAGACAACAACAAACTTGATCAAGAAATAGAACACACTGAAGAACAGCAAGATCACCAAAAAGTAGATAAATATGAAGAAAAAGTGGATGATGTGGACAATGTACAATCAAACGGCATTACTAATCAAGGCAATCAACAAGAAATAGATATTTCAGCAACGAAAGAAGAAGAAGAACAATTGGATGCCGAAATCATGAATGTAGTCAACAATGACAATAATAACGATTCCAACAATACATTAAAACCTGTGGAAACGCAATCTCGACCCAAAACTCCTGAAATGGCCCAACTACTCAATAAGTTTGAAACCTTACAATCCTCTGTGATTCCCAGTAGATCATCCAGCAAGCCTTCCTCTACTACTCCTAACAATGTCAAGGACTTGATCAACCGATTCAATTGATAGAAAACATTGTTAAGGAATCCATTTATTTTAATACATTAGCATAGTTATTTGGTTATTTTATTTTTTCTATTTATCTTTTTTTTTTTTTTTTTTACTTGTTTTAGATTGTTTACAATGTATGTAGATGATCATCCTTATATCACATTAATGATTTGAATAATTATAATAAAAAAAAAAACTTTCCTCCGACTCTCTTTCTGAAAAGCACTATTGGCCATTATTTTCTTTCTGCTAAGTCTTTTGATGATAAATAATATGATGATGGGAAGATGGTGATGCAAAGATGATAACGGGATAATATGATGGTCGGGATGATCAATAGGGCATTTGTAGTAAAACTGCAGATCCATCAACATATCAAACGCCGGAACTGAGAGTCATAACAGATCGAAATGATTTTCCATCTATGGTATGAAATAGTCTATGAAACGAACCAATTTGCCTTTCATTGCCATACGACAAAAAAAAAAAAAAAAAAAAAAAAAAAAAAAAAAAAAAAAAAAAAAAAAAAAAAAAAAAAAAACTATAGACAAAACACGGAAGATATTACTGCTGTTGTTAGAAATAAGAAACTAAAGATGGTGTTGATTTTTTTTTATTTGTCAAAAACAATTTGTATAATGTATAAATAATATGCGTGAAGTGGAAATAAACAAAAGTAGAAATAGATATGTATAGGGAGTAATATAAAGAAGATAATGGAAGAGTTTGAAGTAAAAAATAGGTTTTTGTGGTATCTAGAGAATGTGACAACATATCTAATCCTAATTAACAATGATAAATAAAAGATAGTGTAAAGAGTAAAATAGTGATCCTTTCAAGACTCCAGTTGTGATTTTATTGGTGAAGAGGATGCAGGTAATGATGTTGAGGATGGAGATACCCTTGAGTTGACAATGACTTGTTTAGATTTGATTTTCTTTTGAGCTTCTAACCGGGCAGCCTTATCGTTATGATCAAATGCAGGACATGGGAATATTGTAGGCAAGGCGACGGTTACAACTGCACCAATGGCGACCACGACAAAGAGATTGGACGTTAATCGTTGTCGTTGTAAATGGTTTAACGTTCGGATCCGCATAATTGATAATGTAAAAAAAAAAAAAAAAAAAAAAAAAATTGTTGACAGATGTAATACAAAAGAGTGGGGAGGATAGGTAATAATATAAATATATAATGAAACTGACGCACCCCTAGTTTCAACAAACTCTGTTCTCGTTCTTTTTTTTTTTTATAGGATAGAGAATAAAGGAAAGAAAAGAAGAAAAAAAAAATAAAAAGGTCAAAGTCACTGTTTTGTTGCCCGCCCTTGGAGGGTCAGTCAAGAGTCAACTTTTTCCATATACAAAGGTAAAATCATTCGGAGCTTCATTCTTTTTTGATCTTGACAGACAACCCCTGTCATATCAAATACACATAAATATACACAATATAAAATAGATGGACAAATTATAAACTTTTATTATTATTGTTTCATTTTCAACATAAACTATACTAATACAAAAGGATTCATATCAAGAGCCTAGAAAAAAAAAAAAGAAAAAGAATTTAGTTTCTAGTTATTTTAATGATAAATTTTAATCTGGATGATTTTCTATCATGAATCAGATAGGGGCGAAAAAGACTAAGGATCAGTCAGTGGGTAGTAAGTCCACTGTCAAATGAACTATACTTTGCGAAATCATCATATACAATCAAGAAATCATCCTTTAGATATAACTATTATTTTTACCTTTTAGAAGAGTTTTAGAAAGAAAAGAAAGAAAGAGAAAAAGGAAAAGCAAGGTTTGGTGAAGGTACATTGCTTATTTATAATGATTTTGTGACAGCTCGCTGTCTAGTTGAACATCCGCGTGTAGAAAATTTTCTACCAGGGCGCGTCATAACATTTCTCATTGGCTAATGTGTTAGGCAAGGATTCCATTTGTGGTAATTCATTCTTTTTTTTTTTTTTGATGATGTTCCTATTTCATCCTCCATACGTGAGATCAGGAAACAATTTTTCTTTTCTTAGGAAAGGATGGTTCATATAGATGATTTCAAAAGAGTAAAATAGGAAAAAAACTAAGGTAGAGAGTTACAGAGGATCGTATGCAATACAGTATGATTCTGGCTTTGAAATCGAAGAAACAAGGACAAAAAAAAAAAAAAAGAATCACTGCCAATTTTTTCTTTCTTTTCTACTCTGATTGATATCACACACACACACACGTATATATATATATATATATATATATATAATGGCAGCTTATGAATGTAGTTTACAGGGAATTATACAAGGTGAAAAACAAAAGAAGGCAGTCATTGATCGTATATTGGGCATAGCTGGAAACAATAGTATGTTCGACTTGTATGAACACGAAATCGTATTTACACCGACAGGTATAAAGGAAAACAATTGTACTTATTTTATATGAAATTCACCAAACCCTTCTCTTTTATTATTATAGTACAAACGCCAATTGGACCAGCGAGAAACGATGATGTGATACTTCGACTTGTATCAAGAATTGAAAATGAACAGCAGATATCACTAAAACACAGACAATGGTAGATTGGAAAAAAAAAAAAAGAAACAGAAAAGGATATGAGACATTGTGTTCTTATTACTAGTTCAATATTTGTTTTATATCTTGTTGTTTATAGGTACTTATCTATGCAAGGCAATCCAGAACCACAAAGAGGACGATCCGTTATTGTACGACCAAATACCCGTGTTCAACTTGGAGGCGATGTCTTTCGTTATATGAAATCACTTGGTTATAGGTAATAAACGATATCAAACAAGTAAAAATGTGCAATATTGTTGATTTTTTTTTCTTTATTATAATAAAGTTATTCCTTTGAAGTGGTACGGCGCGGTCAATTGTTTGCTTATGAAAAATTACTCAAGATCACCATCAGTCAGTTATACAAAGTCAAGACAAAGGTGGATATCTCAACTGCTTATTTATTTCAACCTGAAGATATGTGGTTGGTGGAAGTGACATCGATCCCAATAACTCAAGAACATGTTAGTCAAATGGCCACCCAGTTACAGAAATTCAAGGTGTTGATGAATGGGTAAGTTCATATGAACAAATTGATAATGAATGGTAAAAAAACATTTACTATATCATATCATTTCTTTTTTTTTTTTTGTTTCCTTAATAGGATTATAGATTTGGAATATGTAGATAATCGTGCATTGCAAAACAAAATTAGTTATTCTTAGTGATCATATGGATTATGTTTGTACATCCTTCTTTAATAAAAACCATATTCATACCGTTACTATTAATGGTCTTGTTCCTATCTCCCTATTTTTTTTTTCTTTTGATCTATAATCACCATTATTATATATATAGCATTAGATCACCCAATATACATCATCATCATCCCTTCAGATATTATCCCATTATCACATATCATCTATCATTCTTATATTTAATTTTACTTTATCATTATTGATCATACATATGTATTGTATGAATATGATAAAAAGAGAGATGTACTTTGTCATTAAAGTACAGTATCATAAAGGGAAATGATATTATAGTTAATATTCATCTTATTACTATAGTTATATTATAAAATCATCATTTTATATTATTCATATTATTATTATCATCATTTACTAGTAATTCAATCTAAATCATAGCTTATTATTGTTGTTATTATTTATTCATCTATTCAACTTTATTACAATCATAAGTGTTTCCATAAATGGTATACATTCAAAGTCCGGTCTCAATGTGGGGTATGTTGGATCAAAGAAAAAAAAAAAAGGTCTGGAGGTTCCAATCTCAAAAAAAAAAAATCTGGGAGATTGAAAAAAAAAAAAAATGTTGGAGACAATGGAAAAAAGTTGGACCAAAGCTCTGACAAAATAAAAAAATTGGCGCGCTCTTCACTTTTTATTTTTTTACTTTTGCATTTTTTTACTTTTTTTTTTTCTAACCACTGGCACTTTGGACATTGTAAGTTACCATTATACATTACTTTACTAATCTATATTATATACTTAAAAGTCACTCTTTATATATATATTATACTTACTCTATACTTATTCTTTCCTTTTTTTTTTTCTCTTCTTAGTCTTTCATATTATGAACTAATCTTTTTTTGGTTGGTTGGTTGGTTCTTTTTTTTTTTTTTTTTTTTTTTTTTTTTTTTTTTTTTTTTACTCTTTCTGTGAACATATAGTAGATAGGATATATGAAGGAATATACAATAGGATTAAATGGATATTGGATAAAAGAATAAGCAAGTTAGGGAAAAAGTATCCAACTCTTTATCATTGGTTTATTTAATAGTTTAGTCTTTTAGTTATAGTGCTTTACTTTATATTATCTTTTAAATAAAATCATATTTTTATTATTGTTTGTTTATTATATTGTCATTTCACATATTATTTATCTATTTGTTCTCGATCATCATCATTATCAAAAGGAGTAATAAGAAAGAATGGGTATGATTATCATTTTATTTTCACTAAAAAATAATAATAATAATAATAAAAAACTATTGTAGAAACATGATTCATATACACATCAGTATCTACTATTTCATTTCATACATTGCGTTCATCATTTTAAGCATATATATTCTCTTATTATCAATCATCATCATGCCAATAGCAACCTGTACCTGTATACTGTTGATTGTTCGTCTTCTATCTTACGAAAATAACGATGTCATTGATCAATTGCTTGGATTCAGCTGTCATTTAATTTATTCAAGGAACCAGGTACAGAAATGCATTGATGACTATCCTAGAAAAATAATAATTATGATTTTATTAAAGAAAAAGAATGTATATATATATATAATTGATATACTAAGTACCATTCTAAACTACAATTAAAAAGAATCACTAACGATTCATAGACCAGAATAAATAAAAAAAAAAGATAAATAAGATACTTCTAATCGATTGTATAATCCAATCCAGTTGGATCCTATAATATATCCTGTTCATCCATGTTTTCCACACCTTATGACAATAGCACGTATTTATTTCGTTTCATTCTGTGATCCTATTGTATATCTATCCATTCCGCTGATTCAGATGTATAGCCACTTCGCGTAATTATCCTATTGATCCTATATTTAGATTATCAAGTCTTCGTGTATCTAGACTTCTTTCTTTCTTTCAGACATATATTCAGTAATGACGATTGTCAAGGATACCAATTATGAAGTATGAGAAGAAGAAAGAACGGTAATTCTAGATGGATGGGTGTTATAGTAAAAAGATCAAGGTCAGAAGAACGTATATAATAAAAAAAAAAGGGAAGGAGGTTAGAAAGAAAAAAGAAGAAAAGCATTTGTTTTTGAAGCTTATCTTTAATAAGAGTAAATATTTGTAAAAACCACATAGATAAAATGAGTAGGATATAGTAACGAAGTTGGAATGTATAAAAAAAAAGGAAAGAAAGAAAGAAAGAAAGAAAGAAAGAAAAAAGAAAAAGAATTATTTTATATGTCTACCTGATCGGAGCCAGTTTAAAAAATCCTGCAAGTCAAATCTACGAATCATAAGGAATCACATAGGCTTAAGTTTCTTTTTTTTTGAATTGATTTTTTTTTTATTGGTTATAGTAAAATCATGATGATGATGATGATGATATATTAGAATAAACATTTTCAAGTGAATGATTTTATCACTTATTTCTTATTCGTTGTATTCATTGAACTTTGAATAATCATGATAGTAAAGAAAGATTACCAAAGAATAAGGAATATCAAGCATATAGATTATATAATCAATTTGAACAACTTTGTATTAATCTGATGGAACATCAATCATATTCATATAGAATAATAAATCAGTTTAAATATCATAAATTGATTACCTTATAATAACAAAATAATAAAGTAATGAATATAAATTATGAAAAGCGGTAGTTGAACATCCAAAAAAGGAAAGGCTCAATTCATGAGGTTATATAAAATAGACCTCACATTATTTTTATTTTCTCACACTTTCTTCTTCTTTTTCTTTTTTATCACTACTTTTATAAACTTCTTCTTTTTTCTATTTTGTATAAAAAGTAAGTAAAGATATAATAAAAGGAACTTTATATACTTGTTAACTAAACTCTCTCTCTTTCCCTCTTTTTTTATCTTGCTATAGAAATACCATCTCTTGACTCTTCTTTAGAAACTGAATCCTCAATATATATTCAACAGATCATGAAACTATAACAATGGGACTATAACTATCAAAGGTACTACTATAAATCCAAAAAAAAAAAAAAAGAAATAGTAAAATAGTAAGTGATTTAGGTATGGCTGCGATTCTCATTCTTTCCTTTTTTTTCTTCTCAGTAGTATTCCAGTATCATGCCAATGGAAAGGCTATTGAATATATCTATCAATTATGGTTATCAAGCACAAACAAAACAAAATCAAGGGTATTACCTTTGAAGGTAAGGCTTAAAATACGATAATGAAGGATTTGTCAATCATTAATATCATCTTTTCTTTTTTTTTTTCTTTCTTTTTTTGTGGATGGGTAGTGTCACAAATACAAGTTGAACTGCTTATATGTTACTCTATTCTCTATAAAGGCATCCTTTTTATTCAAGATCGTTTAAATTCTCATCAGTTAGTTATCCTCGTGGAAATTGATATCGCTATCATTACTATCGTTGTCATCCTTCAAATATTATTGGTATAAGTTCCAACTACAGTGGAATATATATATTATACACATCAACCATTAAACATTTATTTATTAAATAGATAGGTTGTCATGATACATCGTCCATCAGTCTTATTATGTTACTATTATTCAATTGTTATGATCATTTTCAAGTATGATCAATTAGTGCATTCAAAGTAAGATATAAAAAAAAAATGAAAAAGAATATTTAAAATATGATTCTCATTCTCTTTTTCTTCTTCTTCTTTCTTTTTTTTATTATTTTGATGCATCATCATCCTATATATACGGATCACAGAACCAAACGAAAATTAGATATATAAAAAGGATGAATAACTAATGTAACTACAGTATATTATTAATAACAACTGGAAAAGGGAAATCAATTTGTGTGTAAATAGATGATATTTTTTTCTATAGTTTCTTTTATTGATAGTTTTAGTCTTATTATCTTATATTCTTCTTCTTGTTTAATAAAGTTTATCTTCATATCATCATCATCCTATTTATTATTATTATTTATTCATCTAATTCTACTTTCTTTTAATGCAAATCATAAGTGTTTTCCATAAATGGTATACATTGAAAGTCCGGTCTCAATGTGGGGGTGTGTTGGATCAAAAAAAAAAGAGTCTGGAGGTTCCAATCTCAAAAAAAAAAAAAAGTTGGTCGAGATCAAAAAAAATCTGGAGATTGAAAAAAAAGTTGGACCAAGCTCTGACAAAAGAAAAATTGGCGCGCTCTTCACTTTTTTTTTTTTTCCTTTTGCTTTTTTTTATTTTTTATTTTTTTACTTTTTTTTTTTTAACCACTGGCACTTTGGACATTGTTAAGTTACCATTATACATTATTTTATTAATCTATATTATATATTTAAAAGTCATTCTTTACATATTATATTTACTCTATACTTTACTATATACTTACTCTATACTTATTCTTTCCTTTTTTTTTCTTTTTTTTTTCTTCTTCTTAGCCTTTCATATTATGAACTAACCTATTTTTTTTTTTTTTTTTTTTGTGAACATATAGTAGATAGATATATGAAGAAATATACAATAGGATTAACTGAATATATAACAATGTTTTCTATTGGATAAAAGAATAGCAAGTTAGGTAAAAGTATCTCTTCGATAACTCTCTTGTCTTGGTTTGGGCTGCTTCTCTTTCTTTCTTTTTCCAACAGTAGTTGGTTTCTTTTAATTAGCGTTTTACATTATATTTATTATTATTCTACTTTACATTACTATCTAATAAATTCATATTTTCTATCATACAACCATAATATTATAGTATCCATTTTAACTCTATATTAGATACATACTGAGATGGACTTGAAAAAATGATATGAAAGAAAAGATACAATGAAGAGGAAAAGAACATCAAAATGTTTATTTCATCAAGTGTCAAAATAATAAAGGAGAATAATATGCATGTGTTGATATGGGTGTGTGTGTATATATATATATAATAATAATAACAATAATAATAATAATAAGAAACTAATTGCTAGGAGCAGCTTGAGGTTGTTCCATGTCAGTCAGATTACCACGGAGATCTTGTTCCAATTCCAAAGATTCAAACAAACTCTTGAAGTTTCCAGCACCAAAACCATTATGATTTCTTCGTTGGATGATTTCAACAAAGACGGTAGGACGATCTTCCAAAGGACGAGTGAAGATTTGTAATAGGTAACCATTTTCATCGTAATCAACCATGATTTTCAATTTTTGAAGAATATCCAAATCTTCTACCACAGGACGTTTGGCGGTTTGATTATGGACAGCCAATGCTTTTCGTAGATTGTCATAGTATTTGTCAGGAATGGTTAAAAAGTCGCAACCACGAGCACGTAAGTTGGTGATAGATGTGATGATATCGGAAGTGTTGATAGCAATATGTTGAACGCCAGCGCCACCTAATTATCATTAATAATAATAATAAAAAAAGATAAGAATACAATTTTTTTTTCTTGTATTGATGATTTTACCATAAAAGTCAACGAATTCTTGAATTTGAGATTTTTTCTTGCCCAAAGCAGGTTCATTGATAGGTACCTTGATTCTTTCAGCAGGATCAGCCATGACCACAGATCTCAAAGCAGAATATTCAGTATGTACTTGTTTATCATCCACAGACCAAAATCGATGGAAATCGAATGCATTTTCATAGAAAGAAGCAGCTGATTCCATCATATCATCAGGTTGGTTACCAACAACATGATCAATGAAAGCCAAAGGAACTGAAGGCCTAAAAAAAAAAAAAAAAAAAAAAAAAGGTGGTCAGTCATGATAAATTATCCCCTCCTATTCATTGACTTACAAAATCTTTTCCAAAGGATCTTCATAACGAAGAGAAGTCAATGAATCCTTGAAACCAGGTAAAAATACACCATTATAATTCTTGCGTTCAATCAAAGTATGTTCCACATCACCATAGGTCTTGAGAGTGGCCATAATGACAGTACCATCCTCATCAGTGAAAGCTTCAGGAGCACGGACAGAAATGGCACCACGAGCAACAGCCTTTTCATAAACAGCCTTACAATCATCCACAGTAAAGGCAACATCCTTGACACCATCACCACGACGAGCGATTTCTTGAGCCATTTCTTGTTGCAAATGAGGTTGGATAGGTGATTCAAAGACAAAGATAGCATCACCAGCCTTGACAGCATGAGCAGCAGTGTCACGACTTCCAGTTTCTAATCCTCGATAAGCAAAGTGCTTGAAACCCAATCGAGTACAATAAAAAGAAGCAGCTTGCTTTGCATTAGTCACAGTAAATCGAAGGTGATCAAAACCAGCGAAGGGATTATTTTCTTTAGTATAAGTAGTAGCCTATAATAAAATGTAATCGTTAGATTTAAAAAAATAAAAAAATAAAAACTATGTTTCTATATATTACCATAATCACTTGTTTATATTGATATTTGAATGTAAATTAAAAAAAAAAAGAGTAGGGGGTGAAGAGAAAATTCAAATTTTATATAAAAAGAAGGAAAAAACAAGAAAAAAAAATAAAAAACGGGAAAGAGAAGTTAAAGAACGCATTTATAGAAAATCGTGGGAAGAAAATGTTTCCCACGATAAGAATCAACTCCTGCCTATCATTTTTTTTCATTTACCGCTAATAGAATAAATGATACATGATGAATGATTATTAGAATAGGAAAAAATGTCTATTTTATATATAATTATTATTTTAATATAATAATAATAATAATAAAAAAAAAGAAAACAATTGTAAATTAATATTAATCATAAAATCATAATAAAAGAAAAACTGTTGTCAATTGTTAACGGAATATTGAAAAGAAAGTTTGGCTTGAAACCGGTTAACGGAATAAAATCCCATAATTTTACAAGTTTTTCCGATAATTAGGGCTTCCCCACATTTTTGTTCATTCCGTGTTCTTTTATTTTTTTTTATTTCTTTTAATTTTTTTTTTTTTTCAATTGTAGTACAAATGACTTTAAAAGAAAAAAAAACATTGTATATATGAGACTCATTCATAATGTTGTTCTTTTTTTTTTTTTTTTTTTTTTTTTTTTTTTTTTTGATCACTTTGATTTCCAAAGGAAGAACAATGATACTTTTTCCGAAAGATTTTCTTTTTATTATGCTTCATTATTTGACACTAGAATTCTCAAAAAGATGATAAAACTTTTCATTCAAAAAAAAGGAAAATTGATCATACTTCTCGGAACATCTTTTTCATTTTTACACCTTTCCAATCCATTTCTATTCATATGACCCACAGTAAAATATTAAACATTATCAATCAAATTCTTTATTCTTTGTATCAAACTAATAACTATCCTATTCATAAACGAAGAGCTTGTAAAACAATCCTTTCACTATAAATCAATTGGATGTAATCTACATATATATATATATCATCATCATCATTAACCTACATAAAAAAAGGAAAAAGATGAACGAGCGGAAAAATTAGTTAAGCATTCATTTTTTTTTTGTTTTGTTTTCTGTGATACCATATCAAATAATGCAGCCATCTAAGAGAGTCACATATAAAATAGCAATTCGTACCACAGAATAAAGAAGTATCCTTTTTTGTCAAAAGTCCCTATACTTCAATCAATCTAGCAAATAACTATATGACTGATGAAAAGTAAATCCGAGAGAGAAAAGTATTTCTATTTCCGTTCCGGGAAACAAAAAGATTAGTTTTTCAAAATGAATACTTATACTGTCGTCATATCTACAAATGTATATCTATTTAAAACGATATTAATCCATAAAAACTTGACAATGATATCTCTGCTATCCAAAATATCCATTCCTTTTTATCCAAGTCTTGTACTTACTTGTTATACGTGGTAAAATAAAAGTTTGAGTTATTTTGGTAAGGAATTGTTTTGAATTGTCTTGATTTATAGATGATCGTTTGCCAACTTGAAAAAAAGGTAAAAAGTCAAAAAAATTAAAAGAGTTAAAAAAAACAATCTCTTGAGAACTTGTATAATAAAACACTGTTTTTAATTGTCAACTGTAGAAGTTGGTCTTTTCTTTTTTTTTTTTTTGGTTTATTATTACCATTATGCAGTATATTTCTTCAGAGCGCAAGTTTATTTCCAAAATCATGTTTCTCGTCGAGTCAGAAACATCTACTAGTTTAATATTACAAAAGTGTTGAGTAGAAAGAAACGAAAAGCAAAAGAACAAAAGCTTTTTTTTTTTTTTTTTTTTTTTTTTTTTGAGATTTGTTCTTTTCAGTAGGTCAATTTGAAATTCAGACTTTTTTGAACGCGACTGTGCCCTTTTTACTTCTTTTTTTTTTTTTTTTTTTTTTTTCTCTTTTTCCTGTTATTAATATCTCACCATGCAACCACGATTCCAACCTACGCATAACATGACTCAGCGTCCTTTGCAGAACGAAATATTGACATTGAACAAACTATTGGGAAGCGTAAGCAATGCACAAGAAAAAGAAAAGGATAAACAACTGATTGTATTGCTGAATATAATAGGATATTTTGGAACACTCTTCAAGGATATTAGATTATTTTGCTACTACACAGGCGAGGTAAGAACTGGATACGTGAACAGTATATATATATATATATATATTGACCTATTCTTTAATACAAATACTATAGTAGGTTAGGCTTGACTGATACAGAACCACCACCTCAATTGATTGAAAAATTATTGGAGAAATGTGATGACTTTGACACCGTGTGTGATCAGATTTACTATATTCTGGTAAATGGACATTTCTGAAGTTTTTCATTAGCTATTATCACTAACAATAACTCTATATACTTTAGGAACAATCCAAAAGGGTGCTTCAGCTACAGTATCAACAAAACAATGTGACTCTAGCGAAAAAGAAATTGGAAGCAGAACTTCAGCAACAACAGCAACAACAGCAACAACAACAGCAACAACAACAGCAGCAACAACAGCAGCAGCAGCAACAGCAAGAGAACAAATCAAACCAAAACAATTCGTTAGACGATGATTTGTCTTTAGGTTTTAACAATAATAGTGAAATGATGGAAGTGGATGATACCCCATTGGATGTAGAAATGAACGAGACTCCAGACAATCTATCTGCTAACAATAACAACAACAATAATAATGACAACAACAACAACAATAACAACAGTGGCAATAGTAGCAGTGATAATAGCTTTGCTAACAGTCATGAACCTCAACAAGTGGATGATGATGAATGGGAAGAACTATTGCAATTACAAAAAGATCGATTGGATAGACTCAAAAAGATCATGGTGTTGGGAATGGATGTTGATACTGTGAATGCCGAAGGTGGAAAAGTATCAAAGGATGATCTGTTATTTTAGACTGGTATAGATATCTTTTTTTTTTTTAAACCTCACAATAAAAATCACTTTTTATTTCAAGCTTTATAGAATAGTGATAGCCAAATTGAAACGATGTTTTTTTTTTTTGATTCAATGAAAGTATGGTATGGTGACTATAAGGAAGACATATTATGACTAAAGGATGATGTATGATGGATAGTGAACGAATAATAGACGAACTGTATGATGATGAAAGTTGGCAAGCAGATGATAATAAACTGCTAATGATTGATGAGTCCTAGAATGGTTCCTATTGTTGTCTATAATAATGATATAATGTAAATTTCGTAGTGTGTTATTGATGATGATTTATGATGTTGGTAACAATAATAATGAGAAGAATGATAAGAGTAACAAAATCATAACACAATTTTATTGAAGAAATTATATAGAGATAATATACTATGTAATTATCGATATCAACTACTAATAAAGAATCGCTAAATCTACAGAAAAAAAAAAAAAAAAGAAAGGAAGAGAGAGAGAGAGAGAGAAGGCAACCGAGAAGAAGATACCATCGAAAAATCACCCTGACCGGCCTACTTGTTCAAACCGAATCCTCGTAAAAGCATTTTTTGTAATACCAGCTCAATTGATCATGTTGTCCATCCATTCGATTGACGATGCTATCCATCCATTCAGTCGATTTTATCGTCAAAGCATCCAATTGGTTCGCGTAGTGACATCTAGTCTAATATAAAAAAAAAAAAAGTGTAGCGGAACGAAAAGAGAGAGGACAAAAATAAGACGATAAAAATTGGAATTTATAACCAGAAAAGGCGGTGCAATCACATACACATATATATAACAGCATTAAAAAAAGAAAGAACTCAGATTGAAGATCGAATCATCGTGAACAAAATACATATATATCATTTTATTTCAATTATCATTGATCTGTTCTTTGTTTACACCTTTTTGAATTTATTGATCACTATAAAGGAAAAAAAAAACATTAAGATACTTGGTTGAAAAAGTATTCGTTTACTGTCATTTTTTTTTTTTTTTTTTTACCTCTTTGCATACCATCCAGACCTCTCATGAGATCATCAAGGGGAGGACCAAAAGATAGTCGAACAAAATGATGGCATGGAGAATCAAACAATTCTCTACGATGAGCAGGATTGATATCAAAAAAGATACCAGGCACTAAAATTGTCTTTTCTTTCAAACATTCCTCAAAAAAGACCAAACCAGCATTGATAGGAGGTGGCAAGGCAGACAGATCAAGCCAAATATAAAAGGTGGCCCTAGGTGGTTTGCGTACGACAAAGCCCATTTCTTTCAAACGTTTCAAGACAATATCTCTCTTCATTCGGAAATGTCTTTGTAAAGCTTTGGCTTCGTTCCTATACGTTTCAGGCTGGAGCATCGGCACAGCGGCTAATTGTAAAGGATGATTAGCTCCACCTATTATTAGATGAATCGTTATTCAAAAAAAAAAAAGAAGAAAACATTTTAGTCCACTTTTTTTTTTTTTTTTAATGATGATGTATCAATATTCATTTTACCATCTGAAAAAGAACCAGCTGCTTCCACCGCATTGATAACTCTTTTTGGACCTACTACCCAACATATTCTCCAACCCGGTAACTAAATAAAAAAAAAGGATTCAATTGTATCTTTTTTTATGGTATGATGTTTTGTACTTACGCGAAAGTTCTTAGTTAATCCATCCACAATGACAACATTGTCAGTATTTACATCTTGTTAAAAAAAAAAATTTAGTATCTATGTATTATTATCCAATTTTTTTTTTCTTTTTTCAATTTACCATCAATAAATTCAGCAGCACTCACAGTACGACCATTTTGAGATTCATCATGCGAGTAGATATAGGCAGAATAGAATTCATCAAAGACCATAGTGGCATGTCGATCACGACCTACTTGAATCATTTTTTTTAACTCTTCTCCTTCCACCAAAGTGCCTGTTGGATTGGATGGATTGGACCGTACGATCAAGCTAATACCACATCCAGAAATATGTTTGCGTAATGTTTCTGAATCTACACTATAATCCACTTCTTCATCCAGTGATGTAGGGATAGGCACAAACCGTTTGAAGATAGAAAGCATTTGTTCATAGGCAGTGTACTATGATGAAGAATAATGAGTTGATTTAGACGATAATCATTCATGATCATTTACCTCGGGTAAAAAATAGCCCACTTCAACATCAGCAATGACACTGGCCACTCTAGTCATTCCTGCTCGACCACTGAAAGAGAGAAAGATATATATAAAGTTTTTAATGACAAGATCATCACTTTTTTTTTTTTTTTTTTTTTTTTTTTTTTTTTTTTTTTTTTTTTTTTTTTTACCCTGGTACAATGCACACCTAAGATTAAAAAAAAAAAAAAAGAGAAAAGGGATCAATCATGTATATATTTCAATGGTGATGACTTACATTTTCGGCAGTATATTTCGACGTCTTGTTTTTTCTGTAGATTTCATTGTATAGATTGGCAACAGCAGATCGTAATTCAGTACAACCCGCCACTGGGGCATATTCAAGTGATGCTAGAGGGATTTCAATATGGGTGGGTTTATCCATACATCCATCAATATGACCCACTGGATGATGATACACATGACAAAAGAAAAAAAAATAAGTTCATCATTGACTGTAACCAATTTAGATGATAGTAAACATACCTTCTGGAGCACCTTGACCAAAATTTGCTATGAAAAAAAAAGAAACAAAATAGAATCATCCGTTATTATTACTATTATTATTATTATTATTTTACTTACCCCAAGTAGGATCATCAGGACGAAAACCTAATTTAGTTGCACGATCAGTGGTATAGATGACACCAGTACTGCCAGGATGTTCGATACCAAAGATATAAGCGTCTCGCGACTTTTTCTGTATATTTCCAGAATGACTTCTGAATTCTCGATGAGCCTCAGAATCCTTTTCACTGAAAAAAAAAAAAAAAGAATCATAATCCATTAGCCAAAAAAAGAAAAAGAATATTTTTTTTTAATTGATTACCTTCTTATCTGTTCCACGACTTTTTGGGCAATATCATAGAAATGATGCTTTGCTGAACTTGATGGACCAGTAGACGAAGTTTTCTTCTCCATATTTTGTTTTTGAAAAAAAAAAAAAAAAAAAAAGAAGAAAAAGAAAGAATGAGAAACATGGGTCATGCAATCTAACATATGTTTCTTTATTCACCGCTGTTGTCACACATGGAAGAAACGGATAATTTTCCCATTTTCAAAACTATGTACCCAATCCAATCATATTACAATAGAACTATAATATCAACCATCTATTTTTATTTTGTCAAAAAAAGGAAACTATAAATATAAACCAGAGGGAATACAAAAGTACATTATGATAATAAAAGATGTTATAAGGATGGTTTTGATTTCTTAAATAAGGCACTAATAGAAGACAATAAAGGACCCATCAATCTTTCAGCTAGATAAGGAGTCATTGCCACCGAAGCACCAATACGTAAAGGAAGCATGATCTAGTCATCATCATTAAACGCCGAGGTTAAAAAAAAAAGTGGATTAGCCTTTCCATATATGTCTATAGTCATCCCACCTCCATCGCTTCTTTTCACACACACACACATATATATAATATATATAGATATCTATATTTTCTATATATATATACCTTGACGATAGCATAAGTAGTAGCCAAATTAATCATGACACGACTATCTGGTTCCAAAGGGGTAAAGCCATAACGGACTCTGACCTTGTTGACAATACGGTTACCTTCATTCACAGCTTGTTCTGGTACAGGCACTTTGAGTGAGGACCATGATAAACCATAGTAGACAAGAGGGAAGGGAATGATGGCTGTCAGTTCATGTAAAATGGCAAATGTTGTAAGGTACGAAGCTGGTTTGTGTTTGAATTGATCTGCGTATTTGCGCCAACCTTTCAATGGAGTAGTTGTTGTATAGGTACGACGTATAGGTAGAGTCTTGATAAAGAATGATCGTTGAGTATGTGATACTAGTAGGTGGGTCCTTTGACTATAGAGATTTCTTATAGCCACCATGTCGATAGAAAAAAAAAAAAAAAAAAAAAAAAAGAAAGAGAGAAGGAATCGGAGTTACAGTTCAAAAAGAAACATTTATTCTTCAATAGAAAATAGAAAACATATTATATACAAAAGCCAATACAGAAATCAGTAAGTAAATGAAATGAATAAAAATATATAACGACAATAATAATAAAAATAAAAAGGTATATATATATCAAAGACCAATAATAAAAAAAAAAGGTACAAAATGAAATTGATAGACTACAGGTAATAAGACTAACAAAAAAAAAAAAATAGATATACATCCATTATTTCTTGGGAGGTTCCATCATCATTTGAGCAGATTGAGGGGCAAATTTCTTGATGGCAGAGATCAACTCTGGTAATCGTAAAGGTTTGGTAACATATTCATCCTAAATCAAAAAAAAAAAAAAGAAAAAAATGAGTCCAAGAAGAAAAAAAAAAATGAAAACATCTCCATCATCATCTTACCATTCCAGATTGAAGACACTTATCACGATCACCAATCATAGCATGTGCTGTCAATGCAATAATAGGAGTACGTGTATTTGTTCCTGATGCCGATTCAATTTGTCGAATCTTCTGTGTTGCTTCAAATCCACCCATGACAGGCATCTGTACATCCATCAGAATCATATCAAATGAATACCTTTCAAAGGCATCCACTGCCAGTTTCCCATTGCTGACAATCTTGACATGATGACCAAATTTTTCCAAAATACGTAAAGCCAGTTTTTGATTCACAATATTATCTTCAGCTAAAAGGATTTCCAAAGGTAGAGATTTACCAGAGTCACTAGGTAAAGTGGTATGGCTTTCTAAAGCTGGTAGTAACGCATGCGATAGGTCAGCGGCATTGACTGGTGAATTGATATATCCTGTAACACCCAAATCGATACATAACTTCATGTTGAGTAGATGCGTTTCTGGTGAGACCAAGACAATAGGTGTATATCGCAAGTGAACAGCTTCACGGATCTTTTCAGCATGTACCATTCGATCCACAATCACCGTGTCAATCAAAGGGGCCCGTTTGTCACGTCCAGGATTAGAGTTGAGCTCGGTTGCTTCTTCAATACTAGTCACACGGATAGGCTTGAGTCCAAGTTCAGCTAAAACATTCATCACACCTGTTTTATCTCCAAGACTATCCAAAAACAAAATATTACGTCCTTTGAAGCGAAGCATTTTTTCGTGGATGTCATTCTTGTCAGGTTCAAATCGTTTCAAATTCATTGTGAAATAAAATTGTGATCCATGTCCATAATTTGATTCCACCCAAAGATCACCACCCATAAGTTGTACCAAATGTTTAGAGATAGAGAGTCCAAGTCCAGTACCACCATATTCACGTCTATAAATAAATAAATAAATAAAATAAATAAATAAATAAATAAAATTATTCATTCAATCATCATATATATATATATATACATTTGGTATAATCACTTACGTCGTACTACCATCTGCTTGACAAAAAGTATCAAATATCATATGTAACTTATCTTCTTGAATACCAATACCAGTATCCCGTACACAAACTTCAATCTTGACTTCATCACCACGTACATCCACTAAACGAGTATGTAAAGCAACTTCACCAGTAGTAGTAAATTTGACAGCATTACCAATGAGATTTGTAATAACTTGTCGTAAACGTAATGGATCACCTATGATTTGATCAGGAATACCACTATCCACACCATAAATCAAGTCCAACTTCTTTTGATTTGCCTTAACCGCTAACGTTTTCAATACACTAAACATTGCTGATCGTAAGGAGAATGGAATGGCTTCAATAGTCATACGTCCAGCTTCAATCTTGGAAATATCGAGAATATCATCAATGATGGTCAATAAACTGTTGGCTAGACTGGATACAATCATCAGGTTTTCACGTTGTTGTCGAGTCAATTCAGTTTCCAAAGTCAAAGAAGTCATACCAATAATGCCATTCATGGGTGTACGGATTTCATGAGACATGTTGGCCAAAAATTCGCTCTTGGATCGATTCGCCAGTTCAGCTGTTTCCCTTGCTTGTCGATTCTTTTGTATAGCGTCACGTAATGAGCCCACCATTTGATTGATCTTGGTCTTGAGAGATTTCATTTCTCCAGAAGCTTCAACAGTAATCAGTCGAGAAAAATCGTTTTCAGTAGCAGATGCCGAGATTTGTGCAAACGCACGTACCTGGGTTGTCAAGTTGGAAGCCATCGTATTCACATTGCTTGTAATTTCACGCCATACTCCTTCTACATCCATCACTTGTGCCTGTACACCTAATCTTCCTTCTGTGCCCACTTGATGAGCTACACGTGTCACTTCAGATGCAAATGAGCTAAGTTGTTCCACCATGGTGTTGATTGTATACTTGAATTCAGCTATTTCTCCATGTACTTCCACTTCGATTTTCTTGGATAGATCTCCTTGAGCTACAGCTTTACATACAAAAGCAATACCACGTAGTTGATCTGTCAGATTACTTGCCATCAAATTCACATTGTCTGTTAAATCTTTCCAAGTACCATCAACACCCACAATAGTTGCTTGACCACCAAGAATACCTTCAGTACCCACTTCCCGTGCTACACGAGTGACTTCAGCAGCAAAAACACGTAATTGGTCCACCATGGAATTGACAGTTTCCCTGTTCAAAAAAAAAAAAAATGAATCATCTAGTTTTTCTTTTTTTTTTTTTTTTTTTTTTTTTTTTTACATATATATATAATATATTATACTTACTTGAGTTGTAAAATTTCTCCTTGAACTTCCACAGTGATTTTCCTAGATAAATCACCACGAGCAACAGCAGTAGTAACTTGAGCAATCGATCGAACTTGAGTAGTGAGATTTCCAGCCATAAGGTTAACATTATCAGTCAAATCCATCCAAGTACCAGCAACACCTTGTACCACTGCTTGACCGCCTAATTTGCCTTCGGTGCCTACTTCACGAGCTACACGAGTGACTTCAGAAGCAAACACACGTAGTTGATCCACCATAGAGTTGACTGTGATTTTCAAATCCAAGATTTCCCCACGTGTCTCTACATGAATTTTTTTGGAAAGATCACCATTGGCCACTGCCTTTGTCACTTCAGCAATAGATCGTACTTGATTGGTAAGATTAGCCGCCATGATGTTGACATTGTCAGTGAGTTCATTCCAAGTACCCGCTACATTCGGTACTAAAGCTTGACCACCCAGTTTTCCTTCCGTTCCAACTTCTTTCGATACACGAGTGACTTCGGAGGCAAAGATACGTAATTGATCCACCATATTATTGACAGTATCCTTCAATTCAGAGATTTCACCACCAGATTCTACTTCAATTTTTTTCGAGAGATCGCCATTAGCCACTGCTTTTGTCACTTCAGCAATAGATCGTACTTGATTGGTAAGATTAGCCGCCATGATGTTGACATTATCGGTAAGTTCATTCCAAGTACCTGCTACATTCGGTACTAAAGCTTGTCCACCCAATTTTCCTTCCGTTCCAACTTCTTTCGATACACGAGTGACTTCTGAAGCAAAGATACGTAATTGATCCACCATATTGTTGACAATATTTTTTAATTCCAATATTTCTCCACCTGATTCCACTTCAATTTTCTTGGATAAATCACCCAGAGCCACTGCTTTGGTCACTTCAGCAATAGATCGTACTTGATTCGTCAAATTAGCCGCCATGATGTTCACATTGTCGGTCAAACTTTCCCATGTGCCTGCAACATTGGGTACTAGCGCTTGTCCACCTAACTGACCTTCCGTTCCTACTTCTTTTGACACCCGAGTGACTTCTGAAGCAAAAATACGCAGCTGATCCACCATGTCATTGACGATATTCTTGAGTTCCAGTATTTCACCGCGAGTTTCTACATCAATCTTCTTGGAGAGATCACCTAATGCAACAGCTTTTGTAACTTGAGCAATCGATCGAACTTGTGTTGTAAGATTTGCAGCCATCGTGTTCACATTATCCGTTAGATCCAACCAAGTACCTGCTACACCGTTGACAACAGCCTGTCCACCCAGTTTTCCATCTGTACCAACCTCTCTTGCTACACGAGTCACTTCCGAGGCAAACACACGTAATTGATCCACCATTTCGTTAACTGTGTTCTTCAAATCCAAAATTTCACCACGAGCTTCAACATCAATATTTTTCGATAGATCACCATTTGCTACTGCTTTTGTCACTTCAGCAATAGATCGTACTTGAGTTGTGAGGTTGGCCGCCATAATGTTGACATTGTCTGTAAGTTCGTTCCAAGTACCAGCTACACCTTGTACCACTGCTTGACCACCCAGTTTCCCTTCAGTCCCTACTTCTTTCGACACACGAGTGACCTCTGATGCAAAGATACGTAATTGATCCACCATATTGTTGACAATATTTTTTAATTCCAATATTTCTCCACCTGATTCCACTTCAATTTTCTTGGATAAATCACCTAGTGCCACTGCTTTTGTCACCTCAGCAATTGAACGTACTTGATCCGTCAGATTAGCTGCCATGATGTTGACATTATCCGTGAGTTCATTCCAAGTGCCTGCAACTCCTTGTACCACTGCTTGACCGCCTAATTTACCTTCCGTTCCAACTTCTTTCGACACACGAGTGACTTCAGATGCAAAAATACGTAATTGATCCACCATATTATTAACAGTATCCTTCAATTCAGAGATTTCACCACCCGATTCCACTTCAATCTTTTTAGAAAGATCACCATCTGCCACTGCCTTGGTTACTTCAGCAATCGCTCGTACTTGATTCGTCAGATTGGCCGCCATGATGTTCACATTGTCTGTTAGTTCAAACCAAGTGCCTGCAACACCTTGTACTACTGCTTGACCACCTAATTTGCCTTCCGTACCAACTTCTTTTGCTACACGAGTGACTTCTGATGCAAATACACGTAATTGATCCACCATATCATTGACGATATTCTTCAATTCCAGGATTTCTCCACGGGTTTCCACTTCGATTTTCTTTGATAGATCACCGTTGGCTACAGACTTCGTCACTTCAGCAATAGATCGCACTTGAGTTGTAAGATTGGCTGCCATTTGATTGACATTGTCAGTAAGATCCATCCATGTTCCATCCACATTGGGTACTTCAGCTTGACCACCTAGTTTTCCTTCTGTACCTACTTCTTTTGCTACACGAGTGACTTCAGATGCAAATACATTGAGTTGATCCACCATATTGTTGACAGTGTTCTTGAGATCCAGGATTTCACCACGAGCTTCGACATCAATATTTTTAGAGAGATCCCCTTTAGCTACAGCTTTGGTAACAACAGCGATAGAACGTACTTGAGTTGTCAGATTAGCTGCCATTGTGTTCACATTGTCTGTAAGACCTTTCCAAGTGCCACTAACAGCAGGTACAATGGCTTCCCCACCTAATTTTCCTTCAGTACCAACTTCACGAGCGACACGAGTGACTTCTGATGCAAATACACGTAGTTGATCCACCATATCATTGACAGTATTTTTCAAATCTGAGATTTCACCACTGACATCGACTTCAATTTTTTTGGATAGATCCCCATTGGCAACAGCTTTGGTGACAACAGCTATAGAACGTACTTGAGTAGTGAGATTGGTGGCCATTGTATTGACATTATCTGTGAGATCTTTCCATGTACCATCCACATTAGGTACTTCAGCTTGACCACCTAATTTGCCTTCCGTACCGACTTCTTTGGCCACACGAGTAACTTCAGTTGAGAATACACGGAGTTGATCGACCATATCATTGACAGTATTTTTCAGATCCAAAATTTCCCCTCTTGCTTCCACATCAATATTCTTGCTAAGATTTCCTTTGGCCACAGCTTTAGTAACTTCAGCAATGGATCGTACTTGAGTAGTAAGATTAGCAGCCATAATGTTAACATTATCAGTAAGATCTTTCCATGTACCACCCACATCCTTGACCATGGCTTGTCCACCCAGTTTTCCTTCCACACCAACTTCAAGTGATACTCGTCGTACTTCCGCAGAGAATAATCGTAATTGATCCACCTGTTTCATAAAAAAAAAAAAAAAAGAATCATAAGTATAAAAAAAAAAAATTGTGTAGAATAATTTTCAAAAAAAAAAAAAAAAGATAGATCATACTTACCATTCGATTCATTGTATTTTTCAATTCCAAAACTTCACCTTGAGCATTGGCAACGACCTTTTTGGATAAATCTCCTTCAGCTACAGCTTTGGCTACAACGGCTATATCGCGAACTTGACTAGTGATTTTGTATGCCATCATATTTACATTATCAGTAAGATCTTTCCAAGTACCGGCTACATCCTTAACTATAGCTTGTCCACCTAGTATACCACCCGTTCCAACTTCCAATGATACGCGAGTGACTTCTGTTGCAAAAGTAGATAACTAAAAAAAAAAAAAAAAAGTTTAGTTTTGTTTAAATTTTAATTTCATTTCATTTTACCTGATCGACCATAGTATTGATAGTATTTTTCAAATCAAGCATTTCCCCTTTAACTTCCACAGTGACTTTTTTGGTTAGATCACCTTTGGCGACAGATTTGGAAACTTGAGCAATATCTCTCACTTGATTGGTAAGATTGGTGGCCATTGTATTCACATTATCCGTCAATTCCTTCCATATACCATCGACTCCAGCTACCTTGGCTTCTACACCTAATTTGCCTTCAGTTCCAACTTCATGAGCAACTCTTGATACTTCAGATGCAAACAGGTTCAGTTGGTTGACTATAAAGAGAAAAAAAAAGAAAAAAAAAAGAAAAAGCAATGATTGGTCAGTTGATCATGCAATTTTTTTTTTTTTTTTGGATCCATCGGAATCTAGACCCAGTTCTATATTTACCCATTGTATTGAATGTATCCTTGAGTAATAAAGTTTCCCCCTTGACGGGTACAGTCATGGCTTTACTGAGATCCCCACGAGCAATAGCGTTCGATACATCGGCAATATCACGTACTTGTTCCAAATGATTTCTTGTCATATCATTGAGGTTCACAACGACATCATGCCAAACACCAGTCATATCTTGATTATAACGAACTTGTACACCTAATTTTCCTTTGACGGCAGTTTCATGAGCTACATATAAAACTTCATCAGAAACACGTTGTAAGTGATCAGCCATAGCATTGACAGCATTCTTCAACGTATTTATAGGAGCAGAGAAAGGAATAGGACCAACCAAACCACAACAACTATGATCACATGTTACTCTTTGATCCAGTTCCCCAGCATAGACAGCAGAAGCCACTTTGACTGCCTCTGTAACACATGTAGGACATACGTCGGTATTATTGATATTTCCAGATAATAATGATTGTTGTTGTTGTTGTTGTTGTTGTTGTTGAGTAATATTGAATGCTGGTGAAGATGATGATGATGGTGATGATGATGATGATGAATTTGCTGCTGAGCCCAAAAATGTTGAAGAGGTAGTCAATGGAGGTGTAGGAATAGACGTCGTAGAAAGGTTGACTCTGTTAGGTAAGTCCGACATTGGGTATTCAAGAAGAGATGCTATAAATAAAAAAATAAAAACCAAAATCAGTTAGAAGGAAAAAAAAAATAAGGACGAATACGCGGGGAAACAACAATGAGTTGGATTTGACTTACCAACGGAGGATACTTGTTGTAACTTTTCTAATAATGGTGAATCATTGACAGATAATAATTCATTTTCAGAAGTGAGAGTATTTGTTCTTGCTGTTGTTTGTGGTGATGAAGTTGTACAAGAAGTTGAAGGAGTAGTTATAGGTACTTTGTTGACAGATTTACTATCATTGGTATCATTATTCTTGGTTGATATATCGTTATTACAAGTCAAAAGTTGATGTTGTTGTTGAATAGCTATTTGGTACCGTAAGTTTTCCGTTTTTAGAGTCAGTTGATTTTGAGCAATATTTCGTAAAGCTTCAATAATTGATAGTGTCGTTTCCGAATCTGTTGTGTCCAAAGAATCCAAACAAGGCGTAGTATCCACATTAGAAAGAAGGCAAGTATTAATATCACCTTTTTCAAGAGAACGAGCCAAATGGTTGATGTGTGTAAGTACTGAAGTCATATGGGAATCTGACGAGGTATTGATAGTTGAAGAAGAAGAAGAAGAAGAAGAGCAATGTTTTTTTGTTGTAATTGTAATATGATGATCGTCAATAGAAGACCGTTTCATAACCAAACTGACAACCAGTAAAAAAAAAAGAAGAAGAAGAATGTACTTGTTGGTTGTAAAAAAAAAAAAAAAAAGAAAAAGTAAATTGTCTTCTTTCTTTTATTGAGCAAAAGGTGGGAGAAGTAAAAAAAAAAAAAAAAAGTGAGAGAGAGAAAGAGGGAGGAAAAGAAAGAAAGAAGGAGGGGGGGAATACCAAAAAAATAAAAAAAAAAAGAGAAACCAATAGCAGGACAGTGAAAAAAAAGAATGAATGTGAGTGCGTGCGTTTGTGTGTGTGCGTGCGTGAAATTTAATCTCAGACAAAGATTTGAGATCATTCAAAGCAAACCACCTAAATAAAAAAAAAAAAAAAAAGGTTTTATTTTTCGGAGACGACCCGAATTTCTTTTTTCTTTCTTGTTTCTTTTACTTTTTTTTTTCTTTTTCTTTTTATCAATTATTATTATTATTATTATTCCTTATGTCTAATACTGATCATCATCGAGCTTCCATTCATTCCCTTTTGAACCCAGAACCATTATCATCTATTGGTAAAAAACATGGTTTTAGAATCAAAACGATGACAACGACAAAAACAAAGACAAATGAAGGTAATATTATAAAATAACTATATAATATAATATATATATATATATGTGTGTGTGTGTCTGTGTGTATATGATGCATGTACATATTTATATTTTTTTTTGTGTGTGTATATGTTTATATATATATATATTATAATATATTATATATTTATTATGTAGTATTCATACTTAATCAATTCCTTTTTCTTTTTGATATTGATATTGATTAGGGGTGACATCCAACAATATTACAAAACCCAAACGTAAACGGATCACACCTGATCAATTCCGGACTTTATCTAATTTCTTTCTTCAAACTGATACACCAAATCATGAACTCCGTGACAAGATATCCAAATTATTGAATATGACGAATAGAGAAGTTCAGGTATATAAAGAAAAAAAAAGTGATTTTTTTTTTATCATTCCAATGCATGTGATTAAAAAGAAAAAAAGAGAGAGAGAGAGAGAATATATAATATGTCAGGACTAATTTTTTTTTCTTTTGTTTATATACTTACTAGGTTTGGTTTCAAAATAGGCGGGCGAAGGTAAATCGTATCAAGTTACAAGAACAACAAAAACTACAACAAGAATATTTTCATCAAGGCATCATTTTGTACCACCATTTATCATCGGACCAACAATTATTATCTTCTCCACCACAATCCCCTCCTCAACATAATATTTTATGCGATACTTCTATTGATTCTTCTCATATGTCACCTATTGATATTTTAGCTACTGCTGCTGAATATGTTCAACGATGTGATCAATTACAACAACAACAACAATATCAATCTCCTTCTTCTTCTTCTTCTTCTTCACCATCATTATCACCAACATCTCCTTCTTATTCTTTTTCTTCTTCTTCTTCTTCTTCTTGGCGACCTTGGATTTAAAGTTAGTTAGTTTTTTTTGTTTGTATGAACTTTAAACATCAAAATAAACAAATATATATTTCTTTTTACTGTCTTCATTTCAATATAATATCAAATGAATGAAAAGAATGACATTTTTTTTTCTTTCCTTCTTTCTTTCATTATATCTTTGTATAAGAGCTTCTTTTTAGATCAAATCATTTATATACAAAAAAGCGGGAAGTGAAAAATCAGATCTAGGAAGGTCCCTTTTGCCACCTCCTTGACTTTTTTCTTTCCTTTCTCCCTTTTCTTTTCTTTTTTTTTCTCTTTTTTTTTTTTTTCTTTCCTTTTATCTCATATTATTGTTATTTTGATTGAAATAGATCTACTATTTTAAATGAATATTTTCAAGTTACCAAAAAATATAAACCGTTTACCTCATGTAGTCGTAAGCAAAAAAAAAAAAAAAAAAAAAAAAAGAGACTTAAAAACATTTACTTTTTTTTTTAATCTAATCACTCTTTTCTTTTCTTTTTTTTTTTTTTTTGTTTCTAGTGGAATAGAATAATACATACAAGATATACTCTTTGTTATGTTCTTCTTACATTATTATCCACTATTGTTGTACTTATATTACAAGGTCTTACAGCTAATTTACATACACAGGCATTAGTATTACTTCAAGATATTTATGTCAAATCAGGTGGTGATCTATCTCTATTGAATTCGGCTCTTGGTTGGAACCCAGCACAAAATTCTATTCCTTACTTGTGGGCATTACTTGATTTGAAAAGACTTAAAGATGAAAATATCTTTTTCGTATTATTGCGACTCTTTCAAGTTTATTTTGGTATTGATGCTGTAAAGACAAAAAAAAAAAAAAATAGATTCGGAAGATCGGATAGATTGATAATTATTTTTTTTTTTTTTTTTTTTACTTTTGGGTAGATTGTACGACAATCTGTTATACAATTGGTGGCTCATACTATTCTGGAAATCATGTCTATTGTATTTGCTGGTACTCAATTGTATGAAACTAATGTTTGTAAAAACTTGGCAACTCCTGCTATGGATTCTATTCTCTTTGATACTGCTATTCATCTATCTATCGCCATCATCTCTCTTCTTTCTGTATTTACTTTGATCTTTGCTTATTTATGTAGAATACTTCGACAAGAAATTGGTTGGAGTAACTATAAGCGTTTAGGTGCTGATCAAGCTCAAAAACGTAAGTTTTTATTTCATTATATATATATTCAATCTAATCTTTTCTTTTTAAGATCGTTATCGACTGGCCCAATTATTTTTATTGATACTCAAATTGGATGCTTTTTTCCATCTTGTATTCTGTGTCTTCTTTTTTGTGGTGATGACTCAGGAAAATGTATATAAACGTGACTCTGCTGCCGTAGTTTGGTATATCTTTCATCTCTTTGTAACTCTCGTACAAATTCCCTCCTTCCTCCTAGCACGTCGTGGTGTCACACTGGAAAAACCAAGGTCTATGCATATATTTTTGGTGTTTCAAGTCATTTTTATGATAGATTTTATTATCATTTTACAGCAAACTGCTAATTCCTGGGCTTATTGGGTGTTGGCTGGTAAGGTTGCACAATGTGTTTTGTTTTCTTGATCACTTATTTTTTTTTTTTTTTTAGTATGTCTTGCCATTGCATTATGTATCACCACTATAGTCTTGACCATCTATGTGAAACGCAATTTTAACATGGGACTCCTCGTTCATAGTGAGTAGATTTCCCTTTTGGTGATCGTCTTTATATTTACCTTTCCTTTTCTTTTTTTCTTTTTTCCTTTTTTTGTATCTTAGTGCGACATCTATTCGATGATGATGATATACTTAATAATGATTATGGTTTACAAGGGAAAAAATCACGCGATTCATGGCTGATTGACGATGATATTGATCCTGAATTTTTATCAACTAATCGCGACTTTGTATCTACTAATCAACAAGGAAGCAACAAGATCGAAATAGACGATGGCGGAAAAACTCAATTGAACAACAACTAGTAATATATTTTATTCCACCACTTTTGCATTATCATCCTTTATTTGTACATTCCCTTTAGTATATATTATTATCACTTTTATTACATCGTATATATAGACTACATTTTTATACTTGTATACTCATTTTTTTTTCTTTTTTTTGCAATATAACACAAATAAAAATAATTAATTTGTCTTTTAGAATGATACTCTTGGATATTTTTGTCGTTATTAGAAACGTCTCAAATAATAATAATAGTTATGATAATGATGATGATATATGATGCCCGTTTTAAAAAAGAAACGTATTCATATATTCACTGCAATAAGCTGAAAAAAAAAACACAAGTCCAGTGTTGGGCCAATCAAATTTTGAATCCCATGACGGCACTTCAAACCTTTTTTACTTTTTTCATTTCAATCTTTTTGTTGAGCTCTCTTTCTCTCTCTCTTTTTTCCTCTATCATCCTTTTATAAATACTGATGCGATCCTTTATATTACTTGCCACATCAGTTCTATCAGTATTGGCTGCTGATGAAAAAGTGGAAAGTAAGTGAATTTGAAACAAAACAGTCTATCTAATCACAACAAAACGCGTACTGATCATATCGTTGAATTTTTTTTTTTTTTTTAGCTGTTACTACTGCCACGCCAGTTCCTCCTCGACGTAAGTTATTTATTCTATTTTGACAACGATGTTAATATCCTACTACACATGTTACTTATACTCACTTTTTTTCAATTTTTCTATTCTACCTTTTTTTTTTAGCATTTGTTTGGACTGATTTTATCACGGAAATTGTAGTTATTGGCTTTCTGGCTTTATATGTTCTTATTTGGTGGCAAGGTTCACGTAGCAATTTGTCTCAAGCAACAAAATGGTAATAATAACTATTAAAAAAAAAGATAGAAAGGGAGAAGGTCATGATGAAGTTTTGATGATTCAGATTTAGTCTAACTTTTATTATCCATTTTTTTTTTGACATAGGACAAATGCGAATGTGAGATACTTTGAAGAACAATTCTCTTTAGTGGGCAATAAAGCAAACAATAATAAGGTCACATTAGTGAAGGATGGTCCTGCTGATTATTTGTTGTATACTTCTGGTCGACGCAATGTTCAATTTGGTCACTGGTGGCTCAAAGTAAGGAGGATGATTGAAAAGATACATATTGGATAGCTGTATTCGATACTAATATCTATCTTTATATATATTATATATATTTTTTAGCTCAAACCTAGAAATGATCCTGTTACTCATTTATTGACGTTTTTGTTCTCCTTGGTTCAATGGGTCAAACCTGTCAAGGATCGTGTGGTAAGAAAAAGAAAAAAAAGGAAGGATGGAAAAGATTAAAAGTGCAAATTATATCAGGAATTATTAACAAGAATTTTTACATTGTAAAACTATTAGAATGTGACATTGACTTTGGACAAAGATATTATCAATCACAAATTTGTGTTTGCTATTTTGGACAAATCTATTGCAAAGGAAACTCATGAAAAACGCTTTGATTTGGTAAAACTCTTCTTCTTTTTTTTCTTTGTTGATGGTTTTATAGATTGAAGGAACTTATCTTGTTATTCCTTTTTATTTATCTCATCTCTAGTTCAAAATGACCAAGATTGCTACAGCTAATTTACCTTCTCATTTGGTCATCTATGCTGAATCACAAAAGTTGGCTGAACTTTTACTCAATGGAAAGACTGGTGAGATTTTACGTCAATCATCTGGTCTTGAATCATTAGTGATCACTTATTTGCCTGAATACGAACCTGAACGATTGAATTCTGATAAGGAATTAAAGATCTCTTTGGTGTATGATCTTAAAAACACTAACTCCTCTCCTCTGGTTGAATTACCTTGCGCTTTTGCTGATACCATTGGAAGTTTGAATCTTCCTGGTGATGTAAGTATAAAACAATGACTAGATTTAAACAAATACTAACCACAATTATTATTTTTTTTTCTTTTTGCATGATGCATATACACAGGTAACAAGCAAATTAAACAAGAACAAAGCCGAACTTCAAAAGATCTTTGCCAAACGAGAAGCTGAAGATCGTGCAGAAGAACTTGCAAAGAAGAAAGCTGAAGAAAAACGTGCTCAAGAAGAGCGTATCAAGAACCTTAGTCCCGCTGAACAACGAAAATATGATGAAAAGGAACGCAACCGTGAAAAGAAAAGGGAATTGAAGAAACGCACCAAACGCGCATAGGAATAGGACACTTTTTGGTATCTAGTGGTTACATCATATGTAGAATAGTAGTAGTAGTAGTTTATAAATTATTGTCATTTTTGGATTTCTTGATGAAATTGTAGTCAATAAAAAAAAAAAAAGTTAATTGAGGATCAATATTTATTTCTATATTTTATATGAATAATAATAAGCTATGATAAAGGAATGTGGGATAGAGATGGTACAAGAGCACATTTTAGAAAAACTATAACATAGGTATATTAAAGAATGGTTTAATGATGTTTCTTTTCGTTGATGTCTCCCCAGACAGGTTTGTCAGATGCAGCTGTTTGACGTATTTGATCCAAAAGTTGTTGATGTCGTTCCATATTATGTTCTTTCATTCGATCAGCTTCCTTTAACAGAGTAGGATCCAAGCGCTAAACAAAAAGAAAGATCATGTCAACATGCTTTATCTATATATAACAGAAACAAAAAAAAAATTCTCCATTTGAACTTACTTTTCGCATTTCAGCTTCATTGGGAACAGTGAAAACCATCAATCCATAACCTGTGGCTATGATACCGGATGCATAGGCAAGAAATTTCCCGACGTTTTGAACCATGAGTAAAGACGAGTGAAAAAGAAAAAAGGAATAGAAAAAGAAAAAAGATGGAGTGACTGACCTGCCAGCCTTCAATTATTTGCGGTAATTAAAATCCGAGCAAAAGATTCTTAACACATGCACGTCTCTCGCAATGGATCCATAACCATACTACTATGACGCAGAAATAACATTCACATGAGATAGTTGGTAAGAAAATCGCCATTCATCATCCATCGTACACCATTTAATAAAGATCATCATCATCATTACTTATCATCCACTATCATGTCTGTCTGTTGTGTTGTTAGAAAAAGTCATAGATAAACCTTTGCTGTCTTATCATTCTCAATAATCCGTAAAAACAGCACAAAATAAACATATTTTAGGCATGGTATGGACATCACGAATTAGATCTAAAATTCCATCCTGCCCTGAAGTTAAATGGAGCGACAAGTTGACTCTTCATTTGTCGCTAAAAAGTGATGATCATCATACCAAAATTGGACTGGACGTACATAAATGCATTCTCTTTCGATTGTATTAATAGCAATTTATACCTTTCAATTTATAAAGTTTATTAAAAATAAAAAAGTCAATTCTGATCTTATCCAATAATGATCATCATCCAATAAAGTCATCACCATTGGATTCCTCTTAAGTAGTCTAATATCATCTAATACCATTTTATCGCTTATCTTGTTACCTAATGTGCAATAAACACCAAAAAGAATTAATGGATTGACAGTTAATCAAATCTATTTTGAGGTTTAAACTCTACCATCCATCCATCATTATTAAATCGGAAATGCGAAAAGACTTGTATAATAGAATATAAATATATAAAACATCTTTATTGTATGTAAAAAGAAAGAAAGAAAAAAAAGGTCAAACACAGGGTAAGATAAATAAATAGTAAACTAAAACAAAAGCAATAAATGGATTTAATCAAATTTGACATTGATATCAGCCTTTCTAGCGAGAGTCACAATACTGGAGAAGTTGACAACCTTTTGAGCAGCAGTATCAAGATCATCGACAGCGAAGATACGGAGACCTGATTCGGCAATCTATATTCCCAAATAGTAATAATAATAAAAAAATGAGTTTGATCATTCTTTCCCCAAAAAATGAAAAAAAAAAAAACTTACCAATTTCTTGGCTTCTTCAACCTTAGTACCCTTGAGTCGAACAACCAAAGGAATGGTCATGTCGAGTTCCTTGGCAGCGGCAATGATACCTTCAGCAATCACATCACATCGCATGATACCACCAAAGATGTTGACAAAGGCAGAGGAAACCTAAAAAAAAAAAAAAAAAAAGGAGAGTTAGCATAAGATCACTTTGGACGTTTTAGTACAAACTTACATGAGGATCAGAAGTGATGATTTCAAAAGCAGCCTTGACAGCTTCAGGAGTAGCTATTAAATAAAGAAAAAAGTGTTGGCATTCCATACTGTCTCTTTCCATTCTTTCACTTTGAATACTTACCACCACCACCAACATCCAAGAAGTTAGCGGGCTTGCCACCATGAAGTTGAATAATATCCATAGTAGCCATTGCCAAACCAGCACCGTTCACTATTCATCAAAAAAAAAAAATCAGTATACAATGCACACACACATACTTTTTAGTACATAGTGCACATATCCATTTCTTTTTTCTGATCATATTTTTTTTCCTATATACCTAAACAACCAATGCTTCCATCCAAACCAATGTAGTTGAGATTGTGCTTGGCAGCAGCAATTTCACGAGCATCTTCTTGAGTGAAATCACGAAGGTTAAACACATCCTTTTGTCTAAATTCAGCATTGTCATCAAAGTTCAACTAAAATAATCAAGAAAAGTCGGTAAACATCAGTTCATTTGTTTGTTTCTTTATATGTTTCTTTTTCTTCCTCTATACCTTGGCATCCATACAGAGAACTAATGTTCAGATACAAAAAGATGGTTAGTAAAATAATAATAAAAAAAAATCATCAACTTGTCTCATTTCATATATCCTTCCTTTTTTTTTAATACATACTTTGATGGTCGTTGGTTTCTGACAAAGGATTGATTTCAACTTGAGTAGCATCACGTTCAGTGAAGAGCTTATACAAGTTCATGAAGGTTTCGGCAGCATCATCTTGAGCAACTTGACTAATACCAATCTTTTGAGCCAAAGCCTTTGCATCTTCACGAGAAAGACCCTTTTTGATATCCACAGGTAAGGTAACAATAGCATCAGGGTTTTCCTTGGCAACAGCTTCAATATCCATACCACCTTGAGAGGAAGCAACAAGGACAGGACCAGCAGATTGACGATCCATCAAGATAGCAAAATAGTATTCATTACGAGCATACTTGCGTTCACAAATATACACAGCATTACAAGGCTTGCCTTCAGCACCAGTTTGCTTAGTGATCAATTTGTGACCAATCATCTTGTCAGCAAGAGCCTTGGCTTCTTCAGGTCTATACAAAAAAAAACAAAAAAAAAAAAAAAAAGATGTCAAATTCATGTAACCCATATCACTATAAACCTTACGTAGAGAAAGTCTTGACACCACCCTTATAACCGCTATCAAAATGACCTTTGCCACGACCACCAGCCAAAACTTGAGCCTTGATAACAAGATCATCAGAACCTAAGAGAGAGAGAAAAAATGGATTAATATACATCTTCTGGCTTTGAAACATCCATTAAAGATATACATCTTTTATTTATCTCTCTAACTTACCTAAACGCTTGGCAACTTCAAAAGCTTCTTCAGGAGACTTTGCAACGGCACCCTTGGGAGCATTGATACCATATTGTCTCATAACATCAACAGACAAGTATTCGTGAATGTTCAAAAAACGTTTTTGTTGTTGTTGAGTGGGTTGACGGACAATCTATATAAACCCGTTAATTAGTATTTACAAAAAAAAAAAAGAAAAAAAAAAAAAAAGATGTTCAGTCTTTATATTTACCTTGGAGGCGCGTGCGGCCATACCAGTAACGGAACGAACTGACTTGAACATGATGATGCTAATAGATGAATAATAAAACGTCGATTAGGATTTGTAAAGGTGAAAAATATCATATAATAACAAACGATCTTCTTCTTTTTTTTCCGTTTTATTTTGTTTCTCGACTCATGGTTAGTTTTAATCTTACTTTATAAATACACAAAAGGTTTTAAAGGGAAAAGGGAGGTGGAAAAAAAAAAGACAGAGAGAGAGAGAGGTTGAGGGAAAAGGCAGGTAAAAAAAAGAAAAAAAACAAGGCTTTAGAATTCGGATGACCGGCTCATCTCGGAATCAAAAAAAAATTTGTAACTATAAGTTGTACTTGTTTGATGTCCCGATTGTCCTGTATTTGTAGTAGCATTTACGGCTCATCCCGTAGTTGAAATTCATGAAAGAATGAAAGAAATCTTCTTTTTTTTTTATATATATAAATAAACTGAAAGCATCATAAAAAAAAGAAAAATCATTCATATCAGAGATATAATAAACAAAAAAAAAAAAAAAAAAAATATCAGAATAATAGCTTTCAGCTGGAAAATATTGGGTAAAAGAGAAATATTTGACCCTCGGGAATCCAAATGAATTTCCTTTCCAAGGTGGCTTTTTTTGGGAGTTTTCATTTCTATTTTCTTTTTTTTTCCATTTTATTCAAAAAATACTGACATGCCTCATAAACGTGCCAAAGCAAGCATACGGAACGAACGTAGAAAAAAGTGAGTATATTTTTATTTTTATTTTTTGAAAAAGATTAGGTATTTATTTTAATTTCTTTTTTTTATATATATAGTATCAATCTTCCTGCACAGGATTCTGACCTGAACCATGAAGCCCCAAAGGGATTTATGCGACTAATGAAAATGAAGGAAGTCATGGAACAAAAACGAAAAACCAAAAAGGATCAAAACAAAGTAACCAAGGTAAATATATATATATAAAGGAATATGAAAGTGATGATATTTATATTTTATTCAATGATTTAGGTAGAACAAATCAAAATTCAACCTGGTGAAAAGATGAAGGACTTTGCACAACGAGTGGAACATGAGTATAGAAGTGAAATGAACAAGGCATACAAGGAATCAAAACCAGTGACAGAAAGGAAGAAACGGAATCGATTGGCGAGAAAAGAAAAGGAAAAAAATAAGAAACAACGACTGATGGACAAGTATGGTGGTAGAGATTTTGATGATCTCAAGGATAATATAAAATTTGGTGAAGTAGCAGAAGCTCCTCCTATCTTCAAAAAGCTTCCAAAAGCACGTGGACAAAATAAAGCAGTAAGTATATACAAAAATAAGAAGGATAGATGATGACTAACACATTTTTTATTCATAGTTACTGGAAGCAAAGACAACGATACAAAAAGATGATACCAAGGGTGGTTACGAATCTGAAGAAGATGAAAATATGAAAGCTCTCAAGGCTTCACACAAACGAAAATTGGCGAATATGAGTGCATCAGCGAAAAAGGCATTGGAAGATGAACGTGAACGGACGATCAGTTTATATCGAGCGAAGAAGGCGAAGAATATGGAAGAATCTGGATTGGCTCCATCTTATCATTAGTTTTATTCATTTAGAAAATTGTATTATATATCCATCAATAAACTGCATTTATTATCTCATTTTCTTATATATTATAGTTTTGTTTGATCGAATCATTTGATGGATAAAGTTGGTTTGAGGAAATAGGTTAATTGGGTATAGATAAAAAAAAAAAAAAAAAAAAAAGAAAACTGGAATGAAAAACACTATAATTATATATCTCCTATGTTATTATTGTTCTTTCTTCATCACAAAAGTTTGATCTCGATGGATGGTTATAGAAAAACCTATACTGTATATCGTCAAAATTTGAATTCCTTGTCAGCAAATTTCCCGGAAAGTTTGGATACAATTACAATGGAAATCGTCCTTAAATCTAAGAGAAAAATATAAAATAAAAAAAAAAATAAAAAAATAAAAAAAAAAGATTAAGCCCAACATAGAAATGTGAGTAAAATGACTAAGATCATGAAAAGTTTCCGAATTTGGGAATGTTGTATAAAAAGGCAATCATCCAACGAACCAACTCATATCTTCTTTTTTTCCCCACCTTTAGCCTTTTTTTTTTCTTCATCCTTTTCTACTACCTATATACATTTATATATATATAAAAAAAAAATAAAGAGTTAATCGTTTGAAATGCATTTTACCCTTGCTTCTATTTCCGCTGCGCTGTTGGCATCCGTTGCCATGGCTGCCCCTACTCAAAGTAATACCGAAAATGAATTGGCTACTGTTCATGCCACTTCCTATCCTTTGGATTACAACATCAAGTTCCAAACGTTCAACTGGGCCACTAAAGATGGTCAAACTAGTGTCGATCGATCATTCTCTTTAGATTTGAATGAACCTGCTGCTTTTCAAATCACTGATTACAAGTTAGGTAGGAAACAAAAAAAAAAAAAAAAAAAAAAAGGAACCATCGGATCTTTAAGCTCATATGATGCATGATTTTTTTTTTTTTAAAAAAAATGTAGGTGGTGATATGTATGAAATTTCCGATAATGGAAAAATCATTGGTATGACTAGTCCTACCAATGCATCTGCTTCTGTTTTTGCAGAAACTCCCGAAGAAGCTGTTGCTGATAAACGATTTAGTCGTGGTGAGTTCAATCTTGCTAAGGGTCATCATGACATCACCATCAACGTTGTCAAGTCTCCATACGGTGTTGGTTCCGGTGCTGTTCGCGTTGTTAAGAAATTACAAGCCTTATACGGCAAACATCATGATGATGATCACAAACACCACAAACACGACGATGATGATCACAAACACCACAAACACGACGATGATGATGATGATGATGACGATGACGACGATGATGATGACGATGACGACGATGACGATGACGATGATTGGAAAAAAAAGAAAGGAAAGAAGGTAATATATGTTTATCATACTGTTCCTTGTGATTGCAACCCCCCAGCAGCCCCTGCACCTGAACCAGAGGCAGAACCAGAACCAGAAACTCCAGAGGATGAAGAGCCTGAAAGACCTGAAAGACCTGAAACAACAGAGAATACACAAACACCAGATCACAGACTTCTTGCACCTCATACCTCTACATACCGAAAAGAAAAACTCAAGGAAATTCTTATTGATATCGTCAGTGACATGAAACATAAGAAAAATAATATCAAGAAAGATATGATGTCTGCTTACAAAGATAGTAATAAGAAGATGAATAAGAAAAAGGAACACTTAAAGGAAGATATCAAGGACGAAATGCGCTCTATGATTAGTGACAAAGCTTCAGCAAAGGATGCCAAACTCGGTCCTCATGCTCGACGGGTGGTGAAGGCTTAAAAAAAAGTTTTGTTCTAGTTAGTATATCATAAGCATTTTCCATAGATATTCACCTCAAGTTCAATATAACTAAACAAGGAGTAGTTTCTTATTTATTTATTTATTTATTTTTTTTTGTTATTGTTGTTGTCTCTTATTATATATCATTTAAAAACAAAAAAAAAAAAAAAAAAACAGAAAAAAAACTCTTTACCCAAATAAAATATATATATATTAACGGTAGATTCATTTGTTTCAATCAATAGGAAAAAAAAATCATTAATCATCTTAAAAAAAAAAAAAATGAAGATTCAGTTTTGATATGTAAGTCAATGTAAAGATGTGAGAAATAGAGGGTGATGATAAATCAAAATTGACTTGCATGTAGTCTTGTACAACCTTCCCTTGACTTTTATTTCTATTCCCGCCAAACTATTTTCATATAAAAGAAGCGCGGCTCGTTTTTTTCTTTCTTTTCACTTTTTTTTTTTTTATTATATATTTTCAAAACTTATAATGCGTGCTGTACTTGTTAAACAACCAGGTAATCAAATGAAACTTCAATAACCTATTGAAAATAGAACTCAATAGACTCTTTTTTTTTTATGAATATTTTTTAGGTGACGCTAATCAATTATATATTGGCGAATATCCAACTCCTATTCCTACAGATACTCAGGTTCTTATTAAAGTATGAAGAAAGGACTTTATTGAAAAGAAAAAGAAAAAAAAAAGTGTGTCAAGTTTACTAATGATAGTGTCATGTAGGTCAAGAGTTTTTGTTTGAATAGAATGGATATTGTACAAAGACAAGGTTTCTATCCTCCTCCTCCTGGTGCAAGTGAAATTCTTGGTGTCGAAGTCTCTGGTATTATTGAATCAGTGGGAAAAAATGGTAAGTATGATTGATCATCCATCATTTCTTTATAACTAACTCTGAAACTTTTTTTTTTTTTTTTGCCAATTGCTATCCTTCTTTATAGTGACCAAGTTCAAAAAAGGTGATGCTGTCTTTGGTTTGATGGGAGGTGGTGGTTATGCAGAGGTATAAATTTTTTAAAAAAAAAAAAAACTATAGTGAATGGAACTAAATGAAAAAAAAAAAATTGTATTACTAGTATGCCGTCATGGAAGAGAAATTAGTCATACCAAAACCTGATGAAATTACTTTTGAACAAGCTGCTGCTATTCCCGAAACTTGGTTTACTGCTTACCAGGCTCTTTTTTTGGTATCTGAATTGAAAAAAGGTGAAGATGTATTGATCCATGCTGGTGCATCTGGTGTTGGTATTGCTGCTATTCAACTCGCAAAAGAAGCTGGCGCGTAAGTTTTTTTTTTTTTTTTTTTTTTTTTGAATGGTTTGTATATATATATATATATATATGGACTTGACTGAACGACGATTAGTAATCCTCCTTTTTTTTATTTATATAACTTAGTCATCATATCTTTGTTACTGTTGGTAGTGATGAAAAAGTCAAGTTTTGTGAATCTCTTGGGGCTACTCATGCCATCAACTACAAGACTCAAAATTGGGCCAAGATCGTAAGAATGCATAGATATATCATTAGGATTTAAAACTAACCAGCTGTTGTATATAGATCGCTGAAAAAACGTCTGGTAAAGGTGTCAATGTGATTGTGGACTTTATTGGAAAGAATTACGCTGCTGACAATCTAGAAACCTTAGGCCTTGATGGGCGTATGGTGATATTGGCCTTCATGAGTGGTAAGACCAATAAAAGTATATATATTTGAATTTGACTCTTTGATTAACACATTATTCATTTTTTTTTTTTTTTGTGAAATTAGGCGCTCAGATAGAAAATTTCAATATCGCTCCTATTTTAAGAAAACGACTTCGAGTAAGTTTTCAAAAAAAAAAAAAAATCTCATTCTCTCTTCGTTTTGACTAGTTTTCTCATTATTTTTATTTTTATTATAGATTCAAGGCTCTACTTTACGTAGTCGATCAGTGGATTATCAAGCTCACTTGCGGGAAGAAGTTTACAATCATGCCATCAAGGACCACTTTGGATGTTCTCATGGAAAATTCAAGATTTTTATCGATAGCGTTTATGATTGGAAGGATATTATCAAGGCCACCGAACATATGGAAGCCAACAAGTCTATGGGAAAGATTGTGGTGAATGTGTCTTGATTAGATTAGCTTTGTTTACACATATTTTAATAAAACATATTCTTTTTATTTTTTTTTTTTAATATTTCAAAGAGCTTGCCTGATTTTATTATATAGACTTAAAATTGGGTACTGTAGACGCCATCTGAACAAATAATGTTTGAAAGTATAATCATCTATTAGTGGGCTGGCTACTTTTCAATGGGGAATACTACGCATATCAAACAAAGTTAAAATAAATCCAATTGATACAATTTGCTCTCAATATTAACCCCCATTATAACCTTCCATCTTTGATTATCTTTGACGCACAGTTGTAATAATAATAACAATAGTAATAAAAATGAAGAATAGGCATGAATTTGACAAAAAGAGCAGAAAGAACTGCGATTGTTTATTTCATAAAATCAAAAGACTAAAAGAGAACCATTTATTTTTCCTATAGAACAAGTTAAAAAAAAGAGTAAATATAGTGCAGTCTATGTAAATTATATTTAATCACTTACAGGAATTTCGACTTCACCAGCATCAATGGCCTTGCAAATATCTTGAGGGTTTTGACCATCAACAGTGCATCCCACTGATTGAGCAGTACCTAAGATTTCCTACTCATAACAAAAAAAAAAAATCAGTTTGTCCATTCCGGATTGATCTATCATAGATGAAAACGCTATCTTTCTTTCTTTCTTTCTTTTTTTTTTTTTTTTGTTAATTTACCTTGACAGTGCCAGAGAGTTCACGAGCATAAGACTTATAGCGCATGGTACGGGCAATTTCAATGACATCATCCAAAGTGATGTTACCACTATGCTTAATGTTCTTTTCCTTCTTACGGTCTCGTGGGGGTTCCTTCAAGGCCTTGATCACCAAAGATGAGGCAGAGGGCACAACAGATACTTGAGCTTGACGGTTTTGAATGGTCAATTGGACAGTGACACGGAGACCTTTCCATTCCTTGGTACCCTTGGCAATATCTTCACCAACCTTCTTGGGGGAAAGACCAAGAGGACCGATCTTGGGGGCTATACATTAAAAAAAAAAAAGAGTGAAACAGATAATGAGTATTTTTTTTTTTTGTTGGGTAAAATGATCCAATTGTTGTTAGTATCGACATCTATATATCAACGTACCGAGAGCACTGGAAGCACCGACTTCACCACCTATTATTGTAATAATGGTAAAATTGAAATCGTTAGTTCTTCTTATTACTTTCATTGTCCTGCTGAATCCGTTTCACGTTAATTCTATTGTTTCGTATATTACCAGTAGCACGAAGGTAAATAATCTTCACCTCACTGGGATCGAATTTGGGAGGCATACTATATTAAAGAAAGAAAGAAATCCATTAGTATCGTTTGCAATTAAATAGGATTAAAACTAAAAAGGCGATTGTCACTAAAAATGAGAGTTATATAATGAAGAAATGGGTAGATGTATAAAGAAGATAGATAGATGGATGGATGGATGGATGGATGGATAGTTTGAGTTTTTTATAGGTTATGACCATTACCTTGAATATGAGAAGAGAGGACGGATTCTGATTTCACAAATTGAAATCTACTTTTGACCCAAAAATCGCTACGTACCGTCGGTATTTCAATATCCAATGAAAAGTATGATGATAGCTAGATGTCTTTTCCATTTTTGATATGATCCAATACTAGTTATGTTCTCATAAATAAAATATATATATATATATATAATCTTCTTGTTACATGCATTATCATAACATAGTTCATCCTCTAGATACTCTCTTTCTTTTTTTTTTTTTTTGTAATATTTCCTTCGATCAAGATCTCAAACATAAAAGGGGATTCAAAGTTTTCATCATGTCGATAAAAAAAAAAAAAAAAGCAATGATCATAGATCATCCATTTACAGTATTACTAAATCATCATCAATTACGGTATAATGAATGTAGTGATCCTTCATCATTATCCATTTTTACATTCATCGATTATTTTATTTTATTGATCTATCAAATATCATCATGAAAGAATACCCCTTTCCATTTTAGATAATAAATTGATCAAAGCATGTCAACATTTTACTATTTATGTAGATTCCAAAAATAGACATACATAATGATCAATTCCTATTAAATTCTGGATTGTTTATGTCATGTTTGTATTTCACCAACAACATCAGTAATCATCGAGAAAGGGATTTGATATTAGCAATATAATTTTTTTTTTTTTTTTGTATTTGCTGGATGATGATCACATGGTTGCATGAATTTGATACAAACAGGGAATTCAACACTGAAAATGGTGATCAGACGCCGAGGTATCGGGAAAAGGAGTAACCAAGTACTGAACAAAACACATCTACAAAGAAGTATCTTTTATTTACCTTTTCATCGATTAGACATGTTTTTATCATCTTCAAATGTTTAAAATAAAAAATAAAAACATATTCATCCTTTTTTTTTGACATTACTAAGCTGATGGATTCACACCGTTAGTAGTCATTACGCTTTTTGCTGTTGATAGATGATTACAACGAATAGGAATTTTCACTGTTTAATCACTTTTGTCTATTATTATAAACTCAATATGTTTGAACATATTAAATAAAAAAAATATTAAAAGTATCATCAATCATCACGATATATTTGTAATTAAAAATAATGAAGTTTGATATTCATTTTTTTTTTTTGGGCTGTGCTGATTGATTCTTGCTCTCCGAATATTCTCCAACCAATCGATGATGCTTATTGATATGTGAAGATCTCTCTATTTGTATTATTTTTACTTTTCTGATCCATATATCCAATTTCATGAACCATCATCCTCAACAAGAAAAACAGGTTACCGCAAGTAATCATCTTATGATAGGATAATCAACTTGATAACCAGAAAGATCATTACCATAACAGGTGATCTTTTTTTTTTTTTTGTGAACATTACGGAACGTATTTCCAAAATGAACGTTTTTGTACATAGATTGCATCAGACATCAACACATGCTCTTTTCTTTTTTGTGTATCTCCAAAAGTTTTCTTCAAACTTTAATATGGGCAATATATTTTTCCCGTAGATCAGTGGGGGTTAGTTTGATCTTTTTTTTCTTCTTTTCTCGCAGATGATGATTGTGTCTTTTCGTTTTAATAGACTCTGGTAGGAATATGCTCATTTTTTTTTTTAAAAAAAAGGATATAGTTTGAATGAATCAAAACATTTTTGTTTTTTACTGAAATGGATTCAGGTACACAGAACAATTTATTGTTTGATCTAATCGATTGGTGTGATCTGATTGGCTCCAATTTTCGGTTAAATAATTGAACCTAGTAAATCAATCAAAAGTACCTGGTTTTTTTTTTTTAAAAGATCGCCTTTTCTTTTAGACTTTTTTTCCTTCTTCTTTCTTTTCTTTTCTTCTTCGTTTTTTTTTTTGTTGTTGTTCCTTCTGTATTATATATCTCCTTTACACGTATTTATGGATCAACAAAGTACAGAAACGACGGTGAACTATACAAGTAAAAGCGAAACCTCTCATTTCGAAACACGGGTACATGACAATCCGAATGAACATGACGATCACAAATCAGCATCTACCATTGTCTTGGAATCTTCAAAAATGACTTTTCTCTCCAAAGTAAAGATTATATTTCTTTATATTGGGCTCTTTATGAGTATGTTGATAGTTTCACTCAATACTACTGTTGTAGCTCCTGCTATGGGTATTATTGCTACTGATCTTCATGCCTTGGATCAACAAACTTGGATTGCTACTGCTTATTTATTGATCTTCAATGCTGTCCAACCTATTTCTGGGAAAATGTCTGATATTTTTGGAAGGTTAGTTCTACATTACTATTGACAATACTACGAGGAAAGAATTCTCTAACAATAGTCATGAACTAATCTTCTTTTTTCTCTAGAAAACCTGTTATTACCTTTGGAGTTCTGATGTTTTTCATTGGCGCTTTGATCAATTCACTTGCACAACAAATGCGTATATTGATAGCTGGTCGTGTAGTTCAAGGTCTTGGAGGTAAAAAAAAAAAAAAAAAAAAAAGGTTTGGCAACATTCTCATATTTCATTTTTTTACTAATCACCTTTTTTATTTATTATCCAACCTAAATCAATCATAGCTGGCTTTATTATGTCTATGGCATTTATCATCATCACTGATCTTGCTCCTCCTCATCTTCGCCCACGCTTTCAGTCACTATTAACAGCTGTTTATGGTATCTCTTCTGGAGTAGGAGTCTTGATAGGTAAATAAATACAAATCAAATCAAATGGGTCTGATTATTAATAAAAAAAAGTTCTTATTTTTTTTTTCTCTAATCTTTTATTATTTTATTAGGTGGTGCATTTGTAGATCATCTATCATGGCATTGGGATTTTTGGTTGAATGTCATTCTTTCTGGGGTAGCTTTCGTGCTCATTGTTTTGTTATTGAATGAACCAGTCAAACTTGAAAAATCATCCTTTACCGAAAAACTAAAACGTATCGATTGGTATGGTGCCATATGTTCGCTTGGATTTGTATGTTGTCTTTTGATGGCACTCAATTGGGGTCCATCCTATGGGTATATTATATTACTTTAATTTTTTTTTTTTTGTTATCTGATTCTCATATCCTTTTTTTTCCCTTTAGTTGGAGTGATCAACATACAATTGCTGCTTTTGTTGCTGCTGCAGTTGCTTTGATTGCATTGGTGGTTGTTGAAGGATGGATAGCCAAAGAACCGGTAAGTAAAAAAAAAAAAAAAAAAAAAAAAAAAAAAAAAAAAAAAAAAAAAAGAATTGCTTTTATCACATCTGTATATTTATCAAACTTTTATTCATTCTACATTTACATAGCTAATGCCTGCTCGCATCCTCAAGAATCCATCTGTTGCTATCTTATATTTGTATATGATATGTCTTGGTTTATGCTTTATTGCTACCTTGTATTTTGCCCCTGTCTATTATCAATCAGTCTTTGGTGCTGAAAGTATGTCTATCCTATCTACTCAACTTCTACTATATTAATCACTAATCTTTGTCTTCTTTTCTATTTTTTTTTCTTCATTTTATATTAAGGCATGTCATCTGGTATTCGCCTGCTTCCTTATATGGGTTGTTTGATAGTTGCTTCTGTGGGTAGTAGTTTTGTCTTGACTTACTTTCCATACATCAAAGCTTATGTTGTGTTTGGTGCTGCCATTAACGTCCTTGGTTTTGGTCTCTTTTATACTGTGAATGAACACAGCAATTGGGGTCAACAGGCTGGGTATATGACTTTTTGTGGTAAGTATCAATATCCTTGTCTTTCTTTCTTTTCCTTACCATCACTCATATTCCTCTTTTTTTTTTTTCATTCTTCTTTTTTTTTTTTTTTTAACAGGCTTTTGTTTTGGTATTTCTCAATCAAACGTTATATTGGCAGTGCAATTATCATCGGAAAAAAGGGACATGGCAGTTGCTACATCATTGGTAAGAAAAGAGATGGAAATATAAAGATAAAACAGCTCATATTTTATTTCCTCTTTATAGAACAACTTTTTCCTTATTCTGTCATCTTCTGTTAGTGTTGCTATATACCAAGCATTATTCCAACTATTCTTAACAGCTCAGTTATCGACGGTAGATCCATCTGTCCTGGTAAATTTACATGATATGAACTATATAGCTCTTCCAAGAATATATCTATAAAAAAAAAGAAACTCTATCTAACTTTTTTTTTTTTTTTTATTTTGTAGGCGGTTGCTGGGAAGTACAATGCATTGAAGAATTACCTATATATCAGAAACATGCCTACCGATATCCAGCAGCCTATCATCCATGCTTACAACGAAGCCTTACACAATGTTTTCATTATTCCTCTGGTAGCTAGTGGACTGGCTTTTATTTGCATTCTCTTCATGAAGAATATCAGGTTCCAACCTAGACCCGTTGCCCCTCCTGCGACTTTATCTATGCATCATCAAGATGAAAAGAGTGGATTGGATGAAGAAAAACAACCTGCTTAGTATTCCCCTCTTTCTCCCCCCGCCTTTTTTTTTATTCGTTCAGAATAGCAATTTTACTACGTAGGATTTGGTTCACTTTTTTTTTTTTTTTTTTTTTTTTTTTGGTCACTACCTTTTTCCTATAGTAGTAGTTTATCAACTTGTTTTCTATACCATATATCCTTTTGAATCTTTTATACATTGTACCAAACAGCTTTATAGATTAATCGTCATCATTTTTTTTTTTCGCTCAATTAATAAAGATCTTATAGCCAAAATTTGTGCGGACGGTTGGTTTTATTGTGTAGTGAGGACAGTTTAACTGATCTATGTGAAGGATCGATTCCAATGATTAGCACGAATAGTTGCTTTTGGCAGCTGGTGTGTATAATGATTGATGACCACTAGTGTTAAAAAGAATGAGAGTAAGCATCCAAACTTGGATCTAAAAAAGTCAGTAATGATATCCACAATCTAAGCATCATCTTCCAATCATCATCATTCACCCACACATCATTTTATAATTTTTCATCATTTTCATCCATTATTACAATTATTCAACATGATCATCATACCATCATCCAGCAGTCTATCATGCATCATTCATTTTCCTTCGTCCATCGTCGCACGAATTTCCTAATTTAAGTTTTTGCAACCTCATTTTTAATAGTAGAATTAGCAAGGAATAAAATCATCCTATTTTTACGATGCTAATTCAATGACAAATGGTTCTTACGTTGTATAGCAGTGATATTAGTTTACGATGATGATACCTATAGCATAGTAGTTACCTATAAAATAATTAAAAAAATCAGAATGATAGTCATAAGAGTATCGTATTAGCATATTGCTTCATATTCTATCCAGTTTACGTTTTCATGTTGGATCCAGAAAGCGTAAAATAGCGCATTCCCACCCTTTCTGTATACCAATATCATCGAATATGTAACCATGTGCTCAAGTTTTTTTTTTTTTTTTTTTTGTTCCTTGACATTAAAACGGCATAAAAAAGGACATTCGTATCACCTAAGATCAATGTAAAAAATAAAAATAAATAAATATCATATTTTTAAAGAGAAGAAATTCAAATGATTGGTATTTCAAGTTTGTTGACGAAAAAAAAATGTTATTCTTCGTGTTGACAGGTGTAAGAAAACCAACACCATTTGATCTTGAGAAGTTTTTTATTGGTGGACATACTACCACAATAGTGTAACGGAGCACCCACACGTGCTGTTCATAACTACCAATAAAAATTCATCCGGTGTGCGGGAAGTTAATTTCAAAAAAACCTTTTTTATTCATTTTGATTTTTTGATTCTTTCTTTTTCTATTTTTTTTTTCCACCTTTTGTAGTTAGGGAGGTGTATTTACTGTTTGTTGTTTATGTGATGCAGTAAGAATGAAGTTCGCAAAGCAATTGGAAACAGAATCTGAGAGCATCCCTTCGGAATGGCGTCCTTACCTTATTCAATACAAGAAACTGAAAAAGTTAATCGCTAAAGTAGCCGACGAAATTGAAAAACATGGTATGTCAGTTTCTATGTTACATGATTGTCTGGATAACTCTGCCGAACGAGCTTCTTCTATGACAACAACTAGATCACCCAATATCAATGCTCCTCAAGTCCAATATTATTTTACTGGTAAGATCTCTAATTGATGTTTTATTTTTATTTTTATTTATTTTTTTTATGCAAGGACTAACATTCTACTGTCAAATGTATTAGGTGAAGCCCCTAATATTCGACCTTGTATTCGATTTACTTATGATAGCAGCAATACCAAAGTAATGGAACTTTTATCGAATCTAATCAACGATCAAGACAAAACCTCGGAAAGGATCATTGATAAAACGACTTGTTCAACCAAAGACAAAACAAACCGTGGACCCTTGGAATATCAACGGAGTCAAGATAATACTGATTTCTTTACCTTATCGCGTATAGATACAGACGGTGATTCTGATGAATATACTACCCATAGTGTTACCGATGATGACAATAGTATCAGCCATAGCAAAAATGATAACAGTATACCTAGCAGCATTGATCAATCGGCACCCTTAATATCATCTACATCTTCCTCTATGGTACCCTCCCATATGTTGACACCAGATAATAGCAATATCAATAACACTTTGTTGGACGGAAATCGACGAAGAAGCTCAGCGGCCAGGGTGCTTCGTGATTTGACAGAATTGACTTTGAAGAAAGAAGGGCAAACCAAATCTCCTGGACAAATGCGAAGTCTTGTAGTGGAATTGGAACAAGATGATGAATTTTTTTACATGTTGATGACAGAATTACAAAGTGCAGTACATTTACAACATAAAGCATCCAATCGTTTTGAAGCTGATATCAATGAACTTGAAAAGCGTATGGTGAAAATAGTAAGTTAGAAAAAAAAAAAAGTAGGATCAATGCATATTGACAGATCTCAATGTTTATGTAGGCATCTCCCAATCAAAAGTCAGATATGTATGCATGGCGAAAAATATTCAGTATTTATATGGATGCTCAAATCTTTCAAGGCAAAATGGAATCAGATCGATCTATGCATTCAGTACAAAAGGCAAAACAACAAATGTCTTGGTTTACAACTCAACTACAAAGAGAAAATCTGGTAAGGAAAATCAAAAAAAAAAAAAAAAAATGTTGTGATACTTAATGTTTGTTACTTGTAGATATCGAAACTCAAAAATGGCGCATCCAAGTCTGCCTTACAACAATTTATGGCTTTGAACACGGAATTAATTACAATGAAACACTATCAAGCTTTGAATCAAACTGCTATGACCAAGATTTTGAAGAAACATGATAAACGGAGTGGATTAACGTACGTTTTTTTTTTTTTTTTTTTTTTTTTTTTTTTTTTTTTTTTTTAAAAAAAAAAAAAAGTTTATGGAAATAACTAATATAGATTACATTTTTTTATACTTTAGTGCAAGTACTAGCTTCCCAGATTTTGTTGGATCCAGTCAATTTTTCACACCTACCCTCGCCAAGTTATTATGTGCCGCCATAGTGGAAAAAATAACTACGATCATTCCTCAACCTGATGATTATTGTAAGTACTATATACGAGGAAAAAAAAAAAAAAGAAACATAAAAGGCTAACACAAGTTATTTATAGCATGTCCTGTATGCATGAGTATTGCGTGGAGACCAATCCGTCTTGTCTGTGGCCATGTGTTTTGTGTACGATGTTTGATCAAGGCGCAAAAGAAGCATATGGATAGTTGCCCAATGTGCCGTCATCCAACTGCTGTCCAAACTGCTAGTGCTTTGAATCTGGATGAACCTCTACAAAACTTTTTATTGATGTATTTCCCCAAAGAAATCAAACAAAAGAAAAGGGAAAACGAACGGGAACAAGCAATTGAAGATGTTGAAGCATTTACTGGAAGAACATTCTCACCTGATCAAATTGCAAGGATGAATCGTGACAATCACCAAAATTGTACTATTATGTAGATAGCATAGATTTTTTTTTTTAATTAGTTTTATTTATTTATTACTCTTTTCCATATACATTTATTTATTATATATATATATTTGTTTATTTTATATATCATTGAATTAAAGATTATCCTTTATTATTATTTTTACTGGTTTCTCTTATGCTTGATCATATCATAATGATGCTGTTCTTCTTGATCACTTGTTGAAATACCGACATGCGACAAGTGGCATCTACCAATAATATCTTGACATCAATTTATTAGGGCATTTTTGTTTACCGCCTTTTTTCTTTTTTCCCTTTCTCTTTTGTTCCTTTTCTTTGATTATTCCAAACGCGCGTTCTTTTATACTTTCTTGATATTATAATGTCTCGATTATCAAAGCGCTTATGGATTAATATTGTACTGGCATTATGCTGGGTAGGTATTGTCATGTCATCCACTACAACACAGGTCGCCAAAACAACTATTCCTATTCCCAACCATTTCCAAAACGTCAAAGTTCTTCGTGTCTTAGATGCTCGTAACCATATTGTTCAGGAAGAGATTGGAATACGGGCTAAGAACATCGCTGAAACACCAGTATCTGAATACTATTACACCATTCCTGCTTCTATCGAACAACATGTCGCCTCCATCACCGCCTTCTTACGTAAACAACAAAAGATTTCTCTTACTATCGAAAAAGCCGGTTTTGACTCTGAAAAGTAAAATATAATCTCTTCTTCTTCGTCCTTTTTTTTTTTTTTTTTTCTTTACTCATCTTTTTATATATATATATATATATTGTTTGACAGGGAAATTCAGCTATACAAAGTAATCTTGGACCAACCTCTTCAACCTCAAGAAGATATTCGACTTGGTATTCATATCTCGTACACTCACGTACTCAAGCCATTGCCTGCTAAAATACCTCAAGTGGCACGTCAACTTCTTCTTTATCGTGGCAATGTTTATTTATATTCTCCTTATGCCTCCAAGGAAATGAAGACTACACTTCAGTAAGTATTGTAACAATCAATTCCTCAGGTTTGAGGATTCTTCATAGTTTTCTAATTTCACTTTTTTTTTATAGAGTGCCTACTGCACTTATTGTTTCCTTTACTGGTGGCGATGGTCTCGTTCAACAAAAAGGCAACAAACTTGTTTATGGACCTCTCAACGACTTGGAACCTTATGCTTATCATGAACTTCAATGCCATTTTGAAAGTCTTGGTCCTTTAATTACTGTCACCAATTTGGAACGTGATTTACAAGTATCTCATTGGGGCAACAATCTTGCCGTGGAAGAACATTATACAGTTCGCAACGATGGTGCAGGGTAAGTGAAAACAAAACTTTTAATTTACAACAGCAAATGAATCGATTCTCAATATACTTACTTTTTTTTTATTGTACTTTTTTTTTTTTTTTTTTTTTTGGTATGTGATGTATAGATTGGATGACAATTTCAACCGTGCTCAATATATGCGTTCAGCGCCAGTCCATGGTTCGACCAATATGTTGAAAGAAATCTCATTGGAACTTCCTGTAGGTGCTTCAGATGCTTACTTTAGAGACGAAATTGGAAACGTATCTACTTCTCACTTCCGTAACGAACGTACACGCTCTTTACTTGAAATCAAACCTCGTTATCCTGTTTTTGGTGGATGGACTTACAACTGGTATCATGGATATAATGTCAAACTTCGATCTTTTCTTCGATATCAAAAGTCAACTGGAGATTATATTTTGAATGTCAACTTTGTGGATAATGCAAAAAATATGGCAATTGACAAGGCACGTGTACGAATCGTTTTACCTGAAGGTGCAACGTAAGTGACATTGTAGAAGAAGGGGGATGGATTAGAAGAATAGATTGTTTATTATTTGGATTCATCATTTCTTACTCTCTTTTTATAGTGATGTGAAGATATATCCCAATATGGATCTAGATTATGTTCAAGAAGGTAAACACTTCACCAATTTTGACTCTACTGGCCGCTATGAAATCATTTTGGAAAAGAAGAACGTAGTTTATGAACATCAAAAGCCTATTCAGGTAAGGAAGAGTTCGTCTGATGATGATGGGGAACTAATGACTACCTTCTTCAATATAGATCACCTACAAATATCCCACTTACAGATTATTACAGAAACCATTGGTTGTCTCTGCATCTTTGCTATCTCTCTTTGTTCTAAGCATTATTGTTTCAAAACTTCCTTTCAGCATCAATGACACAAAGCAGGTAACTAGTGATTTGAATAGTGAAATATATGTAGTAGATTGATAGACTCACTGGACTTCTTTTTATTATTATCCCATCATAGAAATCGAACCTCAAAAAAGAATAGATCATTTTTAGTTATGATTATTGAGTCATTATTTTTTTGTATACATCAATAAAAAGAAAATTCCAATTATTCTTCATTGTATTTTTTTTTTTTCAAGTAAATATTCTCTTTGATTGAATTTGTTTATCATGCATCATGGATATTTCCCTCTTACATAACGTCATCTTATCTATCCAAGAGAGGTCAAGCTTTCTTTTTCCAATAATTAACTTGATTTCGTTCCACAAGTACATAGTGAGGACCTTTACAGTATTCTCCAAAAAAAAAGAAATCAATTCGTATAGTTCGATCATTGAAGTTCATCAGCATGACAGAAGGCATATAATTGACCAAAGAAGAAATATCATTTTCATCCCCGCCCATTGAGCAGTATAGGCAAGAAAAAAAAAAAATTGGCTGGTGACTGCTCTGAGTCTTTTGCGAAAAAACTTGTTTTTCGACAAAACAGGTTCACCTTTTTCCTTTTTTTTTTTTTTTTTTTTTTCTTTTCTCTCTCTCTCTTGATAGCTTTTCGTCAAGTCTACATAGTATAGGTAAATGATAACCATTTCATAACACTCATTTTTATTTATATAGAGATATGTGTGATTTCTTTTCAATATTGTCATCTTTTTATATCAACTAACCTTTTTTTTTTTTTTTACTGCGTCTTGTGTTGTAGTATGGTTGAAACGGAAACCCCAACTGTCAACATTGACGTGACTAAGTTGACACCTTTGTCACCTGAAGTTATTTCTAAACAAGCTACCATCAATATCGGTAAGGGATCGGGGATGTCGGTAATCGAAGACGATCGGAACCATCGAGTTATTTTCTTTGATTTGCTCATTCTATTTGATTTATTCTTCTCTATTCTTACTTTTTTTTTCTATATATATAGGTACGATCGGTCATGTAGCTCACGGTAAATCAACTGTTGTCAAAGCTATCTCTGGTGTGCAGGTATGATAGAGACAAAGATGGAATGAAAGAAAATGTATGTATAGATTACTCATTTTCTCTCTTTTTTGTTTAAAAAAAAATAAATTACATTTTTAACAGACTGTGCGATTCAAAAACGAAATGGAACGAAACATTACCATCAAGTTAGGTTATGCAAATGCCAAGATTTACAAATGTAGTAATGAAGAATGTCCTCGTCCTGGTTGTTATCGTTCTTACGGTTCTGCGAAGGAAGACAACCCACCTTGTGAACGACCTGGCTGCGGTGGAAAATACGAATTGGTGCGTCATGTCTCATTTGTCGATTGTCCCGGGCACGATATTCTTATGACAACTATGTTGTCAGGTGCTGCAGTGATGGATGCTGCTCTTTTACTTATTGCTGGTAACGAATCTTGTCCTCAACCTCAAACTTCTGAACATTTGGCTGCTATTGAAATCATGAAACTCAAGCATGTTATCATTCTTCAAAACAAGGTGGATTTGGTCAAGGATAAGGCTGCTCAAGAACAACATGAAGATATTCTTGCCTTTGTGAAGGGTAAATTCCAAAAAAAAAAAAAAATTAGGATGAACTCATCATTCTTTGTTTATGTAATTTATTAGGTACTGTGGCTGATGGTGCACCAGTCATTCCTATCTCTGCTCAATTGAAATACAACATTGACGCCATTAACGAATACATTACTAAAAAGATTCCCGTTCCTGTACGTGACTTCACCGCCGATCCTCGCTTGATTGTGATCCGTTCATTCGATATTAACAAACCCGGTGCTGACGTTAAGCAATTACAAGGTGGTGTTGCTGGTGGATCTATTTTGAAGGGTGTATTGAAGATTGGTGATGAAATCGAAGTACGTCCTGGTGTGATTATCAAGGATCAAGAAGGAAAGATTCGTGCTCGTCCTATTCTATCCAAGATTTTGACATTGGCTGCTGAAACAAATAAACTACAATTTGCTGTTCCTGGTGGTCTGATTGGTGTTGGTACACAAATGGATCCTACTCTTTGTCGTGGTGATCGTTTGGTCGGTCAAGTGCTTGGTTACCCTGGAACTCTTCCCTCTATTTACACTGAATTGGAAATTTCCTACTTTTTGTTACGTCGGTTGTTAGGTGTCAAGACAGATGATAAAAAGCAAGCCAAGGTATCCAAACTTACTAAGAATGAATTGCTTTTGGTCAATATTGGTTCAGTGTCTACGGGTGGTCGTGTCGTTGGTGTCAAGGCGGATTTAGCCAAGATTGTGTTGACTGGCCCTACTTGTACTGAAGTTGGTGATAAGGTTGCTTTGTCTAGAAAGATTGAACGACATTGGCGGTATGTGATATAATAAAAAAAAAAGGATGAATGATTTGGACTCACTTTTTTCTTTCTTTCTTTGTTTGTTAGTCTTATCGGTTGGGGCAAGATCAAGCGTGGTACTGTTTTGGAAGCTGAAGCAAATTAGGATAGGAAGAATACATTACACATCATTTTTTTTTATTATGTTTTTTTTCTCGTTCATGTATACAATAAAGAAATAAAAAAAAAAAATTACATTCGAAATGCATCATATGAACAATTTTGTAGTAGTTAGACATCGGAAAAATTTACTATGACGTCTAGGGGACTCCTATACAATTTCTAGCCTAGATATGCATTCTAGGACCTCTAGGACCCCCCCCCCCCCTAAATAGATAGGATAGAAATTATAAAAATATTTTGACTTCAATAAATCTATGACAAAAATATACTAAATCTAGGTAGGACATATTAAGGCTGAAATATAGGTTTGGTCGACCTCCAGAACAAGGAATTTCATTTGATCAGTACAAATATACTATTGAAATCATAATTTTATTTCATCACTACAAATATTCTATACTACATAACTATACTACATAACTATAATAATAAGTAACTACACTATAATCGATAATATCCATGAACACACGACCAGAATCACAACTAATGCCATCACCAGGACAACGATCATGACTTGCACCTTTGGGTAGGACTTTTATTTGATACAGACACTTCAATTGGATAACAGAGCCATTCCAACGTAGAAGGCATTCGATCTTGGTTTTGTTGAATGGTTTGCAACCTACAGATGAAATTAACAAAGTGCATAGTAATCTATCAATGCTCTCTTTTCTTTTTCTTTCTTTTTTTTTCTTTTTCTATATAAATGTTACCTTGGCTATATCATTGAATGTTTGTATCACCTTTATTGTATAGAAGATAATCTAGCAAGCTACAGATAAAATCAACAAAATGAGTAGTAATCCATCAATGTTTATTTCTTTTTCTTTTTCTATATAGATGTTACCTTGGCTATATCATTGAATGTTTGCATTGCCTTTATTGTATAGAGGAGAATCTAGCAAGCTACAAATAAAATCAATAAAATGAGTAGTAATCTATCAATGTTTATTTCCTTTTCTTTTTCTATATACTGTAAATGTTACCTTGGCTATATCATTGAATGTTTGCATCACCATTATTGTATAGACGATAATCTAGCAAGCTACAGATAAAATCACCAAAATGAGCAGTAATCCATCAATGTTTATTTCTTTTTCTTTTCCTTTTTTCTATGTACAAGTTACCTTGGCTGCACCATCGAACGTTTTGTACCACCAGTAAACCCAATGTCATCATAACAGTTGGCTCGGAGAGAAATAAAGGCTTGCCAAATGCAGATATCAGACAATTTCAGATCATCAAGAAAGATAGTTGTATCGTCTTACGTATAGCGCTCCACTATCAGTCATTGATATGATCCTCAATATTCTTTCCAAACCAAATACCGCAAACGTCAGGACTTAACAAGGACTCCAGCATGAAACAACACGATCAACAGACAATAACTGAATTTCCTACGTGTTGCATTTTGCCCTCCACCTACTTGAGCACAAAATTCAGTCACTAGATTCATAAACAATTCTAGAGACTGATCATCCTCGACCAAGTCCATTGCCCGTAAACAAACAAAGATCAATACACCATGATCTTCGTCTGACCAAAAGCTAAGTATAAACTAATGATGACCATCCGACATTTGACTGTATAGACCACTATTCTGATACCTAACAGATAACAAAGAATCAACAAAATGAGTAGTAATCCATCGATGTTATTCATTTTTTTTTCTTCTTTTACATATACACATTACCTTGGATCATGCGCTAGTGTCAATGTATCAATCACAATACAATAAAAAGAAGGATCTAAAAAAAAAAAAAGAAAGAAACAAGTGATTGTATGTAATATCGATTGATCCTTTTTCTTCTTTTTGTACAACTTACTAGTTCGGCTCTACAGACGGCAATCTTAATATCTACAGATACAAAAAACAACAGAGAGAAAGAGTCCAACCAAATAGCAAATATATATTGAAGAGAACATCACCACAATGAGCGACAGATGGGAGGGAGAGAGAGAGTCCAAACAAGTAGAAAAGAAATTTTGAAATATCATAAGGAAGACTAACCAAGCAGTAAAAAGGACCTTCAAAAGTACTTGTGCATAATTGAATTGCATTGGCTGTGCAATGGAATCCGAAGAAAGAGAGAGTTCAACCAAGAAGAGGTCTTGAAATTGTAGACACTAGAATGAATTAACTATAAAACAAGTAACTAATTGTATTTTATACTATTTTTTATTTTATTATTATTATTTTATTTATTTCTTTAAATTGACAATAATAAAATAAGAATCCATTACTTGTCATTGTATTTTATATGTTACCTATCATGAGCCAATATGGAGACACGAACAAAGTGCGCAGGAGTAAAAAAAAAAAAAAAAAAAAAAAAAAAAAAAGTGTGGAGAAAAGGAAAGAGAAGGTAGAAAAAGAAAATTGTTAGGAAACGAAATAAATAAAAATGCAACGAAAAGTCCGACTAAGTAAAGGCAATGTGCCAAAGGAATATATAATAGAGAGAAAGAATATGTTGTAATGTATTAATGAGAATAAAGTATTTACAAAGAAGTAAGGTTAGTTTTTAATATTAAAGAAAAAGTGATAAAAAATATATGAAAAAGAGAACGACTTCATAATATATTTCCTTTTTTTCATCTAACTTGATTCTCTTAAGCTTGGATTCAGCAATCATTTAATTTATTTAAGGTACAATTGTTTGAAAGGAAATGATAGATAACATTAAAAAAAAAAAAGTGATGATTGTAAATAGTGGCAATGAATATAATTTTATTAAACAAAAAGAATATCAATATGTATAATTGTATACTAAGTATGATAGTAAAAAGAATCACTAACGCTTTAAGCCAGAATAAGATAAAAAGACCAAGAAGATATCTCTAATTGATTATAAGTCGAATCCAATTGAATCCTATAATACATCCTGTTCATCCATTTCGCTGATCCAGACGGATAGCCACTTCTCGTAGTATCCTATTGACATGAAACGGTAATGATCAATCTTCGTGTATCTAGATTTCTTTCTTTCTGTCAGACGTATATTCAGTAATAGTCATTATCCAGGATACCAAGTAAGAAGGATGAGAAGAAGAAAGAACGATAATCCTATATGGACAGATGTTGTAGTAAAAACATCAAGGTCGAAAGAACGCGTATAAAAGAAAAAAAGAAGAAAAGTAAAGTTAGAAATAAGAAGAGGAAAAGAACTTGTTTTTGAAACTTACAATTAATAAGAGTGAGTGTCTGTAAAAGCACATAGAGAAAAGGATATAGCAAAGAGGTTGGAATGATTCGTGTATAAAAAGAAGAAAAGGTTATAAAACAGCAGTATCATTATCTTTTTTTTTTTTTGTTTGTCTTACTTTAACCGTCATATTTGCATCTAGAATATAGATTCAAATAAAAAAAAAATCAATATCATATAACGTTGGTGGCATAATGAAATGGATTTACCTTATTAAACATGAGTAATACAGCATATAACAGGTTAAAAGTACTTGTGTTCACTTGTTTTAACTAAAAGGTATAAACACATACAGCAAAAAAAGAATGATTCAGTCAGTTCATGAATACAATGAATATATGTATAAACAATCGTTTATTATTATTGTTTCCATACCTTACTTTGATTTGTCTTAAAAGGTAAACGTATAACAAAAAGAAGAAGAAAAAAGAACAATAATGTGATAAAAATAAAAATAAGAAGAAGAAGAAGAAGAAGAGTAAAAATAAACAAACGTCCTTTTTTTTATTTAGCAATGCATAATTTTCGCTCAGCGAGCCTGTGGGCAAAATATGCTCCTTCCAAATTAGGACTGGAATATCCAATTTCTATTCAACTCTACATAGAAACCCTAAATTCTACCTAGAAAACCAATTTTTATTCAATTCTATATAGAAGTCCTAAATTCTACCTAGAAAACCAATTTTTATTCAACTCTATATAGAAGTCCTAAATTCTACCTATTTGACCTGATAACTATGTTTATTACAAAAAAAAAGGTAAATCTACCTATTATATGCTTTCTAGCCTAGATACGAAAAAAGCGATTTCCGATGGATATGATAAATAAGAGTGTAGGACTTTTATTGTACGATTCAAAAAATTGTATGAAGAATAGATCATGCGATCCATGAAGAGCTAACTAATAATAATAACAATAATAAATCAGTGAAGGAAGATAGGATGAATATCATATTTCATATACAGAACAATAGAAAAAAAAAAAAGCTAACTATTTCAGTCAAGGTACTATCAATATGCTCAAAACCAACTGGTTTTGCTTTGTCCACGTTGTTGATAACCACGTCCACTGCCTTGATAACTACCATAGCCTCCACTTTGATAACCATAGCCTCCACCACTATATCGATGCATAAAAAAAAAAAAAAAAGGAGAGAGAGACACATGAATGAGTACAATCATTATTTTAATATATCCTCTCTATTATTGACTTACTCAGCATCATAACCGCCACGAGACTGACCATAATTGCCTGGACCACCATAATCATTATGACGACGGAAATCCCTTGTTTGACCAAAACCACGTCCACGTCCACGTCCACGACCACTGTATCCAGATTCCCTTACAATACTTTCGAGCCAAGTAGGTAATTGTTGTTTGGCTTCTTTCAAGATATCCACCAGATCACGAGCAATGTTCTTGTTATTTCTATTGAAGAATGCAGTAGCCAATCCAGTATTGCCTGCACGACCTGTTCTTCCAATACGATGAACATAATCATCAATACTATGAATTAAATATATATATATATATATATATATATATATATATATATATATAAATTAAAATGAAGAAAAAAAAAAAAGGAGTGTTTTCAACTTACTCGGTTGGTAAATCATATGAAATGACATGAGTCACATTTGGAATATCCAGTCCACGAGCTGCTACTGCTGTAGCAACCATAATAGGTGCATTGCCAGATCGGAAAGCTTCTAAAGCATTTTCTCTTTCACGTTGTGTACGGTCTCCATGGATAGAAGTAGCAGGGAATCCAGCTCCATAGAGATAATCAGATAGAGCATCCGCCATACGTTTCGTTTCCACAAATATCAAGGTCAAGCCACTATCAGAAGATTGTGCATAGAGGATATCCAGTAACGCTGATTTCTTATCTTCATCTTCAACGTATCTAATAAATAAAAAAAAAGAAGTCATTATCAGTTCCTTGAAAACAATCTATGGTTTTTTTTTTTTTTCGTATTTACTCGATCTTTTGTGTAATATTTTCCGAAGTTGCACCAACACGACCCACCGATAAAAAGATGTATTCCTTGAGAAAGTCTCGAGCCAACATTTGAATGTCTCTTGGAAAGGTAGCCGAAAACATCAAAGTTTGACGATCCTTGACTCCAGGCATATCTTCCCCTTCCACAATACGACGAATCTGAGGTTCAAAACCCATATCCAACATTCGATCAGCTTCATCCAAAACCAAATACTTGATATTTGCCAAAGAGATTCGTGCTCGTTCAATAAGATCCACTAAACGACCAGGAGTTGCCACTAACAGATTACATCCACGATCAATTTGTCGAAGTTGAAATCCAATATCAGCACCACCATAAACCACACAAGGACGAACAAAGGAACGATAGGCAAACTTTTTGGCTTCATCATAGATTTGAGATGTCAATTCACGAGTTGGGGCAAGAATCAATACTTCAGGATAAGCTTTGCGAGGACGATAACCCATAGGAGGACCATTATCTTGAGGAGGAGGAGAAGGACCTTCGGAGAATAAGCTTGAAAGGATTGGAAACAGAAAACCACCAGTTTTTCCAGAGCCTAAATAAAGAATTCAATAATAATAATAATAATAAAAAGAAAAGAAAAGAAAAAAAAAGTTCAATTTCCTTTACTAATAACTACAATGAAAAAATATTTAATTACCTGTTTGAGCACAAGCCATAAGATCACGATTACCCAGAACAATAGGAATGGAATATTTTTGTACAGGTGTAGGAGTAGTATATCTTGCCAATTCTATGTTACTTAACAGATTAGGATCAATAGGAGGTGATTGAAACTATTTTTTTTTTTATAAAAAAAAAAAAAAAGGAAGTTATTAATCAAGATCTTTCCAATCTATCGGATTTATTTGATTCCAAAGCATTACTTCAATAATAGGTTCAGGTACATCTCTACCCGTTGCTTCCACAGGAATATTGTCGTACTTGTCAAAATTGATACCAGTATGAGTCACTTCTTTATCTTCTGCAGTTCCAAATAGATCACGTTCCATACGAGGATTACGAGGAGCCACATGGTGTACACCTTCTTTCCAATATCCTCTTCCATCTTCACGTTGACGACTACCATATCCACCACCCATATGTCCACCACCACGTCGTCCATATCCACCATAGGAGCCTCTTTCATCGAATTGAGTTCTTCCATAACCACCACTTGATCGTCCACTCCAATCACCATCACCACGACCACCTGTAGAAGCAAAGTCTGAGTATCCTTCATTCCACCTATTTTAGACAAGAAGAATAATGGTTCAACTTATTCATTTGTTTTTTTCTTTTTATTATTATCATTATCATTATTATTATTATTATTATTTTTGTTATTACCTATTATTATTGTTTCGTCTAGGGTTTCTCCAGTCTTGATTCCTTTCTGTTTGGGAACTAGTTGTTGACCGCATATGAGGAGGAACATAACGTCTTGTTCCACTTTGGTTATAATTTGTATCCGAAAGACCTACGTCAGCTTTATCAATGATATATTTATATTGATAATTTCATTTCAACACGAAGGAGAATATTGAAGAAAAAAGTGGTTAGTTCATAGTAAATAATAGGTAAGTATGAGTGCAACTGTATTCTCAGTAACTTTTTATTTCTCTTTCTTTATTTTGTTTCTTACCCATACGCCGATTTAAGTCCCTTGTAGTAGCGTTTTCATTATTGCTCATAGTTTAATTAAACAATAAACAGAAAGAAAAGAAAAAAAAATAGTTTAGTGAAAAAGTCAATGACAAAATGTATTGCCACTACTGCGGAGTAGGAAATGGGCCCAACATCGTTCCCACTACTTTTATCTTAAAAAATTGGCAATACAACAATAATAAATAATATATTTTCAAATGAATATGTCATATTCACTCAATGGATACACTTTTTTAATATACAATCTTACATAACCATTGTTATTGATATGATATCATATTTTAAACCGATATCATCATAATTTGACTTTTACTGCTTCTATGACACACAAAAACGAAAAAGGGATAATTATATTCATCTCATCTTGATCTTTTTTTTTCTTTTTATATTTTTATCTGGTAATGGAAAAAAAGAACATAGTATATAATGAACTTTTTTTAAAGCTGAAGACTCTGATGGTCATCCTCAGCGGACTTGGAATACCAACAGTATGCATGAATTTGCTTTCGAATATATGTATATAAAAAAAAAAGATGGAAGCTTTGGTATTCTTTCCTTACTATTAGTAGAAATAAAAAGAAAATGAATGAAAACGATGATTGATTATCAGTATCACAATTGGCATTTTTATAATTAGTATGAGAAAAATGATAGCAATAAATATGATGTAGTATTGAGACAAATTTGAGACGGTGATCATCCCTTCTGTCAAATTCACACTTACCTTAATCATGATTGACAACTTTCATTGCATAACAAAGGAAAAGTAAACAAAGATGATACTAATATAAAACCTCTGTTTTTTCCTTCTTCTTACTATTATTGAATATATTCTTGGATATGAATATTAACTTTCTATTCTCGTCTAACATCATCCATCATCCATCATCATCATCCATCATCATCATCCATCATCATCATCATTGTTTCTAGTAAAGAAAAAGACGAAAAAAAAAACTATAAAGTACAATATATTCCAACAGGGAAATAAATTATTTCAATATAAAATATAAACTAAAACTAAACATATATAAAAAAAAACTTGTATGTACAATGCGACTATAGTAAGGGTAATTCGGAATAATAAAGACAAGGATCAACATTCATATTCTAAAAAAACTATCCTTCAAAACAAAGAATAACTAACTATACGGTATTCTTTTGATTTTCCATTTCTCGTAATACGTTTTCCAGCTTGATTTGAGCTTGTTCTACCTGTTTCAACGCTTCGACTGCTGTATGTTCTGTTCCTTGCATTTGGTCAACGTTGGCAAAATAGGACTGGACAAGTTGTCGTGTTTGATGGCTGATATCATGATCGTTTGATGCCAAGTGTTTTAACAAAGTATCCATATCCATAGTTTCGTCAGGTTTCGTTTCTAATAATATATTAAAGGAGAAGAAAGAGTTGATGAATAACAATAACAGAAAAAGTATACATTTCCTTGTAAGAAATGTAACAAAAAAAAAAAAGAAGAAGAATATATATTGTTTACCTTTTGTAAATCCAACATGAATACCTTCCTTCAAAAGAAATTCATCAATGCCTTCGATTACTTCATTACCATTGGCTTGTACAATATTGTTGATAATAGTATCATAATCTAATGAGGGAGGTGATATTGAAGTAGTGAGAGATGAAGACATTATTAAAAAAAAAAGTAAAGAAAAAATAGAGAGAAATCAAAGAAACAGAGGAACAAAAAAAATTATATATGTAGTGATTTTTTTGAATCACCGATGCAATCGAACAACAAGGAATTTGATGATCTACAGTTCTTTCATTTTATTATATTTTTGTAACCAAAAAAAAAGGAGTAGCAGTAACAATGACAATAAAGAGGTGTATACAAGTAATGAGGATAGATATGATGTATGTGAGTGTATGTGTATAATTGAGAATAACATAAGAGAAGGATAAAATGTGAAGATGAGAAGAAAAAAAAAAAAAAAGACAAAACAAATATACTATTTTACAAAGAGCCTGTCACTGTCAAAATATCATTAGCTTCGATAATGCTATAACAAAAGAAAGAATAATCATTAATATCATGATGAATCATTTGATAAAGTCACTTACTCAACCACACTGAATTCTAAAGAGCCATCGTCCCCACCAATACTAGCACCAGAATCCTTGAGTACCCATTCACCATGTTGGCTTCGCTTTTCAGCTTGTTCTTCGTCATCACCTGATGTTTCGTCATTGTTATCATTATCATCATCTTCAGACGTACGCCATTCATATTTTTCACTAGAGATACGTGACTTGGGAATTGATGCATTGAATGTACCATAGATCAAAAGACCAATATGATCCTGTGATTGTAAATTGATCCTACCCACTATAATGTTTTGTATCAAAACAAGTATAAGAATAAATATATGACATACTGAAAATACTATTTCGCTCTTTTTGTTTCCATGGCATGTCTTACCTAATTTGGATCCTTTCTTTGGTTTCCATACAAGTAATTTCGCCTTTATGAAAAAGTGACAGAACGGAGAATCATATAATACCTTGCCCTTTTCGCCTAGCAATTCCACATCAGAATGAGCCAACACGATACCGTCTACCTCAGGAACATGTCTATAGAATAAATAAATAAAAAAGAATAATTAGCTAAATAATAATAATAAAAAAAAAGAAACTGTGTTTTTGTCATTGCCACCTAGTAACCCATCCCCCCTCTTCTTTTTTTTTTTTGGTATGGATCTAAAGATCTGATCCCTATTAACATCAATCACTTACTTCATCAAAAAGGCATTAAGGATTTCATTCACACCATCCATAGTTTTCCCTGACCACATAGGCGCAAGATGAATGTACAACTTGATGACCACTTCAGAGAAAGAAGACAAGCCAGTTGGAAGATTGACTTGTGCTACAGAGGTTCGACGTTTACCAGAATCCACCACAATAGCATGACTCTTGTGCTTTTTTCGGTCCTTATCCTTGTGTTCTTTTTTTTCGTGCTTGTGTTTACGTTTCCTTTCGTCAGTGACCATTGTCTATATGTATGTGTGATAATGTAAAAAAAAAAAAAAAAGGAAGGAATAGAAAAAAAGTAGAGGAAGAACAAGAAAAAAGGACAAAAAAAAGAGGTGATAGCGGCTATAGAAAAAAAAAATTTTGGCCTGTCAAAAAGTGGCTGAGCTGATTTTTTTTTTTTGAGTCTATGCAAAATGAATAAATGTATTGAATCAATTTTATTAAGGTAATATAAAAAGTTTAATCTAATCCAATCATGCGCTGTACAATAATATAAATTTCATCATCATCATTACTCTTTTGAAGGTAATTTAAACTAATATCTATCACTAATTGTACATCATCCAAAATATCAGCCGGTAATTCAGTCAGATGTGTGAGGGTCATCAAAGGTTCATATAATAACAGATTTCGTACAAGTTTGTCTCGGATCGATAATCTTGCCTTTGGACATAAACTATTTCCATCAGATTCTGATAATACAACAAGTAAAAAGTTTAATAATCGTTGCACCAAGATCAACATCACATTCTTTGCTTGTTCCGTCGATTTCTTTTCATTTTGTTCCAGTCTTTGTTTCAACCTTTGTCTCAATTTTTGCCTTTTCTTGCGAGATATTACTTGTCGCTTGAATTTCTTGCCTTGTTTTTGTTGTTGTTCCTCTTCTTGTAAAAGTGATTGTCGAAGTTTGCGAGATTTGACCACCCCAAGTACTACCTCTGTACCAGTCTTGCTATTATATCCAGTATCACTATCCGTCAAGCCACTACTTTCTCCTCCAGAAGTCATATGAGTATCCATATCTTTTACACCAGTCAGGTATCCACTATCCATTCCAATATATTCATATTGTAACTTGAGTTCTTCAGATAAAGAGATCAGTGTGTTCACCATTGTTTGTACCATGTCTTCCTGATCAATATCGTTGGTCCCTTGAACGTCTTGACAAAGTTGTAGGTATAAATCAAATAATCCGTCGATTTCTGGTGCATCTGATATCATCAAGAGGTCCATCACTTGTTCTGTAAATGTTTCTGACTGACCAACTGTATCTACTATGATTTCATGACCATGTATCCGCGTTTGAATCCCAATCTTCAAGAATTCCTCCATCATTTGTTTTGCAAGTGGGGGAGCTTGATCATAGAGTCCAACACACTGTAAAATCCATCGAATCGGCACAGCCAGCTGTCGTCGTTCTTTGTTCAAGTTCATTCCTAAAGTCGTAGTAGTTGATGTTGTCCATAAATTCCTCCATGCTATTATCAGATGCTGTTGTTCAGATCCACTTAGTCGTGTCATACATTGTAGTAAAGATGCCATACCAGAATCTCTGACAGATAGTAATAGATGATAGTCGGTGGTCCATATATAAGAAGATGCAAGACCTATTATATCCAATGGTTCGGTTGTACAAGGTATTGTATAAAACCATTCAAAGTGAGCTGGTGATTCCAGTAATTGATGATATAATTGCGATGCTACATTTGGTGATGCTGTTTGTTGTTGTTGTTGTTGTCCGTTCTTCATCAAATCGTTCGCAGCCTCTGATAATAATGTTTCCAAAAAATGACGATAAAACCAAGATCGGGAGACTTTTGAATCAGAATTGGTATCTTTCATGTTGTCGCATAAATAATCAAAGAGTGTGTCCATATAATTTTTCGTTTTACATCGTAGCAAGTCGACCACCAAAAATTGACTTGATAAATGAGTTCCCTCGCCAAAATATTCCAATAAAATCCTTCCAGCTCCTGCTGCTGTAGATACTACACGTTGTGTCTTTTTCTGAACCAACCAGGCCAAAGTGTCATCGGATGATTCGCGAAGTAAAGTTGGTACAACTACAGAAGCATAAGACAATGTATTTCGATTGATCAACGCTGATTGTAGATGTGAGCTGAATGACGATTCCTGACCTATATTGTTCCCTTCCTTGTTTTCAAATTCTTGGTTTAACTGTTGAGTAAGCCAGTGCACATATCGTTCAACTATTGCCGGTGATGCCACACGTAAACAATCCATAGTCCAAGTCTTTGTCGATGGTGATGATTGAAGTGTCATTCGTTGTAATATTTTACTCAATCCATTCACTAGTATCATATCGTGTTTGGTATTAAATTGAGAAATATTGATTTCTGCCCCTGTCTTGATATTGTATGCAGTAGTTGCTGGTGAGATAGTATCATCGTAGGTCAAGTTGAAAGCTTGAATCCAAGCGTAATATGGTGCAAGTCGCATGTTATAAGTTGTCGATCCAAGTAAATTGATGAGAGTATTAATAATGAGTTCCATATGGCACCCAAAGATATCACGAGCAGCCCAATCCACTAATACCATATCCAAAACAAACTTCTTTTCTGAAGGGTAATGATCGTGTATAAGGTTCTGTAGATACATATCGAAATCTGCTGGAGAAAGAATGCCCATCTGTTGTACCCATCCTTGTGTCCTTTGTTGTAATATGAGAGATCGAGTTCCATGATCCAAAGATATATCACATAACATATTTCTAGCCAAAGGATTGACATTTATATCAAGAGATATCTCCTTCTTCGGTTGCTGTTTGTTCTTCATTTGTTTCTTTGATTTTTTCGATTGGCGTTGATTTGATATCCCTGACTCCCAATAATAATAATAATAATAATAAATAGATAAGTACAGTTGAATTTTCTATTTTTTTTTTTTTCTTTTTTTTTTTTTTTTTTTTTTTACCTTTGTATGCGTGCCGATAAACAAAAAGGTTCAATAAATGAGTCAATCGAGGATAACGTGCCTGTTGAGATCTGATCATATTTTCAAGTGATATTAAAGCTAGAGTCATTTCATTTTTGGTGAAGTGTTTCCGTAACAATGTGCCACCCAATTGGTTTTCTAATTTTTCCGTCAATTCCAAAGCATTTCCATTTTCCAACAACACCAAGACATCTGTCAATTGTTCCCAAAATGTTGATTCCATAGTGAAGAGAAAAGTAGTTTTGATATCGGTGTCTTGTTGTTGTTCTTCCAAGTGACAAAAATTGAGCCAAATATGACAGGTTATAAGAGGTAGTTTGACGCGTAAAAACTGTAAAATAGATGATGCCCAAGTGGAGACAGATACTGTATGTTGTTTCTTTAAGCCCAAAGAAAGTCCATAGAGATAAATTAGAAATGTTGTAACAGAAGTCGAATGTAACAAGTTCCAAGTGTTGATAGAGAGATGATAAGGATAATCAAGTAACCAGTTGAAACCTTCTTGTTGTAATAATCCACTAATACAAGATCGTAAAGCACCAATGATGACTGTATTGGTATACTGTACACCGAATTCATCGTCTGCATCATGAATAGATAATACTAGTTGAACAAATATATCAAAGAAATGATATGTTTCGCTCGTGTTGGAAGGATATCTGAAGGCAGCATTGTTAATCTTGTTGAGTTTTTCGCTACTGTCACAATACTGAAGTGCAATCAAATCTTCGGTAGATAAGCCTGAACCACCTTGATTTAATAAACTACTGAGATCCATAGGTAAAGCATGAGAATTGTATTTCGTTAAAAAGAGAGAAGAAAAGAAAGAAAATAAGCAAAAAAAGGAAAAAAAAAAAAAAAAGTAAGAGTCGGGAATTGAAAGCGAGGGCTTTGTCTTTAGGCAGTAAGAAAAAAAAAGTTTTTTTTTTTTTTTTTTTTTTTTTTTTTATTTGTTTCCTTTTATTATTCATTTTTAGATTATGGTAAAACTCTGCGTTCTTTGTTCGAAAAACCGAGCTGTTCTCAAGCGACCTAAAACAGCACAACAGATCTGCCAGGATTGCTTTTACTATGTATTCGAGACGGAAATTCATAACACTATTACCGATGCAAAACTATTCAAACGAGGTGATAATGTTGCTATTGGTGCCAGTGGTGGCAAAGGTAATGGATCAAAAATAATATATAGAAAGAGTATAACTGATTAAATCTTTTTTTTTTTGATGTTATATAGATTCTACTGTATTAGCCCATGTCATGAAAACATTGAATGATCGATATGACTATGGCCTTAATATGTTTTTACTTTCTGTAGACGAAGGGATCACTGGTTATCGGGACGACTCACTGGAAACTGTTAAACGAAATCAACAACAATACGACTTACCACTCAAAATTGTATCTTATCAGCAACTATATGGCTGGACCATGGATGAAATTGTGAAAGAAGTAGGATTGAAGAATAATTGTACATACTGTGGGGTGTTTCGACGACAGGCATTGGATCGTGGATCAGTAATGTTAGGTGTAGATCATATTGTTACTGGTCATAATGCTGATGATATTGCAGAAACCATTTTGATGAATAGTAAGTTGTATATATACATACATATATATATATATATATATAAAATGATACTAATTTTTATTCTATATATATATATTTATTTATCCATAGTTTTCCGTGGTGATGTTGCTCGATTAGGTAGATGTACTGAAATTGTTACTCAAGGAGAAAGCATGATTCGACGATCCAAACCATTCAAATATACTTATGAAAAAGAAATTGTTATGTATGCTTATTTCAAGAAACTGGATTACTTCTCAACCGAATGTATCTATTCTCCTAATGCTTATCGTGGTCATGCTCGTACTTTTTTGAAAGATTTGGAAGCCATTCGACCAAGTGCTATCATAGGTATAATATATATATATATATATATATATATATAAGAAATAAAAATATTGATTTTCCTTTTTTTTTTTTTTAGACATTATTCATTCAGGGGAAGCTTTTGAAATCAAGACTGGAATCAAGATGCCTACTCAAAAGACTTGCGAACGATGCGGATATATGTCTTCCAATGATGTATGCAAAGCTTGTGTTCTTTTGGAAGGATTAAATCGAGGTTTACCCCAATTGGGAATTGGCAAGGAATCAAAAGTGGTAAAGAATAAAAAGGATAATAAAGAGACAATGATAAAGTTTTTTTTTTTTTTTAATGAATGATTATTATTATTTCTATTTTAGCGAAAACAAATAGCGGAATCGAATCAACCAGATCAACCTTTACCAACTATTCAACATTTCTCCACAATCAAGCGTGACAATGCTAGTCCCGACATGATTCTACCCAAAGATCCTGCTCTTGTTCATACCCCACCTCCACGTGTTCCCACTGGTATTATTGATGATCAACAGAAACCTACAGGAAAGAAAGATTTATCTTGGTGAATGAACTTGATTTTGTTGAATACATATATATGTATATATATTAGAATTTAAAAAATATCTGTATTATTTTTTGAATAAAAGTTTTCTTTTTTTTTTCGATCATTCATGTCTCCATCGGGAAGGGAAAACAATAATCCGTTCTCGCTCGCTCGCTTTCTAATTATTTTTTTATTTTTATTTTTAAATTTTTGTAATCCGTCCATTTTTGATCTGTTTTCCTCTTTTCTTTTTTAATTTGGAACTCGACCCGAATAACTTATCTGACTCTCCTTTATCTTCATTTGACATAATACTCCTTCGTTATTTTGTTGCTGTCTTGACTCCTCTTCTCTATCCATCGACGACCTGTATTCGATGTCTCCCCTGGATGACCAACAACAACAACCACAGCTAGATCTGACTAGACAGTCAGTGGCCTCCAAGAAAATGCGTATGACACTTGCCTGTGTTCGTTGCAGGTAAACATTTACAATAATAACTATCAGCTTTAATCTTTTTGTTATTATTATTATTATTATTATTTTAAACAAACAAAACTAATTTTTCTTATTTCTTTTTTTTTTTTTTTTGGATATACTTAGATCAAAAAAAGGTAAAACATTATATTTTTGAAACACAAGACTTTATGAATTAACAAAACTGTCATTTTATACATCATACTCATTTGTAACTTTTTAACATTTAATAGTGAAATGTGACTTTGCCCATCCTTCTTGCACAAGGTGTGCTCAAGCCAAAAGTAAGTAAAGAACTTGTAAATGAAATAAAAGGATCTCACTCTTTTTTTTTTAATGTGATGACAGCACACTGTTCTTATGAAGGTTCTTCGACTCAGGTAGATCTTTTCAATATTGTGAAACTCAATGAACTAGTTGGTACCTTACAGAAACGAGTACAGTCATTGGAAGAAACTGTTGGCGATATACATCGAAATACACAAACATCGACTGATACCATAGAAGAAATGACTTCAAATACAATGACAGCTCAAAATACTACTATGGTATCAAGATCACTATTACAAACTGATAAACCTAGAATTAATCAATCTCAACAATGGTCTCTATCTCTTACTCCAACCGGTTTACGAATTGATACTAATGTCGTCGCTCTTCCCAATTTGTATGAAATTCTACTCTCAGGCGTTTCTCAACTTGACTTGGAAACTGATCCTACAATCACAAATCAAGATAATATGGATGGATCATCATCTTCTCCTATACCCTCTAGTCTGTCTGTTAATGGAAATCAGGATACACAACAATTGCGACAAAGGAAGTCTTCTTTTACAACTACTGACAAAACAACTATGGTAGCGCGCAAAACACCTTTATGGCGATCTCGGTTGATGACGTTCCCATTATATAGTTCTTGGTCATCAACAAAAGATCAAACTTCATCCGATTCCTCTTCTCTTTCAACACATCATCAATATGAACACTATGTTAATGATACTCCCAGTACGACAACACTATCCGTTTTGGAAGAAATGATCAATATATATTGTGAATGCTTCTTGTGTTTACCTGATACTGGTTATGGTGGGACAATCATCGAACGATACCTTTCTGGAACATTAGATCCACTCTTGGCAAACGCTATTTTTTCATGGTCAGCCAGACATGGGGCTATTTATCACGATCTATTTCCTGGGAAAGATCCAAATGATGTGGGAGAATGCTATTTTGCCATGGCTAAAGATTTACTCAAGGACCGATTCATGATTCCAGCTATTGACACTCTCCATGCACTCTTGATTATGTACATCTATGCTATTGGAAGACCTCCTCATTCAAATTCCGAAGATAATAATCGGCAACAAGGTAGTGTTGAATCAGAAGCTTATATATTCTTAGGTTTGGCTATTCGGATGTGTCTGGATTTGAAACTTCATGAAGAAAGGAAACCTATCTTGAACGGCCAAGATAATAGGATGGATGATGATACGAATCAAAACAATGATGGTGACAGCAGTAACAACAATGAAGAACGATTACAAGTGGAACGTTATCGGCGGTTTTTCTGGGTACTTTACTTTTTGGAAACACTTTGCGCTGTACATTCGGATCGACCATTCTCTCTACCATCTGAAGATCAAATAACAGTAGCCTATCCCAATGTACTTGACAATGAATTAGGTGAACGACGATGGAGAACAGAATTCATGATGAAAAGAATTCGTATCACTCATATTTATCGGAACATTATTCAACGAACTGCTCAAGAAAAGTTACCTTTATCATCAATATCTGAATTGGATTCTCGTCTTGGTGAATGGTACAAGGAATTACCTGTGTATCTACAATATCAACAAGGCGATCTTTTACGGCGGAACTGGAGAAGTACTTCTTTTCGAGAACAAGCATGTATCAAGCTCAACTTTGAATACCACTTCCAACGGTGTCAACTTTATTCGGTCTTCCTTACGAAACAGAAAATCAATGATAACATACGAAGTGAAACTGATGATGATGGCGATGATAACATGGGAAACAACATCAACACTGATGATGATATGGGCGACACTCTTTCCAAAACTGCATCACTATCGATGGAAAACATGGCAAGAGAGGTTTGTATTACTTCAGCAACGATGACAGCAGAATTGATGGAATGTTGGAATCAATTACAACAACGATGGTGTCATTTCTCTTTGGAATCTCTCATGATGGCTGTACATATATTTGAAATGCTTCTCAAGAATCAAGATCAAGCAGAACAAGCCAAAACTCATCTGACTACTATGCTAAAGATTTTACAAGTATCTCCTATTCAACATCATCGATATGTTATTCTAGTTATGACTCGGATTCAGCAACTCTTATACCCGGATGATTCTACATCAATACAGAATACCTTCAAATCTGGAAACACCGATAATACTGCTGAAGTCAAGGATGGAATAGGGGAACAACAAAGTGCATATCAACATCTCGATCAATATCAGCAGCAACACCAACAACACCAATCTCAATTTCGATATGAATATCAAACTATGGAGCAACAAGAACAACAATTATTTCCTGGTCACTCTATTCATCAACAAACTGCAGACTTTTTTACCTCATTTCGCATGCACAAGACTGATGGGATGATTGGCGCTAGTCTCAGTGATCTTCCTTTCTCCGATTTCTTGTACAACCCTGTCATGGAAATCCCCTCACCTTTTGGACCTTATTCAGCAACTGGTACAGGAGCAATTTCTTCATCAGCATCATCAACTACACCATTTATGCACTCAACTACATCCTTATCAGCATCATCTTCGTCGATAGGATCCGGTTCGTCTAACCTATCTTTACCAGGCTCTTCAACAGGAACAACAAACGCTATTACTCAATCGACGATTGGTATCTCTTCATCACCATCATCATCATCGTCATCATCATTAACATCATCCTCACCGATACCAACAACAACAGCAACAACAACAACAACAGCAACAACAACAACAACAGCAACAACAACAACAGCAGCAACAACAACAACAACAGCAACAACAACAACAACATCAGCAGCAGCAACAATGATTACACATCAGGATGTCCCATCTCAGGAAAATTATAACAGATGCAATTCTGCATCCTCAATTTGGACAACATTACATCAACCGGCATATGCATCAAATGGATTCGATTATATCCCCACCAGAGTACCTTTGCAGCAACACCAACAGGATCCTAGGAACCAACATGATTCTTCTTCTATCGTACTTTCATCGAACCAGTCTCATAACAAACAATAACAAGATGATATGCAACAATACTCCTCCGATCAACATTGATGATTCTTTTACATTTTTTATCATACCATAGTATAGTGTAGAATAGAAACAATGAATCATTTATATATTATATTGCCCTTTTTATTTATTATTTGTACCATTACTGTCCATTACTTTTTACGATTACTATTGTTATTATTATTGTTTCTATTCCTATTAGTTATGTGATTTTTGATTGAATAAACTATGAAGATTGTATACCATTATAATAGAAATATAAAAAAAAAAAAAAAAAAGTCATAGGATTTTCTATTATGTTTAATTATCGGATCATCATGGGGTTTAAAACAATTGTTGATGCAAGAAAGAAGGGGGGAAGGCGCCTTTATTGACATATGTGTCCAAATTTGATTCATGGGGGGGGGAGAGGAAAAACATTTTACAAATATATAGAGTACCTTCATATGAAAACATGAGCGCCAACACTTCACACACACATGTATAAAAAGATGAAGATCAAATGAATAAATTATAATGATAGCCACATAACGTTAGGACTTCTTTTTATTTTTGAGTATAAATAATAATGATGATAATGATGATGATACTAATGAATGATGATGATGAAGATTATAATATATTACTATAAAAAAATAATAAAAAAAGGGGGGGATGTAGTAATGGCAACAGTGTCATGCAAAAAGAAGAGAGAGAGAGGGGGGGATATAATATTTTTTAAAAAAAAAAAAAAAAAAAAAAAGGAAGAAAAAAAAAGGAAAGAAAAAAAAAATAGAGAGAGAAGAGGGGGTGAGGAAAAAAAAACTATATGGAGATGGCCATGTTTTCACTATCTACAATACAATCACAATCGGTATAACCAAGGGAGTCGACAATGTTGCTTTCTTCGGCCTTCATAATACGCATGATTTCAGCAGCGGAATAGTTGACGATACCTTTTGCAACGGTAACGGTATCCTTGACACCTTGATTTGAAGTATGATGAACGACCATACGGACAGCCTGATGTTCGACAAAATTGCCTTCCACCTTGGAGATAGAGTGAGCATACAGTGAAGTGGGTGATTTCTGTTTGGCGGCACCCATAGCAATTTCTTCGGCTACTTGAGTATCGATATGGATAGTACCAGCAGTATGAAGACCATGGAGAATCCACCATTTGCGATCAATCAGAGGTTGTGGTTGTGCAACAAAACGGGTATGAGGAGGAGCAGGGTTGGCATCGGCAATGATGGGTAGGATGTTTTCGGGCGTCGCTCCACGAGCAATCACTGTGGTCACACCAGCAGCAGTGGCAAGGTCAGCAGCAACTAATTTGGTCACCATTCCTCCGGTACCTAGAGCAGAACCTGGAGCTGTCACTTTGATTTCTTGACGAAGGGCTTCAATATCTTCACATACACGGATCGGTCGGGCATCAGGATTTGTGCGTGGATTATCAGTATACAAGCAGTCCACATCTGTCATCAAGAATAAATAATCAGCTTTCACCATGCCGGCTGTAATGGCTGATAGGGTATCATTGTCTCCAAATTTGATTTCCTATTGCAATAAAAAGAGACAAGAAAAAAAAAAAAGAATAAGTTAATATTGTTTGATGATTGGATGATTGTGATGATTTGATGGATAAAGTAAAAAGATATATAGATATATAAAAAAAAAATATGATGTATATAAAGGATTCTTACCGAAACAGAAATAGTATCATTTTCATTAACGATAGGCACAACACCCATATCCAATAGTTCTTCAAGACAATTCACAGCATTTAAATATTGTGTTCGTTGAGCAAGATCATTCTTAGTAAGTAATAATTGAGCTACAGGCTGATTGAATTGACCAAATAAATCATCATACATACTCATCAATCGACCTTGACCAACAGCAGCGATAGCCTAATTTTTTTTTTAAAAAAGAAAAGAAAAAAAAAAGGATGATGTTGATGATGAGTGATGATTGATTATTTTCGTTTGATTTTTTTTTTTTTAAAAAAAAAAAATGAATGATTTGGTGATGCTCACATGTTTTACCTGGACGGCTGCAAGCTTCTTTGGTTTTTCTGACATATTGAGTCTTCGTAATCCAGTTCCAACAGCAGCACTAGTGACCAAAACCACACGATGACCAAGTTGTTTTAGCCTTAAAATAGTTTCCACAATCCTTGATAAATTACCCAAAAGAGGATAATGTGTCTTTTCATCACAAATAGAAGATGTACCCACTTTGATAACCAGTGTTAATGAAGCATTAGTAGGACGATGAGTATTTTGAATATTTCGATAAACCACCATTTTTTGATTTGATATATAAGAAAAACAATATAAAAAAGCTTTTTTTTTTTGAAAAATATACAGTAAAAGATAAAGAAGTAAAAGAAAAGATAAAAAATAAAAAAAAAATGAGGGACCGCTCAGACTATTTATATGCAACAAAAAAAAAAGCTCGATCATCCCGCCATTTTTTTTATACCCCCCAAAGAGCATGATTTTTCAGGGAAATCACTCATAACTAGTAACAATTATCTCCTGCTTGATAATTTCATCATGATTACTTTATAAAGTAAAGATGAAAAATAGATAACGATCAAAAAGAGAAAAAGAACCTGGGGACCCACGTCAAAAAAGACCATAGGAGCGTGGTTTGAATAGAGAGAATACTATAAAAGGTCAAGACTATTGCATCACTGGTAAATCTAAAAAATCTTTTCTGGGGACGCACAAGCCAGAGAATTCAAAATAGAAATGCAGAAAAATCATTCTACATCCTATGCTTTTTCGGCGTGTTCACATGCTCCAATTGAATTTTTACTTGATATTGATTAACTGATTGTTTTTATTATCTATTTAATTGATTATCTACATTTGATTATTATTTCAGATTGGTAAAATCGTTTTAAATAGAACTGCTTTCTTTCAACTTTTTTTTTTAAAAAATATATCAACAATCATCCAAAAAAAAAAAAAAAAGGATCAACATCATATCAATAAACAACTCTGATTATTATATCTTCTATATAATCCTCCCCCCAAAAAAAAAAGGTTTTCGAGGGGCATAATGATAAAAAAAAAAAAGTGTGGAAATGATGATGATGTCGTAAAATTCTTCCCATGACTCAAAAGGAAAATGGCAAGGTAGTAAGCATAGTGTGCGGAATATGAAACCGAGTGATTTTTTTTTTTTTTTTTGTATTCAATGAAGAGTATTCATTCCAATGAATAATCTCCCTCATCAAGGATGTCTTAAATACTATGGTAAAAAATCATCATCCTTCATTTTTTTTTATTCTTTTATTTTTAAACAAAAAAAAATTCCATTGATGATATTATTTCATATTCTATTCATAAGTATTTTTTGTATTCATCTTACCTTGGGTTTAAATCAAATAGTTATAAAAGGTCATAAGTTTTTTGATTCTATCACCAAGCAACAATTCTTCATTAAAGGGTAACACTAAAATAAAATGATTTAACAATTTTTGTATTCACTCATTACTCACGCAAAAAAAAAAAAAAAAAAAAAAATTATTTTCCTTTTAACTAAAAATAAATTCTATTCAAAAAAATTGCATTAGTGTGGCCTATCAACCTCGGAGCGCAAATGAACTCATTGATCCATTGGCTGATCCTCAAGCTTGTGCGCGTGATGCTACTCTAATGTCTAAATTGGGTTTAAATTTAATCAGGGTTTATGAGGTATGACTGACAATCATTCTTTTTTCACGCAACTTTCAACTTGTTTTTTTTTTTTTTTATTTTATTTTTTTTTATTTTATTATTATATAGGTTGATCCAAAAAAAAACCATGACCAATGTATGAAAAGTTTCTCTGATGCTGGTATCTATGTTTTACTTGATATTGCTAATCCAAAAAATAGTATCAATCGTCAACATCCTGAATATACTTTACAACTCTTTGACGGTTACAAGACCACTGTAGACGCGTTCCATCATTATGATAATATTTTGGCTTATATGGCTGGCAATGAAGTTACCAATGACAATACAAATACAGGTGCATCTGCTTTTGTCAAGGCTGCTTTAAGAGATATCAAACATTATATTAAACTCAACAAAACCAAGTATATTCCAGTGGGTTATGCTAGTAATGATGACGAACGTATCAGGGAACCTATTCGGGATTATTTCAGTTGTGATGACGATGCTTCGCAGGTATATATATCTATATATTCTTTTCTTTTATTATTATTACTATTATTTATTGATTTTTTTTTTTATTTTTTTATTTTTTTCTTTATTGTATAGGTGGACTTTTATGGTGTGAATCTTTATGAATGGTGTGGCAAATCCTCATACAAATCATCTGGTTATGATGAACGAACTAAAGAAATGAATCAATATAACAAACCCGTATTTTTATCTGAATTTGGATGTAATTTGGTATCTCCCCGTCCTTTTACCGAAGTTCAAGCAATTTATAGTCAACCCATGTCGGATGTCTGGTCAGGTGGTGTGGCCTATGAATGGACACAAGAGCTCAATAACTATGGATTAGTTAAACTAATAAAATCATCCAACTCATCAAATGAACCAGCAAAGGCCCAGATATTACAAGATTATACGAATCTTCAAATGCAGTTGTCCCAAATTGATCCACAAGGTGTGAATATGGATGATTTTGATGCAAATACTCGATCGGCTCCTGCTTGTCCTTCTCATTCAGCAAATTGGAAAGCTAGTTTGAATTTACCACCAACTCCATCAGCCAAGGCATGTGAATGTATGAGAAAAAGTGTATCTTGTATGGCTTCTGATAAGGTTAGTAGAATCGATGCCAATGGAACATCTGCGGTCGGTACTCAATTGGATATTATGTGTGGAATGACTTCTTGTGATGAAATCAAAGGTGATGGTGAATCTGGCAAGTATGGCGTATTCTCTTTCTGTGACCCTACTGACAAATTGACATGGCTATATCATACTTACTCTCAAAACAATATGGGTGCTTGTGATTTTCAAGGTAATGCTCTTAAAGTGACTCCTCAAAATAAGAACTCGATTGAAACCTGTCCTACTTTGAAACCAACCTTTTCCAATGATGATAACAACAATAACAATAACAAAGAATCTGGTGCAAATCATGCTTGGTGTCTTAATGATTACTTACAAATTGGATTCCTTCTCTTCTTTTCGTCCTTCCTATTCTACAACTAGTTTATTTTCATTCCTTTTTTTTTTTTTTTTTTTTTTTTTTTTACGACACATGAATAAAAAACACTTCAGTATATGTCTCTTTATTTTTCTCCGATTTACTGTATCTTTCCTTTTTTTGGGGTGAACTAGTTTGCATTGTCATGGGAAATGACTTATCATGCGGATCTGGTGTCAAGTTTCTCTTTAAACTATTATTACAGTATTGAGTAAAAAAAAAAAAAGTGAACCGATGATTCTAATTATTCTAGGGTACAACAGCTGACACGACATCTTGATTGCTTGATGAGATCATCTACTTTTTCATCTTTTAGATAATTCGTTAGATTGGGGGGAAGTGGAGAGATTACTTTTTTTGGTATAGTGAAAATATTACCTTACAGGCTTATTTCTTCAGGAAAAAGAAAAGGAAAAAACGATAATCATATATATATATATATAATTTTCGAATGAAATGAATACTCATCATCCAAGAATCAGTTCACTTGAGAACTATGAGGTATGATATAAATAAAAAATCAACTCGATATTGATAGTTATAGTTATATGATATTGTAATGACTCTCCAATGATGATGATCCTTATGATAATCCTAATGATATTTCTTATGATGACTACAATACCTTATGATGCTGAATTTCTATCATGTCGAAAGTATTCCAATGTCACAAACTAATGATGACGACGACGTCGATGATGATGGGGAATAATAAGAATAAAAATATCACTTTTTCTTTTTATCTATATCATGACATATCTTTTCACTCGCTCATACAATCTAAAAAAGCAACATGCATCTGCCATATGACTAGTTGTCAGGTACCTTTTTAGTACATTTGTTTACTATGTTTGTACCTTCTTTTTTTCCTTTCCTTTTTTTTTTTTTTTTTTTTTTTTTTTTTTTTTTTACTTTGCTGGGCTCCTAGTTTACCATAATAAATCAAGAAACAAACAAGTTCTATATAGATGATTGAAAGAGAAAAGTGAATAACTTTCCTTTTTCCTATTTTCAGATAGTGATGTGAAAAAGAAAAAATTTTTTTTATATAATGGCTTGAACATATGAGTATCATTATTCGACGATTTGTTGTATTTATGGTATACAGAGGATTGAGATCAAACTAAGTTACGCCATTGGAATCGGGTGTTACAAAGAAAAAAAAAGAAGGCCAGTGCTCCATGTCCTGACTGTGAACAAAACAAAAAACCACGTTTAATATTAATTGTATTCTATCTATGCAAGCTATTATATATATATGTAAAGATTAATATATAGGAACTTAATGATTAGGATGTTTTGAAAACTGTTTTTCATCTCGTCTTCTCACTTTTTTCCATCCATTTTAGGCAATCAGACGGACATTGATTTTGGTCAAGCAAACTTTAATTTTTCATATATACATTATAAACCTTTTTTTTCCTTTTCTTCCTTTCTTTTTCCTCTCTTTTTACTTATTTTTTATTATTATTATTATTATTATTATTATTTCCTTTCTGTCACTATGACCGAAGTTCCTCCTGCACCTATGAATACCAGTATTTCTAGTAATCTACTTCGTGTTATACCACTCATGGAATCGTCAGTTCAACATGTAACTGATGTTGCTGATAACGCGTCTCTCTCTTCTGATTCAACTTGTTCCTCATGTGTGTCTTCTTGTCCTTCTTTTGTGAAAGAACAAGAACCTTTGGGAAAATATCGTTTGGTGAAAACCTTGGGTCTTGGTGAATTTGGTAAAGTCAAGCTCGGAATACATACCGAAACTTATCAAAAGGTAACAATTATATTATATGTCTTTAGTGAAACGTTGTACCTTATTTTTTTTATTTTTTATTTTTTATTTTTTCCATTATAATAATAATAATAATATTAGGTAGCAATCAAGGTGATCAAGAAAAATACTACTGATTCGAAACTAGCCAAAGTTCAACGTGAAATCCAAATTCTCAAGGTAAGGAGAGAAAAAAAAAAAAAAGAAAAAAAGGAACAAATGCTTGTTGTTTATGTTTATTGTAGCATTTTCACAAGTGTGTGAAAAAAAGGGCGGTCGCATAATGTTAGGACGATCAAAAAAGGGAATAAGCGAATTACTCATATTTATTTATTTATCTTTATTCATTTATAGTCTTTACGGCATCCTCATATTATAAAATTGATTGAAGTGGTAGAAACAAATTCTCGTATTGGGATTATCCTGGAATATGCTTCAGGTAACATAAAAGAATCATAATAGGGGTACAAACATATATATATATTGTTTATTCATTTTATTTTGTTGTTTTACTTGTTATTTTCAAGGAGGTGAATTGTTTGAATACGTCCTGTCGCACAGATCTTTAGAAGAAGATGAAGCTGTGAAGTTATTTGCCCAATTGATCAGCAGCGTGAATCACATGCATTTGAAAGGTATTGCTCACCGGGATTTAAAACTGGTAAGTTTACATCGGATAGATCTACTGAACAAAAAAAAAAAAAAAAAAAAAAAAAAAAGGAAAAAGAAAAACTGGTTCAAACATGTTTACTAATATATTTTTTTCTGCAGGAAAACCTACTATTCTTGGATATGGAACAAACTCAATTGGTCGTTAGTGATTTTGGTTTTGCCAATAATGACAAGAAGGATCTACTTACAACCTGCTGTGGCTCGCCCAGTTATGCTGCCCCTGAATTAGTTTATCCATCTGGTGGTTATAGTGGCCCTGCTGCTGATATTTGGTCTTGTGGTGTTATCCTATATTGTATGATTTGTGGTTATCTACCGTTTGATGATGATCCTGAAAATCCTGAAAGTGCAAATCTACATCAACTTTATCAATATATTCGCTCAACTCCTTTGACCTTTCCAACTTTTGTTAGTGATGAAGCTCAAGATTTGATGCGTCATATGCTGCAACCTGATCCTGCCGACAGATGCACCCTCCATTTTGTTATGAATCACCCCTGGCTTCAAGATTACAAAAATACACTTTTTGCCATGTCGAACGAAGAATTGGAGAAACAAGCATTGGATTCAATAATTCACTTATTGCCACCTGATAAAGTCGATGACGATCAACAACAACAGCAACAACAACAAGAACAACAACAAGAACAACAATCTGAAAATAGCCATCCATATCTCAAATATAACACTATCTCTGACGTATTACCACAAGAACTAAATGGACATCAAGTTCAAAATCAAAGAGACACACATTCGGAAATACACAATGAAATTGAAGACCAAGTAGAAAATCTATCTATGACGGAATCACATTCTCAAGATCTGAAACAAAATGGTCAACAACCCCAAGCACCGGATAAAAACAACAATATATTGGAACAGAAAGCGGATGATTCTCAAATACTTGAACCAAAGATAGCTCAGTCGCAAGGATTAGATTCAAATGGAGTTCTTCCTCAAAGATTGGATTCTAATGGTGCTCTCCCTCAAAAATTGGATTCAAATGGTGCCTTCTCACAACGATTGGATCAAAATGGAACCACCTTTCAAGTATTGGATTTAAAGTACACTCAATCTCAAGAATTGGATCAAAAAGGTGCTCAGTCTCAAGAACCAGATCACTTAATCCAAAATAAGGACAGTAAGATGCCAAGATTAGATGATCATTTAAATGGAGAGCAGCTGCAACATCCAATGGATGCAATGCCACCTACACCATCTTCTTTATTGGACAAATCTCAGCTATCAACAACAACAGAAACAACAACATCACATGAAGCGAAGGAAAAAGAATTGCCATCTCTTCCGCCTTTACCTGCTATATCAAATGAAGAAGAAGACCTCTTGAATGATTCTGCTACGAAAGAACATCCACGACAAAGACAACCCAGTTTACGTCGACAGAAGAAATTTCATCCTCAAAGCACTGATGCTGAACCTATGCCAACTGTTAAAGTGAAATCCAAGGTGGACAACATTCAACATCATTATCCAGATAACATCAATAGCGATGACAACAACAACGATATCATTGGTATCCGGCCCTCACTTCTAGTCAAGGATCATACACATTATAGCCCTCTACTTCCAGGTGATCTTAGTGACAAAATGAAATCTGATGACTTGGATAAAGATGACAAAAAGGATGAAAACAACAAAAACGTCCAACACATGAAAACAGCCAGTCTTCCCTTGCTATCTCATAAGACTGATACAGATCTCATCATTGATACCTCTACTTCAGCTAGCAAGTACAACAGCAATGGTAATCTTCAAGAACCACCAAAGAAACGACATAGTAGGCTCCCATCCATCCTTTCTTTATCTTACTCTGGACCTCGACCTTATCGTAGCCAATCGACACATCTACCAAGAAAGCAACGAACCGATGAACATGAAAAGGAAAAGGAATCATCATTTACCGCTGCAGCAACAATACCTGTGGCCAGAAAGAAAACAATGACACAAACAGTGAAAGCTTGGATTATTAAGAAAAAGCATTTTATGAAGTCTCATCACTCATCATCTTCATCATTATCAACATCCACATCGTCTGTCGCAACCGATCGCGGTAACAACTACAATAATCAGCAACAACAACAATCAAGAACAGATCATCGTCATCGTCATCACCATCATCACGTCAAAGAAGATCAAAAACATGAGCAAATTCATCATTACTTGGCATCTTCTTCTTCTCCTTCCTCTTTGGAAACCACTACCATGGATCGATCTGTAATGCGTATTCTCTCTCATGCGCAAGGCGAAAACCTTTCCTCTATGGCCCCTGGTGATTTGATGCTAACCTTGGTCCGAATTTTGACAGCATTAGGTATCGATGTACACCATGAATCATCTTACCAGTTGGCATGCACTAGAAGGAGTCTTCATCATGGTGTATCAAAGAAGAACAAAAAGGGTATCAATAAGGACAAAAAGACTGACTTGACAACAGCTACCATTTATGGACCTCCTGATTTGGATGACGGCCATCATGTTGATTTTACAGTGGAAATCTGCCGATCTCTTCTCTCTGACTTGTATGTGATTGATATTCAGCATTCTTATGGCAACAATGTGACGTTCCAATTCTTGAAATCCAAATTACTTGTTTTATTGAACTTGAATTGATCTATTTATGGATGAAGGCATCTTTTTTTTTTTTTTTCACCTCCTCTTCATCTTGATGATATTCTATTTGGATTTTTTTTTATTTATCTTTATTTCTTTTTGTTTTGTTATATCTGAAATCTTAGTTAGTTTTATATTGACTAGTTTATAAATTCATTCCCTATCATTCGAAAAATCATAAAAAATAAAAACAAGTTGTTTTTTTTTATCTCCTTTCAATGTTAAGGCCAACATGTCGAATCTGACTAGTGGATTATTATTGTTTTATTTTATTGATTGATAGAGTACACTTTCCTTCTTTTATTTTTACTTTATTTTTTCAAAAAGAGTGGCAATACAGTGTTTTCAAGGTTTTTTGTCGGGTCACAAGAAAATGCTTTTCGTGATGTTATCAAATAAAAAATCGTACTTTCCCAAAATGAATGGCGCATTACCACTTTTTCAGATATCGCTCTAGAGATGTCGGTAGAGTACATTAAAAACACACAACACATTGATGATAACTTGTTTATTAATAATAAAAGACACAAAAGAAAAGTAACATAAGCTTTTCATATTTTTAGCAGCTTTGGGTGTTGTCCATTCTTTTTTAGGTATCAATTGATTGATGATTCATGATCGATGATTCATGATTGATGATATGTGATAACGGATGATTGTATATTGGATGATTACAGGATGGATGATGGATGACTGTATGATGGATGATATGTGATAATGGATGATTATATGTTGGATGATTGTACGATTGTATGATGGATGATGAAACATTGTCGTCAATCACTGTACAAATTTCTGATAAAATACAAAATACTTCATTCTAGTTACCTTCTGACAGAACAGCATTTTCTTTTTCTTTTCTATTTTTCTTTGAAAAATGTCAAAACACTCTTTTATCAGCCAACATGATAAATCAATATAATAATGATGATTCATCACATCAATGGAAATTAAAAAATACAATAATAAATGTGCTGTACACAATCATACTACCATTTAAAATAGAACAACTAAAAAAAAAAACTAGTCATTAAACTAAAACACGGCAAAAACAAGTCAGTACCATGTATCACTTAGTACATAAATATTGTAATAATAGAATTTAATGTAGAACATATATGTAATTAACTTTATTATAAAGAGAGAAATGTTGCTAACACTAAAAAAAAAAAATTATAAAGTAGATACTAAAAAAGACAAATGATAAATTAAATACAATAGAAAGAGAGAAATGTTGTTAATACTAAAAAAAAAATGATGATGAATTAGATACGATATAAAGATAGAAATGTTGCTAATATTTAAAAAAAATGATAAAACTCGCTTACATCTTGTCTCATCATTTTATCTACTAAAATTAGCTCATAATTGCAAGGGTGATTCATTTTCTTATAAAGGGATCCCTTTGATTTAACTTTTTTTTTTATTTCTTTACATTATATTCATCTTTTTGGCCTACCTGCTTCCTTTTTTGTCTGTCTTCCTTTTTCTTTGATCTGCCTTTTTCTATACAAGTACTCTTTAATAGTTCAAGCATCTTTGTCTGTTTCTCCATTGATCTACTTCTTTTTTGTTTTTGGGCTTGACCGTGGTCGCTAATGCGCATCTGCGTGGTTACGGTCAGCCTTTTCTTTTTTTATATTCAATACAAATTCCGGGATGGTTATCGCCATCCTACTTTCGCTACGGCGATCTCGTTACACTTAAATGGTAAGCTAGTGAAATATTTTTATCTGGATAAGTATTACTCATTTTTTAGTTTTTATTTTTTTTATATGTTAACTTGGTGAACTCAATTGGTGGATTTCCTTTTTTTTTTTTTTTTTTTTTTTGGTTTCTCTTTTTTTCGTGATATCTATTTTCTTATATTCTCTATTTGATTATGCGACAATTATATTTTTTTTCTTCTGTCATTTATTTTCTATCGTTACGATATTTTATTTCCTATTTTTGCGCCATCTTATTCTTTGAATTCCGTCATTTATTATTGAATAAAGTGTATACCTGTATTAACAAATGCTGACAACGGAGGGGTTGCTTCAATTGACCACGTTGGCATATGCTTTTATACTCAGTAATTAAGGAATGATGACAGGTTGATGATTCGTCGTAGATACCCCTTCTGAGGATACGTCTTGCTCTTGAATGGATAAAAATGCCTCCATTCTATCACCACTGCTGCTATGCAACAGGACTATAAGTAAGGAGTATGGATTTAACATTTCCCACCTTGAATTGAAAAGTGAAGCTATTCCACTTTTTTTTTTTTTTTTTTTTTTTTTTCATTCCATTGCATTTAAAGTAATCATCATCCTGTAATCGTCACATTTCCCTTTCAATTTAAAGATATTAGAGATAAATCATCACCAAAAAAAAAAAATATTAGAATGGCCCATAAAAAAAACTAGATAAATTTTTTTATTTGTATTTGTAACAGAGAGAGAATGCATAAACAGTTGATAAAAAAAAAGAAGTAGAGGAGAAAGAACATACTATTTATTTGTTCAAAACAATACCATCGAACTAAGGAAACAAAAAAAAAAAGAAGTTATTCACATAATACTATTTCATTCATTCACTTTAATTTTACTTACACGAGACTTGAACCATTCGATGCTTTCAGACTTCTTGATCTTGTGGTTGACACCAACGGAAGCTTGAGCACGCTTGCGACGAGCGACACGGAAACCAGGGCGACCCATGACAACGTAGTAATCCATACCGTAGATACCAATGGAAGGATCATACTTGATACCCAAATCAATGTGTTCATCAATACCGAAACCAAAGTTACCGGTGGCAGAGAAGTTACGGTCACGCAATTCGTATTCCTTGACCTTCAAACCACGTTCCAAAATTTCTTCAGCCTTAGGACCACGGACAGTAACGTGAACAGAGATCTTTTCGTTACGACGGATACCGAAAGTACGGACAGTGTAGCGAGCCTTGGAGTAGACAGGGGTTTGACCAGTCAATTGTTCGAGCACCTTGGCAGCACGGGTCAAACGATCACCAGATTCACCAACAGAGATGTTGAGAACAAGCTTTTCAATGTTGAGAGCCTTCATGGGGTTGGCAGCAGTGGGCTTCTGTTCAGCACTCTACAGAAAATAAAAAATAAAAAGAGAATGGTAAGTTCAACCATGACTTCATATATTGGTCATGACAGAATATCTGTATATATGTATATAATAAAAAGGTGATTCCATTCAACCTATTTCGTTTTGAACTAAATGTAAAAATGATGTACGTGTGTGAGTGTGTGTGTAATGACTGATTGTCGTTTTGTATCAAAAGTGAATGGTTCGTAAATGATAACAAGGTGTAAATATATCAAGGACGTTCAATTATTTATATTTGATGTTGTTTCATTCCAATTGACCTTAGAGAGAGAGAGTGAGAGAGAAACGTAGAGGTAATCCATTCATCCATCCATCCATCCATCCATCCATTTGTTCATCCATCCATTGATTCAATATTATATATATACATATATACTAGTCATCTGTCATGACAAATTCGATTGTTGTGTTCCTTTCTATCTATCTATCGTCCTCTACTTACCATGGTTATAGAAGTATTGGGGAAAAGAGGAAGTTCATCCAAAATAAAAAATTTGGGTATGGTTCAAAAAAAAAATCCCATCCGACCGGATTTTGAAATTCGCCAGCCACCACATTGGCCAGCAAGAATAATGAAAACCAAACCATTTATGCTTTGATGAAACGGTAAAATAGTATGTGAGATTAAATCATCTTAAAAAGTTAGGATGAAATGAAGTGTGCTTTTATGCGTTTATCATTATCAATAATCTAAAACTACTGTATTCATGTTCATAATCATTTAAATGTAGAAAGTCGACTTTATTAAAATATGAAGGGAAAGAGGTAAAAACTAAAAAAGATCTAATCGAATCTAATGGTAAAAACAAAAAGGAAAATTATCCTTGATCCAGTTGGCAGCTGTTGTTGGGCATATGGAAGTAATCTTTTCCGGTTTTTGGATATATGCCAGGAGTAAAGTATGGTCTTGTGATGATGTTGAACGCAAAGTGTTGAGTCTTCGCCATTTATTCACTATCCATAGAAAAAATCCAATGATCATTTCAATCGATATTTTTCCATCCTATAATAGAGAATAGTAGATAGTTTCAAGGAGCAACGCAGAGAAGTACAATTGTAACAGATAAATGATTTTGTTGACCTTGGAGCAGAAAAAGGACTAGATGTAGGTTCAGAATTTTTTGTAAGTAAAGCAACAGTGAGTTGTTTAAATCGTATGCTTGGCACTGGAAAATACTCGTTCAACTGGAACACTAGTGCCTAAAAAAAAAAAAAAAAAAAAAAAAAAAAAAAAAAGAAAAAAAAAAAAAGAGCATGTGAGGATACGTGATATACAAAATTCTTACTTGGTAACAATAACTACGACTTTTTTTTTTTTTTTTTTTTTTTTTTTTTTTTTTTTTTTTTTTTTTTTTTTTTTTTTACCTGGGACAGCAGGGTAATCACGAACCATTGTTGGGAACACCGGAAGGATATCCTGTTCTACTTTCCATCAGCCTAAGATATCACGCAACATACTGTTCATTTCCCTTGCCCTGTGATATTATAGTTCTACTTCATCCACGCATTCTTCAATCCTTCATACTGCTATTCTTCGTTCATATGCATGCTGTAATACATGAGGAATGTCTTCAAGGTCAATGGCAGGTAAAGTATCATCTTGATTTTGAGTATGTCTCGATCGTTCAATTAGTCGCCATTTGCTTGTTTTAACGAATTCAGCTTCCTAGTCATATCGATCGGTATAATCAATAGTGAGATCAGGGTCAAGCGCTACTGTATCAAAAAGAAAAGTGAGTAAAATTGATAAATGCATTCTATTTTGATTAAAAAAAAAAAAAAAGAGATACTTACAATACGCTATCATTGAAATAGTCGAATCATCTGTAATTTTGTAATCTACTGAAACAAAGTGTGTTGCTGCATTGATAAATCGTTCCAAGAGCAAATCAACAGTCAGAATATTTGAATTTGTTTTTATCCACGGAATCCTTGATTTCAGCATTACGTTCAGCAATTTCCTTTGCATTCTCCATGACGAATACTCCTGTCAAATATATTCTTTTCCCAATCAGATATTGCACACGTCGATCCAATGCTTTTTCCAAATTAGGATGTACGCCATATCCATCAAGAAATTGTACGCTGGGATCAAGATGTTGAGATGAATTCCTAAATAAAAAAAAAAAAGTGTTGGAGCTTATACTGAACCACTACATCAATAGATGAAATATATCATTTTACCTCCAGTAACACTTTCATCTGTCAATTAGTTGGGTTGCAAGTCAGTGTCCGTTGATATCAGCATAGTGAGAGGGGTAATCATGTTTATCATGAAGTAGGTGGAGTTCTATCTGATGATTACATCCGATAGAGGCTTGATATTCTTGACATTGGTGCATCCATCTCGTAATCGTAAAAAGTGGTCCATTTTTTGAGGTGACAAGCATCATCCAATCCATTTGTTTCTTCAATTTCACCAGGTGGATATCTTGAGAGAGCATCAGCAACACAATTTCTTGTTCCCTTGATATGTTTGACAGTAAATTGGAATTCCATACAGCAAAGAGTCCATCGCTGAAGTCGTTGGCTAGCATCTTTTTTTTCAAATAGATAGGTAACTGCAGTATTGTCGGTAAAAAGAGTAAACTGTTGATCCAATAAAAATTTTCTAAAACGTTTCAGGGCAAAGACGACAGCTAAAAGTTCCTTTTCCACCGTCGGATATCTGACTTCAGCAGGTTGTAATTTTCTTGATGCAAAAAAGATAGGAATATAATCATCACCTTCAAGATGACATAGAGCGGCTCCAACCCCATAATCCGATGCGTCAGTAAACAGGAAGAATTTCTTGGTGTAATTTGGATAAACTAAGAAACAATCTTCTTGCAACAATTGCTTTGCTTGTTCGAAACACATTTGATGTTCATTTGTCCAAATAAAAGGAGTGTTTTTCTTGAGTAGACTAGTAAGTTTGACAGTATATTCAGTATAAAGATGTATGTGACGACGATAAAAACCAATAACACCCAAAGAGGCACGTACATCCCTTTGGCAAGTAGGAGTAGGAAAGTTTGAGATAGCCTTTATTCTTTCAGGATCAGGAGCATAACCAGCAGAATCAACCACGAAGCCAACAAAATTTACTGATGTTCTGAATAGCGTACACTTGTTTGCATTGAGTACCATATTAGCTTCCTTGATATGTAGTAGAAATTTTTCCAAGTCTTCCATGTGCTGTTGTACTGAAGGAGAGTGAATGATTATATCGTCTATGTACGCAACAACACAAGTATAGATCAAATCCTTGAGAGCTAAATATATGGCGCGACAAAACGTTGATGGTCCATTTTGTATACCAAAAGGCATCACAATATAAGAGAAATTTCCATAGGGCGTGGCAATAGTGAGCTTGTTTATTGAATCTTCATGTACCTTTACTTGATGAAAACCTTTGAGTAAATCCATCGACGAAAAGAATTTAGATCCACCCAATTGTTCCAAAAGATCAGTCATAATAGGAAGAGGCCAAGTATCCCGTACTGTGATTTTATTCGGTAAGATAAAAATTCGGTTAAAGTTAGATAGACCAATAATATTTATGATAATTATGCAGTGTTAATAATTTTCTATTCTTACGTTCTTCAAACATGTTGGAGCACCTTTGTTATCAGTAGAGGAGTTTTTCATTGTATACATAGAGCTATTCAACGCGTTCACTATATTTGATACTAGTAATCTATGATAGGCACCAAGACCGAATCCAGCCCACATAAATGTTGTAGTGAGGAGCTAGCATCAACCTGCTGACTATCGCGAAAGAGTGTTCGCCACGTATTCATTTTTGCAACAATACTTCGTTTTGCTGAACTTTTCCCTTTCCATGATGACCTTTAACAATTCCTTAAATATGTGTAATGCTTCTAAAGAAAAAAAAAAAAAGTGTATCATTTACTTAACCCATTAGTCTACGGTCATGTGGAATACAAATACAATGTTCTGTACTATACCTTTCATTTCCAGTAGCTTTTCTAATAGTCTTCTTGTCCTTCGTAGATCTAAGGTTGACGTTGTATTTAACTTTTTTTGAATTGTTGATTGTTGTTGGGAAGTGCTGAACATGGTGTCTATCAAAAATAAAATAATAAATCTCGAGAAAAATTTAAATGTCCGTAATCTAATTTGGCGGGGGAACTTTCACTTGAATTCTATCAGCCGAGTTTCCTTTTTCCCTTCTCTTTTTCTTTTCTTTCTTTTTCTTTTCTTTCGTTCTCTTTTTTTTTTTTTTTTATTGGTCTGATGATTGGTGTTGACGAAATTCTCAAAAGACGTATGTATTATTAAGAGAAATAAAAAATTTGACAATATATAATACATGATGTTATACTTACTATATTCCTTTTTATTATTATTATTATTATTATTGTAGGGTTCCTTGAACTCATCAAATCTGTACAACCTGCTGGAAGATGGAAGTTGGTAGTAGTTGACAGTTTATCCTTAAAAATACTCAACTCTGCATGCAAGATGTATGATATTTTAGAAGAAAATGTAAGACTTACAATATATTTTTTTTTCTTCCCCTGAATATGATGTCTATTTGTATTTGGTTTACTGAATTGCTTTATATTTTTCTTTTTAGGTAACTTGTACGTACCTTTAGTTGATAATAATAAAAAAAAAATCATTCTTTATCAATTTAAATGAAAAAAATCAGCTAATATTTCCCTTTTATAGTGGTTGAAAATATTGAAAAGTCAAGAACTCCTTATCCTAGTGTGGAAGCTGTCTATATATTAACACCTTGTATCGAATCCTGTTCTCGTCTCGTGGATGATTTTTCTCGAAAGGATGGTCCTATGTATGCAGCTGCTCATGTACATTTTATCAATGGTAAATAATGAAACATAAATGAATACGAATAACTGATGATTCTTTCTTCTTTATATATATATATAGCTCTTGACAATGTTGTTTTTGATGATTTCACTCGCAAATTGAATGCCGCCAATGCAGCAAAACATATTCAAGGCTTGAAGGAAATGTATGTGGATTTCTTAGGTAAATATTTATCATCATTAGGATTTAATAATATAGTACTTTTTTTTTAGTTACTAAATATCATTTTGATAGTACGCGAACCAAATGTTTACTCCTTGGACGATGAACGCAAGTTCTCTGCTTTGTTTGGTAGTGATAATTCAAAGGGAGGAAACAGATCTAGTACTTCGTCAAGTATTGATGGTGAATTGGATGACATGGCAAAACAAGTAAGAAAAATAAGCAAAACATCCTTGTAATGATGTTGATAGCATTTTTTTTTAATACATATATTTAGATTCTTTGTCTTTGTGTTACTCTTGGAGAAAACCCTCAAATTAGATATCATCGACCATTGGACGTACAAGGAACTATCAATCGAAATATACCTTGGCATCTTGCGAAATTGGTACAAGCTGAATTGGATAATTTTTGTAAAGTGAATCCTGAATTTCCAGTAAGTAGTGAAGAAAAATGAAAACATTATATATATATATATATATATATATATATATATATTGATTTTTTTTATCTATTCATAATTAGCCTCCTCGTGATCCTCCATTGCCTCAAGGAACACTTATCCTATTGGATCGAACAATTGATCCTATTGCTCCATTTTTACATGAATTCACATACCAAGCAATGTTGGCAGACTTATTGGCTGCTGAAGAAACGCCTGCTGGACTCAAGTACTCATATGAATATACACAAGAAGATGGAACCAGCAAGGATCATGAAATTACTTTGAATGAACAAGATACAGTGTATACTTCCATTCGACATATGCATATCGCTAGCACCACTGAACAACTTATTGATGATTTCAACAAATTTGTGGCTGAAAACAAAGGATCTAGTGGAAAGTAAGTAACATTCAATCAACCCTTCAATCCATGAATTAATATCTTTCTTTTTTTTTTTTTTTTTTTTTTTTTTTAGCGAGTCCTCTGTCCGTAGTTTGAATGATATGAAACAAATGATTGCCAATCTCCCACAATTCCAAGAAATGAAAAACAAGGTAAAAAAAAAAAAAAAAAAAAGAAAAGAAAGATTTATTATCAGGTCAAATAGAAAACATAATGGGATCTTTCATCATGCTATTTATAGTTTTCTGCTCATATGACAATTGCCAATGATTGTATGTCAGAATTTACAAAACAAAATTTGGAAACGATTGGTTTGTTGGAACAGGTAAGAAATCTCTTAAAAGACACCAAGTTTGGAAATACTAAAACAATCAGCTTTTTTTCTTTCCGATGTCTCCATGATAGAATATGGCTTGTGGAGAAACACCAGATGGGCATACACCCAAACATTTGGTAGATGAATTAGTGCCAATATTAGATGATCCTTATACTAGGTAAACGAGCTTATTATGGATAGTGGTTATTAAAAAAAAAGATACACGTTCTAATTTATTCTTATTTGTATTTTAGTCAAATGATCAAAACTCGACTTATCATGTTATGGATAGCTACATCGGACAAGGTTGATTCTGAAGAATTACAGCTATTGATGGCACATGCAAGATTAGATCAAGAATACAAGGATGCTATTGATAATTTATCTCTCTTAGGCGTACAGTTATCGAAGTCTGCCAACCGTACAGGTCAGAAATCCAAGAAAGAAAAGAAAAAGCGCGAAAGTGTGACGAATCCAAATGATGTGCCCTTTGATTTGAGTCGTTACGTACCAGTGGTCAAACGTGTAGTAGAAGGTCATGTCAAAGGTACTATTGATCAAAGTCTATTCCCATTACTTCGTGTGGCTGCTCCTGAAAATCAAAAGGCTGATGCATCCCATTCTCGTCAACAAGTTCCTCAACTTCGTGTATATAAGACTCAATGGCATAAGAAATCAAGTGGAAACAATGTAAGTAGAATAACAATAATAATGATAATAATAAGGTGAACTAAAATGATCTTTATATAGGCTGCACTTAAACCACCATCTGGACCACCCATCATCATCTTTATTGCTGGAGGTATGACTTACTCTGAAGTTCGATCTGCATATGAATTGGCCGAGTTATTTGATCGTGAAGTTTATATTGGTAAAGAAGAGAAAAAAGAAAGGAAAAAAAAAAAACAAAGGAAAAAAAAAAAGATAAAATTGTCGTAGTGCTAAATACACCTTTCTTTTTTTTTATATATATATTAGGATCCACTCATATTATTGCCCCTGAAAAATTCGTACATTCTCTTAGCAATTTAGATAAACCCATTCCCCCCGCCAAATCAGTGGTACCCCGTTATGCACCCAATAGTCTTAACGTCACACCTCCAAGGACATCCTCCTCCTCTACATCTCATTCATCCACATCTATTCCTTCATCATCCTCTCGTGGAAAACTTTTGAAAAAGTGGTAGAAATAAAAAAAACCAATAGTTATTATTATCTGAATGAATATATATAAATGATTAAAGTTGATGGGTATATTTAGTTTAAGGGTTCGGGTCATGAAATCAAAAGATGATAAAAAGGTCAAAACTCGAGAGACTAACTACAAAACCTCCTCTCTTTGTATAAAATTCTATGATGAAAACAAATTAAAAATGATATTATATATCGATCTTTCTTCTAACAATTTCTTTAATAAAGTAAATAAAAAATAAAATATCAAGTTTAAAAGAGGAAAAGTCAATTCAATGAGTAGTAAGTGTATTCTTTGGTTTGTCAGGGCGTGAGTTTGAAAATTTTTTTTTGTGACATTGGTTATTTTGGGGGACAGAAAAGAAAAAAAGTGTACTTTGGACTCCCCTTTTTCTTTCTTTCTTTTACTTTTTTTTTTTTCTCAAAACTCTTTTTTTTTTTCTCCAATTTTTTCAGTATGACCTTTCTTTCCACCTTGAACCGTATTGCTCCTGTTGCAACCTCTGCTTCTCGTGTTGCCACCAAGTCTGTCAAGCCTGCTTTTACTGCTTATGCTCAAAAGCGTTATAATTCCAATGGTGTCACTGAAGTAAGAAATAGATTCATTTATCAACGAAACAATAGGAGTGGATGACATTGAACTAGGATAATTCTACAAAGAGGAATATGAATAGATATTATTATGGTTATTGTCATCTATATTTTATATTCTCAATACTAATAATAATATTTTTTTTTCTTTTTGTTTTTTGTCTTTTGGATTCTTTATTAGATGACTGTTCGTGATGCCTTGAACCAAGCTATTGACGAAGAAATGACTGCTGATGAAAAAGTCTATATTTTGGGTGAAGAAGTTGCTCAATATAATGGTGCTTATAAGGTAAGGATGAGAAAAGAAAAAAAAATTGTTATTATCTGTTTGGGAATACACGGGAAAATACAAAGAAAGGTTGGGGCGAAAATCGGGTGATATAGGTTTGTTGGTCGAGTGTGGCGCGCCGGAATCGGAGATTGGGGAAATAATACACTTCATTCACTAAAATTTTTTTTTTCTTTTTAATAGGTCACTAAGGGTTTACTTGACAAGTTTGGTTCCAAGCGTGTCATTGATACTCCTATCACTGAAATGGGTATTGCTGGTATTGCTGTTGGTTCTGCTTTCAATGGTCTCAAGCCTATTTGTGAATTTATGACTTTTAACTTTGCTATGCAAGTAAGTTGAATGATAATAATGATAAATATTCGTTTGATTTATCTTTTATATATTATCACTTTTTATAGGCCATCGATCAAATTGTTAACTCTGCCGCTAAAACTTATTACATGTCTGGTGGTAAAGTAACTTGTCCTATTGTATTCCGTGGTCCTAACGGTGCTGCTGCTGGTGTTGCTGCTCAACATTCTCAATGTTTCGCTGCCTGGTATGGTTCTGTTCCTGGTTTGAAGGTAGTATCTCCTTGGAACTCTGAAGATGCTAAGGGTTTGTTGAAGGCTGCCATTCGTGATCCCAATCCTGTTGTTGTTCTTGAAAACGAATTGGAATATGGTACTTCTTATCCTGTCTCTCAAGAAGCTTTATCATCTGACTTTATTTTGCCCATTGGTAAGGCCAAGATTGAACGTGAAGGTAAAGATATCACCATTGTTGCCCACTCTCGTTCTGTTGGTTTCGCTGTCAAGGCTGCTGAAGAATTGGCCAAGACTGGTATTTCTGCTGAAGTCATCAATTTGCGTACCATCAAGCCTATGGATACTGAAACTATCTTCAAATCCGTCAAGAAGACTCATCGTATCATGACTGTTGAAGGTGGATGGGCTTCTTTCGGTGTTGGTTCCGAAATTGCTGCTCAAATCATGGAATGTAAGTTATTACATAAAGAAAAGAGATGACAATATTAAATGATTTTTATTTAATATATATATATATATATATATATAGCTGATGTCTGGGATGAACTTGATGCTCCTTTGAGCCGTGTTACTGGTGCTGATGTTCCTACTCCTTATGCTGCCAACCTCGAACAATTGGCTTTCCCTGATGATAAGGTGATTGTCAAAGTTGCCCGTGATATCCTCGATAAGAAGTATTAGAATGTCATCATCCGTTTTCTCTGATGTGTTTTTATTGGTATTATGTGCTTGATGTTATATATATATATATATATAGTATAGTCATAAAAAAAAAAAACTAGTTAGTCATCCCTCTTTTTCCACATTCTTCCTTTCTTCTTATTTTGTTATTACTGTTATTTTCCCTCGTCATCATTTTTTTAATCCCTCATTTATAGTATAGTCAATTGTACTAATTGTTTTTTTTTTTTTTTGTCTTAGTTTATTCCATCCATCTCACTTTTTTTTTCCAACCTTTTACATATATATATATTACATTAAATATAGAAACGAAAAGCTTAAAATTTAATGATGAAATAGTATTATTATTAGTTTGAAGTGCACAGGGCATGCTCGTGACCACATGGTGTAGACTCTTTTTTTGAATGACAAGTGATGACGATATTTCATTCACCTGTTGATATGCTCAGTTGACTATTTAAGGTTTTTCTGAACTTAGTGATGTAGAAAAAAAAAAAAAACCAGAAAAATCATAAATATTGACAATATCTGTTTTCTTTTTGAGATATTTGTATTTCAAGAAAAAAGGAAAAAGAAAAGATTTTTTTTCTAGAGTGATGAGACGTTATTGGTAAGTGAATGAAATTATCTACGGTAGTTTGAAGATGATTCCTTTGCTTTGCTCCTCTTCTTTCCCTCTTGTCTTTCAATTCCCGCGTGTGCCCCTCTCTTTTTTTTTTTTTTATTTTTTATTTTCTTCAGCAGAAATTTCTTATTCTTTCTTTCTCTTTCACTTTATTCTCTTTTTTTATATATATAGATAGCTCATGTTATCACGTTTGAAGCAAAAGTTTATCAGCAAGAAGCAAAAAAGTAAAAACCAAGTTAAAGTCAAAGTTTTTAACTATACCAGCGACATGCGACCTATGGATCACCTTGAACAACACCAACAACAACCACAGCAACAACAACAGCAAAAAGCATATTCATTATCTCTAACACCTTGGATGAAATCTACCAAAACTTTAGAATTGAAAAAGAAGAACTCTCCCATAAAAACTAAACCTCAAGAACCCGAGATTCCATTGTCACCAATAGAACCAAAACAACTAATATTAGAACATCCTTTATCCTCACCACAACAACAACTACAAGAACAAAAATTATACGAAGGTTCAGTTCGTGAAGTTACCCAAGAAGAAAGACAAGAACAAGCAACGCAGTTGATTGCAAGCAATATGCGCCGAAAATCTACGTTACCTGTTTACCCCAGTTTAGAACGATTTGAAATCATCAAAAAATTAGGCGAGTAAGTAGCGTGATCAAAAAAAAATTATGCAGGGAATTGTGAATAAACTAAAAAAATAAGGAAAACTTTTAATTGACTAATATATGACCTATTTTTCTAGTGGTGCATTTTCAGATGTATATCGTGCTCGTGATAAAAGAACAGGAAGAAACGTAGCTATCAAAGTAGCTCAAAAATATGCCAGTGATGGATCAATGGTAAGAGCTAAAATTAAATAGAAATCAAAAATGTGATACTCATTCTTTTTTTTTTTTTTTTTTTTTTTGGTTTCTAGGTGGATCTACAACATTTACATCCAAGTATGAAAAAGAAACCTAGGGTGACGGAGGCAAGTAGTAGATCATACATGATCTCAGAAATTAACACCAAATAAGAGTAAAATACTGATAATCTCATTACTATTACTATTATTATTTAGAGAGCCAATATACTAAAAGAAGTCCAAATTATGCGTAATATTCGTCATCCAAACATTGTCCAACTTATCCAATTCACTGAATCAAGGGAAAACTATTTTTTGGTACTTGAATTGTGTGAAGGTAACTAATATATATATTTATATTCATATATATCAAACTAATATATTCATATATTCTCTTAGGTGGCGAATTGTTCCATCGAATTGTTGATCTGACTTACCTTAGTGAAGATTTATCACGACATGTTATTGGACAACTAGCACAAGCAGTCTATCATTTACATGAAGAATGTGGTGTGGTTCATAGGTAAACTTAAAATACGATATGTTACTTACTAATCACGAGAAGCAAAAAAGGAAAAAAAGAATGACTTAACAAATCTTTTCCTATAGGGATATCAAGCCTGAAAACATTCTATTTGACCCAATACCTATTATTCCTTCTGAACAACGCAAATTCCATGTGTTTGATGATCAATCCAAGAAAGATGAAGGTGTATTTATTAAAGATGTTGGTGGGGGTGGTATCGGTCAGGTGAAACTTGCAGATTTTGGATTATCAAAAATCATTTGGGACAAGGACACATTGACTCCATGTGGTACAGTTGGCTATACAGCACCTGAAATTGTCAAGGATCAACGATATTCAAAAGGTGTGGATTGCTGGGCGATGGGATGCGTTTTATTTACCATGCTTTGCGGGTTTCCTCCATTCTATGATGAATCTATTAGTGCTCTGACTCGTAAAGTTGCTCGTGGAGAATTCTCTTTCCTCTCTCCGTGGTGGGATCCAATCTCTGATGAAGCCAAGGATTTGATTCAAGGTCTCTTATGTGTAGATCCAAGAAAACGATATACTGTGCGACAGGTTTTACAACATCCATGGCTTACTGGAAAAAAGTTGATATCTTCTCAATCTGGTGGACCATCTTTTGTTGACGAATGCGAATCCATACGAATACAAGCGATGCGAAAAGCTGCTGCATCATCTACGATCAAATCAACTGACAGTCCTCACAATATTGATTCTATCGACAATCAACAAACAACATCACATATTTCATCTACATCTGATTTAACAAGTACAACATCTTCAACAGGACGTAAAGATGTTTTTTCACCCGGAATGGCTACTCTCAAGGAAATATTGGATATCACTGCAGCTGTACAGCGTATGACGGAAGAACATACTAATCACGGGGAAATGATCACGGATGATCATGAAGATCAGCAACGACAATATCATCACAATATCAAAACAAAGGAAAAACAACTATATAATGCACAAGCAGCGGCTCATCATCAACAAGGTCTGGCTAAAATCAAGAAGACAGCTGTGACCCCTATTGTCATGGCAACTGGTACGATTCACACGACAAATGGTCAACGACGACATCAACCTGGGTTTGATTTGAATATGAACAACGCCACTTTATTAAAGAATCGACGTATGAAGCACCTGGTGATGCCTTGCCAATGACAAATCTGGTGGATGGACAATTATTTTTTCCTTTTCCTTCCTTTTTTTTTCGTCATCATTTCTTTTAGTATAATATATTTCCCCATCCTTCTCAATATAAATCCCTTTTCTTTTTTTTAGTATTATCAAGTTTAGTATCATCATCTATATCAAATATATATCAATATTTATCAATATACCAAAATATTTAATTATTATTATGCCTTATATTATTATTATTTTATCCCCGCCTTTTTTTTTATGCAACCTAATAAAAATAAAGAAAAAATTACATCGATGATCAGATTCTATACTCTTGAATTACCCGTGACTGTAGACGTTATTCTAAATGGTGATATGCTGTCATGTGACTGAATGATAGTTCATATCACATCATTGTTAAATCTTATGTATCTGAACTGACGTACTTCCGTGACATTGAATGAACAAAGCATGGAAAATAAACAAACCGTGTAACCGAGACCTCTTAGCATGAATTCAGCATTGCGGTATAAATCATTTCCTATTAAGGCATTAGCTCTTTTTTTTTTCCAATCATCCACCCACACTTTCACAAACTTTTTAACATGAGTCATCCATAAAGATTATGCAAAAATGAAGTGAAACTAATCCACACAAAACACAGTAAGGATTTTATCAAGCAAGAGTTAACTAAAAAGATTGATTGATTGATATCAGAAGAAACAAAACTATCTTATCTCCCATGTTACTAATCCCCCTCCTACTTCCTTTTTTTTTTTGCATGAATCTTTCTCTATATTAGAAAAAAAAAAGTATGATGGTGATACAGTATTATATGAAAAATGGATTCAATTGTATAATGGTTTAAAAGAGAGAGAGAAAAAAAAAGTCATCACGTTGTTTCAACTATCGATGATACTGTTTAATGTACACGTAAAAAAATTGAATTATATAAAAGTTGTGAGTTTCTTTGTAAGCAATTTATTTTTTTCTCTGTCATATGTTTGCTTTTTCATGCAAATAAAAAAATCTGATTAAAAAGGGTAAAATTGTTTCTTTTTTAAGCATATTCGGAGTCAGATCATGATATATTTTTAACCGTGAAACCTTGGAGCCAAGATTAAAAAAAAAAAAAAAAAGTTTTTGCATTAACGTCCTTTTCTTTTTTCTTTTTTTCTTTTCTTTTTTTTTTATAACGTTAATGAATTCTCAATACGATCAAAAAGAAATGAAGAAAGATACATCTTCTTTACCATCTCCCAAACAATCGGATGATCAAGGCAAATAAATAAATAAATAAATAAATAAAGGAAAAGATTTATTCATATATTGTTAATATTTAGTAGCACCAAATGATCAATCATCTAAAATGGATTATGAAGAAGAAACTTTGAATTTTCGTAAGTAATCAAAAATATTCTCATTTTTTTTATTTATTATTTATTATTTATCTATTTATTTTTATTTTAAAAGAACCTTTGACATCTAATAATTATCCAGTATCACCACCACACTCTCCTCATATATCAAGCAAGAATGATCAAATGGATGAACCATCTACACATACAAATATTATGTTCATACCTGAAATTACTGACATGAATCATTCGCCACCTACTACTCAATTTGAAACAACCTATTCTATTCAGCAACCACAACAAGAACAACATCAAAAACAATCAGAAGATCGGATGAAAATAAAACTATCGGATTTTTACCTATTACGTACTCTAGGTACTGGTTCTTTTGGTCGCGTTCATTTGGTCCAATCTAAAGTCAATCAATTATATTATGCCATGAAGGTTTTAAACAAAGAAATAGTCGTAAAGAAAAAGCAAATCGAACATACAAACAATGAACGTAATGTACTCATGTCAGTGGATTATCCTTTCCTCATCAAATTATGGGGTACATTTCAAGATCCTGGTAATCTTTATATGGTCATGGATTATATTCCTGGAGGTGAAGTATTTAATCTATTACGGAGAAAACAGGTAATAAATAAATAAAGAAGAAGGATAATAATAATAATAATAAAAAAAAGAGGATGGTAAAGCTGATTGATCCTATATATATATATCTTTATAGAGGTTTAGCGAAGAATGGGCTCGATTTTATGCGGCAGAGGCTCTATTGTCAATCGCTTATCTTCATCATCATAATATCATCTATAGGTAAAAAAAAAAAAAAAAAAAAAAAAAAGAAAAGTACTTCCATTACAGTTATTTATTTATCTATTTATTTATTCACCATTTATAGGGACTTGAAACCAGAAAACTTATTGATTGATCTTCAAGGTCATTTGAAAATTACAGATTTTGGTTTTGCAAAATATGTTCCTGATTTGACATATACGATGTGTGGGACTCCAGATTACTTAGCACCTGAAATCATTCAATCTAAAGGTTATGGAAAAGCAGTCGATTATTGGTCATTAGGTGTTCTTATTTATGAAATGTTAGCTGGGTAATGAAAATATAATATCATTCAAAAAAAAAAAAAAAAAAAAAGATCCTCATCATTTTCTTTTTATTTTATATATAGTTATCCTCCCTTTATGGATGATAATCAATTTCGATTATATGAAAAAATCGTACGATGTGAACCCAAGTATCCTGATCATTTCTCACCAGCAGCAAAAGATTTGTTATCCAATCTATTGACAACAGATTTAACTCGAAGGTATGGGAATTTGAAACGTGGTTATATGGATTTGGTAGATCATCCTTGGTTTGCGTCAATGGATTTTATCAAGGTGGCCAGTCGACAACTCTCCCCTCCTTATGTACCTCCCTTCAAGGGTTCAGGAGATACAAGCAATTTTGACGATTATGAAGAAACAAAAGTGCCTTATGGTTTAGATCAACCTGACAAATATGGGCGCTATTTTGGTGATTTTTAAAATGATAGTCATTTTGTATATACTTTTTTTTTTTGTACATAAATTTCCTCCCTGCTTTTAAAATAAACTCACACTCTTTTTTACCTTTTCATATTTTTGTACAAGATGATGAAATGATGGTATGACAGTATCATGATGATGATGATGATGATAATAGGATTATTTGGATGACTCTTCTGATTAACAGTATGATGGTTAGAAAAAGTAAATATAAAAATCCAGGAGGTAGTCAATGTCTATCAAATTAATTGTAAATCCGAGGAATACATTAACTAGATCATTTTTATAACGATGTGGATATATCACAGATTGAATTATGCACGTGAAGGGATGGATGGTTCGGCATTTATACTCAAGCAAAGCCACCAGTAACAAATGGAGTGAGTATATATTTTAGTGACAAGGGAAGTCCTGCATAAGAAGTTAAAATCATCATTTAGATCAATTCAGAATGATAGCATTTGGTTTGCTATTTATTTAAAAATGTGTTTTGAGACTTGATCAACTACTAAACCTTGTTTTCAAATAAAGCAAAAGAAAAAAAAAAAGAGTGACAGCTTTCAGGTATAAATGGCGGTCCTTCAAATAGAAAAGAGTTGTCTGGGCCACGCACATTTTTTTTTCCTTTCCAATTTTTTCCCTTTCTTTTTTTTTTTTTTTTTTCTCGTTTCCTCTTTTACCCTTCTTACACCATCAGTTTTATAGATTTTCCTTTTTGGAATAATTCAGTGAACGCGATTATCCTCCAACTTTCTCGATCTGATCTCTTATTGTATACGACGTAAGTTCTTTTTTCTAATTGTTAAATACCCAGTAAGAAAAACATAAAACCGAGGCTAGTTTTTTTTTTGTTCTTATATCAAGCTTATACTGACTCCTGACTTCTTTTTTTTTATTTTATTCTTGTTATTATTATTATTTTTTTTTTCTTCTCTTGATCTCTTCTTTAGATTGGGCCATTCAACCGGTTTCTATACTAAATCTTGCCATTTTTGAATCAACTTCAGCTCTGCGCCTCCAACTCCTAGATCGCTATCATAGCAATTGAACCTAACAACTCTGTCCTTCCCCCTCTTCTTCATTTTTACCGCGACATCATAGATATATCGACACATTAGTAGCAGCATTCAATGGAACAGATCGAACAAGCTGTGATTTGTGCTTTGGATCCTCACGTTGATCCCAATCTCAAAGCTCAGGTATATATGATGGAATAGTGGATTGTAGATTGTGGGATAGTCATGTTTTACATATATGCATGTAGGGGTGCTCTTGGCTAAAATGGAGTGTTATACTTATCTTGGGGAGAGGAACTGCGGATAGATATGTGTCATTATGATGATCTGGGAACGGAAATTTGGATCACACATGGGGTCAACTCGTACTCGCGTGACATATAGTGAAATTTTTATGGGCAATACTAAATATTTCTTTTTATTATTATCATTATTATTATCTAGGCAAATGCTTATTGCGAACAAATCAAACAGTCTCAAGATGGCTGGCAATTGTGTTTACAACTATTCATGAAGGAACCCAAAACGTAAGTATATCATTCAATCATTCTCTCTTACTTAACTTATATTATTTATATGCTATATTCAACATAATTATTATTATTATTGTTATATTTCAAATATATTTTTAGTGTTCCTCAAGCTCGATTCTTTGCACTTCAAATATTGGAAAATACTCTCCAGAATAGGTAAGATCCCCACATTCTCTCTCTCTCTCTCTCTTTTTTTTTTTTTTTTTTAATCATACATAACAATCATGTTTCTCTTTTTATTATTAGATACGATACTCTCGATGCCAGCTCTGTAGAATATATTGAACGTACCATGATGGAATACCTACAAAGAGAATTTGTTGATAACACTGACTCTGCATCCGAAGAAACCTGTAAGTAACAAATGGATATTAGTATCAATGAAAGTCTATTATTAATTAATTTGTTTAAAAAATATAGATATTCGAAACAAGGCGGCTCAGTCATTAACTTTACTTTTTGCTCAAGTATATCCAAACGGTTGGCCTTCTTTTTTCAAAGATCTTATGGCTTTAGCTCGAACTTCAACTGGATCAAGTCATGAAAAGGCAGCCGACTTCTTTTTACGACTTTGTATTAGTATTGATGAAGAAATCGCTCGTATGGATATCCCTCGACATCGAGATCAGGTGGCTAGAAATACAAATATCAAGGACTCTATGCGTTTAGGTGATATTCAACTCTTGGCTGGTTATTGGTTTGAAGTCTTGCAAGAATTTCGAATTCAAAATCCAAATATTGCTCAATTGGCTTTGAAGAATATTGGTGCTTATATCGCATGGATGGATATTTCGCTTGTTGTCAATGATCAAGTGATGAATGCTTTGTATGAACTATTGTCTGATTCTAACCTACGTATTCCTGCTTGTGAATGTTTGGCTGATGTAAGTTCTCTTTTTCCACTATTATCCTTTTTCATATTCTAATATGATGAATTTTATACAGGTTGTTAGCAAGGGAATGTTGCCACTCGATAAGTTGAATATGATCCAAATGCTGAATATTACTGAAACTCTTGGTCGTCTAGATTTGGTAAAGAAAGAAAAACGGAATGGAAAGAAGTATGATAAAAGTCATGTGCTGATGATAATTTTTTTTTTATATAATAGAGTGATCCTGAATTTGTAGAAAGCGCTGCCCGTTTGACAAATGTATTAGGGATCGAACTATGCAAAATTAACTTGGATACCAATGTACCAGCTGAAGCAAAAGGTAAAGAAAAAGAAAAGGAAATCATGCTTTGAAAATATAAATGACTTTTTAAAAAAAATCCTCAACTCTTTTTTTTTTTTTCACAAGTTACTTCATGGGCTCTGATCGAACAACTTTCACCCTACCTACTCAAATTCTTGGCCAACGAATATGACGATACTACAACAGCTGTGTTTCCATTTGTTAATGATGTTTTATCAATTGTAAGCTTGAAAGAGAAGAAATATCTTGTCATGACGTTTAACGTTATTATTATTATTATTATTTGTCTCTGTTTTAGCTCAAGAAACAAAAAAAGGCAATGCAGCAATTTACCCAAGCTCAACGTGAACTATTAGGATCCCTGCTTAGCGTGGTTATTCGAAAAATGAAATACGACGAGGACACTGAATGGGGAAATGATGAAGATGAACCAGAAGAAGAAGCTCTTTTTACGGAACTACGCAAGGTAAATAAAAATGAATAGATATATAAGAATGTTATTGATGTACTTTATTAAATTAGAATCTACGTGTGTTTGCCGATCATGTTGCCTCCATCGATGAAGATCTATATGTTAGTTATGTTCACTCTACCATTATGGAAACTATCAACAACTTTAAATCGGGTGCTGAACTTGATTGGCGTGAAGTTGAACTTTGTCTCTATGTATTGTATACTTATGGTGAAGCCCTTCCCAAGGCTGCAATGGTTTTTGTGAATACTAATGATCCCAATATTTTGACCCCCCTTGGTGAACTAGTGCGTGAAATGGTCACTTCAAGTAAATACCAGATAAAAAAGAAAAAAAAAGATTGTAATTACTAAAATTACTTACATTATTTCTATCTCTTTCTCTCTCTCTTTTTTTTTTTTTTATATACATGTAAACTAGACATTTCTTCTTATCCTCATCCCTCGGTGCCATTACAATTCTTTGAAAATCTCGTCCGATATTATCAATTCTTTGAACATCGTCCAGAATACCTACCTCAGGCTTTGGAAGCATTTGTAGATACAAGAGGCATACATCATACATTGAAACAAATTAGATCAAGATGTTGGTATTTATTTCATCGGTTTGTCAAAAGTCTGAAATCCAAGATGGGACCTTATGTGGAAACTGTGCTTTCTTCTCTTGGTGATCTGTTGACTATACAAGCTGAACTCCCAGTCCTGACAAGTACTGCTGATGGTATGCCTTTGCCTGCAGCCTCTATTTTCGATAGTCAGCTATACTTGTTTGAAACAGTTGGTGGTTTGATTTCTTGTGAACATTTAGACGCCTCAAAGCAAACTGAATATTTGAAGATTGCCTTGCAACCTCTAGTGGACGGAATCCAAAATACAATGGCTCAGGGTTACAATGGTGATGATGAACTTTATATGATTCAACTCCATCATTTTGTGTTAGCTATAGGCAGTGTCGCAAAAGGTAATGTTAAAACATAGTTCATGGATACTTTAAGTAGATGTGCATACTGACTTTTTTATATAGGATTTCCTACTCTTCCAAAGGGAGCAAGTTGTAATCAACAATGGGCTGGTGTTTTTGTTCAAGCAACCGAAATCATTCTGAATGTTTTACAAACCTACAATCAAGTTGAACTTATTCGTGATGCTGCCAGATTCTCTTTTGCTCGTTTCATTACTTGCCTTGGTTCAGAAATTTTACCATATTTGCCGTCTCTTATCAATGGGTTATTGACCGAATGTCAAATCACTGAACTTGTGGACTTTTTACCCTTTATTGGACTTATCGCTCACAAATACAAGGTAAAGAACAATAATATATATATATATATATATATATATATATGATTGACTCAACTTGCTTTTTTTTTTTGTTCTTCTTCTTTTTATTAGCCAATGATCAGGAATGTCATGGATGAACTACTTTTACCTTTGGTGAAGAGGGTATTTGATTTTTTGAACACTACACCTTCTGGTACGGATGAAGCAATTTTATTACTGGAACTACGAAAGGCATATCTCAACTTTATCGTCAGTCTTTTCAATGCCGATCTTGAAGGTGTACTTGTATCTGAACGAAATATCAGTCATCTTAACACAATTTTACAAACTATACTTCACTTCAGCAAAGATAACAGTGATCCCACCACACAGAAAATGGCATTTGGTGTCTTCCTCAAATTGGTCACCTCATTTGCAAGCACTGCTCAACAACCAACCGTCGCACATGGTTTTGATCAATTTGTCTACAATGAACTCATTCCCACCACTTTTTCGGTCCCAATGAACAACGCATTCAATGTTGCCGATGGGCAGTCGATGTTGGTAAGTCGATTGATATCAAAAAAAAAGTAATCATCAACTAATACGATATAAATGGTACTGATCCTTTTTTTTTTTTTTTTTTTGTTAGGTCTTTGGTGAAATCACTGCGATTCAAAAGACATTGTATTCCAAACAAGGAAATGACTATGTTGAATATATGATGAATGTATTTTTCCCTTCTATTCAATGTCCTAGAGAAACTGCTGAACGTTACTGTCAAGCTATTCAACAATATGACGCCAAGCAATTCAAGAAATACTACCAATCCTTTATTACGGAAGCCAAAAGTTAGATTTTATACTTATTCTCTCCTTTTTTTTTTTTTCTTTTATTGTCTACACATTTATTCCCCCTTTATCCCTATGTTTCACAGTTCCCTTCACTCTTGTTTTTTTTTTAATATCCAATCTCTCTTTTTTTTACATGTAAAAAAAATAAAAATAAAAATAAAAAAAAACCCAATTACATACTTTTTTTTATTGTCATTTAGGAAAAGCCAGGTTGGTGATTGGATAATTTCACTGGCAAATATAGAAGAGAATGCTTATGGTCACTATTAGTTTAGCACGATATTTTGATACATTAATAAAAAATATAACCATAGATACACGTGTTTTTACTAGTATTGGTTTCATGGTACGATTGAAAGCTTAGATCTTAAAATGGGGATTTGAATATCTCTTTTTAGAGTGAGATCATATGCGTTTTTCTATGATTTTCTACGCATTATCAACTAGTTATCCTTTTGATTCATTAATAAAAGTAGTAATCATAGATAGTATACACATCTTTTGTTCTCTTATATGATGACAGATTTAAGCTTGAAAATGGGATTTAAATGAGAGCTATTTAGAGCCGTGAATTCACCTTTTTTTTATATTTTTTTTTTTTATAAAACTTCCCAATTCCTTGGGCAAATTTTAGCAGTAAAAATCAATCGTCGAGGGGTCATCAGGCAATAATTTTGGAAAAATCGATGAAATCTTTTGATGATCATTGCACAGATAAAGCGATACAATGGGATTAGGTGATATTAAACTACTTTTTTTTGAAAGGAATACAATGACGGCCGCTATTGGATGACGATATTGACATTTTTTTTTTTTAATCTACTCTAGAGAGGCATAATATGAAGACAAGTGAAAGAGAATGTTTTTATCTATGTTCAGTCCAAATTTGGTGCAGTGATGAATGTTTTTTGAGCGAATTGCAAAAGGATACAATTGGTAGATGACGCCCTTTTTTTTTTTTTTTTTTTTTTTTTTTATCTGGACAGAGAATAGATGGATCTTCAATGACGAACTGCCTCCCGGATTTAGTTACTTTTTTTTTTTACACATTGGAGAAAAAATCACAAATGAAAAATAAAAAAAAATCTTCCTGGATGTTAGATCTGGTTCTTTTTTTTTTTTTTTTTTTTTTTTTTTTTGAAAGGGATGATCGTTCTGACAATAATTTCGCCATAGAAATCAACAAGAAAGAAAATGGATCATCCTTGATTGACAAAAAAAAAAAAGTCATATCAAAATAGTATAGAATGTAGATACATATAATTTTTTTTTTATTATCGTTCATATGGATGTATTTTGTTTAGAAATCATATATAGGATAAATAAAAAGAAGAATAAAAATAAAACTGACTAAAGTACAAAATATGAATGCATAAACTGGGGAGGAGCAAATTAACTAATACACTTCAAGAATATAGCGTTCCTTTTCCTTCCATTCTTCAATCAAATCACTGGCCACCTTTTCATCAATGCCACCAAAAGTGTTGAGACCATAAACAACTGCATCCTTGATATCTATAGGATATAAAGTAAAAAAAATAAAAAAAAAAAAATTGAATACTTATTTATTCTATTTTTTTTTTTTTATGAGTTACTTACCACCACAAGGCCATGTTGGACCACAAAGATAAAAGTGACCGTTCTTGTTGATGAGATAATCATGAAGCATTTCAGCATCTTCCTTCATTTTGTGTTGAATATACACTTTTTCCTTTTGATCACGAGAGAAGGCAAGACCCATACGAGAGAGCACACCATCTTGATGATAAGCTTCTAATTCTTCACCATAGAGATATTCATTACCACGATTACGAGAACCAAAGTAAAGCACCACAGGACCAACATCTTTACCAGCTTTCTTTGCCAAGTAACGTTCTTGAATAAATGCACGGAAAGGAGCCATACCAGTACCAAGACCCGCCATGATCACAGGTTGAGAATCCAAAGGAGGCAACTTCATCACAGATGGTTTGATGGACACAGTGACATCCGCACCTACAGGAAGGTTAGCCAAGTAACGAGTACACTGACCATATCGTTTCTTCCCTTGACTGTTGACCCAATCCACAGCAACCACTAAAAGATGAACCGAGTTTGCATGCATTTTTTGAGAGGAGGCGATAGAGTAATGACGAGGTTTGATAGGAGCAACCAAACGTACCAAATGTTCCAGACTAGGCTTTGCAGAGGTAAATTCACGCAAAAGATCTTCGTAGGTCACAGTATCATCCACACGCTTTTTGAATTCTTCTTTACCTTCAGCAGATACCAGATAAAGTAATTGTTCCTTTTCTTTAGGGTCTGTGGCATAGTTGGCTAAGGCTTCATAGAACTTCTTGCTAGGACGACCAAAGATATCCAAAACTTGAGAGAACAATTGGAATACTGTACGAGTTTCACGCTTGCCACCCACAGGCACCAAAACAACATCTTCTTCATTGAGACCATACCACTTGATGAAAGCCTTGACTTCATCAGCATCATTGAGACCATGAACACCAAGAGCATCACCTAATTCATACTTGAGATTGGATTCAGTAGTATCAAATTCCAAATGGAAAACATTACGATCGTAGGTGACAGGTGTCAATCGTCGATTCTCTGTCAACTTGACCAAGTAAGTAGATTCATGAAGATCAGGACGCAATTGATTTTCAGTACCATAGGTATCTTTGAACATGAGTTGCCAAGCAGCCTTATGCCATGTTGCTACTTGTCCAGTAGATTGTTCTTCATCAACAGTCAAATCCGTGTCATCCTCTTCAACATCAGAGATACCAGCAGCACGATTCAGAGGAGCCAAAGGTAAAGCAACATCATTGATTTCCAAAATAGTCCAAGGAGGCAACAATTCCACATGCACCAATCCACCCTTGACAGCAGCAACCACATCAGTGACCAAAGTACGCAAATCACGCTTATCTTCACCATTGACTTGTTGTTGATCAGTAGGAACAATTTCTTCATAGAGACCAGTCAAAACATCAGCAGCATCCACTTGCGGGGTATTCAATAAAAAGAAAGCAGCCTCATAAACCAAATGAATAGATGTTCTATGGAGACCTTGTTCTTCAGCAATACGAGCAGCATCCAAAGTATATAATTGAATATCCAATTGTGTCAAACCCAACTTGAACTCATTGGTCAGATGAGCTTCGATTTCATCACCATGTTTCCAAGGACCGTGCACCAAAACCTTTGCCTTCTTGACAGCTGAACCCAAAATGTTGTATTCCTTGATTAAGTTTACATTGTGGATACCGATATAATCAGATTTGTGACGAAGATCAGTACTGTTGGTGACCAATCGAGTGTTGACAACAGATCCACCAAGACGGAAAGCATCGCGTGTCACACGGTAAGTAGAAGGTTGTTCAGGATCTTGTTCATGAATCAATTGAGTCAAATGAGTAGCTGATTGGACAGATCCATCTTGTTCCACATCCCAGAAAGAGGCACCAAATACATTATTATGTTCAGGCACTTGATCATCATTATCATCATGGGTGTATTCTTCTGCCAAAAGATCGATATAAGAGGCGGAAGTAGCACGTTGAGCCAAAATACTCAATTGAGAAGACTTGAGATGATCAAACGAAGGAGCTTGAGCAGTGATCACACGAGGACGAGCGCCAGAGAAATCACCAAATCGTATGGCAGCAGCGATATCCAAGTACAAAGGACCATTGAAGGCAAAAAGACCATCACCTTCTTCCAAGACAATCACACGTCGGACACTAGTAGGTAAAGCTTGTAACAAGGCAAATTCATTCAATGGACGATATAATCTTACCCTGAGCAAACCAACACTACTATCACCACCATCAATCATATTAGCCACAGCAGTAGAAAGACCATTAGAACCAGCAGCCAAAGTCACCAACACTGTTTCCGCCTTGTCATCACCTTGATAGTCAAATGCCTTGTAGTTGAAAGAAGCCAAAATAGATTCAGCAGAGAGATTGTTGGAAATAGTAGCTACACGATCAATTAAAGCAGAGTAAGAAGATAGAGTAACCTTTTGGAAATCATTGGCCAAAGCACCATCAAAGTAATGAATCACAGGTAATCGAAGAGAATGAGCAAGGAGATGAGACACTACAGAGAGATCATGAGCTTCTTGAGCAGTAGTAGAGGCAAGAACTATAGCACCAGATTGACGAGCAGCCAAGACAGCATCAACATGAGTATGTGCCACCAAATCTTCATCAACAGAGAGAGCCGATACATTAAATACAACAGGAAGACGTTGGGCCGCCAAACGATGAATATTGGGAATCATGCTATAAAGCGCTTCAGTAGAGGTAAGCACTGTAGCCTTAACGTTTTCTTGTTCCAAAGCACCTTGTACCACTTGAAGAGCACCGTCTCGAGTTTCCATTTCAATCACTTTGACAGATTGATCACGAATATTGCGCAAAGAAGTTGACCATTGAATAAGATCTTGACCAAGGTATCCAGATCCAGAAGAGGCAGCAGTACCAGGATATACAAATACCAAGTCAGATAAAGCAAACGTAGTATAATCAACAACATGGTGAACATTAACCAATCGAGTCTTTTCTTGAGCATTATCTTGAAAGAGATTGAATAACAATTGAGTAATACGAGATTGTAAACGAATACCATTGATTTCATCGTCCACAATAGTACTTTGACTACCAGTAGTACTTGTGTCATCATTATCATAATCAGTTGAAGTCAAATTGGTAACTACTTTTTCAATTGTCTTGGTATCCAACTTGTCATGTGCATTGTTGGTAGGGAATTGACTCTTCACAAGAGCAGCTATAAGTGCTGTGGAAGCAAACATAGTAGAAGAAGAAGAAAGAAAGGAAAAAAAAAAAAAGGTAAGTAAAAAAAAAAAAAAGAAGAAGAAGAAGAAGAAAAAGGAAAGGGGAAGAATATAGTTTTTTTTTTTTTTTTTTTTTGTTATATAGTCAACTTACTTTCTATTCAGTGAACAATACTGATTCAGCAAAAAAAAAAAAATAGTGGAAAGAAGTGCAACCATTTAAAATGCAGACTGATGGCGCAATTTTGACATCGATTCTCGTCTTTTTTTTTTTTTTTTTTTGATCTTTGATTTCCTTTTTTGAACCCAGCCATCAACTACAAAATACTTTTTTTTTTTATTTTTTATTTCAAAAAAAATATATATAATATAATCTAAGGAAAAGGAGAAGGTCTAGTACGTTTTCGATATAATAAAAAACATAAGAATCCAGTAAATAAACTACAATAGAAAGAAAATATCATCCAAGTCATTTTAGAAGAATCATCCATTCCATAAGTATGTAGAGATCGAATTGAATATGGAGCCAATTTTCTATGATTAGGATGATTAGGACGAGTGAATTCATCAGGTAAAGAAGGTCTCCAATGAGGGAGATAAGGTGGTCCATAAGTAATATAATCCCATTTTCCAGCTGGAGAACATGATGTATCAGCACGCAAGTAATTCATTTGATCCTGTTGAAAATCCATTGATGTATTGTGTAATGCTTGCCACCAAGGTAATATTCCATGACATACTCCACACCATGCTGAAGTCAAGTCGAATTTAGTCCGATCACCCCATTGAGCATAAAAATCAACATCCAATCGTTCTTGCTCCGGTACTGTTTGATCTCGAAATGGTGCAATATATTCTAAATAAGCAGTGTCATTTTTATCTAAATAATTGATGTAATCAGCCAGTTTCCTTGGATCAGGGTATGCATCCATTCGAATCACAGATCGATTGTTGGGTAAATAAGGTTCATAATGATTGGGTCCATCAACAATAGGTACTGTTGAAGCCATAAATGTATCAAAAAGTTTTTCCGTCACTACATAAAAAAAAAAAAAAAAAAAAAAAGAATATCAATAAAAGAATAAAAACTGTTTGAGGAAAAAAAAAAAAAGAATATGTTTACCATAATCATCACAATTGGAATTTTCAACTGCGAGATAAAACTTGTATTGACGTAATAAATCAGCTCGTTCTTCTTCACTACTAGGAGAAGGTTTGTTGTTGAGACAATGACCATAACTATCTACATTAATATATTTCATAAGTTCTTGAATATATAAGTGTCTGTTGTTCCATGCGTTGCAATTAGAGGCGATCCACAAAATAGGTGCATTAGTTCGTTTTGATTGAATAAAGTCAGGAGCAAGCGGTTGACGGATCACGTTCATAATATTGGGTGAAAAATAAGATAACTGGAACCGACCTTTAAAGCTATAAGATGCCAAATAATCAAAGGTCTTCATCTTTTCTGGATCCTGGCGATAAGTTGGGTTGAAAGGAGACTCCATAGTTTCCAAAATCCAAGGTTGAAGAGGCTGTCGTTGCTTGTAAGGTAACTTTTTCAAATCCGTATCGTGAGCATGAAATACAAGAGCTGAAGCATCACGTAAATTTGAAGTATCAGAAGTCATTGAACACCAACCATCATTGTCCTTGTCTTGATATAAATTAACTGGTTTGGCACAATTGATACGTTTCTCTTCTCCTATAAAGAATAAAATCCAGATGTTCAGTTTTAGGTTTTAGTTTTTCTTGTTTGTGATAATTACCATTGTTCCAAATAGAATCAAATACCTTGGTATAATGAATAATTCGAATAGGTGGTAAGGCCATATAAAAAAAAAGGAGCGGAATGGAAGCCCAATAAGAAGGAAAAAAAAATAGGGAAAAAAAAAAAGAGAGAGAGAGAGACCGGAGACTGAACATTTTACTATGAAGGCAGTTTATGATCTTGATATTTGAACATCAAAAAAAGAGCGTATCATAGCAAAATAGCATAAACAGGTAATCAACAGTGATTTTTCCATAAATGGATTTATTTCGTTCCTACAGCCACCTACGCATAATCATCCGTAGCAAACAAAAGGTAAAAAAAAAAAAAAAAAAAAAAAAGGTGATCAAAGGAAAGATTGTGACCAATATTTTAACCCTTACCAAAAATGGAACCGACTTTTTTTTGTTCTTGTGGCAAAAAAAAAAAAAAAAATTCCACAGTACGCCAATGAATCAGATCACAAGATTTATATAAAAATAGTTTGCCACCAAGTTGCATGCATTTTTATTTCTATCAATCATAAAAAAGATCAAACTTTGTTTACTTGATCAATGACAGTACTTATAATACTGTGCAATATCTTGACATACATACAGACATACATACATACGTACACATATATATATATATATATATATAAGGACACTTCCTGGGAAAGGAGCGCTACGTATCAATCATCATCATCATCATCATCATCAGATCAATGTGATCCCAAAGACTATTCTATTTTAAAGTATTATACGTTACTGCTCAATAAGAAAGTTGTTAACTATGAAAAGTATATGCTTAGCCCATCTTCCTTTAGACATCATCCATTTTGATATCAAGAAAAAAAATGAAATCATATTTTTTTTTTTCAAATGAGTATCAGACGGGGGGAGTGACCATTCCCAATAAGGAAATCGTACCAAGAATTATCATCATCCAATGAAAATGAACTCCTTTGTTGTTTCTATCCATCCTTGTTAAATTTTTACTATCTTGACAATATTTACTCTATGATTTTACTTGAAAATTTTTATAGTAAGATACTGAGATAATAAGTTGTATATTAATGAATAGATAAAATCGATGGATGATGATTGTAATAATAATAAAAAAGTAGATATATTCCAACTACCTTTTTTTTTTTCTTTTTTTTTTTATTATTCTTATTTCCCATGACATTTGGTTACAAAATGATTCCCACGAAAACAAGGTATTTAACAAAGATGATATTCAAGACAGGGACCATAGAAAAAGAGAAAAGAATAAATAAAGAAAGTGAAATGAGATAAAGTTTTCCATTTCCAACACGGTTTCATTCCCATCTTTTTTTTCATTCCATTATCAAAAATGGGATACGGAGTTTAGACATTGTCCTCCCCCATTGTATTACTTTTATTGGTGCGGAGGCATCCAACCAAAAAAAAAAAAAAAAATGATCGACCAGTAAAAAAGATTAATGCAACGTGATCTTAAATCAAGTGAAATTGACTTTCCTTTTTGGGATGATGAGCTGGGCAAACGTAATAGACATAAAAAAAAAAAATAGTAAATGTGTTGTTGTGAGTGAACCTTTTTTGTTTCTCGGTGTTGAAAATACGAAAAAGAAAACTTTAAAAAAAAAAAAAAAAGATCCAAGGTAGTAAGGAGTGATGTAGGTAACACCAATCATATTGAAAGAGATATTAAGTTTGATTGTTAGATTTTTTTGTATTTGGAGAAAAGGTCAAAATGGGATTGATTCGGAGTACAATGACTTAATCGATTTTTTTTTATTATCATTTGTAAAGTCTTGCTTTAACTATGATAACGAGTACATTTTTGAATCATCTTTTTTTTTCTTCATTTTTTTCCTATTATTTGTAATATATATATAATAATACTTTTCATATATTATTTTTTTATTAAATATATAATAAAATAGGGTATTTGATTAACCATAAAAAGCTTTTTTTTTATTCTTCTTTTAATAATTATAATAAAGAGGGAAAGGATGGCTGAGTTTTGATAATTCTATAGCTCACATGATAAGTTATCTCTCTTGTTTGACCAAATCCAGCCATTCACTAAAAATAAACTTTTTTTTTTTCGCGCAAACTTGACCACACATAAAAAATCCGGGGCCCACTTCTTTTTTTTTTTATTCTTCTTTCTTTCTTTTCTAATACTTTTATTTTTATTTTTATTTTTTTTTTTATTTTTTTTTTCTTTTTTCTATATATATATATATATTTTCTCTTTTGTATATACACAATGGACTCTGTTGACAAAAGAGAGATTGAACATAGTGAAAAAAGGGATCATGACCATCCTGATGCTTCTGAAGAATACGATCCTTATGAGGTTCAAAACCTTCACCGTCAATTAAAAAATCGTCATATTGCAATGATTTCTATAGGTGGTGTTATTGGTAAGTATAGGAAGATATATATATTATATATATAAAGGAAAATGATTTTCATTTTTCATTTTTTTATTAATATATAGGTACTGGTCTTTTCCTTGGTACTGCTAAATCACTTGCAAATGGTGGTCCAGCTGGTTTACTTCTTGGTTTTATTACAATGGGTACAATCGTATTTGCTGTAATGAATTGTCTTGGTGAAATGGTAGCCTATTTGCCTATCCCTGGTGGTCATATCAAATTGGCTGAACGTTTTGTTAGTCCTGCTTTTAGTTTTGCTATGGGTTGGAATTATTGGTATAACTGGACGATCGTACTTCCTACTGAATTATCTGCTGCTGCTGTTTTGGTTAACTATTGGATTGGTCCTGAACGTGTTAGTAATGCTGTATGGATTATTATCTTCTTGATTATTGTCGTAGTCATCAACTTTTTTGGTGCAAGAGCTTATGGTGAAGCAGAATTCTGGTTTGCAAGTATCAAAATTTTAACTATCATGGGTTTGATTATTCTTGGTATCATTATTGACGCTGGTGGTGCTCCTCCTAATCATGAAGTCATTGGTGTTCGTTATTGGCAAGGTATTTACTAAAAAATCATATTTCTATTATCAATGTTTAATACTAAAAATATAATTATTTTTTATATTAGATCCTGGACCATGGGTTCAATATGAAGGTATTCCTGGTGCTTTTGGTAGATTTTTGGGTTACTTCTCTGTCTTATTGAATGCTGCCTTTGTAAGTCTCCAAAAAAAAAAAAAAAAAAAAAAAAAAAGATAGAAAGTTTAGAACAATAAATATGGTTTTGCTCTAACCGAAAAAGAAATAATCATATCACTAAACCTTCTTTCTCTCTCTTTTTTTTCTTTTTTTTTTTTCTTTTTTTACGTAGTCTTTTATTGGTACTGAAATCGTTGCTATTGCTGCTGGTGAAACAAGTAATCCTCGACGAAATATTCCTAAAGCTATCAATAAGGTTTATATCCGTATTGTTCTCTTTTATGTTCTTGGTACTTTCATCATTGGTCTTCTTGTTCCTTCCAACGATCCCAAATTACTCGGTTCCAGTAGTAATGCTAACACTTCACCTTTTGTCATTGCCATCAACAATGCAAACATTCAAGCTTTACCTCATATCATCAACGCTTGTTTATTATCATCTGCATGGTCTGCTGCATCCTCTGATCTTTACACTTCTTCTCGTGCTTTGTATGGTTTGGCTATTGCTGGTAATGCTCCCAAGATCTTTGCTCGTGTTAGTAAGAAGCGAGGTCTTCCTTATGTGTCCTTGGTTTTCTGTGCTATGTTCTCTTTATTAGCATTCATGGGTATTTCATCAGGATCTAGTACTGTATTTGGTTGGTTCCAAGGCATGACATCTATGTGTGGTTTGATTACGTGGACTTGTATTGGTATCACTTATCTTCGATTCTATTATGGTATGAAAGCACAAGGTATTGATCGCAACACTTTACCGTTTAAGAGTCCTTTACAACCTTTCTTTGGTTACTATGTGGTGATTACAACAACTTTCATCAACTTGTTTTCTGGATGGTCAGTATTTTTGGAAGGACATTGGGATACAGCCACTTTTGTTACCAATTATTTGCCTTTACCTGTGGCCATCATCTTGTTTGTAGGTGCTACTATCCTACGAAAATCCAAATTTGTACGTGCATCTGAAATGGACTTCCATACTGGTATCTCTGAAATTGAACAAGAAGCTTTGCATGAAGAAAAACCTACAACTTTGATGGGCAAATTCTTTGATGCTCTTTAAATTTTTTTTTATTTATTTATTCCTACCTTTTTTTTTTTTTTTTTTTTGTTATTGCCTTATTATAGTATATTGTAGTTTTAGCTTTTTTCCAATTCACCCCCTTTTCCTTTTCCTTTTTATTTTTTATTATCTATTATCTTCATCAACATTATTTGCCTCCAATAAAAATCAATGTAACTATTGTAATATTCTTTTTATTTGATGATTTTGATATATTTAACCATGATGATGTGGCTTTGTATCAAAAAAAGAGGGGTGGCAAACATTGGATTGGTCTTGTATTAGGATGACACCAAAAAAGAGATGATCATTTCCCACGAAATGTAATTTGTGTGAGGTCATTCCCATTTTATTTTAGTTTTTCCATTGCTAACGAATCCAACTCTATTGAAGTCATCCTCTTTATGATTTCTATAATACTAAATAAATAAAAAAACCAAATAAGTGCGGGAAGACATGGAAAGATGATAGGATAATTGATAATGAACTATTTTTTTTCTTTCTTTTGAGATAAAGAAAGAGAAGTATTACGATGCTGTTTTTCCTTCTTTGATTGGCTCCGTGTAAAAACTTATCAAAAAAAAAAAAAAAAAACTCTAATATCTATAGATTACCTTTTTGGGAATGCTGATAACAAAGAAATCACTCACATGAAGCACAAACAGAACGATCCAAAAATGGAAGTTCGCACCTTGTTCAGGCAACTGCCTTTTTTCCTTTTTGTTCTCACCCTTGTTTGTCATTTGTAACCTTTTTTTTTTTTTAAAGTTCCCCTGATTGAAAAACACCCAATTGAAGAAATAGCTTTTTTTTTTTTAAAAAAAAAAAAAAGGAATGCGATTTTCCTCTGTTGACCTCTACAGATAGATAAACTATCAAGATCATCGTTTTCCTTTTTGGTATTTTCTCCAACACTTTTTTTTCATGTCATGGATTCTTTTAGTACTTGTCGATTTTCTTGTCTTTCTGTTATCAATAATACAAAAGGATGGATACTCTATGATGTTGACGATGATGCTCATTAGGATAAATACATTGTGATGACTCATCCTTACCTAGATGTAAAAAGATGGATTTCTTCTCAAAAAGGGGAGTAAAAATGATTGTTTGATGTTTTAGTGAGTAATGTCATCAGTTTAACCAGAGATTTTTAACACTTTAGTGACATGAATCTTTTAGGAATAAATATCATCAAGAAGGAGGTATAACATAAAAGTCATAAAAAAAAAACAAAACAACACAAAAGTAAACAGTAGAGTAGTAAGGAGTCAATTTTTATTAGTTATCATGATGATCATTGTTATCGACAATACACAAATATAAAAGAAGATAATGGAGAATATAACGTGTAATAAAACTAACTAACTAAATAACTATTAAATCAACGCCCTATCCAAAAGTCTAAAAATGGCCCAAGCTGCCAAACCTTCTGCATCTGATTTCTTTGAACCTGAACGAGTGATTACCAGATTGACACCACTGATCCCAAACTGAACAGTCGCACTAAAAGAAGCCGAATTATTGTTTTGTCCTGTATGATTCACCGTGGCTTCGTATAATCCAAGAGGATAGTTGCTGGATAGATTTTTTAGTACACCTTTTGAGTCGTTCGGATGCGCCAATAAATGGTAACTATTTTTCTTTAGTCGAGTCCTTTCCTTTTCCGGTAACATGGCTATCAATTTGTGTGCGTTTGAGAGTAATGCCTGTTCATCATCATTGTCATGCAGAGGGAATGCTCCAGTATCTTGAGTTGTTGATGCTATCATTACTGTTGTCATCGAGCAATCATCCAAGGTTTGTCCAGTCGATTCTGTCTTTATTGCACACATATTGATATCTCCTCCATCCAGTGAAAAGCATCGTTTCTTGTTCCTGCCGTTTTGGATCAGATCTTGATTATCGTCTGTTAATTCCATCTGAGCACTGGCCCACGTTGTTGTCGGTGATGATGGTGATTGTACTTGTAATAATGATGATGATAGATGTTGTCCAGTACCAAGTCCATTTGTAAAAGAAGAATCGTTGTTGTTCAATGAAGTTGAGTGAGTTGATTTCAGTGATGATGATGCCTGAAAATATTGAGGTGACGAATCCGTTCCCATTGTGGTTGTCGAAGGTTCACTTAATGTCATACTGGGAAAATCGAGAAGTAACACCTGCGCCAAAATACTCATTGGACTCTCACCGTTGTCACCGTTGGTTAAAGAATTGTCTAACATCATTTCTTCAGAGATATGTACCGCGTTGTAATGTCCACGTTTTCCATATGGGTTGGTTGGTTGACGATCTTGTTGATGTTGCTGTTGTTCCTGCTGAATGCTGTTATCATCATATTGATAAACTTGACTGACTGGAATATCCAAAACTTCTACGTCGTGACTTTTGCCATTTACTTGGGTTACTGACAAATCATCCGTGTTGTGCTGATGCTGTTGTCCCTGGATATCATGGCCTGTTATCAACATTTCATAATTGTGAGGCGATGAATCACTGTTGCTGCAATGTTGCATCAGTCGTTCTTCGTTGCGTTGGTAATACTGACAAATATCATGGATGGCACGTTTCTTTGCGTTTTTCTTGTTTTGGTCTGTTCGCCGATGAACAACAAAAGGTGCGCCTCGAGCCAATTGGTACTTGATAATGCATTCCCATCCAGGAGTTTTACCTAATTCTTGTTGATAAGTAACGTCAAATAGACCTCCTCGTAATTTGATCATGTTTTCAAACTGTACAGTATCAGTCAATAAATCCATCCGTTGTTGACTCTTTTGATTCTTGATCAGCTGTGTAAATAAGGGATGTAAAAAGTCATCCACCGCTGCTGGTCCTGATTTAAAATGTAATACCCTGAATATACCAAAAAAAAAAAAAAAAAAAATTGGTAAACAAGTACTAAGGATAAACATGGCGAGACTACAATCACTTTTCTTTTTAATTACCCTAATAGAATGACTAGTCGATCGCTGAAATTGTAAGTGGCATTATATCTGGCATCGTCAAATCCAAGATGAATGGCTAACTTTGTAAGTGGTAGTAATGATGTGGTGTGAGATAAGAGTCGTTCAAGGAAGAGAGTGTTGAGTTTAGCATATTTGAGAAGCGTATATGTCGAAAGTGATCGATAGAATGTAATAAATCCTGTACTTTGGTGTGTCTAAATAAAGATAGGAAAATAAAACATATAAGGCTTCGTTTCAGGTCAAATTCGTTGTTTCCCTTCAGTAATACACAATCATACGATCTTACCGGATTGATAGCGGTATATTTGACATCCCATGAAGCCAGAACTTGTGGATTGAAAAACGCAGCCAGTAGTTCTTCAAAAATAGGTGTAGAGGCTAAAATAGGTACACCAATAGGATCCTTGAGATCTTTGAAAACGAGCTGTATATGATACTGGAAATAATCCAACGCGTCTTGTCGGTCTATGGTCATGATCGTGTTGGTGTTAGTGATCGTTGTGGCGATAAAATTGTAGTGAGTAAGAAAAAGCGGAAAAAAAAGGACACGAAAAGAAAGAGTCAGAATTCAAAAAAAAAAAAAAAAAATCGCACTTTGAACTTTGTTTAGTTTTCCGTGACAGGGACAACCCCTTTGTTACAGCACATAGAGAAATCAATAGACGGTGCACATGTGATAGAAGCATATATTTCACTATAACTTTACTTGAATATTCTAAAAAGCTCTCGTTCAATAGGACAACGTGCGTACTTTAGTCGATAAAAACAATAGTAACACATATTTCAAGTCTTTCAATAATAATACCACATGATATAAATAGAAAAATGGTAAAGAATTTTGAATTGTCTTATTTACAAAGATTAAATACAGTATCGATAATTGATAAATTTTATTTTGTATATATATCAAAAAAAAAATATAAAAAGATAAATATAAATAAATAGGTATACACTAAAAGAAAAACATATGAATTTGTGTAGCGAAAGAATACCGATGATAGGGAGCTAACTAACTATATGAGAGTTCAAGTTGTTTTCTTTTGACGTTTTTCAACAGATAATTTGAGACCATACTTCATTGGAAGTGTCAGGGAAATTTGATAAGTGATTTTTTGGCCAGGCACCAAAGTGAATTTGTATTGTCGAACCAAGTTGATGATTGCTACTATGGCCTCCAAAGTAGCGAGATTTTGTCCTATGTATATATATTAATATATTAAGATATTAAATGATAATGATATATTGTATTGTATTTACCTAAACACGTTCTTGGTCCAGCATGGAAGGCAGGCCATTGACCCTGTGATTCACGTTTCAAGTCACCATTTTCGTTAATCCATCTTTCAGGGCGGAAATGTTTGGCATCAGGTCCCCAAGCTTTTTCACTTCGTCCTTGAGCATAAGAAGACCATATAACATAGTCACCCTTCTTGATGCGCGTACCATCGGGCCAGATATCATCATTCAGAGCATATTTTTGATTCAATGGTACAGATGGGTAAAGGCGTAACGTTTCGAAGAATCTATTACACGTAAAAAAAAAGATAAAATAAAATAAAGTTAATATCCCTTTCTAATAATAATAATAACAATAACAATGATGATGATGCTTACACAGCATGAGCATAGTTCATTTTTCCTCTGATAACTTCATATAATGCCGAGGAATCCGTCAGTAGGTCATCATTAATCCATTGATCAATTTCATCATAAAGTTTGCGTTCCACACGGGGATGTGTAGTCAACATGTAGAAACACCAAGATAATGCTTGAGCAGTAGTATCACGACCCGCAATGATGAAATTCAAAACAATATCACGAAGTTCGTTGTCGTCGAGGGGCTCGCCTTGTTGATTGCTTGCTTTCATAAAACGCGATAAGAGATCCTTAGCATCCGTCTTGCCTGCTGCCATATCGGCCCGTCTTTTTTCTGTGACTTCACGAGCAAAGCTGTCCACTACCTTGAGACCTTCCTTCATATTTGGGAATAACCATGGTGCAATAAAGTTGAATGCCGGTTCTGTCTTTGACCAGTATTGATTGATCATCCGAAAAAATGTACCTTTTTGTGCTTCATCAAAAGCGGCCGCAAAAGGTACCTTTCCTTCTTGTTGAAGTGAGTTCAAATGGACACCAAAACCAAGTCTATTATTGAAAAAAAAAATGAATAAGAATAAATATATATATATCCTTCTTTTTTTTAAAAAAAAAAAAAAGTAAAAAGAAAGAGCGCTTACAAGATGAAAGAATCCAGAGTAAACTTGTACATCAAATCATGGAAGTCAATAATGTGATTTTGTTCAGCAGCCTTGTCCAAAACATGCGTTGTCATGTATTTCATTTCATCCAAAAACACACTAAAAAAAAAAAAAAAAAAAAAGATAAAATGAGTTACACAAGAGGACAAGAAAGACTTGGATTTACTTACTCTGTGAACTGATCCCGGAAATTCTTGACATTGAAAACGTGAGAGGCCGTTTTTCGTTGATATCGCCATTCTTCACCATTAGCATTGAATATACCATGACCAAATAAATCATCCATTGCATTGCTAAAATGAGGTCCCTTGATATAATTTTCAAAGTTAGCTTGTGTGTTTGTAGATGTGCAAAAAAAAAAAAAAAAATCAGTTGACATAATTTATATATATAAAAAACGATTGAAGAATTGAATCAGCTTACTTTTCAAGATATGTTCGACATTAGCAGGATGAAGGGTAACAACCATATGGGGAACTAAAAACACTGATAATGCACTGTAAAACAGGAAAAGAAAAAAGAAACGATGAGATGAAAACCTTAGAAGGAATTTTATATTAGTTACTTACTAAGTAGTTTTATCCAATTCGTGTGAACCAAGAAGAAAAGCTTCATGAAGATTGGGAAGCCATTGTAGCAATGTAGGAAAACTTCCAATCAAAGGCCAAGCATTGGGAGCTTCAAGATCATTCCTTTTTTCGGCAAAAACGACACGATCATTGTAAATCAAGGCAAGAATACTAGTTGTAACTAATGCTCCATATGTACCCATAGTCAATGGTTGTTTCATTATTGTTCGAACCAAAGGCTGTGTTAACATCGATTGAATGAATGGTTGTTTGGTCAATGCGTTGACTACTGGTTGATTGAATATGTATTGTAACACGGGTGACACTTCGATTTTTGACATAATAAAATAACTACGCGTTAGATAATACTACAAAAAAAAAATGAATGAAAGAGGAAAAAAAAAAAAGGTCAAGGAAAAAAAAGATAAAGAAAAGAGAAAGAGAAAGAGAGAAATTTTTTTTTTCATTTGCACTCTTCTTTTCACTTTATTTACTCCGCTCCCTACCCCACAAAAAAAAAAAAAAAAAAAAAAAAGCAAATGAAGGTAACACGTACCGGCGAATCGTTTGATCATGACTTTTCACACCTAAAGCAACTTCAACAATAAGGACGATATGGCGGTAAATGAATTTCCCCATTTCTTTTTTATGCGATCACATGTAAAAAAAAGAAGGAATCACTATGGTTTGACGCATGGGATACTACGAATGATTGTGTATCCCCAATAGAGATAACGTTCTATAGAGTTTATTCATCATTATCGTATTCATAATCATCATGAGATCTTTATTATAGTATTTTCATTATTATAGACTGTTCATCATCACAATATAGGTCATTCTACTACATTATTTGTTTCTTTATTTTGCCGTTTATTCATCTTCACCCCAACGATTCCAATTTTCGTTAAGATAAATGATCTCAAACGACGCGATATGAAGAATCACACAAACATTTGGGGTAGAAGTAGCGCAGACATGCTTTCCCTGCATTTTGCATCACATGTATTTTCTATTCCCTCCTACGTACCCCATTGCTCGTCTATCCCTCCTTATCATCACCAAAACACTACATACACATGTAAAAAAAAAAAAAAAATAAGATAACGATGTATACAAAAACCAAAAAGAAAAAAAATTTAATAAAGAGGTCAATGGGAATAAAATGCATAGATACACTAAAAAAAAAGAAAAAAAGAAAAAAGAAAAATATAACTAAAGGGAAGAGAGAAGGGGAGGAAAGTATAAAGTAAAAACATAAACTACCTAATGTTATAAAAAAAACTATTGGAGTAACGTAAAAAAAAAAAAAAAAAAAGAGATAAAAAAAGACATATAAAAAAGGATAAAAATGTCAGGTATGGAGAAAATCAAAATGGGGGGTATGTTCTGACTATAGAGAAGGATGATGGTGGTATATGATAAAAGTATATAAACAAAAAGAAAAAGAAAAAAAAAAGAAAGAGCATGGATATAAACTAAAAGTAAAATTAAAAAAAAAGAAAGACAGAGATGCCGTCTCACTTCCCTTTTTTAAAAGTCCAAGATCAATCGCACCGTACCAGACGAACTGATTTCCCATTGTACATTCATAATCGTTTGATCAGGAAAATGTTCCAGTACACTATCTTCTACAAGTACCATCAAATTGTTACCAGATGCTGTTGCTCCTGTTGACGTTGCAGATTTCTTGTGATAAAGTTGATGATGATGTGAGCCCAAGGTATTGCTAGTAGGATCGCGTCGCCATAGTACTTCTGTCACGCTGTGAGCTTGAAGGGAAAACAAGGCACTGAGTTTGATAATCAAATGTTGGACAGTCAATGTTTCCAATTCAATACGTTTCAATTCCACAGATGATGATGATTGATCTTTCTTTGTATCCACGAACAATGTCAATGCTATTTATGGTAAAATATAAAGTTAGTCAAATGACTTTCTCTCCTTATCTATTTATTTATTTTTGTCTTACCTGGTAGACTATGTTGTCTTTTCATAGGAGGTTGATCTTCAGGTGGAGATGGATGATCCATTGTAGCAGAAGGAGGAGCCATTTGAGACCGTGATCGTTTCATACCAGCTGCAGGGGTGCTGCTTGCAATAGATGTCATCCAAGGTTGTTGTTGCTGATGGGAAAGGTAACCAGAAGATATAGGTGGGGAAGTCACGGGGTTGAATATATATGGAGTAGTAGGTTGTACAAAATGGGGAGAATATTGAAACGTTGATGGATAAAATGACGACATGATGGTCATGTTACTGCCATGTTGCTGCTGTTGTTGTTCTTGTTGATTATTGTTGTTATTATTGTTGGCATTAATGTTATCGCTATGAACAAGAGGTTGTATGGCCGGATTTGATACAATGGACACTGGCGAAGATGATGTTGGTGAAGTAGAAGAAGGAATGAGAGGAGAGGATGACAAGATTGGATATTGCTGTGGTAATTGTTGAAGTGGTGGTGGTGGCGGTGGCAAATTATAGGCACAACCAGGAGCATTATTGGACAATAAAGGAAGCGCCGCTGTCATTGAGTATTCATCCTTGATCACATCATCTTCTTTTGGCAAAGGTTCAAAAGTGCTATAAGGCACCGCTGGTCGATTGTAGAAATGCCAAAGTGGATTGTGTTGTGGGTTACCTTCAGCTATAATAGGATAAAGAAAGAACATTATAAAAAAAAACGCCCATCAGTTGTCTATTGCATGATACTATTCCTCTTTTTATCGTTGTACCTTTGAGTTTTTCCAATTGTTTCGAAATCTGTTTTGCATCATCCTTGTTTTTCCTTTCTGCACCCTATCAACGCCATTCATCAACCAAAAAGGAGAAATAAAATATTAGAAGAACGAACAAACATAATATGTATCACATATCTTTTACCGATTCCTTTTTTTTTTTTTTTTTTTTTTTTTTTAGCTTACCTTATCTCTAAATAGCTTGATTTTGCAAAAGGATTTCTCTGTATATTTCCCCAAATCATTAGTAGAAGAAACATTGGATTGAATTTGAGTTGGACTTGATGGTGATGAAGATGGTGACGATGTTGATCCAGTTGTTGCTGACGGTACAGAGGAAGAGGTTGAAGAACAAGAAGATTCAACAAGAGCACGTAATGGAATACCTTTAACACCCTTGATTCTTGAGAAATCAGTTGATAAACAGTTGAAACGAATATAGAGGGAAGCACCAAGATGAGATTTCCATTGGAAAGTAATACAATCAAAGGAAGGATAATGTACATTAACCAAACCAGATGATTGCTGAGCATCTAAATCCAATGCACGGGCCTCGTTGGGTCGATCTTGTTGACTGAGCCAGAATCGCCAGTAATTTTGAGATGCCTGTCTATGAGCCACATCATGGAAAGTAATTGAAATAGTACTTGTAACCAATATATCATCCGCTAAGTCTTGTTGTTGATCCTGAAAATGAATAGCATAGGCTTGTCCACGATTCAAATAAGTCAAAGAAGATGATTCACTAAATCGTTGTGCTGCGGCTGTGGAAGCTTGAAGTGCAATGTGGAATCGTAGAGGAGATGATGACCTATAAATAATAACATTAAGAGAATTAGAATAAGGAGTGATATTGTGAATTCAAAAGATATATATAAATATATATATCATACACGTGGTTGCCACCCATTCCTTTTCTCATCCAGTATCACCTTTTCGTCCCCTATTTTTTTATTGCCCAATCTGATTGAATTCAACACCCGCTGTTATGTACCCATCCTATCCCAAAAAAAAAAAAAAAAAAAAAAAATCACGCACATACATAATATAAACGGATAATCACCTCCCCACACGCAAACACGAACATACAAAAACCATACCCCCCTAAATTTGTTCACTAGTAATCATCCATCACAAAAATATAAAAAAGAACAAATAAAATTAGTACTTACAAAGAGGATGAAGTATTATCTATAATATCTTGTTGGTGTGATCGTTGAAGAGTGGATGTTGGTGATAAAGATGAATAAGAGGAATCGGTTGGAGAGGAGGAGTTTGAATTGGTGGAAGGATAATTCATGCTGTTTGCAGAAGAAGTCATGGGAAAATGATTGGATACCAAGTTGGGAGGAGATGTAGTAGAGTTGATAGTTGAAGAAGAGGATGATTGACGTTGAGTATGGCTAGAAGGAACCACTGGATGTTGTTGCGAATGATGATAATGAGCATATTGTTGTAAAATACCGTTGGCACTATGGTGACGAGGATGATTTCTTTTTGACATTTGCTTCTTCTTGGGTAAAGGCGAAGGAAATGAAAATAACGATGGTGCAGGTGGAGGAGGAGGCAAACTAGCATAAAGTAGTTCATCAGATGGATAACTAGCATTGATATTGTGTTGATGATTATTAGTAGAGGCAGATTGTGGATGATACCATTGTTGTTGATCATGTTGATTAGGTTGGCATAAAAACATAGTAGTAGCTGTTGAAGATGATGATGTAGATGGAGATGATAACGATGAAGCTGATGATGATGTTGATGTTGTTACTAGAGTAGATGATGGTGGAAGCGTTGTTGTAATAGAAGTACCAGAAGTAGGAGGAGGTACATCATTCAAAATTAAGTCAGATTCTGTCTTGAAGGTATAATCAGATGCCATTTTGGCAGAATGATATTGACTACATAAAAAATAAAAAATAAAAATAAAAAAAAAAGAAAAAGGTGAATCAAGGAATGACATTACAAAAAGAAGAAAAGAGAGAGAGAAAAAAAAAAAAGAGATTTACCTATCATATAAAGTATCAGTACAATGTTCGCTGGCAAGCATTTAGTGTATAAGATAAAATTCAGAGATAGAGTTGTATTGAAACTTAAAGAAGAAGAAAAAAAAAGTGAAAATAAAGTGAAAGAGAAAGAAATAAATAAATAACAAAGAAATACTTTCTTCCATCGGAATTTAAATAGGTTACCTTATAAGTTCTCTTTATTAAGGAGGAATGATAGGTGAGGATGATGATGATATTCCAAAACCTTGTTTATGATATTCTTTTCTCTTTTTGACACTTTTAATGAATTAAAATCAAATAATACAAAAATCACTTGATTAGAAAACAGTGAAAGATGATGATTGGCCTAAAAAGGGGAATGAAGAGAAGGAATTAAAAAAAAATGAAGGAAAGTGATCGAAAAAGAAAAAAAAAAATGAATAATGCCACTTTATAAGAATATAAGGGGAGAAAGAGGAGAAGAGGGGAAATAAAAAAAAAAAAAAAGAAGAGAGATATAGAGAGAAAGAAGAAAAGGGGAGTTAGAGAAAAGGGATGCAAGGAGATTTGACTGTGGTTACAATGTTTGTGTGTTGCTTTGTTGTTTATGGTGATGAGAGCGATGATTATGCGTGAGACAACTCAACCAAAAAAAGAGAAAGAGAGAAGCTACACCAAAACAAAATAAATGATGTTATTTAACTTTCTCCCTAAAATCAAAACAAAAAAAGAGTGTCTATGCTTCTTCTATTTGAAGAAAAGTAACATATCATCACCCCTACATTGAAACAAAGACAGGGAGATCTCTTCGTCTGAACTCTAAAATGACATTCTTACTCTCACAATCAGTCATCATCTTTAAAAAAAAGAAGTATACACATCAAAACCTACCTTATATATAAAATGTCAATTGAAAGTCTTACCCATAACAAATTGACAAGGAGACATTTATCGAAATAAAGAGAATAAAAAAAAAGGAGATGATTTTATATTCTATTTGGGAAACACTCCTTATGGAATGAATGTCTTTTTTTTTTTAAAAAAAAAAAAAAAAGCACGGGTATCGCTTTTATTACTATTTATTTATTATATCTTATTGCCTAGTAACACAACTGTTACCCAAAGAGAGGAAAAAAAAAAGGGGGGAACGGGGGAGGCAATTCAAACCGAAGGAGAATAATATATATCTTTGTTGGTGAAAGCACAATAGATTCAGGGGGGAAATATAGAACATCTTTTCCCACTGTCAAAATCTCATCCAAGAAAAGACTAGCTGTTTTAAAATAATAGTGACTAAATATAGATATTGATTCAGGGGTAAGTGAGATTGACGGTTTATGTAACATCATATGATATACATCGTAAAAATACTGAGGAGAATATGTCAAAATCGGAACTATCTAAACGACACATGTTCTGATTGAAAATCCTTTTTGTTTGCATAACATGATGATGTGTTCTTGTACTTTTATATTGTTATATATGAACTGACAACATCTCTTCAATATATTTTTTTTATAAAAAAATTAATTCAATATGTTAATTATACTCATTACTCATTACACATCTATAAATTCATAACACATTGACCACATACACTAACTGCACACTGACCACCATCACGATCATCATCACGATCATCATCATCATCATCGTTGTCGTCTTTACAGCGTTCACCATGAGGTCATTAATGAACCAGACCAAGTTCTATTGTTACTATCACAGGAGCTGTCACTATATGGATTATCATCATAATAATATCATCATAGAAATCATCATTATAGACATCATCATTATACATTGACAATTTTATGATCCACAGGTCTGGCAAAGTACGCTTTTTTGCAGATAGGAGTTTCGTTTGGAATTAAAAAAAAAAAAAAAAAAGAAGAAGGAGGAATACAAGGATGATAAAAAGAAAAATACAGTGAGGTAATCAAAAAGTATAATCTCACATACCAATGACACAGGTAACGTTTTCTTATGGATTGTTCATATTTGTATTCATTTTATATCAGCTCCCCATATCTCGGTTTTCATGCGAAATGTTTGATCGGTTTTACTTCTCCCCCTTTTTTTTTTTTTTTTTCCTCCTTGTAGTTCCTTTCTTTTTCTACTTTTGGTTTATTAGAATAAAGGTTGCGGGATCGGAAGGAGGGATTCCTAAATAAAAACGACGATCTTTTTTTTTTAACCTTTTTCGAACATGTATACTTTTTCGGTTTCTTGGATGCAACACTCCCTTTTGAATATTTCATTCCCTATTTCATATAACAGCCATATGAATGATCATGAAAAAAAACAACTATAAAAATCAATATTCAGTGTCTATGATCAATATTTAGGAGGAAAAGGGAGCTCACCAAATGAAAATGGTTTTCTTCGGTCATCTCCGGATCCTTCTCCCTCCTACTTATTGATCCTCCTCCTAGACTTCCGACTTATAGACTTGATGTATGTACGCTTTTTCCCCTTTGTTCCCCACCATCCCTTTTCCATAAATGAACAAATTCTCTTTTTCATCGTAATCATCATTAAAATCAATCATCTGGAAACTATGATGAGTGGCCTTTGACCCTTATTTTTTAAGTAGATTCGATGATAGGTTGTCATAGCATGAAATGTATAGAAATGAGTTCAAACGCAAGCTAACATAATAGTACTTCCTAATCAGAAAAAGTAATGTTTGTGATGAATCTGTAAATCATGCAGAAAGCTCGATGGTTCAAAAGATCAAGAAGATATGGTAATATTTATTGATGTTCTTTATTTTCACTTCAAAATAACTTGTCATCATGTTGTTTTATGTCTTTGTTAGACCATTTAAAAAGACCAAGATTGCTATCAGTCAAATGACAAAAAAAAAAAAAAAAAAAAATCACCGACTGGGCCTTTTAAATTGAAAAATTGAACTTTTTTGTTTTATTTTTTATTCTTCTCTTTCTGTTTTCATCCTGTCAAAATTAATCCATGATACTTTTATGAAATACAAATTACATTTGGACCATAAATAAGACAAAAGGATGGTATGGTAACTATTCATATGAACGACCTTTATGTTGTTGTCTTTCAATCACGGTAGGTTTGTCTTAGTTTATCAATGAAAAGTTCAGCTTTACGTTCATTCTTACCAAAAAAAAAAAAGCCTTCTCTTTGTCTTTTTCTTTATTCTATAGATACTTCGGATGGACTAGTGATCAGTGGCTTTGTTTCCAGTGGAATGAATAAAGGATGGCTAGACAGAGAAAGGTAAGTGTTTGACGCGATTACTATCGAAGCGTTTGTAGCAAGTTTACCACCAATATTTCTTTTTCTCTATGTACTTCGTTTAGGTTTTATCTCTCAGGAATACCACTACTGACTTCAACATCATCTTATTATCTAGAAATTGGTAAAGGTATCATTACAATCTACATTACTATCACCTTCACTATCTGCTTTTGTTTCTTTGTTAATTTACTTTTATATTATCAATACCAACGTATTGACTTTATTAAGATAGTACCAGGACAACCTTTGGCATCGCAATCAGATACAATCAAAAGATCTTATGGGTACTATTGCCGCGAGATAGATCGGATATATCGGGAAATGTAGCAAGGAATAGATGAATGACGAATGGAATATATTTAAGGTAAGATATACGTTGATTGCGATCGCTATTTACTTTATACATGGTAAAGAATTGATAGAGAAGGATAGGAATTATCTGAATACTGTTACGAACTCGTTTGTAGAATACTTTATACCGATGAATGAACAGGGAAAATGGGCTAGATACGACTACCAAGCATGATTGATACAAAAATGATTGGCACAAAGATAGTTGATGTAAGATAATTGACAAAAGGATGTTTACACAAGGATAATTACAATGATTGACGTACAAATAATTGACACAAGGATGATTGACACAAGGATGATTGACACAAGGATGATTGACACAAGGATGATTGGCACAAGGATGATTGAAATAACGATGGGTCACACACAAACGATCTTGGTACGATGAAAGTACGTTATTCGTGTATGTTGAATAGGGTGTGACAATTGATGACTATTTATTTACTATTTTTTTTTTTTTTTTTTTTTTTTTAGATCATCATGAGGTTTGGAAACACTACCTTTACAAGGGGACAAACTGGAAAAGCACAAAAGCTCTCAAGCATAGTTTATTACAGTGGTGGTGTAGTTTATTTAATAGTGTAGAGTCTAGTATCTTAATAAAAACATATGAATATATCGTACCCTTTGTTATAGATTCTTTTACCATAGTATTCAATCCATTTATTTTGTTGGGTCAAATCAATTAAACAGTGAACATAGGATATTGTAAATGATTCAGATTCCATGATGAATAAACAGGTTTTGATTTGACATGAAAAAAAAAAAAAAATAATAACCCCACTGTATTTCCTTTTCAAGTGATGTGTTTTTGAGTGGTGAGAAGTGCTGGGAAGCGCAAGTAGAAGAATCAAGCGTGCCACCACGCGCCGCGCCACAGCTGATAAGATCTCGGATTCCGTCACATGAGTAAATGCTTTTTTTTTTAATACTCGAACATTCATTCTAGAAAAAAGCACAAAAAGCTACGCAAATAATCAGGTCCGCCGATCATTCAGTGTCTTTACTCTTCACACAAACACATAATGCTTGGACGTAACCAAAAGTGGGAGTGGAGTCCATGATAAACCACATGATTTGTAAACTTGCACGTAAATGGTTATCGGTTATCCATGTATTTTTCATTTCGGATACCGCAAGTGCCTTTAAGCAACAATATCCTTGGTTTCTCATGTTTGTTTGGTATAAAATTTGGGCTTGTTTTTGCCGCACTCAACTTCCCTTTCCCCTTTTTTTTTTTTTTTTTTTTTTCTTCTTCTTTCCTTTCTTTTTTAAACTCATTTATATACATATGCAATTTTTATGATTAGGTGACAGTACTATTCTTTTTTTTTTTTTTTTGTCTCTAATCAAATTAAATATGAATCAAAACCTAGCAACCCAATTTGGAACCACTAACCGTTATTTTCAACCTTATCGTCATCATCATCATCATCATCATCATCATTGTCATTATGGTGATCATCATCAATCCATACATTCAATAACAGAAAGGGCAAACATATCAGTTGCAACACCAATATCTCCCTTTTCTTTTTTGACAGTTCCCACAGAAATCATGCGTACTGCTTTGGATACATCTATGTTACATACCAATATGGATTTCTCTGCTGTACCTGGATTATACAATCCTGCTCTTACCATCAATACTCCACATTATGTCTCCTGGGGAGAACCTATACCTGCATATATCCAATCTACAATTATTAGTCAAAGCAATGGATCCAATTTTACCTTGATTCCTCCCTTGCCAATTTATGATGTTGATCATCATACCAACTCCACCTATCCCACTTACCATGACAACAACATCCACAATGCATTTATATCACCATCATCTACTTTATTTCAGTCCAATCAAGCGATCTACTCTAATAGTATCATAACTGATACCAACACAGCAGCATATGCTAATACCACGACTGATACCAATATCAACAGTTGGATGCATTTAGTTGATGATATCCTCTCTGCTGATCCAACCTCCCAATTTAATCAGCTACCTATTATTGATTCGGACCTACAAACTATTCCCAACAATGTCTATTATCCGCCAGATGTGGCACCTGTGCAGCCATCATCATCATCATCATCATCATCCTCTTCTTCTTCTTCATCATCATCATCATCATCACCATCTTCATCATCACCATCTTCATCATTACCATTACTATTAATACCGTCGTCATACGAGCATCATCACACACCAGCCGTTGTCAACGACGATCATCCACCATCACCATCATTGTTAACTCCATCGACGGTATCATCATTGGCAGCATCACCATCAGCAGCATCATCATCATCAGCGACATCACCAGCATTATCATCATCATCACCATTATCCTCGTCATCTACTTCGTCTTCCAAAAAGAACTGGTGTGATATCTGCAATTCTGGTTTTGGTCGACTCCAGGAGCTTAAGCGACATATCCGATCTACTCATAAAAAAGAAAGACCATATGCTTGTCCTAGACTTGGATGTAATGCTACTTTTAAACGCAAGGATGTTCTCAAGCGTCATTTACGCAGTGTCAAAAATCACTGATAGATCATCATGTTGTGAAGTTCGTACTGCTCTTTCATATGATTTTATTCCTTCTCTTATACCTTATGTTTTATTTTCCACCCCGTGCATTGTCACATTATTGTTTATTTTAAATTATGCTATCTTATCTCATCTATTTTGTTGATTTTCCTGCTGTGCAGCGCTCTTTCATTTTTTTTTCCATATACGGTGCGTATTCCATGAAACCCTGTTTTTCCAATACATGATACAACGATATTCCCTCCCAAATGACAATAAAATAAAATAAACTACCATCTTTTTTTTTTTTTTTTTTTTTGAAGATCGGGTCACTATTTCCAATATGTTATTCTTTTTATTAATAATAATAAAAAAAAACCATCTAATCGATCAAATATATCATAACTATCACTAAGAATATAAACTTTGAGCTAATAATCTAAATAAGACGAAGAAAAATAAAGTCAAGAAAAGGATTAATATGATTCTGGATATATCGGCTTCATTATAGTTACAGAATAACTTTTCCGGTTCATTTATTCCAGCGATCTGTCGATCTTTACCATTGTAAGTATGCCAAGGAGACTGGATTGATTTTGTAGGTCCATTTGCTGAAGTTCATTCGATTGGTTCTTGTACTGTGTCACTATATGCATATAGTTGTACCGTGGGACCATTTTATAGAGGAAGCATCCTTTTCGCCAATTGTTTTTCATTAAGAGGAGGCTGAGGGAGACCCAGATAAACTTTTGTAATATATTTCTTGATTTCGTTTCAGGTTTTTTTTTTTTCCTACATTAATGACCATCAGAAGATCAATAGCAAGTCCATCAGCAAAACCCAATTAGTCCGGCCCCTTCTTTTTCCGAATAAAGTGCACGTGTTGTTGTTCTTGTTGTCTAGTCTAGATCACCAAAAAGTCATTCAATCCAGTATAATCTCCATTAGCAGATATCATTGTCACCGTTGTTAAAAAAAAAAAAAAGACAAATGGATGAGCATTAATGAATCAATAATTTCATATAGTGATCACAACTTACACAAAAAAAAGAAGAGGGTCCAAGAGACACAACAATGAAAATCCAAATAAAAAAGGGACCGGATCTCTATTTCGGAGCCGTATCCGCATTCATAGTACCCCTTAGTGGCGCGCCAGTTCGAAAGGAGTATTCCAAGTAAAAGATATAGTGATAGCTGGAGGTATCCGGTCGCTTCGTGGGAGTTTCTATATATCACGAGTAAAAAAAAAAAAAAAAAAAAAAGAAAAAAAAGTATTAACAAGGTATAGTTTCACAATACGGGTACCTTCTTTTTATTGTTCCCTTCTTGACTTGTCTTTCTAAGTAAATATATGTTCCAGACCTCTTTGCACCATAACCAATTTGCTGAAACAGTTACCTTTTAAAAGTAAGAAAGAAAAATAAGGAGAACCCAAAAAGCACTAAAACAAAAAGGAAAGAAAAAAAAAAAGACAGATAGGGAAATAGAATGAGGGTCAATATATATTATAAAAAACAGCCATGACACACTTAACTAATACTTCCATTATTCTTACTTACTCATTTGGTTACATGAGAGACTGGTTTTTTTTATTATTTTACTTTATCGCATCGTATACATTCATATTTCAAACAACTCAAAGAAAGAGGAAGAAAATAAAAAAAGAGAGAAAAATATTAAAAAAGTTAAATTGACTCCGAATTCTTTGACAGTGAACTTTTGTAGCCTTGTTTGCTGTAAAATAGAAAAAAAAAAAAAAAAAAAAAACTCCAGCTCAAGACAATCATCATCGCACCATATTTGAACTGAACATAAATGAAATCATTCTCTTTCAATTGCCTTAATAGCAGTTTGTACCTTACCTCGTAATTTATAGAGTAAATCAAAAAATAAAAATCAATATTGTCATCCCTGATTCAATAATGATCATCATTCAATAAAATGACCACCATTAGATTCCTCTCTAAAAAATAGCTTAGTATCGTTTAATACCATTTTACCGCTTACCTTGCCATCTGATGTGCAATGATCACCAAAAGATTTCATCGATTTTTCGAAAGATTGCCTGATGACCCCCTGACGATTTGATTTTTACAGCCAAAATTTGGCTGAGAAATTGGGAATTTTTGGCTGTGAAATCAAAAAAAAAAAAAAAAAAAAAGCTCGTCCACTGCCTAATAATCCTAATCACTCATGTTTAAGCTTAAATCTAGCATCATACTATATAACCACCATTAAAAAAAATGTGTATATTATTTATGATTACTTCTTTGTTAGTGGATCAAAAAGATAACTAGTTGATAATGCGTAGAAAAAAAAAAAAACGCTCATCTGATACTTAATCCTATACCATCTTCAAATTCTATTTTGAGGCTGCAAACTTAAAATATACCTATGTTACGCATAGACTCTAGCCACATCCCAATATGGATCAACATGAAAAGTCATAAATGAATTCTTACAAATCTTCGTTTTCAAAAAAAAAAAAAAAAAAGTAGAGGACCAATATGTTTATGTATGAATACAAATAAAATCTAACTATTATATATCTACTAAAGAGTGATTTCTTTTCCAGTCAATAATGTGTAAGCTTCTTTGTACTTGGCTAATGTGTTATTGATAACTTCAGTGGGTAATTCAATACTTGTGTTCTTGTCAAATCCAATAGATTCGAGGTAATTGCGTAAGAATTGTTTATCAAAACTTTCTTGTACACGACCAGCTTCATACTTGTTAGCAGGCCAGAATCTTGAAGAGTCTATAATAAATAATAGAAAGAAAGAAAGAAAAAAAAAAACGGATGAGAAAAAAAAAATCCCAATTATTCCATACTATCTATATTTTTTTTTCTTTTCACTTGTATGTTTCTTGCTATCATTACCTGGTGTCAAGACTTCATCTACCACTACTAATTGATCATTTTCATCCAAACCAAATTCAAATTTGGTGTCAGCAATGATGATTCCTTTTTCAGCAGCATAATCCCTTGCTTTGGTATAAAGAGAAATGGTAGCTTGAGTAATTTGATCGGCCAGAACCTTGTTTCCACCAAGAATATCTACCATTTTGGAAGGATGGATGTTTTCATCTATAAATAAAAAAAAAAAATAAAATAAAAAAATTGTTGGTATATATAGAAACGACATCTTGATGTTACTTACCATGATCACCAATATCAGCCTTGGTACTAGGAGTAAATAAGACTTGAGGTAACTTTTGACTTTCTACCAAACCTTCAGGTAAAGGAATATCACAAATGGTTCCCTTTTGCTTGTATTCTTTCAATCCTGATCCAGTAATATATCCACGAACTATGGCTTCAATAGGTAATACACGCATCTTCTTGACCAAGATAGACCGTCCTTCCAATTGTTCCCGATATTTTTGTACGTTGCTGGGCATTTCATCAAAGTTGGCAGTAATCAAATGGTTGGGTAAAATGTCCTTCAACAAATCAAACCAGAATACTGATAACTGTGTCAAGATTTTGCCTTTGCCAGGAATAGACTATATCAAAAAAAAAAAAAAATAGGTATAAGAACAAAAGAAAGAGAAAAAAAAAAGTTTATTTTGAACTTACATTCTTCATGATAACATCAAAAGCACTGATACGATCGGTGGCAACAAACAATAAACTCTTTTCATCCACTTCATAAAGATCGCGTACTTTACCTCGAGCAACAAGTTTCAAATCAGGACAATTACTATATGTAATGACAAAAGTTCAAAAGATATATATATTTAAGTTAGTAGTTCTCCATTATCTTTTTTTTTATACCTTTCAAGAAGAGCCATGTTGTGAATCTATTATGATTGATTTGGAAAAGAAAGAAACGAAAGAAAGAGGAAGAAAAAAAAATGCATTGATTCCTTTTGTTGAGATATTTGTTTTCCGATGGGTGAGTCAGACCTTGGGGTTGAGCGGCTTAGATCTCTCATTTCACCCCCGAAGAGAAGATGGTCCAAACTCGCCCCTGAAACATTTTTTTTAAAAAAAACAATTATGAACATCAAAATATCTTTTGGGAATAAGTAATGGTTTAAACTTTATTGAAATATTCAAAATGATATTAATGTTGTCTCTTGCATCACTATAAGAATGTATGCTGTAAACTGGTTTCAGTGACAAACTGTAAGGAGGATTGTCTTGCAATGACCGGTGATTTAATCGATTGGATACATGTTACAATAGTGTATAATATATATATAGGATGAAGGTGGAATAATCTCTTTTTCTAGACTATTTTATTAACAAAACTGAGTGTATGTTACCTTGATGGGAATGAACATGATGTTGAAGCAAGAGTCTATTTTTAGATTGGAGAGAAATAAAAAGAGGCACTTTTTTTCATAAAAGTAAATAAGGATGGCAAGATCATTATTACTTCCTTATATTGTGTGTTACACGCAAATATATATGGTAGACACATAAAAATGGAGAATATGCATAGATCAAAGGTGGATGTTAGTGTAAAAAAAAAAAAAAAAAAAAAAAAAAAAGAAGGATAATTATCATCTTTTACATTTTATAACAATCAGTTCGATGAAAACAAATAGTAAAGATCATCTTGCTTAGATATATCTCAAAAAGATGATTAACCATATAGTAAAGAAGATAAAGATGTAACATAATATTGAACTTTTTAAATCAAAAATAAAAATAAAATAAAAAAGTGACTAAAAATAAGGGTCTTGAATGGATGTTTATGGAACTAAAAGTTTAATCGTACAACCAATGATGTAAAAGAATTCACCAAAAATGGTTATTTTATTATCACTGTACAACGGAAGGATGATCAGTCTCCGATCTGAATTGTAAAAAAAAAAAAAAAAAAAAGATTTTCTTTTTTATTTTGAAGAATATTCGATTTTTTCATTTTTGGACCTTTTTCTTTTTCTTTATAAAAAGATCTTCTTTTTTTTTCTTGGTTTAATCATCTCATTCTACCTCATCATCCTTCCTTGTCATCATCATTAGAAACGATTAGACAACGATTTATAAACAACAATGGTTCAACTTACTCCATCAACCAAACTATTATCTTTAATTGGATTATCATCATTTGTAATGGTATCAGCAGGAGGTGGGATGATTGCTCAGGTCGTCGATTCTACCAACTTTTGTGTATTCCTTCCTCCTCCTGGACAGATGAGTGCCCCATTATCTGACAATGAATGGGATTCTCAAGCTTATTGTTTAGGAAGTACTCCGCAGGCTACCAATGCCAACACATTGCCCGATGGATTTATTCAATCAGCTCATTATGTTGCTACTGATAGTTATGTTCAAGTCACTGGTCAAATTGATCCTTCTAAAGTTGGTTTGAATCCTACTGATGAAGGTGGTCAATGCGATATCATGGTATAATTAAAAACAAAAAAAACAAGAACTCAACAAATCATCTTGGTCTCATCTTTTTTTTTTTTCTTTTTTTTTTTTTTTTTTTTGGTAGGCTCCTAAAGGATCTTCTTGTGCTGGTTGGCAGTATTACGTCAACTTAATTGAACCTGCTGGAAACACGTATTGTATGCGATGTTGCGTAAGTTTTTTTTTTTTTTTAATAGTTATTTGCTTTAGTCGACATGATCCATCATTCATCATCATCATCAGTACTAATATTTTTCTCACTTACCTCTTATAGAATGATCCTGTGAATTGTAACCGTGGAATTTCTCAAGATGGCTGTGCTAGGGTAGTTCCAGGTGATTACAGTGGTCCCATGGATGGCACTGGTAGTGGTACATCCTCACCCTCTGCTTCTTCTTCTGTTTCTAGCGCTTCTGCTTCTGCGTCTTCATCTTCATCACAACCATCCTCATCTGTGACCATTGTTAGTTCCTCTGCTTTACCATCATCATCATCATCATCAACATTATCATCATCGTCATCATCATCTTCATCTAGTATTCCATCTCCTTCCAATGGATCAACTAGTAATACTGGTACGAATGGAAATGGCTCTGCTTCAGGTCAATTAGGACAATCTTCTGTTATCGCTCAGTCAGTGAATCAAGGTTCCTCCATGAATGTCATCTCTACTCGTTCCGCTGTAGTTACTGGTGGTTTGATTGCTTTGATTTCTATCATGTTGACCCCTTAAAATTCATATATATTGATGATGATTAATACTATTACTACTATATACTATTATTATTATTTTTTCTTTATTACTTCACCTTATGTTTACTTGTTACACACATAATGTCATTGTTATCTTCATTCTTTGTGTTAGTATAGTCTGTCAGGAAACCATTTTTTTTTTTTTTAGTGAAGGATATAATGATGATGATAGGTTGGTTTAATAATAAAAGAATGAAAATATAACAAATAATTACCATAGTAATGTATCTTATTGAAGCTTTTGCCTAATGCTGTCAGTAGCTGTGTTTGAAAATCGTGTACCCTATAATTCGCTATGGCAAAAAGGGTCTTTTATTTTTTTCCTTCGTGTCTTTTTTCTTTCTTTCTTTCTTTTTCTCTTTTAATACTATATCAATTATTAAATGCTTGTTACTTCTACATGGCAAACAACTTAATGTAAGCTTTGGTGAAAGGAAAGGGGAAGCTTATAGAAAAGATTGGATGTTGGGTCTTCTTTTCATCTTTTCTTTTCTTTTCTTTTTTTTTTTCTGTTAGCAGTATACTAATGTGTCTACCTTTTTTTTTTTTACCCTTAGCTCGAAGTTCAGCATCAAAGATCGACCGAAACCAACAAAAAAAGATAAATTCCGGAATAATTTCCACGGATTACCACCACGCTTAGAATCAAAAACATCAATAGCTCAACCATCACAACCGACATTCGACTCTACTACACAATCATCCAACACAGGACATGGATCACAAGAGTTAACATTCTTTACCTCAACTGGTGAATCCTTCATTGACATGCAAAAGACAAGATCTAGTCGACCACGAAGTTCAAACAAGTCATCCAAGCCTACCCGTATACCTTCACTTCGCACACGACATCCTTCTAACGTACATCAGGCGCCTATCATACATCACACAGCCATATTATCGAAACCCAAAAGTGGAATCCATCACAGCAAGTACTCAAGACCATATGATCATCTTGTCAAGGTATTGGATGGTTATGATCTTGACAATAGTATTAATGACGATAACAAGCGAAGGAAAGAAATCGAACAACATCGAGTCCGTCACTATAAAGCTCTCATGATTGAACTACATAATCTTTTGCCGGAAAATTTCGTTAGATGTGTTCACTTTGCAATGTTGAACAACAGCGATGCCATTTATGTTAACGATGATGTGGACAACAAAGACAATATGCCGGATGACTCTTCTGTCAGCACAAATGACGATAATGATCGAAAAAACATTGACAACTTTGGTATAAATGATGGCGAATACGAAAACAAAAACAGGGATGATGCGGTAATGGAATTGGATAACAACAACAACAACACTATGGAAATCGATTACAACAATAATGACAGCGATGAAGTACAGAATATTGATTCCAATCAAGTAGGTAGTGATCTGTATCTCCAATATATAAACAACATAGGTTTACGGGTACATAATAAATACTATGGCGAACCGAACGTACTTTATGGTGCCAAGAAATATATCAAGCATTTGAAGGAACAGATCATGAAACAGGGTAAACTGGAAGAAACTTGTCGTGAATTACTAAAACTGGAAGAATTGAAATATGCATCAGAAACTGCATCATGGAAAGCAAAACTCGAAGAGGAAAAAGAGAAACACAAACGTCTTACCGAACGACTTGGATCACCACCATAGACATATATAGACATATATATATATATATATATATAATCTTTTAGCTAGCTTTATTATTACCTGTACATACATCCATTATAGCAATAAAGGAAATCGTTATTTATTTATTTATTTTTTTGTACTGTATTACTATGATCGTCTTATTTACATTTTCGTTTTTTAGTGATCAACCACGCTCCATTGGTATTCATACTTTTACACTTTCATTTTTTTTTCTTTTTTAATTCTTTGTTTGCTTATCATCTATTTACCATAATCATCATTCATCTACGATTACGTTAGGCATCGTTTTAAATTACATGCACTATCGAGTCACTATCCGCAAAAAGTGGCGACATAAGACATCAAAATCCAAACTGCTTCAAGACAAAAAAAAAAAAAAAAAAAAAAAGAGAGAATAATATAAAAATGTATAGAAGAGTCAAATTAGAAAATGGAATCATAAGGCTTGAATACTACAAGATTTTTATTACTACTGAATAGACGAGAGGTGTAGAAAAAAAAAAAAAAACTAACTATCGTGATCGTTTGGGTAAAGGAGAAGTCATGGTTGTGTCCATATCAGTTGTTGAGGTTGTCATTTGAGTCTGGTCCAGATCTAAATCATCATCAATGTCTAGTGTACCATTTGTTGAAGGAGAAGGTCGTTTTCGGTTGGAACCTAAAAATCCACCAAGGTGCATACTGCTTTCATATCCATTACTAGGAGCACGGTCCACAAATGCAAGATCACTTGACATGGTAGATGTAGATGAAGGGAATAGACTGACTTGTGATTGTTGGAAATCGTGTAATGCTGTAGTATGTGCTGTTCGATGTCGATGTTGGTTCATAAAATTAATTTCCTTGATTTCCGTAAACTTGTCCGCCAAGGTGGTCAATCGATGATGGGATGCAATTTGAATAGCTGCGTCCACTGATCTTGATAAGTGTAATGCGTTCGTTAAATCTAATGCCCTGTTTAATTTCTCAGTCTTGCACGCTAACTATATGAAAAGAAAAAAAGATGAGTCAGTACTCGTCTAGAAGGTCCATCTTCCGATTATTATTCTTTTTTAGAGAAAAAAAAAAAAAAAGGGAAGATTACCTGAATCAATTGTAGTAATGCCTTATCCATATCGAGTTCTGCCTGGTCAATGAACTGTTCATGTTGTTCTAATGAGTCAGTTGCATCTGCTTCATCTCGTTCGTGTAAAGTAACAATGCGTTTCCTTAAGTAACTGTTATGGATAATTAAAAATTTCAAATATACGATGAGTGGTCTCCACTTCGGATCCTTTTCTTTCTTCTTCTTTACCTTTCTTCTAGATCATCATATTTCAAATCCACAGCAGCCGTTGGCACTCGAAGTTCCACTTCTGTTGACAATGGGACAGGGAAATAAGGTTCAGTATTTTGTCCCTACAAAAAAAAAAAAAAAAAAAAATAGAGGGACTAATGAGTCACATATTAGATTCCTGTTTTCTAATGGTTCATACCCGCAAAATAATACACATAAGTCGATCATGTAACAAGCCAATGGGCCAATATCTTTCATTTCGTTCACGTCTGGCAGCGATCTGTACACCATCAAAGAGAGGTACCCAAGCAGATTGACCAGGTCGACGTTGTCGATGAAGAACACGCAATATACCCTTTGTATCATAGGAAGCTGGTTGTGAGGTTTCTGAGAAACCAATCCAAGTCAATTCATGTTCTGTAGAAATAGGCATGGGTCCTCGTTGTAATATATCATTGTCGCTGGTATTGAGGAGGATGAATTCTAGTACTTGTTGTTGTTTATTAATAGTAGGACCTGTTGAACATACAAAGAATGCCAAATCTGATTTACCAACAATCGACACCACATCTTGAATACAGAATATGTGTTTTTGTACACCAGAGATAGTAAAGATACGAACATAACCAGCACTGGTAACAGCAATCACTGAAACATCATTGATAGCCACAGCTAAAAACAAAAAAAAAAAAAAGCTAAGTAACAATTTCTTTTCTTTTCTTTTTTCTTTTTAGTTTACCTTCCACATCTTCACCCAATGGTAGATGAACAGTCCATTCTTTTTGATTTGACCAAGAATTAAGCGGCCGGTAATGTACCATAGATGAAGTGCGTTCCATTGTATCTTCTTCATCACCGTCACTATTACTAAGATCATCATCATCCTCAATTCCATTTGTTGTTCTAGATCGTCTTTCTTTGACCTTTTCTTGACCTTCGACACCAAATACCAAACCATTGGAACCTAAAGCCGCCATTGTATAATGGAAATAATCCGAGAAATGGAAGTTGCGATTTTCTGATTGATCATGAAATTCAACATTGACGATAGAATGAGAGCTTTGATAGATTGTATATACGATACCAACCAAGTTAAAATCGAGATATCGTCGTTCATTCTCTTCAGGTGTTGTAGGATTGACCATGTTTTTGAAGGTAGTTGAACCAGGTTGAAATCGCATAGGCCATTCCAAAGTAGATACAGGTCCTACGAAATAAAAAAAATGAGTTTCTTTGATCGAATATTTTTTTTATTTACCTTTGACATGATGTATAGGTGCTTGTTGTTGTTCCATTTCATCTTGATGTGGTTGCCCCTCTACACTTTCCATATCAGAAAATAAATTCCCATCTAAATCTTCACCAATTTCAGCGACATCATCTTCAGTACCAGCCAAAGAAATATCATCTCCATCCAAAGTATCAGTCAAAGCCATATCGTCCAAAAAATCAGGCATTGATGACTCTATCGGTGGTGTATCGGTGGTTGATCGTCTTGAGGATTGTTTCAATGGGCTTTGTAAGGTTTCAGGCACAGCAGGTTCCCAAGTCAAAACTCCATCTGAACCAGAAGTCTATATAGAGTAAAAACCAAAAAGATGAATACGGATGATATATCCAACATGTATATCAGCTAATCCAATAATTATATATTCACTTACCGTATAAGTCAATTCATTTCTAATAGGATTCCAAACGAGAGCTGTAACTTGACGGGTGATATCGCGTTGACTCACTATTTGTCGAGTTTTTATATCCCAAATGTAAATATGTTTGTGTTTTCCAGTTGATGCAAGATAACGTCCATTAGGAGACCAAGTTACATGAGTTGCTTCCTAGAAAATAGAAATAAACATATTTTATTCGACGAGATCTCTACTTTTTTCTCCCCCACATCTTCCACCATGGCTGCCTGTTCAATTACCTCAACCCGTGGATGCACCAAAGTATGAGCAATAGACCATTTGTCACGCTGAATAAGTTGAATAGCTAATAATAATGATAATAATTAAAAAAGAAAAAAAAACGATGAGTCATGATAAGTGTGTACTTAACTTCAGTAATAAAAAAAAAATCAACTTACATCCATTTCGACCGGGCATTGCAATATAAGAACCATTTGGATTCCAAGACACTGTAGAGTTTCGAATAATATCAGGTAACGTAGGAGGTAATTGACCTTTGAAAGATTTGACCATTCCAGGAGCACCGGTAGAAGGATTGATAAGCCAAATAATCACCGTGCCGTCACATGCAGTAGACACTAAGTACTTATCTTTTGGATCATAGGCCAAAGATTTCACCGTTTGGACATGACCTTCTAACACTACAATATTGGTCACATCATTGACTAATACTAACCGAATCATATTTTCACTAAAATCATACATTAAATATTAAATCAACTTTAATGTTTCTTTTTATTTTTGGATAAACTTACTCTGAAGCCACTGCCAATTTGTTCCCAGTAGAATTGAATGCAATGTCACGTACAGGTACTTGACTACGGAATAGAAGCTTTGAGAATTTGTTGTCCGTTGTGCTAAATAAGAGTACTTTTCCATCGTTACTTGCAGTAGCGATATAAGCGTCCTAATAAGAAAAAATAAAATAAAATAAATTTTAGTTTAGAATGACTTGTTCTTTCTTATTTGTCATATAAAATTACTTACAGAAATAGCTACACTACCAATAGGTTCCACATGTTCATCTCTAATAGGCTCTATAATGTCATGGTGGACTGAATTATCATAAATGTTGATACAAGCATCTTGTCGCACTGCTACCAATTGACTATTGTATAAAAGAATGAAGTTTGTTTAATATTGAAAAATCAGAGAGAGTTAATGTATATCTTTACCTTCCATCACGTTTGTATGCAAGAGCATTAGTATCCTCAACATCGGCCAAATCTTTTGTCGACATGAGAAGAAGTTATATAGGACAAGTAAGTAATGTGAAAGAGAAGAACTAGAACCAAAAAAAGAATCGCGTCGAGTAAAATATATCAAGGAGACGCGTGCCTGATTTGAATTCCGCTCAGCAGATACGTTTTTTTTTTTTTTTTTTTTTTTTTTTTTTTTTTTGGCGGCTGTTCACTGAGAGAAAAAAAAAGTCACCCTTCAACATTTCTGTTTATACAGAGTAACTCTGCGGCGCAATATGCCATCTCTTTCTTTTTTCTTCGTTTTTTTTCTTTTTTTTCTTTTGAATACCATAGTATGCCGCCAGTCAAAAGATCAAAAGATGGTTGTCCTTTATGTGAATCCCCTATTGAAGAATACCTTATCCACTTTGATACAAAGATAATCATGTGTGAAAATGTCAAGGTAAAATTAATAAAAGAAGAAAATAAAATAACAAGTTTCTTTTTTTTTTTTTTAACTAATTATCTCTTTATTACTATAGTGCTCATATCCTTTCAACTCTAACGATGCTACTCGGTTTGTGGTACAAGTAGGTGATGGCAATGCTAGTATAAAGAGTAGGAAAAGGGCAAAACCAATGTCTGATCGTACTCAAAAATCTGTGAACGGTAAGAAGCAAGAAACTACATATTCTTTGACTTCTCCTATTGAACAGAAAGATAAACCTCTTGTTTTGGCTCTTCCTAGTAAGTCCATTTCCAAGGGCTCCCTCTTAGCTCCAACTCTTCCGACAATGACTTCAAAACTAAATCATGGTAAGCAACTATCCTTTCTTTTTTTTTTCTTGTTCTTTTTGGAATATATACAACCATATATTAACTATACAATGGTTTTTTTTTTCTTTTGATAGATCTTGCTGCTAAAAAGCTCCCCACTCGACCCCAGCAAACAGTTATGACAACAACATCAACAATAGCAACAACAGGAACGGCAACAGTGGATGGTATAAAATCTGGTATATTATCACCACCTGCACTATTACCAGAGACTACCTGTCAACAACCTCCATCAAAAAACAACTATACTCTGGCCGATATTGAATTGTTACTTAATGATGGAGATGAAGATAGTGGATCAACTGTAGTGACACCAAAAGAGGACGCAACAGGAATGAATACAATGGTTTGGCTTGACGACTTATTTCAAGATCAAGAACACCACAGTAGTGACCACAATATCAAATGCAATCCCTTACAAACAAATCAAGACTTGGACTCTTTTCTTGGTATATCCTTATTTCAGTGACCTGCTCCCATTATTAGTTAATTATTAGCATTATTCATTTCTATATTCCCTATCATTGTTTTATTTCCTCATCTTACTATTCACACACTGTATATACTTAAAAAAAAGTTTAGTATCCTTTTCTTCATACAATATTACTTCGTTTGAATGACAAGGAAATAAAATCTTTTTTTTTATTTGCTTTATTCGAATACTTCATTAATACTTTTGAATTCTCGATTTATATGATGATCCAGAATCCGTCCAAGGAAAGAATCTATTTACTTATAAAAATCGAGATTTTACCGCAGTACTTTGTTCACTTCTCCCTAGTTATCCTTTCTCCTTTTGTAATACACTATAAAAAAAGAATATCGCTCTCTTTATAGACTATTATTAGATTCTCCACTGGTTCTTAATAGCAGTAGTCTCCGCTGTTAAAACCACAATGATTCCATTCATAGTACAAAATAATTCATTCCTTTTTTTTTTAAAAAAAAAATCATCATGGTCATACCACCTTATCATCATTGTTATTATCAAGATTGTCATCATTATCATTAAACTTCATTGTTTGTATTATGCTGAAGATAAAACTTATTAGATCCCTATACATAATGGGCTTAAAACGTTTTGGGAAAAATTAAATGTCAAACTACTGAAATTTTTTTTTTTTTTCAAATGATAGGCTGGTTTTTTTTTTTTTTTTTCCTGGCCGCTCAAGGATGATGTGCTACACAATAACATAAATTTAACTAACTTTCGAATGATAAGTCTGTGATAAAACAAATTAGGTTGTTGTACCACAATGCTCCAGTTTCTGATGGGGGATCTTGGCGATCCAGATTTGAATGTAGAGTCAGAAGACTATTTCATTCCATAGATGCCAAAGTCCTTTTTTTTTTCTTTCTCATACCCAATTACTGGTCCTTCTTATGTTATGTATTTGAGACAAATATCAATGGGCTGATTGTTGTTTAAGCATTCTCAATATGATTGGTTCTATTGTGCTGTTGTATTTACGTGGAGTGGCTTTGCTTATTTCCATCATTTTCCATATTAAGCTAAGTGGAAAACGAAATGGGAGGATCTGATATCTACTGAGTACCTTCAAAAGCAATCTTTGTATTAAAGATGATGAGAATCATGGGTTAATGGCAATCATTGTAGTCGCAGTAAAATGGATCATAAATGAACTGCAAGGAGATGCATCAAATTGTGATAGGAATAACGTGCATAAGATTGTTAACGATGAATGTCTGCTCAAGGTAATAAATCCATCTAGTTCTAAACTAACACTATTAAGGTATCGTTTCTTTAAGCTCAGATGTTTACAAAGAGGATCGACGATACGATTTTTCTTTTTTTTTTTTTATTATTATCCTTAGAGTATATAGTCCACTTGAGTTATTCTCTATTTTTGGCAGCACTGAGAAGAATACTCCGCAGTGAAAAATAAATAATTTGCTGTCAATCTCATCTTCCCCCTTTTCCTTTTTTTTTTTTCTTTCTCCTTTCTAATTATTTTTGCTTGATCCTTATACTCCCTTCCCAACTCATTTCCTTTTCTTTTTTTTTTTTTTTTTTTTTTTTTACTTTCATTATTTCACCTTCATTACCAAGATGAGCTCCCGAAAAGGAACGATCCGACGTGGTCCTACCATGAGAGGAGGTTACCGACCACCTATAGGTAACCAGCATCTTCCGCGACAACCTACTATTGCTAGTCGACGACAAAGAAATACCGATGAAGAAGAATTCATTGCTCTCAATCAAAATTCTGGTGCACACTATAGTGACTATGACGATGACGATGACGACGAGGTTGAAATGGAGCATATAGATATTCGAAAACACGACAACACGTCTAGGGAAAAAGATCCATTGGCTTATCAACATGGTCAAGAGACTTTTGGTGACGTCTTCAGTCATCCTATAGAGGAATTCCAGGCTCATCGAAAACGAAAAGAAGAATACGAAGAAAGACAACGAAAAGCAAGATCAGGGTAAAGAAAGAAATCAAATAATAAAATGAGACCATCACTAAATAAATATTATCTTTTTTTTTTTTTTTTTTTTTTTTTTTGTTTAAGCATTATTGAACCTTCAGTGGATCAAACTCCCAGTGAAGAATTTGTGGTAGGTAAGTTATCCTTTTTATATAATAGTCAATCTAAGAATTGGATTCAATCATGTTATCGTTGATACTAACGTTTTTCATTTTTTTTTTTCATTTTTTTTTCTATAGTGGTACACTTTCGACAACTACGAGGAAACCAGGGGTTTGCTCTTGATCATGAAAAGGCTGATCATTTCGCAAAAAAGGTAAGTAGCACAAATTAAGTAGTTATTGTGGAAATGGTGCTTTTGGCTCATATTTTGGAATACCGCATTTTTTTTTTTTGTTCTATAGATTGGCTTGACTCAAAAACAACGTATTCAATTCAATGGTGTTCGGGATACTGATGGTTTAACTGCTTTCCTTTACAAGACTAAAGTTGACTTTTCTATCAAGATTCATCATAAGGCTGAAGTTGCTCGAAATTCCCACCTTGAGCATGATTCTCAGCATCCAACTCATGATCATCATCACTTGGAACACAATCCTCACAACGAAACTATCGAATTCAACGACAATGTCTATGTGGAATTTAAACCAAAACATCATCATCATGAAGAATTACCCCAAGAGGCTACTCGTCGACCCTTCTTTCGTTACCCTGAACCTGATCTTAGTGCCGACATTGGCGAAGAAAAAGCTGCATCTTGGTTGGAACTATTCTATGACCTTTTCTATGTTGCTACTTTGACTCAATTCACTCATACCCATGTTATCAAAGATTGGGCTTCACTTGGTACTTATGCATCTTGGTTTGTTATTACCTGGTGGGCATGGATCTCTAGTTCTTTGTAAGTTGAAAATATCCTTCATCGTGTACGAAATAAAAAAGACTCATCTTCTTCTTCTTTTTTTTTATGACTTACTTAGGTATACTGCTCGATTCGATACGTAAGTGTGCACTGGGATGATGAATGAAAAAAAAAAATGATAGGGTCACTAACCTATTTCTATTTTAGGGATGACGTGGTACATCATATTTGGAAATTGATCGAAATGTGTGCTGTTAGTAAGTGAGAGATATTTATATTAAAAAGACAGTAACTGTACTTATGATTTTCTTCTAATTCACTATATTAGTTGGTATGGCAGGAAATTCTGATCACTTTTTGAATTCACCTGGTTATGTTTATGGATATATGGGTATGGATGTTTGAATAGAACATAATGAATTTTTTTACAATCGTCATTCTCGCTAACTTTTTTTGATGTCCTCTTTATTGCAGCTCTTAAAGCGGTTTTGGTGATAGAATATACTATTGGTAAGTACAATAAACAGCAAAGAAAAAAGAAAAATGAATTCTGTGTTTAACATTGTTATCGTTTGTACTTTGTAGTTTTTATCGTGGCAGTGATGATTCGATCCAAATCAAAGATACCATTATCATTCTATATTGGAGCCAACATTGTGTCTATGGCATTATGGGGTGGATCCTTACTGATGCTAGATCAAGAAATTCATCGACTTTTATGGTATCTGGGGCTTTTAGCTGAAATATTGGTCAACATTATTGTGCGTGGGGATAAAACATTGTCTTGGGCAGCAAGTCATTTGGCTGAACGATTGGGTTTATTGACTCTAATTGTGCTTGGTGAAAATCTTATGAGCTTGGTTCCATTTGTGGCCACGTCTAGCACTGCTATCTTGATGATGTAAGTTATGATAATAATAACAATAATAATGGTGAACATGTGGAGACAATACCTGTAAGTGGATATCTGACTCTCTCTCTCTCTTTTTTTTTTTTTTTTTTTTTCTTTATCTATCAATATTCTTTAGGGTTCCAAACTTTATGGCCGTGACGATCATCTTTGGCTTTTTCTTCATGTATTTTGAAGACTTTAACAAAGAAGTAAGAACGGAGACATAGGGTCAACCAGATGATATATTAGTAAGGACTTACCTTTTTTTTTCCATCAACGCTGTATATTAGGTATTTTTGCACAATAATTATCATCAAGTCTGGGTGTACCTCCATTTCCCTCTTCATTTACTACAAGTCGCCTTTGGTATATCATTAATTGATACGTAAGTTGATATTTCTTGTTTTATCATTATTATTAGTGTTGGATCAGCATTTCAAAGGAAAGGAAAAAAAATATGAGTCAAACTAATATTATGATGATCCTTTAAAATTATTTAGACTTCGGCTTTACAAACAACAAATGGAAGCAGAAGGCAAACTTCCCACACTTACAACAACGGCATCATCGGCAAGTGGCGATCACGGAGCATCAGCATCAGCAAGTGGGGAACATGGAGCAGCAGCATCAGCAAGTGGGGAACATGGAGCAGCAGCATCAGCAAGTGGGGAACATGGAGCAGCAGCATCAGCATCAGCAAGTAATGAGCATGGAACAGCAACATCGGCATCCTCTCCAACGGCATCTAGTGATTCACATACATCAGCACCGGCAGCAGCACACAAACTTGCAAGACGAGCTGTGGACCATATTCGCGAATTATCGAATCATGACAGTTTGAGTGATTATAATCCAATGGCCATTGAATTACAACGGCAGCAACAGTATCAACAGAAACAACAACGGCCTACCAGACCATCCATTTATGCAGGTTACTTAACTTGGGGAAACTATGCAGCACATACTATGGTCTTTACGGCAATGCAATTCGTCACTTCATATACCAGTCAAGCAGACAATGGACTTTTGGATCAACCTATCAATCATCATCATTTGGCTCGACGTTCAGGAGCTGCAGAAGGGGAAGACGCTATATTATCAGATGAGGAAAAGGTTTTTGTGTACAAGACATTTTTGATCTTTGGTGGTGGAATTATCATTATCAACTCATTCATCAAATTATTGAATACAAAATTATCGGGTAAATCAGAAAAAAGGGGAAAAAATCTATTCTTTTTTTTTTTTTTTTTTTTTTTTTTTTTTGTTATTAACTACTAGGTCTTGGATTAATTAGATATATATGGAAAAGTTATCATTGGTACTCGTGTGATTGTAGCTGCGATACTATGGTCGTTATGCGCAGTGCCTTTTGCTCAACTAGAAGCTATCATCATGCTGGCTGTTATGCTGGGTTCCGTTATATTTTTAGGTAGGAATACTAATAATAATAATGATAATAATGATAATAACAATAAAAAAAAAAAAAGAAATCGCATTCTCATACTCATCATTTTTTTTTTTTTCATTTTTGTATTATTCTTATTTATTCATTTAGCTTTGGTGGACCTTTTGGATTAGAATAGCATTTGATTACATAACAACAATACCATATTAGTACTTTTATTTGTCCTTTTCATAGTACTTATTGCTTTCATTTTTGATTTAGTTATTATTTACCCACTTTCCGATTATATATTAAATAAAGACGTACTATATACTACTATTACTACTACTACTACTATTGTTATTACATTATTATTATTATTTTTATTATTATTTGAAAACTTCTTTTGCAAATAGAACAGGTTGTCTATCTATGTCGATAATCCAAATGACAGAATGACATAAAGGGAGTAGCAATGATGTATCACATCACATGTCATCCACCGTCAGCAATAATTATATTACCTTTACCAATAATACGAGCGGTAAGGCATCATTCTCTTTTATTTTGATGACAATTAGTTATTATGATACGAAGTGATTGACATTAGGTCGATAATGATTCTATAATGTTTGATTCAAATGGATATTGTTTTATTATTACGATTTTCAATCAAATAAACAAAAAAAAAAAAAAAAAAAAGACTAACAACTAGGAAAGATAATAGTAGTAGTAAAAAATAGATTCTATCAATGGTCAAAATAATAAAAGGTGGGTATAAATAAATATCAAATGATATTATCAAGAAGTAAGAAAAGAAGGAAACATCATAATTTTCTAAAAGTCCATCGGTCATAACCATGCGCAGCAATATCTTTTCTAGTTTCATCTTGATCACCAAGAGTTTGTTCCAAGTAAAATGCCTACAAAAAAAAAGTGACATTTAGAACACACATTGTAAAATTGACCTCATTTGTTATTTATCTTTTTTTTTTTTTTAAAGACTCACCAAGAACCCTTCTTTTGTCAACCAACCCTTATCATTGGCACCAAAACGTTGTCCCATGGCAGATAAAAACTCTTCAGAAGGATGCTGTCCATTGGTCGAGAATACATAGTGATCTAACTCTTCATGTCGTAATGCCTGATCTTGATCCTTGTCAAATTTTGAAAATAAAGTGTCGAGTACGTGTAATAATGGTGCAGATAATGCTGTGCCATCAGGATCAAGGACTGGTAACTTGATAGATGATCGTCGTCGTTGTAGATGTTCTAAATTTGATTGATCATCTGACAGTTGATCTTGTTGTTGGTGTTCTTGATGTTGTTGTGAAGATGGTGGTTGAAACGGAAAAGCTGATGATTGTATTCCTTGACTGATTTTTTGTTGTTGTTGTTGTTGTTCTTCACCTCGGGTTATCATCCATTGATCGTTGTTAATACTGAATTCAAGTTCAATCAAAGGTTGATAGGTAGGATTCATACGTCGACCTTCTTTCAATACAAAATCTGCTTGATCATGTTGAAGATAGAAGAGTATATTGGCAAGTACATAATAGCAACCACCATGCTGAGGTATCAAGTCTAAAGGAAAAAAAAAAAAAAAGATCAATACCATTTTTCTAAATGATGTTATCATCTTGTTTTTCAGTACCTAATATCCATAACATTTTGGATGCAATATGATTGAATGAAATACTGTTGCCTTCTTCCATGCACTTTTCAAGAGCAGCAGTCGTATCCTTGACTTCTTGTTGTACTTGAGATTCTAGGGCAGTCTGATTAGTCTGAGAAAGTCGCTGTTGCTTTGTCAAATAATATTGTCGCCAGCTTGAAGGTGATTCACTGTATTTCTTTCGTAGATCGGGTGCAACATCAACTGTAGATGTTTCAAATAGATGATAAATGTAAAATAGATCACCAAAGTCATGAGCAGTTTTCCTAATAGATATATATATATATATATAGAAGAAGGAGGATCAGTATTATCGTACGTCATTTCATTGTAACACGTACTTTTTCCATATTTCTTCGTCTTTGAGGGCAGTTGAGTAAGGTTTACAAGTGGAAGCCAAAGCTGAAAGATCTTGAGTATTCAATTCCAAGGCAAGTTTCTGAGCAGTTGTTTCTTCTAATAATAATTTATCCATTTGTATCACAATATAATAATAATAACAATAACAACAACAATAAATAGATAAAAGAAAAGTGCAAAAAAAAAAGTTTTGCTTTATTATTTCCCGTGAGAAAAAAAAAAAAAAAAAGAGAGAGAATAGGACTTCCAAAAATCAATGACCAGAAAGTAAAGGAGTACGTTCGCCCAATCTTCGAGACCAACGACCAAATCGTCGATTAATACGCTCCAACCAATTAGGAATCAAGGTACGAGCCACAGCACTAATAAGAATACCCACAACAACCAATGATACAGTATGAGTAGTTTCTGAGGTACCAGCAGAAGCGAAACCAAGTAACCTAATCAAAATAAAAAAAAAAAAAAATTAGAAAAAAAAAATCTTTTTTTTTTCATTGATACTTACCAAGCAGTACTTGAAGCATAAACCCAATCCTTTCGATGTGAATAATCCACTAAATGAAGAGCAACAAAACCTAAGATAATTGTCAAAATAGTTTGTGCCTATCCAAAGAAAAAGAGGTAAGAGAATTATCAAATATCTTATTTTTTTTCTTTCTTTTATTTACCACTTCGCTGTGTTTTGTTTGATCAAACGATCGGAAAAGTGTATGTAAGGTATCAGATAAGGTAATCGCAGTAAGTATGGAGAAAGGTGCATTTATCAAGGTATGATCAGTCTTGTTTCTTGGAGGATAATTACGAAGACGATGGTATATAAAGATCAATGTTGCCAGTTGCCAAAGAAGTCCAACAAAACCAAACCAATTCAAATGAAAGTACTAATGATGAAGTACTATAGTTAGTATAAAAAAAAAAAAAAAAAACTTTTTGTGCAACATCATCCATAACATGAAGCCACCCCTTTTTCGGTGATACCTGGAAAATAGCAATACCAGAGTTCAAAAGAGCAATCAAAAGATACCAATATCCAATAGTATCAAAAACATCTATAAGATAAAATAAATGTGAGTCATAGAAAGGAATAAAAAGAAGTTCTTTTTTTTTTTTTACCTTTTGGAGCAGCTGGAAGATATTGATAAATAGTCATACCAATCAATAAAAAGTGAAGAAGAGCATACAAAAGATAAACCCAACCATATATCTCTATTTCATTTTTCATAGTTCTAACAAAATATAAAAAATATTAGTTTCTAAAAAAATAAAACGCGACAAGAACTTACAAAGCAAATACTCCATATTGAGAGATACCCAAAAGTAATACAGTAGCAATGGAATTAGCCAACTTTATCTTGATATCAAGATTTGCCATTATATTGAAGTTTGATAAAGTAAAGGAAAAAAAAAAAAGAGAGAGAAAGAGAAAGAGGAAAAGAAAAAAAGAAAAAAGGAATCAGTAGAAAGCAGATGATTTGAATTTCAGATAGAGAGATGAAACTTTATTTGTACATGAATCAATGCGAAGGGTATAAAAAAGAATAGAAATACAAAAGATTAATCTGATCATATATATATATATATATATATATATATATATATAAAAGAAATAAGAATGGATTTTTTTAAAAAAAAAAAAATATAAGAGGGGGGAGGGAGAACTATAAAATGGCAGTAATAGTAGAATATCCACCAACAACTACAACTAAGATATGTATCAATGCCCATAAAAATGGAATCCAAGTAGACATCACAAAGAATCCAGTAGTATATACAAAGGCAAGTGCAACACCTATCATATATATATATAGTTTTAGTTCTCTATAATAAAATAGCTTTTTTTTTTTTTTTTTTTTTTTTACTGAATATGACTTACCAACTATTCCTCCAATGATAAAAGAAGCCAACGCACCTCCAAAGGCAAAGATAAATGGAATCAATATCAGAATATACCAAGGAAGTGTACGTGATTTTGCTAATGTGGAGAATGCCAATAAACCTATATATTAAGAAAGAAAGAAAGAAAGAAGGAAAGAAAAAAAGGTAATATATACATAAGTATTTATTATTATTATTATTATTAGTATATATTATACCTGCTGGAATATAAACTACTAAAGATAATAGTACAGACCATATCATTGTGAACTTCCAAATATCTAAAATAAAAATAAAATGAATAAACGTTTTCTTAAAAAAAAAAAGTTCCTTACCATTCAAATAATATAAAGTATGAGGAATATCTCTAACTTGATATATAGGATCAAAACCAGGTCCAAAAGGCCAATAAAGAGCTGGCCAACTAGGTGAACTACGATATTCTAAGGGTACTCGATTACCAGACATGGATGATACATTAATTTAAATAAAAGAAACAAAGGAGAAAGGAAAAAAGAAGAAAAAAGAAGAAAAGAAAAAGAAAAAAGAAAAAGGAAAGGAAATTATCAGCTGGGATCCAAAAATTGAGAGAATACCATACCTATATATAATATAAAAAAACAAGGCCCCATTTCAGGGATCACCAGTCCACACCCGCATCCAGCATTCCATTGTAGTCATTGTAATCAACCAATCATTATATATAAAAAAGAAGAAGATGATTTAAGATTGGATACTTTTTTTTCTTTCCTATTGTCAAGGATGATAATTCATCAAAGGTGAGAGTTGATCATGCCGGAATTTCAATGACCATAGTGACTGCAAGATGAATCATTTTGATGTTTTTTTTTTTTAACATTTCCTCCAAATTGATCAATATGAATCTCCGGCTTTTTTCTTTCTTTTTTTCTTTTTCTTTATCTTATATATTATGTTCATACCTTCATTAGACCTTTCCGATTCATCACAATCCTCACTGTACTCGTCTATTGGATACATTGGTTCTGCTGTTCTCAAGAATGTTACTTTAGAAACTATTAAACTTTTAATTGACCAAACAGGTTCTACTTTTTACTGGGCTCCTGCTACAACTTTAGAAGAAGCTACTCAACTCTGGGACGCTGGTATTTACAAGGTGATTTTCCCTGCTTCTATCTATGCTACTTTAAAGTCTGACTTACAAGATATTCCTGAAGATCGTATTGCTCTTTCAACTTCTGTCGATGCTTCCTTTTCCACTAATGGTTTATTCGATACATCAGCTGTAATTGTTAAAGTCGATACCTCTCTCCAACAACTTTTAGATCAAAAAGTATTTATTGAAACTGCTCAACAATGGATTAAGACTCTTTTACCTGAAGGTGGAGCCAAACGTATTGTTATTGAATTACAAGGAAACGCGTCTTTGGAAGCTATTGAATCTTTACAAAAACTTGGCATTGATACTTTGGTGGATTGCTCTCAACTCACAACCGATATGAAACCTGAAACAAACAAACTCAACATTGGAGAAGCTTTCATGGCCAGTGCTACTACTGATCGACCTGATGGTTTATATGCAACATTAGTGGTAGATGAACTCAACAATGCTTTGGGTTTGGTATACTCTAGCAAACAAAGTGTAGCTGAATCTATTCGTACTGGTCAAGGTGTCTTTCAAAGTCGTGCTCGTGGTTTGTGGTACAAGGGTGCTACTTCTGGTGCTACTCAAACTTTGAAACGCTTGGGTTTTGATTGTGATAGTGATGCTTTAAGATTTGTGGTTGAACAACATGGTGCTGGTAAGTATATCAAAAAGCTATTATTAAAAAAGATATGTATTCACTTTTTTTTTTTTTTTAAAAAAAAAAATATGATTCTATAGGTTTCTGTCATTTGAACACTCGAAATTGTTTTGGTGCTGATACTGGTTTGAGTGCTTTACAAAAAACTCTTCAAGATCGCAAAGTGAATGCTCCACAAGGATCATATACAGCTCGCCTATTCAATGATCCTCAACTTTTACGATCCAAAATTATGGAAGAAGCTGAAGAACTTTGTGATGCTACCAACAAGAATGACATTGCTTGGGAAGCTGCTGATTTGATTTACTTTGCTTTGACCAAATGTGTTAGTGCTGGTGTTACTTTGGCTGATGTGGAAAAGAATTTGGACAAGAAAGCTCGAAAGATCACTCGTCGTGCTGGTAATGCTAAGCCTAAATGGTCAACACCTACTACCTCTACTACTCCTGCTACTTCTGGTACCCCTCCTGCTGCTACTAATGGACGTATTCAAATGCAAAAGTATTCTTTGGATTCCATTTCTCAAGAAAAGCAAGCTGAATTATTACTTCGCCCTATCATTGATTCACAAGAAATCACTTCTCGTGTGACCCCTATTATGAAAGATGTGCGTGAACGTGGTGATAAGGCTTTGATTGATTTGACAAGGAAATTTGATCGTGTTGAATTGTCCACTCCTACCATCAAGGCTCCTTTCCCTCCTGAATTGATGCAATTGGATCCCAAGACGAAGGCTGCTATTGATCAAGCTTATTCCAACATTTACAAGTTCCACGATGCCCAAATGGATAGAGAAACTTTGGTGGTGGAAACCATGCCGGGTGTGGTATGTTCTCGATTTGCTCGTCCTATTGAACGTGTTGGACTTTATGTTCCTGGTGGCACGGCTGTTTTACCTTCTACTACATTGATGCTTGGTATTCCTGCAAAGGTGGCTGGTTGTTCTGAAATTGTGATTGCTACTCCTCCTCGTGCTGATGGTAGTGTTGTTCCTGAAGTGATGTATGTTGCTCACAAGGTCGGAGCTACTCATATTGTTCTTGCTGGTGGCGCTCAAGCTGTTGCTGCTATGGCTTATGGTACTGAAACTGTACCCAAGGTAGATAAAATCTGTGGTCCTGGTAATCAATATGTGACAGCTGCTAAAATGCTTGCTCAAAATGATACCTCTTGTTTGGTATCTATCGATATGCCTGCTGGTCCTTCTGAAGTATTAGTGATCGCTGATAAGACTTGTAACCCTGCCTACGTTGCTGCTGATTTATTATCTCAAGCTGAACATGGTGCTGATTCTCAAGTGGTATTATTGGGTGTGGATTTGACTGATGATGAATTGACTGCTATTGAAGATCAAGTACACAATCAAGCTATTCAATTGCCTCGTGTAGATATCATCCGACAATCAATTCCAAAATCCTATTCTCTTCGTGTCAAGACTTTGGAACAAGCAACTGAATTCTCCAATAAATATGCCCCTGAACATTTGATTTTGCACATTGATAATGCTAAGGATTTGGTTCAACATATTACTAATGCTGGTAGTGTCTTTGTTGGTGCTTACTCTCCTGAAAGGTAATTAAATAGAATTATGATTTTGATGGTATAATATATTTACTCTCTTTTTTTTTTTTTTGGTGGAACAGTATGGGTGATTATGCTTCTGGAACCAATCACACATTACCTACTTATGGTTACTCTCGTATGTATTCAGGTGTCAATACATTAACCTTTGTCAAACATATTACTTCTCAAGAATTGACTGCAGAAGGATTGGATAAACTGGGTGATTCTGTTATGCAATTGGCTGCTATTGAAGGATTAGATGCTCATAGGAACGCTGTTGCTATTCGTGTAGCGGATATTCGAAAGTAGAATGTGATTCTTTGTAGTTATTTTTTATATATACATATATTATTATTATTTTTCTGTATTTTTTTTTTTTATATTGATTTCTTTTATCATTTTAATAAAGAAAGTCTTTTATAGCATTGTTATTCCTTTTTGATCATGAAAATGTTGGAGGAATTAAAACAAAGATCATCTTTGTAACTTAAATGATTAGCTCAATTCTATTAGGAAAAATCCGTGACGTTGGAGCCTCATCTGGGCTTTCCCTGTGACTTCAAGGGAGCCGGTATTTTTTTTTTTTTTTCTACCTCACTCTTTTTTTTTTCTCTCTCTCTTTTTATAACCCCTCTCTTATTTCACTTAAAGGTTCCTTCACCCTTGACGTGAATAACTTTTCTCATCAATAGCCTTTCCTCCTCCTCCTCCCCCTTCTTAACGAACGCTTGGGCATTTTGATTATAAGGCAAGTCGTATCAACATTACCAGCATATAAACTAATTTTTTTTTTGCTATTATTATTGTCATTTTTATACACATATACACATTTATACGACCACATATATACAAAATAGACGCCATGCTTCGCGCTTCCAAGTTATGTCAAACCACCACCAGATTAGTTAGTCAACAACGTTTCGGCTCCTTGATAGCTAAAGTAAGTTTATGACTCATAACAATGACAAATATGCAAATCTGGATTATATCTTTTTGACCTTTTTTTTTTTTGTTTTTTGTTTTCTTTTACAGCGTACAGAATCAACGACTTCATCGACAACGAAAGGTTCTGGATCTATTGGCAAAACTTTATTAGGATTGACTATTGTGACAGGTGCTTCTTACGGTGGTGCAGTGTATTATGCATTGGAAAACGAAGACTTCCGTCAAACATTTACTAACTTTGTACCTGGTGCTACTGAATCCGTCACATTCTTTGAAGACTTGAAGGCCAATAAGGATTTACACAACTATCGAGATCAAGCTACACAATATACGAAACAAGCTGGAGATTATTTGTCATTTGCCAAAGATACTGCTACTGGTGCTTATGATTACGCTGTTGATACCTATTCAAAGTTGACTGGAGCTACTGAACCACCACGATTGAACAACACTAATTCATCATCATCAACTACGTCTTCTTCTTCTTCTTCTTCAGCATCAGCAGTCGTCTCCAAGCTTCCTGGTCACAGTAATACTCATGATGGTATTCTCAGTTCTGACAAAAAATCCACTACACCTGTTGTTACTGCTGTGATCGATCGTCCTCCCCCTATTGTCGTCAAACGTGTTACTTCTGATCATGCTGTTGTACGTGATTTATCACGGGTGGTACTTGAACTTGCTTCCATTTTGAACGATGCTGGATTAGCCAATGCAGGACGTGATATCTTGACTCAAGCTGAAGCACAATTACAACAATTGAATGAACGATATCAAGCTTTGGACAAGGAACAAAACGATACATTGAAGAATCTAGTACAATTGAAGAAGCAAGTGGATACTTTAGATAAGGATTTGGATCAATTACATATGGACACCAAAGAAACTCTCCATGCAACCCATGCCGCCACAGCCAACAAAGTCAAATCAAAAGAAACTCAACTTCAAACTGAAGCTGAAGAAACTCGGGAACAGCTCAAACAATCATTCTCTGATCTTTTGGTGACCGAACTCAGTGCTCAAAAACAACAATTGGAACGTGAACGTGCTGAAGCATTGATTGAACAAGCTGCTGAACTCAAGAGATTATTTGTTCGAGATGTCAAGTTGTTGGTCGAACGTGAACGTGCTGGACGACTTGCCAAACTGGATACCATCCATCAACGATTCCAAGCCATTGAAGAGTCTTCTTTACAAAACGCTGTTGCTTTGGATCATGCACGACAAACTCATCAATTGTATGTAGCTCTTACTGCTGTACAAGACGCCGTAGATGCTCATTACAAACAACCTTTTGTGGATGAATGGGAAGCCTTACGCCAAGGTGCACAACATGATGACAACCTCAAAAAGATTCTCTCCTCGGTATCTCGGGAAACAACAGAAGAAGGTATCGCCTCTTTGAATGAACTGTCTGCTCGCTTTGATGTGGTGGCTGAACAACTCCGTCGTGTAGCTCTTGTACCTGAAGATGGTGGTTTTGGTGCTCATATTCTCAGTTATATCATGTCCAAATTATTATTCAAGAAACACGGTCTCGTTGAAGGTGATGATGTGGAAGCTGTTTTGGCCCGATCCTCCTACTATTTGCAAAAGAGTGATTTAGAAAATGCTGCTCGTGAATTGAATCAATTACAAGGCTGGCCTAAGAAATTGGCATGTGGATGGATCCAATCTGCTAGACAACACTTGGAAGTGAAACAAGCTTTAGAGGTAATTGATGACAAAAAAAAATGTGATACGATTGAAAAACTAACTTTTTTTTTTTTTGATGGATTCAAGATTGTGGAATCCCATGTTGTTCTTTCTAGTTTAGTTGATGCTTAAACCAAAAAATACATATATTATACATTTCTTTCCTTTCTATTTATTATACGAAACATGATCATCTTCTTCCTGGTTTAGACAATCCTATTTTATATATACACAAGCAACCAAATCATCTTTTTGTTTTTATTTTAACTTTTTTTTTTTTTTTTTTTTTTACAATAAACAACCTATAGGATACAAAAGTATTATGATTAGCTCCAGAATATAAATAATGGTTTTCTAACAACCTACTAAGTTTAGTCTACGCCTTGCGAGGTCTCCAAAGGTTTCATCTTCAAAGATGTATCTTGGTGTAAAAGTTGAGAAAAGAACTCAGGGACAAAAAAAAAAAAATAGAAACATGCTTTTTATTGGGTGGTGTGGAAGGTTGAAAGGTTAGCACAGAAGACCCAAAATAGGCAATCATCAGTTTTCCTTTTTTTTTTTATTTTTTTTTTTTTTTTGACCTCCGGGAATTTGAAAACCACTTCAAAATCTCTTGACCTTCAATTTTTTTTTTCTTTCTTTTTTCTTGTCTTCTTTTTGACAGACGATCAACAATCATGGGAAAGAAGCAAATGAAAACAAATATACCTGGAGCAACACAACAACATTTGCGAATGAACTTTTTATATCAAGCAGCCAATCTTATGACTACATTATCTGATCCAATACCTTTACAAACAAATCAACCACCGCCCTTAGATACAACAACCAAATCAGTGCATCGTCGACGTATTCAATGGCAAGGAAATCAAGGACTCCATCCCTTAGGAAGATATTACAATACAACCATGAAAAAAATTGGCAAACGGATGGTGTTAAGACTGTAAGCTCTTTTGTTTTTCTGGACTATATGTTTTTTTTGACTTTTTTTTTCTTTTTTCTTTTTTTTTTTTTCTTCTTTTCTTTTTGTCGATTGCAGGGATCCTCATATCAAACGTAGCATATGTAAGCGATGCAACAATACATTGATACCCGCCATGACCAGCAGTGTTCGTATACAATGTAAGTGATCTATATATTCAAAAGATATATATAACTATGACATAAAAAAAAATAAGTAGGTTTTGATCTTTTCTTCTCATCTATTGTGTAGCCCGAGCTCAAGCCATCATGACGACTTGCAATACCTGTGGACAACAAAAACGATTAGGAGCTAGTGCTGATTATCAATTATTCAACGATCGACGGGATGTACATTATAATCGATCCGCCAGTGATAATGACGATGATGATGATGATGATAATGGCAAGATAGCGGAAAATCAAGTAACTGTCAATACTACGAATCACAAAGGAAAGGGACGAACATAGAAAAACGAAACGGAATTGGATTCGATAATACTTCAGACAATCAACCAAGGAATCAGTAGGATAGGATGGTTTCGTTTGGACAAGCAACAAGAAAATTTATACTTTGAAATGATTAACATTGACATATAAATAGGATTAGAATATAGTTAGCATTCTTTATTTTTTTTTTTGATATATCTTTTGTACATAATAAAATGACCATTAATAATACTACTAATACTACTAATACTACGATGATGACGATGTCTACAGTATATCCGAATCAGGAGCAGGAGAAGAGGAAAAGAGAACTCGATAGCTTGAACCCAAGACAGTTTTGATTGTTTGTAACTTGGCACCGATACTAGCAGGCAAACCATTGATAAGGACGCTAAAAAGATTGTATTTATCATCATTATAAGGAGGATATCTTGCACCTATCACTGGTTCCAAAGCTGTACTCTTGATCATGGTACTGCGTTCATGAGAGAAAGTAGTGAAAGATCGATCTCCATGATAGTTACCCATACCCGATCCACCGATACCACCAAATGGCAATGAGGTTTCCACTACATGCATTAGAGTATCATTGACTAATACACCACCAGAAGAAGTTTGATCGAGTACTATCATAAAAACAAATCAATAAATGTCTACAGAGTTTATTTTCTTACCTTTGTTGATTTCTGTCTTGTTATCGCTAAAGATGTAGGTAACCAAAGGCTGGGGTCTAAAAGAATATAAATAAATCAAAGCTATTCATGAAGAATCATTGTACTTTACTTTTGATTAATAATTTCAATCGCTTCATCCACATTGTCTACAGGTACCACTGGTAAGATAGGACCAAAGATTTCGTCATTCATCAAAGCAACACCACGAGCAGGAGCGGGATATACAATTGTTGGTGCAATAAATAAATCATCCTGATGAGAATAACCACCTAACACTATCGTTTCAGAAGGCACTCCATTCAACAAAGAAACCAATCGATCAAATTGACGTTGATTGATAATACGACCATAAGAGTTACTTTTTTCAGCATACAGTCCATAAAAGTCACGAATACTCTTTTGTAATGCACTGACCATCTTCTCTGCATGATCTCGGTGTACAAGTACATAATCTGGAGCAACACATGTCTGAATAAAAAAAAAAAAAAAAAAAAAAAAAGGAAAGAAAAAAAAATTGAGGAATGATAAAAAAATAAAAAAAAAAAAGATTACCTGTCCGTTATTGTAAAACTTGCCCCACACAATCCGATTGGCTGTTACTTGGTTCACAGATTCAGGAGTAACATAAGTAGGTGATTTGCCTCCTAGTTCCAAAGTTACTGGCGTCAAAAACTTGGCAGCTTTTTCCATCACAATAGTTCCAACTGTTCCACCACCAGTATAAAAGATATGATCAAAAGGATGATCTAAAAATAGATAAGAGAAAAAAGATTTGGGATATTAGTAAGCCTATTACTCATCTTCTACGGTGATTATTTACTCAGTATGGCACTTGTTTCTTGTACAGCCCCATTGATCACTTTGAAAAATCGTTGGTCCAAATAACTTGTAATCGTTTTGGCCATAAAATTGGCGGTATGGGATGATATTTCGGAAGGCTAAAGATAACAGGGGATTAGTTTAGTCATGGAATTCTAGGGGAAGATAGTATGCACGCGGGCAACATTTTTTTCCTTTTTTTTTTTTTTTTTTTTACCTTCAAAATCACGCAGTTACCAGCAGCAATGGCACCTACTACGGGCATAAGTGCAAGATGGATCTATACATATATAATATAAAAGAAAAGGAGAATCAGACAAGTGTGGGTATACAAAAAGTAAATATGCAATAGTAACCGGTTTCTTACTGGATAATTCCAAGCGCCTGCAAAAAAAAAAAAAAAAAAAAAAAAAAGTAGCTTTTAGGATCACATGTGTTAGGGCGTTTTTTTTTTTTTTTTGTTTGATGATTATTCTTACCTAAAACTAAAACAACACCTTTAGGTTCCTTTCGCACAAAGGTAGTATCCATAGCATTGATCCAATATACTTTTTTTGGAGAAGTAGGTTTCGCCAATCGATCCAAGTTCTATACACATATATATAAGATAAGTATTTGACATATAAAGTTTAAAAGAAGTTCGCTTACGTCCAACATATACTTGCATTCATTAACAACAGGTGCAGTTTCAGCAAGAACTTCCATACGATGTTTTTTCAAGTCAGACCATACCACCTTTTCAATTTCTGCTTCGTTTTCTTCAAAATAACGTATCAATTGTTTCAACTGTTTCTTTCTAAACGCAAGATCCTTGGTCAAACCTGTTGGAAATAGAAAATAGTCAATATGATATCGTTTTATATTTTCTTTTTTTTTTCTACTTAACCTGTTCTAAAGGTTTGTTTCACATCATTGATAATACCAGGAATATCTGATAGAGGAGTATATTCAAGAGTAGCCATATTGAATAAAAAGGAAGAGAAAGAAAAGGAAAAGAAAAAGAGAAAATGTATGCGTCTTTTCACCAGGTTTTCCCACCGCTTTTGAATGACCGCAGTGCCACACCGCCTTCGCTCCATTGCTTTTCCTTTTTCCTTCTCACGATTTTTTTTTTTTTTTTTCTGTTGTAACCCAACTATCAACTTTTTTTTTTTTTTTGGCTAATAAAATATAACAACAAATAATATAAAAATGGAACAATCTACGATCACCTATTTAGATCCACATACAATTCAAGAACTAGAAGCTTTACGAGGAAAACTAGGATCTTTACAAGAAACTTTATCAACACAAATCGCTTATCTAAAAGAACCCAAGTTTCACTTTACTTGGCCAGATCTACTCAACAAGTTCAATATGTTAACTGCCAAGTTTTCCACATTATCTGAAGATTTTCATCAATTCACTCAAACAGGCAGTACAGCCACTTTACCCAAACTCATGTTACATCCTTGGAACCCACCTTTAACGGAACAAGATACCAATATCTTTAGTGTACTATTACGAACCAAATTGATTCCTGATATTGAAGCAGTAGAAAAAGAAACACTTCGAACAATGCAACAAGAAATGCCAGAACAACAACAACAATTACAATTACAACAACAACAAAACTTACAACAACAACAGGAACGTCGAATAGATGAAGAACAAATGATAAAGGATCAATTACGTCAATGGCAAATGCTAAGGGAGCGACACGATATGTTAGCAGTAGAAGCAGCTCGTCTGACTCAAGAATTGGCTGCAACATATGGAGATATTATATTACTACGAGTGGAGGATGATAATGACAAGTCAAATCAAGACCCTGAATGGAAGCAACAAGGATTTAGCTCAGAAGAAACTTGGAAACGATACAAATTGGAATGTATGATGACTTTTTATAGTATGGGTAAAGATGAATTAGCTGGTAGTGATCTTAAATCAAAATAAAAAGTATAGATAGACCAATTTGTTTTTATTAGTATTTATTTGTTTTGATTGGGTGTCAAGGGCCAACGATTTATCCACTATTAAACCGATATTTTTTTCCTTTTTCCTTTTTTTTTTTTTTTTTCCTTTTTTCTTTTTTTTTTTTTTTTTTTTTTTTTTGTCTGTTATCTCGTCCTTCATTTTAATTTTTTTTTTTTTTTTTTTTTTTTACCTTACATGTCATTGAACGAAATTTTATTCAACATAATTGCTTTGTCTGCTAATTTATATGGACTTATTACCATTCATCAAATTGCTCCAGGTAAAAATATCAATGGAAAAGAAGAAATGGGTTGCCCTGAAAAAAAAAAAAAGAGTTGAAACTTACTTTTGAGACTTTCAAGATATGCAATATGGTGGACAATATCAGGTAACACACTAATGTATTCTCGAAACATATATTAATCATCTTCTTTTTAGTTCTTGACTATCTTAGGTTTAACTGCTTCCACGCTTGCTATGACCTTCAAACTCCTTCGGTATCTCAGTTCCTCCTTGTTTCATGGTCAGAATCAATAGGTTTTTTTTTTTCTATACAAAATAATGGTTATAACTCTTTTATATATATATAGGACCTTACATATATCTTTCCAATTTAGCTACTCCTGTAAGTATACCAGTGGATATTAAGATAATACAATAGTGATCAGTTGTGTTTTTATTTTTTTTTTCTCTTACCAACTCACATTTTTTTTTCTGGGTATATTTAGGTGGAGGGACTGATATCCTTTTTGTATTGGTCGATGGCTTTATATGATCGAGAATTACTAGTTCCCAAGGATACTCCATTTGTTTTACCTTTCTCTTTAGACTTGGCTTTACATTTATGGCCCACAATATTTTTGTATATTGATATGTTTGTATTCAAACCTGGATTTAAAGCGTCTACTCTTGATGTCTGCTCTTTATTCTCTTTTTCTGTTGCCTATTACTTTTGGGTGGAACACTGTTTCCAGAAAAACAAGTTCTATGTCTATCCATTTTTGGCACTCTTTTCTGATTTACATCGGTTTATCTACTTTATGGTATGTGGTGGTCTCTGTTCGATAATGTATCATCTGGGTAAGTATTAAAATAAAATAAAGAACAAAAAAAAAAGGTATATAAAAACATATATTAAAACTATCAATGCTTCTTCTTTTTTTCTCAATAGGGGCTTATGCTCATAATATCTATCATGGACAAATCAAAAAATCAAAAACGGTTTAGTCTTTGTAGTCATCATTTACCTTTTAGATCTTATATCTTACTCTTTTTTCCCCTCGTATATGTTTCTATATTTATTATTATGGTATTACTTTCAATTATCATTCCAAAATCATCAATAAAATAAATATTTTTATTCTTCCATCCTTACAAATATACCCCCCCCAAAAAAAAATGCCATTATCATGAATAAACTATATATATACCGTGTATCTATAAACTATCAAATCTAAGATGCCTTGGAAGATCCAAAACCACCAAAGCCCATCATTTTAGTCATTTCATCATCTTGATCTTCTTGAGCCGCTCGTTTCTTTTCTTCCTTCTTTTGACGTTTTCGTTCCTTTCTTCGCTGTTTTTCATCATGTTCTTGTTGTTTCAATTCCTCTACCCTTGATTGTAAATCTTTTATAAATAAAACAAAAAGTTAGTGTTACCTTCACTTTATAGTAATGTTCATTTACCATATTCCTTGTTTGCTTGAGGATCTTCCTTTTTCCGTTTCAAAGCTTCCAGTCTTTCTTTGACAGATGATACTGAAGCACGTTCTACTTTCATTGATACACCAAGCTTAGATTGATCTAATATATATATATATAAGTGAATAAGTAGTTGAGTATTATCAAGATCATCTTTTTTTTATATAACTTACGTCTTCGACCATTGATATGATCAAGATAACCTTTGCTATCTTTGAATACAGAATCACATAATTCACAATAAAAGCCTGGTTGACTCTTATTATCAGCTCCACCAGTAACGATTTGTATCTTGCCCACATTATTATCCAGAATCACCTTTTCTTCACGACTTTTGAGCATTGTCTTTGGTTGTTCAGGAGGTTCATTCTTATCCTTGAGTGGTGGAAGTCCTCGTTTTTTTCGATCTGCATTGATAGCATCTAATCTTTCCTTTGCTTCTCGTTTAGCAGCTCGTTCTGCGTATTCAGCTTTATCCCATGTACGTCGGAAATCCGTATCTTTCTAATAATAATAAATTAAATAATAATAATAAAAAAAAAAAGAATCATAAATAAGCTTAATCATATATTTTCATTTCAACTTGGATCTAATAAGGACAACTTACAGCTTTTCCTGCACCGTAAGCGGACATTGTTTATTAAGAAAAAAAAAAAGGGAAGAGAGGCGAAGAAGAAAGAAAAAAAAAAAAGTGTAACAGAAGAAAGTTGTGGTGGATATTTAAAAGTCAGACAAAGTTTTTGATATTCTGTTTTCAAAGAGTGGTTCTCTCTTTTTTTTTTTTTTTTTTTTTTTTTAAATAAAAAGATCTATATGGATGAAGAATTGACAGTTTCTATATTAACAAATGAAAATCATATTTTTTAATAGAAAAAAAAAAAGAAAAAGGTTGGGATTAAGAAGTCAGGGGGGAAGAAATTCAAAAAAAGTTAATTTCAAGTCAATGCGTTCAAATAATCAATTCATCATTGGCTAAAAGAAATAAATATATAAATTTTGTGTTCATTATCCGCTTGTTCTAAATAGACATCATTGACGTGAGGGTGGTTTTTTTTTTTTTTTTTTCCCATGACATAGTTTTTGTGTCTCCTAAACGTATTGAACTATAAAAAAAAAAAGAAAAATGAATATATAACAAAATAAAAAGGGTTATTGACAAATGTAAATATATCTATATATATATATAAAAGGGATCTACGTCTTTTTTTTTTTTTTTAAAAAAAAGGACACGTTACTACAAAAAAGAAACATAAACGCATGTTAATAGATGAAAATGGACAGCTGTGATAGAAAGACGCACGTGGCTGATCTTTAACCTTTTTTTTTCCCTTCTCCCTTTCTTTCTTTCTTTCTTTCTTTCGTTCTTTCTTTTTGTTTTCTCCTTTTGTTTTTATTATTCCATTACTCTCCTTCCTTCCGTTCCCTCCTAACCTCCTCTTTTCTTGTTTTTTTTTTCTTTTTATTTTTCCTTTTTTTTTTTGCCTATTTTATAACTCATGGACCATGATTCCAATACGACAAAGAATACAGTTTATGAAAATAAAAACAAGTCTCGACGTTGGTCAAACTGTTTTGGTCTTGTCAACAAGTTCAAACGTTTAAAGAATCGTTTATCAGTTATTCATTCTGATACTACTTCTTTATCCATTCAACAACATGGTTATCAAAGAAAATCTACTCCTCCTCCTCCTTTACGTCATGGTAGGTTTCACCTAAAAGAAGAATTATTTATTTATATTTTTTAATTCCATCTTTTTTTTTTTATAGTTTATCAACAGGAACAACAACTCTCTGCATCAACTATTGCCACTCCTAGTCCTCATTTATCAAGTCTTGAATCTATTGAACAAAATAATTTATCAACACTCACAAACAACAACCTAAGACCTTCTCTATCTCCACCTCCTCGCCACAATAAATCAATTGGAAAAGATCGCGCTATTGGTGACACTGCTGGTAATTGTCTTAATGATTGGCGTCAATTCACATCCTCTTATCAAAAAATGAACTTGCGACTTTCTCTCGATACTGAATTTATCCATCATCGACAAATCAATACTACAAGTAATATCAGTGATAGTCCTATTGATATTGTTTCTGTTAGAGATTCAATGATTACATATCAAGAAGATGATGCCTCTACCTTACGCGCTAATTCAAGTACTATATCCTATAATAGTTCCATGATACCTCTGGCTCCTTCTTCGGTTCCTTTCCGAAGTGGTACACTAGGTCATCCTAAATCCCTCAAGAATCAATCAGCTGGACTGCTACCTCCTTTACCTTCGGTTCCTGTTTCCGGTCAACCTAGTTCTTCTTCTTCTTCTTCTTCTTTTTCTTCTTCTTCTTGCCGTCTATCCATGGATTCGGATTCACGCTCATCTTCCATCGATTTACCTCTGAAAGAACGTCGTCGTCGAAGAAGTCCTTTGATGTTTGGTGACAATGATAGACTTACATTACCTATACCTCGCAATGATATCATACAACAACGTAGACTTCCGGATAAAAATCATCATCGTTCACCACCACCACCATCATCATCATCATCATCATTATCAAAACTACCTGGCATCGATTCAACTACAATACATAATGACATCAAACTACGATCCAGAGAAATGGCTATGCAACAATTGGAAGGAACCCAACCACTGGATGGTAAGATAGTTAGTATGCCTCGAATAGCTTCAACAAAGTTATTGGATGAACAACTTATAGCGGCTGGAGATCCAACATTATTGATAAACAAGGCTCAATATGACGCTGTTGTTTCTCGTACTATTCAACAACGACGACCTTCTTCTTCCCTTGGTCAACATGTCCCTCTCTTGACTCCTTCTACTGCCAATACAATACCTTCATCTTCTCCTCCTCTTACCTCTTCCTCTCCTGGTGCTGGTTCAAACAAGATCACTGGAAATTCAAATATCACCCCTAGTACAACATATCCTTCTTTTTTACCTACTCCATCTACTTCTTCATCAAATCATCATACCTCCAATTTATTTTATTTCCCATCCACTCCCAATTCTATGGATGCTTATACTTGATATATATACATATAGTATAGATTAGTATTCCCATCTCTCCTCGTATTCTATTTTTCCTTTTTTTGATCAAAGTAATTGATCCTTCTTTTTTTTTTTTTAATATATATATTACCTTGTAAAGAAATAAAAAAACGTCACTGGCTGATACTACGTCGATTTTCTGAATGAATGAGAACGGAGACCAAAAGCAACCAATCAGAGCTCGTTTCACTAAGGCTTGTTTACTCAATCCCAAAGTGATTTACCTTCCCTTTTTTTTTTTTTCTTTTATCTTACCTTTCTCTTTTCTTTTTTCCTTTTTTTCTTTTCTTTTTTTTTTTTACGCTCTTTTTTTTTCGTTACATATAAATCCAAAGCGACATGAGTGATACACCTGAAAAACCTGAAAAGAAGGAAGTGACTTCTACTGAACATATTAATCTCAAAGTAGTGGGAAGTGTAAGTATAACTTAAACAATAGAATAGGACACGTGTAAAGGATTTTTTTTTTTTTTATGATTCACCTTTATTATTATTATTATTATTAAAAGGATAACAATGAAGTATTCTTCAAGATCAAACGTACAACACCACTTCGTAAGTTAATGGATGCTTATTGTGAACGACAAGGAAAGAGCGCAGGTTCCGTACGATTCTTATACGATGGCAATCGTTTACTACCAACCAATACTCCAGACGAAGTAAGTTAATTAATGTTTTTATTCTTATCTCATTCTTACCTTTTTTTTTTTCTTTTTTTTTTAATAATAATAGTTGGATATGGAAGATGGTGATAGTATTGATGTGATGGTGGAACAGATAGGTGGCACTTTCTAGATAGGATAGCTTTTACTGTATGGAATTCTCTTTTTTTTCTTTTCTTTTCTTTTTTTTTTTTTTACGTTGAAACTCAATAAATAAAAATGAAATCAATGTTTTTTTATTGCAGTCTTGTGTATCTCTTCAAAATATGATTGACTAATTATTATTATTATTATTATTATTATTATTATTACGCTTATACGTTATGCAGCAAAATGTAGTAAGTTTACAGGCCATTTTCTGAGTTTTGTAGACTTATTTTTTTTTTTTTCACAGTCGAGAAAATTAGGTCGGGTTAGGTTAGTTAAACATAGGTCACCAAAATGGAAATGGGTCAAATGAATTTTAATTGGGTCAAGTTTTTCAATGTGGGCCAACTCCGCGAAAATGGGTCAAGCTGGCAGAAGTGCCATCCTTTTATTTTTGATTTCCTTTTTTGGATTAGTACGAAAAGTGAGTCCAAGATCAGGTCATCATGCTGTATTTCAGTCTCTTTTTTTTTTTTTTTTTTTTTTTCCTCTTATCTTTATATCTATCATGGCACGTACCGTACAAAATTTCATCAGAAATAAAAAACTACAAAAACAACAAAAATTACTGCAACAAGAACAAGATGCTGATACAGACGATGAACAACCAGGTATGTTACTTTTTATAATTTTCTTTCTAAATAAGCTAATATCATTTACCCTTTTTTTCCCATTATTTGGTAGCGAACAAACGACAGAAAAAAGCTATTTCTAAACAGACTACCAAACGACGCCAGGCTAAGGACGAAAAGAAAGAAAAGCAAACTGCCAACCAAGGTCGACAAGAAGCTCTTCAACTAGAAAACCCAAATCGCAAACCGTGTCCCACATGTATCGCTGCTGGGCGTCATGAATTGGCAAAAACTCATTCACGCTCCTCAAGTAATTTATGTCCTGATCAGAAAAAACGACAAAAGGTCAAGAACGAAGAACTTTCTGGTGCTCCTCTCCGAACTCACACGATCAAACATGGCCTGTATGGTTTACTCCTAGATATGACCGATGACGAAAAGACTCAGTTTGTTCAAGGAGTGGAAACTGTTGTGGACTTCAATCGCCAACTTGTGATCAAGGGTCATCTCTTTTTATTATATTTCTTCACATATCGTCTTGATGCCGGGTTACCTTTGCTCTCATGTTTCTTTCAACAAGCTTTCTTCTATGGTATCTTCCAGTTACTACTAGGTGGCAAATTCACCAATCAGTCGACTTTCGATGCTGCAACACGTGATAATATCAATTTTGTGTTTCGTCGATTTATCCAGCAATTTCCTCTGGCACGATGTGAAAAGGTGTCCTCCCCTATTGGTCGATCTCCAATTGCTTTCAGTGGTATTCTATCCTCAACAGCACAAACCTATTCAACTCATCTCCTTTCTCATGTTGTCGAAAATTTTGATGGATTCTATATAGCATATTTACAAGGCCGCCTTCGACGCATGATTCCTGTAAGTATATCTACAAGAACAGTAAAGGCAAATCAGTACAAATCTTCTCCTTCTCATCTCTTTTTTTTTTTTTTTTTTTTTTTTTTTTACTCGTGTGTAGGAACTGGCACAAAATCATGCTATGCATTTTGCTCACTTTGTTTACCAATCCACCGTCAATGATGACAAGTTCCCTCCAGTTTGGCCAGAAATTGAATACGATCCAGCTATTGACGACAAGCTCAATGAATCACTGTTGACCATCATGGATGAAGCAAGTACCGAATGGAACAATATACATGAATTGATTACTACGGAAGAAGCGCGACGTCGAAGTGTACAAGCATCTCGTGGCTCGTCTATAGCTAGCTCATCGACAGACCCACTCCCGGAGTCAATGGACATCCCGTCTCCAGCCTCAAGTGTAGGAAGTATAGGTATGACACAACTGGACCTTGAAACACCAAATCCTGTACATTCAGCGAAATCTATTACGACTGCAACAATCTCCTCCTACCCAGAATTTTTCTTACCTGTCATGTTTGATATCTTACGCAAGATGGAACAATGGAATCAAATAGACTCTCAACTACCAGCCATACCTCAGAATGAAGCAAAACGCACGTGGACATATCATTTTTTATCTGGATTGCCTGAATGGACACGATTAGACCATCGCCGCCGCTCATCGTTGACTCGCGCTATTACAAATATTATCAATGAAGGTGTACGATTTATTCCAGAGAAATTACCTGCTGGCTTCAGCGCTGAATCTATTATGCATATACAAAACGCCATTACTACAGCACAAACAGAGATTCGCGAAGGAAGATTTGCACCACCAGTATATCTGGCAAAGCAGCAAGCAAGACTATTCACTATCATACCCATTCCAAGACTCACACGCAAATATATACACATCGATCATCAATCTCTTGGAACAATACTAAAACATTTTGGTCTAGGACGTTTGGCTAGTCCATCTTCTACACCGATCCCACCAAACCAGCCTCACCCGAATTTTAATATGTTTGACTTACGGAAGCTTAAAAGGTAAGAAAAAGGAGAAGAATGATCTAGTACTAATCTGGTTTTGTTTCATTGAACTAGACATGGAATTTTCGAAAACAGTTTTACGACAGATGGCTATGCAACCTCCTTTCCCTTCAAAAAAATAGTGAATCAAGACCGATTGCCTTCTCTTTCGATTGACGATATTACCAGTGAAGATATGCAAGAATGCAAGGTATGGGGGGTAGACCCTGGGGTTACTGAAGTCTTCGTGGCTGTCGACAATAGCGATCCTTCCGAACGACACCAGGTACGAAAGTTTTCCTCAGCAGAGTATTACGTGAAAGCTGGATATAAGAAAACGAACAACACTATTTGTGAAACGAAACAATCTCAAAATATCGATCGACTTGAATCTTCAATACCGTCGCCCAAAACAAGCAGTATGGATGGTATACAATTGTATATTGAACGATTACTTGATGTTTTACCCCAATTGGTCCAATTCTATGGTACTGAAATACAACGGCTGCGATTCCTCAATTACATCGGGAAACAAAAGGTACAAGACGAAAGGATAAATATCTTCGTTAATGGCGGCAAGAAATACAATCCGGATCCTGATCATCATCCAAGTGAAGCAGTTGTCATGGCTCGAACTAGAACAGATGGAACGACGCGAAGAAAAAGAAGACGTCCACCACCGCCATCCTCTTTTGACGATCAACTACCACCATCCTCATCTGATGAACACCCTCCATCTACAGCAAAGGAATCAAAATTGTAAGTAGTCTTTTTTTTTTTTTTTTTTTTTTTTTGGTAGGATCGAGGACAGATAGACAAACATCTTTTTTTTTTTTTTTTTTTTTAGGAACAAGTGGAAAAAGCTTCCTTTCAGCCAAACACCAAGCAATATAACCACTGTCGTATGTGTAGGGGATGGATCATTTGGAAGACGCATGTTCAGAGGGAAAATACATGGTCTTGCAAATATTTTTCGGAAGCTACTTCGCAAGGCAGAACAACAAGGAAGATTGATAGTGGCTAACATCGATGAATATCTCACTAGTCAAGTTTGCAGCAATTGTGGTACTAAGTCCTTGGAAAACATAAAAGTTGGTGAATCTAAATTGCATGCCGTCCAATCATGCACAAGTTGTGGACGTGTATGGCAACGGGATCATAACGCTGCTCGTAACATACATTCTCTGGCTATGAACTTTATCAAAAGTGGATCTCGACCTTCGGTGTTCTCTCGATTGCAACAATAATCCGGATAACAAACATCCGCGACGGTTAAACGCTTGCGTTGTAAGTAAAAAAAAAAAAGAAAAAGAAAAAAGTAGGATTTGAAGGCTCTCTTATTTGGAAATATCTGGTAAGTGCATGATTGACCCAATTTGGCAAGATGAATCCATTTTCACTTGTGTGACTCACTTTCATACTAACCGTCCCATTTCTATTTTGTAGGCTCATTTTCATTATGCTGACCCAACCTTTTTTTCTCAACAGTAGTCCATATTAATCATGTTACCTATTAAATCCAAAAAACCACTCACCTTGGTATTTCCTTTGGATAAATCGAAAAATAAGGTAATGCATTTATTATTAGTTACGATGGCATCAAATAATAATAATAATAATAATAATAAACTGACATTGTCTTCTGAAATTAGATTTTACTTGGATTTAAGAAACGCGGTTTTGGCATGAATAAGTTCAATGGTAATTGTCGCTCTCCCTCTCTCTTTTTTTTTTTTTATTTTTATTTTTATTTTTATTTATTTTATAGGGTTTGGAGGGAAATTGGAAGCTGGTGAAACTGTATTGCAAGCTGCGCATCGTGAATTGACAGTAAAACTCTATTGATGAATTTTTTTTTTTTAATATATAAAACTGATATTCATAATTTATAGGAAGAATCCATGATTAAAGCTCAAGATATGAAAAAGATAGGTATCAACTTTTTTACTTTTGAAGATGATCCTGTAGGTCTTGAAGTTCACGTTTATTTTGTAACTGATTATCTTGGTACTCCAACTGAGTAAGTAAAATAAAATAATATAAATTATATTATTTAATAATATTATTATTTATATCTAGAACGGAAGAAATGCGTCCTGAATGGTTTGATTATGATACAATCCCTTATCCAAAAATGTGGACAGATGATAAACAATGGTTACCAATTGCTTTAGAAGGAAATTATTTTTTGGGTGAATTTCATTTTGCAAAGGTAACAAATAATGATATATATAATATATATATATAATCTTAACCTTTTTTTCTTTTTGATATAGGATCAAACTACCATTTTATCACAAAATCTTAGCGTAGTGACAGATCCTCCTATAGAATTTAATCTTGATCAACGAACTTTATAAAATAAAAATACAATATAATAGTTAGTATGTAATATTGGGGTTAATGTCCTTTTTGGGGATGGTTCAGTCAAGTTGAAATATTTTTGTTTACCGCTACCATTTTCTTTTCTCTTTTTTTTTTCCCTTCTTTTCCTCTTTTTCTTTCTTTTTCTTTTTTATTTTATATTTTATATTTCATATTCATGATCTAATTACTTTGATATATTATTATATTATATTTTTATAAACTTATATACATTCTTTTCTTTATACATATATACATGTATATATTTATAATTTAAAATACATACTTATTTTTCTTTCATTCATGTCTCATTATCCACACTCACACCGTCGTCAACATTCAACTACTGATGATAAAGAACGTGTACCAACAAGACCAAGTTTAGATCATACTCTTAGTCATGCTTCTTCTTCTACTGGTTCAACTCATTTAACTTACTTACGATCAGCTATTTCTGAATATTCAACTCTTGACGATCCAATTCCTCCTTTGGCCTTAACATTGACATCTTCTTACGACAAACAAATATTATTACAAAAAGAAACACAACTCATGCTGGTACTTGCCTCTTTTTTATGTGTCATACAATGTTTACATTACTCTTCTTGGATACTTCCTTTCGGTTGGTTAGTTTTTGGTTTATATAATGCATTCTTTGGTTGGCAACAAGCGCGTCTTCTTTGTTTAGTTGGTCAGTGCTTAGTGATAGTATCAGCAGGTGTTACTTCAATAGCATACGTATGGTCGGTCATATTATCGTTATCATCTTCTTCTTCCATATACAAAAGTGTGACGATTGCTGCAGCTGATGCGCTATGGCCATTCTATGATTCGGGCAAGTTTAGTGGTACAATGGGCTTTACTTGGTCTCATGGGGCCTTGTGGATCTATTGCCTGGGGTTGTTTCACATGGCTCAACGTTTGTGCAACCTTCAACAGAACGAAAAATTGGCTTTGGAACAACAATTAGCTCAATCTCAAGCACAGGTGGATCTCTATTTGGATCAAATCGCAACCTTTCGTCAAAACTTTGTACAAACATTGGAACGGGAAATTCAAGAATCTACTATGATGGTCATGACAACATTAGAACAATTCTCTCCTATCACTATTCTCAACAATACACATGAACTATTAAGCTCTTGTAGTATGCCTGTACCTGTCACCAATATTGCTGCTATTCATACTATCGTCAATCAAGTTGGTCATATCGGTACTCACTTACATCTTCTATCAAGACTTTTACGACAAGAACAAGCTTATGTTAGTCCCATCTCACGTGAATTCGATATTAGTGAATTGATTCAAAATGTAGGTGATGCTCTTGCTGCTATGGCTTCCAAACAAGGTATATCTGTTATTCTCTATCATATGGATAATGTTTTACATTGTATTACTGTCTTGGGTGATGAAGATGCTATTAAACATGGAATTATGTGTGTAAGTAGAAATAAAACAAAATCATTCTATATTTTGTCAAGGTAGCTCATCTTTTTTTTTTTTTTTTTTTTTTTTTTTTACCTTTCTTTTAGCTTCTACGCAATATCATGGAAGGATGTACCCCAGGCGCCTGCATTGAGATTGGACTGAATGTTGAATCACATGGTTCGGATCGACTACAAATCACATTTGATATCACACAAACAAGATCTCATGCTATTCCACAAGGGATTCCGTCTACAGATCTACCGCTTTCTCTTTACACAACAGAAATTATACGATATTCAAATGGTACTTTATCAGTGGACAAAATCAACGACACAAGTACTCGCTATCTGGTCCTTTACAACTTACAAGCAGGATCCGATAATGCAAAACGACGACTTTTGATGGAACGTTCGATACATGATTTACACAACAATATTCAATATGCTAGTGAACCAACTTTGAAAGAATTGTTTGAATTTGTTGAAAAATTATCAGGCATCCGGATGATTCTTTATGCAACCGAAAAAAGTATTTTCGCTAAACATGTCACCAGCTGTCTTGCAAATTGGAACGTAGATATTAGTCATATGCCTACATCAGTGTTCACTTCAACCATGTCTAGCTCTACATTCAACTTACTCAATAATGTTCCTCTTCCTGGTACTGTATCTGGCACAACTTCAGCGTCATCCACCAGTACATCCACTTCCAATCCACATAAGGCACCTACACCAGCAACTGAAGAAGATCATATCCATTCTACTCCACCCATGTTTTTATTGATTGACAATGATATTGCGACTTTGGAACGACAACTTCAAGAATTTAGAACACAACAACAACAACAACAACAAGAACAACAACAGCAACAGCAACAACAGCAACAACAGCAGCAACAGCAGCAACAGCAACAGCAACAACAGCAACAACAAGAACAACAACCAACGACGCCACATGTATTGATACCCGTTCAACAAGAATTACCTTCAAAACGACATCGTCGGCAATCTCAAAAAACCATTGCTATCATTTATTTTTCATATCTCAAGGATTATCGACGTGTACGCGAAGTAGTTTTACAAAATTCATCAGCAACCATTCATCCTCCACGTGTTCTCATTGTACCAAAACCTTGTGGTCCTCGACGATTTTTGACTGCACTACATACAGCATGGATGGATGCTATCGTGGATCCTCAATTTGCTCCTATGGCCACTTGTCCCTTGAATTATCCTGCCTGGATGGTAATACCGAATTCTGTCTCCACTCCTCCTACTCCAGGTACTGATACGAAAAGGTTATCCCCAGGTCCCCGTTGTGATGATGGAAACTATTTTTCTACTCGACATTATTCAAATCCTGTTGGTTCCAAATCTCCTTCGACTGGATCTAGCAATCGCTCACCATCCATAAATCGCCGTCTTCGATCTCACTCAAATACATTCCATCCTTCCAGTATCAACAGCAATCGACGCATGACTGATTTATCCTTCACAACAGAAACAGGACATGATCGTGCCACATCATTAGCAACAGCAAGTCTGCCTTTGGATTCTCATCAAGGTAATCTCGATTCATCAGGTACCGCAAGTCCTCTTCGAATATCTATGGTCGCTGAAAGGGAAATGATCACTCCACAGGCAGTTACTGATACACAACCCACTACAACCACTCCTCCATCGAATGAATTACATATATCTTCCAATTTACTACCTTCATCATCTTCACCTGCATTATCATCAACAAACATATCTCTTTCTACAGAAACTGAAGCACCATCACTAACAACAACAAATCAAGCATCAACTCCTCTTGGTGATCATCCTTCGGATTCAAATCCATCAGAAAATCAAGTATCCTCCTCTTTATCTAGTACTACTACTACTCCTCCTTTACCAATGGCTGGTCCATCTGCTACGGAACTTTCTACTGCTGCCACTCCTGTCTCAACATCAGCATCGTCCACCACAGCCACGGCAATAAACACAACAACAACAACAACAACAGCAACAACAACAAGCCCTCCAACGACATCACAACAACGGAATTTGAGATTCAGGATAAGTAACCGCAAAAAGAAGGATAAGAACAAACATACTCCCTGGTGGAGCCCTCCTATCAAGGTGTTGATTGTGGAAGGTAAACTGAAACAGAAGAAAGAGAGAAAAAGGAATGCAAAAGGGGAAGAAAAAGGGGAAAAAATTTTAACATGACTTTTTGATTTTTTGTTATTATGATAATAGATAATATGATTAATCAAGCTATTTTATCAACCTGGATGAAGAAACACAATATTAAATATGAAGTAGCTAGTGATGGGAAACAAGCTTTGGAAAAATGGAAAAAGGGTGGCTTTCATCTTATTTTGGTATGTCTTTTTTTTTTATAGATCTGACAAGACTACTGAACTGACTTCTCTCTTTTTTTTTTCTTTTTTTTCTTTTTTTTTTTTTTTTTTTGGTTGATGATATCTGTTAGATGGATATTCAGTTACCTGTGATGAGTGGTATTGATGCAACAAAGATGATTCGAGAAATTGAAAAGCAAGAAAACATCGGTGTATTGCCTAGCAAATGGAATGAATTGGAAACCAAGGATGACTTCGCAGAAACAGCAAGATCAACATCACCAACACCTTTGCCATTAGAAGACGAAGGAGCAGTGAATGATAGGTTAGATGACGGCACTTCACAACAACCACAGCAACAATACAAACAACGTACACCAAGTAAAGCATCATCAACATCAAGTACTAGGGCAGCAGCTTTCCAATCACCAGTTATCATTGTGGCATTGACAGCATCATCTCATGAATCAGATCGACAAGCAGCATTATCCGCTGGATGTAATGATTTCCTTACAAAACCTGTCAGTTTGGAATGGTTGGAAAAGAAGATCATGGAATGGGGTTGTATGCAGGCATTGATTGATGTAGAAGGATGGCGCGAATGGAAACGATCAACATCTAGTCCAACAACGAATTCAGCAGCAACATCGTCGTTGGCACAAAGCAGTGTGATGGCAAAAACTTCATCATTAGACAAGACATTGGCAATACTAAAATTCAAAAAGGAAATACCAACCAGATCACCACCACCATCACCAAGAGAGGAAGAGAATAGGGTTTTACCATCGCATATGAAAACAACAACTCCAACAATCAATGAATCAAGCACATCAAATATAGACAAGACTCATGGGATTCTTTTACAAGGTTCATCCAGTTTGGTCAACAATAAACGCATGACAACAAAACCAAAAATGGCGCTTCGGGAACCTTTCTCATGATTTATCTATAGGAACGATGGAAAAAGGAGAAACTGAATAGGCTGGTTTATTATGATTATTATGATTATTATTATTGTTACTTTATCATTATTATTGTTATTATTGTTATTATTGATTGTTCACAGATGGTTAGTGATAGTATAGTTTAGTATCTCTTTTATTTATTTTATTTTTTTTGTCTTTGTTTCCTTTTTTGATTATTTTACTTCAAATTCACTCAAACATATCATTTGTATATATCATTGATATATATTCAAAATTATAATAATAATAAAAAAAAATCATTCGTTCTTTATCACCCTCATTATACTTGTTATATTTTGCCAATTTTACACTTTTGTAGCTTCACGTTCTTCATTTCATGTTATCTCCAACCTTCTTTTTTTTTCATATAGGAGACAAGATCAACATGAAAGGGGTGTGTGTAACGGCATTTAAGGAGACATCAAAGAACAATAAAAGTTGATATTTTCTTTTATCCTTTTTTCTTTCTTTCTTTCTTTTCTTTTTTTTTTTTTTTTTTTTTTATCTTTTATTATTATTTATAATTCAACAACCCATTCCATTCTTTTTTAAATAAGAAATCCTTTCCTTTCCTTTCTTCTAATTACTGATAATATGGCCACCAAGACATTTACACAACAACGAGCTATTCTTCGCCCCAACAAGAATGCAGCATTTTTTGCTCATGATGACGATGATGACGATGATGATGATTTATACTCGATGACGGATGATGATGCCAGTAGTTCCATGGTATCAATCAATAGCAGCAATAATGCAGATACACTAGTACTTGCTCAATTTCTTGCTACCACCGGTCCTGAAGAATTTTTGAAACCATCCAAAAAGCAACAACAAAATCCTCAATTCCGTCGTGCTTCTCGTCTTTTCAATCGATTACGAAAAAAGGGGTCGACACCATTCTTATCTCTTCACAACAATAGTAATATATCCACAATCAGCACCATCCGATCCACAGCAACAAGTGAAAAACAACAAAAATCAACTTATATCCCGTTACCAGTCTATCAACCACCATCATCCACTTCTGGTATTAATACTCATCTTCCACCTACCCATCAACGCTCAACACAATCACCACCTCAACCCTCACCTACACGATCTATTACTTCATCTACCTCACGACGTCAGCTTTCTTTACGAGATTCAGGTATTTATAGTGATGTGTCAGAAAAAGAAGATATGATTGTTCCACCAGTCCCACCTCCTTCACTTCCTGCCAAATCGCAACATCGACCATCACCTCAACGTCCAGCACCACTTCCACCTTCTGTTGCATCTGCAGCCATTGCATCAGCCACCGCATCCATCCAACAACAATCATCGACTCATCCCATCAATCGTACAGTCTCCAGTACATCGGCTACTTCTATGACAACGGAACATCGGTCCGTGCTCCGCCATTCTGGTAGTGTACCTGCAGCCGCTTTGAAACGACGATCTGTCCGTGTCCGCCATATGCAAGTGCAAACTGATCCACCCAAGGAAGATGAACATGTGTGTTCCCAATGTCATCAACCAAAACAAGAAAAACGTCGTACCAGTTGTCCATCCGTCTTACCCACAGGCCAGATGAAACAAAAGGATCATCAACAACTGCAGCTTTTGGCCATGATCGAACAACTCAAGCAACAATTGGCCCAGGAACAACAATCAAGATTACAATTGGAATTGGCTATGACTCGACAGCAAACTGAACAACAAGTCAAAGACGTAGCTCAAGAAAAGGATCGTTGGAAAGGGGATTGTCTTTGGTTGAATGATCGTATTGCCTTGTTGCCAGAATAGGTAATGTGTCATCCTTTTTTTTTTTTTTTTTCCTAAATACTCCCTCTCCCTGCGCTTGTGATCACCACATGTTGTTATTTTTATTCCATTTCTTAGTCCTTCTCTTTCTTTTTTTTTTTTTTTTTATTTATTGATTGATTTATTATCATCACCCATTCTCTCTTTTTATATATATATCTCGTATTATTATTACTACTATTATTACTATTACTATTATTATTATCATCATCATCACTATTATTCTTCGTTAGTTTGTGCTTATATTTTTGTCCTTCCTTCTCGAAGCCTATTTTTTTTTTCGAATGGATCCATTCGGATACAAATCCCTCTTTTTTTTTTTTTTTTTTTTTTTTTTTTTTTTACTGATACACTTGATTCATTCATTTATCATCGTGCTTTTTCCTTTAATAAATTATTTTTTTTTATATATCTCCTTCTACCCTTTCCCCTTCTGCTTTATTGACTATACATGATCTCCTGATATAAATAGAATAGTCCTTTGGCTATAATGACATGTGGTGATGGATTATATGTGATGATGGATTATATGTGATGATGGATTATATGTGATGACGGATTATATGTGATGATGGATTATATGTGATGATGGATTATATGTGATGATGGATTATACGTGATGATGGATTATATGTGATGATGGATTATATGCGATGATGGGTGATATAATGTAATGAAGTAGTGACTACAATATTTGTCCCTGTGGTACCTGGAACAGCCGCGGAATACAGAAAACATTAGGTTTGAAATTTTCGCCCAGCCAAATCTAATACAAAACATTGGAGGAATTTTATCCAAATTGTCGCTCAGCGTCGAGCAGATGCTACTTGCATAAATCATTTATAGTATGAATGGTAAGTATCAGAAAATACGATTACTACTACTACTTCTTTTTCTATGATGAAAGACTACACAAAATGAAATAATCATATGAAAGGGTGGCTTAAGGTGGAGTTTAAAGAAACCAACCAATGATCCGAAAAGCAGATAAAGTTCTAAATAAACAAAAAAATCTGTTTTTTTTCTTTTCTTTTTTTCTTCTCTTTGTCAAATACAGTGTTTTCAAAGTTTTTTGTCGGGTCACAAGAAAATGTTTTTCGTGATGTTATAAAATAAAACATCGTACTTTCCCAAAATGAATGTCGCATTACCACTTTTTTTAGATATCGCTTTAGAGATGTCGGTAGAGTATGTCATTGATTGATGATTGATGATTGATGACTGATTGTTAGCTGATTCTTTTCAACAGGCCATATTTGGAAAAAAAAGAAATATATTTTTTATATTGTATCATCATAATATTCACAGTTAAGACAGGGGTATACTAATGTAATATTCATATCTTGTGATGTTGATGTGAATTTGCATAATAGTTCCTTTCTTTTTTTTTAAAAAAAAAAAATCATTTACTGGGGTCTTCTTTGTTTATTTTCATTAACTGAGACATTCGATCGATCGATAACGAATGTAAATTTGCATAATAGTTCCTTTTTTTTTTCTCTTTTTTTTTCTCTTTTTTTTTTTTTCTTTTTCTTTTTGAAATCTCTCTTGGTGTTCAAAGTGAATATCAACCTGTACAGCAACATATAAAAATATGTTATCGCCTCTTCGGAGGACGTATTTAATGCTACCCTACAGGTAATTTGAAATAAATATAAAAAAATGGATATGTTGACTAAATAATATTTTATTTTCTGTTATTCAAAATACTCAATGGAACTACTATCACTCCTTTTCTTCTTGTTCTTTATCTTCTTATATTCTCTATTTGATTATGCGACAATTATATTTTTTTTTCTTCTGTCATTTATTTTCTATCCTTACGATATTTTATTTCCTATTTTTGCGCCATCTTATTCTTTGAATTCCGTCATTTTTTATTGAATATAGTGTAGAGCTCATTACTGTTATTCCATGAACTCAATCAGCTTTATTTTATTGAATTTATTTGAAAACCGCACTCTCTTTGACAATGGAATTGGATAGTAAGTAGTGAAAAAGAAAAAAGAATCAAATTGGCTAAACGGGTATCCTCTTGACTATTCTGTTCTTTATTTTATAGTGTCATTATGGTTGCTCCAACCGTTCATCATCCAACACCTTCCTCTTCTCCTTCCATGTTTGTCGTGATAGACTGTAAGTACACCAGAAGATAGTGGTCATATCGGTGTGTTTTATTGACTTTTATCATACTTCATCCCCTATTTCTTATGCTGTCCCTTCATATGACGTGATATTAGAAGGTATGTATTTACAAAAAAAAAAAAAAAAAAAAAAAAAAGACGACAATGTGAATACATTATTTACCCTTATATTCTTTAGTATATCTCGATCCTGTCGCGACCTACACTTTTATTCCTCCACGACGGGTTCTTCCTAGGGTCGCGTCATTGTGTTCTGATGTTGCTCGTAAGTTATAAATAATATGAATAAATTAGCGTATACTCATTTATTTCTACTATTTTACGTAACACTTCCAGGAGAACGACCTATTCTCCATCCATGCTCCCTTCGCCGCCGCACCTCCCGTCCTCCTAGTAAGTATCAATCAAACCAGTCGGATCATACGTTAACTCTTTCTTTACTTTTTATTTTCAATCCAAGTAGCGGTGAAACTAACATATCTTCCCTCGTCAACACCATCATCCGCTACATAGCCGCCATCTTCGCCAAGATTACACTCTTTTTTTTTATTTTTATTTTTATTTTTTTTTTTATTTTATTCCTTTGTATATACGTAGTCCTTTTTTATTTGATTTTTTTTTTATTCTATTATGTATATATCTGTAGTCGTTACCTTTTTATTTTATATTAGTTTATTAAATACGGTTTCACTCTTTTTATTCTTTTTCGTTCTATAAATTGGTGTGGATTCTCCATAAGCATACTATTTGGCAGTATGGATGTTAGTCTTGCCGTGTTCATATTCTTCACAATATTAATATTTGTATGTCTTCAATAAAAAAAAAAAAACAATAGTATTGTTCTATTCCATCTTATTTTATCACTTGATGATTAAATGATGAACTAATGTATGATGATTTGGGGAGAGTGATAAAGGGGAATAATGGCAATAATGACAATGGAAAGCAAACACATGACAATGGATAATGATCTTTTACACTTTATTCAAGTTGTGCATTTTATAAATCAACACTTAAAATAAATTCCATATAAAATGTAAAAATAAATATAAAAAAAAAATGATGATATTATGAAGATGAATAAATAAGAAACAAAATGACGAACAATAAACTAACTGTAAAAATTCCAAAGTAATGAATCAAATATAAATAACAATAAAAGAAAAAAAAATGGGTAAATATAGATTTGTTTGAAAGAAGAAGTAAAATAACTATCGATGAGGGGTAAATAGTAAATCAATCTTGATATTCTGTGGCAGAAGATAATGATGATGAGATCATAGGTGGACTTCCATGTACAAAAAAAAAAAAAAAAAAAAAAAAAAAAAAAAAAAGATGAATAAAAAATCCCTTATCCAGTATAAATCCATATTACCTTGGTTTTCTTCCAGGTGAATCAGTATCAGTATTCATAACCATTGGATGACTTTCCTTTGGAGCGTTCATCGAGCCAAGTTTGGTAGCAAGAGGTGGATGATCAGTTGGTGTCAACAATTCAAAACTACATAATAATTCTTCATTAACGCTCATGATGGCACCAAAGTTGTCGAATTCACCACAATAATTAGGAGCAGAGAATACCGTGACCAAGGTACGTTCATTGAAGAATTCATAACCGTCCTCAACCACCATATGAGCACGACACACCAGATCCAAATCATGTTTTGCTAAGAACTCGTTCACGATTTTCTTGCCAAAACAATAAGATACCCCACGTTCATTATCTTCCCATTCTACTGCTGTATCAGAAGGATCAGACCACAATAAATCGTTCAATAATCCATATTCAGGAACATCAGTAGGTCGCATGATGTTACGCACATCTTGCATCGAATGCAACGACGGTGATAATCCTCCGTGAACACAAAATATCTTGCTTGCCACTAGTGCTGCTATAGGTAAGGTGTTGAAGACATCCACAAACGTTTTCCAGATCTTCACATTCGTACGTCGCTTACATTCATCGTAAAAACCGTAGACTAATATATAAATATATAAATACGAAAAAAAAAAAATGAATTCACCGATATAAAATAAAGTTTCTATTTTTTTTTTTTTATTATTGACTTACCACGAGTGACAGAACCTATAGAATCAAATGAAGAGAATATTTGAATATATAATAGATTGTTTAATGGGATTATATAAACTTACCACTTTCATGATTTCCACGTAGTAAAAAGAAAGTTTCAGGAAATTTTATCTTGTAACAAAATAGTAAGAGAATAGTTTCCAAACTTTGTTTGCCACGATCCACATAATCACCCAAGAAGAGATAATTAGCATCAGGAGGGAAACCACCCTATAAAAAGAAAGTATAAGTTTTAATAAAAGTATCGTGATAGGAATTAGTTTTTACCATTTCAAATAATCGAATCAGATCATGATATTGACCATGGATATCACCCAAGATTTTGACTGGTGGATTAAGTTCCAATAAACTCTAACAACATAAAAAAGGGTTGAATCAACTCCTTAATAAAAAATCATCATCCTATAGAATCACTACTCCTTATTTGATCCACTCTATAAACTTACAGGTTGATTTACAAAGATTTCTTGAGCAGCACGACAGATGGCGACAATTTCAGAATTCTTGAAACAGATAGATTTGGACACTTTAGTAGTTTTTCCCACTTCCAAAAGTCGATCGATACATTCGTCAATATCTAAGTTTCGTCCTACAGATCGCATCGATGTTGCCGTTAATTGGTTTTGTGAAGTAAATGTAAGTTGATTGGAATCTTGGTCATCAAAAGAAGATTGTTGTTGTGGCCACATATCTCCACTATCGCGTTTATGTGCTGTTGATGTTGTAGTTGTTGTATTTGTAGTTTCTTGACTATTGGGAAATGCTTGTTGCGCTGAAGGAACTTGTTGATGAGAACTACTATCAGCTTTACCATTCTTATTAATAGAATTCCGTTGAAGACTTGAATTGACAAGAATTGAGTTGATGGATGTAGCCGTAGTATTCGAATAATCATTGTCTGGAATATCGTTACGAATCACACTAGGTCTATCTTTTCTTTTCTTTGATGTTGCATTACCCATGACTATATGGTTGTTGTTGAATATATACAAATAGATGGAAAGTAAGTTATATAAGTATGAATAAACAAAAATGAATATATATATATATATATATATAAATAAATATAAATATATATGTAACAAAATAAAAACTAAGAAGAAAAAGAAAAAAGAAAAGAGAAACAAGGGAGAAAAAAAAAATATCTAACTTTTTTTTTTTCAGTCCGTCTACGATTCACGTGGCCTAAAAATCTTTGTTGCACTTATTCTTTTAAACAACATATTTTCTTGTCATCCGATCAAATAGATCCTATTATTGATCTTGTGAAAATAGGATGAATACATTTTAAGCCCTTATATATATATACATTCATTCATATTTCATTAAAGTTACATTTTGATCCGTTGTTTAATAAGTCCTCTTTTCAGCATGAAAAAAAAAACTCAAATGAAATCCGGGGTTGAAATCCCGACAACCCATGCTTTACTAAAAAAAAAAGAAAAAGAAAAGAAAAAAACAGTTATCATCAGGTACAATTTACCATTGTATTATAAGCGATTGAATTCTTCAATCCATCTAATTACAGTATTACTTTTTATGATTGTCAGAAAGATCATGATTCGTTATTGAATCACATAATATTTATAGTCGACAATTACTACTAAAATAGGCAAAACGAATATTCATAAAACTATAATACGGTCAAACTATATTGATTTTTTTTTTCTTTATTCAAATATCAATACCAATAAAACAATCAAATGATTAACTAAAACGAATATCAACTACTCATATTATAACAAACGTATCTGATCCAAATCTTTCCGTAGTTGTCTGTTTTCCATACGTAATGCAGCATTTTCCTTTCCGATTTGAGAAAGTTGTTTTTCCAGTGAGTCCTACCATAGAAGATAATATACCATAATTAGCTACAATATTATTAAAGTGCTTAAGACCTACTATCATCGAAGTATAATCATCATTTGACGATGTGGACCCAGTATGTTTATGCTGTTGACATAAGGCACCAAAACGTCTATCAAAGGGGAGGGAAAAATGGATATACATTCTATAGTTTCACATTGGGTTGTCTTTTTTTTTTTTTTTTGAGTAACAACTTACTCCATACGATAGGATCCAAAAATGTCCGAGATAATCTGTCGTTGGGTTTCATTGTATTTTAAAAGTTCTTCAATATGAGACTGTAAAGTAGCTGCGTTCATACCAATAGATGATTTAGATCCACTCATAATGGAAGAGGATGTAGGAGGTGTTGTTGATAAAGAAGGATAAGGAATATCGTTGTTAATATGTTGTTGTTGCTGTTGATGATAATGATGATGATATTGATGATTATGATGATGATGATGATGAGAAGGAATGGATTGACTATTCGTAGAATTATGCGGAGGGGGTGATGATGATGATAAGCTGGACGAAGATGACGGTGGTGATGCTACCAATGATTGTCGCTCTACACTGACTCTTGTTGGTACAAAATCATATGATGACTCGCTTATTGTAGCTGTAGTTGTTGATGTTGTTGAAGTTGTTAGTTCAAATCGACCTATTTTTCTTGATTCAGATACACCACCTGATACCATCCATTCTTTGTCACTTCCAACACTATGATTATGCTGATGAGTGTATTGAGGTCGATTAGTTGATGGTTGCTTTGATGATGATGATCGAGAAATCGGCAAACGGCAAGGTCCTTCGTGAACTGAGGTCGTTGTAACTGGTAACATAGTTAATGAAGACATGTTGTGAGAGTGTACTGCTGTGGTCGTAGGTATTGTGCCACCATCACCGGAAACACAGTTTGAATTTGGAGTTGTATTTTGTCCACGTTGTATTTCGAATCTTGAATGTCGTTCACCTAAGAAAAAAAAAATAAACGTCATTAGTAATGAATCAACTTGAAATAGCGTTAAAAATACATATAACCTTACCTGCGCTGTCATTACTCTCTGTCTTTATCAATTGGTGAGTACTACTCTGTTGATTACCAATGTTCTCAATTTCTAGCGGTTGGGTCGTTTCTGGATGGTGACATTCCTAATTGAATATAGTATATAAGAGAAGTAAATGATTATTCTTTTGCTATTTTTTTCTTTTTCCTTTGTTATCTTCCTTGATAGCTTTACCTTACTATTACATTGATCATCCAACGAGAATTTCACACTAGTAGGGTAGGTAGAAGAAATACCAGTTGTCTTCTTACAATCATCATCAATTCCCGTATAACGAATAGAGGTTTCGGATATATTGCTATGCTGAGTGTCTGGTATGATTGAATATGTTGGTTGTGATGTTGAAAATAAACTGGACGGTTGAGGTGGATTCCGGACTACAACGCAACCAAATGATATATGTCGTTTTGATTTGGGTAACGCTATAGAATCGTTTGGTGTAGTACAGTCATTGGTTAAATTATTATTGTCGTTGTTATTGTTGGAGGTAATATTCATGCTGCTATCACTACCTGTACTATCATGTGCGACCGTCGGTAAATGACCTTCATTGTTTTCGATGTTATTATCGTTATCGCTTGAAGGAATCGCTGTATCATGGTGATAATCATCATTACTGTCATTGAAATCCCATTCTTCTGAGGTAGTAAAAGAGTGTTGTCGTTTCTGAATACTTTTTCTTGACCGTCGTTCCAAAGGAGGCAAATCTGATAATATGGTTTTGACTAAATAATCCTTTTTCCTGGCTTGTTTGAAAAACGGGTGTAACAAGAGTTTTTCTGCAGTGGGCCTAAAAGGTAAAAACTGATCAGTTCTAGCTTTGTCATATCGTGACCATAATCATTGAATAATATTGACCTGTTTATGGGTTCTTTGTTCAAACACATATCAACCATATCCTTGAACACTTTTGAATACTTGTATTTTGTACCTTCTCGTATTAGACTAGGTGGGTCATTCGATAGAGTCATCAGTAACACCTAAATATGGAAATCACCGTGTAAAAAAAAAAAAAAGTTAAGATAAACAAATAACGTATCATCATACATTATTATTATTATTATTATTATACCTTCAGAGGGGGTAGTTTTGCAAAGGGAGCCTGACCAGTAGCTAATTCAATAGAAGTGATTCCAAAACTCCAAATATCGGCTTTATAATCATATCCAGCTTGCTCCATCACCTCTGGAGCCATCCAACAAGGCTAATAATAAGATAAGTAATGATAACATTATAATCATTAGGATATCATCAGATATATATATTGTAGCTTACAGTTCCAACAAAAGTTCTCCGAAGTCCACGTTCTCCAGTTTCCATTAGAGAGCTTGAAACACCAAAATCACCAAGTAAGACAGAACCATCTTCATCCACTAACAAATTACCAGCTTTGACATCCCGATGAATATGACCATTTTTATGTAAATAAGAGATTCCTTCTAAAGCTTGTTTCAAAATAGTGGCAATGCTGATTTCATCTAAACCTTCAGGGAATGCGGTTTTCATAATATCCAAGCACGAACCACCAGCAAGATAAGGTGTAACTATACATAATTTTGAACCAGAGACAAAGGAGGTATAAACCGGTAAAATATTTTCATGTTTAGATAATGCCATCAAAGCTGTTTCACGCTAAATTCACACAAAGGTAACACATGAATCAGTAAAAGGCAAATGATAAAAGACCACATGGTTTTACTTTTCCTTACTCGAAGTTCATCAATTTGGTTTCTTTCAAACATATCCAAATCAATCATTTTGATGGCTACACGATGATTTTGAGGAAGATAGATAGCACTGTAAACAGTAGCAGAGGATCCATAACCTTTTGAAAGTAATAAAAAAAAAAAAAAAAGAGGTTAAGAAGACGCGGTGATTGAATATGAATAGATACTCTTTTTTTTTTTTTTTTTGTTTAATACCTATAACACCTTGTAAATGGTATTCTTCAATACTAGTGATAACTTGAGAATTTTCTACATTAGTTTGCGAAGTATTGATAAGTTGGTTTTGATGTAAACGGTTAATCCTGGTAGAAGGCATCATTGAAGACTCTTGTTGTACAAAGTCATAGGGAATAGAAAAGGGTTCACTATGTTTGGTCATGAATAAAAAAGATGAGGGTATATAAAATATTAAAGGTATAAAGAACTATTTATTAATAAAATAAAAAAGAAAAAAGAATAAAAAGGAAAAGTAAGAAAAAAAAAAAAGGTAGGGAATAAAAGTGGTCCATGACGTCAATAAACAAAAAAAACCTGCTTTAATGGATAATTTTTTCTTTTTCTCCCCGTTTGGCATTGATGGGGACAAAAAAAGACTTAATCGGAATGTGAAACAACTGTCTCTCTTTTTCATTCTCTCTGGGTATTGTTTTTTTTTTTTCTTTCTTCTTTTTTTATTTTTCAACTATTCTATATATTCTTCAACCACTTCTTCTTCTTTTTTTTTTTTTTTGTTGTTACAACATATTTCCTTGTTGTTCAAAGAGGAAAAAAAAAAAAAGAAACTGTTGCTTCTAATCAACAAATATACATTCTACTAGTTTATTTTTATTCTCATGCCTATGCCACGGAGGCGCTCCTTGGAACAACAACTTCCGCCTCATCCTTCAAGATCTCGACCTGTCAGTCCAATAAATGAAATAACAACATCTCAATTACGTCCACACTTTTATGGTTTATCTTCTACTACTAATCCATCCTATTCTTCTACACCTACAATGAACCGTGCACAAACATTACCTGAAGTTGGTCGTGGTAATATAAAAATAAAATAATAATAATAAAAAAAAATCATCGTCCGTCTATTGTCTGTCATTTCTTCCGGTATTACGTTGTGCAAAATCTAATTTTACTTTATTTTTTTCTATTTTTCTACTATATAGAATCAAGTTTTCATCCAAGACCTTCTTCACCAATACAACCTCAACAACATAAAGATAAGAAACGTAACTTATTCGGTCGATTCAAAAAAAAACGTAAAGTATCTAAAACTGTAAAAATAGAAAGATTGGTTTTGATTGGCTGTTTACTAATTATGATCTATTTATGTACAATAGACCGAACAGAACTTTCAACGCCTATAATAGATCCTCATGGATTACCAACTACATCTTTACCAATAGCACCATCTCCAACAATGTCAAAACGTAGACAAAAAGAATTTGAATCAAGACCTACGCCACATCCTTTGGATACTTCTCAAGATGACAGCCGCTTACCACCAAAGGATGTATATTCTTATTATGGAAATCGACATTCTCCTGCAACGTCTGACAGATTACGAAAAAAAGATGTCGGTACTCCAACAACTCCTTCGCTTCATAAATCAAGTGATGGTTTACTCTCTATTGATGGAAAGGTAAGATATATGATATTTTATTATTATTTTACTGAACTTTTTCTTTTATTATTATTATTATTATTATAGGATCTTGAATGTATGCTTTCAAAAAAGAAAAAAAAAAACTTTTAAAAAGTGAAATGAAGATGATTAATGTGTTTTCTTTTTGTTTCGTTTGTTTATTTATATATATAGTGGATCAAAATTTTGAAACGATGGAAGGCATTGTTAATACAGATAATTTGGATATTTCAAATAGACAAGGTTCTGGATCTCAACTAATCGGTGGTGTAAGTAAAAATTGGTTATTCAATGAGAAAAAAAAGAATCATTTATTGATAAAAATGATTCATCCATTTATAGGTATATAGTTCTGAATTATGGGCTCCTCCTGACAGCTGGGCTGTTGAACCTGCATATTCGGCTGAGTCAGTCTCTCAATTATTGGCTCCTGTACCTGCTACTGATGATGATCGATCGGTCTATGATGGAGTGACTTTTAGTGATTCTACTGATTGGAATATCAAACGACGAAACGTAAACAGATATTAAATAACTTATCATATTAGTGTAGGGGGAATCATTGAACTGACTTTTTTCTTTATGTTTTCTTTATAGTATTGTATTCGTGTTTTCCGATCTGATAATACTTTTGGAACACTACAACTTCCTTTGAATACAACAACAAAAGAATTGGTGAATAGATTGGCAGGAAAATTCTTTTTACACGATCTCAGCAAGTACAGTCTATTGATTCGACTTCACAATCTAGGTAAATACTCCCCGTTCAACAAAAAAAAAAAAATATAATAGAGTATTGGGATGATGACTGATCTTTTTTTTTTTTTTTTAATTTAGATCGCGTTTTATTACCCAATGAACGACCTTTTCAAATTCAAAAACAACTACTGGAACAAATGGGATATACTGAAGAAGATAATATCGAAGACGTCGGACGTGAAGATAATTCGTATTTATTACGCTTCTCATTTGGAACGAAGGCCATTCCCAACGTACACGAAATTGATTTTAACAACTTCAAGCACTTAGGATTACAGGGACGCAATCTGACAACTGTGCCTATCTTTTTATACAATTATGCATCGGAAATTGTGTCTCTCGATTTGACGAAAAATTTATTGATGGAAATACCTTTGGACTTTATGCAATCTTGTACAGCTCTCAAACAACTTTGGCTTGTTGATAACGAATATACCTCACTTCCATCATCTCTTCATTATTGTACTCAATTGGAACATCTCAACATTTCTGGAAATCAACTGATTGATCTAACCACTGATTCCTTGGAAAATCTACATCTACTGAAATCTCTTCGTGCCTTCAACAACAAATTGGAATCTTTACCAAGTAGTTTCGCTAGTTTTCAACATCTCAATTTGCTCTATATCTCCAACAACTGCCTGACCAAATTTCCTCAAGTTATCTGTGATATCCCTCAATTGACTTATCTCGATATCAGCTTCAATAAGATCACCTCCTTACCAGAAGAAATTGGAAACCTCAAGAAACTCGTTAGTTTTTTTGCTATTGCCAACCGTTTGGCAGGTTGTTTGCCATCATCTTTTGCCCAATTGGAAAGTTTGCAAGAATTGGATCTTCGACAAAACTTTATTACCGATCTTGATGTTATTTGTCAACTACCGAATCTTAGTATTTTATTCATGGATTACAATGCCGTCAGTATTGTCAGCAGTGAAATAGCTCATGTACGTCACTTACAAATGTCGAAAAATCATCTCACTCAATTCAACATGGGATTTTGTCAAACACCAGAAGATGCTCTTTACTCATTAGCGGATCGTCATATTCAACCCTATGCTGTACCTAGTGTGCTCACCAATCTCAATCTATCGAATTGCAAACTATCTTCCTTCGCTGATGATATCTTTTATTCAACTTTGACACTGGAACAATTGACTCTAGATAACAATACATTAACATCACTCCCCAAAAGTATTGGCTTGCTCCAAAAACTCAATCGATTATCGGTACAAGACAACAAATTGAATGGACTTCCTTCTGAAATATCCAAGCTAACAGAACTCAAAGTTCTTCTGGCACAGAAAAACAATTTGCAAAGTTTACCCAAGGAAATATGGCTCTGTTCTTCATTACAAATCTTGAATTGCTCTTCAAACTTGTTGGAAACCTTCCCTGAACCTTTCAATGATTCTGGTGTGGCATTACATCTACCCTTTGGTATTGGCACATCTCTCAACAACAGTACAACATCAGATAGATCCGTACGTGGTCAAGGCATGGTGCCAGCTCATAATCGTGGCAGTTCCCATCCGGAATTCTCAAGTCCCAGTTTTGGATCGATGACAACGGATGGTACAGATCAAGACAATAATACAATATCTGATGATGGTAGCCCCGGAAGACGGCAACGCATGAATTCATCTTCAATTTCAAGTGGTGGTGGACCTCCAAACTTCAATCCTCCTTCCTTTTTCGCTAGTCCTCGAAATCATCCTCCACCATTATCACTCTCATTACGACAACTGTTTTTGGGTGATAATCGATTAACAGATGATGTTTGGTCTCCTTTATCCCTCTTTTTGGAATTACGAACTTTGAATTTGGCTTACAACGAACTATACGAAATCCCTCCTGAAGAATTGTGTCATCAACATTTATATGAATTGTATCTTTCTGGCAATACTCTTACATCTTTACCGGCAGATGATATTGAAAAATTATCCTATTTGCGTGTTTTGGCCGTCAACGACAACAAACTTCAAACTTTACCAGCAGAAATTGGAAAATTGAGAAAATTATTAGTGCTTGATGTAGGGAATAATGTACTCAAATATAACATTGCAAATTGGCCTTATGACTGGAATTGGTAAGAGAATAAAAAAAAAAATAATAGTAAAAAAAAAAAAAAAAACTAGAAGACTTACAAATGAAAAATATTATTATTATTATTATTATTGATATAGGAATTGGAATTTGGGGTTAAAGTATTTGAACTTATCTGGAAACAAACGATTGGAAATCAAGCAAATGTATCCTGAAAGCTACAATCCAAAGGAAAAGAATCTATCAGACTTTAGCGCATTAACCAAATTACGGATGCTGGGCTTAATGGATGTTACGATATTGGGAGTGACAACACCAGAAGAATACTATGATCGACGGGTACGAACATCACCATCCGAAGTTAACAATATGCGCTATGGGATTGCAGACTGGCTTGGACCTAGTGATCATCTATCGACATGGGACTTGGTGATACCACGCTTTAGGAACAAGGATGATGAATGTCTATTTGCCCTTTTTGATGGATGTCGACATCACAAGGTTGGATGCCGATTGACAAAATATTTGAACGATTCACTTACATATCATCTTACAAGCGAACTTGTCAAAACCAAACAAGACGATACCGTGGTATCAGCAATACGACGAACATTTTTGGGTTTAGAAAAAGGACTTGGTATTGGCGCCAACAGTGCAGGAAGCTTAAGTAGCAGTAACAACGATGACAATGACAAAAACAAGAATGAAAATAGCGGTGGAAGTAGCCATACGGAAAATGATACATCTCAATTCTCTTCTGGTGCATCTGCAGCCGTATGTTATATCTCTGGAACCAAGTTATATGTGGCAAATATAGGGGATGTGATTGTTGTACTATCACGTAACAATGGTCAAGCGCATGAAATCACACAAAAACATATTCCGTTAAATCCAAGTGAAACATCTCGTATCCGTGCTGCTGGTGGATATGTATCCAATTCTGGTCTTTTAAATGATGAATTGCCTGTGTCTCGAAGTTTTGGTTACTTCCATTTGGTACCTGTGGTCAACGCTAATCCTTATATCTCGGTGATGGAATTAACTGAAAATGACGAATTCTTGATTATGGCTTCTCAAGGTCTCTGGGATTGTATGTCTTATCAAACGGCGGTGGATGTGGCTCGAACAGAAAAAGGGGATTTTATGATTGCTGCTCAAAAACTACGAGACTTTGCCATTAGTTACGGTGCTGATGAAAATATCATGGTCATGGTTATTGGAGTTGGCGATATGTTTGATCGACATGGAATGAAATTTAGGAATTATCGTGGTATCCCAATGGGTGCACCTGGAGCCTCTCCTTTCCTTAATGGAAGAACAATTGGTGATATTCCTTCAGATGAATCTGGTCTATTGATGAAGAGCAAGCGTAGGATGAAAGAAAGTGCTGGTGATTCGGTAAGTGATATCTTTTTTTTTTTTAAAAAAAAAAAAAAAAAAAAAAAAAAGGAAATGGAAATCGTCATTTTTTTTTTCTAATGATTATTATCTTTGTTTTTGATTTAGACTTTAGCAAGATTAGAACGTGAAGTGCCACCACCTATCAATCAAGTTGCCTTGGTTTTTACGGATATTAAGAACTCCACCTTTTTATGGGAAACTCATCAGGAAGATATGCGATCAGCGATCAAGATTCATGATGGTATTATGCGACGAACATTACGTAGTGTAGGTGGTTATGAAGTTAAAACTGAAGGTGATGCTTTTATGACTTGTTTTCAAAATATCACTGGAGCCTTACTTTGGTGTTTTACGGTACAACTACAATTATTGGAAGCAGATTGGCCAGCTGGAATTTTGGATACTGAAGAAGGACGAGAAATTGAAGATGCAGAAGATACAGTGATTTATCGTGGATTATCTGTGCGTATGGGAATTCATTGGGGAACACCTGTGTTTGAACGTAATCCTATTACCAATAGGATGGATTATTTTGGACCTGTGGTGAACAAGGCGGCAAGGATTTGTAATGCGGCTGATGGTGGACAAATTTGTGTTTCCTCTGATGTAATCACAGCTTTACGAAATATTCCTGGTGATCTTGGATCCTTCTCTGGTAGCAGTATCAGCAGTAGTGGCGGTAGTGGTGGTGGCGACAATGAAGATATGATAACAACTCAAGGACGTGGTGTAGGTGGTGGCATGGGTTATTTAACTCGTGATGTACAACAATTAAAACGACTTGGCTTTCAAGTGATGGAATTGGGTGAACGTCGACTGAAAGGATTAGAAACACCAGAAACCCTTAGTTTTGTGTACCCAAAACAATTAGCTGGTCGTATAGAAACAGACAAGAATCCAAGGAATTTAGCATCGACAACTGCAAATACACCAACAGAAGCTTCAACAGCAACCACACCAACAATGATACCAACATCGCCTATTTTGGATGAAGATACTTCGGTTGTTGGTCCTCTTTCACCACCACTTAGTACTGATCAACGACATGAAAGACAGTCAAGTTTCGACTTTCACCAACATGATGAACGACGAAGATTACTTCAGAAGCGACCGTCTTTGTTACCACCACCCTCTTCATCTACTCAACATTCTATGCGCACTATCGATCCTCTTTTTGTGTGTGCTCTCAATGATTTGGCAATTCGATTGGAACGAATTACAACAGGATATGTTGTGGCTACTCATCCTGAGTTTACTCTACGGCGCCATGGTACTACGGCAACAGCATCAGCAATCACAACCATTCGAGCTACTACTCGAATTAAAGATACAGACGGTTCCTACTTTGAATTAGAAAAACCTGGAATTCATATGCGACGAGGATTTACCTTTTTGGATACTTTGCAACGACATATTATGCAATGTGCATCTGATGATGAACTGATGATATTGATGGAAAACTTTGTGACTCGAATAGAGGTAATGAATGATATATTATTGTGTTTTTTTTTTTTTTTTTTTTTGATCATTATATTTTATATATTTGTATGTATAGAACGCTGTCTCTACTTTATACTTGCAAAAAGTGGGGCAATTCTCAGTGGTATTGGAACAATTAGGTGATGCTTTGGAATTGGATCCAACTCATGTTTTACGGGCTCTTCAAATGTATTCTGAAACCGCAGGATTTTCTCAACATCCATCATACGAAAAAGGTAAATCTTTTTTTTTTTTTTTTGACATTACTAGACGGGATGGGTTCTAACTTTTTTTTTTTTTTTTGATAGTTGTATAATATTATTTTCACTCCTGTTTTATTATTTATGTATATTTCTTCTCTTGCTCCCATAATCTCTCTCTAATACTATCATTATATTATTATTATTTTTATTATTATTAACTATTATCTACTATCATCATTCTTCTCATAAGCATCTTTATTAACAACATCATCATCATCATCTTCATCTTCATCCTTCTCATGTTTAGTATTATACATCAATGCATTTCTTCCTTTTATTATATATTTGGCTGTTTGTTTATATTGAATAAAAGCTACAAAAGATTATCTTCATAATCCAGAGTTTTTGAATGGATGATTTTTATAATGAATACTGCAATCTATTTGTCAAATAGTATAGTTGGAGTACAGATGAATGTGTTTGAGTTTGATTTATTGAGTCATATTCATCATCTATTTTCCTTTACTTGCTCTTATGACTGGAGTGTCTTGGAGAACCTTGGAATGAGGCATTAACCCGGGTAAGGTGAGTTACTTTTCAAATCATCAGCTTCATTAATACTTTCAAGGAAGAATTCATATTGATATATTAGTTCATGAATGCATTTGACAGTTTTTTAGTTGTTATTTTTTTTTGTCCTACCTTAGCGTTCCTATTTCTCCACAAGACAAACATCTTTTACTAGTAGTCTGAGGCGGGCATTCAATGTTTAAGCCTCGTGTAGAAAGTAAGTGAAAAAAAAAAAAAAGGCGGGGACTTGGGTTGTCTGTTTTTTTTTTTATTTCTTTATACTTTTCTTCGATATTGTTTTTTTTTACTTTTTAATTGTCAACTTTTCCCACCATGCGAAACACAAAGATCTTGGCTGGTTCGTCTCATCCAGAACTTGCTCAATTGGTATCAAAGAAGCTCGGTACTCCTCTTGCTGATACAACCTCAAAAAAGTTTAGCAACAAAGAAACAAGGTGAGTAAATGAAGTATAAAAAGAATATATTTAATATGTAAAAACATTATTTAACTTTATCTATTTGTTTTATTATATATATTAGTGTTGAAATTGGTAAAGAACAATAGAAAAAGTTTATAAAATGAAAGGATATTACTGAACTTGTTTTTATTTTTTTATTTTTGATAATAAAAGGCGTATCTATTCGTGGTGAAGACGTTTTTATTATTCAATCGGGATCTAATGATATGAACGACAATATTATCGAACTCTGTATTATGATTCAAGCTGCTCGTATTGGATCTGCCAAAAGAATCACTGCCGTCCTACCTTACTTCCCTTACTGCAAGCAAAGCAAACGCAAAGGTAGAACTTGTATCACTGCTAAACGTAAGTGAAACTCCGCCTTCCTTACATATGTACTTACTTTTTTTTTTCTTTAGTGGTTGCAAATATGTTAGCTGTTGCTGGTGTAGATCATATCATTACTATGGATCTTCATGCCAGTCAAATGCAAGGATTTTTCCAACGTCCAGTGGATAATTTATATGCTGAACCTGTGATTGCTAGATGGATTACCCAACATGTACCTCAATGGGAAAATGGTGTGGTTGTTAGTAAAAATGCTGGTGGTGCCAAAAGGTAAATATATATATATATATATATATAAATGTTAATTATTCCTTTTTTTTTTTTTTATCTATAGAGTCACTTCATTGGCTGATGCTCTTCGTTTGGATTTTGCATTAATTCATAAAGATCGATCTCGCTCTGGACCTCAAGGACATAATCGACCATATAGTGGTATGCCAAAAGGTGGAAATGATGCAACTGCCTCTTTGGCTCAACAACAAATGGCAGAAACTGATGAAGAAGATAATAATGGAATTGAAGATTTGACAGCTTCTATTTCTTCTTTGAATGATATGGGATGTAATCTGGATGTGATGAATGCTGCTGTTTCCATTGTAGCTGATACCGATGGTGAAGAAAGTACTATTACTTTAGTGGGTGATGTCAAGGATAAAATTGTATTTTTGACGGTAAGAAGAAGAAAAAAAAAATAGAAACTTAGATATATAATAATGAATTTTATATATCTATAGGATGATATTATTGATGGTTGTCAAACATTCCTTGATGCAGCTGATCATTTGGTGAACAAGTGCGGTGCTGATAAAGTCTATATTATTGCTACACATGGTGTTCTTAGTGGTGAATCCGTTCAAAAGATTCAAGCATGTGAAAGTGTATATAAGGTAAAATAATATAATATTATGATAATATTTTCAAATTATTTACTTTTTCTTTTATTTTTAGCTTGTTGTCACCAATACATTCCCGATTCCCCGTACCAAAATGGATCAATGTGAAAAATTGACAATTATTGATATCTCTACAACACTTGCTGAAGCCATTCGAAGAACGGTAATAAAAACAATGACGATTCTTTTTTATTTATTTATTTATTTATTTAATTTTACTAACGTCTTTCTTTCTTTTTCTGTATAGCATAATGGTGAAAGTGTTAGTTATTTATTCAACCATGCAGATTAGATAGATTATTTACATTCAACTCACATTTATCCCCCCCCTTTATTATTAAAAAATAAATCAAGAGAAAGGAAAAAAAAATTGTTTCAATCTGAAATAGGATTTTTAACCCTTTCCTTTTAAGTGAATAAAAATGATCGGGACCTGGAAGGATTATTGGTTCATAATGATCTGCATCATTTTTTCCCAGTTTACAAAAAAAAAGTGATGATCAGAAATGGAATAGTAGTCGATGACGATTGTAGTTGATGATGATGATGACGTTGATTCGAGAACCCACGTGGTCTATCAGTTTAGTAGTAGGGGAGAGAAAGTAAGAATGGAAATTTGCCAAGAAGGAAAAAAGGCTCCAATTTGATTGGCTCATATTGGATGGACAGTGTCGGGAAGTAAAACCTGATTTTAGGTTTTGGCTTTTGGGAAAAAAAAAAATGATTTTCGTCAGATGTATAAAGTGGTTTTTTTTTTTTTTTTGGTTTTCCTTTTTCCTCTTTCTTTTTTTCTTTTTAATTCTTTTTATTTTTATACTTTTTCCTTCTTTTTTTTTTCCTTTCTTTTTTTTTTTTTCTTCTTCATTACTTTTTATATTCTTCATACTTTTTATTTTACTGTTATATAAAATATTGATTCTTTCTTTTCTTGAAATCTATCAATAATAAGGATCAAATGATCTTTGAAAACAACGAACAATCAACAACTAGCTATCAAAGCAATTTGATGTCTCCACCTATGACACCTAAATTCAATAGTATGAATGGATCACCTGAAGATGATGATTATGTGACAATATTACCACCTACCAATCAAACCATCTCATCATCATCATCATCATTACTTTATCGAAAAACCAGTTTATCTCATACAATCCATGCTATGATTCTGGCCAATCGTGATACTTTAGATATAACTGGTAAATGTTTCAGTATTCCTTTTGATTATCATCAACATCGATCCTCTTCATCAAAAAGACGAAGGTCACATCGTACAAAATCATTGCCCAGGCCATCTCCGACAACTGCAAATTCCCGGGGCGTTTTTACAATGAATGTATTTGATCGACCAAGAAAAAAACGACATTCATTATCATCGTTATCATTATCATTATCATCTTCCAATACAGTATATAATCCATTAACGTCACCAAGTCCATCACCAACTTCAACAATATCATCCGTTTCAACATCATCATCTTCATCATCATCATCATCAACAACAACTTCACCATTGACAGATATTGGCAATAAACCAAAAGCAGACACCTTTTTTTATGACCATATCAACCTTTCTGTACAAGATCATGATATATTTGATCCAGCATGGATACCATTATGGGAATCTTTTGATAATAGACCAAGTATACGAGTCATTTGGAAAGGTAAATCAATATATATATATATATATTTATTGATTAATTTTTTTTTTTTTTTTTACTAATGACCTTTTTTATTTATTAATATTTCAATTTAGGATCACCACTTTCTATTCAACATTTACCTTATTATCAACAATTACACACCAATGAACAAAGTATTGCATCCACCTTACGATTGACGCCAGAACAATATTTGAAATGTAAACGAGCCTTGATTTTATCCGCCAAAGTCTTTCATCAACATGGTTTACCTTTTCGAAAATCAGATGCTCAAAAGGTATGTCGAATAGATGTCAATAAGACAAGTTGTCTTTGGGGTGCTTTCAATCGTCTAGGCTGGTTTTATCCAAGGTGACTTTTTTTTTTTGTTTTATGATCCTCGTTTTTTTTCTTTTTCTCTCTCTCTCTATACATATATCTTTTTTTTTTTTGGTTTTATTCTATTTACTACTCCCTCATGTCTTCCTTCTTTTATGTTATGCATTATTATATATTATATATCGTAGTTTTATCTTGTTTTTATTTTTTTTTATTTTTATCTTTGATTCAGAAATAAAGTGAAAAGGTGGTTTTATTTGTATGATTCTTGATGTTTTGTTTTATGATTGGATAATATATAGGTTGATAGAATATAACAGATAAGATAGGATGATGTGATCATATGTTCATAGTGATGAATGAATAAAAGATGAGATCTATACAGTAGCTTGTTCGTCATACAATTGATGATGATCAATGAGATGATACAATATTAATTCTATGATAGTTAATAGTTTAAATGAAATAGATCTAAATATATCATTGTGTATTACGAACGATCATCATCTTAATTCCATTAGATGGTTGTTTTTAATTCTATCTGTCATTATCTTAATTTGGAAATGAATTTTATTTTATTTTTCTTTTTTCTTGGCAGTTAACCCATCTTCTTTGATTCATTGGTAACTCATTATCCTATTATGGTTAATGAAGTTGTTCTAGTTTACAACGATATAAAAATAGATAAAAAGAAATTATATGTAATGAATTGATCATCTGTTTATATTTATTTATGATAACTTGAAAAAGTTTGTTTTTTTATTGATAATAATCACTTTTGATTGTAAGAGTAATAATGATATGAAAAAAGGATGATGATAAATTTAGTATATTTTTTTTATTGTTTGTTAGATAAAGAAGTTTATTGTGATTTGTTAAGAAAAAGATCGACGAATGATGATGATAAAAAAAAAAAAAGTCAAAAAAAAAAGATGGGCAAATAAGGGGAAACCAGCCTTATTGGTGATACAAAATATTGGTGTCACTTTCACGTCGATCTCTTTGGAACACTAAAAAAAAAAAAAAAGGACGACTCAAATGTGCGGTAATTTAAAAAAAAACAAAGTTTGAGAAACCTTTTCTTTTCTTTTTTTTTTTCCTGTAATTTATATATAATATATATATATATATATGAAATGAATAATAATAATAATAATAATAATATGATAATAATAATAATTTCTTAATGGATGAATGAAATTATTATAGTTTGTAATGTTTTAAAAAAAAAAATCTCATTGAAAAGGATTTTCATTCGATAATATGATATCCAATCAAATCTTAGTTCCATTAGTTATTCTGAAAAAAAAAAAAATCAACTCCGTACGTTCCTATTTTTTTTTTTCTCTCTCCCCTATTATTATTATTTTTACACTTTGAATCTCCCTTATTTTTTTCTTTTTTCTTTTCTTTTTTTTTCTTTTTTTTTTTTTTTTTTTTTCTTTTCTTACTTTTTTTTTTTTTACATCTCATAATAAACAATGTCTTTCTCATTAAATACAAAAAATAATAAAAGATTAATTATCTTTGCTTTAATTTTTGTATTATCCTTTTTTTATTTTATGCCTACATTCTCACCTCATCGTTCTTTATCACATAAACTTCAAGTTCCTTCTTCTTATCAAACAAACGAAGGAACTCAATTTACTTTTAAAAACTTGAATGAAGACTCTCAACAAGCTAAAATTTTGGTATTGACTCCTTTAAAAGACGCTGTTCCTTATTTGGACCGTTACTTTGAATTATTGGACCAAACTACTTATCCTAATCATCTTCTTTCTTTGGCTTTCTTGGTATCTGATACAACTGATAATACTATTGAAGAATTACATCGTCATGCTGAAACCTTACAAAATAGATTTTGGTGGAATCGATTCCATGATATCCGTGTCTTTCACAAGGACTTCAAATTCGATTTACCCAATGATCAACGTCATAAATATGAAATGCAACCTCTTCGTCGTAGTGTCATGGCTCGTTCTCGTAATTATCTCCTCTCTTCTGCTCTCCGTGATGAATTCCAATATGTCGCTTGGGTGGATGTCGATGTTGTAAGATATCCTCCTACTATTTTTGAAGATTTGATGGCTGCCAATGAAGATGTTGTAGTACCTAATTGTTTATTGGATCGTGAAGATGGTGCTTTTTATGCTTATGACAAGAATAATTGGCAAGAAACTGATCAATCAATGGAAATTCAAAAAGGATTGGATGAAGATTTTGTTTTATTAGAAGGTTATTATGAATTCCCTACTCATCGTTATTTGGTAAAGTTAAATGGATTACTTTTAAAAAAAAACCAAAATACTGATTCTCTTTTATTATTAATATAGATGGTGGATATGCCTACTCACCTTGGATTGGATTATAAAGTTCCTTTGGATGGTGTAGGTGCTACTTTCACTTTAGTCAAGGCAAATGTACATCGTGAAGGTGCCAATTTCCCAGCTTATCCTTTCCATCATCAAGTAGAAACAGAAGGATTTGCAAAAATGGCCAAGGCAATGGGTTTCTCCGTAGTTGGACTTCCTTCTTATCTCATTTATCATATTCAAAATCATTAGTTATTATACTTACCTTTTTTTTTTTTTTACATCCCTTCTATTTTTCTCTTCTTCATTCATCATACATCATTATATCATATATATATATATATATATACTTCACGTGTACAATGGAAAAAGAAAGAATAGTTTCTTTTCTTCATTTCTAGTTTAGCTTTCTTTTGTGTATTTCTTGTACTCATTTTAATTCGTTTCTTGTTTTTTTTTTTTTTTTTTTTTTTTTTAAAAAAAAAAACCTCCTCTTCTCATCCCTTTCCCATCGTCTCCTTTTTTTTCCCTATCTTTTATATACACACACACACACTTTTGTCATTTATTCAATCACATTAATTATATCATTCCTATCCTTCTTATCATAGAAAAACCACACTCTCTTTAATAAAGACATCCATCTTGTAAATTTGTTTATCGAAGAAATAAAGTTTTTTTTTTTTTTATATATCATCTTTTTGGTTGTACAATATATATATGTATGTATGTGCGAGTGTATGTATGTATTGTATTTTAAACTTTTTTCCTACTAGATTTTGTGTTACAATTGGCGGTGATTCACTAGAAAACGAAAAAACAAAAAAGAGAAAATCCATCAAACTGAATGATATCATATGGTAAGTGTCTGACTCTACCAATGAACGATCTCTTACCATCATCAAAGTAAAAAATAAATAAATAAATTAAAAAAAAAAAAAAGATCATCCATTGAATCCGATGATATGAGTTTTTGAGTTTTCTTGTTTAGATGCCTTACATGCACGGCCACACCCTGCCTAATGCACCCTCCTCTCGACTTTATTTGTTGTCTCTGATTAATGAATAAAGATCAACTATGTCTTCTCAAAAAAGATTGAAACTTTCATCTAATTTTGGTTGTTTTTTTTTTTTTTTTTTTTTTTTTTTTTTTTTTTTTTTTTTTTTTTTTTAAAAAAAAAATTCTTACATGTCTGTCTATCGTCTAATGGATGATGCCTTTCTTTGGAAGAAGGACAACTCGTCTACTTTTTCCTCTTTAAGCCAAGTGTCATGAAGCAATGTCATCCAAATTTAGGTATTTTGTCCTACTTGGTCACTTTTTTTTTTTTTTTTAACATACAGCTTCATTCCAATCAAATAGTTTGTACCTTGAAAGTAGCCACTCATCATTCAATCATTTTCCCGATATCCACCAAGCCCATGTTTCATTATCTATCATCTCATTCATTCAGTCCAATCTATTCTTTTGCTTTTTTTTTTTTAAAAAAAAATCAAATCAATAAAATCAAATAAAATAAAAGAAATTCAGAGTGTTTATTCACAAAATAAGAAAGCATCCCTGACAATAATAACACAAATAATCTACTAATTTACAATATATATTTCTTCAATGCTTTCAAACGGTCAACAGCTTGATCCAGTACATCATCCGTCTTGCAAAAGGCAAATCGAGCAAAATCTTTTGCCAGGGGCCAATGATCCTTCATGTAGAATTCGGAGGGAGGGATAGCGCATACACCGATTTCCTTCGTCAACCAGTAACACATCTTAAAGTCGTCACCACGTTGGTGTAGGATATCAGGGAATACATAGTCGGCAGGATAACGGATCTTGGAGGTATTGACCAAGATATAATAAGCACCTTGAGGAGACGTGTAAGGCAAACCAAGATCATCAAACACTTTGCTAAGTTTGGCACGCTTTTGTAAGTAGTTGGCGGTTTGGTCTTTGAAGAGAGGTTGCGTCAATGAGGCTTCCAATCCAGCTGCAATGGCTTCTTGACAAGGGGAGTTCACACAAAATACCACACGAGTTTGAGCAGCAAATGCATACTTGATCAAATGTTCAGGTCCAATCAACCATCCTATACGCCATCCAGTGGATGCAAAACTTTTGCCACCAGATCCAACCGTTAAAGTACGATTCCAGAATTCATCCAAAGCTGCAATTCGAGGGAATTTTGTAAGAGGAGGATAATATAATCGATCATACTATAATGAAAAGAATATGAGTTATAAATACATAAATAAAAAAAAAAAAGAATGTACTTACCACTTCGTCAGTCAAAATGATCAAATCATGTTGTTCAGCCACCTTGCCAATGGCACGTAGTTCATCTTCATCAAAGACCTTACCAATAGGATTGTGTGGAGTGTTGAGAACAATCATTTTGGTACGAGGAGTAATCTTAGATTGGAGTTCATCAGTATCCAAACGCCATTCACTGGAGGAAATATTTTGTGTGGTAGCATGAGAAGGAGCTCGAAGAGGAACATAGACTGGTTTTCCTCCATTCATCGTAATATTGGGCTAAAAAAAAAAATAGATCACATCTTTAATAAGTTATTACCTCATACAATAATACGACTTACAATGTATTGATCAAAAAATGGTTCCATCACAATGACTTCTGATCCTTCATCCAAATAACCAGCAAAAGTAGCAAACATGGCTATATATAGATAAACATGAGTGAATCAATTCATCGATAGTGACTTCTTACCTTCGTTGGCACCAGCGGTGACGAGAATTTCGGTTTCAGGGTCCAATTGTCTGTTGAACTCGGGACTATAAGAAGCAGCTAAAGCATTTCGAAGTCTTGGTCGTCCTTTAGGATGGCTATATTGATTAGCTTCCACGCGTTCAATAGCTTCCTTTGCAGCATTTTGAACAACAGCAGGAGGTCCAAAACTATAGGAAAAAGAAAAGATAATGATTAATGGAGACATAAAAAAAAAAAAAATTAAGAGAAACCAAAGCCCTGTAAAGAAACAATGATAACCCTTTCTAACAACTTTCCATCTCTCTGTATTCACATTTTCTTATTTTCAACATACTTCATAAAACCTTGACCCAAATTGATAGCCTTCGTTTCAGCAGCCAATGGTGTAAAGATAGACCAAACTTTATATATACATATAAAAAATAAACGTTGTTTAGTTGTATTTATATATATATATATATATCTTTTGTGGTTTACCATCTTGGTCAAATTTTGCAACGCGTTGAGCAGGTGTAAAACGTGGAGGAGTCATTCTAGAAAGGGAGGATGATGAGAGTCGACGACAGGAAGAATATAATAAAATAGAACGTCGAAACATAAAAAAGAAAGAAAAAAAGAAAATAACGAAAAAAAGAAATTCCTTGTGTAAACGGTGATTAAAAAGGGCAGCAAATGAAATTGGCTGTAGATGACTTCAACATGATCTAATCATCTCATCAGATAGTTTATTATTATTATTATTATTATTATAGATGATGATCTTTTTTTTTTTTTAAAAAAAAAATATTATAAAGAACAATCAATGTCCATGATAAAAGGAATAGAAAGAACTTGAGGTATAGAAATTCTTTGGTCAGGTTCAGGGTCCAACATCAGATATATAAAAGACCGAGCATGTTCCGATAAAGCAGCAAGAGGAGTAAACGAACGAGAATAATAAGCTTTGAGAAAAGTTCGATAATGAGGATCACTTTTCTCAGCCGAATTAAAAAGTGTGCCTTTAAGCCACATACAACAATATACAATGGCGGCTGACCATACATCTACCTTGGTTGCTTGGTAACCATGATTATGGAAAGAATAATTTCGTCGTTGTAATATCGAAAATACTTCGGGAGCTATAAATGCTAATGAACCACAAAATCCATCTGATAATCTACTATGTTTTTGCCATGTCTCACAAAATACATCAGCAACACCAAAATCAGTAATCTTCAACGTACGACCATCATCATCTAGTAATAAATTTTCTGGTTTGATATCCCTTTTTTTATAAAATAAAAAAAAAAAAGTTATCATGCATTAACATTTTTTTTTTATATATACCTGTGGGCCACACCCAAAGAATGCAAATAATCTAGACCCAATAATAATTGCTTAAAGTATGAATTCATTTTCGATTCTGTCAATTGATCTTTTTTAATGGCTTGATAAAGGTCACCACCTGAACACTTTTTTTAAAGGAAAAAAAAAACATCAATAGAAAGCAACACTTTTAGATGATCACTTACGTATTCCATAACAATACAATATTGACCAGAAGCATTTGTAACAAGATCCAAAGTGGTGATGATATTGGGATGATGCATGGAAGATGCAATGCAATATTCACTTATCAATCTTTTCATGTAATTGCCATGACTTTCTTTTTGTTTTTGTTTTTTAAATATCTTGACAGCGTAAACCTGTTTAGAGATGGTAGTTTTTATCTTGTTGTTATTAGTAAGTGAATGATGCTTATGATGCCTATAATGATGATGATGATTTGCAATGATGAGTCGTACATGAGCATAAGCACCTCGACCGATCTTCCCTTTTTGTAATCTGCCGTAGCGAGACTCCAAAAGAGAAGTGGATGATTTATAACCATGTCGCATACATCTTTGAAGAAACGAAGAAGATTCATTATACCGAGTTTTTTCATGTTCGGATGATGATACGGAACAAGTCGATGTTATATAAGATACCAAATCTTCATCCATCCTGGTTTTTGTAGAATCATCAGACATTTTATTGGATGATTTTGTCATAATCACTTTATGAATGTAAATAAATATGTACACAAAGTAAAAAGAAAAAAAAAAAGAAAGAAATTGAAAAAAGGATTGTTTTTTTACATGATGTGAAAAAAGAAGAAGATAGGGGGGTAGGATAGGGGTACCAAGTATAAAGAAAAAAGGGGGGAAGATTGGTAAATACTTCTGTTTCAAATCAAAAAAATACAAAACGTTATAAATGGCAGGACCCGTTTTTTCTTCCCCCTTGTGTAATCCCTACACACTTAAAAAAGGAAATAGTTGTGTACTGAATAATATCTTTTATATAATACTCCCAAATCTTATCAGTTGCATTATAATAAATCAAAACGCTTTTTTTTAAATATATAAAATATTCTAGATTCAAAAGAATTGATTTTATTATGTATTCTAAGAATCAACTACAATAATAAACTAAACTAACCACTTTCCATCGCCATTGTCACTTGACCTGCTCGATAATAAGGTCCTTGTCGGATATATTGAGTAAGCATACTATAATGTCGTCCTAGTATAGATTCCGCATTCGAACCGGTTTCCACCAATGTTTTGACTATTGCATATTTCCACATCTACACATAAAAAAAAAAGATTTTAGTTTCTAAAAATTCTTTCACCAATCATTCCGTTTGTTTTTTTTTAATATTACTTGTCCAATTTGAGTACTTTCATTAGATCGATCCAAAAGATATCCCAAGAACTCAAAATTTCGTGCCATTTCCTAATTCATAACAAAAAAAAAAAAAAATAGATCACTATTTGACCCTTTCATTTCATTCCTATTGTTTATCTTCATCTACCTGTCTTCCCCATTGACGTGTAGCAATTGCTTCCAAAACTGCAAAAGCTGCTACCCGTATGTTGTCCACTGGAAGTTTCGCTAAAGCAGTTATACCCTTGATAACATTCGGAAATTCTAAAAAGAAAAAAAAATAAGTACATCTCTCTCTCTTTTTTTTTTTTTTCTTCCTTCCTGTTTTCTTAAGTACCTGGGATAGATGGATATATGGCACTAGTTCGTTGCTCCACTTGTTCAAAAGTTTCTTCAGAATCACTATCAACAACAATGATGTATTTAAAAAAAATAACATAAAGTAAATATATCTTTTTGACAACATATATTTCATCCCCTCTCTCTTTCTCTTTATACTTACGAGATACCAATCATTTTTGAGAGTGATTGTAAAACTACGGCTTTTGTATCCCCACTAGCGGTTCGTGCAATTCCAAAAAAATTTGCCATCAGTGAATTGTTGCTTTGAACTAGTTGTAATCCATTCAAATGACTTCCAATTAAGCCTACAGCTGCCAAGGAAACAGTCTATTTTGCAGTATATCATATATCAGTACATACTTTGTATTTTTTTTTTTTGGTATTACCTCAATTTCTTTGTTATCACTATCGATACACTTTTCCAATCTTTCAATGATATGGAATTGTTGTTGAGCATTAGTAAAGTTAACTTCCTACAGTGAATAATTTAGTATCATGAGATTATATCAAATTTCCAAGTAGTATCCTTGGTTTTTTCAATAGTGTTCTTACCTTGTTTGCACCCAAACTACCAAAGAACTTGATAACAGCACATTTTGTCAAAGCCACAGCAACATCGCTATCATCATCAATATCCAATGTCTCAACCAACTTGTTCATCAGATGAGCTTTTATTAAGAATTGTAATCCTGAAGGACTAGCAGCCACCTATCATGAATATATATATATATTTTTAAAAAAAAGTTATGAGCCTATTGAATAAAAAAGGAATATGGCAATCACTTACTTCGTTTAGTAATTCAATAGCATTCATTCTGAGCAAAAGGTCATTGGTATTCAGTTCCTCCATGAATTGATTCAAGATGCCAGACGATTCACAAAGTTCAAAGTTACGATCCGAGTATCCAGCGATTTTCATCATCAAATCATACACCCGAAAGCCAACAGTACCGTTACTAGTCACCAAAAAAAAAAAAAAAAAAAAATAGAGGAATAAGAAAGATTAGTAAGTATTCTTTCCTCATTGTCTTTTTTTTCTTTCTTACATTTGCATAATGGATTGTAGTAATTGAATTGCCGAAGATTGGAAAAAAGATTCACTTCCTATATCTGAGAGACAAGCCTATCATACACACAAGACTGATCAATTACTTTATATTCTTTCCTTACTTATCTCCTTACCTTGTATAGAATATCAACAGCCTTGAAAGCAGTTCTAGAATCTTGAAATGCAACAGTTGTTGACACCATTGGTAAAAAGTCAGATTGAATCTATATGCAGAGATATCAAAAAAGAGATCAGTTGAGCATATAAAAAAGTGATTCTAAGAATGTTTATTTACCATGGCCACCGTATCTAAAGGAGAATTCAAACACTTTTCCACTTGTTGTAAAGACAAATAACGAATAGAAGGAGTAAAATGTTGAAGACCTTGCTCGAGATACATTCTATTTTCACCTTGAGAAACCACCGAATAAGGAAAAGGTCCAAGCAGTTTTCGTATAAGATCACATAAAACATTTGGAAGATGATCGTGGGAGGTGTCGTCATAATCATGTTCAACACAATGATTCAAAGTTCCATATAACAGAGACAAAGGTAGAACTGATAAGATAGCTTGCGCTTCATCAGCTTGAACTTGGTCTATAAAAAAAAAAAAAAATGCAGTAGTTAGTATGACGTTGACTGCGAGCGTGAATAATATCTAAAAAAAAAAAAAAAAAAAAAAAGACGCACCACCCAAGGATGTAGAGAACGCAGTTAATGCTAGAATCTTTTCTTCTACTGATGTATTTGATGATAAAGCCAATTGTGCTTTTTCCAAAGGTGTTGAGATAGAAGGCATAATATACCAAAAAAAAAAGAAAAGAAAAAGAAAAGAGAGGGAAGAGAAATGAAGAAGAAAAAAATCAAAATAAGGAAGATTTGAATCCCGCATGGTTTTTTCAAGTGGATAATTCCCAAACTCATTCAAAGCACCTTGACATACTTGACCACAATCATCGTACGTGGTAAACACCAATTTATTTTTTAAAAGAGGAATGAATTATCAACTTGGAACTTTAGGGTACTCATTCGAGGAGGTTGAAAATAACACGTCATGATGATGCTCATTTTTTTTTTAACGTACTCTACAAATACAAATTAGTAAATTATAAATAACATTAAGTAAATTTGAAGAAAATGATTTGTTCTATGTTATATTCAAACTTGGTGCAATGATGATGCTTTTTGAGTGAGAAAGAGAAAGGCAAAGTTTTCTGTAAGCTTATATACAGGATGAAAAAATGGGATCAGTTTTTGGATTTTATAGCCAAAATTTTCAAATTCCTCAGCCAAATTTTAGCTGTAAAAATGAATTGTCGAGGGATCATCAGGCAATTTTTCGAAAAATCCATGAAATCTTTTAGTGATTATGGTAGATTAGGCAGCAAGGTAAGCGATAAAATGGGATTAGATGATATTAGACTACTTTTTTGCGAGGAATCTAATGGTGGTCATTTTATTGGATGATGATCATTATTGAATGAGAAATGACAATATTGACTTTTATTTTTTGATTTACTCTATAAATTGGGAGGTAAGGTATAAACTGTTATTAAAGCAATCGAAAGAGAATGCTTTTATGTACGTTCAGTCCAATTTTGGTGCGATGATGACCATTTTTGAAGGAATTACAAAAGTATAAACAAGTCTATGTCTATCTCATGTGATGTTACAATGTACAGATAATGATTCGAATGTTTGTTTAATGAATAAGTCAAAGTTAGATTGGTGAAGTTACCAAAAAAAAAAAGTAGATAAATGGAAAAGATGATGAGTAGATGATACGAACCACAGGGGAGGAAACGCCATGAAATGGCATGGAACAGCGGAGTGCAAAAGTCGACGTATCATCGTTCCTTTGCCTAGTCTTCTATTCTTCCCTTTTTTTTTTTTTTCTTTTTCTTTCTTTTATTCTCAATCCCATATAATAGATAGATATTAATCATTCATGACTGAAATAGATAAAGATATATCCAAGGCAATTTGGCATGGCAAAATCCCTATACAGCTTGTATTGAATCCTGTCGATCCAATGGATACTCTCTTCGTAAGTCTATTATTATAGAATATATCTCTCTGTTTTTATGTTTCAATGAACTCAACTTTATATATATATATATTTGGAAGATGGAAGTACCTCGTTATTCTTATTTGCCTTTAGTGACCTCTCATCTGACTTCACAGACAGAACGATATCATGCTACTGATCCACATTCTATTTGGTACGAATATGAAGGTGAACCCTTGAAGTGGTAATGAAGACTCTCCCGAAAAGATTGTTTGTTCCAAGATGGTTAACTTCATTCCTCTCTCTCTCTCTCTCTCTCTCTCTCTCTCTCTTTGTTTGTGAATTTAGGCATTATCCTATCGGGTTATTATACGATATGATTCTACGTATGGGTACCTCGATACAAGGACAACAACGAGAACAACAAACTCCTTCACTTCCTTGGCGTATTATAGTTCATGATGATCATTTCCCCGAGACAATATTACTAAGAAATCCAGGTCTGGAAACTATGCAAGATATGTATATGTCAATGATCAAAGAGGTAATACTAGGCAGATGACCATAAGGTTTTAAAAATGCTCCAAAAAAAAAAAAAGACTTGACATATATGCAGCATATTGATTAAGATCATTTGGGGATGCATTGTTTTTTTTTTTTATTTTATTTTAGGCAGATTTCTTACGACATGGCAGTACGAAAAGGGTGATGAACTTATCAAAACAAGATCAGTCCCAATTATGGCAAGCACTCTTTTCAGGTAACTTTTTCACTATAACATGTTAGACAATCAACGCTTATCCTTTTTTTTTTTTTTTTTTTTTTTTTTGTGGTTTCTATAGAGAAATATGAAGATTATTGGCGCGTGAATCAAACTATTTTGGATGATCGTGGGATAGGAGTAAGATCTGTACCTCTTCGACTATATTTACCTGATCAAGCACCAGTGATACAAGATATTGCACCTTTCACCAACGAAAAAGGTAAAAAGCACAAAATTGGCAAAAAAAAAAAAAAAAAAAAGAAGGAAAAAGCAATATCGTAAGTTGATTTTTTTTTCTATTGGCAATAGGTGATTCTTGTACTTTGGGAGATGTTTTACATTCAATTTTACCAAGTTTATTTATGGCAGACTATACAACTAAAGACACCAACCTCATTGTCGTGATTCATGGGATCCAATTGCCACTACAAACACCTATCCGGTGGACCTCTGATCATTTGGCGTATCCTGACAATTTTTTACACCTTGTCATTTGCAAATCATCATAGTACTTGATTCCTTCTATTATTATTATTATTATTATTGATTATTATTTATTACCAGTAGTTATTCCCCCACATTTGTATATCTATCTACATGTTGCATTTTTGAATTGTATGACAAATAAAAGTGTATGAAATTCAATGATCATCTTGATTGAACCATCCAGGTTATTCAAAAAAAAAAAAAGACTAATGTGAAGTTTAATTTTGTTTGTCAATTGTTTTTGATTTTTTTATTATAAAAAGAATAGTATAAAAAAAAAACTGTGGACAGGGGAAAATACAAAGAATAGTGGAGAGGGAAGTAAAAGACAAAATATCGAAGATATAAAAAGATATATTTGTTGTGCATATACATTAGAGAAGTCCCTATCAATAGATAAAATGACTTGCTCCAAAATGAATACAGATTCAATTCATGTACAGCGAACTATCAAAAGTCCTGATTTCTAATAACAAAAGAGAAGGAAGATAATATAATGGAAGAGGAGAATAGAATACACACAAATAATAAAAGTAAAAAAAATAAAAAGATAACAAAGAAGAGAAGAAAATAAAACAAACGAATATAGAATAAAAGGGGGCGAAAATATATAATAATAACAGTCAAAACTGGCCATTATGCTTCATGTTGTAACGTTTCCTTGTTCACATCGCCATTGGTGGTTTCAGTAGCGGTAATAGTCGATGTTTCCACGGCTTGATCGCCTTGATCTTGACGATCTTCTTCAGGTGCCATAGATCGTTGTTCTATAGCAATTTCATCCGACGTCGTCGTTGTAGATTGATTGTTAATGACAGTGTTGTCTTGATAATCATCACCAGTAATGTTGATCAATGGCAATAGCTTTTCAACCTCTAAATAAATCAAATAATACAATAGGAATTAATTACCTTCCATCAACCATCATTGATGTCACAAGAAATCCATCCTTTCTCAAACTTACTTTGAATCAAATGTTTTCCATAGGTATACTTCTTCAATGATTGCAAATGAGGTCTAATCTTGTTCACCAAAAGTTCACGTTGATCATCATCTACCACATCCAACATCTTTTGTACCACGTAGTTCGCATATTGATCTTTCATCATCGTCACCAAAGGATAAGAACTAATAGTAATAATAATAACAAAAGGAGTCAATAATTCAAATTCTCTCTGCATATCCAATTTCTGCTTGCACTTTTTTTTTTGGAACTTACCCATCCGGTCTTGATTGCAAAACTTCTTCAATCAAAAGCTGTCGATCGCGTTTGGATCCATGATCTACACACTTTTCCACTACATTACTTGCGAATTTATGTTTGCTAAGTTGAAGTACTTGACCACGAATCTTGCTGATCACCATTGCCTTGTCCACAGGTCGGCCTCGTTCAAGAATATGTTGGATTACATAATTACCATATTGATCTTGTACCAATTGTCCCGTGCATCGATGAAGTTCTTCCAAGAGTGGACCAGTTTGCACATCAGTACAATGTTCAAACATACGTTGGATCACACGACAGCCATAAGGATGTGTTGCTAGATTGTAAACTTGACCATGGAACGCATCAATGATAAATTGGATATGAATTGCAGGGACACGTTCGATAGCCTAAAATCATCAAAATAAATTAAGATGTGAATCATGAAGAATTATAAAACCTTCTCTCCTTTTTTCTTTTTTTTTTCTTTCTTACTTTTTGAATAACATGATTGCCATTTTGGTCCTTGATACATTTAAGAACACATCCATCCAATTCGCTAACTAGTTTCGCTTGTTGTTCCGTCAAAACATGTTCCAAAGCCTATTCCAGATGAAATAATAAAAAAAAAAAGGAATGCGAGTCAGTATTGAAACATTAAAAAAGGGATTAGAAAACTACATCTTACCTTTTGAACAACACGACATCCATACATTTGAAGAGACAACGAAATAACATGACCTTCCATTTGTTTGGCCAAAATAGTTTTTTGCATTTGATTTCCTATCAAGAGTATGGTAGAATGAAAAGAATAATCAGTATCTCTTTGATATACAAAGACTATTTTTTCTTGTTTACCATGTTCAAAGAATTTCTGCAAAACATAGTTGCCAAATACATCCGTCATCAATTGTAAAGCATTGGGAAGAACTTCTTCAAACACCAATTGTTTTTCTTCACTGTTAGCGGTTTCCAGTTTTTGTTGAATAAATCGAGAACCATGTTGATCACCACTGAATTCGACAATATGTTCAGCAATATCCTTGAGTTCGTATTTTTTGTTCTTGGAATTTCTAAATTCTTCCAGGAGTTGACTACGAATGCTAAGCGTCATATCTTGCGAATTATTTGCTTGTTGCTGTTGTTGTTGCTGTTGCTGCTGTTGCTGTTGTTGTTGTTGATGATGATGAGCAGATGACGATACAGAAGTATGTGAGATGGCGACATCTTGAGTATGATGAGAGGGCATATTCCGCATACGATGATTGGCATTCAGATTGCTAGCACTTCCACCAAAACCACTAGATCCGTGTTTTTGTTGTTGCATTTGTTGTTGAAGTAACAATTGCTGACGAGCTGCCATCAATTGCTGTTGTTGTTGTTGAATCAATAGCTGCTGTTGTTGCATTTGTTGAAGAGGACGAAGTTTCTTGTTATCCGTTCCAGCATTAACACCTAGACCAAATTGACCGTCAGGGAAACCAGAGGGATCCAAACCAGCGGGAGCAGAAAGAGGACCTGAAGGACCAAAAGCCATGGCAGCTACATCAGAAGAGAAAAAGAGAGAAAAAAAAATGAGTAATTGCAATATAAAACATGTACTTGTTATCCTTTCCTTCTCTCTCCTTTTTTTTTTTTCCTACTCACCTTGCTGACGTCGATATAGGTCTCCAGTCGGCCAACGTTTGTCAGTACGGTTAGCATCATCACCATGCATATCGTTCATATCCAACATGGAAGATAGTGGAGGCGTTGTAAAAGGTTGCATTTGACCATATAATTGAGGACTACCAAGATTACTTCCATTGCCACCGCCACCATAGTAACCAGGATATCCACCACTTTGTTGGTGTTGTTGTTGCATACGGAGAGCCTGCTGCTGTTGTTGTTGAAGTTGTAAGTAACGGGCTTGCTGTATTACACCATAGTCATCCTAATCAACACATATAATTGCATATGGAAATGAAAAAGGGGATATATAGTTAATACTTGTCAGTTTATTCGTAAACCTCCCCATATTTTCTATTCCGTTTCTCTTACCTCATCATTCAAACCAAAGTTTCCGAACTGTTTCAGCATCATTTCAGTTTGAGGTTCCATGTTAATGTTGTAATCACTTTCGTTGACACCACTTGTTGGTACATTAGTGCCACCATGAGCATTGAAGTGTCTTCCAGGAGGTGTTGAATTTGATCTTGCAGGGGGTGGGCTGGTGAACTTGTTTCGTAAAGGAGGAGACAGAGCACGGAGGGCGTTGACGCGGCTAGCATGACTTCGTTCCGATTCATCCATCATTGAAAGCATAGCCATAGATCGATCATTCGGATCACCATTATCATCATGTTGTTGTTGCTGATGATGAAAAGACGAAGTGGATGTAGTGGCCAAGGCATCATAATCATTAGAATCCAGATCACCCACATCGAGACCATTTAATTGAGCATGGCGTTGACGAGCTTGTTGCAAAGCAAATAAAGGTGATGGCGTCCGCGGGAAATCCTAAAGTGAAGATTGTTTTGGATATATTAGTTTTGTATCATTTTCCCTATTTTGAAATCACTCTCTTCATCATAATTAATTTTTACCTCTTGAATAATATCTACCAAATTGCGACCACGTCGATTCATAGCATCCTCATTTGATTTCATCTTGTTACCACGCTTGTCCCGTTGCTGTTGTTGTTGAAGATGCTGTTGTTGTTGAAGATGATGATGTTGTTGTTGTTGAGCATATTGAGCAGCAGGATGATCATATTCTATATAGAATAATAATAATAATAATAATAATAAAATCAGATATAAGGATTATATTGAAATCGTAACCGATACATAAAAAAAACAGCCGATAGGAGCTCCCTATCACAAATATCCAAAACTTACCATTTGCATTGTTTTCCCATAATTGTTTCCAGGCATCATTGGTTTGAGTGTAAGCAGTTGTAAGAGTATCAAACTTGTTTGCACCGGTGGAATTATCTTGATAGTTATCGATAATAGAGTTGTCATGAGAACTTTCAGTTTGACTACCATGTCTAGAATGCATAGTAGCATTCATTTGTTGATACAATATTTGAGTAGGAGGAGCACTGTTGGAGCGATCATAAGAATCATCATTGGGAAATAAATTGGAGGTACCCGAAGCCATAAATAAGTCATAATCACTATCATATTTTCCTTGAAGTAGAGCAGCTAACTATTTGACGATTAAAAAAAAAATGAATTCAGTACACGCGTAAGATGATAACTTCATGATCATGTCCTATTACTATAAAGTTTTTTTCTATTTATTTATTTACCTGTCCCTGTGGTTGATTTGTTGCCTTTGGTTGGTGCAAGTCATACCTTTGACTACTAGGAGAATGGTTTTCTTCAAAGAGTCTTGGCATCATCTTTGTTGATGAAAGATATCAAAATAATAAATATGTATAGGAAAAGAACAACAATGTCAAAAAAAAAAAACAGTTTGTATATATATGTGTATGTGTTTGAGACAGAGAGAGAGAGAGAGAATAATAATAATAAAAAAATGAACCTTATCAAACTGCTACAAAATAACAACAACTTAATAATGGTTCACTTTTTGTTTTTGGGTCTCTACAAAATAAATACAACGTAACAGTCACCAATGTTAAAAAAGAGAAAAGACTGATATGAAGTGTATATACAAAAAAAAAAGGTAATATATTATATATATATATATGTATGTAGAAAAAGAGAAGGGTAAAGAGGGGAAAATGTTTTACAAAGAGAAAAAGAAAGAAAGAAGGAAGGAAAAATATAGGTTGGAAATGAAAAAAATAAACAAAATTTTCTAGCGCGAGTCAATTTTTAAACAGAGCAACAGTGATCACTACATCATTTTTTTTTATTTGCCCTTTCTTTCAGTTGCCTACCCAGATAAAAAAAAAAAAGAAAGGAGTGTGATTGTTTCATATACTCAACCATCATTATTTTAATGATATCTTTTTTCATATTTTTTTTTTATTACTATGCCTACAAAAAGGAGAAAGAAAGAAAAATTCTCTCACTTTCAATAACTAGGTGATGATGAAATGGTTGTTCATCAGCTCAGCCAATCAGATCCAACATCTTGTAGTAACCAATACATCTCTCTCACACACACATAAAAAAAAAAAAAAAAAAAAAAAAAACACCCGATCTTCCCAATCAAAAATCATATTTATCACAACGAAAAAGAAATACATATAATAATAGAATCATAACGCAATAATATATATAATAATATAAAAAGAATGAATGTATATTGAATAAGATGATATATAGAAACACAAGTTGTAGAGATAAATAACTAAAAAAAAAAAAAAAATAGTAATAATAATATGGAATATGAAATAAACGATAAAAATACTAGTAACAGAGGGTACAATATAATAAAACATAATGTATATAAAACTAAACTGAACTAAGAATAATCAAGAGTTTTGTTGTTGTTGTTGATGATGATGGTCAGACGTTGACATGGTATCATATTTTCTGGTACTGAAAGGAGTAGTAGGCGTAGGAGGAGCACCATTTGTAGAAGGATGATGTTGCTGTTGACGTTGTTGATGATGTAATTGTTGTTGAGAAAAGTAGGAATTTTGATCAGCAGAAGAGGTAGGAGAAGGAACTGAACCAGCGGAATGATATCGTGACCTTGACCATTCAACATGAGCAGCACCACCAGTTGGATCCATAGGTAAAGAGTGAATATTAATTTGCGAAGGATGATGATGGTGAGATTTGTCAGTATGGTGTAAAGGATAATCAGGAGCTGCTTGGTAAAGATCAGGCGAAGAAGATTCTGAAGAAGAAGGATCAGACATACTGTGTACCATGTAAGGTTGATGATGGGCACTAGATGAAGTAGGACCACTTGATGACGAAGTTGTAGATACCGAAGATGATGATGGAGCCACATTATTTGCATTCCCTGATGATGATGTAGTAGGTGTAGGTAAAGGTGGCTGAGAAGAAGAATTTACCATCATACCATAAGGAGTTGTAGGATAGCCACTATAATAATTGTAAGGAGCACCATATTCAGATCCATTTGACATCATTGCTGCAGTAGGAGGAGTCATGGGTGGTTTTGGATAATGAGTATATCGATCATCTTCATTTGCCGCTGCTGCCGCTGCTGCTGCTGCTGCTGCTGCTGCCATCATGGATGCATTGGCATTGGGTGATGCACGATCTTGACTATCTGCATAATGTCCAGGACTTCGACCACGGACCACCAAAGGAGAAGAGACACATGAGGCCACAGGAATACGTTCACCTTCATGAGTTTCAGCATAGAGTTCCACCAAAATTACATAATACTGTTGAGCAGCACGACGCTTTCCATTGTTGGCAGTAGCAGTTTTGAATTGAATACGTTCGAAAGTGGCGATATTTTGAGTACTACCAACTGAGCTAAGACTAAGATTACCACCAGGAGCAATGACTTTTGGTTCTGGCGTCATTTGAGGTCCTTTATCCCGTTTTGGTGTATGTTGAATCAAATCGATATGTTTGTCACTGTTGGATACACGAGCAGAAATCCCTAAAGCAAATCGAGAAACAGGTTGAAGTCCATGTCTAGATGTTTGTACAAAACATTGAAGTTCATGTTCTCCATAATAGTGATTGATTCCATGGATACCAAAAGTACTACTGACTTGGAAATAGTTACGTCGATAACAAGTCCAATCATTATCCGCCAAAAAGAACCCACGATCCATTTTCGACTGTATACGCACTGTCAATCTAAATCAAAATAAAAAGAAAAAAAAGTTATTTAGAATGTATTGGCAGAAAGATGAAATCACTCCTTTTCTTTTTTTTTTTTTTTTTTTTTTTTTTACTTACAAATTGGTTCTGTCAGGTGAATAAAGATTATCTAATGATTTTGCTGCACTAAAAGATGGACCGGTTTCAGTTGGAAAAAGAGTAGTATCAGTTCTTGATCGTTTTCGAGCCATGATTGGATAAGGATTGGATGAAAAAGAAGATACATAACTATGTCGTATCTTTTTACCAGCAGATGAACCATTATCAGTAATCATGGAGTTAGGACGAGGTGTACTAGGTTGAGATAGAACCATTCTAAACAAGAAATAAAAAAAAAAAAAAAGGATTAAAAAAAAAAAGATTAAAAAATTTTTTTATTTTTAACCATTTATTTACCCAGGAAGTCTTGTATCGGATTCATTTTTCACAGAAGCCATATAAGCAGTAGGAGAACCATTGGAAGGAATTGAAGGTTGTTGCGTAGGATATGAATGCCTAGGTAATAGAAAAAAAAAAAGGGTAAATAAATAATTCGTACTACCAATATATTCACATGACATAAAACGCCCGTTTCTCTTCTTCCTCCCCGCCGTTCTTCCTTTTCAACCCATAAGTATTTTTTTTTTTTTGCTTATTGGTGAAACCAAAGAGTTGCACCAAATAGCGGCATCAAAACGCATAATTGACAGGGTCAAAAAAGAAAAAAGACTAATAGATGTTTCTATTCGATTGTGTATAATCTTTTTTTTATGAATGACTTACAAAGGAGGATGCATCATTGAATTTTGAGTTGTATAAGAATAAGGTTGATGGGTGGCCATAGTAGGTGTAGGTGAATAACTATTTGCTTGACTAGTGTTAATAGGACTTTCGCTTAGTGAAGGACTTTGCATAGGAGGTTGACTGATTTGCCATTCTTTGGTACTTTGTACTGAATTCATCATAAATGTGTTTCAGAATAAAAAAAAAAAAAAATAAAAAATAAAAAAAAGAAAGTGGCCAAGTATACAAATAAAAAAAAAAGTAGTCAGGTCAGTGACTAAAGTTGTTTAAGATGGAATGTAAGAATGACAAAAAGTAATAAAATTTGAATAATATTTTTGATATATATCAATACAAGAGTATATAATGGTATAAAGGGCAATGAAAATTATTAAAAATAATAAATAAAAAAAGAAAAAGAGAAAGAGAAAGAAAAGAAAAAGAAAATAAGAGGAAAAAAAAAAAAAGAGAGAGAGAAAGTTGAAAACTTTAAACTGAAGACCAAGTATATACAACAAAAAAAAAAACTCAAATGGGGACATTGCGGTATTTAAATTCCCCTTTTTTTTCCAATGAATTATATATAACAAATATATATTGAATGTTATTTTTTTTTTTAAAAAAAAAAAAAAAAGGGGGGGAGAGAAGTACCATCACATAATAAGTTAATCTGCACTTGATCCAATTTTTCAGTATTCCCGAGGGGGGAGTATTGATTTAAATAGATGATAGTGATTTTATTTTTTTTTTTTAATTCTATAAAATTGATAACGGTCATAACCCTGATGATGAAGATATACAATAATATATATATATATATAATCTGTTATATTATATATATAAAGGATAAAGGAAAAAAAAAAGATCGACATTCAGTGAAACACCAAAAAAAAAAAAAAAAGATGTATTTGTGTCGTTTTAACTCATATCTTCATCAATTTATTTCTTTCTCTTCTTTACTACAGCAACGAAACGATGAGTAGAATTCTTAGGATGGGAGAAAAAAGATGATGATGGTTGGAGTAATAAATTGGGTTGTTTGTGTTACAAATACTATTTATAGTACCTCGGTTTTTATTTTTTTTGTCTTGTTTTCAATCATCTGGGTATGGTAACCTTGTTTGATGATCTTTATTTTCAAACTCCATTTAAGCTTTAAACCAAACCATATTAACACCGGATGTAGTTATATATACATAGTTTGTTGTTAGATAAGATAAAAAGGACTGGATAATATAATTATTGTTTTTTTTTTTAGATAGAAGAATAACAAAAGTGTTTGATGACGATGATGATGGTAATGATGAAAGTTTAAAACCATATTCGTTTACTCCTCTTTTTTTTTTATTATTATTATTATTTTCTGATCCATCCATTTTAAGCAATATCATCCATAATAGCAAAAAATGAGGTTGTTGACCTCGCAGCTGTTCATCATTTTGGATTGATGCTCCGCCTACTTTTCATTTCTTGTTCGTTCGATCTCATTTGAAAAAAAAAAAAGGGAAGCTACTAGTAATTTTTTTTTTACACTCCTCATGAAATACAATCAAAAAAGAAAAAAAAATGAAAAGAGACAGCTTTATGCTTGATGTTCATTGGAACACAAAAAATGTAGGATTCATGTACGCAAAGACATGTCTGTGCGTTTGTTCAACATAATGGTAAGGCAACAAAAATGATTTCCCCCAAAATGGAGAAATAGGTCATTATTGTTGTTGTTGTCATAAGCAACAATCAAAACAAGTTATTTCTTTTTACAAAAAGTAACCTAGATTGGATGATTTTTTTTTTTTGTTCTTTGGTGAGAAAAAAAAAAAGTAATTGAAATCTACAACGTGATAAAATGATATGTACTTTTTCATTGCGCGCTAATGCTCTTTTCTTTCTCCGAGTAATCACTTTTTTCAGACTAGATCATAAAAGGAGAAAACCGTAAAGAGAATGAGGGGATATATGATACATCTTTTTTTTTTTTTTTTAAGATTTCCTTTTTTTTTTTAGTTTTTTACACTCATTCTTCCCAGATGAATCGTTATAGAGATTACTCGGAAGAACTTACCGAATTGAAACTAATAAATGATCAGTAGTGGGAATTAAAACAAACTGTAAAAATGCAATCCATCAATGTACGGTTTAAGTCGGAGACGAGTTTGAATTCTTCTTCCTCTTTCATTTTCAATGGTATCAAAGAGGGCTTCATCCGCCGCCCAAACCTTTTAAACCTTGGCTGTTTTTGGAACTACTTAGGTTTTTCTCCAATTCAATATTTGTCTATTTTTTTTTTTTTTTGTCATTTGTTACAAAAAGCAAAAGATCCACCTTTTTGTAATGTTACATCAAGAACCCTTGGTCACAAAAGGGTAAAAAAAAAAAAAAAAGGTACAGTTGGTACAACAAGTAACCTCAAGTTTGTTTGATGGATGAACAATAAAAAAAAAAAAAAAAGGAATCAATCGTTGGCATCTTCTTCATGTAATCACTATCGTTACTCTAATATTGGATCGGTCCTCTTCTTTTTTTTTTTTTTCTTTTGCCACGCGATTAAGGCAGGGTAAAACTGGTTCCTTCTTTTAAGGAGTCAAAAATTCAACCCGTCAACTGATGATGAAAGTTTAATAGCAAAATGAAAAGTAAGGGGTAAGAATGAATAATCCATCATTTATTTGTAATACATTGTGATACAATGGATAGTACTTGTAGTAGTAAAGGAATCAACTAATAGAAACAATAAGAAATTGTTCCCTCAGGTCTCTCTTTTTTCTAATGATATCCAGGATTGAAGCAACAAAGGACTAAAGAACAGAGTGTTTCAAGTATTTGAAAATCAGTCATTTCTATTCTGTAACGATACAACAAAGAATCATCATTTTTAACTTTCAATGTTGATCGTTCATTATCCAATATCCAGAATTCAATAGATTCATCGTCAACCATCATTATATTATTCATCACTATTGTTATTACCTCAGATGATCAGGATCATCATCGTCATCTTGTCATTGTTGTTCCTGGGATTTCGTTTTGTCCAAAAGGAGCTAGCAGCGGAACTGTTTCAAGACCCCATTTCCTGTCAATCCATCCTATTGCCGGTGTAACAAAAACTATCACATCATAACAAATTGTAATATATAGATGCTATTTATTATATAGCTACATATAAAGTGAAAATTAAAAAAAAAAAAAAACTAAACCTAGGATCTAATATATATATATATGTATCTATGGACAAGGTAATTGACCAAGTTTGTTGATCCTATGTTGCAGTCACTTCAGATTCCATCATGGTTTTTCTTTGTCCCAATAGTGATGAATAAAGTTCATCCGTCATACTATCATGCCAAGTACCAGCAGGAACAGGTGCCATAAAGTTTTGTATTTTTTCATGAACATTGAATCTAATACAATTCAAAAAAAAAAGAATAAGAAAAATGTCTAACTTCTTTTTTGTATTGATTACCGTAATTTCCGTCCTTTGGATCCCTTAGTATCAATATTCTTCTTTTTCTTCTTCACTTGATCCTTCTTGCTTGCAGCCCACCGCATTCCACTGGCAATTGGATCATCTGTATCCACCATACGGGATTCAATTAATTCTCGGAGTTGTTGTTGATAGAAATCATTGTCATCAAATAATTCTTCATCATAGGTATCAAGATATCGATCCGATTTCTTTTGGTTCTCCATTTGGTCATCATTAGTTGTTATTGGTGTTGATGCTACCTATTGTCAAATATAAAAGAATAGAGGATTGAGTTTTCTCTTTTCTACCTTTTTGTATTGTTCTTTTTTTTTTTTTTTTTTTTTTTACCTTGCCGAGAATCTTGTATTCAGCTCTTTGTAATTGTGTACGTTTCACAAGTCCTTGTTTGTCCGACATCAAGTTGTCAATTTGTGTCAAAATATTCTATATTATCATCAATGATAAAAATCACCATTAGCATAAATACAAAAAGAAAAAAAAATAGGATATAAAATATTGCTATATGTAAGAATTCAAGTTTTTACCTGATCAAAAGCCTTGAATTTTTTGTTCATACCACCATTAGAAGCTGCCTGCACTTTATTACTCCATTTCTCCAATGTTGAATTTCGAAAAGGCACAAAACTAAACGAGAAAAGAAAAACAGATGAGTATCACATAGAGTATATATATATATATATATATATATATTTCACTTTTCTTCTTCTTTTTTTTGTTTTTTGCGCTTACACATTATTGACTTGGTTGATATCATTCCATAACGCATCATTATATGAATCACCTTCTTCATCATCCAAGTATCGTTTACGAGTATTGTAGGATACCCCATCCAAATCAATGGCTTCATTTTCTCCAAGTAATGCTGTACGTAGATCCATCAGTTCATCAATTACATCGCGAAGTTCCCCTTTCACCTTATTAACATCTTGTTTAATATTGTCGTCCTTTTCCACAATGTCGGATAGTTTGTCAATCTGTGGCAATTGATTTGCAAGTTCAACAGCTTTTTGAATACGAATACGAGTTTCTAAGCAATTGTCCCATAATGTCTATTTCCATTTGATGAAGTAATAAAAAATAAAATAAGATAAGAAACGATTAGTATTGATTCCATTTGTTATTTGTTGTTTTACTTACAAGTTGTTGCCTAACATGTTGACCTTTTTCAATATCACTCGAAGTATTTTTGGCCAATTGAGAAAGCATATCCCTACAGTACAATTATATATAGTTAATATTCTTTTCCCTATATTCAATTCCATAGAATAAAATCTCAATATTCTTTTAAACATACTTTTCATCATTTTGTAATTGTCGTAATTGTTCACTAAGTTCATTATCATTCTCCTGGTCGTCATCATCGTCGCTTCCATCATCAGCTTCAGAAACTTCTTCTTCTTCTTCTTCTTCTTCATTGTCATCAAGACCAAGTACGTCCTGATTATCATCTATACCTTGCCAAGATCCTTCTTGATCACTATTATCTTCAGAGTCATCTTCGGTCTCTTGTTCCATGTCATGTTGTTCGTCTGTATCACTGTCAGAATAGATATCTTTCCTACTTTTACGTTCACCAGAATAACGAGGATCATCCATCAAAAAGGCTTGTTGATTACGAAGACTGCTTTTTCCAACCTTGACGTAATGACTTCGAGCATCGTGTTGTTCTGTATCCGATCGATCATCTTCATCAATAGTTGTTTCGTTCATGGGTTCCACTAGATCTTCAGGATCATAATCTAGATAAAATAATATAATAGGATAAAATACAAAGAATCAGCCATGAAGTTATTATAAATCTATCATTTGCCAAAAAAAAAAAAGAAGAGTCTCTTTTATATATATATGTAACAGTTGGAAGTTCCTTACCAATAGGAGCAGTGTTATCTAGATCGGCGATCTGATCAGCAAGTGATTTCTCTACAAAAAAAAATAATAAATAAACATTCAAAATAAGTAGAATATTATTTAATATCAAAAAAAAAAGTGTTTTCATATATTTTTATGATATATTTAATAACTTACTTGGAGCCATGATATATTTTATAATTAAAGAATACAAAAGGAAGTGGAAAGAAAAAAAAAGAGAAAAAGAGAAAAAGAGATTAAGAAAAAATTAGTGTGGCTTTTGACGACGGAGAATCAAACATTCAGCTTGAAAAAAAAGATCAAGAAAGAAAGAATCATGCAGCGCTATAATGTAAGCATGAAAAAAAAAAAAGAAAAAGGCACAGATGGATAGATACAAATAATAATAATAATAATAATAAATCTTCCATTGTTTGATGATTCGATATAAAATGTTAATGAAAAATGCCGAAACTTATACAAATTCATAATTTAGGAAATGAAAGTATTGTAGACTGAAAAAAAAAAAAACTACTCCATATAACTTGATATTCCGCCGCGTTTGATTCCCTTTTTCATTATTTTTTTTTGCTTTCTTTTTTTTTTTTTTTTTTCCTCATTTACTATTGACAAATTAGCACAATTGACAGTATACCTCCTTTTTAGCATTATGATGGGTTCATCAGAGTTAACTTTACCTTCAGAACTCGGTCATCATCTTACTGGCATGGACAATATGTTTTTTCAACTGGAACATCCACGAAGATTAATGACTATTTGTAGTGTATGGATGTTTGAACAAAGATTGGATACAACTTTAATATTAGATGCTCTGGAAAAATTATGTTCTCATTATCCAAGGTTTTGTCTTGTTCCCAAGCATGGATCGTTACTGGAAACACCAATCTGGTCAAGACCACGACGCAATTGGAAATATAGAGATAATCTTATATTTCATACTCTGAAATCGCCTACTGCTGCTTGTTTACAACAATACACAGCTTCTCAAGTAGGTTTAATTAAAAAAAAGAATAATAATCAATTATTGATGGATACTGATGTTATTTTTTTTTTTTTTTTTTTTTGGTGTGTAAGTATGTGAAACCTTTTGATGGAGACAAACCATTATGGGAAGTACACTTTATCTCTGGACTAGAAAACAATCAATTTGCCTTTTTATGGAAAGCTCATCATAGTATGTCAGATGGAGTTGGAATCATGAAAGCAGTACTAGCCACTACTACATCCTTTGATGCCAAAAAAGAAACATCACATTTAATACAACAGTTAGATCGAAGGAAATCAAAACAAATGAATACCTACATTTTTGGATCATCACATACATCTGACAGCAGTAATATTCATCATCCAACCAGAGCACGACGTCATCAAATAGCACGCGAAAGATATGAGCAACATCAATACGAAAGGGCAAGACGGAAATTCGGCGTCCTGTGGCAACAACTAATGGTATGGTTTCTTTGGAGTTGGCAGTTATGGACAATCATCAAGTATCAAGTGTATCACGAAGTATGGACATTATGGCTAGTCGTGGAACCCCTCTTACAGCAACTGCAACATGTATTATTACAATTACTACTATGTCCATTGATATTAATCTCACCGACAACCATGAAAAGGAAACGACTCCCAAGGGCGATGACATACGATGGCGAACAGACACATGGAAAACTGATTGCTTGGACAGATGATATGGACGTAGCGGATATTCACATGATTCAACGGGCATTTGGTGGTAAAGAAAGTACATTGAACGATGTGATGTTGATGGTATTTGTACGTACTATTCGACGTTATTTACAACAATATTATCGACCTCAACAACAAGCACGACCAAATACGAACTTTGAACTTCGCATCATCATTCCTTTATCATTTCGCTCACCTACTGACTGGACGATGAAGAACATTGTGACGGGCAATATTGTAGGAATCGACGTTGATTCAACCTCCTCATCTAAAATGCTAAAACAAGTACATCAACGTATGATGACAGTCAAACGATCACTGATGCCTCACTTGATGTACAGTGTTATCATCCAAACTATCCTACGGTATTTTCCTTTTTTCATGACTTTGATTCCTACTTGGATGCAACACTTGTATACCGACGTACCTCATGCTATTTTCACCAACATTGCCGGGCCTATCGAACCAACTTACTTTGCTGGACAACAAATGACTGGCTTCCATGTATTACCACCTCAAACTGGAAAGGGTTCCATCAGCGCTGGATTGGTCTCCTATTGCGACAAGGTCAATGTCTCCATGCTTACCGACAATCATCCGCATTATCCCGACTTGGCCCATATCCTTTGCAAGATCTTTGTTGCCGAATTCAATGCCTTGGTTATCGAAGCAAAGATGAAACCTGAGGATGATATGTCATAGAAATAGTGTTCATCATGTTTATTATGTAGGACCTTAATATAGATGAGTGGTATCTTGTAGTATAGAATAAAAAAAAAAATTGTAGAAATAAAATTGGGGTAATTTTTGAAATAAAATGATGGACGATACAAATGATGGATAATAGCTATTATGATAATAAGAAGAACAAGGCAGAAAATATTGTTGCCTATTTCTATTGATTTGAAAGTAATCACAAAAAAAAAAAAAAAAAATAGCCAATCAAATATCGTTTGTTAATATATGTACGTAATGCATCTATGCTAATGATAAATGACACTCAAATTTTCAAAATCGAGTTGTGGTCAGAGACCCTTGATATATTCCAGTTATTCAGCTGAGCCACTTGCAAAGATGATGAGACCTGGAATAAAAAGAAAGAAACGTATGACAGCTCCTCCAGTCCAAGCACATGTATCTTTTTTTTTTTTTTGTCTTTGTTACAGATTATTAAGTCTGATGATTTCTACAATGATGATGAATCATTATGGTGTATGATAAATCACTATTATATATGATGAAATGACAATGATGATGGTAATAAAAATAAAGAAATAAACCAGGAACTCTGTTGATGATGGCTTTTGTTTATGTTATTTTTTTTTGTCAAACTTTAACAAAAGAGACTAAACCATTTGTGAGCTAATGGAACGACAGCGGAAATTCAATGATCGACTATCTTCCAGGGGCAAAACGGAGAAAGAGAGAAAGAAAGAGAAAGGACGGATAGAAGGAAAAGATGATGGTCATCAAAGAAAAAAAAAATTTTTTTTGTCATATATCCAAATTTACATCTGTTGAATGATGTGGCAATCTTAAAGGATCATCCTTCTTTTTTTTTAAAAAAAAAAAGTCACTTGAACACTTTGCATTTATGCATTCCAACGTGTGAGTTTTTATTTTTCAAATAAGAACCACCTAATAAGTCTAAATATACAAACAAACGCACATTAAAAAATAAAAGAAGTGTACAAATCACCAATAGATCAATAAAAAACGTTTATTTCCGTATAATATAATATAATAATAAAGTACAATATGTATAATAAGATATAATCAAAGAATGACAAAATGCATATGTTGTATGAAAGGAGGAGAGAGAAGATTCATCTAAATACCTTTTTTTTTTCTTTTTTGTTGACTAACAGCATAATTCACAGCATTCTTCGGTAGCACAACAACACATTTCACAAGCCAAGCAGCCAAGTAAACAAGTTAAACATCCAGTATTACTTTGTTGTTGAGGAGGAGGTTGAGCATATACAGTGGTTGGTGGAGGAGGTGGTTGATAATAACCTTGTTGTGGTTGTTGTCCATAATATGCTTGTTGAGGTGGAGGAGGATTGTTATAATAAGGTTGTTGTTGATTCATGATGAATAGGTAAATGAAATTGATATATAAATTAAGAAAAGAAAGAAAAGAGAAAAAAAAAAGGGAGATCCGAAAAGTGGATTTTATACTTTTTTCTTTTCTACTCTTCTGTGCTATTTTTATCTGTCTTGCATGATCTCATCATTTCAATATCCGAATAGGTCAAGTTTCTTGGCACTTGGTTCAACAAAAAAAAAAAAACAACCCAAAATTAGGAGATTGCAAAAAGAGGAAAAAAAAAAACAGCTCAAATTGGTCATATTCACTGCAAATCCAGCATAATAACAAAAAAAAAAAAAAAAAAAAAAAAAAACAATGAAAATGCCCAGACTTTTTTTTTTTTGTCAATCATACACGATCACCACTAACCACATAGAGAATCAAACTTTAATATTTCCCCTATTTTTTTGGCCTTTTCTTACTTCACACCCGATATAATAATAATAATAATAATGACGATGAAGCATTCTAGGAGAAGACACAATACATTTATTTCAAATTGAATGGTAGATATATAACGATGATGATGATGATGATGATGATGATAATACTAGTAATAATAATAAATAAATAAGTACCAACTATATAAAAAAATATTCATCCAACTCTAAACTTTTCCTCCCTCGCCAATCACCATTCCGTCATAGATTTGATTTGGCATGATGCACTTTCGGCCAAGAGATCGGTTTGTACTTGAGCAGCCCATGCCGCTGTCTTGATAAAAGTATCTTCTTCAGAGCCAAGTAAATAATCCAGTCTTGTCAGAATAGTCCAATCCATCACCGATCTTGCAAATTTCATTTTTAAACGTTGGTCCTCTGATTCGAATAACTTCTTCTTCTTATCTGGTATCATCGATGCTTCATTGTCTATACTAGTAAAATCATAAGCATCTGAAATGGTATGAATCGTCACCGAAGGAAATTTCCATGAATAGCGTCGTACTTGATCCAAAAGAGAGATTGATGTTGCTGATACAAAGACATGACACTGATCCTTTCCTGACGAGTCACACAATCCTTCTATATAGGACAACCAACAATCCACGTTATGTTCCTTATTGTCATCCAGTCTTAATCCAATCCTGAACCAATGCGTTGCCACTTCAGTTGCCACCTGGTTACGAGGATCTGTCATTGATAAAGATTCACCCCATCTTGTCGATCCACCCATCAACGTCCGGTGAGGCTCCAATTGTGTCGCTAACCAATCCGTTGGATTCAGTAATAATCGATAGACAAGCCAAAACCATTCTGAGGTCTCCAATCGGTTCAATTGATATCTATCTCTTAACCGCTTCATTGCCGAAGATGTCCCAAATGTAGCAATATTGTCGTTCAGTGGTGGCCATTGTGTCGTTTGTAAGATCTTGACATGTTGAAAATGTTGTTTATAATCTGTATTGGCATCAAGAGTCATCATTTGCATTGTAATATTGCGCACCTTATCTTGTTCACCTTTATCTTCCCATTGTCGAATGTAGTAGTATGCTTGACTAGGCTGTAGTGACATATAACCTGGGTAAGATTCAAAATAGGATTGGAATGGTAAAGGATCTGTCATATCCATCGTAAATGCTGTCCCATCTACTAACATACTGAAGAAATAAGCGCTTGTCATATCTAGTAATCGTTGTCCCCAAGATCCACAAGGCATCAGTGCTGATTTACAACTTGACATAACTAATAATGGAGGAATATCTACATCTGGAGTTCGATTCGCCACATAACCTATACGAATATGACCCAATGCTGAATAGAGTAATTGTCGTTTTTGATCATCCTTAATCCTACTGAATTTGTTTATTGACTTTACTTGTTGTTGCTGTTGTTGTTGTGATGATAAAGCTGTATGATTGGATGTTGGTAAAAGTGCAGCAAGGAAATAAACCGCAGTGCATAGAAAAACGACAGTGAATATGTTTCCTTTACTTTTCAATATTCGTAATAATACTGTCATGAAAAGTAGAACAAAACAAAATTAAAAAAAAAAAAAAAAGGTAAGAGAAAGGAAAAGAAAAAAAAAATAAGGACCTCAGCACTTTTTTTTCCTTCCAAGTTTTACCGTTACAATCTACCGGGAATTCAAAAGTCCATAGCTTCCAAAAAAGAAAAAAAATAAACATAGTAGTTTTATTTAGGGTAAAAAAAAGTAAAAAGTGTTAACCAACGATAATGCTACAATATTTGTTGTTGTTGTTATTGTTAGTAATGATGATAAAGATGAAAATGATAATAAAATACAATCTGATAATTGACAACAGAAAAAAAAAAAAAAAGAGGATGATTCTTATTTCTACAGTAGTTCTAGTTTCTACAGACAACATTCTTCTATACAGCAACAGCAAGCCAAACCACAGCAACTAGAAATAAAACATCAATGAGATAAAAAAAATTATGTTCTCTTTCTTATGATCACTTACAATGCAGCACAGCAATCATCATCTTGTCGTTGAGGTTGTTGTTGTTGGATGATATATGTTTGAGGAGGAGGTCTATATAGAAAATTATGTTAATTGAACTAATCATCCTATCATATGATTACTTACGCTGGTTGATAATAAGGAGGTTGTTGATAGTAACCAGGTTGAGGAGGACCTTGTTGAGGATATCCAGCAGGTGGAGGGGTATAATATCCACCATTATTAGGTTGTTGATAAGACATGATATTAGTTTATATGTAGAGAAGAAGAAAAGAGAGAGAAAGAAAGGAACAAAAAAGAAGAGAACTATAATTGTCCTATAAAGGTAAATTTATCTCGTTCAGTCGCCGCAGAGAAGGCTTTTTTTTTTTATTATTTTATTTTTGTAACTTCTTTACCCTGTCTTGGCAAAGAGGCTCGTTTTTTCTATTTCCTTTTTGGTTTTCAGTAATCAAGCAATTGAACTTACTCAATCACACTATTTTATTGAAGAAAATATATTTTCATTTTAAAAAGATGTCATCTTATCTATTCACATTTTAAAGTTTAGATACTAAAAACCTGACATCAGCAAGATTACCATATCCATAATCATTTGTCTAAAATACCGTAATTTAAAAAGCCGGTTGTTTTGTAATACACTAAAGAATTGTCTCCTTCATGACTCCGATAACTCAGGATAGTTCCTATTCATTGATGACTGTTACCTAGATATTTTATAAAAAAAAGAAAAAGAAAAATTATGATGATGATGAGGATCAACAGCAAAAGCCACAACTCCGATTCATGCAATATAGTACCAAATTTGGAACAGATGATTCTTATTTTTCTCAATGGTCTATCCGTAATATAATCTAAACAGTAAGTAGTATATTCAACTTATTTTAATGAAAAAAAAAACAAGTCGTTAATAAATCTCTCTCGCTATATTCCTAAAAGTAGAGTCAAGGTATGAAATAAAATGAAAAAGAGAAGTTACTAAATTTGACCATAAATAAATCAACATCATCCTGATGACAGAGAACCTTTTTTTCGAATTGATAAAATACACTAATTGCTAGACAAGATACGTACTGTAGATACAGTAACATAGGGAACGTATTATAATACTTATATATTTTCTTTTATTTTGCTGTTCTCTTTGTGGATTCTCTTTGATGAACATATACATACTTTTTCCTCTTTCATACAATTAAAAGTAAGATAAACATTTGTTTTATTTCATTGACTGATTGATTGATTGATTGATTGATGAATGAAAAAAAAAAAGAATAAAGTATATAGTAAACTATACTAATATCACAACATATCTGAAAGGTAGGGGGGGGGGGTAAAAATACAAATGAATAATGATTTTAAGTTTCAATAGATTCTACAAGCTTGTCGTAAGCAGCTTTGTCCAATAAAGAGTCCAATTCAGATTCATTGGATAACTTGACTTTGAACAACCATCCTATTGAAGCAAAAGAGAGGAAAAAGGAAAAAAAAAGGATTAGTTATCACCCTATCAATACATGATACTTTTTTTTTCTTTCGCGTTCACTTTTTTTTTAATACCTTTATCTTCAGGATTAGTGTTGATCAAAGTAGGTTCATCAGACAAAGTACCATTGACATCTACCACTTTACCACTGACAGGAGCATAAATATCACTTGCAGCCTTGACGGATTCAATAGCACCAATTTGTTCTAAGAGAGTATATATGGTTAGTTTTAAATTATTAGGCTATAGAGCACTTACCTCCTTCTGACACGCTATCACCGGTAACAGGAGTTTCAACAAATACGATATCACCCAAAGCCTTTTGAGCATAATCCGTCACACCAACGGTACCTACACCATGATAAACACTAACCCATTCATGATCCTTGGTGTACTTTTTGGCTAAAAGAAAAACAAGGAGAAACATAATGTAAATAAACGTGACTTTTTATGTTTCAAAAAAAAAACTACTTACTAGTATAACTACGCAAGATGGTCATAGAAGCAACCTTGTTCAAAGGAGTAGAAGATTGAATAATACGAGTAGACAAAATACGAAGTGACATAATAATATAGAGAACAAGTTAAGAAAAAGAAAAAAAGAAAGAAAGAAAACAAAACAAAGACAAAAAGAGAAACGGAAAAAAAAGTGGGTATTTAAGAAAAACTTGGTTCTCTTAATTTTTTTTTTTCTTGTCACCGAGTCAAATCAGTATGCAAATCAACCGCTGGCTTTCAATTGTTTCAATGTAAAAAATACCAAATGGAGATCATCTTGACCAACTTATTAGTTTTCCTTCATCCTCTTGGTAACAAACTTGCTGTTTCTCCGAATACCAGGATTAAGACACACCAATCATCATCACCATTATTATAATAATATTATTAATATTAAAGAGTCGTAAATATGTTTATTTGATATGTCTTTTTCTTTTCTTTTTTTTTTTTAAACTATCTAAAGTAATAAAAAAAAATAATCTATAAATATAACATCTTCCATAAGAGTCCAATAAGTCTTGTCTTAATAAATATTTTTGAGCTAGATCATTTTGCTAGAAAGAGTGTATCAATCAAATAAAAAAAAAAAAAAGGATAAAGAAAAGATAAATCAATAGTTTCTTTCTTAAACCACCCTACTCCTTCACTTTTCTTTTTTGTTTGTTTTTTCTTACCGTATTGTAGATCCCAGCTACTATAAATCTTATGTTGTAAGACTTGAGATACTGACATACCAGGGGAACCATATGTCATTGGAGCCAAAAAGATAAACATTGCCACTTGACATAACAGAATAAAACCAAAAACCAAAATTGTTTTATTGTTGCTTGGTAGGGCTTGCATATACGATACCACACTACGATAACGATGAATAGATGCTTCTTTGTTCCGTTGCAAACTTGATACTGGTGAATCAATACCATCAATAAACATAAATTGGAGAACTGCACCTAAAAGCATATAGTTACAAACCATGGCTGGAAGATAATGATGAAGGAAGAGTGCCCGACCCATCAAAAAGAAAGGTGCATAATGAAGAAGCCAAAGTAGGATAAAGAAGCCAGCATTGTGAATGAATCGTTGTCGTACAGCTGATAATCAAAAAAAAAAAAAAATCAAATCTATAACTTGTCTTTCATCATCTAAAACAAAAAGACTTACGTCCATCAATAGGTTCTATTCCTCTATGTCTTGCTAATGTATCAGCCAATAATACACCAACATAAATAATCACACTAGCAAAACCAAGATACCATCCAATAAGATTACCAGTCATATAGATTTGTTCACGAGTATCATTGTTGGACCAGTAAGAAATACCACGAACCATGAATGGCCAAGAAATAGGTGTGGATTGATAAGGATGAGGTTTAGTAAGACCAGCATTATGACTAAGCATACGACCTTGAAGTTCGAAGAATTTTCTTAAAAATAACATTGATTTGATTTCTTGTTTCTTGTTCATATTGATTTCAGTAGCTATAAAATCATGAAAAAAATAAATAAATATAAGCGAACTTTATAGTTTTAAATCTTTTTATTTTTACCATTTTTTCCCATAATATCCTGTCCAACCCAATAATTGCTTTTTTCATTCGTATTCTTGTTGCCATTAACATCTTGTAAACCCAAGCCCCAATCAGGAAGTGCTTGATCATGAGTCCAAATTGCTACCTTGGTGTCCATATGAAGTAATTTGAAAGGAGACAAATGAGTTTGCCAAACATCATTATTGTTGCTATCTTCTAAAAGAACCTTGAATAATGTTTCATTATATCTGCCATGATCATCATTATCAGCTATCGTGGTCACTTCTTCATTTGTTGATAATATTGGAGAAGCTACATCATGCGTCAAAAGAATAGTGTTTGTTGCCAAGTGTTTCAATCGAATAATATCACCATGATGAACCTTGACTCCATCTTCACTTTCGCTATCAATTTCTTTTGTAGGTAAGACTTGCCACCAACTATTTTCATCAGGTTCTTGAATACCAACCACTTGTTGTCCTATAATATGCCAACAACAAGAGAGTAAGAGATCAATATAGGTGATTGTATAGTTTGCCATCTGAATTACCTTTGCTACTGATACGACCATCTTCATAACGGAGTGGGTATTCCAGGGCATGAGAATGAAGGTAAACTTCAGTATCTCTATGTAACATGGTAATATTGTCATAGTAGTGTATTTCTATTCAAATAATAAAAAAATTCTGTGAATCTTTTTCCTTTTTTTTTTTTTTTTTTTTATATCCATTTTACCCAACGATTTCATTTTCGTTGCACTGTTTTTCAAAGTTTCCTTAAAATGAGTTGACATGAAAGAGTCACCAGGACCAGATTCAATCAAAATAGCAAAATGAATATAGAACCAGAATAAGTAAATAAAGATAGGGATAACGATCAAAGCAAGAGCACGTGCATTAAAATGTCGCATAAAATGATTCTAAGATAAAAGATGAATTAGTCTCATTGTTTTCACACACATGTTTATTTGGATTATTGTTACCATATCAAGACCACGACGAATGTCAAACAAAGACCAAAGATCAACCAAAACAGCAATTCCTATGGTAACAACTAAAAATAGCCCAACCATTTTAACACTAAAACAAATAATTAAGATTGTTAGTCATATATATATATATTTCATTTCTCTAATACCTAAGTGTTAATGCCATGTTGATACCAGTAGCAATCAACCAGAACCACCATTTTGATGAGAATTCTCTAAATATATAAATAAAATAAAAACATGTTAATCTTTCTTTTTCTTTTTCCATTCCTGAAAACTTACTGATAACGCAATTTTCGAAATCGAATATAACAATAAACCGTGGCAAGCATAAAGAAAATCAACATACTATCCAACATAATCAAACGGTGTTGAGCTACCAAAGCGTTATCGAAAATCATCAATGCAGCCGTAAGAGCACAAATACTGAGAGAATAACCAGATTGTTTCATGATAGAATATACCAGACAAACACAGAGAACATTGAGTGTGGCAGGTAAAGATCGCAAGTATACATAGGGTACATCGTTTTCAATATAATTATCACCTATATTGGTGAATTCGAAATGTCCATCATAACCAATCAAATAACCCACTGCAGCAATCATTAACTTGGCCAATGGTGGATGAACGTCAAAAAAGTAGGACCTGCGTAAATAATAACCAGCAAATTTACCAAAGTGGACTTCATCAAATCTAATAATATCAAGATGAGAATGAGTGAAAGAAAGAAAGAAAGAAAGAAGGAAACAAAGGAAAAAAAAAAGGCACGCGTTTTTTTTTTTTTTTTTTTTTTTTTTTTTTTTTTTTTTTTTTTTTTGAGTTCACTTACACTACTTCTGCTGGGTACCATATCTTATAAAAAGAGACAAAAAAGCTAAGGAGAGTCAGACCAATAAATACTATACGATGAACATTTTTTTGCTGTTTTTCATGGGTTTCTTGCAAGAGGGAAACCTAATGAAGAAATAAATAAATGTCAAGACTTTTGGTGATATTACCCCTTTTCATCTTTTAGGCTTTCTTTTTTATTTACCTTTTTGATATCTTCTTTTGGACTGGAAGGTGTTGGTAGAGCCTTTTCGTTCACTGGTTGTCGTCTATTTCTTAGAGCTGTATCCGACATTGTTTTTTTTTTTACAATGATAGGAAGAAAAAAAAAAAAAGAAAAAAAAAAAAGAAAAAAAAAAGAAAAAGGAAAAGAAAATACTAATATCATTGCATTGGGAAAAAAAAATAATTGGAAGGTTGTTCATTTCATACACCGACAAAATTGGTCAAAGAAAAAAAAATTCTCTCACTCAATTGACCCTTTTTTTTTTCTTTACATTTTTTGTTTAAGGATGAGTGATTCTTCTAATGCTAGCAATATTTCAAAACTTATGGCAAAACCTCGTGTACATTTTGGTTCAATAGAAGAACAAGAATCTGCTAAACGGTTTAAACATGATGATTCACAACAAGCTGCTATTATATCTGCTGCTTCTTCTAGTGGTGGCGGTATTGATCTCGATGCTTTAGGTAATACTCAAGAGTATATATATATATATATATATATATATTAATGCTTGTTTTTATTTTTTTTTTTCTAGCCGAATTAGCTGATGTTGGATCTACAAACGGTGGATTATTACAAGGAAATCAACAAGTGCTTGCTGAATTCGATAGAAGGAAACGAGCTCGTGAAATTGCTGTACCCACTGACGATGGTCGTGTACGTCAAAGATTACGTGAACTTGGTGAACCTCAATGTCTTTTTGGTGAAGATGTAAGTTAATAATATATTGTACTCTATGATCTATTGTTTTTGTTTTCTCCATTTATTTATGATTAATTGCCTTTTTTTTTTTTAAATCTTTATAGGCTGGTGATCGTCGTGATCGTCTTCGATTCTTATTATCAAAATTGACAGGTGAAAAAGTAGAAAGTGAATCTGAATCGGAAGAGGAAGAGGAAAATGAGGAGGAAGAATTCTTTACTCCTGGTACTCCATCATTATTACGGGCTAGACAACAGATCACGTCTTACTCCTTACCAAGGTAAACAAGCAAAAAACAAAAAAAGATAAGAATATTATATACTGACTATATATATATATATATATAGGGCAAAACGAAGATTAGAGAAACAACAGGCAGAAACACAAATTCCATTATCACAACTCAAGGTCGGACGAAAAGAACTTCAACAAAAATTAAAGGTAATACAATATAAAACGAGATCATACAAAAAAAAATCTCATTCTTATTTTTTTTTTTTAACATGCTACAATAGGATTATACTGGTTGGTCATCACAAGTAGCGGATGAACGACCTGTGGCACAATGCGCATTTTCTCCTGATTCCAAATTGTTACTGACTGGATCCTGGTCTGGAGGTTGTAAATTATGGTCTGTTCCAAAATGTGAACTTATTACGACATTAGCTGGGCATTCTGATCGAGTAGGAGGTGTTGCTTTCCATCCTGAATCTACTTTGACTTTGGATAAAAGTGTTGTGAATTTCGCTACAAGTGGAGCTGAAGGATCAATTAAATTATGGAGTCTGGATAAGTAAGGAAAAGAAAAAAATATACTGAATATGAAAATAGATTAATTTATTTATATATATATATATATATATATATATATTGGTAGTGCATCGCCTTTAGCAACGATGGAAGGCCATGTAGGTCGAGTAGCAAGAATTGGATATCATCCTTCTGGTCGATATATTGGTAGCGCTGGCTTTGATGGTACTTGGCGATTATGGGATGTAGAACGTAGAGAAGAATTACTACTTCAAGAAGGACATTCCAAAGAAGTATATTCTATTGCCTTTCAATGTGATGGAAGTCTTGTGGCTACAGGGTAAGAACAAGGATTCAATCAATGAGGAATAATGATAATAACTTCTTTTTTTTATATAGTGGATTAGACGCTATTGGACGATTATGGGATTTACGTACTGGACGATCAGCTATGGCATTACAAGGACATATTAAGGATATTGTTGGTTTGGATTGGTCACCCAATGGATATCATCTTGCTTCAGCTAGTGCAGACAACTCTGTTAAGATTTGGGATATTCGAGCTCTACGAAACATATATACCATTTCCGCTCATCAATCACTAGTATCGGATGTCAAGTTTGCAAAAGGGTCTACGCCAGTGGCTCGAGATGATGCGGAAGCGACCTCTATATATGGTACTTATTTGACCACAGTAGGTTATGATGGATGCGTGAAGATGTGGTCTGCTGATGATTATCGTTTATTGAGAAGCTTGGAAGGTCATGAAGGCAAAGTCATGGGCGTGGATATATCAAAAGGTAAAAAAAAGAAAAAAAAAAAAGAACGAGAAAAGATAAACCATAGTATGATTTTTTTTAATAACCTCTTTTATTTCTGTTTTAGATGGTCGATTTATTGCATCAACAGGATTTGATAGAACTTTCAAACTATGGGCGGATGAGAACTTAGTTATTTAGAAACACTTTAGATTTTGCATCATATGTTGAATTCTTGAAATAAAAAAGAAAGACGCAGTTCCATCCATCATTATGCTGGTGAATTTGTTGGCCGGGGTTGTTGTTTTTTTTTTTTTTTTTTTTTTTTTTTTTTTTTTTTTTGAAACACATAAATGGGCCAGATTTAATTTTTTTTTAATACATTTTTTTTTATTTCTTCTTTTTTCCACTTCATAATCATTATTATCGTAATTGTACTTTACTTTTGATTTAATAAACCAATAATATGAACTCTTCTTTGACGGACCACCTTCTCTCTCTTGACAAGGAAGTGTATGAAAAGGCAACTCGACATGAATTTTTACGACAAGTAGGAACACATACAATAGCACCCCAGCATTTACAATCGTGGATAGAACAAGACCGAGCTTACACCAATGGATATACAAAAATGATGGGTATTATGATGTCACGCGTTGCACTTTTCCCTGACCAACGTGAATGGGGTGATAATGATCCACACTATTCTTCGGCTCATTCACAACGTATATTCAAAACCTTGGCGTTTGCAGCATCGAATGTATTCCGTGAATGTCAAATGTTTACCGATTTGTTGTCTCGTGCTCCTTACAGATCTTTTGCTCAGCAAGGTATGAAACACTGGACTAGTCGATATGTTGATTTCCACCAGAAAGTGGCTCGTACAGCTGGATATGATCTTGGTGAGGCATTAATTGTCTTGTGGGCTATGGAAAAGGTGTTTTTGGAAGCATGGCTTTATGCAAAATCAATTCAGGACAAGCAAAAACTTAGAGGTGATGATGATATTCATATAGCAACCATTCAAGAACTGATCAATAATTGGACAATGGATGAATTCAAGGATTTTGTCAATGAGTGTGCGGCTTTGGTCAACTCTCTCTCTACTTCGGATCCTCTTCGATTACAAAGTTTTGAAAAAGTATATCGTGAAACATTGGCCCTGGAAGTCAAATTTTGGGATATGGCTTTTACTGATATATAATTTAATCGTCATATTATTATTAGTATGTTATTTTTTTTTTTTTTTTTCATATATTAAATAAATAAACTGTAATTCGATCATCACCCTTTTTTTCTTTTTCCAGTACCGGATTTTGAAATGCTTTGCCTCAAATTCCATATGCGATGAAAAGAGTCGCGCTCTACATTTTTTTTTTCTTTCTTTCTTTCTTTCCTTTATTTTTTTTTTCACTTCTTTCTCCTTTGATTAAACACATCATGTTGCGACCGTTTGATAAGACGGTTCAAAAACGACGTGGAGGTGGAGAAAATGTGATGGAAAATCAAGATACCAAAGAACGGTTCAAAAACTCGATAACAAATAACAACAAAGCCGACAGTTTACTTCGAAGCAAGAACGTCAACCAAGTTCTTTATCAGAAAGAACAGTCTTCAAAAGGAAATGAAAAAGGTATATACTTGAAAGTAATACATTACATGTGACAACTCATATTCTCTTTTGAATTAGGAAAACAACCTTCTCTTACTGAAAAGAAACTTGGCGCGAAAAATGATCCTTCAAAGCAAGTAATTCCCTTGAAACGACCAGTTCCTAATAGTGGTAAATATCAATAAATAACTTTTAAACTGTCATCCATCTCACTATTCTACTTTTTTTTTTCTTTTAAGTTCTACAATCGCCACTTTCTTCCAAACGTGTCGATCTTGGTAACTCGGATAAATCTACAAAGCTTGACTTTGAATATGGATCCCAAGGTGAACAAGGTAACGAACAAGCAAATCTGTTGTTTTCAATATAAACTAACATACTTCTCCCTCTCTTCATATATCAATATGTAGAGCTACCTTATGTTCCTGATGATGTTTCTCCTCTTGATCTTGATATGTTTGATGATCGAGCTCATATGGATGCCTATAAAGCTACAACAAATACTACTGATCTTGAATCTTTTTATGACGACGAATCTTTCCCTACAAAAATTCGACAATTTCAACAAAACACAGTTGTTTCTCCAACAACACACCTTGCTCTTCATGATGAAGAAGACCGTGATGATACTTTACTTGAAGATCCCTTTGATATGACAATTCCTATCGAACAAGTGAATTCATCCTCTTTCCCTACTGAAATTGAATTCTGCCCTCCAATTGAAAATGGTAAGTACATATCATCATTTTTCTTTGATGTTACAATTTCTTATTCAACGTTTTATTATTATTATTATTATTATTATTCTTCCCTTATTTATATATAGAACTTCCATTTGAACCTGATACTGATAAAGTTGATTTATCCATCTTTACCTCTACACCGAACGTATCTGCTTATTATCTTTCCAAATACTTTGATCAACAAGTGATGTTTTCAGAAGAATTATTTAGCGATGATGACCTTACAATTGCTCTGGAACCAATGGAACCTCTTTCTTTCCTGGATGATCATGGCCTCACTCTAGGTAAGTAACCAAAAAAAAAAATCTATCTTTTGCTCGGCGTTGAATTCATTTATTTATCCTGTAATTTTAAATTCGATTAGATGATTTATCTGCATTATTCAACAGCCAATATACGGAATCAATCAGTACTCATGAGAAAAGTGACGAAGAAGTGGATTACAGCGATATTCCTTTCAATGATCATGTCTTTGATGAAACTGCTATTGTGATTTGAACGTGACCTGGATCAATTTCAACTATATTGCTCTAGAATGACAAGAATAAACATGGATATTAAGGAATTAGTTTAGCTTCATTAGTGTATATATTGCTTTTTTTTTTCTTTATTCAAAAATAAAAACTATTTTTTTTTTTTATGAATATTTGTGTCGTATGAAGGAATACAAATTGACATCCAAATTTATTCGTAAGAAGTGTCAATACATTGATGTCGTTGACACCTCTTTTTTTTTTTCCCGAAAAATCTGCTCAACAGAAATGAATGTATTTTCAACATTTGATATGATGACAAGATACAATAAGCATGCTTGACACTATATCTTTCATAAATAATTCCTTTGTAAAGTAGATAAGTTAAGATAAAAACACATCGACTAAAAAAAAAAAGGTACAAATGATACAAAAGGAGACTACTGTTCTAAAGAAGAGGGAATATAACAAGTATGTTTCAACAAAGGAGAAAGAGGTGGTGTAATAGGTTGAGAAAGGGAAATATAATCATCATCATCATCGTCAGGGTTGTCATCTTGTTTTGCTTCTTGCAGAATGTCCTGGGGTATAAAGAAGTTGGAAGTATCATCATCACTATGTAATCTAGGACGAAATGGCGGCTTACCTAAATATATATATATATAAATGAGCTCTATTGATCCTTTGTCATTTGTTCATATGCCTTACTTTGGTAAATGGTATCCCAATCAATACCATCAAAAAAACTATGCATTTTGATTTGGTCCAAAGTCAATCTATTTTCCCTTTTCGTAAGTAGACTTTGCAATTGGATCGTCAGTTAATCATCATCATTTCGTTACCCTTTTTTTTTTTTTACTTACTTATTGATAAGGTCCTTGGCTTGATCAGAAATCGGAAGCATATCATTGAAAGATACTTGACCCTAAATATCATCCACATTCTATTATCATTCTTTTTTTTTTTTTTTTTGATATTCTTCTCTATCTTACCTGATGGAATAATATCTTTCGGTAAGTATCATTTTCACTGACATCACTATAAAAAGGCGGAAGTTCTTGAAGCATTTCATATAAACAGATGCCTAAAGACCAACAATCTACCTCTGTACCATAAGTCGCGTCTCCTTGGAATGAATCAAGTATTTCAGGTGATACATAGTCACAAGTGCCTACAGGAGTGGATTGTTTATTCTAACCAAAAGAGAAGAAGGATGATTAATTTATTCTTTTTTTTTTTTTTTTTTTTTTTTTTTTTTTTTACCTTTGTGGCTTGAGAGATCAAAATACTTGAACCAAAATCGACCAATTTAACATGCCCAAGATGATCTAACAAGATATTCTGAGGTTTGATGTCTCGATGAAGGTAGCCTAATTGATGTAAAGCTTGACAAGCCAAGATCATTTCTGCCATATAAAACTGAGCTTGTTTTTCAGTCAAGCACAATGTAGGTTGCCTATCCAAGAGACTAAAGAGGTCACCACCACTGAAATAATCCATCACCAAGTAATGATCTGTGTCATCTTCAAACGAACAATACAAGCGGGGAAGGCATGGATGCTGCAAAGACAGGATGGCTTGTTCGACATCAAAGGATACCCGATCGCTATGCATTTTCAATAGACGTTTGCTTTGGATCTTCATACAATAAATTTGTTGATTCAATTTACTTCTGACAACATAGGTCTATATTCAAAAAGAGATTAAGAAAAAAAAAATAACTTTTTTTTGCATGGATTTTTTTTTTTTTTTTACCTTTCCATATTGTCCTGGGGAAAGTGATTTTAGTATTTGGAAATGGTGTTTAGTGAATGATAAAGAATGATGATCGATTAATGATCGCTTTTCTATATAAAGTTATTATTTTTTTTTAAAAGAAAAAAGAAGTTAACCCAAACAATCGAGCTAAATACTGGAATGATATCATCAACGTCATTTATTTTACTTTGAATAGGTGAAGAGCAATAGGATATGCCATTTGAGACCTCAATAGCATTATCCAGACTTGGGCGAACATGGATTCGACGGATGGGTGAAGTGGGTATGGGTTTGCATGAACAATAATTAGTAGTAAATGTATTGATAGAAGAGGATACCATCATGACTCGGATGATGTTGTTGACTAATAATGAGGAAAAACAGTAAATGTAATAAAAAAAAAAAAAAGAAAGAGAGAGAAGAAAGGAAAATAAAAATGAAAGAAAAGAAAAACAATATGCTATTATGCTAGATTCCCGATGTTCATACTAACAACCTAATTTGGAAAAAGCAGGAGTAAAGTGTGGGAAGGAAATGTTTTTTTTTTTTTTTTTGACAACCCAATGTAGTCAAGAATAAACAACAAATTGCATATAAACATTCTCCGTTTTTAGACAATGAAGAAAATACTTTGCCGCAGAAACATAACAATGACACATACACTTTGAAGCATTGTTCCAAAACATAGGATGAGTGATGTCTCTCTCCTTCTATCATTCTCTTTATTTCCCCGATATGATTACCTAAATTGGATAATAAAAAGGAGAAAGCAAAACAAAGAAAACAACAAAAGTTCATTTGCCACAATACCATACTGACATCCATCATCGATCGGTGTAAAAAAGCTACAGAAAAGTGAAAAAAAAGTTCTCTTTTATTTCATGGTAGTAACAAGTATATATATATATATATATATATTTATAATATAGACTATAAACAAATAAATAACAAAAAAGAAAAAGAAAAAGAAAAAAGAAAAAAAAAGATCTATCTAAATCATCGAAGCCACCCATTCCTTCATTTCTTCTTGATCTTTCGTTTGAAATTGATATGTGCTGATTTTGGTATAAACAGTAAAGGTATTCACAAGATCCTATAAGAAAAAAAAAAAGGTAAACCACAATACCTTCTTTTTCAATGGATGCTATTTCTTTCATTTACCTTTGTAGGAGGATTAACACGGACAGCTTGTATATTTAAGATATCTAATTCATTTGTTTCGTAATCGTTAGCGTACACTAATACATAAGGTCTATTCATCATTCGAAAAAGAAAAAAAAAAAACGGTGGTAAATCATTCTGTCCTCCAGTCACTCTTTTTTTTTTTTTTTTTTTTTTTTTTTTTTTTTTTTTGTAAATATAATTTACCTTTTCAATAATATCCATCGTCGAGCCCACTTTGCATTGTTGTCATCTAATTTTCGCATCTTCATATAGCCATAATGTTGTAACATCAAAATTCCATTTTTTCCAGATGGGCAACCATCGCTTAAGAAAAAAAAAAAAAAAAAGAGAAAGAAAAAAGATAAGGCAAAAATCATTCCAATGAACTTAATTTCTTACCTTAGAGTAATTTGATGAATATCATAGAGAGGAATAGGATCATTCATTTCTTTCGCTGAGGTCAAATGATCAGTAGAACCAAACTTATGAATCAACTCCAAACCAGTTGTTTGTTCTTGTTTCGTTTCTGAGTTCCACTGATTGATAATATGGTGTAAAAGTTGATCCTGAGTAGTAGTACTTGAAGATTGCTGTGAAGTACCTATTGAATTGGTTTGATCTTCTTTTTTCCATGGTGTTGCTGAACCTAATGATGCGTCTCGTTTTCGTAAAAGGTCCAACAAAGCAAGAGTATACCTGGTATGAGCCACATCTAATTTCATCAACATTCTACGTCGTGCCTGGTCATAAACCTTGATTTTCGTCATTTGATGTTGTTGCCATGTATGATGATCGCTATCGATTTCTTGTTGTACGTGGAAAGATGAGAGTCTTCTTGGTCGTTCCCACACACGGTAGATACCCACTACTGATGTTTTTTTCTTTCCATAGCGTTGTGTTATTTTTGATGATTCATTTGTTCCGTCTCTTGTCATATCACTTTCATCATCCTCTTCGCCTATATCATCATCAGCGTCACCTCCTGATCGTCGTTTTCTGTTGGATGAAGTAAATAGATTCCGAAGTAATGATTGCCGTTTGACAAGTCCTTGGTTGGATAGAGCGTCACCAGTGATTTGCACAGCGAGATCCATTTGGAAAGCAGCACCATGGAAAACCCATTTGATCGTGAGGTCCACTGTTTGACCAGGTTCAGTCAGTCGATTCAATAACAATGAATTGTGCATTGAGCTATCCCATGCTCCCTCCAGTACCAGACAATCTTTTGCTTTGTTGATTACAACGAGAGGAATGGAAAGATCTTGGCAAGAAGAAGACGTAATTGATTTGCTGACAGAAGGTGTATTATCATCGAGGGTTGTGTTGTCTTGTCGTAAACGAATATCACCAATCCACAGGACTAATCCATCCCCACACTTTCTATCGTGCTCGTTTTCTTCATCACCATCAAGGGTAGTATTCTTGTTAGGTAAGATCCAGTCGTGCTTGATAGTCAATACAATGCGTCTTTGTTGTCCTTGTTTCAACAAAAATATACCTTGATCATTTCGTTTCCTTAATTGAGAGAACGGAGTTGTCATGTTTGTTGTCATGATTGCTTCATCTTCATCGTCATCTAATCTTGATCCTGTTCTTTTGTTCTTGACTTGGACGGGAGTGTATTCACCAGAAACACGAGCTAGCTCACGGATTTCAATCCATGTATAAATATTGTGTTTCGTTTCCACAGAGGGTAATTCTTGACTTGCACAAGGTTCATCTTGGAAAGTATTGAGATAGGCAGGTTGAGGTTCCCCATAGACTTCAAAGGTTAATTCATCATGGTGAATAGCCATTAGCATTTCTTCAGTCACCACCATAGAGAAGGCTTTGCTATAATCAAAATTAATAGTAGAATATCCTTGACTAGAAGAAGAAGAAGATGATGATGGTGCTGTCGTTGTTGATGTTGCATAAATTTGATCGTTTTGATCACCACCAAATAACTTGAGTTGGAACTGTGAATGGATTTGCTTAAATTCATTTTCATTAATACCAGAAAGAGTCCCAATACGAATTTCAAAGACAAGACGTTGACCAACTTGTAATGCGTCGTAGGATGATCGTTGTTTGATAGTGTTGTTGTCACCTATAATTGATGTACCGTCTGTAATAACACTAGATGTTGTTGGCGTTGGTGAATTGCTATTGTTGTCGCTGTTGTTATCCCCAGAGACATTGCTATGATGATAGTGATGTCGTTCCTTTGACCTAGCAATAGGTGCAATCAATACTGTCAGCTTTCCCATCACACGACATGTCCGTTGACAAAATACATCCAATGTTTGTTCCATAGGTACGTGAAGAGCCAAATGACGGAGTCGCATCTTTGCTGTACCGATCAATGCAAATCGAGGAGGATGGCTGTCATAAAAAAGATCATCATCATCATCATCATCATTATTGTCATCATCATTGGTACTGAATTGATTGTTTCGTTTTCCTGTCATAAGATGATGAGTCTCGTCAGTCGTAAACAATATCCCTTGCATATATCGTAATCGAGTTTTCAATCTATCCAAGGACCATAGATAGGTACATTGATGTTTAGAATCAATAACGCGTACACCAATACAAGGCTTTCTTGATGTTAATAACGTCCTGTCGAATCTTGTAGCCTGATCATCTTCTTCCCAGTTGGATCCTGCCACATTGGTGTTGTGAATAATGGTAAGCTGATATACAACTTTTTTATCGAGTTGTCGCGCCAAAGCATTCGCCTCATATAATGTTGCCCCATTCACCAGTAAAGTTTCTGCCATATGAATATACCTCTGATTTTGCCAGTGTTTTAAGCATCTTGATAATATAATCCTTGCATCGTCGGAATAACCTGTACATGGTGATAATGGTGATAGTGGTGGTAATAAGGATGCAACAGTAGATGTGGATAATGAGTCTGTTGCCACTGGGTATAAACATGAGAGCCGTTGGATTCGTTTCTCGTATTTGATTTTTTGTTCGTCCAATTGTTGTTGTAGTTCTTCTCTTGCCAAGCGAATGATTTCCCTGTCCACCATAGATTCGGTATCGTCAGCTGCTGATGATGATGATCCATAATAGCCACCATTTTCATACAAAATAGTTGAGACTGTAGAAGGAGTAGCACTGTGTCGGAAGGAGAAGGATGAAGTAGAAGAGCAAGGAGACATAGGCTGTGACAAACCGCTACCACTATGTGAAGATTGTCGTTTTCGTATCCTTCGTAATTTGGTCACTTCATCGAATAATTTTTCCAATTCTTCGTTTGTTAAATTTTCAAAACTTGTTGTATATGTTGGAGATAATGGCCCTTCAGTTGGATTATTATTGTTAGCAATCTGTTGTTGTTGTTGTTGAAAATAATGCATGACAGCCTCTTTTCTTGCGTATAACCAATCTGCCTCATCAGTTGTTGATATTGTTGCTGCAGATGAAAAACCCATATCGGTTGAGATGTTGTCATTCATGGTCGTTTCCTCAATAATAGAATGAGTGCCTTTTTCTTGTGATTGCTGTCTTTCTTCACGTTCACGTCTTGCTTCTTCTGGATGATTGAATCGGAATACATGATAGTCACCAAGAATAATACGATAACCGCTTTTGAGCTGCTTGGGTTCGCTAATATGAATACCGTTAACCATAGTTACTGAGAGTTCGTTTGGATAGATAGTCACCACTTGATCCACGTTTTCAAATCGACAATGATTTTCAAGAATGTTTGATCCACTAAGCCGAATATACTGTTTCTTATTCTTTACTTGATCATTATCTTCATTGTCGTCATCATTGTCATCATCAGCTCTACGTCCCACTAAAGTTGTTCCAGGTTTGATTTGATATACCAGACATTCAGACATAAGAGGATCTTCATTGAGGTTGACTAGATGAGGAGTATTTTTCGGAGTATACACACCCATCTCGTTCTTGGCCACCGTGATTCCTAATTCCACCAAAGCGCGTTCCCGTTCTTGTTGAATTTGTATAGTAGTTTCCAATCGCTCTTCCCATGACTGATCAATATCGCCTAGTAACTTTTGAGAAGATTTCAATTGTTCCACCACTTCACGTTTTGTTAGTTCCGTAGCATTTCCAAAAGCGTCAGTAATCACAATAGATCTTGAAGGTAAAATTTGAGTTACACTTCCACTTGTTATTCTCTCCTTTCCAGTTTGATCTACCAATTGTTGTTGTTGTTCTTGTTGTTCGTGCTGTTGGTATTCTAATTGTTCTGGATGAGGTACATAGGCCAATAAGGATTGTTTCAAAGTTTGAATTTCTGTTTTCAATTCACGGATTAATCGAACATTTGGATCTTCATTGACAACTGCCTTGGTCTTAATCTTCTTGGCTTGATCAGCATAACGTAAGGTACTGAGAGTTTCATCAAAGTCTGCTGGTGAAATGGCCGCTATCATTGCAGTTTTTGAATTACCACCTAGAGAATCCTTCAGTAGCCAAGTGAGCACCTAGATGAAAAGAAGAAAAAAAAAGGATGTAAATATATAGAAAAAAATAATATTCTTTTTAATATATGTATATATATGTATGTATATATTTACAGAATCTCGATAAGGAATAAAAGAATCTTTTTTCTTGTTGGATTTTGAATTTGTTGTTGATGTTGTATTTGTTTGTTCCGCAAGACCAGCAATGACTTTTCCCAGTGTTGTAAGAGATCGATTGATATTAGCACCTTCCTTCAAACGCATACCAGATGCACCAGTACTATTGGCACGTTCACTACCAGCCAAATCCACTAGACTAAATCGGAGATATAAAAAAGGTAAATTCTTTTCAGATTTTCTTTTTTTTTTTTTTATAAATCGTACCTGAATCTTGATACTTTTTCAGTTGATTGATTGGTTTTTTCATCCATAGATTTTTGAGTCAATATAATTGTAAATACAGCATGAGATCGAGAAGAAGTTTCATTCATATTAGTAGCTGCCACCGTTCTTGCCTAATTTTATAAAATATAAGATTGAGTACGGAGATGAAAAAAAAAGTGAAGTATTTTGTCCCACATCAGTGATACTTTCTTTTTTTTTTTTTTTTTATTATTATTATTACCTTGTTGCCTTCATCCATTAGATGTTCAATATCATCAAAGGATTTCACCACCAGTCTTGAAAGATCTTCTACGTAAGGACCAAGAATAGGATGTTCACGTACTTTAAGATGTTTGGTACGAGGATTTAGGAGATCACGTACACGTTCATTGTAGATTTCACTATTTGATAACAACGAATAATATTAGAAGTTTAATATCATTTTAGTGAAACAATAATCTTATTAAAAACTTACATATAAGATACTTCCACTTGAAAATTTTGTTGAGTACTAGAGAGATGATGTATCCTATCAAACAAATCAGAGCAAGTACGAGGAATAATACCTTTATCAGGACCATAACCCATCTATCCCAAATGATATATAATAAAGAGAATAAGCTGAAGAAGTTGGATAATTAAAATAAAAGAATATATATTTACTTGCCATAGAGAATGATTTTCCAGAACCAGTTTGTCCATCTAATAATAATAGTAAAAAAAAAAACAAAGATTAGATAATAATAATAATAGTCATCAGATTCTATTACTTACATGCAAATATGCAGCAATTGTAACCAGCAAAAGCATGATCCAACCATTCTCGGCCAACATCATTGTAAACTGTTTCTTGATCGGCATAATCACTATCTGTCTTGTTACCAGCAGACCAGTAAGATCGATCGAAAGTAAACGCTTTGATATCATCATTTACTTTTGGATTTTGTAAAATAGTTTGATTCCCTTCCATTTTCACTAAGCATGTAGCACCACGCGCCAATTCTATCAAAATAATAATAAGAATAAGAATAAGAATAAGAATAAGAATAATAAGAATAATAATAGTGATAAAAGTGTAGGATAATAATAATAATAATAAACTATTTGTCATTCATTTCATCTTATTTTACCTCTTGCATTCAAAGGACGACAACGTACCACTACTTTAATATTGCCTTGCATGATGAGACTATAATAAATAGCGCGTTTGAAGTAATGGTACAATAATAATAATAATAAAAACTAAAACAATGACAAAATAAATAAACTTGCCAAAGAATATTTATACTAAGGAAAAGTAAAAAAAAATAAAAATAAAATAAAAAGAGTGACAAGAATGAATATATAAAAGATGGAATAAATATATAAATATACAAGAAAGAAAAAGAAAAATAAAAAAAGAAAAATAAAAAGTAAGGCGTCGTTTTAACAAAAACAAAAAGAAAAGAAAAAAAAAAAAAAAGAAAAAAGCAGAACATCTATCCAAATCTTACTTTGATGACTTGTGTCACTCAAAAAAAAAAAAACGTCTGAGTGTAATTCAACAGTAAAAGGAGTAAGGGGGAGATATTTTATTGTGATAAAAAGCGTTTCTTGGAAATAGGTACTCGATTTTTCTTCACTAAATCTGTCATATCATATTCTAATTTTCTTTTCACTATAATAAAAATATAAAAAATAAATAAATAATATTCATAAATATATATATATTTTACCTTGTCTATTGCTAATATCTTGTAATAGTATTCGAGGTACATCATCTTCTACTTTATCTTCTTTTTGATTTTCCAATGTATTTGTTGTCACTATTGGTTCTATTGTTGTTGTGGATGATGGTTCAAACTTGATATCTATTGTCGATGATGTTATTGTTGATATCATACTTTCGAGCTTTTGAGAACTGTTAGATATTTCTGTCGCTAAAGATTGACATGTTTTGTCCACCACTGATCCATTTTCATTTACATGTTTCTGTAAATATTGATGGTTGATCGAAGATGTCTCGCCATGATGAGATATAGACTTTTGAATCTAGAAAATCAAATAATAATCATCAATATTCGTTACTCTCTTTCTTTCATCAACTTTTTCTTTCTTTTTTATTCATTACCTTGCCCAATAGGTCTTGTTGTAACAGAGTCTTACCACTAAAATTTTGCACTTGTTGTATCCGTAAAGCATTCTTATCTAAATTTGAAGATAAAACTGATTTGATCTGATGTTGGAAGGATCTAAGCTGTAAAAAAAAAAAAAGAAAAGGTTAAGGAAAAATAGAGTATAAATAATAATAATAATAAAATCATTTCATTATGTATTAAAAAAAAAAAGGATATGATCTCCACTTTGATTCAATTGTTCGCGAACATCGCCCATAATATTGTTTAATCTGCAGGATCGTTCATGAGAATATTTGTCCATCATTTGAGCAAGATATTGAGATACCATTTCAGTCATCTTTGTATCTTCTTCTTTACGTCGTCCATGTTCTTGTTCAACAAAAGCCTGAAGTAATTCATGTTGTTCATTCAATGTTGCTAATTCTTTCGTCACCTTTGATAATGTGTCGTTACCAAGAGTTTCTACCCATTGTTGTTGTGATGTAAGATAAGCTTCTTCTTCTGAAATATGTCTACGAATATCTTGAGTAAAAAATTGACCAAGTTGTCCAAGCTAAATAAAATAAAATTAAAAAAAAAGGATTAAGTAAATCAAAATTGATATTATATTTTTCAACGTACTCGATTTCCAAAATCATGAATTTCTTTATCCATAGATTTGAAATAATGATGCATCTGGTCCTTTGCTTTTTTATTTTGAGCTTTGATTTCATCATAAAATTGTTGGCGAATCTTGTCGATCTTAGAAGTTAGTTCTTTTTGATTGTTGATACCTTGTGTCGCCAGCGAATTCATTGTATCAGTACTTTTATCCACAGATTCAAAGTGTTGTTCAATCGTCGATTCCACATCAATAGTATACTATTGTCCATTTTTTTTTAAAAAAAAAAAAGTTAGAAACGTTGTCTATACACCATGCCCAAGTTGATATAACTTACCAATGTCATTTGTTGCTGAAATTCTTGAAGCTGATGTTTCAATTTAGAATCTAGATCGTACAATTTCATCTATTATAAAGGTATTAAAAATAATGTTATAAAATTACCTATTTTTTTTTTAATTTCTTTTACCTTTGTAGAGGCCAGTTTCAATTCTTTTGTTTCCATCAATTTTGTCATCTCGGCTAATTCAGCTGCACGTTCTTCCAAAGAAGTACGGAGAGTATCGATATCCCTACTGAGTTCATCTACACGATCGGTCTTGCTTTGTTTTTCATCCATGATCATGTTATAGGTTTCTTGGGACAGGTAAACACCTTTTTGAGTTCGGCTAGCCTAACAGATAAAGTCAAGAAGATGATTGTAAGTATATGTAAATGGTTATATTATACTTTTATCTTACTGTCAAGTCTGCCTTTAGTCTTTCGATGGTTGATTCGTATTCTCTTAGCAGTATCTTCGGGTTTAGACGTTGATTAGCTTCAGGAGTATTCCGGATGTTTTTGGCGCGGCTAGCATAGTCCAGAGTACTAACGATTTCTTCTTGACTGAGTTTCGCTATAGATACTGTAGCAACAATGCATGTCTTTGTCCGTCCACCCAACGAATCTTTCAATAACCTAGTCAACTTGCTTTCCCTACATAAAAGATAATAATTCGTTTTTACATTTTTTCATTTTATTTTATTTTACTTTATTTTTTTTTTTTTTTATTTTTTATTTTTTACCTGTAAGGTACATGAGGTGAGTGATCCACAAGTTGATTGATAACACGTCCAAGAGTAAGTAAACTTTGATTGATCATACCAGCTTCACGCGCCCTAGTATTTTCAGCACCTGAACGACTAATATTTTCAGAGCCTGCTAAATCCACCAAGTTCAGTTTACCCACTTTCAATACTTCTTCACCTCCAGTAACTAATTCCTTAATATGTACAGTCAAAGTAAAGATACAATGAGATCGACTATAATAAATAAATAAATAAAATTAATAAATATCATTGAAATTATTTTATATATTGATTTATTTTTTTACCTTGACTTTTCATTGCATTTTGTTGCAGCACTACTTCTATTTCGAGTTCCTTCCTGTAGTACACGGAGACCATCTTCAGCATTAGAGATAAGAGTTTCTTCAATATTTTGTACAATGACACCAGAACCTTGATGATCTTCATAAATACGCAAAGGTCCATTGTTACCACCAACACTGAGTAAATCACGTAATTCTTCGTTATAAAGTTCTATAAGTGAAACTTTAACAGAATATTCCGCACCTTGATAGTCCAAAGATTCGAATAATTTATATATTACTCGTGGTATAATGCCAGCCTTTGAATTGCTTCCAATAGTTCGATCTGATAAATCTCCTTCCATGGTATATCTAAATATAAAAAAAAAAAAAATCCATTGGTCATATGAAATAGAAAAGAGAAAATAAAAACTTTTTACGTTTTCCCAGAACCAGTTTGGCCATAAGCGAAAATAGTACAATTATATCTAATGGTATAAAAAGATTGAGTTTTAAGTAATATTTTTTTAAATATATACATATAAAAAGCATTACCCCAACAAGACTTGATCTAATATAGGTTGTGCCACTTCATAGTATATTTCTTCTTGATTGGATTCAGGGCCAAATACATGGTCAAAAGAATAAACTTTGTTAGTCGTTTTGATCAAAACATCCCGTTGACGACTACTAGATACAGGTTCCACTATCACAGGTGAGTTTGCTTCTATTTCTTGAATATTTCTTCCGCTAAAGATATTTAATATATATATATAAACGAGTAAGTATAATATCTCTTTATTGTTTTTTTTTTAAAAAAAAAAAAGAAAACTGATTATTTTCATCATTGTGGTTGAATTTTTACCGACATCGTAAGACTACTTGAATATTGGTTCCCTCTTTTTCAGAGTTTGGTTTCTTGATCTTTGTAAATTTCTTCATAAAGGTCACCAATTTTTTTTTTTTTTAAAAAAAAAAAAAAGCGCGAAAGAAAGAGCAAGGAAAAAAAAGGAGTACCGTGACAAATTTTCTAGCAGGAAAACACTTCACGATCCGACCACAGGTAGTTTTTTTTTTTTTTTTTTTTTTTTTGTAGCACGCCGAGTGTGTTCGCATTGATAGAGGATCTTCCTTTCCATGAACGATGAAATGATGATAGAATATCATTTGACGACTAAACCATATGATAGAAGGATGATTCCTTTGATCTTATCATAATAGGTCAATATACTGTCGGTTCCAAATATCCTGGATTAGTTAATAAGTGTTGCTACTCTTTGAGCTAGAGATTATTTACAACTTGTAAGTGCATACATATGATGAATCATCATATTGATCATTTTGTCATCTTTTCTTTTTAAAACCTCAAACATACATCTGGAATATGTAAAATCATAAGATATATTTTTTTTATCGTATCAGAAAAAAAGAAAATAGGAAAATGCCGGTTGTTCATGCTACATATGATCAAAACATTTGATCACCGACATTAGGATAATGGAAAAAAAAATCTGAAACCGACCAATAAATGAAATATTTGTATATATAAAGACACGAGGTTTAATGAAACTTGTTCAATTTTTTTTTTTTATTATTGAATAAAATGCCACGTACAATTCTTATAGCTTATGATCATTCTGAAGCCTCATATAAAGCGGTCAATTGGATACTTGATCATCAAATCCTTCTTCCAGAAGATAAGATTTATATCACTACAGTATTGAATGATGATGTATTAGCATTTGAAGGATTTGGATTAGAAGCTGCGGCTATTGGTCCTACAGCTTGGATTAATGATGATTGTGGTGAAAGAGTCACAAAGTTAAAAGAAGATGCAACTCGATTATTGGAAACAATCATGCAAGTCTTTAAGAGACACGGCGTAAGTTAAACAAAAATAGTATAATTCTTCAAAAAAAAAAAAAAAAAAAAAAACTAATTGGATACATTGATTAGCTTACAGCGACACCACATATATTGAAAGGTGATGCTACGGATGCATTGGTAGAAGAAGCAGAGAAACTAAAAACTGATATGGTAAATATCTCCCTTTTTTTTTTTTTTTTCTTCTTTCTTCCTAGAAAATATCATCTGATTTTTTAATCTTTTTTTTTTTTTTTTCGTAAATTAGGTGATCGTTGGTTGCAATGGACGAGGGTTCTTTAAGAGGTAAGTTACAAAATTGTAAATAGTATTGTGAATCTAATTGAATGATGATAATATAGGCAACTACTGGGTTCTGTATCTGAAGGTCTTACTCGAAATTTGAAATGTACTATCATGGTAGTCAAACCTTGACCTTGTTATAAATAAAAAAAACAATCATCTTTTTTTATAAATCATATATATATATAAAACGTTTTTATTGATGAATAACCAAAAAAAAAAAAAAAAAAAAAAATTTGAGGAAGGGAGAGGAGCTAACTACGCTAAATCCTGTTTGATGTATAGTTCTCCTTTTTCAGCATGCGTCTAATGCATAATCTATCTATAAAATCATTCTAGCCAAGTCTAATCCTGAAGCAAAACTATAAACTCTTGAATCGATGACAAGTTGATGCTTATCTTGAAGTACTATAAATATAAATCACACAAATTAAAACATTTCTTTTTTTTTTCCTTTTCTTCGTTTGGTTTACTTACAAACTAAATGAGTCATAAGATTCTTTAGAGGTAGACAAATAGTTTGTAAACTCCATTCATCTTGCTCCAAAGAAGGTTTAGGAGGTAATGATATGGTAGTCGTATCAATAGTGGTATGTGCTACATAGCAAGTGGAGTTGGTCAATCCAGGTTCATAACATACAGATTGAGTTGATAACCGAAAAGCTGTTTTGTCTACTTCATAACCAGTTTCTTCACGTAATTCGCGTTGTGCTGCATCCAAAGCTGTTTCATTTGGATCAATCAAACCAGAAGGAAATTCAAGAGCATACTTTTCAATAGCAGGACGATATTGCACGACCAAAAGAATATGAGGACCAGTATTTGTTTGTAATATAACTTGAATATCAACAGCTACATATATATATATATATATATATAAAATAATCTTCTAAGTTCCAAGTTTTTTTTTTTTTTTTTTTTATATTAACTTACCATCAGCCAAAGGAGCTGCAGTATTCTTTCTTACACACCTTTCCCAAGTATGTTTTATACCATTGATATCAAAGTAATCTAATTGTTCAAGAGTTATCCAATGACCTTGACCCAAAGTTACAGGTTGTGCAGTTTTTATATCAGGAAGGGAACGAAGCATACCTGGTTTTTTTTTTTAAAAAAAGAAAAAAAAAAAGACCATTTCCAGTTTGTTGGGATCATTGTGTTTCAACAACCGCTTGTTATCTATTGGCTGAAATGATAAAGTCAACTCTTTTTTTTTTTGGTCAAGCATACATCTCACTGCTGCATTATCACTCCTCAAGACCGTGATATTTCTATTGTATTTTCTATTCTTAATGATCTTAGTGAGTCTAGTTAAATCATGGGTTCTATTGTATTGCATAAAGCCGAATAAAAGGCTAACCGTTTTTGATAAAAAAGGAAAAAAGGATGAATCGTGCTGTCAAAGCGTGATATAAAGTAAGAAAGAAAAGTACAAATCATCATCATCATTATCCACGTTATTTAACATTCATCATCATTATATTTCTAAGTTTGGTTCAAGTAAAAAAAAAAAAAAAAAAAAAAAAAAAAAGGAGGAAAATCAAAGAGATGATGCATGTCACGTTTTTTATTTTTAATGTACAAAATTCAATTGCCTCCTTTTTCCACTTTCTCTTTTCTTTCTTTTCCACTTTTTTTTTTCCTCTAAAAAAGCGCCCCCTTACTTTTCTTTTATATACGGATTCTCACTTTTTATATTATATAAATATACGTCCTTATCTCATTGGTATAATGTTAGTGAATACTAATACTCGTATTGCACGACTATCAGTAGGTGCTGGCACTTTTGACGGTCATCATATTACTTCAGCTTGTTCTACATCAGAAACAAATACGAATAGTGCAATACCAACTTCACCTCCACTTACCAAACGTCGTTATCGATCTTGTCAATCCAATTGTCATACATCAAATACATCATCATCATCGTCATCATCATCATCATCAACAAAGAACAGCAAAGATAGTACTGATCTGAAAATAGGGCAAAGAGTTTCTGTTTCTAGTTTATGTGCTATTGGGACTATTCGATTTATTGGATCTACTTCTTTTAAACCTGGTCTATGGATTGGAATTGAACTTGATATTGTTGGATCAGGCAAAAATGATGGATCTATCAAAGGGTAAGAGATCAAAAAAAAAAAAAAAGTTTATGCTGTCTATTTTGAACTTGACATATAAACAGTTACACAATAACAAAAGCGATGGGTAAAACTTGTACTAACACTCCTTTTTTTTTTTCCCTCTTTCTTTCCTTTCTTTTTTTTTTTTTCTTCTTCCCTTTATACCATGATTAGTGTACGTTATTTTACTTGTCCTTCCGAAACTGGACTCTTTATTCTTGCCAACAAGGTCACACCTCTAAAGGAATCTACTTCTTGCTCTTCTTCTACATTGTCTGCCCAACCCATTGTTACACCCAAGAAAAGTCTTACTTCAGTACCTTCAACTACACGCCGTACAACCAAGACTCCCTCTACGAATGATACCAAGACACCTCGCCAACGATGTCTTTCTCATGATCAGCAGCAACAACAACCAACATGCTCTACGTCAAAGAAAAAGGAACTCTCTTTGTCTACTAAAAGTCCTCGACCAACAAAAAACCTCTCAACTGTCTCAGCACGAAAAACTGCACCACAAACAACAAATACAACAACAAAGAAATCATCATCCACGTTACCTTTTTCGGTCTCGACAAAAGCGACAACAGCATCTCGGCGAAAATCAGCCACACCCGCATTATCATCATCGTCATCATCCCAAAGGAAATCATCTCCAACAACTACTAGTAGAGAACCCAGTAGAAGCACTAGGATGACAATGACTCCAAGCACCAAAAAACGAAACTCAACCTTATCAAGTAAACCAGATGCACCTGAAACACTTCGAAAAAGCAAAAGCACAAGTACACGCAAGACGGTAACATCCGATGAATTGAAGAAAATGCATAGTCTATTGGAACAAAGTCGACTTGAAAAGCAAAGACTATCAGATGAAATGAATGGTAAAGAAGCTGTATGGGAACGACTAGTGACTGCCAAGGAAAGTTACGCCCTCAAGGTACAAGATATGGAACTGGAAATCACGCGACTACAAGATTCACTGCATATGTCACAACAACAATCCGCCCATCTGGAATCACAACTACTACAAATGAAATCACCCAGAACAATATCACCTTCTTCTCCATCTTTGGACCAACAACCTTTGAATGGAATGATGATCAACGCAATGGAGCAACAATATATTCGACGCATTGAAAAGCTCGATCGATTAGTTCGCGAATGGCAACAGGACGCTCAAGATTCTCATCAACAATTACAACAACAACAACGCACCTATACATCTCAAATTGAACAATTACGACGTGACCTTGCCGAACGTGATCAAGCTACCGCAGCCATGGAAAGGGATTACGAAACTGCCAAACATGAAAGCACTGAGACCATTAGACAGTATGAAGCCACGATGAAGCAATGGACGATGGAACGTGACATGACCATCAAACTCAAGGATGATGAAATACAACGACTGACACATACCGTAGACGAGTTGAAATCTTGCCACTTTTTACTCCCACCATCACCCAATAATGAAGAGGACGAAGAGGATGATGCTAGAAACAATATGATCGATCGCAATAACAACATGTACTCTTCACGACGTAGATTGGAACAACAATTAGAATTGACCACCATGGCTCTCGATGACATACAACAACAACAAAAAGCCACATTGATGGATAATGAACAACTACGTGAACAACTATCGCATATGCATGCAGTATCAGGTGCAGCTGATCATCAATTCCAACAACTCCAAAAAGAACTTTCAGCAGAAATCAACGATAAACGATTATTGATGGAAGAACGAGATGTCGCTTTACAAGGTCAATTACGCATGGAAGAAGAACACAAGGATCTACTGATGACTAATACACGACTGGAGCATCAACTAGGCCAATTGACGGAACGTTTGGAGCAACTGCAAAATCAATTGGATACCACGCAACAAGCACTGACAACCTCACAAACAGAATTGACCTCTCTGCAACAACAATGGACGATCCTAAAAGAAGCTCATGATACGATGGAACAAGATTATGGCCGCCTGATGGATGATATGTTAGATTTGGAGGAACAAGCATCATCTGGAGATCCAAATACTTCAACTATGTTTATGAAGAATGAAATCAGCCGGTTAAAACAACAACTGACAAAACAACAACAAAAGATCAACGATACTGATACCCAACATCGCATCAAGATCAGTCAGCTTCATAACGACATGGCACAACTGGAATCTGTGATTGAAAAAAAGACATTTCGAATTTCAGAACTAGAGGAACTCTATACAATGGAGAGGAACAAATACAAAACTGAACAACGACAATGGCAAGCTTTAATACTCAAGGACGATAAATCATCATTATCTTGCTCCAATATGCCTATTTCTCCCATCTCTGATACAGCTTCTGTCAACACTACTTCAACATCTAATACCTATCGCCAAGAATATCCCAAAAACAAAAACAAGAACGATGGTGCTGATCTCTACTGTGAAATCTGTGAAGTTTATGGTCATGATGTGATTGGTTGTAATACTCCTATGATGGTATCCTCTCCACTTCAACAACATGAAAGTACAATGGTTGTAAGTTTAAAAAAAAAAAAAAAAGTCCATTCCTCCTTATACTGATCTCCTTTTTTTTTTTTTTTCTGATGCCCCCTTCTACGATTAGTATTGTGTCAATTGTGATGTATTTGATATTCATGCCACAACAGATTGTCCTAATCAAAATGAAACATTCTAAGTTAGTGTCTTTTTTTTTTCTATATTATTTTTATCAATAAAATTGTTGTATTTTGTTATTTTCCCATTCATCATTATCTCTTATTCTTTTTACTTCACCAATGCACATTCATCTTTTTTTTTTTTTCCTTTCTTTCAAATAGAATGTCCTCATACTTATACATGCATAAAATTACATCCTCATTTCATATTTCATGCTTTTCAAGGAAAAAAAAAAAAAAAAAAACACTTATATATCGATCATCATATAAATAAAAGACAAAACAAAACAAAATTGATATATATATATATATATATATATTGTTTATTTTCAAAATAAATAAAATCTATTTAATCTAAAACCAAATCTTCCCTTCTTTTTTTTTTTTTCTAGAATCTTTCCAAACGAATGGCATCCCTTGGTAAATGATTAAATGAGGTCAGTGCAGGTCGAGGATCCGTCACATGAAAAGTATCACGTTGAGATAAAGATGGCGGAGGAGATGGATCGCATGGTTGTATACATGATCGAGATAAAAAGGATCGTGTGGAAGTATTTGAGGAGTGAAGAAAAGAGGAAGCCAATCTTTCCATCCGTTGTAGAGCACGTGTCAATGAAGGTGGATGTTGTTCCTCCCATGGATGATCACATTCATAAGAGGGTTGAGATGTTTGATTGTTGGATGATGATGATGAAGCTGTATTGGTGATAACAGTTTTGTCTTTCGTTGTAGGTGGCCAAGCATCCGCCGTCGCTTGCAATCGTAAAGTGGCTGCCAAAACACAGGTCGATGAGCACAATGAATATCGAATAGGTACTTGCATCCGGTTGTTACATAGTCTGGCCAAATATCCCACTTGGAATGGTAATGTCATGGACCATTGGTGGCAATAATCACATTGTCGAGCCTGTCGAATTACCTGTTCACGCACGAGTAGAGGTATCCAGGATGGAAATACTTGTGATAGGAATTGATGTCGTTCCTGAGGATGTCTATCCAAACGGGGTAGATATCCATGCTTCTCTATAGATATCCATTGATTGTGTGCATATCCAAGATGATGTCGAAGAGCAATGTCCTTGAGAGAAAGAAGATGATGAAAAAAAAAAGAAATCCCTTCATGATACCACTCCTCTTTTTCTCCGGAGCTCAAATATCCATTTTTAGCTGCCCACATGGCATAAGCTTGTGTGCGGTGTTTGGAATTCGCGAGAATTTTCAAGGCATTCAAATTCATGACAGGGAGCCAAATAGGTGCTCCTTGTTCTTCTTCTTCTTCTTCTTCTTCTTCTTCTTCTTCTTCTTCTTCTTCCAAAGCACAAAATAATCCATCCTTTTGTTCAAGATGTGTGTTTTCATATAACAATAAAGTTTTTAATGATCCTCCTTTCGTGGGCTGAACAATATGGATCAAGGATGCAGGCACGGCCAAATCGATATGTTGTTGAATCTCATGAATGGGAGCTAAAGCCAAGATGGATGGTGGTAAATATGGCAACAAGTTTCTTCTCAAGTCAATCTTCTCCAATTTTGTCATATACTGGAAGAGATGTGGAGGCAAGAATTGTAATTGGTTTTGAACAAGACCGAGTTTGGCCAAATGAACAAGGGATTGCATGGATGATGGCAACGTGGTCAGACAATTATCATTCAAGTTGAGCCATTGGAGCTGTGTACATTGACCAATAGTGGATGGCAGACGGCGCAAACGATTGATGGCTAGATTCAATCTTTTTAGTGGAATGTGGCGTTGATGGATGTACATAAACAAATGGGAGGACACCTGCTCCAACTGACAGGTATGGAGATCAAGACTCACAAGTTCCTGGTATCCCTGACTAAGAAATCCAAGTGGTAGCTCTTTCAATGGATTGCCTGAAAGATGAAGATGTGTCAAGCCTGGTGGTGGACAATCAATAAGAACGGATGGCATCGTGGTGAACTGATTAAACCCTAGATGAAGCGTTTGAAGTCCTATTGGAAGCATATGTGGATCGGTAATTCGCTCTATTTGATTTTTTTGAATGAGAAGCACTTGAAGTTGATTCAATTTGGAAATGACGCGTGGTATTTCTACAAAATGTAAAAACATGATCATCATATCAGTCCACTGATGTTCACTTACTTTTTTTTTTTTTTTTTTTTTTTTTTTACCGTGGAAATCATTACTGGAAAGATCAAGTCCTACAAGATGATAACAAGCAGAAAGGTCATCAGGTAAATATTGAAGATGATTATCACTTAGGGAAAGCCATGTCAGTTGTGAGAGTTGAGGGAAGATATTGGACTGAATGCATTTCATTTGATTTTTAGCCATAGATAGCGATGTTAGATTGGTCAATATAAGGATATCAAGTGGGAATTTGGTGAAGGCATTATTACGAAGGGTTAATTCACGAAGGGAATGACGCATCTCTTCCAAAGCTTTAGTATAGGGCTCCATTGTAGTTAGTCGATTATTTCTTAGTAGTAGTGTTTGTGTATTAGATATTGATGATAATGTTGATGATGATTTACGTTGAAATAAAGTTGACATCTGATTTGATGATGATGATGATGATGATGATAATGGTAGTTGTAATATTGGTCTCAATCTACAGTACCATTGGAAATGATAGAATGGTTTTAGTTGATAATGATAGTGGTGATTCTTTTCTTTTTTTTTTTTTTTTTTTGACTCACTCGTCTCCACTACCGTCGAGATCAAGTCGGCTTTCATACTTGATGTTCATACTGATGTTATAAAAGAAAAAAAAAAAAAAGAAAGATATGATGAAGAAGACAGGGTCCATTTGAACAAATTGCGTTTTTGTGATACACATAGCAAAAAAAAAATCCCGGTTTCAACCAAAAAGGCAGCTTTTTTTCACTAGGCGGATAAAAAGGAATACCATATATAGTTGATGATAACAAACAAAAAAAAAAAATCAAGCTAAGAAGACTTATTTTTTTTATTATTAGCATATATGGAACAAATATGAATTGGAACTATTCTACAGCTAAATGACGTCTTTCTTGATCCTTAATGAATGCTTCCAATTGATCTTTCTTCTTGATGACTTGCTTGAGAATATCAGTATTGTTAAGATCAAGTGATAATTGAGGTGGTAGTTTTGTTCGAGCATAATTCATTAATGCATCAAAAGTGGGAGGATCACTATATCGTAATAAATCCAGAGTACAACTATTTTCCAACATGTCTATAATATCAAAAAAAAAAAAAAAAAAAAAAAAAAGGTGAATGGATGGATGATCTTCTTTTTTTTTTTTTTTTTTTGGTTACCATGGCTATCTGCACTATCACAGGTGCATTTTTGAAGATATCCACTTTGTAATGGACAATGAGAAATACCATCCTTTGTATATCCAATCTGATCAAAAAAGTAAACTTCATTTCTATCTAAAAACATGGCTGCTGCAAGAGTTCGAACTGGATCACCCCATCTAGTAGAAAAGGTTCATATCAGTAAAAATAATAAAAAAAAAAAGAGGGACTTACTTTTCATAAAAAAAGCCACCAGTGCTATCCAAATGATCAAAGTAGTATCGATAAGCTTCTGAACGATAGAAGGAAAGATCAGCAATTTCAAAGTTGGACCACATATGACAAAAATTATATTCATCTTTGGTATTTTCCTTATTTCGGTGAGTGATCCAAGGCATGATGGTTTGATTCCTAGGTTTGATCCATTCAGGATGTTGTTGCATAAATGATTCTGTAGTTGACCAAAGAGTTCGAATAGCATTTTGTTCCTCCTTTGCTGTCAAAACAAAACCTGTTATTTTTTTGTAAAAAAAAAAAAAAAAAAAAAAAAAAAAAAAAAAAAAAAGAAAAGAAAGAGAAAATGAAATCAAATTAGTAAAGTCCAAAAAATGATCATGATGTTTTTGATCGAGATAACCTAATTTCTTTTTTCCAGCTTTCATCATCTTAAAAGGATCAAAATCTAATTCACAAGTGTACATAGCTCCAGGTTCAACTCTCCAAGTGTATTCAACATTGTCAAATAAAGGATGATAAAAGAAGAGTCCAGCTTGATAACTATACAAAAAAAAAAAAATCAGTTCGAAAATAGGAATGTGCACAAAAAAAAAAAAAAAAAAAAGATTGTAATGAAGGATTACCGTAAAAGTTGATGATGAGAAAGACTTTCACCTCTGGCAACACCAAATAAATCCCACAAAGCATTCTCCGCACGCGGCACATCCACCCAACTAGGATAGGCCCAAGCATCAGTATCGATTTTTCCAAAATATACAGATACATTCTTGGGTGTGGTGATGGAGGAAACATGACGCTTGAAATCCGCATTGAAGTACTGATTATTTAAAAGCACCCATGGGTATTTGGCCTTGTCGTTGAACCGATCTTGAATCACACGGATCGTCGCACGTGCATCCGGTAGATTTTCATTTCTCACAATCATATATAAAGCACCTCTCACTTCTTTTTGTGTCCATGCATCTAGCGGTATCTGTTGATCATGCATAAATTCTGGATGAGCAAGTGGTTTGACATGTTGATGTTCTGTTAAACGTGAACAATGACTGATGTCGTGACTAACGTTGGTCACTGTGGTAATAAGATGACTAATAGTAGCAGAAGAAGAAGAGTGATGATGATGATTATAATAATAATAATAACAAAGATAGATGGAGAGTAAACTAAGTGCAATCAAACAACTGGCTAATCGAAACCATCGTCGCCGAAATAAAGATCGACGTCTAGTGGATGTAGGTGCTGGTTTGTTATAAGGACTAGCTGGTGATTTTATAATATCTTCATCATCATTGAGTGGATACATTCTAGTGTTATCTACTCAAAAGTTCTATGGAATAATAAAAAAAAAAAAAAAAAAAAAGAGAGAGAGAGATGAATAATAATAAGAAAAAAAAATGTGGCAGTCAAGTTTATAAAACAAAATGATAGGAAATGCAAAAAGATGGAATTATGCATACCTTGATTTCCACATCAGCACATGTTCTTAAGATATAAAAAAAGATGAAAGATGATTTTTTTTTATTTGAATATAATAAATACAATAAAAATAAAATAGAATGAGAAATGGAGTGTAGAAATGACTAGTATGTACAAAAAAATAACAAAAAAAAAAGAGAAAGGGGGGATCAACAAAGATGATAAATGGTCTGGAATGATAATATAAAAATAAGGGATGAACTAATCAAAATCTATGTCCATCGATTGCTGCCAATTTGATATATTCTATGACAGAAAGTAAAATTAATCCTTCTTTTCATTATACGTGTTTTTGTTTGTTCATTTTTACCTGTTGAGATGAATCCATTATTGAAAAAGAAGATGAACTATATAAATGTAAAATATTAAAAGTTAGAAAAAAAAAAGATGATTTGGAGAATGTATTTTACCAAGGTGAACGTAGTACGAACTGTGGAATGCAATGTTTATTTCCTCCATCTTGAGTTTCCATTGGTAATAAAACTCCATTGATCCTTGTGGCTGTTAGTGGTCGATGTTGTTGTTGTAATAAAGTATAAATATCAAGTCGATTATCATTGATTTCATCTTCTTGTTCTTCTTCCTCCAAATATTGATCCATATCATCAATTCGTTCACAAAAGGCACTTGTTCTTGTATCCATTGGTTCCAATTCCCGATCATCACCTATTTTTTTTTTTTAAAAAAAAAAATAGTAAATAGTTTATTTAATATAAGTTATCGTTCTATCTTTTTTTTTTCTCTCTTCATGTCACTTACATTGTTTTGATAAGGATGGATCAAATGGTGATGGTTGTGTAGGTATCGTCGTTTCAGAAGTCATAGGCCAATATATTGAAGGCATAATAGGGTGATTATAATGTCGTCGTTTCATTCGTTTTGTCCAACAACCATCGGTCTCCATCAAAGTTCTCTTTCGTGTTGGTAAAGGATATTCACGAGGTGTACTGGTTAGCATGGTTGATATAAAAACAAACAAAAAAAAAATATCAATCAATGAAGAAAAGGAAAGAAAAAAAAAGAAGCAGAAAGAAATAGAAAGAAAAAAAAAGATTGTTCGGTGCTTCAAAGTGGCCAAAATCTCCCCTTATTTTTTATTGGTTGTAGGAAGTGTACAAGATGTAGAGATAAAATAAATGCATATAATGAAAAAATAAGATGATATTTATAATAAATAATTATGTGGGAGTATATTGTTGACAGGAATGATGATGATGATGATGAAAAAAAAAGATATATGATAATAAATAAATAAATAAATAAAAAGGAATCAAAAAAAAAGGGTGGGAATCAAATATCAAAATCATGAATTTCCAAAACAGTTGTACCAAGATCAGTATTTGAGTTTAGAGCACGATACATGAGTAGAATAGCTTTGGATTGATTGAATTGAGTTTTCCATACAGTTTTAGCTGGATTTGCCAAAGTACGAATTAAACGACCTTCTTTCCGATCCCATAATTTGACACGCCCATCACTTCCCGCACTGACGATCCATTGATCATCGCATTGTAAACAAGTGATAGAACTATCATGTGCTGATATGCGTTGTAAACATTCAAAAGGTTCATTCCAATCCCAGACACGAAGACATCCATCTGTTCCACCACTGACAAGTGTTGGTCCCATACTATCATATCCAGGTACTAATTCCAATTGTCCTACCAGAGAAGTATGTCCATGTAATGTTGCTAGGCATTCACCTGTTTCTACAGACCATACTCGAATATGAGTTGCAAGAGAGCCAGCTGCTACCTTGATACCATCAGTTACAATAGAATAAATAAATGATTGATGTCCTTCCAATACATGTATACATTCACCAGTAGTAAGATCCCAAACGCGAGCAGTATGATCATAGGATCCAGATACAAGTACATTTCCAGAGATATCCAAACATCGTACACTTCCTTGATGACCATAGAGTACATGTTTCGCACGACCATTTTCAATATCCCAAATCCGTAATGTACAATCTCTTGAACCAGTCACTGCTAATTGTTTGTTTTTCATTTTTAAGCATCGCACTGTTGATATATGACCATGAAGAGTATGTAACAATTCACCTGTTTCAAGATTCCAAACACGAACATCTCTAATAAAAAAATAAATAATAATTAATTTCATTGTTTATATCAATATGATTTTTTTTTTTTTTTTACCTATCACAACCAGCAGATACCAAAATACGTTGTTGAAGTTGATGATGGTCAGGTAGATCATCCCCCTTGAATTGTAATGCCCAAACGCCACCTTCATGACCCAATAAAGTACGAATTTTGTTTCCAGTAGAGGTATCAAATACTTCAATACGATGATTATCACAACCAACTACGATATACTTATCATCACATTGTAAAGAGGTCACCAAACCTTCTAAACCTTCATCCACCACTTTGACATGTCCACCATGTTTCCAAGCTGTAGAAATGCGATACCTTCGAATAAATTGGTCTCTATAAGAAAAATCAGATATATTCTGTTGTGGTATCAAGGAAGAAGAGTTGTTGAAATGATTGTAATGTTGTTCATAAACAGTTTTCCATATCGTTTCGTCTTTAAGTAATTGGTTCCAATGTTTTGAGACACAAGCTATCTGACCTAGACTTTGAGGGTGATTGATAAAAGATAGGATATAAAGTGATATTTCCAAAGGCAAACGTTTCAAAAAGTCAACTTTGAGACGAGGAGTAATCATATCATGAAGAAAAGATAAATGAGTATGGTCGCATTGATTGACAATTTCAGAAAGAAGCCATTCTTGTTGTTGAGAAGATAAACTTTGAAAAGAATGTTTGAGTTGATCTATCCGTAAACCAGGTTCTAATACATTATTTGTTGAAGAAGATAATAACAAAGTTGATTGTGGAGGACTTGAGTTTGGAGGAGTATGAGGAAGACTTAGTTTATGTTGAAAAGAAGAAGAAGAAGGAATAGTCATAATTAGATGGATGAAGAAGAAAATAATAATAATAATAATAATAAGTATATATTTTGGCTAATTGATTGTGTTAAAAAAGAAAAAAGAAAAAAAGCCAAAAATAAAAAAAAGGGGGAGGATGAGGGAGAAACAAAGGGGAGACAAAAAAAAAAAAAGAGTTGAATGATTTATACTTATTTCAGGCTCAGTTACGCACCCATTAATATATAGTACTAGTTCTTTAACATATTCATAGGAAAAAAAAAAAAAAAGATACATCATTTTTATTTATTTTTTTGATATACAAAAAGTTTAGACACTCTTTCTCTCTTTTTTTTTTATTTTGAATGACTAGTAATCATCATATACTATATAACTAATCTAATTTAGGAGTTTAATCCTTTTTTCCAATGACCATTCTATATAAAAAATATTATTTTAATTTATTTAATATCCTTTTCTTTCTATATATTTTATATTCTTTTTTTTTTTTACCTGTAAACACCATTAGTAACGCCTAAAACACCTACTCCAATAGCAGTAAAAGCAACAATAGCATATACTTTGTCTCTAGGACCTTTTAACCAAAGTGGAGTCTTGTTAGGAGCTTGAAAGTAACGTTGATTTTGAATAACGTAGTTTTGTTTATTCAACATAATGTAAGATGAAAAAAAAAGGAGAAAGACGAAACTAAAAAATCCATGGGAAAAAAAAAAGTGTTCCTTAAGTTTTTATTCTTTTGGTGTACAAAAAGCATTGCAGGTTCTATGCGTTTGATTTTAATTCCCCGACTAAGCCTTCAGTCTCCTTCCAGTTTTAAAAAAATTTTAGTTGAATTTTTTTTTATTTTTTATTAAAATTTTAGTTGAATTTTTTTTTATTTTTTATTCCTTTTAAATTTAAAAAAGATCTATTGTATACAGAAATGGGCAAATACGACAATGACTTTATTATGACTATAGATGACGATGACGAAACTATCGTTGTACCTGAAGAAGAAAAAGAAACTTTCTCGGATGATGAACAAACAAAAAAGAAAACAAACAATAAAAAGAAAGGACAACAACAAGATCAAGATTTTGATAATCGATTCACATTTGCTCTTGATGGTGGTGGTGAAATGGGTCCTGCTAAACCTTGGGATTTTACTGCTGCTCGTGACATGTTAAAAAACAAGGTAATTATATAAACATTCAAAAAAATGATTTTAGATCAAAAGTTTGTTTTTTTTTTTTTTAATTATTATTTATTATTATTATTTTAGAATCTTGAACGTACCTCTATCGATGACATTATTTCCAAAAAACGAAAACAAGTCAAAGAAATGAAAAAGAAAGAACAAATGAAACAAGGTAACATTATCAAAATTCGTACTTGTTATTTTTATTCACTTTTACTATCTACTTATATTTTTAGATGACAATCAGCAAGATGATGATAATGATGAAGAAAATTTAGTGGATGATAATGACGATGATCTTGCTGCGGATGGATTTGGTGCTGGTGTCGAAGAAGAAGAAGAAGAAGGACAAACAATGGATGACGATGAAGAAGAGGAAGGTAGTAGTGCTACGGATACCGAAGATGAAGATCAAGATGATGCCAATATGAATAATAGTGATGAAGAGGAAGAACAAGAAAATGAAGAAGATCGCAAGGTAATACAAGTTGCATAAAAAAAAATCAAATCTGACTCTTATATATATATATATATTTTAGCGCAAGGAAGCTTATTTTGCCCCTGAAGAAGAAAATGTACCCAAGGAACATCAATCATTCTCTTCTATGAATTTATCTCGTCCCATTTTGAAAGGATTAGCCAATTTGGGTTTTGTCAAACCTACTGATATTCAAGCACGTACTATTCCTGTGGCTCTTCTTGGTAAGGATATTTGTGGTGGTGCTGTTACTGGTTCAGGGAAAACAGCTGCCTTTATTGTCCCTATTTTGGAACGTCTCCTATACCGACCTCGACAACAAGCTTCCACAAGAGTCTTAATTCTATGTCCTACTCGTGAATTGGCTGCTCAGGTACATAGTGTGGCTGTCAAGTTGGCAGGTTATACCGATATCACTTTTTCTCTCTGTGTTGGTGGTCTCAGTGTTAAACAACAAGAAGCAGATTTGAAACTTAAACCTGATGTTGTGGTGGCCACTCCTGGTCGTTTGATTGATCATATTCGAAACTCTATGGGCTTTGGTTTAGATACTTGTGAAATTCTCGTTATGGATGAAGCTGATCGGTAAATAGAATTTATATATATATATATATATATATATATATATATATATATATATATTTACTTACTTTTCATTTATTATAGTATGCTTGAAGATGGGTTCGCAGATGAATTAGGTGAAATCATCAAATCATGTCCTAAATCACGTCAAACCATGTTATTCTCAGCAACAATGACAGATAATGTAGATCAACTAGTACGAATGTCACTCAAAAACCCTGTACGATTATTTGTGGATAAGAGTAATCAAGCAGCTAGTCGTTTGATTCAAGAATTTGTACGTATCCGCGCCAACCGTGAATCTGATAGATCCGCCATTCTTCTTGCCCTATGTCGAAAAACATTCAAGAAAAAGGTGATCATCTTCTTCCGATCCAAGGCTGCTGCTCATCAAATGAAAATCCTATTTGGTTTGGTAGGCTTGAATGCTGGTGAATTACATGGTAATTTGACTCAAGAACAACGTTTGGAATCCTTGGAACGTTTCCGTGATCTTGAAATTGATTATTTATTAGCTACTGATTTGGCTGCTCGTGGTTTGGATATCAAGGGTATTGATACTGTCATCAATTATAATATGCCTACTCAATTTGCTCAATATCTTCATCGTGTGGGTCGTACTGCTCGTGCTGGTCGAAATGGACGGTAAAAAAAAAAAATATATCATATTGAAAATTGGATTTGATCATTTATTAATTTTTTTTTTTTTTGAATAGATCTGTAACATTAGTGGGTGAACAAGATCGTAAGATGCTCAAGATGGCTATCAAATCTGCCAATTCTAATCAAGTGAAAAATCGTGTGGTTGCTGCTGATACCATCCAAAAATACAAGGCCAAGGTAGAAAGTCTATCAACACAAATCCAAGAAGTCTTACAAGAAGAAAAAGAAGAACGTGCACTACGTCAAGCTGAAATGGAAATTCGTAAATCTGAAAACTTGTTGGCTCATGGAAAGGAAATCTATGCTCGTCCTGCAAGAACATGGTTCCAAACTGAAGCTGAAAAGAAGAAATCTCAAGAAGAAAATACACCTTTGGAATACCGGTCAACAAAGAAAGAAGAAGTCAAAAATGAAAAAGAGGTAAGCATTTTTTTTTTTTTAAAAAAAAAAAAAGGAATAGGCGGGAAATGATATTCATACTCTTTTTTTTTTTTTTTTGTTAGAAAATCAAACGAGGCAAATATGATGGTATGAGTCGACAAAAACGTAGAAGACGTCAAGCTATGGAAGAAGATGAAGATTATATCAAGGATGCCAAAAATCAAAAATCAGCAGCAAAGAAAGCAAAGAAGGCAGCGAAACCACGTCGATTATAAATGATTCATTTGATTGATACATTAAATTATTTTGTCTCTCTTCCCTCGCCCCCCTTTTTTTAGATTAGCATATTTCACTTAGATTCACATTATCATTTGTTTTTATTTTATTTTCACTCTTTGTAATAAACATACTCTCATCATAGATATTCTTATTTGATTCCTACATCATGACTGTATCCTATTTCTTTCTTTCTTTTTTATATTTAATTCATTTGATATTTTATTTACTAATGATAAAAGTAAACCGATGATTGGCGTCCTTTACTGATGAGATATATATATATATATAGATACATATTTACACTTTATTCAATAATAAATGACGGAATTCAAAGAATAAGATGGCGCAAAAATAGGAAATAAAATATCGTAAGGATAGAAAATAAATGACAGAAGAAAAAAAATATAATTGTCGCATAATCAAATAGAGAATATAAGAAAATAGATATCATGAAAAAAAGAGTAATCAAAAAAAAAAAAAGGAAATCCACCAATTGAGTTCACCAAGTTAACATATAAAAAAATAAAAAAAAAAATAAAAAATGAGTAATACTTATCCAGATAAAAATATTTCACTAGCTTACCATTCAAGTGTAACGAGATCGCCGTAGCGAAAGTAGGATGGCGATAACCATCCCGGAATTGTTATAAAAAAAAGAAAAGGCTGACCGTAACCACGCAAATGCGCATTAGCGACCACGGTCAAGCCCAAAAACAAAATAAACGCAGGTCAATTGAGGTACAGATAAAGATTGTTGAACGATAAAAGAATACTTGTAAAGCAAAAGATAGATCAACAAAAAGAAGGCAGACAAAAAAGCAGGCAGATAGGCCAAAAAGATGAATATAATGTAAAGAAATAAAAAAAAAAAGTTAAATCAAAGGGATCCCTTTATAAGAAAATGAATCACCCTTGCAATTATGAGCTAATTTTAGTAGATAAAATGATGAGACAAGATGTAAGCGAGTTTTATCATCTTTCTTTTTTAAAATATTAGCAACATTTCTATCTTTATATCGTATCTAATTCATCATCATTTTTTTTTAGTATCTACTTTATTATTTTAGTATCTACTTCATCATTTTTTTTTTTTTTTTTAGTATTAGCAACATTTCTCTCTTTCTATTGTATTTAATTTATCATTGTCTTTTTTAGTATCTACTTCATCATTTTTTTTCTTTTTTTTTTTTTTTAGTGTTAGCAACATTTCTCTCTTTATAATAAAGTTAATTATATAAATGTTCACATTAAGTTCTATTATTACAATATCCATGTACTAAGTGATACATGATACTGACTTGTTTTTGTCGTGTTTTAGTTTAATTACTAGATTTCTTTTTTTTAGTTGTTCTATTTTAAATGATAGTATGATTGTGCACAGGATACTTATTATTGCCATTTTTTAATTTCCATAGGTGATCATCATTATTATTATATTGATTTATCATGTTGGCTGATAAAAGAGTGTTTTGACATTTTTCAAAGAAAAAAAGAAAAGAAAAAGAAAATGTTGTTCTGTCAGAAGGTAACTAGAATGAAGTATTTTGTATTTTAGCAGAAATTTGTACTGTGATTGACTATAATCATCCATCATACAATCATACAATCATCCAACATATAATCATCCATTATCACATATCATCCATCATACAGTCATCCATCATCCATCCTGTAATCATCCAATATACAATCATCCGTTATCACATATCATCAATCATGAATCATCAATTATGAATCATCAATCAATTGATACCTAAAAAAGAATGGACAACACCCAAAGCTGCTAAAAATATGAAAAGCTTATGTTACTTTTCTTTTGTGTCTTTTATTATTAATAAACAAGTTATCATCAATGTGTTGTGTGTTTTTAATGTACTCTACCGCCATCTCTGGAGCGATATCTGAAAAAGTGGTAATGCGCCATTCATTTTGGGAAAGTACGATATTTTATTTGATAACATCACGAAAAGCATTTTCTTGTGACCCGACAAAAAACCTTGAAAACACTGTATTTCCAATGAGCTATTCTATTTTCTTTCAATGTAGAATGACCGATCAATCGGACCATATATACTTTTCTCTTTTTTTTTTTTTTTTTTCCTTTTCAAATCAAGTGGTGTTTCTATCCAATCATCCTTCTTTCCTCTATCTTTACTGTGAATGTTTCTTGAAACGGCAAGTGTCCAACCATAAAGAGAACAAAGAGACTTTTAAACTCCATGTTCTCATGTTTTGAGTTACCCCACTCACTGAGGTTGAAATTCAATGCACCCTTAGGTCCCTACGAAAAAAAAATACCATTTTTTTGGCCTCTTTTTTTGTTTGAATCGTGAGAAATCCACATTGATCGGTAGAACAAGTTGACTCTTTTTCCCGCAAAAAAAAAAAAAATGAACCTTAAAAAAAAAAATCTGGGTAACACAATGGGTTGAATAAGCAAAGATATCAAATAGAATCATTGGTTCATTGGTGGATTGACTAGACATTCTTTTTATTTCATCATCAAAAATGTATTTACAAATATAGAAACAAACTAATATACAACAAATAATGTAAAAGGGTATATTCAAAAGGAAGGAGGGGAATGAGAGAATAGATAAAACTAAACGATGGTTTGCTAAATTACTGGACTTCATTGATCCGTTTAATCGTACTACATTCAGGTAGATGAGTTCCTCTATATTTAATAAGATATTCTCCAGTATCTTGGCGTAAAGTACATGTCTTGTTCACAGGACAACCCTAGATTAATAATAATAATAAAAAAAAGATCAATTAAAATCTCTTTTTTTTTTTTTTTTTGTTATTTTGTCCTTTTTTTTTTTTTTTTTTTTACCTGTTGACTATTGGCACATTTGTAATAAATACTTTTGTTTCCAGTTTTCTTGTGAATTGTATTACCATTGTTGCGCCACAAGTAATCATCATTGTAAGGGAATTCCTTGGTTTCAATAATAGTGGTGATGGCTTGCATTTCTCTTCTTCTTCGCTTGATGGGAGTTCCTGTAGATTTGGAGGATGTAGTTGAATCAATATACTTTTCACTAGGTGGAGAAGGTGGAGTTTGATCTTGATGATGATGATGACTGACTAACGACGACATTTCCTCGTGATCTATGGTCAGACTTTTTCGGTTAGCGTTGAATGATGTATCTGATAATCTAATTAAAAAAAAAAAAAAGAAAAGAAAAAAAGAAAAAAAGAAAAGAATGGGGTAAAAAAAGATTAGTATCATTTGTCACAGATATTTTATTTTCCGTTTTTTTTTCTTTACCTTTTGGGGCTCTTTACTGAAGGATAAATGGAAGGTTTGAGTAGACTATCAGTATGAGGAAGAGAAACAGGGCCAAGTTGCGGAGAAAATGATGATGAGGAGGAAGAAGAAGATGTAGGTGATGATGTCAAAGGTGGTAAAATAATAGAAGATGAACGCCACTCGATCGAGTGATTTGATCGTTGTTGGGGTGGTGGTGACCAATCAGAAGATAAAGAAGGTTGAAGAGTAGCAGGAGGTGTTGAAGAAGTAGTAGAAGATAAAGAGGGTGAAGGAGGAGAAGGTAATCGTCGTTTTTGTGTTCGAGTACCAAAAGTAATATCAGTTTCCTTTTCTGGTTCATCGTTATGTTTTGACTTTTGTTGTTGTTGTAAAATATAATCAATTTCTTTTCGTTTCAATTTGGCTTCTTCAGCACGTCGACGATCTTCTTCTACCTTGCTGGAAAGGATGAGTTCTAATAAGTCAGGTTGTGTTGCATACTGTTGTATGACACGTTCCAAGTTGAATGAGGTCAAGTCTTGTTGAAGAGGATGTAAAGGTCGTTTTTGTGGTAACATTGGTTTGGGTGAGTGAATAAATTTATGGGATGTATGAGTCAACATAAAAAGGAAGAAGAAAAAGGGGGGAATGAAAAGAAAGAGAAAGGAGAAAAAGGGGAGCAAGGGAAAAAAAAAGATTTTATTTTTGAAATTGTGTGATTCGGAGGATGAAAACTGGTAAACTGAGTGAATCATACATACCTCGGAAATGACCTTTCTGTTCTGGGAAGGAAGGTTCTATTGTTACCCAAAAGAAAAAAAAAAGAAAAAGATAGTAAAACTATATAATATATGATTTAGTTATACCAAATATTAACTTCTCATGATAGATGATCATCAATTATTATTTATTGAGCATATAAAATAAGAGAAAAGAAAAAAGAAACTTCCCAGTTCCCACCACTTGTACGAAAATTAGGGACAGAAGGGTTCATATTATTAAACTACCGCAACCGTTACATTCCTTTTTAGGATGCTTTCCATTTCCAATCCAAAGTCCCCCATCATCATCATCATCATCATCATCTTATCTATTTTATAGATAAGGAATCTCATTGTTTTTTTTACTCCTGAGTATAATATAATGATCTTTTTGTTTTTCTTTTTTTCTTTTTTTCTTTTTTTTTTCTTTATTAAGAGGGATCATTATTACTATATATACTTGATCATACCTTTCATTTTTTTTTCCGAGTGAAAAGATTCTTCCCAGTTGAACTAAAATAATTTTAGGGATCAAAGGGTAAAGTCGGTGTCTGAAGATTTAAGAGAGAAAGAGATTTCCCAAACTTTCCCAATGGGAGGAAAGTCTTCCTCGGGTAAAGAAAATTATGGTCCTAAAAATGCACTTGAGAAAACATTTGGGACAGTGTAACCATGATGATGAAAGCAATTTTTTTTCTTTTGTCATTTAACAGTAAAATAATAATAATAATAATAATAGTTTACCGTATAAAAAAAAAGTATCCCGTTTTCCTTTTTAGTAACCCGGTCATCTCCGTAGGGACTCCAGGTTCTTTTTTTATTACGATGGAAAAAAAAAAAAAAAACTTGGCAAGGACAAGCTTCACCACTCTTCTTTTTTTTTTTTTTTTCTTTTTCTTTTTTTTTTTTCTTTTTTTTTTCTTATATATATAGAAATGAAGATAAGGATCATGCATGATATATTATTAACTGAATGAATCATCTACTGATTATCCGCGGAAAACAAATTCGAATTTTCCCCCACGGTAGCACAAAGAAAGACTTATTACCAGATTGATTGGTATACTTCTGACAAACAATAGACTCTCATACTTTCCTTTGACATATCATTGATGATGATTGGCTATTATTTTAATAATAGGATAACCTGATTAGAACACATATTTAATGATGATGATGATAAAATAAGTAAAACGATTATCCATTAAAATATATATATATATATAAAAAGAAGAGAATAAAAAGGAAACGGGCTAAAGAAAGTGAGAGTAAAGTAACCAAACAAGGAAAATAGCCTGAATAGTAAAAAAAAAAAAAAAAAAAAAAAAAAATTCCTCCCAGTCCGTCTTCCCGACGGAATAAAGATGAAATAAAAATAATCACTATCCTACTTGTATAAAAGTCGAGTATTTACTGTTCTTTTTTCATAAGACTTAGCGGAATAGATAATTTGCGTAATTGAATCATATGGTTTGCAGGCCATAAAAAAGTGTGATTTGTATGGTATTGATTGTACCAAAAAGAGAATATATAAAAATGAATGGAAAGAAAAATATGGTAAGGAAGGTCCTTCTTTTTTTTTTTTTTGATAGTTTTGAATCACTCTTAACAGCCAAGCTTTCAAAAGGATCAAATTATTGATTTAGCTATGATCATTAAGAAGAGACTATAATAAAGAATAAAAAAGTTTCTAATTAATCATCAATCATCCATTTTCCTTAATATAAAAAAAGAATCACCGCAAATATAATCCAATGCAAACAAATCTTCTCTAATCAGATGCAGAAAGAGAAAAAAATAGATATGGAAAAAACCAGTAATTGATTAGGAATGATAGTAAAAATAATAATTGATCGTATTCGTCCATCCAGAATATTCCCGCATCTTGAATTATAAATGAGAGTTTATTATAATAAAAAAGAAATGAATAATAGAGACAAATATAAAATTAAATGATATAGTACAACTAAAGAATATATATATATAAAAGAAGGGGTATATACACTAGCAAAAGAGAGACCGAAAGAGATCTTGATATAATGAGCTGAAATACATGTTGATAGTGGAGTTTCTTTAATATTGTTGACGTTGCATTTCAATCATATCATCTCTAACTATCCTTTGTTCACCAGTTTCTTGATTGATGGTCACGACTTTCCCAATATGATAATAAGAGAGATGATGATCCGATTTTTGATCTGATGAGAAGCTGATGGCATTGTTGCTGTTATCATGGTTCATTTGATTGTTTTGATTGATGAGGAATTGTTGAATATCATCTTCACGAGGTACTCTCATAGATAAACCAGGAATACGATCCATCACTAGCAAGATGAGGTAAGTCATACAGAACGACCAACAAGCACCAGCAGTGGCATCGGCCATTTGATGAGGTACTTGTATCCAGTTTTGATTTAGCCACCCACCATCGATTACCATATCATCTAATCCTGCAATATATTTTTCAGCAAAAACACCCTATCAACCAAAAAAAAAAAAAAAAAAATTATTTGATTGTAAAATATACATATAAATAAATATCACTTACTGTCAGCACACTTCCTAAATAACCACCAACACCATGAATAGCAAAGACATCGGCCACATCATCAAAATTCAACCAATGTTTCAAATGGGCAGCACAATTACATCCAACACCAGCAAGAAAACCAATAGCAACAGCTGGTCCAGGTCCAACAAAACCTGCCGCAGGAGTAATAGCCACCAAACCCGCCACAGCTCCTGAACAAAAGCTAAGAGCAGAAAATTTTCGTTGTTTCCAATAATCCATACCCATCCATGCAAGAGCACCCACGGAAGCAGCCAGATTTGTCACCAATACAGCCATACCAGCTCGTAAAGTTCCAGAAAGAGCAGATCCACCATTGAAACCAAACCATCCAAACCAAAGAAAAGCACAACCTGTGATTAAATTTGACATATTTTGTGGTTTGCTAATATACAATTGTTGTTGTTGTTGTCCATCTGTTATACCTCGTCCAATAATTAAAGCATAAGCCAAACTTGCAAAACCACTAGTAATATGAACTGGAGTTCCACCTGCAAAGTCAAGTACGCCAAGTTTGTAACTCCATCCATTAGGATTCCATGTCCAACACGCTATCACATCGTAAACTAAAGTCGACCAGATAAATACAAAGACTATTAATGGGAATAAACGTGCTCTTGAAGCAGCTGATCCAATAGCTAAAGCAGGTGTAAGAGAAGCAAACATACATTGAACTATATACAAAAAAAAAAAAAATATTGTTATTGAAAGATTAAATAATATATATATTATTTAACTTACAGATCATAAAAATGAGATCAGGAATATCTTCGCTTCCAATGGAAGGATCACCTAGTACATTACGAAGTAAAGCATTATCAAGATTGCCAATAAAATAAGAAGCTGTTTTACTGAAACAAAGACTATAACCCCAAATAAACCACTGAAAGGAAAAGAAGAAGAAAAAGAAAAAAAAAAAAGGAGTTAAGATATTTCCCGCTATTTTTTATCTGATCCTTTCCTTTTTTAGACAGCGCCTTTTTTTTTTAAAAAAAAAAAAAAAGAATTACCTGGCAAGTGACTACCACCAAACATAAAACACTACACATAATCATAGCTAATGCATTTCTAGAAGTTCTAGCCATTCCAGCATAAAAATATCCCACACCAGGAATCATCAACCATACAAGAGCTGTTGATGCTAATACCCAAGCTATATCTCCTGGAAAATATTGTGAATGATCTGAATTATTCTTATCCATCAATGATATTGTTTAAGAAGGAAAGAAAAAGAAGAAGAAGAAGAAAAAAAAAAGAAAAAGTTCATACGATAAATATCTTTATATAAGAAAAAAAAAAGATAACAGAAATAATATAATTAAAAAAAAAAAAAAGAATGATAGATAAATAAAAAAAAAAAAGCACCTAAACTGACAAAAAACAACGTGTATCCTATTGATAAGAGAGTCATTGCTGATCATTTCTTTTCCAAAATGATGACGAGGATATATAAGAGAAATCAGATAAAATTCTTTATTTCATAATGGTATATGATCAACATACTGTAATTCATTCGAGAAAAAGAAAAGTAAGATACAAACAAATAAAAAAAAAATAAAAATAAAAACTTTCAATAAACATATAGTCTATTCATCTATCTACAGCATCTATCTATCAATACGTTATCCTTATCAGCGGAACTTCAATAAATTTGCCATAAACTGATGCGGTGATCCTTCGAACAACCTACTAACCAATGTTGCTCATTATCTTGACCTATCATCCAACTTTTAGCAAAATCCACATAATATACACTATCACGATGATATGATAAGATTGCCAAAGGTTTCATTGTTTTGACAGAGTAAACTCGAATGCTAACAGAAAAAAAAAAGGTCAATTGATTCAAATCAATATCATTTATATTTATATATCTTACTTTCCATCATAACCACCAGTAGCCCAAATCTTATTATCTTTTCTTAAGGCTACACTTGCTGTCCCTGATTTCTTTGTTTTGATTTTCTTGATGATTTGTCCATTTGTTAAATCGTATTTTATTACTTGATTATCGAGTGATCCTGATAATGCATAGCCTTCTATGACTGATCCTATCAAACATAATACTAAAAAAAAAAATAATCATTAATTATCTTTTGGTACCACTTTTAGTTTTATTTATAGTTAGTATTACCTGGTTTTTCGTGACAATGCATCTGCCATACTAATCGGACATTCTTTGTCTCTAAATGACATTGCCATAATACCATCGTACCATTTTCGTAGCCTGCTAAAATATCGATAATTGGGTATTTTTGTTCCATAAATTGTAAAGCCATACAAATTCGTCTTTGTTCATTATTTTGATCACCAATATTTTGAATTACCCATGTTCGTTTTGTAAGGTTGTAGATATCCATCTAAGTTTCAAGTCAGTACATTTTTCTTTTTTTTTTAAAAAAAAAAATCTCTTTTTCTTTTATATGTAGATATATACCTGAAAAGGGCTTGCTATTGAAGGGAAACAGATCATTGTGTCACCTATACAAATTACCCTATCATCAATATCCTTCTTAATATCTTTTTTTAAGTCTTACCATTGGTTTTTGTGAGTGATAATTGACAATAAGTAATGGAATCATAGGGTAATGAATCAACCAATCGTGGTGAATCATTAGAATTAAAATCAAGTTGCCATACATGGATCATATTGTCACGACCCTGACTATATAAAGTGTAAATAAGGAAAAAAAGAACTGAGATAATAATAAGAGAAAGATATACTTCTTTTTTTTTCCCTTTTACCTTACTACTTTATCTTGGTCATACACATGAACACTTAAACAAGGTGCTGAGTGTGCTTTCCATTGGAAAAGAGGCCTTCTTGTTTGAAATAACCAGACAATAATTATACCACTTGCATCACTAAAAGAAATCTATTAAAAAAAAAAAAAGAAAGAACTTTTCTTTTTTTTTTCCTTTACCAAGAAATAATATATTTGTCATCATTAAAAAAGTGTACATTATTAACATCGTCTTGATGACCACGAAAGATATATTCAGGTTGAGGAGGTGATTGTTGCATAAAATGAAGTAACAAAAAAAAAAAAGATCGAAAGGGAAAAAGAAGAGGACGGGGAATGAATACGTGATCCACTACATATTCTCGAGGTGGCTTTTTCTTCCTTACTGGTTGCGCCCCGAAACTTTTTTTATTTTTTTCCCTTTTTTTCTTTTTTCTTTTTTTCTTCATTCTTTCTTTTCAATATTTTTTTTTTTTTTTACTCACGTCAACTATGAAAGACGCTTTTTTCACAACTTCCACCACAAAGAAAAGAAAACGATCTAACGGTATCAATAATAACAATTCTTCTTCTACTTTACCCAAACGATCTACTTCTAGATCCAACGACTCTAACAAAGGATACCGTTTACAGTCCAAGACAAGTAACAACAAGGACGAAGACAAGGACGACGACGAAGATGCATCTCTTGAAAATGGTCCTAGCAATATCGACGAATTAGATCTAGAAGCTAGTGATGTTGAATCATCAGAAGAAGAACTGGAAGAAACTGCAGCTGAAAAACGGGTACGACTGGCTAAAGCATATTTGGACAAGATTCAAGACGATCTAGCGGGTAATCTATTTTTTTTTTCAAAAGAATAGACTTTATTTATTCTTTTATTCAATCATACTCAATTCCTTTTCTTTTCTTTTTTTTTTTTTTTTCTTTTGTAGAGGATTTCGCTGGCGGATTCGATGCTGCTGATCTAGATCGAGATTTGATCGCTGAACGATTAAGACACGATGATGTAAGTTTTCAGGGCCATGAAAGATCTATTTTAAAGGATATAATTGTTTTCTTATCCTTCTCTTTTTTTTTCTTTTTAGGATGAAGCAGCTGGTAAATTACATCGACGTGTTGCCGATCGAGTAAGTTTTATAGACAACCAATAATGAAGTAGACGGACTAACTAGATATTTGTTACTTTAGTTCGATTATACAGCATTGAATGAATTATCTATTCCATTACGACGTGGACATCAATTATCAGTAACGGCAGTGGCACTTACTGATAATGGATTATACTTTTACTCTGGTTCCAAGGATGGATCTATTATTAAATGGGATGCAAAAACATTAAACAAGTTACATGTGTTTCCAGGTGGACGTAAAGGTGTTAAGAACTTTTTAGGTCATACGGATCATGTTTACTGCTTAGCAACAAGTTCAGATAATCAATATTTAGCAAGTGGTGGAAAGGATAAGATTATCAATATTTGGTCTATCAAGGAAGACAAACATATTGCTACTTTCACTCAACATCGTGATGCTGTTTCGGTAAGGAAATAGTAATAATAATAATAAAAAAATAATAATTGGATACTGATTAATATTTTGGAAATAATAGGGTGTGGTTTTCCGCAAAGGTCACAATCAATTATATTCAGTCTCTCACGACAGAACAGTCAAAGTATGGAATATTGATGAAAAGTCATACGTTGAAACTTTATTTGGACATCAAGATCAAATCACAGCTATCGATACCCTTGGTCGCGAACGATGTGTGTCTACAGGTGGACGGGACAAGACAACTCGATTGTGGAAGATTGTAGAAGAATCACAATTAGTATATCGAGGTGGTGTATCAACAAAGAATAAGGATGGAAGCAACAGGCCTTTGTACGTGGAAGGATCTTTGGATTGTCTTGCTCAAATCGATGAAAGCACATTTGTTACCGGTGGCGATAGTGGCGTCATTTCTCTATGGGACATTAATCGTAAAAAACCAGTCTTCACCTCTAATCAATCACATGGCATTCAAACCTATGAAAATCTCGACGATCATCAAACCATCGATACTCCCTTTTGGATCACAGCTATTGCCAGTTTGCATTATGCTGATTTGTTTGTTTCTGGCTCTTGGGATGGTTTTATACGGTTTTGGAAAATCGCGGCAGATAACAAATCATTTACTCAAGTAGGTCAACTCGCGGTGAAAGGTGTTGTCAATAGTTTACAAATCAAAACCATCTCGCCTGGAAATCGCACAGTTCTGGTCATTGGTCTGGGTCAAGAATTACGATTAGGTAGATGGCTACGATTGAAGAAGGATGTCAAGAATGGATCCAAAATAGTAGAATTACCATTCCTCTCCAAGAACTAGATTTATTTTGATTTACATAGTTAGATTCTTTTTCCTTTTATTATATTCATATATACACACACACAAAAGCACATTCATTTTTATTTACATAGTTCCAATTCCACAAGACACCAATTATCATATAGTACTATTATTCCTTTGATTCTTCAGCATCCTCTTTTTTTTTTTCAACATTGTATTATCAAATAAAACTTTGCAACAACAACTATTACATACAAATAAAAAAGACATCAAATTTTTTTTTATTGATACAAAATATAAACTATTTACTTTCTTCCTTGTTGATGGCCCATCTTACTGCATCCAAGACATTGTCACATACTACATCTGCTGGATATTCTTGAGAGTTACCAGGACCAGTATGTACACCAGTACGAACCAATAAACTTGACCATCCATGAGCATTAGCCCCCTTGATATCAGCTGCAGGATTATCTCCAATAGCATAAACATGCTCAGGCACAAATGGTTCACCATAGAGTGTTTGATGATGACGGGAAATTACTCGTTCTGCATAAAAGTAGGTTGCGCCATGTGGTTTGCCAAATGATTCCGATATTAGTGATCCACCTGTCAATGCCTTATATAACCCTTCCAATGCTTCCTTGAATGCACCTTGTCCAAGTCTTGGGGTTGGGAAATCCGTGCTCCAGATCTATTGAAATAATAGAGATAATATCAAAAAAAAAAAAAAAAAAAAAGGGTCATTCATTTTTTCTTATTTCTTGATTGTCTTTCCTATTAGTTTCATACCAGATCATTCTATATAATGGAAATAAAGATTATAGTGAGTTGATGATAATATCACAACTTTTTCTTTTTTTAATTGATAAATTTACGTTGGAGAAATAGACAGGCATGGATTGAGTACTAAAGTCCTTTTTCATCGTCCCTATGATTCCATCATGAGAGCACAAAGCGTCTAGCATCACTTGAAGATCACGGCCCCCTAAAAATAAAAAGAAAAAAGAAGTTAGTCATTCATGATCAATCCGCTTAGAAGAAGGTACTTGCAATCAAAAGAATCGTGGAACATCATCACCGCTTCGATGGGTAATGTCGAGTAATCTTGATAAGCAGCCTTTCATGTAAGTTACCAGTACATAAAATATAAACGTCGTCAATATCACAATCATTATCTTTACTACGTATAGTACATTGAATCTAATTTACCTCAGTGATGTCCTTGGGTTGACTATAAGGCCATAACGAGTTATTCCAATGATGTAGGTCTTGAGGAGTTACTACATTATCAAATCCATACCCTTTAGCCAAATCAGCACATATCTTGCCTTTTCCACCAACCACGAGTACTCGTTTTTCCTTGTATTTCTTGGTCAACATTTGCATAGGAGAATGAGACAAAATCACTTGATCGGGTGAAATCTATAGTAAACATCATCGTTATTTGACATCATATAATGAATAATTCGTTTTTTAGCTCAACATTTTTTTTTTTTACCTCTACATCAATAAGGTTAGATACTTGATTCGCTTTTGCTGCTTCCGTCATCCCACCACCATTGGTCAGTAATACAAAAGGGACACGTCTATATAACATTAAAATTAAACCTTTTCAAATGGACTCTAACTTGTTACTTTCTATAAATATCCTATTATCATTACCTATTCTGAGGATTGTCACCATTTAACAGTTGAATAGCTCTATGGTATGACCCCAAGGGAACAAAAAAAAAAAAGTAGTAAGTACCCTGTTATTTTTTTTCAAATAGATTTATCTTACGATTTTGCCTCGGCAATTGGTTTCTTGCCCTATCATATACAATAATAATAGTATTAATAATAAAAAGAGAAGGACAGGTTTTATAATTCATATAGAAAAAATAGGAGTAAAGGCATTATCTACTGTTCTTTCATTTACCTTCAAAAGGACACCATCAATATCAAAAGCAAATGCATAGTTTGGTTTTTTGGCTATTGAACTTGTAGTCAAAAAACGAATGGATCTATGAAAAGAGTGAATGGTGTTGTAAAACGAACGCGAAAACATGGAAAAGAAAGAAAGAAAAGAAAGAGTGTATGAGAGGGGTGAGAAAAAAAAAAAGGTTTATCCAATAAGCTAGATCCGCTAAATTGGCGGCTTCGGGAAATTTTTATCCGAAATCTTTTTAAGGGTGACCCTTCCTTTTTTTTTTTCTTGCACTCTTTTTCTTCTCTTTTCTTTTTTTTTTTTTTTTGTATTGACTTTAGTGTTAGTATATCATTTTAGTAGTGTTTATTAGTCTTTAGTAGTTAAACTTTTATTTAATAAAGACTTTACTTTTATTGAAATCACTTCATTACATGTCAATGCAATTGATTCCATCTTCGAATGTACCTTTTTTTTTATATGTGAATGCGTTCCTTTTTATTTTACTTTTTTTTTTTATATAGATAAGAGAAACGATACGATTCCAATATTCTTCATTTCGATATAAGTTTTTACTGTAGATTAGTTACTACGACAAACCAATGACTTCGTCACCAAACCACACTACTTGTGAAATAAATAGTGATACTCTTTCTAAAAACGTTTTTTTCTTCTATTCTTTGTTTTTCTTTATATTTTCCTTTTCTTTACTATAGTGATATCTACATAAATAACAACATATGTCGTATCAGCGTGTAATAAAAAATAAAAAGAATGATTCATACATATATAATACATCTTGTAGATGACCCCATTTATATGTAATAAAAATAGTTGTAATAAAATAAAACCTTTATTGAATAAAAAAAAGTATGTAATCTAACGACTACACTAATGTATATAATAAAACCATAAAGAAAAAAGTCAATGGAAGAGAAAAAGAAAAGAAAAGAAAAAAAAATAAAAAGGCTTCACCATTTTGGGTGAATTTATTCAATTCCTGGTCAGGCATAAACGTTCATGCGGGAGTCCATCATCTAAACAGCATGGTCCACTGGTGAATGCCAGTGTCATTGTAAGAAAGCTCATTACATAAATAGATAAAATACATATACTTTGATTTTTTTTTTCAAATCGAGTAACATACCATTACCTGATACTATATATGGATATAACAGATAAATAGACATATGGATGGGTAGATTGAATGATTGAATAATAAAAAAGTTTGCTATACAGCATTTTATTGAAATAATATACTTAATAATATACATATATAAAGATAAAATAAAACGAAGTGCTCTTCCAACCTGATGGGTGCATTTCAAGAAATTGTATTCGATTGTCGTTGTTGTTGATAGTCGTAGATGCAGGCAGAGAAGAGAATGTAGTAAGACCAGCAGGAATTCAAATAAGACGTATAACCATTGTTGGAAGTGCCTTGATGCAGAAACTACCCTTGGCATTGATCCTTTTTGCTAATCACATTTTCACAAGCTTCAGTAAACTGTGGGTAATATCAGCTTCGACGCCATCGGCTTTGTCCTCTACAATGCGTTCCAACTTGATTCAATAACAATCATTTGACCCATAGAATTCCTCTATATCATATTGACAACAACTAGCAATCATAACTTCAGGTAAGATACAGATTATTTGTATAAAAAAGTATCATATAATAAAAAAAAAATACATCAGATCACCATCAGCTTGAAAATAATACTTCTTACAAGGTTTGTTCCAAAAAAAAAAAAAAGAATCCTGCCATAATAATACACTTTGCTTGCATATTGGGTGCATCCTTGAGAGTTTGTTCCATTTCTGGTTCACATCCTGATATCTTGATTGTTGATGAAGAGGACGGCAAGAAAGTAGTCATTTCAATATTAGTTGCAATCTCTAAAGGAAAAAGAAGAAAACCAAACGTTTTGATAAATGATGAATATAAATTGAGTTAACGTACTCACGTCGTTTTCGAAGTTCAACCAGAGGTGTTTTTGCACATTTAGTATTGCTTTCATATAGAGTCAAATCGTACTACAAACGCATCACGTTGGTCCAATAGTATATTCAATCAGTTGATCTTGATCTGTACCCATTTAAACGTTCTCTATGCATATAAATGTGTACAGTAAATTAGAAAAAAAAAAAAAAAAAACAGGCAGAGTCCATAGAAAAGTCGAGATAACTTACCAAACAAAAGGGTTGCTTCACTACCATCAATAACAAAACGACCAAAAGACACCAACCTTCTATTATCCAATAGCAGATACTATACAATTAGAATATAATGGAAACAACAAGAAAAAAAAAAAAAGAAAAAGAAAAGAAAAGAGAAGATACGAGCATTTGAGCCTTTTTTCGCGGAGTTGATTTTCCTTGATCGCATAGAATAATCATTATTTGATAGCTTCAATGGGATTAGACATAAAACACAATATAAAAGACATTTTTTTTTTATTTTCTCCTTTCTTTTGTTTTTCTTTCTTCTACAAAACACAAAAAAAAAAAAAAATTCAAAATCCAAAAATCAAAAAAAAAAATTATTTGCTTCTTTTTGGCTGCTTCCTTATTGGTATCTTCTTCTTTCCGTTCACCTGGTTCACGCAACAGAACACTCTCATCCTTGTTTGTGATTCTTGTTTCCCCGTGTTCCTCGTTGTTCTTGGTCTCGTTGTGCCTTTGGTTGTCTGTCCTTGCTGTCTGTCTCTCTTCCTTGCTGTCTGTCTCTCTTCCTTGCTGTCTGGATCTTTTTTTTTTTTTTTTTTTTTTTTTTTACCATTATGATATTTACACTATCCTTTTGCGTCGCGCACATCCTGGATGGGTTGATGCGTGGCGACCGTGCCTCAGAGCCGGAGGGTCTTCTTGTTTTTTTTTGGTAAGTGCACGTTCACAAATAATGTTTAGTTGATCATAACACTAACCATTTTTCCATTTCTTCTTTTCAACCACCGAAATGGGGTGAAAATACCGTCGATAGAAAATAAGTAGGCCCCGAGAAGAAGTGCTACATATTTTTTTCGCAGTGAAAAATTATAGAATAAAGTGTTGCCACATCCTATGAAGTCGATATGACATCTGAAAACAACGAATAGAATCAGCTTTCAAGAGGATGGTGATAACGATCATACTTTTGATAGCTCTCATAACAGTAACGAGATACTCTTGTTTGTAGCAATATCTAATTATGTTGGATGGAATAGTTGAATGATTAAATAATAAATATGGAGAATACTTGATATGATGACAATGAAAATAAAAACAATAATGATGATAATGACATATAAATATGAGTTTATTAATATAAGAACAGACTATATACAAAATATCAATATTAACACTACCGTTCACATGAAAGAATCAGTATAATAGGAGGCAAAGGAGACAGAGTGAAACCAATAAATTCAGAAAGATTACCAAAAAGATACATCTTTATCCCGGTTAATTTGTTGGCCTATCCAATTGATCCGGTCCATATATCCCATCTAGTTCGATCGTGCATCCATTTAGCCGAATTCTGTGGCGGTGTCCACCCGATTGACCCAGTCGTCTAGCCCATCCATATATGTAAAGTAAAAAAGATCATCTAAACTTATTGGAGGAAAGGCAGGAAGAGAGAGAATGAGGTGTAAAGAAAAAAAAGAAAAATAAAAGAATGAATGGAAAATAGAGAAACGAATAGAAGGTGAGAACAAGGAAAAGAAAAGAAAAAAAAAAAGAGTACCTTACTAGTAAAGGAGACAATATAACACCATACACGGATTCCTTTTTTTTTTTTTCCTATAGATCTTGATAGAGATCTCAAAAAAGAAAAGAATCATAAAGGTGGACTGGTGTCCTTGTTCAATATTATTACTTCTTTACATTACCTTTTTTACCTCCAGCACCATTGTCTGAATGAAAAGAGAAGGAAGTTTACATAGGTTGGAAAGGAAAGAAAGGGAAAATAGAGTTTTGACCTCTTTTAAATCTGGGATTTAAATTTGTAATGGTAAACAAAAGTTGGGATGCATTGATGATCTATTACAGTTTACTTGTCTATAACCGTTATCATGGTTCCCATTCTTTATGATTGACTATTTTCTTCATCATCATCCATCATCCATCATCATCCATCATCCATCATCCAGCATCATTCATCATCCATCATCCAGCATCATCATCATCCATCATCCATCATCATCATCATCATCAGATATACAGTAGTCTCCTTTTACCAACATTCCATACAGATTTGATGATACTGTAAGCAAAGAATAAACTTGAGTCCTATTTTTTTTTTATTTTGAATAAACATTACAATGTGATTGCTTTGAAAGACAGTTCATCTACTGCATTCATCTATTGTCATATAATATTACCGTGGTAAACAAAAATACTGCGGATCGAATAATTAACCAACAAAAAAAAAGTTCCTTTTCGGGATAAAATCTGTTTCAAAGGATTATATGATCATACGTAACCAGCTTATTACAAGATAAGATGACTTCTCATTGGCAGACCTGAAAAAAAAAAAAAAGCGCCTACCAGAAAATGATTTTTTTTTTTGTATGACCCGAGAAGCCGCCTTACTATAGAATTGAAAATGACCATTCCTTCATGTTATATGAATTAAAACATTTTAACTAGTAGATTTATTAAGTATACCGAAAATCCGCTTGATTTTTTTTCCTATTTACCTTTTCACGTAGATCAATTTTTTTTTTTTGTTTTTGTTTTTTATGTATTCTGATTTCTATTGGTGGATCAAAAACATCAAACTCATTCATTCCGGGTAAATACACCTCCGTGGCGGAAGTGAAATTGTTACACCAACTTTTCGTGGTTGGCCACTATAAAAAAGCAATGGCAGGAAGACCCGATTTTAAAAAACTTTTTTTTTTATTTTCTTCCTTCTTCTTTTGATTTATTATCCCCTTTTTACTTTGTTATTTATTATTTATATTCTGTAACTATAAAATCATTATAGATTATGGGAGAATCTAATACAGCATCTACCAATATATCAGTATCAACAACCATGGAAGAAAAAATCAATAATGTAAATTTAGATCAAAAAGAAACATCCGTAGATGCAACAAAATCAGTAGATCATGATTTGGATAATAAAGCAATTCGATCAAAGAAATTCAAAAGAGGAATGACTTTTCTCGCTCTTCAAGTATCTTTATTCTTAGGTGCTTTAGATGGGTAAATATATGTTATATTCATTTTTTTTTTTTACTCATCTTATTTATTTTATTTATTTATTTATTTATTATAGTACTATTGTGAGTACCTGTTTACCTCGCATTGGATCGGATTTTCAAGAATTCACTATTGCCTCTTGGGTAGCTACTGCTTATATTCTTACTTTTGATGCCTTCCGTAAATATTATTCATTAAAACAAACGTGGGAATGTTTACTAAACTTTTTTGATCTAACATTCTTTTTTTTTTTAAATTATTAGAACCATTGTTTGCTAAATTTTCAGATATTTTTGGTCGCAAATGGACTTTGGTTACTGGTATTTGTATCTTTCTTTTGGGATCATTACTTTGTGGTGTTGCCAAGGTAAAATAATAATAATAACTTATAGTGTTGACCACAAAAATCTAATTAAACTATTGTTTTTTTTCTTTTAGTCGATGATCATGTTGATTATATGTCGTGCAATTGCAGGAATTGGTTCAGCTGGGATTTTCTCTGGTGTGTTTATTATCATCTCGGAAATAGTACCTTTAGAAAAACGTGGAAACTATCAAGGGTAAGTATACAACAAAAAAAATAAACTTTATTTTTATTTTTTTATTTTTTTTTTTTTTTTTGGCTAATAAAATATTTATTTGATAGATTGATCAATGCTGTGTTTGCACTTGCTTCTGTTTTTGGACCACTGATAGGGGTAAATTATCATTAAAAAAACCTTAAATTTAGTGTTGTTGACGCCTTTCTTTTTTTTTTTTTTTTTAATAATATAGGGTGGTTTTACTGATAATTTGACTTGGCGATGGTCTTTTTACATCAAGTAAGTGAATAAAAAAGAAATAATAACAAAAAAAAAAAAAAAAAAAATGGTGAGTTTTACTCAACGATTCATTTCTTTTTTTTTTTTCTTCTCTTTAGCTTACCTATTGGAGGCATTGCTCTCTTGCTATTGATCCTTTTCCTCGACATGCCTACACAAAAATCATCTTTTGTTGACAAATTGAAACGCATTGATTATATTGGTAAGATTGATAAATATAAACTTCGAAATCTTATATACCTTTTTTTATTCTTTATAGGTACTTTTATCGTATTGGTAGCTGCCATTCTCTTTTTACTTGCATTGAATTTTGGTGGTGAAATATTTCCATGGAAATCAGCTGCTGTCATTGTCCCTCTGGTTCTTACTTTTCTTTTGGCTTGTTTATTTCCTGTTATTGAATCCAGATTTGCCCGTGAACCTATCTTACCTCCTCGATTATTTAAAAATCGATCGGTGGTTTCCATTCTTATTACAAACTGGTGGTTTGGTCTCAATTTCTTTGCCATTGTGTATTATCTCCCAGTTTATTTCCAAGTTGTCAAAGGTGATTCTGCCATGTGGTCAGGTAATAGTCAAAATAAAACGAATGAATTAGGTGGTAATTGACTTTTTTTATTATTTCATATATTAGGTATTCGCTTGATTCCTATGCAAATGCTCATCTGTGTTGGTTCTACTTCAGTTGGTTTCCTCATTACTAAAACTGGTGCCTATCGTCCATTGTAAGTACAAAAACCATCATTTATCAGTCAACTATATATCCATGATGTACTTACCTATTTGTTATTACCTCTATTCCTAGTATTTGGTTTGGTACTTCTATCATGACTATGCACGTTGGCCTTATCAGTCTTTTTGATGTGAATACTGATTTCTCCATGATTTATGGTATCACTGTGGTCGGTGGACTTGGTATTGGTTGTATGTTCTCTTCAACTATCATTGGATTACAAGCAGCAGTTGAACCTAAAGATATTGGTAAGAAATAACATGATTGCAGCAAGGACTCAATGTTAATCAATCTATTCACTATTTTCTTTTTCTTCTTTCTAGCTGTTGTCACTGGTCTCGGCAATTTTTCAAGATTACTGTAAGTAAAACATGTTTCTCTATCACGTTGAATTATATTCTTACTTTTTTTTCCTTTCCCTTTTTTAGTGGTGCAGCTGTTGGTATTGCTATTGCAAGTAGTGTGCTCAACTCTGGTCTAAATGAAAGATTACCTAATTTGATTCCTCCTGAATATATTTCTCCTGTTATCAAATCTTCGTTGTTTGTTCGTGATGGCTTACCTGTACAATATCAAGCCGTTACATTACAAGCTTATGCTGATTCTCTTCGTTTGATTTGGTATATCATGATTCCCTTGATTGCCCTGGGTAAGTAAAAAAAAAAAAAAAAAAAAAAAAGGATGTAAGGAAATATTTTTGATATCTGATTATTTCTTAATTTTACTATCCTTTATAGGTATTCTTAGTTCTGCTTTCATCAAACATTATGATCTTCGACGTCCTGGACAAAAGAAACAAAAACAAGAAGAACAACCAGAAAAAAGCACTGATGAGAAGAATGGTGATGAAGTTGTAGTTGAACTACCTTTACCTGCTGCTATGGAATCATCATCCAAGGTGGAAATTGCTGAAACATTGGATCAAGAAAATGACAAGAAACCTTCAAACTAGATAGGCCTCCATCGATGATACATCCCCTATTTATTTGTATTATTCTTATTTACTTTACTCATTCCACCTGTTCTTTTTTTTTTTAAGAAAAAAAAAGATACAATGCATAGTGTGATATCATACTGTAGTATATTTTCATTATTATTCTTATCTATTCCTATAGAGTATTTATCTTCTTTTTTTTTTATCTCAATTGTGTAATTTACTCTACCATATAACTAGCTCATACGTACATCATTACATTATCTCAAATAAAGCGTTTTTTTTTTCTTTTACCACTGGAAGAACGATGGTCTATTGTTATGCTCTCTATACTGTTATTATCAATATGTAGATAATGCTTTGTCTTTACATTATAAAGATGCTGCACATCGGTACCTCTGTTCCTTAGGAAGGCTCTTCTTCCAAGAAAAAACACATGCACCAACATATCAATGGTATCAATATAAGAGAATAGAAAACGGCAAACTGAATACTTGATAGAAGTGATGGATACTTTCCACTTCTTCTTTCCTGATAATAATAATAATAATAACAATAATAATAGCAGCAGTAATGGTGGTATATATATCCCTTTTCCATCCTTCGAATCCGTTTGATTTGTATTTCAAACCAAAAAAAAAAATAAAACATGCCTTTTTTATTATACTAAAACAAAAGGTTCACAAACGAAAGTGTATGATAAAATGACAAAGAATGAGAAGTGTAAAAAAAAAAAATATGTGTGGGAAGAGAGAATTGAGAGACGGATGTATAATCTAGTTGTTGTTAACCAAGAGATGAAGTTTTTCCGCTACAGAGAGTTGGGTACGGGTCATATTGGCAAGATAAACAACCATCAGTAAATCTTGCAAGTGAGAGTTGAACATCTTTTCAAAGGCGGCACCATCAATCTTGGGAACAACCGACACAGTATCCATGATATATCGACCAATGGAGTTGTTGGGTTGAGTTTTACCAGCCTAACATATACAAAGCAATCAAATAGTGAATCAATTGTTCCATTTTATCCTCAATATAAATTTCACTTCTGTCTTTTTTTAAAAAAAAAAAATTACCACCACATTGTCAACGTATTTGCTGATTTTATCCAAAAGATCTTGCAATTGTACAATAGCTACTTCAAGATGATCCATATCCGATAACAATGAAGCGGTGCGAGATTCTGAAGTTTTTGCAGAGGCAAGCATTTCCACTATAAAACAATAAAAGAAAGCAATCAGTTTGTATTCCTTTTTTTTTTCGTCCTCTTTGTTTTATCAAGGTGATGATTGTCACAAAATTGTTTCCATATAAAGTATACTTACATCCACTTCGTTCGGCATCCAAGTATTTGATATCACAGGGCACAGGTAAAAACATACAGTCACCATCATTAGAAAAGCCAACAGGGGCACTATATATATATATATATAATATAGAAATATTCAGAAAAAGTTAGAACATTATTTTATCCCAAAAAAAAAACAGGAACTTACGTAGTATAGGCATTCAAACCCAAACCAGAAGTATTGAATAAAGCTTCGGGATCAATGGTAATGTGAATAGGATTGAAAGGAGCACAGTCTTGAGCAAAGGAAGTTTGAAGAGCAGAAGCAACAGGAGTAACTTTTTCACCAGCAGTGTACCAACCCAAGATGAGTTCTTCTGGGTTAACTTTACGGTGGAGTTCAAGCATGGTTTTGTAGTGATCTTCATCGAGAATGATATCGTTGTTGGTCTTGTCGAGAGCATAAATCAAACTAAAGGCATTACGGATTTCAACTTCTGTACCATCGTCACTACGTACACCCAATAAGGCACCGACTACTTTTTGTTGATTGGCGTTTCGACGTAAGTAATGATCAAGAACTGAAAATAAAACAACAGGACTGACATTACAGCTGAATGGTCGTTGATGAGGTGCTGTACCCATGCTTCCAATAGAAACATACAAAGCGTCCGATTTTGTTGCCATGATATCTATATGTAATGAAATACAAGGAAAAAGAGGAAGAAAGGAAAGGAAAGAAAAAAATAAAATAAAATAAGAATATGTTTGCTTTTTTCAATTTTTTGTCCTTTCTCCAATAAAAAAAAAAATAAGGCTGGCTTCCAAAACCGTCACAGTCAATACTTTTTTGTATGTGAAGAGAGAATGTGCCTGCGGAACCTCATAAGGGTGACTTGACTCCTAATGAGAGGCGGTGTAGCAAAAAAAAAACCAACATTAAAAAAAAATGATGCTTACGCACGCTTCTTTTTATTTCTTTCTACTTTTTTTTTTTAATCTTTTTGATTTACCTTATACCGAATCATGGCGACTTTAGAAGACAAATCCTTATGGGAAACTCAAGATGATAATGATGATATTGACAAGGATGTTCTTCGAGCCAATGCTGAAGAAATCAATAATCGAACACGTTTATTAGAAAACGATATCAAGGTAATAGAAAAAAAATGATAGAATCTTATGCTTTTAATATTCTCAACTTTGTTTATAATGAAATACAAACGACTCACTCAAGATCCTTGATTTACTTTTATAGATTATGAAGTCTGAAATCCAACGACTTTCACACGAACAATCTTCCATGAAAGAACGTATCAAGGACAACAAGGAAAAAATCAAGATGAACAAGCAATTGCCATACTTGGTTGGTAATGTGGTTGAGGTAAAATGAAAACAACTAGTATATATATATTTTGTGAGAGTGTGTGTGTGTATATAGGCTTAACTAGTTTCTATGTCTACTTTTATATATATATATAGTTATTAGATGTTGACCCTGATGAAGAGGAAGAAGAAGAAGGTGCTAATGTTGATCTCGACTCAAGACGTAAAGGCAAATGCGCGGTAATCAAAACATCTACACGTCAGGTAAAGTTTGATGAAAAACATGCATATTATATATACAAATAGTATATTGTTCATATAGTGGGCTTATGATGATTTATTCTTTTTTTTTTAGACTATATTCTTACCTTTGATTGGGTTGGTGGATCCTGCTACACTTAAACCTGGAGATATCATTGGTGTGAATAAAGATAGTTATTTGATTTTGGATACATTACCTCCTGAGTAAGTCCTATTTTTATGACTATAATAGATATATTAAAAAAATGAATGGATATTTCCTTTTTCTAGATATGATTCTCGAGTGAAGGCTATGGAAGTGGATGAAAAACCTACAGAAGATTACAATGATATTGGTGGATTAGATAAGCAAATTGAAGAACTAGTGGAAGCAGTTGTGTTACCCATGACACATGCTGATCGATTCAAAAATATTGGTATCAAACCCCCCAAAGGTGTATTAATGTATGGTCCTCCTGGTACTGGTAAAACATTATTGGCAAGAGCATGTGCAGCACAAACAAATTCAGCATATCTCAAATTGGCTGGTCCGCAATTGGTACAAATGTTCATTGGTGATGGTGCAAAATTGGTACGGGATGCTTTCAACTTGGCCAAAGAAAAGTCTCCTGCTATTATCTTTATTGATGAATTGGATGCCATTGGTACCAAGCGTTTTGACTCTGATAAATCTGGGGATCGTGAAGTACAACGTACCATGTTGGAATTACTGAATCAATTGGATGGTTTCTCTTCAGATGATCGTATCAAGGTGATTGCTGCTACTAATCGTATTGATATTTTGGATCCTGCTCTTTTACGTTCTGGTCGTTTGGATCGAAAGATTGAATTCCCTATTCCAAATGAAGAAGCTCGTGCTCGTATCCTTCAAATTCACTCTAGAAAGATGAATGTTAGCAAAGATGTCAATTTTGAGGAATTATCTAGGTGTTGTGATGAATTTAATGGTGCTCAATGCAAGGCTGTTTGTGTAGAAAGTAAGTAAATAGGATGATGTTGACCTACTTGTACTAATCTTTTTCTTTTTTTTAAAAAAAAAAAATTATAGGTGGTATGTTGGCTTTACGTCGTGGTGCAACTGAAATTACTCATGAAGACTTTATGGATGCTATTCAAGAAGTACAAGCTAAGAAGAAGATGTCTTTACAATATTATGCTTAAAAAAAGAAATAAAACAAATTATACATATTTTTACATTTTACTAGTTTAGTCTATATGTTGTCTTTTTTTTTTTATATTCTTTCTCTCTTATATATTAAGGAAAATATTTATTATATATGTTAATCTATCGTAATCAATGCAATTATGTATTCTTTGACAAATGGCCTGTTGATTGGTGGGTGGAGTGAATGAATCATTTTGATCGAAAAGCTCCGCTGATTTTTTGCTCTTTTTCCTTTTCTTCTTTCTCTTTATGTCTTTTCTATCAAATATGAATTCCCTTTTTCAAAGATCTATCAAAACGACATTATTCAAATTTCATTTTGTAACCTCAAGTGAGGCCACCTTGTATACCATGAAGCATACTTATTCCACTGCTGTCAATACTCCATCTTCTGACAAATTGCCAAAACCTTTGGAAGGAATCAAAATTTTAGAATTGGGTCAGGTACGTATTAAGTTTTAGTTTGTTACTTACCACTGACAGGTGTTTGTTTTCTTTGTATATAGTTGATTGCTGGTCCATTCTGTGGATCTATCCTTGGGTAAAATAGTGACCAACAAAAAAAAAAAAAATCACGTATACACTTGAAAAACTTAATATAGTATTCTTGAACTTACTTTATTTTTTTTTTCTTCGTCTCCCTTGCTTGTGTATCTATCAAACTCATGATATGTATTCTGCGTTTACAGATACTATGGTGCAGGTAAGCTGAAAGGAAATGTATAAATCAAAGTATATGGCCATATGACTAATGTCTTTCTCTCCCTCTTTTTTTTTTTTTTTTTTGGCCTCATCTCGAATTCGTAGAGGTGGTAAGTGTATATATCCAATTTTTCATTTTGATGAATAAGTTTGATTAGACACCTTGACTGATTTTTTCTTTTTCTTGCAATAAATTTGAATAGATCAAAATTGAACCACCCAAAACTGGTGATCCTCTCAGATTATGGAGATATTTGGATAATGATGGACAAAGCCCTTGGTTTCGTAGCTTGGCAAGAAACAAAAAATCAGTATGCATTGATCTGAAAACGGAAAAAGGTCGAAGGTAATATACAAAAGGAGGAAACAAACAATCATTTTCAAAAGATAATATATAGATGATAGACTCTTTTTTTATTGTTACTATATAGTTTAGTCAAGCAGCTTGCCGAAACGTCTGACGTTCTGATTGAAAATTTCAAGCCTGGCACAATGGAAAAATGGGGACTTGGGCCTGGTAATATACATCATATTTCAATAGCACTGTCTTTTCTAACTCTTACACTTTGTTTTGAAAGATGAATTGTATGCGACAAATCCAAGTCTCATTTATACCAGAATCAGTGGTTATGGTGGAACAGGACCAAAATCTTCATTACCTGGATTTGCTTCAGTATGTGAAGGTTATAGTGGATTCCGATATATCAATGGACACAAAGGAGAAGCTCCAGTACGACCAAATATAAGTCTTGGTGATTCGTTAGCAGGAATGCATGCAGCTCTGGGTTGTGTTCTTGGGCTCTATGGTCGAGACAAATTGAAAAAGGTCGGTTGTCATCAAACTGGACAAGTTGTTGATGTCGCTATTTATGAAGCTATGTTGAATATGATGGAAGGCATTATTCCTGAATATGATAGATCAGGTCAAGTATGTATCAAGAAAGAAAAAAAAAAGTACTCAGAAAAACAAATGTTAATAGATAGACTAACTTTGTTCTTTTTTTTTTTTAGATTCGACAACCATCATCTACAAGTGTTACAGGTATTGTACCTACCAATACTTACCCATGCCAGGGTGGGGAATATGTGATTATCGGTGGAAATGGTGATAGTATCTACAAACGTCTTATGAAAGCCATTGGAAGAGAAGATTTGGTAAGTAAAAAAAAAAAAAAAAAAAAAAAAGATTAGAATGAAATCCATCTTTTTATCTAATTAGTTATTTTTTTTTTATTTCCTATTGCAAAGACTGGACCCAAGTATGAAACCAACTCTGATCGTGTCAAGGAACAAGAACAAATCGATCAAGCTATTGGTAAAAAAGATATTTATAAATCTTAGATTTATTACAATAGATATATTCATTACCATTTATTTATTTATCTTGGTGAACTGATCTAGCGAATTGGACATCTATGCGTTCACCTGATGATATTTTACAGGTTTTATCTGAAGCATCTGTACCTGCTGGCAAGATATATAATGTCAAAGATATCGTGGAAGATGAACATATCAATGCCCGTGGTATGATTGAACAAGTCGTTGTTGGAACAAAGGAGGATGGTCGTGGTTGGAAACTAAAGGTATTATACAAACCAAGAAAAGAAAAAAAAAAGAAAAGAAAACTAAATCTGTATTTTATTTCTCTTCGTTCAAAGATTCCTGGAATGAGTCCTCGTCTTGAACGAACTCCTGGATCCACTGAATGGGCTGGTGAGTAGATATTTGATAGCGAGAAAATACATTATAAAACAAACAATATATAATGGAAGGGGGATTGAAGAGGATATATTGGGTATACTCATGGATTACTGACACATTAGAATTAACCAATTTTTTTTTTTTTTTGTCTTTACTTATAGGTCCTGATCTGGGAGCGCATACTGCCGAAGTGCTTGGATCTCGATTGGGTTTATCTCCACAAGCTATTGCTGAATTAGACAAGGAAGGTGTGATCAAGGCGACCAATTAGAGTAGTATTCATGTTTATGGTTTTATTGTATCAATAAAAAAAGGGAATTCTTATTTTCACCCCCCTCAGTTTGTTATTCTCACCCCCCAAGCTAAAAAATAGCCAATAAAACACGAAATACCTTTTTTTTAAAAAAATGCACATAGTATATATTTTATACTATTATTATTTTATTTCTTTAGTTTGTTTCGTTTGTCTGAAATAAACGTTGTTATATTTAATCCAGTCTTTTATTGATTCTAGTTGATGATGGATGATGGATGATGGATGATGGATGACTACTTTGTCATTTACTATTCTTACTTCTCTTGAACTATTGATAAAACAAATATTACACTTCTTACCTTTCATTTAAAATAAAAACTTGTTCGATATCTGACATAATCATAGAATTGTGGCTGTTTAAGGTCATGCACGTCAATTTGGACAGTCTTACCAGGATGCATAAAGAAGTCTTTTTTTTTTCTTTACGAAATATGTAATATATTGGTAATGGATGATGGGTGATGGGCGATGGATGATGACTGAATATAAAAGTTTTGCTGAAATTTATCAACTATATGAAAAAAATCAATTTTATTGGCTATTTTATTAGCTTGGGGGGGTGAGAATAACAAACTGAGGGGGGTGAAAATAAGAATTCCCTAAAAAAAAAGGTTGATAAAAAGTCATATAAAAAGAAGTAGAGATCTGATTTATTGATTTTTATTTCAAAAGAATAAATAGAGTAAGGAAAACTTATTAGTGGAAATGAGGAAGGGGGGCATAAAAGTAAACAATAATAGGATAATGAAAAAAAAAAATATGGACAAAGTAGCTAACTACAACAATAATATATAGACTAAAAGAAAAAAAAAAGTCAAAACTAAAACTAACAGACATCAAGATTCCAAGATCCCAATCACACAGTTTGTTGGCCTTCCCAATCCAGTAAATCATCCAGTTGAAAGCCATTTTGAGTCAAAGGAGGAGGAGACATTGGTTCATTGTCGTCAATTTCATCATCAGAGGATAGAGATACATGAGGTGATAACATAGGAGAAGGTAATAAACTGTTGTTGTTGTTGTTGTTGTTGCCAATTTCTTGTGTCACAGTCAAATTCACTGCTTGTTTCATGACCTCCGCTGCAGGGAGAAAGGATATAAAGACCATCATTGCTATAAAACACACCATAAAAGGTTTCCATGATTGCTGCTTTTCTTGTTGTTGAGGGTTTCCATTTTCTGTTGAACATTCCATTGGGTGGTGGATTTTGTGGAACCAGTTGAGACATTTTTTCCAAAAAAAAAAAAAAAAAAAGAGAAGCAATAAAAAAGGATTGTGAATTATAAGCATATCAAGTAAAATAACCTCTTCGCGATCCGTGCTGAATCGCAAAAGCCATGGACAAGTAGAGAAGATGATGTGTTTGTGAATTTGAGTTGTTGTTGTAGTTCTGCAATTTGTCGAGTAAAGTCAGATAATTGTGTTGTAAGTGATTGATTTTGTGTTTCCAAAAGTTTGATACGTTTGTTCATAGATTCATTTTCATTTCGTAATTGTTCATTATTGCTTTCCAAATCTGCCACATAACGTCGTTTCTTGTCACGGGATTCTTGAGCAGCTGCACGATTTCGTAATATTCTATAAAATAATAAATAATTAATAAAAAAAAAAAAAATAAAAATAAAAAAAAAGTAATTATATATTACCTTTCTTTTGTCTTTTGGTCTTTATCTTCCAAAGATAATCTTGATTTCTTGATTATAGGTTTATTCACTACTTTCTTCTTTTGGGACATTGATGATGTATCAGAAGATAAAGAAGGAGAAGAACTTGTTGTACTTTGTGAATCTTCTTCATCTTTTTGTGGAATCAAATCAGAAGTAAGAGGAAATAAAGGTTGATTGGAAGAAGAATGAAGTGTTACCAACGGGTCAATAGTAAAATCCATAGGTAACGACAACAAAGCGGCCAAAGCATCAGTAGTAGTTTGCTGGGACATATTTTGCCAAAATAATATTTATAACAAAGATCAAAAGATAATAATAAAAAAAAAACAGATCTATAACCACCACCCAATGGAAGAAAATAGATCAAAAACAGTTGTTTTTTTTTTGAAGAAAAAGTCTAAAGAAAAGAAAAAAAAAGAAAAAGAAAAAGGAAAAAAGAAAAAAAAAATCTAGTTGGTTCTATAAAAAAAAAAGGATGGAGAAAATAGTTTGAAAATGAGCCAATCAGAATTGAACAAATGTTCATTTCTATTTTTACCTCTCACTGCGGATCTTTTTTCTTCCAAGATTAAACATAACAATAGTTCTCGCTTATTATACTACTATATTGTTCATTATCAGAATAGTAAAAAAAATACTAGATTAAAAATCAATGAGATATGATTGATCCACGTTTCTTTTCCTTTTTTTTTTTTTTTTGGGAAATTGGTACCTTATTGGTATATTGATATGTATAGAAGAGTTAAAGTATAATCCATTGTCTTCTTACGAATGAAATTTATCTAATATATGAACTAAAAAGAATATCAAAAAGAAAATATTTCTTCAACTGACCATGTTACCATTGATTTTTTTTAATATTTTTCAATAATAAAATGAGAAATGACTGAGATTCAAAATCGTCAATTCGTTTTTTTTGATTCTGGGATTATCCTTTCTTTCCTATTTTTTTTTATTATATATATATATATTTTCGTTGATCTCGACCTTTCTTCATTGAAAATACATATATTATAATGGTCGTCACTTTAACAGTACCTACTTCTTTACGATCAGCACAATATGGTAAAATACTATACTTTTATTGAAAATACATTCTTCTTATTTCTTTTTTTTTTTTTAATTTTAGCTGCTATTACATCTATGCTTAACCTAAATTCATCTACAACAAACGGAAAGGACGCGGATGAATATAGTGACGCCAAGGTCTTTCAAGACAAAGCTGTATGGAAGGTACTCATTTTTGATAAATTTGGTCAAGATGTAGTTTCTTCTATTATGCGTGTTAATGATCTTCGTGAAAATGGCATTACCGTACATATGTAAAAACTCAATATAACCATCCATCCAATCTTTTGCCGAACTCAATTAATTTTACTATTTTTATTTCTATTTAGGCTTTTGAATCAAGAAAGATCTTCATTACCTGACGTACCTGCCATCTACTTTATTGAACCTACCTTTGATAATATCAAGAAAGTTTGTGAGGTAAATCTAACGACAACCAAAAAAAAAAGTTCATTTTTACAGATACTTATTACCTCATCATAGGACTTGAACCGAAACTTGTATGATTCTTACTATGTCAACTTTTGTTCAACTATTCCTCGGCCAGTATTGGAAGATTTTGCAACAAGAACCATTGCCAATAATACATCTGATGCCGTCACTCAGGTATGAATAAATATTCTTCTTTCTATTTAGAAAAAGTTAATTTTTATTCAAAATTCATAGGTGTATGATCAATACCTCAATTTTATATGTACCAACCCTGATGTCTTTTCTCTTGATCAAACCGAAGCTTTCGTTCATTTGAACAATCCAAGTGCTCCAGAAAGTCTGATTGATGAAACTATAGATAGAGCTGTCAACTCTCTATTTTCTGTGATTGTTACTTTAGGTAATTTTATAAATATATATTTGCAATCTTTTCTGATTCTTTTATATTCTATATTGTGTAGGTGTGGTACCCATTATTCGATGTCCAAGAGGAAATGCAGCTGAAATGATAGCCAACAAATTGGATAGCAAACTCCGTGATCATGTTATGAATTCTCGTTCCAATTTATTCTCTGAAAACATTAATAATTCTGTCAATTTACAAAGACCAGGTAACCTTATCCATCAAAAAAAAAAAAAAAAAAAAAAAAAAAAAAGGATTCACTATTTGACTTACTTGTTATATATATATTTCCATTATATAGTACTTATTCTTTTAGATCGTAGTATGGATATTACACCTATGCTTAGTCATTCTTGGACATATCAAGCTCTTATTCATGACGTGCTTTCTTTGAAACTCAATAGAATCACTATTGGTGTAAGTATTTTTGAATTAAAATGATAACATTATATACAGAATAAACCTTTTTAATTTTTTTTTTTTTTTTTTTTTACGTACAAAAATAGGCTGATGAACATAACCAACAAAGACGTAGTTATGATGTGGATAGTAAGGATTTCTTTTGGAATAAGAATGCATCTAGTCCATTTCCACAAGTAGCAGGTAAAAACAATCAAAGAAGGATCATTTTAGAATATATAATTTATATAATACTTTTTTATTTTTATTAACATAGAGGACATTGATATTGAACTCAACAATTACAAGAAGGACGCTGCAGAAATCACTAGGATTAGTGGTGTTAGTTCTTTGGAAGACGTGGGTCAAATGTAAGTAACTAGAAAAAAAAAAAAGAATAGTATTCTTGAAACTAAACGATTTTTATACAATATTTGATAGTGATATGTCATCAAATACAAAGATTCTCAAGTCTGCTATTGATGCTTTACCAGAGTTGACAGCAAGAAAGGCTACTTTAGATATGCATATGAATGTAGCAACAGCTTTATTGAATCATATCAAAGACAGGCAATTGGACACATTTTTCCAAATTGAAGAAAACATCACAAGACAGGTAGAATCAAATATATAAAAAAAAAAAGTAAAAGGTATGGATATTTAGTTTTATTTTTTATTTTGATAGGCCAAAACTTTATTACTAGAAACAATTAGGGATGTTGAAAAAAAGAATCCTGAAGACAAAATGCGACTCTTTCTCATTTATTATCTCTCCACTGCTGAAGAAGTGACACCTGAAGATATGGATGCTTACAAGAAAGCTCTGGAAGCTGCTGGTTGTGATATGGCTCCTCTGAAATATATTGAAAAGTAAGAAATTAGATAGGTTTTTTTTTATCATCCTTACATCTTACCTCAACTTATTTTATAGAGTGCGTGCTCTTATGCGAATGACTTCTATGATCACATCACCCAATCCAAATACAACCAGTGGATTCTCTCAAAATGATTTGTTTCGAGGATTCAGCAGTATTGGAAACAGAGTAAGAAAAAAAAAAAAGAAAATATTTGTCTCTTTTTCTGGATAGTTCTCTTATCATTTCTTCCTTTTTTTTTTTTTATGTTTCTAGTTGACTGATCGATTGAAAGAAGGTGGTCTTGGTGGTGGATTCGAAAACTTATTATCTGGAGTCAAGAATTTACTACCAACGAAAAAGGAATTAGTGATTAGCAAAATCGTGTCAGATATCATGTCTCCTCCTCAAAACGAGCCATCCAAGGCTGATGACTTTTTATACTTTGATCCCAAACTTGGCAAGAACAATCGATCCCCTCGTCAAAACAAAGTATCATTCCAAGAAGCTATTGTCTTTGTTGTTGGTGGTGGTAACTATGTAGAATATCAAAATTTGCAGGAACTGGCCTCTGTAAGTAGGAAAAGAGAAAAAAAAATACTTCATCTCATTCTGATCTTTTATTTCGTTTCTTTGTAGGCTAACAATCAAAAGAAGAAAATCACTTATGGATCAACAGATATTTTATCACCGCATCAATTCCTGCAACAGCTTGGTCAATTAGGCAAAGAAACTTGATTAGATAGATCTTTGGATGATTAGCATTTTTTTTTTTTTTTGAAAAATAAAACCGTACTTTTATTGTATATTTATTATGCAATGTCATTTACCAGTTTTATTTTTTCTTTTTTATGCTTCGTGTTTAAAGTGAGGATGATTCTATTAACTATCCAGTTGAATCTTTTCTCCAAAATGACTTTCACCAAGCTATTATATTGACGTATGATACGAAAGAATGATTTCACACAGGATGATCTTTTCCGAAACGTTCGTTTTTGGAAGTACTAATGGGGAGATTTTACATATATAATGATATATCGAAGGCATTTTCCAGTGAGATGAATCATTCTAAATATGATTGAATCACATTCAAACATATCCAAGTCGATAAGTTTCATTTTCCAGCTTTGTCTGACAATCTATTTTTGGGCTGCCTATTTTTTTTTAAAAAAAAAAAAAATCACCGCTGCATTATTTTTGTTTTTGATTTTCTTTCTCTTCTTTACTAATATTTCAAAGTTACAATGTCACTTCGTCTCTTCTCTAATCGATTCGTTCACAGTTTACCTTGTTTAAGGAATGCCACCTCATCGGTTATCTATCGTAGTTTTGCTAGTAAGTCCATTCATATCTACTTTTCCAGTCTCAAACTCTCATTGACTTACTGTCTTTCTTCTAATTCTAGCGAAAAAGTATACATTGAATCATGAATGGATATCTGTAGACAACAATGTCGGTACTATTGGCATTACAGATCATGCACAACAGGCACTTGGTGATGTCGTATTTGTGGAATTTCCTTACTTGGGCAAGGAAGTGGTAAAGGATGGTAAGAACAAGAAAAGAAAGGGTTGGACTATAGTATAATATTTTATGAGCCATTGGATCCTTCCTTTATATATATATATATATATATATTATCAAAAAAAATAACATTATTATTATTATTATTATTATTATTATTATTATTATTAGAACAAGTGAGTGCTGTGGAATCTGTCAACTCTTTAAAGAATATTTATTCTCCTGCTAGTGGTGAAGTCCTCGAAGTCAATGATGCTCTTGTAGAACAACCATCTTTGGTCAACGATAGCCCAGAAGAAGAAGGTAACCTTAGTAGATACCGATTTCAAAACAGGATGATGATGGTTGATCAACCTTTTTTTATTTTATTTGTTTATTCGATACACCTTTTTTTATTAGGCTGGTTAATGAAGCTCAACTTGGTGGAAACGGCGGATATGGACTCCTTACTAGATGAAACTGGTTATGCAAAACACGTTGAATCCTTAAGTAAATGAATAGTCTTGATCCTTCATACTCGCACACATACTGCTCACGCATGCATATATAAACAAACACACATCCTTTCACACACCTATACACGCGTTTATATTCTCTTGCACACAACACACACACGCACACAACACACACACGCACACACACACACACACACGCACACACACACGCACACACACACATATATATATATATATATATATATGTAGATGTAACTTGTTGACAATAAAACACAGAACTTTGAACCATTTATATATTTTGATATTGAAGTGTTTGATGATATATCATCATAAATCATACATAATAGATAACAAATACAAGGTAAGAAAAAAAAAACAAACGACAACTGCTGCCAGTAAAGATATATATTTTTTATTATCATTATTATTTACACCCTAAGTCTATAACGTTGAACTGAAGATAAGGCGAGTTGCCCAGTAGTGAATAAGACCAAGCTCCAACCAGCTACGTAGGTCAATGTTTTGAAGATGTTCCATTGAGTCCAATATAAATAAAACAAGTAATCTGTCACAGCCAAAGAGCTGACAAAGGCGAGAATCCAAATACCACGTTGACTTGATAATCCAGACATGACTTTACTAGGAGTAATACCAATGACCATCCACTAAAAATATATATATATATATATAAAGTGTAACATATACGTATACAAAAGAATTAGTTCAAGCCGTTTCTTTTTTTTAAAAAAAAAAAAAATATATTGATAAGGTAATATCCACTTACGCCAAGCACAAGAATGAGCCAAGGTGAAAGTACCAGTAAAGAAAAGAGTTGTGAGAACCATGTTGCAGGCATACTTTCATCAGGTCGGAATTGGTGATGTATTTCAGGTTGCCATTCAAATACATCTTCTTGTCCTGCTGCTAACACCATCGTTACTATTACTGATAATACGACAAACAAGGTTGAATATAATGCCATTTTTTATATGCTGCTCTGTTGTTGTGAAACTACAATGGCGTATGTATATGAAGCAAAAAAATGTATGTGAGAGAAAAGAGCGAAAAAAAAAAAAAAAAAAAAAAACTGAAAACATCATGTTGCTGGCGTTGATTGGCTTACCCGTGAATCCTTGGATCCCCGCCTTGGCGAGGCTTAAAGCTTAAAATGAGCTCTTTCTACACATTATCGACAAGTGGCCTCTTTGATGCATTAATAGAAAAGGAAGTCATAGATTTTTATTAATGGTGTTTTTATGGTATGTTGATAGATTTAGTTTTAAAAATAAAATAATAAAAAAAAAAAAGCGCGGTTATTCCCAGGTCTTTTTTTTTTTTTTTTTTTTGATTTTACAGCCAAAAATTTCAAATTCCTCAGCCAAATTTTAGCTGTAAAAATGAAATGTCGAGGGACCCCTCAGGCAATTCTTGGAAAAATCGATGAAATCTTTTTGGTGATCATTGTACATTAACTGGCAGGATAAGCGATAAAATGACATTAGATGATATTTGACTACTTTTTTGAGACGAATCGAATGGTGGTCATTTTATTGGATGATGATCATTATTGAATGAGAAATGATAATATTGATTTTTGCATTTTAATTTACTTGATAAATTATTATTCAGGCAAGTGAATGCTTTCATGTATGTATTTAATCCAAATTTGGTACGATGGTGATGACTTACTTTTAAGTGAATTACAAAAGTTTACACAATACAATAGGAGAGATTCAGATGGTTATATTTAATGAGAAACTCAAAAAGAAATATATTGATTGTTTATTATAAATATAGATACAATGGATGAATAGGAATTCTAGACTAAGAATGCTGGTGAATATACAACTAGAAGAAAAAAAAAAAAAAGGAAGGAATAAAATGATGAATCAATCTATTCAGTCAACGTAGGTTCCCAAAAGACCTAAAAGAAAAAAAAAAGACCATGAGTATCGTATACGAATATAATAGAAGAAGAAAAAGAATAGAATGTTATCTTCGATGATTGATAGAGCGGTAAATAGCTTGCCATAAGGTTCAATACAATGGTGATGATTGTGACCAGACAGTCCGAGGGATAACATCGTTTTTCTTTTTTTTTAAAAAAAAAAATTGTCTCTTTGATAGTACTTACTAATTCGTTGCCACCTGAGGCCATCATCATCAAGGAAGGATTGAAACCCAATACATCAATACTACCAGTTGCATGACCATGAGGAGGATATAATTCTGTCGCGACAGGGGTATCCAGTATAGTAGTCAAGCCATTCGTACCAACATTTTGATTATTATCTGAAAGATCCCAAACACGTACCACACCATCTTGACCACCAGCGAGAACAAATTTTGCATCAGGAGATAACCCAACCTCTTCACCACATCGATACTTTCCTTCGGTTTCTTCAACTTGTGGTAATGCGGTTGAACCAATTAACCGTCTTTCAACGTGACCATTATATGCGTCTAATACATAATGTACATTTCCAGTTGTTGTTAAAAGAATATGTTGTCCATCATTGGTGAATTTGATACTTGTCCATTCCGGTGTGCCTTGAGGGTATAAAGGATCAGTCACAGTCCAAGTAGCAAAAGGTCCCTATAATTAATTTGAAAAAAAAAAAAAAAATGAGTAAATCAATCTAAATATATATATATATATAATCTTACAATATGAAACTTTCGAATATCGTATAAACGTAAAACTTGAGAATCCAAACCTACTCCAAAGACTAAACCAGCATTATCAATCGATGCAATAGGCCTGCCTGCTGCATCAATCATTCCCTGTAACAAAAGAAAACAAAAAAAGTTTATATAGTGATATAATAATAAAATGAATGGGTTACCTGACAGTTAGGTGATCGTAAGTCCCATAATCTAACCGTTCCATCCAATGAAGAGGATATAAATTGATCATCCGCTGGTGACATTTCTAGTGAGATCACCCTACATAGTAAAGGAAAAAAAAAAAAGAGAGAGAGAGAGAAAGAAGATAAATAACACTGAATCATAATGTGTTGTATATCACTGTAATATTTTACCTCTTTTTGTGTCCTCTAAAATACCGAATGTATTTATTGTCATGTAATGATAAGTATCGTAAAGTATCTAGAAAAAAAAAAAAAGTAAGAAAGTGTATGTGAGAAAGAAAGAGATAGAAACAGTACGATACGTGTATGTCTCTTATTATGTTCATTTATTTTACCGTCTTCCTTTGTTGATCCATAAATGACATTACTGGCTTGATGGGTAAAACGAGCTAAACCAACACCGTATTTTCTACTATATAAAGTTGTTTTAAGTCTATGTATATATATGTATTAAAAAAAAAAAGGTTAGAATATATAGATAATATTATGAAAATCTACTTACGTTCCGTCTCTACAATTGTATAGTTTTAAACTCTCGTCTTCAGCAGCTGTAATACAAAATTCACCAGTATCATCATAAGATAAAGAAGTCAAATGACGACGATTGGGACCAAAAGCCTTTGTTACCTTAAAAGTTGATAATAAGGTAGATGTCAAAGGAATAGGATTCATGACTAAAGAGACAAAAGAAACAAGTTCAAGACAAAAGAAAAAGCATTGGTTGGTCAAAAAAAATTTCTACACTGCTGAGTTTATAAAAAATTCTTTGTCCTCCAAAACTGATGTCACGCTTGGAAAAGGGCCACTCACGCAGCAAGAAAAAAAAAATTCGAAAGCACACAAAAAAGGCTCAGTTTTTCATTTTTTTTTTTCAATTTTCTTTTTTTTCTTTTTTTTTTCTTTACTTTCCCTTTTTCTCTCAACTGACACACTCACTTTTTTTTATTATCTACATATCATCTTTTTTAGAACAAAAATAATAAACAATGGCTATGAAACGTATTACGAAGGTAAGACTCTTTCGTATAAAAAGATGAATTGGAAACGGATTAGGGGTGTTCGGGGGGATATGGATGGGAAAAAAAAAAAAAACAACAAAGAAAAAGAAGAAAACAAGGTGGCTATCATTTCTTTTTTCTTTTTTTTTTTTTGATGATTAGTATTTAATTATATTAGTCAGGAAAGACATATCTTTCTATCCTTTGTTTATTTGCTATTTTATTTTATTTTCCATTCTTTTGAACAAAAAGGGGTACTAGATGAACTAATTCTTTTTTTTTTTTTTCATCATACTTTATGAATAGGAATTGAAAGATCTCGAACGTGATCCTCCTTCATCTTGCTCTGCTGGTCCTATTGGTGATGATATGTTCCATTGGCAAGCTACTATTATTGGTCCTGTAAGTTATCATATTTTATATAATATGTTTTGTTTTGATTGTTTATTAATTGATTTGAAATTCAATAATAGGAAGATAGTCCTTATCAAGGTGGTGTGTTCTTTTTATCCATTCACTTCCCTACTGATTATCCTTTCAAGCCTCCTAAGGTAACCTCAAAAAAAAAAAGGATGAAATCCAGGATTTCTCTTTATTCCCATTATTACTTTTGAATTTTTTCTTTTTTTTTTTTTTTTAAAAAAAAAAGAGGGAGTTGCTTGAAAACTAGGGATACATGTTAGGGGTTGGAAAAAAGAAACAATTTTATATACTAATACCTTATCATCTTTCTTTTAGATTAACTTTACTACCAAGATTTACCATCCCAATATCAATAGCAACGGCAGCATTTGTCTCGATATCTTGAAAGATCAATGGTCTCCAGCTCTTACTATTTCCAAGGGTAGGTCTTTGAAAAAAAAAAAAAATAGAACCGAGTATGTTATGTGTACCAATCTTACTCACTCAAACCATTATCTCAACTGTATCCGATATCAACTCCGCTTTTCTTCTTCCTTCCACTTAGTTCTATTGTCTGTTTGTTCTCTACTCACTGATCCTAACCCTGATGGTAAGAAAAACGAAATAATCATTTTGATATGATAAAAGAGAATCATAAAATTGGACGTACGTTGATTAAATTTTATATTTTTCCTTAATAGACCCACTCGTACCTGAACTCGCTCATATTTACAAGACCGACCGTGCTCGTTATGAATCTACTGCTAGGGATTGGACTAGAAAATATGCCAGTGAGTACCATGATTAAATTATATGTGTCATATTTTTTTTTCTTACTCTTTATTTTATTTTTTTCTGATTAGTGTAGTCGGATAGTTTTAGTTTAGTGGATAGTATTTGGATGTAGCAAAGTTGATTTTTTTATGCCATATTTGACAAAAAAAAAATATATACAATTTACAAAAAACAAATAAAAAAGCTCAAAAGAAATTGTCCATCCAATTCCTTTTTTTTTTTATTATTTTATTTTCTTTACAACTTGACAACAAGGATGATTTTATATAAGTGAAACGATTTAAAAAAAAAAAATAGAAATGGATATTTTATTATGATGATAAAATCAATGGATCAATGATTACTCTTTTAAAAAAATAAAATAAAAATGATTTAGACTCTTGGTTTGAAAGTATTTGCGTTTTCACTGAAGAACTTTCGTAAAGAACGGCATGGAAGAGAAGTGATCATGGGAGCATGTGGAACACAGATACTACTTGCTGTTTTTTGTATCCAATCAAAATACTCTAACATGGTTTGAATATGGATGGCTATTATGCAAAAGAATAGATGACATCATAGTCAGTATCATCATGATTATGTATCCTTACGAATCACCTTTTTTTTTTTTTTTTTTTTTTTTTTTTTTTTTACCTGAAGGAGCACCAAAAGCTTTAGAACAATAATCATAAGCAAGTAAATCATCACGATAGATTTGAGCTTTTTCATGCTTAATACGAGCATCAAACCAAATATCACGTTTTAATTCATTAAAGTAATAGGCTAGATCCATAGGTCGAGTGGGTTTGTATTCCATTTTTGTGTAGCCTGTAGCCTGTGACAACATTTGAACCAATTCTTTTGGATTGACGACTTGAGAGCCTGTCAATGTATAAACTTGACCATTGTGTAGATCATCCAATTCAGATTTCCAATTTTTATTGCTTTTATCTAGGATCAATTGTTCAATCACCTTGCATATGTCTTTCATATCAATGGGACACATTTCGGTATCATCCGGTATCGGCAAAGGCAAATGGCGATGTTTCTCAATATAGGGAGCCCATAAATGGAAATTCTGGTTCAACCAGTCTGGTCTAAAAAAAAAAAAAAAAAAAAAAAAAAAAAAAAAAAGGGTTGCTAAGTGATTTGTTTATTTTTTTTTATTTTTTATATTTTTACCTGAGGATGGTCCATTGACAATCAGTATCAATCACAAGACGTTCAATATCTGCATATTGTTGTAAAGTCTCATGAGTATGAGAAGCAGCACCTACATGAGAAACAAGAAGGATGGACTTGATACCAGATTGAACGGCAGTTTGAATCAAATGTTTAGCCATAGAGACCCGAGTATCATCATGACCCACAGCCAGGATGATGTGATCAACACCACGTAGAGCCAAAGAGAGATGATGAGGATGATTATAATCCACACAATGTACGTCCATTCCTTTATGTTCAAAGTTAAGGCAAATGGTCTTGTTTTTACATAACAATCGGATTTTGGATCTTAAGGCAGGGTATCGTCCTAAATGTGATGCAATAGCATATCCCATGTATTGATCAGCTTCTGTAATCAGTAACATATCAGTCAAAAGTATTCAGGGGAGATGATGATAACAGTAATAAAATAATAATAAAAAAAAATTTATGTATGAAAAGGGATGAAAAGAAACAGGAGAGAAAACGAAAAAGAAAACAAAAAAAAAAGATCGGTTTATATGTAGTTTATTTTTATTTTATTTTATTTTTGTTTATGTTTGCATTCAAGTTTGATCTGTTCTTCAATTTCTGCTCTTTTTTTTTTTTTTTTTCTCTGATCATCCTTCATGTTCTATATATAAATCAAAAGTAAACCGTCAAGTCCTTGACGAGTTTTTATTATGTTAGTTTTTGACAGAAATAGAAATAAAGGGGGTAGTTTGCAGCTCTCCCTCCCTCTCTTTTTTTTTTTTTTTTTTTTTTTTGTATTCTTGGTCATGAGTTGGTAATCATGTTTCATTAGTCAAAGCCATCTTGTTATCATTGATATACCTCGGAAATAGAGGATTTCTTTTTTTATAATCACAATAAATGGAAGGATGAAATCTTTGGGTACCTATCTCATTATGCAGGCTGAGCTATAATCCAAAAAAGGGACTAAGGGTGCTTCCCAAATAAAACAAAATATCTTTTTTATTTTCTTCTTTATCAAAATATCTTCTTATAAGATGATGTCATTCAAATGAGATGGATGATTTCTTTTTTACTATGATTAAATCCGGGTTGGGTAACTCTCAAAGGAAGAGACACATGCTATTTTTCGGTTGTTCCGGCTAAAAGGATGGACTTTCTCGGTCAAATGCATTATTCCATCAATCCTACTATATATCATCACCATTTCTTACTACATCATCAACTATAGGAATCTTTTATGCACCATTATTATTATTATTATTATTATGATTGTTCTGATGGATCATCGTCTACCAATAATAATAACAATAAAATGAACCAATCTTTTACATTGATTATCGCACATGGGTTTATGTACCAAGTACTTTTATGCATACATTATTTTGAAGGTGGCTTTGATTTAATCATTATTGGCGTATCTATGCTGTTTATATTTATTTTAAGATGATGATAGAACAAATACCTGATTTTTTGATAAAAGATAATAATATGTACCTGATTACCATAAGAGGCTCACTTCTTGGTATGAAAGCATATTTTTTTTTTTTTCATTTCCAGTGTAGGAAGGTTTCGGGGGATGCCAATTTTTGGTGTATAAACTTTGATTTACCGCGTCTGATTGATCAACCTGAGAGATAAATTTTTTTTTATCTCTCAGCTGTCGTTCTTTCTCTCTCTCTCTCTCTCTCTCTTTTGTTTTTTTTTTCCTGTTGATAACGACCATATATATATATATATATATATATAGCATTCCAATCTGTTAAGATGTTAGTTGATACTTTGATAGAAGGAATCAATGTACTGAAACTTATTGGTGAAGACAGCAAACAACAAGAAGGGAAACAAAAATTGTTAGTGGTGGCCGACTTACCAAATAGGGGAAGAGGTTATATTGCCAACAAAGATATACCTGCTGGTACTCTTATCCATGTTGCTCAGCCTTTATCAACAGCTGTCAGTCAAGAATGGTTACCTGAAACTTGTATTGGTTGTTTTGACTTTACCTATCCGAAACGTATGAAGATCAAACTTTTGTCATCAACAGAAGATACATTGTCCTTGTTACATTGGTGGCAGCAACAACTACCTCTAAAAAAGAAACAGTACAATAATAAATCAACTCTCATTCCACTTCGACATGGCGCCTTTTGTACTGACCAATGTAAGCAACACTATTTATCCACTTGTACCAAGGAAGAATGGTATACCTGGCTCACTTGTATGTATCGTTTAGAACACTATCAACCTCAAGACACTCTTCTTTCTCAACCGACTTTGTCTTCTGGAAATATGAACGACTTTACTCAAGAGGATGCTTACGACATTACTGATGATCAACAGTTAAGAATCTATTTGAACAAAGTATGGAGTCTGGCGACAGTTCAACCTTATTTGGTAACCAATGATATTGACGATGATGATCTTACTATGTGTCGATTTATGGCATCTTGTTTGGTGAAACGAAAAACGGAACTCATTACCAATAGTACAAGTGCACCTGGTTTTGAGGCTATTTGGGAAATGCAAGACAATGAATTGGCTTATTTCAGACATACTTATTATCAACAATCATTATCATTATCAACAGTACTATGGTTGCGCAATTGGCAAAACGATCTACCTGATGCTATCAAGCAAACTATTCAATTATATCTCCATTTCATGACAGCTATGACTAGTCCAATAAAGCTTTCCTCCAAAGGTGTGAATCAAGACATACCCGTAGTCCTTGGCAAGAATGAAATGACACCTAGTCTTTTCCGTGCAATCTATTATCGTGAAATGGCCAACAGTTTTGGATTATGGGAACAACAATCTATCAGTAAGGATGCATCAGTAGTTACGGACGATCTGGAATTACTTGGGTTTGGAATATATCCATCGGCAGTATACTTTAATCATTCATGTGACGCAAATGCCATCAAGCTTCGACATGGAAGACAAATGCAATTTTATACCAAGCAAGCTATCTCTCAAGGCGAAGAAGTATGTATTTCTTATGGGGATGTGGATGCTTCATTATTAGAACGACAACAACGACTATTAGATCATTACTATTTTCTGTGCTCTTGCCCTCGATGTGTTATGGAACAACAAGAACTTGGAAATGACAACAGCAACACCATCAAGCAATAGACAAAAGCAAAAAAAAAAAATAGTACTCACATTGTAATTTATTATTATCAAGATCATCTATATATAGAATTCATTATAGAATGTATTATTATCTTTATCAGCATCAACCATCATCATCAACTATCATCATCAATAACGATACTTTATTACGGACTCCACGGGTTGGATCAGCAGGATATAGAAATCATGGCGAAATGGTATCTCTATATACTTCTTTGATTGGTGTTATTATAGTTTAGTATTTTGGTCTTATTTTCCCTTTTTTTTTTTTTTTTTTTTTTTTTTTTTTTTTTTTTTTGGTCGTCTTGTTTTGCCTTTTTGTTTACTTTCTGTTATTATTCTCGTTTTACTCTTGTCCAATGTATGTATGTCAACATTACCAACAAAAAAAAAACCAATAAAAAAAAAGGAAATAGATGGATATGTGATGTTATATTTTTATTCTGTATGTTTTTTATTTTATTTTTATTTTTTTTTTGAAAGGGAATTGAAAAGGGTAATCCATATGTGAAAATTATTATTTTAGGGATATGTACAGAATGATAGTGGGGTTGAAGAGAATAGGATCAATGATAATTTGTTTTTGATGACTTTTTCTTTTTCTTATGTGTCTGTGTATTTTATGTATGTATGTATGTATGTATGTATATATGTATGTATGAATGTATGTTTGGTGTGTATATATATACGTATATATATAGATGTGTGTGTGTGCGTTTAGGATGACTAGCTAAATGAAAAATGATGATAAGAAGAAATGATTTTGATGATGATGGTAACAAGATGGTGATAATAATAATAATAGCTAGTAATGACAAAAAAAAAAATAATAAAAATCATGGTGCATGTAAGTTGACCACGACGTGCATCCATTCATGATGTCTTGTAGAAAAGTGATGATTGACCCATTTGTAGACAAAGGACCCATGTATACGGACCAATAATTTTTCAGCGCAGATTGGACAAGTGCGATAAGTATATCTTGCTGATGATGTAGAACGTCGTCTTGGTGTTGCTTTTGCTAGTAGAGGTTGATGGATATGTGTTGGATGTAAAGTGGTATCAGGCATCATAATGATTGGATAAATAAATGGGTATAGAGATAGAAAATGATATTTTAAATAAAAAAAAAAAAAAATGTAAGGAAAAAAAAAAAAAAGAAAAGGGAGGGAAAAAAGGAAACTATTTATATACGAATGGATATGTCTTCGTGCCTATGAGAAAAATGAATTTTAACGAAAAAAAAATCATGGGTTCTTTTTTTTTTTTTTTTTTGGCTCCCATACATCACACCACTCGTACCCTATTTGATTTCCACTTGAACCACATTAGTGTAACTAGACTATTCAATAAAAAAAAAACCACCTGCTTTTTTTTATATATATAAATATATATACTGCTTGATTCTCTCCCTTGTACCTGGTTTTTTTTTTTTTTTCTGTACCCAGGACTTTTCCTAATCGGGACATAGAGGAATAGACCCCATTACTTTTCTTATTTTCGTATGATTCAAATTTAAGGTCAAAAAGATATTTTTAAAAAATGATTCATCAATATTATTCAATAATTTACAATACTATTAGTTCATAAAATTGATAAAGAAAGATGTGGGTAAGAATATTTCATAGATCTTCTTAATAGTCTTCGGTAAAAAGTATCAGATGATAGAAACCTGTTTCTTTTCATCATCTCCTGCTAATAAATGTATAGAGTCTGTCGTGTAAGGTTTTTTTTTTTATTGATACACAAACAAGTGTAATCACAGACGATAATGTTGGGTCAATACAGGAAACCCTATGACATTGTGAAAAAATAGACATTGTCGTCATTACTTTTACCCAACCCTATCTTCTCCTTTTTTGAACTATATTACAACCTGTGATTTTGGAGACACAAACGATTTCATGGGAAATAAGTAAACCTTTTTTATATTATTACTTTATTGAAAAACAAATAAAACAAGAAAAAAAACACATTCCATGCAAACAAAAAAAAAAAAACAAAAAAAAAAAAACACTATAATATATAATACACAGACCTAACTAAGTATCATCATCCGTTTGAGTCTAATCCATATCCAGCATTATTTTTGATCCTAAAAGATTTGTGTACCACCAACTGTTCTCCCATGATTCGATAGTTTTCTTGATCAAGTTGTAGGACATCCAAAAATCGTTGCCTTGTCTTACATAGTTGCCGAATATGTAATGTTGACCAAAGCGTATTCATGCTGATTGTGACAGGGGAGAGCGTCCACTGATCCTGTGTATCGTCATTGTCGTCATTGGTATGATGATCTTCGTAAGTATATTCAGTACACCATGTCAGTCCAGCTGTATTGTTCGTACTATCTTCATTGTTATTGTCTTGGGTATCAAAGGAATAATTGTCGGTCGACCATACATCATCTTCTTGTTCAAAGCATACATCCTTTTCTTTCTCAACTGCTTGCTGTATTTGCGTTGTTGCTGCTTGACAATAATCGGATATATAAGATTCAATATGTACTAATATTTCTTTGTCGGGTAAAGAAGGTATATTGTAGTAGGGAAATTCAAATCGTTTCAATAATGTATGTGGTGTGTCTGTTGTATGCATTGTACCTATTGAAGATTGATGTAATGCTGTAGTTGATGATGAGCCTTGTTGTTTTGTAAAGACACATGCTTGCGTACAATGTCCATAATCCAACATATCCAGTTTGCCATCCAATAGTCCGATTCCATGGAATTCAACTTTATAACCGTATTGCTTTGCCCCTTTTATACACCTAAATAGATAAATAAATAACGTTACAAAAAAAAAAAGTAATGATCAGTATATTATTATTATTATTATTATTATTAATTTTACATTCTTACCATTCTTGGAACTGTTGTCTTGTCCATTCAAATTTGTGATCATCATGACGAAAAGTAGAATTAGTTGTACCATAGTTGAGATTGGGAAAGAAGACGTTGTACTCTGCATTGGGGGTTGTCACAATCACAAGAGGAGGAGCATAGGAACCAAGCATCAAAGGTAGACAAGCATCTAAGCAACTCGGATAAAGATGTTCAATGACTTCACTACAGATAATAGCATCACAAGTTCCTATTAATCTTGAGTCCAACTGATCCACTGACCCATGATATATGTCGACTGTCAATGGAGTTTCACGTAAATATTCATAATCCGAGGGCCATGGTTGACATGCTGCAATGGTTTCTTGTTCAAGCAAGTTGCGATCAATATCCAGACCGATCAAGTGAGTAAAATGTATGTCATCATATGCTGAAGGGGGTATCAAGAAAGATAGAACTGAACCTTCTCCACAACCATAATCAAGAATCTATTTGTAAATAAGGAAATAGTTAACAATAATTTTCATTCTTCATCGTTATCCACTTTTGTCTCTGTACCTTTTGAGCTTTATGTTTCTTTAATGTATCCAAAATAAATTCACGTCGTTGCCTCCATAGAGCTGGTATAAATTGACAATTATTGCGCAAGTCCTCTTCCATATATAAAGTAAGTAAATGAGCGTAGTGAAGGAGTAAAGGAAGAGAGACAACTGATTACACTTTATTCAATAATAAATGAACCGAATTCAAAAATAATATGTCACAGAAATAGGAAATAAAATAGATAATAAGGATAGAAAGTAGAGTTCAAAAGAAAAAAAAAAAAAGAAGAAGAAGAAGAGAATAATTAATATACGGTAAAAAAAAAAAAAAAAAAACCAGTATTCATCTGAATTTGGACTCCGTGAGGATTTAACCAGCCAAGTCAGCCACTCCCATTTTTTTTTTCTCTCTCTCTCTCTCACCAAACTTACTTTTTTTTTTTTTTTGACAACCTACTATTTTTCAACTCTCTGTGTTTTTTTTTCTTTTCTTTTTTTAATTCTTGTCCAATGCAAAGGTTGACTAGGGCATGTAGGCCTCAATTATATCTTTTTTTGAAACGCAGTTCTCGTCCTAATGTTTTATCATCAACAACTCGACCAGCACTCTTCTTTAGTACAAAGTCTATTATCAAAGAAACGGTTGCATCACCAACAACGACAACAACAGCAACAACAACAACAACAACAACAACAACAAGCAAAGAGATAGATCCTACATTACTAGAATTTCGACAACAATTAGATAGAGCTGCAGGAGCTAACTCAGGATCCACTGGTTCTACTGGAAACAACATGATTCATCAGTTATGGCATCAATATGAAAAAGTTCAAGGCAATCCTGACTTGATCCCGGAAGACTATAGAGCGTTACGATCGATTCTTTGGAAAAACAAGTTATGGGATTCTGAAAATCGTGTTCTGCAAGTACTGAATGATATGAAGAAAGTTGGACATGAATGGACAATTGGTGAATACAATGAATTCTTTTTGGTGAATCTCTATCAAGCACGGTATGAAGACATTCTGGCCACTTACAAAGGGGAAACTTTTACAAAGTCTGGATTGAAGCTCAGTATTGGTTCTTTTAATGCCATTCTTGCCACATATATCAAATTGGGTCAAGAAAAAGAAGCAGCAGCCTTGATCAGAGAAGCTCAAGAACGATGGGGTCTGATACCAGATATTCGCGATTTCAACCGAAGCATGAATCGATGTATGCCTAGGGATACTGAAGTGGTTACCAAGGGACGAGATTGGATTGCACAATATGGATTTGATAAAGTCGAAGTGATAAACACTAATCTTCAACATTTATTTCGGGATGAACTTGTGGACGAGGCGGTTTGGATATATGATACGCTGAATAAACGCAATATACCTTTAGAACTTTCGACATGTACTTTATTGATCAAAAATCTGACAGATGCAAAACGATTACGACTTGTTTCAACCATTTATGACGATATGACACAACGAGGACTCAAACCCAACCCTTCCATCTGCGGCTCCATGTTATCAATGTATGCTCACCGACGACATGAACAAAAGGCGGAAAACGTGGTGCGCGACATGGTGATGGCGGGCCATCCTATGAACGAACATATTTACAATCAACTGATCAAGGTATACTTCAAGTCAAGGAATTTAAAAAAGGCATTACAAGCATTCGAAGAAATACATCGACACCCAAAACTCCAATTGAACGAAGTGATTCTTAATACCATGGTGGATGGATTGGTGATCAATAGAGAAATACAAGCGGCAAGTGTTCTATATCGACAAATGTTATCTACCAACTCCAAAATCAAACCGGATATGGTGACATTTAATACGCTCTTCAAAGGATTTGTCAAGGCAAAGGAATTTACACTAGCCAGTGGGGTGATTCAAGACATGTACAGATACAAATGCGAACCGGATACTGTAACTTATACCACGTTGATCAACTCTATTTTTGAATACAAACAACCACGAAATACAAAGGAATTGATGGGCCACGTACTAGGAATGGGAATGACACCAAATATTTATACATTCAACGCAATGATCAATGGTTGGGTACGACATCAGAACATGACAGAAGCGGAGGCGACATTGCAATTACTACAATCATCGACTTACAAACTATCACCTACAATCCATACAATGACCAATTTGATTCAGGGTTATGTGGAAACGTTGAACTTACCCAAGGCGATGGAAACTTTTCAATACGCAGTATCACGAGGAATCAAACCTGATCGTGCAGCTTACAACTTTTTGATTACTGGATTTATAGATCATGATCGATTTGATGATGCAGTGACTTGTTTACGATATATGCGACAAAACAACTTGAATCCCAACAAGGATACATGGACAATGTTAATGGCTCAATGTGTACGAAAGAAACTTTGGAAAACAGGCTCCATCTTGGTCAAGGAAATGGAAAATAGTGGTTTTGAATTGTGGAATCCTTCTTTACGTAGAAATTATCTTATTTTGAAAAATCATAGTTAGAAATACATAGATTAGAATTATTTTAGATTTAGATATATTTTAAGTGTTCATGCCGATGGATGATAATAAAGCTTATTTTTGGAGGTCCGCGTACCTGAATCCTATTGATTTTTTTTTTTTTATTTTATTATTATCATTGTTATTGAACTGGAAAAGAAAAGGGGTGGGATACTCAGGAGGGTAGAAGGGGTGAGAGGGAAAATAGGATCGGGTAAGAAAATGAGAGGGATGAATGATAAGGAGACCTTTTGTAACGTGTATGTATATAAATAAATAAGATGTAAAAGGTTTATTTCGTACACAACAAAGCACCCACGTGATACTAAGAAGAAAAAGACAAAACAGATGAAGAAATACATACATGGAATAATAATATATAAATCCTATGTAGTAATACATGCTTGTTATGATGTTTACGTCCCCTTTGTCTTTCGATGAGATTACCCCTGATTTCTCTCCATATATATAAATTATTAGTGTGCCAAGGAGGGAGGATCAGAGGGAGGGGGATGAAAAAAGAAATCAGGATTTTTATGGATTTTTTTTTTCCATTTCTTTTTTTCTTTCTTTCTTTCTTTTTTTTTTTTCTGATTATTTTTTTGTTCTTTTATTTTTATTATTATTATTATTATATTCTTATTCTTATTCTTATTCTTATTACTATTACTATTATTATTCATTTTATTTATTATGGATTATTCACCTCATCTATTAGGTTTACCGAATGAACTTGTACTATACATTCTTCGTCAGTTCCTGGACCTTGCTGATGTATGGCGATTATTACAGGTGTCCACTCAATTACGCCAACTTGCCATTGATACCATTCAGAAACGCTGGAAAATCGAACTTGTCTTTACTCCTGAAACTACAATGAAGATTCAGTGTCGTGCAGCCTTGATTGCTTTAGAACGTCTCTCAACTCAACTGTGTTTACAAACAAGATATGCCACTACTCCACCCAATGGGTTAGCCACCATTCCAGGTTCTTCTTCTTCTTCGTCTTCTTCTTCTTCTTCTCGACTATCTCCACCCTTTTTACCGACTCTCAATGCACAGTACCCCATTACAACAACAGCAACTACAACAACTACTGCTACTACCACTACAACTACTGTGAATCATACAACAGCAATATCAACTCAATTTATTGAACAAAGAAATAATGATCGAGTTATTCAACAACAACAACAGCAACAACAACAACAACAACATACTCAAGGTCCACTTTTAGCTCCAACTTCTCTATCAACAGTAACAGCTTCTTCATTTTCTCCCATTGGCAACAACAATCTCTCTTCAATTTCACATTTTAGACGACGGCAACATATGAATGATATGGATATCGATCTCAATGAAGTGAGTGGTGGTATTGATGATGAGGATATGGAAGATAATGATGAAAATGAAGACGACTACGATGATGATGATGGAGACAATGATGACGATGATGATGATGATGATGATGAAACGATGACTGTACCTCACCACGCGGCAACGTTATCTATAACAAACGACAATCAGTTGTCAACTACCCTATCTTTTTCAGCAGCATCAGCATCAATACCAGCATCAGCATCTTCTTCAATTGGATTACCGGCTACTAGAACAACATCACCTCCACCACCATCATCACCCTCAGAAACAACAATAATACCTTCAACGGGATTCAATGAAAGTGACTTTTTACTGACAACAAGGACATGTGATAACAAATTATTCAACGAACTGATGCTCAAGGAAGAACGCTTACACCAACGAATTATACATGGCATCAGTTCTTACAAACACAAATACGTTTTGATTGAAGATATTGATATTAGGAACCGGATTCGTGCTACTGTTGATGTGATATTCCACCATACTGTTTTTGTCGCTGCACTCTCTCGACAACCTGTACGTTGCTCACAATCATCTGATTCTTTCAACAACAATCGAAGTTTAGCGGCTATGATGGTACGATTGCTAACCCGACTTGATGCTGCTTTTCCCTCTTATTGCCGTGAAATCACTTATACCTTGGCGGATCATATCAAGGCCTTTTTGGAATATACTGGATACAAACTACTGGCTCAGCGTCCTACTTGTCTACATGAACGTGATCTTTTGGTATATCCTTTTCTTTTTGGTACTTCATTATCTACTTGCTTCTCATCCTCCTCCTTATTTTTACTTCCACCAACAACGACAGAATCTCAATTCCCTCTATCTGCTGTGGATCTTTATCATTATCAACGTCATCAACTTCGGCAACAAGTACAACAACAACAACAACAACATCAACAACTCTCTAGATCACGGTTAACTCTTCCCTATATATCATCATCCTCTTCTTCTCCTTCTTTGATTCTGACACTACATAGTATCTCTGCTTGTTTTGATTTGATGGGCGCTGCTTTTATTGGGAAAATCTTGGGTGAAACGCATGTGGAATGTGCTGTCCAACGAACATGTGAATTATTGACTGACGAACGACATCTACTGGGATTAGTGAAAAAGGTGTTATTGGTGGATTTACTGGATAGATGGTTGACGATCAAACGAGGATTAGTGGCAGGTGAATTGTGTCGACTAATACGATCTGAAATCGAAACATGTGATCGGCAACAACAATCCCTTTTGCAGCAACAAGATATGGGTGGATTTTCATCATTATTAATGGAACAACAACAACATCATCATCATCATCATGGATTTTCTCAATACCGACAACGTGCTCATCAACAATCATCCCAACATATCACTGATCAACATCAAGATACCTCTAATATGATCTTTTTACCACGACCTTCTTCAATACAAACTCGTTACCAATTATCTTGAATGATATTTTATTCCCTTAGTATATAGTTTATATTATTCCTTTTTGTTGTTAGTTCCATATACACCATTTTAATATATACTCTTTCATCTTTGTTTTTCGATACCAATAAAAAACCTATAGGATACAAGATTATAATAATAAGCTCCAGAATATAAATAATGGTTTTCAAACAACTTATTAAGTTTAGTCCACGCCTTGCGAAGTTTCCTTCCAACCTTCCACTCTTTCCAATTTTTTTTTTTTTTGTCCCTGAGTTTTTTTTGTCCTTTCTCTGCCTGACTCTTTTTTTTTTTCCTTTCCTTTTCCTTTCTTTTCTCAAAAACAGCATAAAGACTGGAACTCAACTTTTATATCAAGATATGTTTGGCGGAGTCATCGTACGTCAAAGGTCCTTTATGTATATGCGCAACCGCAGTCGTTTTTTTTTTTTTTTCTGCTTTTTTCTTCTTTTTTTTTTTTTTTTTTTTTTTTTTTTTGTTCTCTCTCTTTCCTTTTGTGATTAACAAATGTCAGGTAACTTTTTCAATAGTATTGTTACTATAGTCCTTATATTGTTGATCTGATTCTTTCTCTGATGGATTTAGGTATTGTCCAAGTCGGTGTAGGCTGCATTATCAAACATCAGTTTCAAGATGGTTTAAAGTTCTTGATTGCACAAAGAAAGAATTCTCATGGTGAAGGAACATGGCAACTGGCAGGAGGTAAAAGATCAACTATCTCGAGAGATAGATACTTCGATATTTGTATTAAACTTGTATTATATTTTTTTTTCTCATTATGATCTTTTTCTCGAGAAAAGGCCATTTAGAATTCCAAGAATCACTTGAAGAATGTGCGCGTCGAGAAAGTATGGAAGAGACAAATCTAGATATAGGTGAACCCAAGTTACTGACAACAACCAATGATATTATGGAAACGGATAATAAACATTACGTTACGGTATTTATGCAGTCCGAGATCAAGGATCCTACCGCGTTGAAAGTCATGGAACCTCATAAAATTCAAGGCGATTGGCAATGGGTCTCCTGGTCTGAACTGACGAAACGCACTCCTTTGTTCTTACCCTTGGCACACCTGGTACAAGTAGTTCAACAAGATCCTGAACTCCGTCGCAAACTTGGTGTACAGTAGCTTATACATTTATATATTAGATTAGATGACATCGTTTTACATGTATCAATATATTGAGATAATCTTCATTCTCTCTTAGTTTAGTACTAGATAATACAATGCCCTTCAATAAAAAAAAAAAATTGTTCAACTTCCATGAATAATGAATGGTAGATGATGAAATGTAGATAATGATTCTATTGACGATGATTCAATTAGTAATAACATCATTAATCCCTATGATGATGATGCTGTTGATATGGCGATGATAAGCTAGACGATACTATGATGATCTGTAATGAGTGCAGGACGATGGTTGAGAAGGATATATTAGGAAGACACAGCGTTAACCGAGAGTGAATAATGAGGACGATCATAATGCGAGTGGCTGAAATAAATAAGTTGTCATTCTTTATTTTATTTTATTTTATTATTTAAAAAAAAAAATCTATTTTCTATGTATGTATCTATCTATTCTATACTATTCCCGAAAGTCAGGGGCAATAAGAAACATGTTGTAAGTTGGTTTATTAAATCGTCGTAAGAATTGATGTATCTTGCCCGCTAAACCAGATTCGCCGTGAAGTTGTTGCCATAATAAAGGGTGGACTGATTCTTCAGTAACGTTGTGTAATGCTGATTTCAATTCTATGATCATCAAGTGAGAAAAAAAAAAGAAGTTTGTTTTCTATCATTTCAACACATTCCCATCATCTTCTCTATCTGTATTTACCTTTTGTCAGAGGTACAAAGTCAGGAGCTAGCTCAGGTAATTCTGCAAGGTAATCATAAGAAAATGTCATTGTCAACAATAAACGATAAGCAACCAAAAAGAGGGTTGGTCGAGAAGTGATGCCATAAGGACCATGTTTCATAATCTACAAATGAATAAATAAAAAAAAAAAGAGTAAGTCGAACAAATATTTGATCCTCTCTATTTCCTCTTCTATTTTTTTTTCTTACTGAAGCTCCAGAAGCAGGTTCCAAAAGTCTACAAAAATCAATCAGTTGATTGGCTACGTCCATCATAAATATAGATTGTTGTTGCATAATTCTTGAAAAATCTGCTGATTGATGATAATGTAATTGATCCAAATCCACTGCTGCCCATTGAATATCAACCATATCTTCCTTATAGATGTTGGGGTTTTCCTTTTCGAACAAAGCTCTATGACTTGTCAATTCATCATGCCACACAGATCCTAAAACATAGAAAGGAAAGTCAGATAAAAATAAGAGTTAACTTCATTTTTTTTGAAACTTACGTAACTTCCCAACCCCAATCAGGTTCTGTGTAAGTACTGTTTGAAGACGAGCAGGATAAACAACACGAATAGTAAGATGTCGATGAATAAGTTCCACAGCTCGTTCAGGATGTACAGGTGCCTAATAAGAATAATGAATGAACTTTATATATAATCTTTCCCTTTTCTAAGACTATAAGTCATATGGCTTACCACAAGTTGCAATGCTTCGGAAACAATAGTAGCCATATTTTGTCGAATATCAATGTCGTCATCCTATCGAAATAAAACACGTCAAAATCAAACCTACTAATAAATAATATATGTATATGTGATATCAAATATACCTGTAATAATTGAATAATCGCCAATTCAGCTAGAGTTCTTGCACCATCAGCTTCTTCACCTAATTGAATGGTATGCATAAACAAATGTTTGGCTGTAAATTCTATAGACTTGACAACAGCCTCTCGTAACGGCAATGCCTGCATCAAAACAAATAAACAAAAATTGTAAATTAGGAATCCCACTTATTTTTTGTTGACAGTTCATTGACTTCTTACCACTTCCTTGTTACTATATTTGACCACATATGTACTCCATGTTTTTAAACAGCTTTGTACAAAATCATTGTTCAGTGGACTCTGTAGAATCTATAAAAAAAGAAAAAAAAAAAAAAAAAAAAAAGGTCAAAAGGAAATTCCATGTTGAGTGCTTCAATCTTCCTCCCTCAACCCAAAAAAAAAAAAAAAAAAAAAAAAAAAAAAAAAAGAAAGGTAGAAAAAAAGAATAAAAGAATACCTGAGCAAATAAGGCACCAAGCAAAGGAAGTACCGATTCAGTCACCAAAATAGATTGACGTTTCGTAAAATGATCAAGCAGTTTATTCCAGTATTGATCCAGAGTAAAGTGGATAGAATTGGAATTCTGAATTGTTTCTTTTGGATAAGGAGAGGACTTGTTGAGATTCATAAGGAACTTAGCAGCAGTTGCAAAACAATGGATATTATCTTCACCATCATATGTTTTTTGTATCAATTTGTGTTGAAGTGTGGTTATACTATAAAATCATCATCATCAAAGTCAGTACCATTATTCACTTTGCTCTTTTCTTTTTACTTACCCCGAGATCTTGGTTGAGTTATCTACTTTGTTAAAGTAAGTCATCAGTTTGGTCATGGTGAGTAATCGTACTTCATAATCAGGATCATCAAGAAGATACAAGATACTAGGTAGTTCAGAAATTCCAAAGTTCAAATGACCCAAAACAACTACATTTGCCATAGATTGTCTTGCCAAATAGGTACCGATAAGCCCCACTTCAGACTTGGTTTGAATGGTTTCGTTACAATAAGAGAGTACGAATCCTCGTAGAGTTTCAAAAGATTCATCCGACACTGAAATCAACTCTATATACATATATATATAATTATTCAAATAGAAATAAATGAGTATGACCGTTCCCAAAAATAGTCGTAAATGTTCCCAAACTTACCATCAATCAATACTGATGACCTGTCTTCGAAAATCCATTTACAGTCCAAGAAGAATTCAGAGATAATATCCAAAAGTAAAGCCTGAGAGATTTCATTCAATTGATTCGCTACAGACAAACAGGAAACGATGACACCTGGAAGTGATTTGATGAGTTTCAATAGAGTGTCTTTTGATGTTGATCCTTGATACAAATGACCACGCAATAAGAATTGGACTTGAATCAAACGACCATGGATTTCATTTTGTGTCAACTTTTCATCCCATTCCAACAAATCCGCTATCATGACAACTAATGATACAGTAGAAGAAACCAGTGGTACCAAGGCTCGAGCAGCCATTTCCCGAGTCTGTGAATAGGAAATGTAATATCAAAAGTGAGTTTGCATTTGTTTTAATACACAATATCTGTATATATAATTAATTAAATGCCTACCTTGAAAATTGAACTTCCAGCACAGGATAGAACTAGAGGAATAAAGGGAGCCATAGAAAGTGCATCAGTAGCGTCATCCATTACTGAAGGCCGCAATCGAGAGAGCAAGGTTAACATAGGATATAGACCAGGATGAACACTATCAGCCTAAAATGTCAATTAAATGAATCAACATCGAATAAAAAAAAAATTGGAAAAAGAGAATGAAATCAGAGCAATACATTTCAATTGCTGGATAACATACCATAGATTTTCCGAAAAGTTGATCTACTGCATTTGCTAGTTCTTTCAATAGATAAGAATGAAGTTTTGGGAATCGAGTAAAGAATTCTTGTCCTGTCAAATTGTTCACATTGCTATGTTCATCTCTTGTCTTCTTGGTACCAAGTGTCCTTTGTAATAAAGTGGAAAATAACATAACAGCACAGTTTCGAATTGCCCAACTAGGATCAAAGTATAGAATATGAATACAAAAGAATCATGTATCTGTTTTCACTTCTTTTTTTTCCTACCTTGATGATGAGAATCCATTGATGGCCAAAAAAAATCCGTCAGATGCATATTCCAAAACACGGGTGCCAAGTTTGGAATCCATAAATATAGTTCGCATGATATTGTAAGCATGTACTTGTGGGAGATCTACTCTTTGATCAGCATCCATAGGAGGTTCTTCGCCTGCCAATTTCAAAAGTTGCTGGAAAGTTTCGCCCAAGAGTTCTTTTTTGGTGACAGATTCACTACTGACAATGGCAAGTATACAAAGAGGTAAACCCGCACTACGTCGAGTGATGGAAATGTTGCTTGAAGTAAGACTTGACAGGTTTTCCTAATCAAAGAAAGTATGATATAAGCACATTTAACCTTTTTTTTTTTTTTTTTGGTTAACAAAATAGTGAATGAATTAGACCTATATTACCTTGATCCATTTATGTGGTAAACTATTCAATGTTGAATCTTGTGATCCCAATAATCTTGAACATAAAGATACGTACGTAGGATAAACAGCAGAAAAAGCACCACGATGACGAATACTGGTCAATAATGTTCGAAGTAAACTGCCACTCTTTTCCAAATCCACAAAGGTCAACAAAGCGTTCCTGTCTTGTCGATTTCTTGCGAGGGGAACTTTCACAATGATCACTTCTAATAAGGAACTAGATACAATATTGTAGAAAGACATAAGAAAGAAAATAAAGCCATTAGTTCTTTTCCATTGCTATTTTCCTTTCTTTTTTTTTTTTTTTTTTTTTTTTGTACCTTGCTTCCTTGACAGCACGCCAACAACAGCTAAGAATAACTTGATGTTTGGGTCCAAATTCTGCATCCAAATTTTCAGTGTCTTGGCCAACGATATCGGTAATTGTTTCATCCATTTCCTTGAAACAAGCTGGTACATTTCCTTCAGGAGATGGGTTTGATAATACATCCATCACACTATCGCAGACAGATTGAATCAACGCCAAAGTACGAGCATGAATATCTTTCCATTTTGCTTGATCAGCCATGATACGAGAATCCTGATAATCTACTTCACGGAAAACATATCTAAATAAGAAGAGGAAGAAAAAAAAATGAGGTAAGCTTATTTGTAAAAGGGAAGAGTGAAAGCAGATTTGTATGTATATCTCTTCTCCTCACTTACTGTAGAGCCAATAAGGTCCCATGCATAGGATGATGTTGAGCAGCTAACAGAAGATTTGATTTAGCGATTTCGATCTGATCTTCAAGCATATCTAAAAGTCGATTGGTAAAGATAACTATGGCAATGGAGAAATCAAAAAAAAAAAAAAAAGAGAGAGAGAGAAAGAAAACAGATGAATTAAAGAAAAAGATTGTATTATTCGATTTTCTTGTTCTGAAATTGATAGTAGTAAATACCTGCAGCTGAACCTTGATGTTGTTTCTTCTTAGCACCACCTCTTTTTTTCTTCTTGGTCAAAGTCAATGAACTACTTTGCTGAGGATACAAGTTGAATTCAAGACCAGTCACATACTTGGTAAAGATCAATCGGAAGATCATAGCACCACTATCACTTTCACCAGCGCGAGTACTGACGACATTATTGAGTCCCCACCATAGAAGATCTTGAACATTTTCTTTGGACGTGACACCAGGCAATGGACTAGGGAACTGACATAGAATATCAAATGCCAAATTGCGATTAAAATCATAGGAGTCCATCAGAGTATCAATCAACAGTTTGGCATTACGAGGAGACGCCAAAGGGATTGTGAATGGGAAATCGGATGTTGATCCATGGATACCTATTGTTGTTGATGTTGTTGAAAACGTTGTTGCTGTTATCTTATCATCATCATCAGAGATGGACATGTCATTATCGTTTGCTGACGATTCAGGAATACCGTACACCTTAACCAGTATATTCAAAATACGTAATGCTGTAGCCACCCGTTGATAAGAAGCACCTGGATAGAGTGAGTTGGCAACATGATTATTGAGCCAATAAAGGAATTCCTTGCCTTGTTGAATAGTTTGGCCCACCTTCTCCATTTCCAATTGAGCATCAGTGATTTCTTCTTCTGGTCGCTTTTCATTTGTTGCTTTCTCTACAAATGTCATATGAGATAAATAGATTCGATATTGAGCATAAATATTTCCACGAAGTCGAGTCAATAATTTGGTAAGATGAGCACACAATTTTTGTCGGAATTCAGGGGAATTGCAGTTCATGTTAAGAGGTAAAAAGTACTTGATCATTTCCAGTTCAATGTCGGTCACTACAGCTGCGCCTTTTCGAGATTCACATAAGAGTCCAAGAGCATCAATTCTAATTTGAGGATCCAAATGGTAAGCCACCAATTTCAAAGTACTAGCTGATACTTTTCGAGAGTCCTTCGTTTGTTCATCTTCTAAATCATTGAGAGAGAGAGAGAAAAAAAAAGAATACATAATTTAATTTCAAAATCATAACAACTAAGAATATATACGTATATATCCCTTTACCTCTTGTATACAGACTACCGTCCACGATATCCAAACTTCGAGCAATCTTTAGAACAGAGATAAAAGCATGTAAACGATATTGTTGATCTAAATTGGTCCAAGCTTCATGAGTTGTATTGTTCAGAATATCCATCAAATACCAAAATGAATCAGTATTCGTTTTGAATAAAGGCTGTAAGATGAATCCACTTGCATTTTGTCGTAATATGTCAGACGAAGAAGTCAAGCATCGAAGCATTGGGATTGCCCATAAGATAACCCAGCGATCAATCAGGATCTGTAAGGAGTATTGTTAAAAAAAAAAAAAAAAAAAAAAAAAAAAAAAAAAAAAGCTGTGAGTGATTCTATCATATCTTATGTCATATTAACTATAAACTGACCTTGGTTTCTTCATCTTTTCCTATCAACTTGATACTTTGACCTTTTGATGGTTTACATGAAGGGACTGATTCCAGTATATATCGATTGAGCAGCTCCAGAACGAAGCCGGCGATTTGAGACGACAAGCTTAAACTATCCATAGCACGTAAACATTTCCAGACCAATTGGGGTTCCAGATCAAAATAGACTGCCGTTCCCAACTTGACAACCAACATTGTCATCAAAGCATATTTCACCTAAACAAAATTAATAAAAGATCAAACATTAAATCATCGTTCTGGCGTATTTTTTTATTTTTTCCTTTTACCTTTCTGTGCCAGTCCATCATCAGCAAGTTTTTCAATAAGTTCAATAGATATTGTTGATGAACTTCTTCTTCGTGGAAGTAAGCAGCCCTAATATCCAGAATAGCTAGGAGTAATTCGAAAATCATGCGAACCTTTTCAACAGATAAAAAAAAAAAAAATGTTCGAAAGTAAGTATAAAAAAAAAGTAATACGACCTTTTTTTTTTTTTTTTTTTTTACTATTTACCCGATGTTGTAGTGAATCGATTGGATCATCCCAGTAATTCCATACAAAATGAATCAATATATCAACATTTGAATTTGACAAAATCTTGGAAGCATCATAAACATCATTATCCTTCTTTTTGTTCTCAATCATCATGTTCTTCAGTTCCAGTAACCACGTAGACATTGCTTCGAAAGCTACTACTTTTCCTTGAGAATCACCGCTATCCATCATACAAAAATATTTCGTACCAACAAAACAAAGACCAAATAAATGATTGACACCTTCGTAACTATGAAAATTGAGAAATGCATATAAAGAATGTTAGCCTCTCTTCTTCTTTTTTGATATATTCTCAGAATAAAAGATTGATTTTACCTTTTCAGATGACGGATAGGCAATTCCGGATCACAGGGACAGAATAAAACTTCTTTTCGAACAGTAGAGATCATACCACGAATAATAAATAACATTGGTGCATCCTTTCCTTCCCAACCAGTATTTTCTAAACGTGATGATGAATTGATTCCAAAAAGAATGGACATATGATTGGCAGCATCAAATGATTTTCTTTCAGTATCCACAAAAAACCAACCCAAGATCCAATCGCGAACAAAAGAAGCATCCTTGCCAAGGTTCATTACTGCCCCGACTGCCATACCTGCTACTTGACAACAGTCTTTCCCATAAAATGAAGATTGAGTAATAATTTTCAAAAGAGCATTGGTCAACTGAGACAGTAAAGATACATAAGGATTGTCATCCACCGTCGTTTTCGCGTCAAGGAGTCCACCAAGAATTTTTTCAGTTGTATCCGATCGAGTCAAAAGAGACATGGTTGTCTTGACCAAATAATGAACATTGACAACAATTTGATCCATATTCCTGTCCTTTATCGTTGTTGCTTTTTCTAATAGTTGTTGACATGATAAAATATGTCTCACGAGATATCGAAGTGTCAGTTCGTATGTGTTAGTAATCAGCTGGCGGCCAAGTTCGAAATCCAGAGTCATGTGAATGGTCAATGACTTATGGGCAAAAGCATTATTGTCGCTGTTGTCATCACTTATATCATTATCCATCTTTGTCAAGTCGCTTTTCTCTTGTGAAAGGTAATCAGTGTAAACATCGATCAAGGTGGAGTCGTTGGTGTCATGGACAAATAGCTGAATAGCTTCAAGAAGAGGAATAAATAAACGTCGTGTGTTGTTTTCTGAAGCATAAAAATAGCCCAATGCAGCGATAGGGTTAACTATAGATTTGACAAGATCGACGATAACTTGTTTGGTTTTGTCACTGTCTTTGATTTGGCCACTAGCTTTCAGGATTTGAACTATAAATAACAGATACAAGTTATTAAATGATATATATATTTAAACTATCTATTTCCTTCTTTTAGCATTATATTACCTATTTGCTTCAAATATGAAGATTGTGTCACCCAGGATTGATCTTCCCCATTGATGAGACTCGTCAAAGCAACCACTAGAGGCAAATCAGCGTGTGTTGACAATAAGCTTTCTTGCTTTTCTATCACTTCAGTTTTCCATTTGGTGAATAATTGTGAAGGAAACTTCCCTGACTTTTTCCCCGAAGAGACTTTATCAGGCATTGAAAGGTGGATATACAAAACAAGAAAAAAGAAGAAAAAGAAAAAAGGGAAAAGGAAGGAAGACCATGAAAAAAAAGAACACCAAAAAGTTCAAGTGGCTTGAATTCAAAGTCAGAGTATAAAAATGGCAACAAGATAAAATATTTGGTTGTTCCATATTTTTATTCAATCTTCTATATTATAACAAAGGTACAAGAAATGAGAATAACAATAGAAATGTAATTGAAGACAGTCCATGGAGTTCTGTTATTTTTTTTTTTTCAAAAAAAAAAAAAAAAAAGGTCATAGTATACTAATATAAAATATGACTACTTTGATTTGGATGGAATCCTAGATGTGATCTGGTAGTGTAATTCTTCAGCAGCAGCAGGATTGGCAACCTAATGTATATAAAATTGTTAATCCATATCACAAATATCTTTCTTTTTCTTTTCTAAATATTACCTTGAGAGCATAGTTAACTAATTTTGTATCCATAGTACCATTTTCTTTCATTTCTGATTCGAATCCAGCAAAACGCACAAATCGATCTTGCATAATAAATACTTTCATTTCAGCGAATAAAAGGAGATTTAAGATCAATCTGTATACTGAATCAGCCCGCATCACTAATCTTGCCTGACTTGATGTTGTTCCAGAAATTTCCACATCCTTGACATTGATACGGAAGGTGCCACTTCCTCGTTCCTTCCAATTATTGCTAGTCGTATCCAATACAAGTAGTTTTGCTTTGGTTTGGTAAACTGTATTTTCATCTTCTTCACCTGTCCTGACTATAAAAAAGGAAAGAGAAGAAAAAAGAGTAAATTAATATTGACTAAATAATAATAAATCCTATTCTCTTTGCTTACTTTCTGTTGGCTTTATTCCCGGTACCTTGATCTTATTTCCTTCACCAAATGTATGTTCTCTTTCTGTATTGTCGATATTGTTATCTTGATCTTTATCTTCCTCTTGCTGATCATTATTGTCTTGTCCATCAGGATGTTCTGAGCTTGTAACACTTGAAGCGGAACCAGCTGGCGATAATGCTGACGTTGTTGAGATGACCTTTGGGAGAGCTGATAAAGCATTAGGACCGCCACTAGCTGCCATTGCAAAAGGTGAAGAAGTAGGTGCATTCGCAAATGCGCCAAAAGCTGATGTAGCTTTGTTTGAAGGAGATGATGTGGAAGATGAGAAACTGCCAAGACCACTTGTGGATGACGGTGTAAAGGATCCAAATGAAGAACCAGAAAGACTAGTAAATGAAGTTGCCTATAATAATAATAATAAAATAAACAATAAATCATTTATGGACTTCACTCTTTCTTTCGTTTTTTTTTTCTTTTTTTTTTCTTTGTTTTTTTTTTACCTTTTGGGTAGTTGTAGTAGTTTGATGAGAAGTTGCCCAACCTTTTGTTCCAAAACCTGAAGTACTACCAAATGTGTATTTTGATTTATCTTGTTGAGCATTTGCTGCTGGTATTGTTGTTGTTGATTTTTGCTTTTGATTATCTTCTTCTTCTTCTTCTTCGGCAAATTCGCTCCAATCATCAGTATCACCATTTTTCTTGCTTCCAAATTGAGTGTATGTTCTTGTTGGTTTACTACTATCCGCTTCCTTATCATTTTTATCCTTATTTTCTGTAGATGATGCAGCATCCAAACTGCTGGTATCTGTGGTAGTTGCTATGGTTGATGTAGGTGATCCATTCTTTGTATTGTCGTCAAGATATTGTTGCTGATGTTCACTATCTTGTGTATCAGATCCTTCTTCATTAATTGTACCCATATTTTCATCCTCTAATTGTTGTGAGTTTTCAGTCATATTATCATCCAAACTTTCTGTTGATTTATCGGTAGTAGACATATCTTTCATATTTTTACGAATAGCAGTCATAGAGTTGGTTCTACTGGGACATTCATCGTCGCGTTTACTATCAATAAAAAGTTATAAATTATAAATCCAATAGTAATAATCTATTTCTTTTTTTTTGTTTTATTTATTCTTTTTTTTTTTTTTTTTTTTTTTTTTGGTTCAGAGACTTACGTCTTTTTTGGTGCAGACACAGAAGGAGTTTTATCGGTTTCAGTCTTTTTTAGATAGAAAGAAAAAAAAAATTAATATAAACTTTGATTATCCAAATAAATATATAATTTCAATTTCTTACCTCATCTTTGGGTGGTGCTGTAGGTTCAACAGACTGAGCTCTTCCTCGCTTTTTTGAAGCAGCATCATCTACAAAAAAAAAAAAGAAGAAGAGTTACAGTATTAGTTTGGTAATTCAAAAGCTTTTATATAGATGACTTACCGACATCATATAGTGAATCGGGTGGTGAAGACATTGATAATTGTTTTAATTGATTTAGAAACAATATATGTTATATAGTTATTGAATATAATAAATACGATTCAGATATAGAGTAATATATGTATCGAAAGAAAACGAAGGAAAAAAAAAATTCTATTGAACGATTTGTTTTTTGTGAGAGAGAGAGATGAAAGAGACGGTGATTAAAATCTGTTGATGTCCGAATTGGTTGGTTCCTGCTCACAGTCCTGGTGACCTTTTTGATGTAAAACCAAAAAAAAAGAAGGTCTCTGTATACTTATTAATATATTGAATCCATTCCATTTTTGGATTGGTTAGATAATATGAATCAATATCAAATTTGATAGAATGATATCCTTTTTTTTTTTTTGTACTTGACATTTCATGACTGAAAAAGGCAATGAACAGAGTTGAAAAGAGTGAAAATGAGAGACGCGAGTTGAAAGGCCGCAAGTGACGTGTAATTTGATCAAGTATTGGAAACTGCCAAAAAATCTAAAAAAAAAAAAAAAAAAAAAAAAAAAAAATTCTTCTTTTCTCTTCATCTTTCCCGATCGCCTTTCTCGATATTTAATCACACTTAACCATGTCACGTAACATGATGGTAATTTAAAGAAAAAAAAAATGTATTTTTTTATTCGAAATTCGTTTTATCATCTTTCCTTGTTTACTCTTACGCGTGTGTTATGTCATCTAACCCATGTGTAACGACCAAGACGCAAAATGACAAATAAGCAAACGATGATCTCCTTTTGACATATCATCAGATGACGTATATTAACTATTTATTTTATTTTTTTTATATTATCTTGAATAGCAACCTCAAATTATCCTCCTTAAGGAAGGCACAGATACCTCTCAAGGCAAGGGACAACTTCTCTCCAATATTAATGCTTGCTCTGCTGTAGTTGATACTGTCAAAACTACTTTAGGTCCAAGAGGCATGGATAAACTTATGGTAGATGGTCGTGGTGAGTTGGAATATATATATATATATATATATAATAGAATGAATGATAATCCAATGTGAGTTATTGAAATATATTGACTAAACCTTTTTTTTTTTTATTTCTTATAGGCCAAGTGACTATTTCTAATGATGGTGCTACTATTATGAAACTCTTGGATATTGTTCATCCTGCTGCAAAAACATTGGTTGATATTGCTCGTTCTCAAGATGCTGAAGTGGGTGATGGCACAACTAGTGTGGTTCTTCTCGCTGGTGAACTATTGAAGGAAGTCAAAGGTTATATCGAAGAAGGTGTCAGTCCTCATGTTATCATCCGTGGATACCGAAATGCTGCAAGATTATCTATTAACAAAATCAAGGAACTTGCTGTCAAAATTGATAAAAATAATGATGAGTAAGTAATTATTTTATTTAAAAAAAAAAAAAAAAAGATGTTCATTTACGTCATTCTCTGAATAACCCCCTTTCTTTTTTTTTTTTTAATTGTTGATCAAATCCATGATAGAGAATTCCGTGATTTATTATCCAAATGTGCTGCTACTGCTATGTCTTCCAAATTGATTTATTCTCAAAAAGAATTCTTTACCAAGATGGTTGTAGATGCTGTACTTTCTTTAGATCAAGAAAGTCTCAATGAACGATTGATTGGTATCAAGCGTGTACCTGGTGGAGCTATGCAAGAATCATTGTTGGTCAATGGTGTTGCTTTCAAGAAAACATTCTCTTATGCTGGTTTCGAACAACAACCCAAGTCATTCAAGAATCCCAAGTTATTATGTCTTAATGTTGAATTGGAATTGAAAGCTGAAAAGGACAATGCAGAAGTACGCGTTGAAGAAGTATCAGAATATCAAGCTATTGTGGATGCTGAATGGCAAATTATCTTCCAAAAACTTGAAGCTATTGTTGCTAGTGGTGCAAAGGTGGTACTCTCCAAACTTCCTATTGGTGATTTGGCAACTCAATACTTTGCTGATCGAGATATCTTTTGTGCTGGTCGTGTGGCTAAGGATGATATGGATCGTGTTATTCAAGCTGTAGGTGGTTCAGTACAATCAACATGTACTGATTTACGTCCAGAACATTTGGGTACTTGTGAATCCTTTGAAGAAAAGCAAGTAGGTGGTGAACGATTTAATATTTTTGAAGGTTGTACTCAAGCCAAGACATGTACTTTGATCCTTCGTGGTGGTGCTGAACAATTTATTGCTGAAGTCGAAAGATCTTTACATGATGCCATTATGATTGTTCGTCGTGCTATCAAGAATAACCTTGTAGTTGCTGGTGGTGGCGCTACAGAAATGGAAATTTCGAAATATCTTCGTGTACATTCAAGAACTATTGAAGGAAAACAACAATTGATCATTGGAGCATTTGCAAAGGCTTTGGAAGTCATCCCTCGACAATTATGTGATAACGCTGGTTTTGATGCCACTGATATTCTCAATAGACTTCGAATGAAACATGCTCAAGAGGGTGGTACCTGGTTTGGTGTGGATGTCAATAATGAAACAATCACTGATAATTTTGAAGCATTTGTATGGGAACCTGCTTTGGTCAAGACAAATGCTATTGCTGCTGCTGCTGAAGCTGCTTGTTTGATCTTATCAGTAGATGAAACTATCAAGAACAAAGCAAGTGAACAACCTGGTGGTGGACAAATGCCTCGTGGTGGTGCTGGTATGCCTGCTAGAGGTCGTGGTGGTATGCCTAGACGTTAGATTATTCTCCTTTTCCTTCCTTCATCTCAACATTACCCTACACATACTTTTTTTTTTATATATTATACTGTTTGCACCTCTCCTTTTTGTTTTATGTCTTTTTTATATTCATTATTTTTCCATATATCAATAAAATAAAAATAAAAAAAAAGGATTATTCCGGCATCATAATTTCAGGTACATATCTATTGTTCTCTCAGTGTTAGCAAAAAAAAAAAAAAAAAAATTACGTGTAACTTACTTTTCGTATATTCTCAACTGTACAGGAACAAAGTTTGATCTCCGTCAACTCGCGTTTTTCTTTCTAAAAAAATTTTTTTTATTTCTTTTTTTTTTTTCTTTTATACTTTTTACGTGTAATTCTTCCTCTGATTCCATATTTTTATTCCCATTATTTATTATTACCCTCCTGAGCAGCATATAATGGATCAGAATTCTATATATCAACTCTTTGTTGCCACGTACAATCCCGACCCCAATGTGCATAAACAAGCTGAACTTAGCATTCGAAGTGTAAGTGGTCAAATAAAAAGGAAATATCATATATATATAGCTTAAAAGGAAAAAGAAAAAAAAAAAAAGAAACTTTGATAGTAATATAATATATATATATATTTGGATTTCAATTATAAAACTAATATAACCTCTTTTCTTATTTCTAGATTGAAGCTCAGAATGGTTTCCTTCCTGTAGTGTTACAGATATTCTCCTCTGAACAATTGGAATTAGGAGCTCGTCAAGCTGGTAAGGAAACAACATGTCATTGTTTTCATTATTAATATTTGGATATTTTATATATATATAGCTGCCATCTACTTCAAAAATCGCATTTATCGTGCTTGGGAACGCGGTAACAATTCATCATGTCCTATTGGAGAAGAAGACCGAAATATTGTTAAACAAGGCATTCTTCATGCTTTAGTTACTGTACCAAATGCCGTTCAGTAAGTTGACTATTTATTTTTATTCATATATATAAAAGAACTAATGGTCATTCTTTTCTTTTAGAGTACAATTGGCTACCTCTCTCTATACTATTTTGGATAATGATTTTCCTGATCAATGGCCAAATTTTGTCAATGAAGTCCAATCTTTCTTATCTTCAAATGATGCTCGACTCATTTCTGTTGGTCTTCTTGCTCTACGTGAAGTTGTCAAAGTTTATCAGTAAGTCATGACAAAATCTCGACTATGTATATATATATCCTAATTATACCATTATTTACAGATGGAAAGATACGGAACGACGTGAACCTCTTCAACATATTATCGAACTCACATTTCCAACAGTTCAAGGAATATGCAACAATTTAGTGACAATGGAGGATCTTGATGCAGCAATAATGCTGAAAACTAGTCTCAAAATTTATCATGCAAGTATTCAAGTGGATTTACCAAAATCATTGCAAGAATCAAAATCACTGGTACCCTGGGGAACACTCTTTTTACAACTGATTGAAAAAAGGATTCCGATGGATTGCCTTCCAGAAACAATAGCTGAACGGGAGGCTTATCCTTGGGGAAAGGCAAAAAAGTGGGCGTATCACTGCTTGAATCGACTTTTTGGAAAATACGGAAATCCAGCATTATTACCTCCTGGAAGTGCTACTCGCTACAATGGATTCGCCAAAAATTTTGTTAACAATTTTGCACCGAATATCATTCAAGCATACCTCACACAAGTGGACGGTTGGATCAAGAAGGAACTTTGGATGTCTAATAAATGTTTGATGTTAACAGCAGCTTTTTTGGATGACAGTATCAAACATAAAACTACATGGCAAATTATGAAACCACATACAGATGTCTTGGTTAGTCAGTTTATTTTTCCTCAACTTTGTATCTCTTTGGAAGACGAACAGCTTTGGCAAAACGATCCCGTTGATTATGTACACAAGAAGATTGGTAGGATATAGAAAAAAAAAAAAAAAAAAAAAAAAAAAAAAAAAAGCTACTGACTAGGTTTCTTTTTATAATTGATCATAGATCCATTGGAAGATTTTCATTCGCCTCAAATCAATGTTACCAATATGTTGATTGATTTAGCTCATCATCGAAAAAAGCATACGTTTATGGGGATCCTTGGATTTATCAACAATGTTTTGATGGCCTATTTGGAAACATCGGAAGGACAGAAAAATGGACGTGAGAAGGATGGTGCTTTGGCTATGATCGGTTCCCTGGCGAATGAAATTCTGGCCAAGAAATCACCAGTTGCTAATATGATGGATGCCTTTTTTGTTACCCATGTGTTTCCAGATTTCAAAAGTCGATTTCCATACCTTCGTGCAAGGGTAAACTTGATAAATATATATATATATATATATATGATTACTGACTTTTTTTTTCTTCTATGTACATACATATATATTAGGCATGTGATATTACTAGAAAATTTAGCAATCTAGATTTTTCCAGCGAGGAGGTAACATGAAAGAAAAAGTAGACGAAATTTATGGACAGGGATGATAGAAACATAATAATTGATCTCGATTTATGGGAATATTGATATAGAATGTGCTTATTTTGTATGAAAATGTATTGGAATGTCTCCGGGATTCCGAATTACCTGTCAAGGTCCAAGCTGCATTAGCTTTACAACCAATGATTCGTCATGAAACTGGTAAAATAGAAAAAGAAGAAGTAGAAAAAAAAATAGGTTGATACTTTGATATAATTTGGTTTGCTGATCCTTTTATATATATATATTCCAATCTTCAATAATAGTTCGTAACGCCATGGAACCTAGTCTACCATTCATTATGCAAGAACTGCTCAATCTCACCAATGAAATCGACGTGGATATCTTGGCAACAGTGATGGAAGAATTTGTCGAAATATTTGCCGTTCAACTTACACCTTTTGCTGTCCAACTATGTACTCAACTACGTGATACCTATTTACGAATCATGGAAGAAATTTCTCAAGCGAAAACTCAAAACGGAAATGGCATTGAAGGCGGAGGCGAAGATGAAGTGTCATTTAATGGAGATATAGATGAACTCAGTGATAAGATGATGGCTGCTATGGGCGTTCTCAAAACGATTGGAACACTGATTCTCAGTTTGGAAAGTTCACCTGAAGTGCTACAACAATTGGAAGATGCTCTTTTGCCTGTGATTACGTATACTTTGGAAAACTCGGTGATGGATCTTTATGTTGAAATCTTTGAAATCATTGATTCTTGCACCTTCTCTGCCAAACGAGTGACACCTACGATGTGGGGTGTGTTTGAACTAATCTACAAAGCTCTCAAAGATACCACGGTTGACTTTATGGCTGTACTCCCTCCTCTCGACAATTACATCTCCTATGGTAGAGATGTGTTTATCGCTCATGAAAATTTCCAACAGATGATGTTTGATATCATTCAAATGGTGATGAAAGGTGATCACTTGACTGAGGAAGATAAAGTATCTGCATGTAAGTCAAGAAGAATGAAAAACAAATCGCAATTTGACAGTATCATGAATTAGTCATCTCTTTTTTTTTTTTTCTTCTTCTTCTATTCGTTTATATTACAAAGGCAAACTGATGGAATCTGTCTTACTGAACTGTCGTGGTCATATGGATTCGGTAATCAATGAAATGTGTTATACGCATAAAAAAAAAAGGTACTAATCTACTAGTAACTACAAATCAATAGTATGTGATGCCATTTTTGAATCTCGCATTCCAATATATCTTCACGGGTACTATGAAATCATTAGAATTCAAAATTCATTGTTTAGAGGTGGTAAGTGAAAAGAATATACTGAGAGAACGATGACCAATAGCTAAGCAGATTACGTATTTTTTTTTTTTTTTTTTGGGAATGTATAGGTCATCAACTGTCTTTACTACAATCCAGCATTGACTTTACGTATACTTGAAGATAATCACTGGACACAAGGTTTCTTTTCTCTTTGGTTTGGTTTACTCGACAAGTTTTCAAGGTAATAACAATGAAACATATTTTATATTCAATGGTGTTGATCATTATCATTCTATTTTTCAGAGTACATGACAAGAAATTAGTGATTGTTACTTTATGTGCCATATTGGAATTACCATCTGATCAGATCCCCCACTCTCTCCAATCAGGTTGGTCTCATATCCTCAACAGCATCATTATGGTGTTCAAGAGTTTACCAAAGGCCATTGAAAGTAAATCTTAACTTATATAATATATACATATACATATATACTAACATTGACTCGTTTTTTTTTTTTTTTTTTTGAAAAGATCGCGAAAACATGGAAAAGTTATATGGTGAAGATTATGAACAAGATATTGAAGAATCAAGTGGATACGATGGAAGTAGTACTGGTGATGATGATACGGTTGAAAATGATGGTAAAGAAAAAAAAAAAGCAATGTATAGAAGCAAAAGGTTCAGTTGATTTATACATTTATTAAATAGATGAAGATGTTCATGATGAAGATAATGAATACCTCGAATTTTTGACCCAACAAGCTGCAGCTCAAGAAAACGATGGATTAGAATTTGATGAAGAAGATGAAATAGAAGAAGAGGTCTTATTTGAATCACCTTTGGACGAAATTGATCCATATATCAAGTTTGATGAAATCTTCAGAAGTAAGTATTTTTTTTAAAAAAAAAAAAAACCCTCTTTTCATTATCTCATTGTTATTTTTTCATAGAATTACAAGGATCAAGTCCAGAATCGTATACGCTCCTGACCAAGGATTTGGATGGTGAAAAACAAGATATGTTGCTTTCCATATTGAATACTGCCGAACAAAATCGAAACGCTTTATACCTTGCTTAGTGACCACTTTTGTTTTGGATCCTTTATCTCTGTTTATCTCTATTTATTAATTTATTTATTTATTATTGAACTATCTATTACCAGACTGATGTCGAATCTTTATATCTTTAATTTTTTTTTTTTGTCTACGTAGCTTTATAATATATATTGGAATAAAACATACTATGATCTCTTTTTTATGTGATTGTTTTTCTCCTATGGCATGGATGCAATAAAATAGGTTAGTGACGATTTATGCGCATGAAGAAGGAAAAAAAAACGGAAGATGGTGTGTGATTTCTCATGATAATCCTACTAATGGAAAATTTGACACAATGATCAATAATGGATTATGTTGAAACTATCAAGACGACTTTATTAAGAACATGACTACGACATACTATAAGTAAAATACACGACTAGTACCAATAAAAGAATCATCATGACATCACAGATATGACAGAGAAAAAGAGGAAGAATGAGTCCAACCAAACCAAAAGAAACTATCCAAAAAAAAAAAAAAAAAAATACTTGTTGGGTCATTGTCATGTGTATAAATCGTATATCTATCCAATTGTATCATAATAAAAAACAAACACATAGAATAAAAAAGAATTCTAAAACTGTAATTCATTTTCACTTTTATTGATCAACACTTTTATCAACCATCAACTTGATATCACGCGCTAATTCTAAAACAGGAGTGCTGGTAATAATCGAGTTTGTTTTCTTTTCATCCAAAAGACCACGGATATCCAGAGCAGATAAAAGATCGCCTAAAGAGCTCCCCTGAGGAGAAAGGAACAAAAACTTGGAGATACAGGCCAACAATCGATGTGTAATTTCTTGATCAGTTTCCTTGGTAAGCGCATCCATCACAGCACTCATGATTTCCACTTGCCAATCATCATCTTCCTGTTCAGCCATTCCAGCACTACCAGTGAAGGAATCACTATTTTCTTCCTTGCGTAATCTCTCTGCCATCACGACTGTACTACAATTGAAGGCCAAAGATGCAGCAGCCTGTCGTACTTGAGCATCCTGAGCTAATAAAGTGGACACCAAAAGTTGTGTAAGACTACTACGATGTGAGGACGCTAAATGAGAAGTAAAGTAGGTAGTGACAAGTACTTGGTGGGTAAATAAATTGCATGCTAGCCGCAGAATCATTAACCATGTTGCTTTAGGTGTTCCAGATCCATCTGTTTCATTATCATTTTGTACTGTATCCATCAAGTGAGCAATTTTATGGCCTATGTTCAAAATATAAGAATCATGTTCGAAAAAAAAAAAATCAATTCTTATGAATGATCATCGCTTACCAAAGAAAGATATTCTACTTACAGTTGGTAGTATAATAATTTCCTGCTTCTTTGGTCAAAATAAGAGATCGAGCTATATCCAATAATGGAAACTGGTGTGCCATTGGAAGTTTGTCTATCAAAGTATCTAAAATAAAAAGATTAAAAAAAAAAAAAAAAAAAGTATCAATATATTGTTTCCATTTTATTTGCGAATTTCTTCTCTCTATTATTTTACCTAACAGTCTCTGCCATTGTTCCATATCCAAGATTTCTTCTTGTTTTTTCAATAGTACATCCTTTGCAAAATTCAATGTCGCTAATTGATGTTCATCCAAATGTATTCCATCTTCCTTCAGATAAGTGTGTAGTTTTTCCAAAATCATGTCGAGTTTCCCAAAATTGTTATATAATATAGGTTGGTTGGATGGTTTGCATACTTGTCGTAAATGAAGAGTTCTATGTGGATGAGCTAATAATAATAATAATATATATGTAATTAATACTGAAATCCTTTTTTTTTTCTATATACTCAATTACAGTGTTTCTATTGATTTACTTACGAGGATAGGCAGTAAATAAAAGAAGTTCAACAGATGACTTTAATTCACTATAATTGGCACCACTAAATTCAGATATCTAAATGACAAATAGAAAGAGTTTAATCAATGATGAAAAAAAAAAAAAATCCTTCAAAAGAATATGATGCGTTACCTTTTCACCTTTATGAAAGAACATAAAAGTAGGAGTAGATCTAATTTGATATTTTGCACCAGCATCAAAAGCAATAGAAGTATCTACAATAATACCCAAAACATGAAGGGAGGCAGTACCTTGATTTTTATCTTTGATCATTTGTTCGAATTCAGGTTTGATAACGCGGCAAGGAGGACAAGTAGCAGATGTGAAGAAAACAGCAACAGCAGTATATGACTTGATAGCTTGTTGTAACGATGATAAATTGTTTGCCTGTTGGATAGATTGCTGTGCTACTGAAGAAGGAGCACCAGAGAATGCAGAAGAAGATACGTCTTGTAACATAGATAATGATTGTGCATTTGGAGTTGTTGCTGAAGTCGATCCATTGGAAGTGGAAGGCATTGTTGTTGATCGTAGAGTTGATTTTCCAAACATATTCTCTATCATTGGTAAAAGTGATTGTCCGAACGGCCTACTCAAATGATTCATTTATTAATAAGAGACAATCACTTTTCTTTTTTTTTTTTTTTTTTGATATATGAACTTACGTTCGCAAAAATTCAGCAGGCAGTTCAGTAATATGACTGGGAATGGATGAACCAGTCAAAAATTGACATACGTCGTTACTAAATGTATTGCAGTTGAAGTCTAGAAGGTGATATTTTTCAGCCCTAGTATAAAATAAGATATATGATTCAGTTCCTTTCGATTAGTATTCTAAACCCATGTAAACTTACGTATATACTGAACGTTGGCTGTCAATATATTCTGTGAATACTTCCAGTGGTAGAAACGTAGTACCCATGTCAATAATATCTAATGGTTGACCATGATGAGTGGTTCCTTTCAAAAAGAAAAAGTTAGAAAGGAAATAAAAGAGAAATATATAATTGATTTACCAGGTTTATCAACTAGAATCCCTTGCCCAAAATAAAATTCTTGACCATAAACAACGATCGATGTATGCCAGATACCATCTATAATATATTTTGTATATATAAAAAGTCAGGATAGTTTGAATCGTAGTAATGAACTAATTACCTATTTGCTTTCCAGTAAGAGACAAAGACATTTGCTTTGCCATGCCTTGTGATAGATCATATACATAGAGTTTAACAGGTTCCCCTGACATAATAACAGGAAAGATAAAAACGAGAAGAAAAAGAGCGAGAGAATATCAACTGAATGACCTTTTCCATTTAATGGGATTTCCAAATCCCGCTTACGTGTATGCCTTGATATGGAAACTTCTACATATTTCTGAAAAGAATCCAAAAACAAGAGGAAACGATTGTGGATGAGAAAGGACTCCTAAAAAAAAAAAAAAAAAAAAAAAATTCTCTTTTGATTTATCTTTGAGTTAAATCCATTCCATTGATTAACAAGTTTTTTTCCATCCATTGAAAGCTTCTTATCATCTGGCATAAATTAAGTATTGTCGTCGTGGAAATAGTACCTGATAATGATGGTTGATTGATTAGGTGGTAATGATTGAATGATGATGGTTGAGTGATGAGGACAAATACAAGTACAGTAAACATCATTAACGATTGTCAAGTTGAATAAAATAAAAAACTTTGTTCATATAAGACTAAATATTACCATATAATATACGTATATAAAGAAAGGGTGACCATAAGCGGTTTTTTATTGACATGTAATGAATTAACAGAACGGAGCTGTGGATGAATAGTACTATTGTATGTATAAGAGGAAACTATTGTCACTGGATCTATTACTATAATATGTGTATGTAAGGTTGTTGATGGTGAACAAGGATGAATGGGAGGATTCATATTAATCAGTCCATCTACTATTTTTTCCAACCTATAAAAAAAAAATATATATATAAGTAAATAATTGACACTAACGTACTCTTTTTTTTTTTTTATTGAATTACCAGCATTCAATTGCATCAATGTTAGAACAGCATCCATGGGGTATTCCTGTTTTTTGCCAGAAGAGTTGTCACCTTGTTCCGTTGATACTGGTTTTTCCTCTTTAGTTGTAGTTCCATTTTCATCACTGGATTCTAAGGATTGTTTACCGCTACCTTCATCCTCTTTCTTGATGCTGGTATTATCAGTATTGTTAGTTTCTGGATCATCCACTGGTGATGTTTGCTGTATTTTTTGATCATCCGCTTCCACAGCTGCTACAGACGTTGGTGATGACTGAGATGTTGTAGACGCTGCTGATATCCCTGACGTTGTTATTGCTGTTGATGCTGTAGCTGCTAGTAACTCGGCCGCTGCCGCTGCTGCTGATGCTGCTGCTGTTGCTTCATCTGTACCTGTTTGATTGCCATCAGTTGGTAATTGTTGTGATAAATCGGATGACTGAGAAGTGGAAGATTCAGCCATACCTTCCATAGGCTGACCATAATCCATAGGAGGTGTAGGTAGTTTGCTATTTGTAAGAGCCTAAAAAAAAAAAAAAAAAAAAAAAAAAGATAAGTATATAACAAAAGTCGGCATATTTTGAGTAATAATAGAAACCGGGACTTTACCAGATTCAATTGTTCCAATATATGACGCTGTAAATCCGGAGGAATGTCCAAGATCTTTGAAGCATCAAATACAGCAGGATAAGCAGCAAAAGAATGGGCAAGATCATCGGTTGCAGTTTGTTGAGGCATAGTTGAATGTGGTACACTGAGCACATTGTTGACTACATCTTTGCGTCGTTCCTTTTCCCGTCGTTTTTCTCTTCGTTTTTCAAATTCTTCTTCTACCCATTGACGTTTGGCTTCACTATCTTCTTCTCCAAAAAGTTTACCTGCCCTTTTGTTGACTCGACACCTAAGATCATTATCCTTGTCTTTAAAAAAAAAAAAAAAAAAAAAAAAAAACATTTATTTAGTAAAACAGAATAGAAAAAAAAAAAAAAAGTGAATGCAAGTGGACTTACTTCTTTCTTCATTGTGGATTCGCCATTTCTTTTTTCGTTCTCTGTTCGCAGTTCTAATGCTTTCCCGTTTAGCTTCGTCAATGTCCTTTTGTTGTTGTTGTTGTTGTAAAGTTGGAGCCGGTGTTGATGAAGGCGAAGAAGAAACACCTACTGCTGCTGCCATTGCTGCTGCTGCTGCTGCCATCAAGTTTTGGGACATGCCGTGACTGTCGAAGGCCATCATTGCTTCGTGTAATTGCTGATGATATGCTTGACTGTTGAAAGCCGGCTGTGTGGGACTACTACTAGTCACAGTGGAGGTGGAGGGACTTTTTCTTTGTTCATTGTCGGCGGTGCTGTTGGGCAAAATTGTAGTGTTGTCGGAGGCAGAGGGAGAGGTTATATTTCCACTTTCTTTTTGCATACATGGACTTGAGATCGATTGGTTTTGTTGTTGTTCATCTGATTTAATAGTAGTTTCGTCAGCCATGACTATAAATTGGAGAAGTTTTAAAAAAAAAAAAAAAAAAAAAAAAAAAAGAGAGACAAAAAAAAAAAAAAAATCATTCAATAGAAAGGATAGGCGGCTTTTCAAATTGTCACACAAACTCTAAGCCAATCAAAATCGATTTATAAGTGCGGAAGAAAATTATCTTTGTAAAATTCTTCTCACATTTTCATTTTCTAAAATCTTTTCATCAAAGAAGATAATCTAATATAAAAAATCAGATATTTTGTTGTTAAATATTAATGTTATATAATCAACTTGACCTTTTTAACATAATTATCTTACAAAAATGTACAATATACTATGTGGTACAATAATTGAATCTCCGCCGTTTAGATTTATAATGGAGTTTTTGGTCTACAAACATATAACTTCTCAGATAGTATAGTGGTAAGTATCCCCGCCTGTCACGCGGGAGACCGGGGTTCAATTCCCCGTCTGAGAGCTTCTTTTGCTATTTTATACTTTCGTTTGGAATTGACCAATCAGAGACGTTCTTTACTTTTTTGGAAATTGTATGTAACATGCAAGTTAAAAGATTTTTTTTTTTTTTTCCTCAACAGAAGTATTCAGTGTGATACTAAATCAAATATTAGCATTGATGATCGATACCAATGAACATGGACTCTTTTTTTTTAAGAATACAAGAATTAAAATACTTGATATGGATGCATGATTAGATACAATAGTTACTGTAAGATTGATGATTAAAAAAAAAAAAAAAATAGGATATATCAAAAGGAGATGATGATTAATTAAATAAATGATTAATGACAGATTCAATCCATTGATTTGTAATAAATAAAAAAGAAAAAAAGAAAATAACGATAACAATGATCCAAAACCATTTGTTGAAGTTTTCGCCTTGTAACTTACAAGTTGTAAGGAAGGTGTTCTTGAATCAAAGGGTAAATATTCATTCACCGCTAGAGAAAAAAAAAAGGAAATGTATTTCTTTTTCTTTTTTTCTCTTTTCTTTTTCTTTTTTTTTTTTTTTTTTTCATCATCTACTATTTTTTTTTTTTTTTTATTCCATCCATCATGTCCTTGAATGTTAGTGATCCTGCCATTACTGAAGCTTACGAAGATGTGCGTGACGATACAACTGAAACAAATTGGGCCTTCTTTGACTTTGCTAATGGTAAACCTGACCGTCTCAAGGTAGCTGGATGTGGAACTGGTGGACTAAAAGAATTCATTGGTACACTTCAATCTGATGTGGCTGGCTGGGGCTATGTTCGTTTGAACCTGAGTAACGACGAGTAAGATGATGGTGAATAATAGGGGGTGGAACGTTCTTTATGTTCATCCATTCTCATTAAATACTTTTTTTTTTTTTTTTTTTTGATAGTTATTCCCATCGTGTCAAGTTTATTCTAGTACCTTGGTGTGGGTAAGATGAATAGTATTGTAATAGAATAATCGCATGATAACTAACTAGTGACTGAAATAGTGAATCTGTTGGTGTGATGCGACGTGCAAAACTTAGTATTCAAATTGCTGAAGTCAAGAACGTAATACGCAGTTATCATATTGAAGTACCTGCTTCTCACTTGACTGATCTGGAGGAACAAGATATTATGACTAGACTGCGAAAAGCCAATGGTGCCAACTATGATCGACAACTTAGTAACTATTGATAGATGACATATATTGTTAGAATAGAGTTAGATCGATTGATTTATATTTATAATAAAAAGAAGTTATATATTGTGATTTTGACCTTGTGGAAGACTGATTTAAAGTCGGGCGTTTTTTTTTTTTGTCTTTTTCTTTTTTTTTTTTTTTTTCTTTTTCTTTTTTTTTTTTTTTTTTTTTTTGTCATCATTGGATGCCTGAATTGATTGTGTATCTAGAACCTACAAAGTCCACTCCTTTACAACAATGTCTAAATAATATTCTAGAAAAGGTGGCACCTGAGTACTATTTATCAACAGCAACCAAGTATCCTGTTCATATCAGCGTCACAGGGTTTTTTACAGTGGACACAATGGCTGATGTGGATTTTATCAAGGACACCTATCACAATATACTGACTTCCAAGTTTCCATCTGGAGAACATACGCCATCAACAATCTTCATCAATTCGGCTCCATTGCTTGTATCAACTCCAGCTCAAGGCGTACAACATCAACAACAAGAAGAAGAAGGAGAAGATAGGAAATCGCATGCTTTATCATCAAAACACCTTTTACTTCCTGTGGAAATACCAAAGGAGCATCATGAACGTCTTATGAAATGCGCGCAAATTATCAACAATCACTACTACAACAATGGAAAAGGAAATATGATGATTCGATCTAAACGTATAGATCATATCAGCTTGGCTTATTGGGACGAACCAAATGCAACAGAGTTTGAAACAAATCAATGGCTTCAATGGTCCAACGGATCACAAGTTGGAATTATGATACAAGATATAATCAATCGATTGAAGGATCTTTTGGATGATGATACTGACAAATATATAGCAACAAACTTGACAGCTTGGGATATTGTTTTGTATGAAAGGACATTCAAAGGAACTCATATTGGTGAACGTCATAGATTCAAAGAAATAGCAAGATGGATCGCAACCATCTAGTTACATCATCACTCTTTTTCTCTCTATTTTTTATTTTTATACATAGAAACCATAGAATATAGTATAGTTTAGATAGTTTTGTATACCTAGTTTAGTTTAGCCTTCAGTTTGAAGCATGATTTTTTTTTTCGCGCTCAGAATAAAAGGTTCTTTTTTTTTTTTTTTTTTTTTTTTTTGTACGCTAGCCTTTTGAGTCAAAAGAAAAAACTGAAGTTGAAAAGTTGACCATAATTCAGTTTCTCACCCTTTCTCTCTCTCTTTACTTTTGTTTTCTTTTCTTTTTGATTACCATTTGTTACTAGACAAGAAAAAAAATAGTCATGTTCATTGCGCGTTCTCTTCGATCCAAGGCTCCCAGTAAGTACTTCTTTTTTTTTCACATGTATACTCCTTTTATCAAGACAAAATTCTACTTTCACTTTTGACACATACAGATACACATACACTTACACACACACACATATAGATATATTTGATATTATACACTGGTTAATTCTTTTTTTTTTTTTTTTTATTTCTTCTATCAATAGTACGATCGGCTAGCCGTGCATTTACCAACCGTACGTTCTCTAATATGTAAGTTCATACCTATTTTAAAATTCCAATGTTTAGACTGCTCAAAACCACCATGACTTTATATATTAATAAATTGTCTTCTTCTGTTGATCTTTCTTCTAGCCATCCTCGTTTATATTCCACTGCCCAAGTTACTGGTGCAAGTCAATACTCTAGACGATCCAGTCATTTTGTGTATGCTTCTACTGCTTTGTTTGCAGCTACTGGATTAGCTTCCATCTTGTTGGCTGACGAGGTAATATATTATAATATTATTATTGCTACTTTTTATCGGGGAAAATCACCATTATCATATAAATTATATATTTCCCTTTCCTTTTATATCTTTTTTTTTTTTTTTTTTTTGACTCTTTTTTATACTCTTCATGATAGACTCATTGTGATGCTGCTACTGATGACAAGCAACGTGTAAGTCCAAGAAAAGAAAAAAAAAAAAGAAACTTATATATTTTTATTGTTGTAATGTTATACCTATGTTTTTAATTTCTTCTTTTTATTTGTCGATATATAGCGTGCCGAAGGACCAATTACTGACAGCGATCCTATGCGATTAAGAATGGAAGCATTTGTAAAAGGACTTCAAAATCGTATTGTGTCTGATATTGAGCAACTGGATGGTAAACAATTTACTCGTACTGCTTGGCAACGACAAGAAGGTGGAGAAGGAATTACATGTGTACTTCAAGACGGCAATGTATTCGAGAAAGCTGGTGTTGGCATTTCTGTTGTCTATGGTCAACTTCCCAAGGCTGCTGTGGAACAAATGCGTCATGATCGTGGTAAAGATATATCTGCAGATGGCCCTGTTCCTTTCTTTGCTGCTGGTATTTCTTTGGTGATTCATCCTCGCAACCCCAATGCTCCTACTGTACATATGAATTATCGTTATTTTGAAATCGAGAATGAAGATGGTTCTCCCAAAATGTGGTGGTTTGGTGGTGGTTCCGATTTAACTCCTAGCTATCTATTCGAAGATGATTGTATTCATTTTCATCAAGTTCTCAAAGATGGTTGTGACAAGTACGACAAAAAGTATTACGGGAACTTTAAGCAATGGTGTGACAAGTACTTTTACAACAAGCATCGCGGTGAATCTCGTGGTATCGGTGGTATCTTCTTTGATGATTTGGACGACAAACCTGCAGAAGAAGTATTCAGCTTTGTCAAAGAAATGGGAAATCGTTTCACTCAATCTTATTTACCTATTGTGAAAAAACGTATGAACATGAAGTTTACCCCGGAAATGAAGGATTGGCAACAAATCCGTCGTGGTCGCTATGTGGAATTCAATTTGGTATGGGATCGTGGTACAAAGTTTGGCCTGCAAACTCCTGGCGCTCGTATTGAAGCTATTCTCATGTCCTTACCATTGACTGCTAGATGGGAATACATGTATGAAGTGGAATCTGGATCTCCTGAAGAAAATTTGGAAGAAGTACTCAAGAACCCCGTTGACTGGATTCCCTTGGATTAGATTTCGTTTTATTTGTATGGATTTTTTTTTTATTATATACAGCTTTTTTTTTTTATAATAAACGCTTTGATTGACAATAGTAGTCGACGATGATGATCAGTGATGATAGATGACGAATATTGATAGTGTGTGATGATCAGTGATGATATGCGATGATGGAGATAATAGCAATGATGATAGTAATGGGAAAAAAAAAGCATCGATGTGAATTCATTAACGAATAATAACCAAAAAAAAAAAAAAGTGGTATTGGACAGAGGACAAAAAAAAAAAAAAAAAAAAAAAAAAAAAAAAAAAAAAAAAAAAAAAAAAAAAAAAAAAAACTAGAGAGATGGAATAATGAAGTGGATAAAAAAAAGAGTTTTTTCTTTTTCATTTATAGATTTTTACAGCTAAATTCCTCAGCTTATAGACACAAACGTAAAATGGCATTAAAAAAAATTCAAGAAAATGGTTTGTTTTATATTTTGTTCCTATTTGATACGATGATGATGATTTTTCAGAGAGGAAGGGGGAAGGCGAAGGTTGCTCTCTCAAGGATATAAAAATGAGATTGATTTTTCAATTCTACAGCCAAATTTTGGCTGTAAAAAATGAATCGTCCAGTGATCAACAGGCGATTTTTCAAAAATCGATCCAATCCTTTAGTGATCATTAGATGGCAAGATAAGTAAGTGATAAACCAGGATTAAATGATACTAGATTACTGTTTTAAGAGGAATCCAGTGGGGATAACTTTATTGGATGATGAGATGACGATATTAAAATTTTATTTTTTAATATTTTACTCTATAAACTGGACCCAATTTTAGTTCTGGAAGTCTTTTGTCGGGATCTCCAAAAAAAAAAAAAAAAAAAAAGAAAAGAAAACTAACATATATATATCGCGAAACCTGATGAGATTTTAAAGAATCATTCTCTGTTGTAGATTTTTCCAGTTGTTGAAACAACAGGGTGATAAAACAAAATTAAATTGATTGGTGAAACTACACAGAAAAATAAAATTACTTTTTGTTTTTATACCTCTCTTTTATTGACTTTAAACCGACATCATATAAAATATACAAAAATAATAGTAATAATAATACATAAACTACATATAGATTGTATAAAAAAGGAAGTCTATATTATAACTAGGCGCTTTCCGAGATTTCCTTGTATGCACCGAGTGATCCGCTTGCTTTTACTATATGATGACGAAGAGTGCGTTCTTGTTGTTGTTGTCGAGTATCCGAGGATGACGATTGCTGTTGATGACCATATCCACCACCTCCAGGTGTCTTGATGACGATACGATCTCCCTTTTTGAAAGGTGCCGAATTCTTGCCAGAAAGATTCAAGATAGTAGGAGTTGCATCATCATCATTGTTCGTCTTTTTATTGCTACGTATCCATAAGTTCATTCCTGCCTGACCATTTTCACCTCCAGCTAATCCATAGGGTTGAAAAACACGTCGTTCAGATAATATTGAGACTTGAATACCTGATTCCAAAAATTCAATATCTCGGATCACACCATCACCACCTTTATATTTGCCTTGACCACCAGAGCCTATTTTTTTTTTTTTTTTTTTTTTTTGTTAATGATTAGATATAATAAATAGAGAAACATCTTACCTTTACGGATAGAGAATTCTCGTAACACAACGGGATATCGTTTTTCAAGGATTTCTGGATCAGTGATTCGAGTATTGGTCATATGCTAAATTTAATGGAAGAAAAATGAGTATAGAATAAACAGAATAGATTTATCGTAATCCTTATAATTTATCATTTTTCTTACCGTATGTACACCACTCTGACCATCCCAAGTTGGACCAGCACCACTACCACCAGCAATTGTTTCATAATAACCCCATCCAGGCAAAGCTTCACCGGTTTCTTCATTTCTACCACCTTTCCCAAATGTCAAATTGTTACAACAGCCTTGACTTGCAGCACAGGCACCAAATGTTTTGAGGACCACATCGCAGATACGTTGACTAGTCAATACATTGCCACCTACTACTGCACAGGATTCAGAAGGACTCAGAATGGAACTAGGAGGAATACGAATATCAATAGGCTCTAAACAACCAGAATTCAAAGGAATATTTTGATCCACTAGACATCGGATGCAATAAATGATAGCACTATGACAGACACTTTCAGGAGTGTTCGTGTTGCCATATACTTCAGGTCCTGTGCCATCAAAATCGAACACTGCACTGCCATCGTCTTCGTTGATAGTCACACTAAGCTTGATCACCGTCCCATCATCCATTGAATCTTGACCTTCCAAGCGACCTTGATGTTGTTTGGCTACTTGCTTCAATAGGTTTCGAACAGCTGATTCGGCATTGCGGCGGATATGTAACATATAAGCTTGTACTACTTCCAAAGAGTATTCGTCAATCAATCTTTCAACTAGTGTGATTCCTTTTTGATTGGCAGCTATTTGGGCCTTGAGATCTAAAAAATGGAATTGGGATGTTAGCGTCACAACTTGATCATTCCTCTCTTTGATGACAATTTTTTTTTTTTTTTTTTTTTTTGTAATACCAGATATATTGTCCTGTAAAAGCCGAGTACCCGAACAACCAGGATAAGAGCCAGGAATATCATATAAATGTTTCTTCACACCTTCTCCGTCAAAACGTCCACCAGATACAATTTTGAATGATTTAATAGCAGCACCTTCTTGATACAATTCCTTTGAATGAGGTGGCATAGATCCTAAAATAAGATGAGATACTTTCTTTCTTTTTGATCTGGTTTATCTATAATTAATGATTACCTGGTGAAATACCACCAATATCAGCATGATGACCACGAGAGGCAACAAAAAAGACAATTTTTCCTTGATGGAATACTGGAGTGATGATAGTAATATCTATTTTTTTTTTTTTAAAAAAAAACAAACAAACAAGAAATTCATATTAGTTTATTTCAAGATATGAAGCTCTGATTTGATTTACCTGGAAGATGAGAGCCACCAGCTGCAGGATGATTTGTCATGATTACATCACCTTCATGTAGATCATCCTTGTAATAGTTCATTTGATAAGTCACTGCATGACTAAGAGCACCCAAATGAACAGGAATATGAGGAGCATTAGCCACTAGTCCACCGTCTGCACCAAAAAGAGCGCAAGAGAAATCTGTGATAAAAGTTAGTTAGTCTATCCGTATTTCCATTTGAATTACTTTCTTTCTTATTATTAATATTTATTACCTAGTCGCTCCTTGATATTGGTACTAATGGATGTTTTTTGTAAAGTACGTCCCATTTGTTCCGCGATAGACATGAATCGATGAGAGAAGATAGAGAGTTGAATAGGTTCTAGTTTGGTAGTGACTTTCTTCTTTTCACCTTTGCCGACCGTGATAGTGATATGTTGCGAAGTAATCAAAGCTGAGCAAGAAGGTTCTATAACAACTGTAGCTGTGGCATCAATGATCATGGCTGGTCCTTCTACTTTTGATCCAGGTACCAAATTGGCTAACTTATATACAGGTACGTCATCCAAGCGACCAGTAGATTCAAAATAGACAGAAGCTTGACTCGATTGTTCCTTTTCAGCATCCACTATATGAAGTTGTTGATAACTGTTGATTTCTTTACCAGGAGTCAGATCTTCTTGATTCATTGTTTTCCCTATGCCACGTATACGAATATCGTCAACCACAATAGATCGATCAGTTAGAGAAAAACCAAATTCTTGCTTGTATAGTTGAACAAACGCTGTTTCGAAATCCCAGGATGGATCACCAGAAGAAGTTATTGGTTGAAGAGTCATCAATGCACAATCTGTTCCATCATATCGCAAATTCAAATAAACTTCAGTTTTTCGTTGAGATTCTTCAAATCCTTGTCGTTGTAATTCGTTGTTGCAAGATTTGACCAGATTCGCCACACGTTGTTGAAGGATAAGTAATGATGATTCTCCAAGAGTTTCAGCACAAGGTTCTTGCACTTCATGTACCACATCAGCCAGAGCCAAACCAAAAGCTGAGAGAATAGACGAATGTCGATAGAGAATGATCTTATTGATTCCTAAATTGCGAGCAATACCGCATGCTATACAAAAGAAGAAGCAAAAAAAAAAAAAAAAAAAAAAAAAAGAAGAATGGATTAAACTAGACTATTATACTATCATATGTTCTTACCATGTTGACCGCCAGCTCCACCGAAGACTGCTAAAGTGTGATTGCTTGTATCATGACCTTTTGCTTCTGTCAAAGCTCTTATGGGACGACACATTGTTTCGTTGGCTACCTTGATAAATCCATAAACTATTTCATCCAATGATTTGGTTTCACCTGTTTCTTGATTGATTTGTTTGGCCAGTTTATTGAACTTTTCTTGAACCACGTTGATATCTAATGATTCATTTTCATTAGGACCAAAGATCTTGGGGAAATAATCGGGTAATAGTCTTCCTAAGAATAAGTTTGCATCAGATACAGCCAAAGGACCTCCTTTACGATAGCAAGCAGGACCAGGATGAGCACCAGCACTCTAATTAATAATATTAAAACAGTTTTAATAAAAAAAAAAAGAAGAAAGATTACATTTGATTTTGTAGGAGAATGTGATTTACCTGAGGTCCAACAACAAACATGCCATTTTCAAAGAATAGCATAGAACCACCACCAGCAGCGACAGTATTAATATCTAGTTGAGGAGCTTGGATAGTAACACCAGCCGTAGTTGTTTCAAAAACATGTTCGTACATTCCATCATAGCGTGATACATCAGTACTAGTTCCACCCATGTCAAAACCAATCACTGGAGTGCGATCCAATTCTGATTCAAAACTTGTCAATGCATATCCTACAACACCACCAGCTGGACCAGATAAAATAGCACGAAAGCCTGAAAAGTGACTGACAGGGACTATTTATGATGTTAGATTGATGATATACATATTTTGTTTCTTTTAATAAACAACTATTACCTAAACCTCCATCACTTTGCATGAATTGAAGTTGAGTATTTCCATTTTCAAAACCATTATCGAATCCACCAGTAAATCCTTGAATATACTTTTGAATACAAGGTGTCAAGTATGCATCCGCAGTAGCAGAAGTACCACGGGGAACCATCTTGATCATAGGTATAACTTGATGAGATAAAGAGATATGAGTGAATCCCATTGATTTGGCTAAATCGCTAATTTGACGTTCATGTTCTATTTTATATATAAAGAAAATAATTAGACATCAGATTGTTTCTTAGTTTTTTTTTTTTTTTTTTTTTTTTTTTTTAAACCTTTGAGACTTACCAGGAAAGGTATATGAATGCATCAAACAGATAGCAATGCTTCTATAACCATCATTAAATAAACCTTGCAGTTGTTTCTTGACCTTGTCCATATCTAAATGGTGAACCAAACACAAAACGTAAGTTCTAAATTATGTAGTGATTATCTTCATTATTGTTACCTGGCTTTTGCAATATACGAATCCAGTCACCAGAAATACCTTGTACAACATGCGAATCTTCCTTTGATAGAGTTTGAGGGTCAATAGGCTCCGAGGTAGCGGCAGAATTGAGAAGAATTACTCTTTCAAAACCATGAAAACATGATTAAAGATATGATTTTATTAATCGATCGTGATTTATTTACCTTTCATCCACCTCTATAACATCTTGATAAAGTACATCAGGTTTGGTAACAGATAGATCAAAAATCTTAGGACGCGATTGATTTCCTAGCAGGATAATAAAAGTTTTAACCAATATAACAAGTAGGTGAATAAATAAGACTAACTTGTATTTTTAATGATACTTACCAATAGTCAATAAATCTTTAAAACCTTTTGTAATCAATAAAGCACAATGTTCACCTTTCCTTTCCAAGAGAGCATTCGTAGCTACAGTAGTACCCATTCGTACACTAGCTATAATAAATAAAATATCATTTTTTAGTTATCATACAATGACAATAATAATAATAAGGTTGTACTTACCAAGTAGGTCTGTAGGTACAGGTTGGTCACGAGGATATGATTTCTTAGTAGCTAGTTCAAGAATACGACGAATACCTTCAGTTGGAGCATCTTTGTAATTTGAAGGGTCTTCTGATAATAGTTTGATAACATACTCTTCATAGTCAGACTGTCCAGGAGTTCCACGAAAGCCAATACAATCAGTAAAGGTACCACCACGATCGATACATATCATAAGTTTTCCCTTTTCGTTTTGAATGGTAGTCATTTTGTCTGTATAGAGAGAAAAAAAAAAAAAAAAAAAAAAAAAGAGTAGAAAAGAGAACAAGGTTCACACCAAATCCTGAGAAAAAAAGAAGGTAAAATGCGATCGGTGTTACAAATCTCATAGAGACTAGTGGGACCTTGAACATCAACTGTATGAATAGTATTGAGGTATACAAATTGTTACTATCTGCTATCAATACTGTTAATAAAACCTATTCTCTTCTTTCTTTCTTCTTGTTTTTTTTTTTTTTTTTTTTTTTGTGAGTATTGTTGGGTTATAAGAGAAGTATCAAAACGTCATTTCTATCGAGATTGATTTCACGTCATATCACCAGGTATATATATATATATATATATAATATACGTGCATCATCATCATGCATACATCATCATTCATCATCTTGATACTGTGTATGAATGTAAAAGTACATAACTTAAAAAAAAACAAGAGGAACTGGTTTTCTTATTCTCATGCTTTCTCACCTTACTAAAAAAGATATCCGATAGATTGGATACTTATTTCATACTTCTGTAAGATGATAAGGAGTAAACTAAAGAAAGAAATAAAGTGTAATTTATGCATTCCAGGCACATGAAGGGTCATGGCGTTTTCTTTATTTAGATCAAATCTTTTCTCCTCATAAAAAAAAAAAAAACAAAAAGAATGATACCCTGGATCTATACTTCTAATGGGAGATAATCATCATCATGTGAGAATCCTATTCTACTCTCTACCTTTAGGTTCTTTGGTCGGCATAACTTGTCTACTAGGTTCTCCTCATTTTCAATTCAACTGGATCACTGATGATGATTCCTTCAATAAGATCCAGTATTATGGTACTGATTTGAGGAGATAAATATATATATTTTTTTTTTATATGTTGGCAAAAAATTTTAAAAACTTTCTTTGATTGGCCATAGCGTATCTAACCACCAAAAAGATGAGCTGAAATTAACTTTAGTCAATCACTGTAACTGGAGCGGTAACTGAAATTCTTTCAAGACTCAAAACAACAACAGCACCCTCATTGGCTTTTTTTTTTTCTTTTCGTTTTCTTTTCAGATTTTTTCTTTTTTTTTTTTTTTTTTTGAAAGCGCCAAAAAGATGCCTCGTCTTGAATTACTAGCAACTCTTGAAGGTAAAACTGATTTAAACAAAAAAAAAAAGGATGAACATGACAGATATAAGATTTCTAATTCAACTTAATGACTCCTTCTTTGTGTTATTTTATATTTTATATATATATTATAGGTCATCAAGATCGTGTCTGGCAAGCAGCTTGGCATCCCACTAAAACCATATTAGCAACTTGTTCTGGCGATAAATCGGTTCGACTATGGGCACCATCCTCACACAACGATTTCACGAAATGGCAATGCATCGATACTTTAGAAGGTGCTCATAAACGAACAATACGAAGTGTTGCTTGGTCACCAACAGGAAATGAAATGGCAACAGCAAGTTTCGATGCGACTACTGGTATATGGGAACACGATTCTCGTGAAAAGGATTGGGAATGCGTAGCGACTTTGGAAGGTCATGAAAATGAAATCAAATCGGTTGCTTGGTCTTCAACGGGTGCTTTACTGGCTACTTGTAGCAGGGATAAAAGTGTTTGGATTTGGGAAGGTACTGACTGATGGATTTTTTTTTTTATTTTTATGTTCTATGGTTGACACTTTTTTTTTATTTTTTTGTCCATAGTGGAATCAGATAATGATTTTGAATGTCTAAGTGTATTACAAGAACATACTCAAGATGTGAAAATGGTGGCATGGCATCCTAAACAAGAAATTCTAGCATCAGCAAGTTACGATGATACTATTAAGATTTGGAAAGAAGATGAAGATGATTGGTATTGTGCTGATACATTACAAGGACACACTTCTACTGTATGGTCGATAGATTTCAGTGAAGATGGGAATCAAATAGGTATGATTCGTACAATATATATATATATATATATATATATATATATATAAGTAGAAGGATTGAATGAATCTTTTTTTTTTTTATAGTATCTGGTTCGGATGATCAAACAATACGTATCTGGAAGATGTATGGACCCAATAACTCTGAAGGAATCGCTACACCTAATGGGGAAGCAGTTTGGAAAACTATTTGTACATTATCAGGGATGCATGAACGATGTGTTTATTCTGTATCTTGGTCCAAGGTCCATGGTCATATCGCCAGTGCAAGTGGTGATAATTCTATACGAGTATTTGCAAAGGATGAAGAAAATTTGGATATCAATGCACCTACCTGGTCATCGGTGGCTACTACGAAAGATGCTCATGGTGTTCATGATATCAATTGTGTGAGTTGGTTCCCTAATGAAACTCATGGTGATTGGCTTGCTTCCGTTGGTGATGATGGTTGTGTTCGTATTTGGCGTTTAATACAAGATCCATAGTCTTCATTTAATATATATATATATATATTTATATCTACATTGTTATATTGTCTTTTTTTTTTCTTTTCATTTGTCATTTTTTTTTTTACTTACCCTACTCTCTCTTGTATTTTTTTTTTATCATTCAATCATTCAATAAAAACAAAATAAAAACAAAATTAATTCATAGATATAAGTATTATTTATTTTTTTTAATTCGAAAAAGAAAAAAAAATATGATATATACAATATGTATGTAACCTATTTGGATGTTACAAGGGAGATTTATACACAAACTAAAGATAAAAACTAAAACTTAACTAACATCCTCCAAAGGTCGGTCGAGATCCATTTCGTTCAGTCCAAAGTTCATTTAACCAACAAGAGACTTCATTATCCTTTTTTTGTATCCAATCCAAATCTTTTTTCGAACCTTTGAAGATAGATTTTATTCTTGGAATAAATTTGTCAGGATGATAGCGTAATATTTCTTGTCGAATTTGTTTTGGGGTATGGTGAATCAAAAAGATACGGACATTATCTCTTGTAATAGGAGAACCTAATGTTGGCCATGGAATATCACGAAGGTCTGTCATTGTATTATTATTGTTGAGTTGTTGTATGAATGTATCCCATTGTAAAATATATTGTTTCCGATATTTTCTCAACTTTTGTGGTGTTAATTCTGGTCGAATACGTTTATGTCTTTTTAGTTGTTCCAAAAACTTTTCCAAAACCTGTTTCAATTTTTTGATTGATTCTTCCAATTTTTTCATTGATTCTTCCAATTTTCTCATTGATTCATTCAATTTTCTCATTGATGCTTCCAATTTTCTACTTGATTCTTCCATTTCTTCTTTTCGTTTCTCCCATGCTTCTTGCATATCTTTTCTTCTTTTCGCCCTTTCTTCTTTTTGAGCTAGTTTTTCAGCATGTTGTTTGCAGTACATACCTTGGTTGATATAGTTTGCATAAGCATGGTTTGATATATAGTGAGGAATATTATTTGTATCATAAGGTGATGAATAATGTTGACAATGTTTCTTTTTAGATTTTAGTTTTGGCATAAAAAAAGGAAAAAGAAAAAAAAATGACTGAGATAAAAAAAAAAAAAAAGTTCAAAAGATTTTTTAAAAATAGATTTTTTTTTTTTGACCGAGAAAATGAATAATTTCTAAAATTGAAAAAGAAATGATGATGATGATACATTTTCCCACTGTAAAAATCCCTGTTATGAATTATTTTATGTATGTATGTATGTATGATGATGATGATATATTTTGGCCGCGTGAAATACACGAGAATCGGAGTTCAGATGTCAAATAGTGAAAATGAGATCAGGAGAAAATAGGATTTTCTCATGGAAGATAATGAATGATAGGAGAAAGGGTAAAATGTCTTTCTCTCTTTTTTTTTTTTTTTTTTTTTTTAGGCGGGCTTTCGTTAAAAGAGTGTCATTTTTTTTTTTAAAAAAAAAAGGATGACCCTGCTTTATTGTTATTTTGCCACACACAACGACAACTTAAAAAGAGCGCGAAACTAGTTATAAAAAAAAAAGGAGAGAGAGAAAGAGAGAAAGAGAGAAAGGAGTGAAGAAAAAAAAAAAAAAAAAAAAAAAAACAAAAAAAAAAAAACAAAAAAAAAAAAACAAAAAAAAAAAAAACAAAAAGGTCACTTGGTAGTTTGCATTAGTAAAAAAATGACAGTGTTTAAAGTATAAGAAAAAAAAAAAAAAAAAACTTGAAATAGATACATTGAAATTGTTTAATTTCATCCTCCTTATTATCATCAAAAAAAAAAAAAAAAAGGTTTTCCCCCCTTTGTATTTGTTTGGTTTCTTTCTTTTTGTTCTCCCTTTTTTTTTCATGATCGGGATATCTATAGCCCTGCATTCTTAAGCCAGTATCACTAATCTTATTCCCAATTATCTGGTCACTTATCATTAATAATCTTGTTCTTCTTTTTTTTTTTTTTTCTTTATTCAATACATCATCTTGAATTTATAATTTTAAAATAATCCATTGATTTATTTCATTTCTTTCCTTTTTTTTTTCTTGTCATTTTTCTTCTTTTGGGACTTGTTGTGATTGCTGTCCTAACCCCTCTTTCCTATTGTCACGACGCCAAAGTTTGAAAAAAAAACATAAAAAAAAAAAAATAAAAATTCCAACCAGTTTTGCCTTTTTTTTCTCTCTCTCTCTCTCTTTCTTTCTTTCTTTCTTTTTTTTTTTATTCCATTTTTTTTTTCTTTCCCTCTCTCTCTATACTCTTCCATTTTTTTTTTTTTTGATATCCCGAGTTTCCTGTTTTTTATTTGATCATTGTTATTAATGAATTAGAACCTTTTGATTTATATATTCTAGTCATAGTACTTGATCAATCTACAAATAGAACAAAACGAAAGCGGTGGTAACGAGTTAACCTGCCAATCAATAGAAAAGATAAAAACGACCATCTTTTTTTTTTGTATATACTATTCAACAACTTCATCAAAACTTTTTTTTTATCATGACTCAACAACAAGAAATATTACAGTCTCAGGAAAGACGATTATCTGGTAGTCGTGAAGCGGTAAATAATAATAATAATAAATATATAGAAATAATGAAACTAAATAGATTTTTTTTTTAGATGGAACCTCTTTATGAACAATTACTACAACAAGCATTTCCCAATAGTCACTCTGCTGTTGAATTCTGTCGTCATGCGTGTGCGGAATTTGGTTTTACTGTTAAGCAAGAAGCTAGTGCCAACAGAGTAAGTAAAAAAAAAAAAAAAAAAAAAAAAGAAGATATGCAGCAATAGATGCATTATATCAAAAGGGAACTTACTCATTCTCCGCTTTTAATTTCTTTTTTTTAATTTTTTAATTTTTTTTTTTTTTTTTTTTTTTTTTTTTTTACTTTGATTAGAATATATATGTCTATTGTTCTCGTGAAGGACTTCCTGATTCTCAACGAAAACCGAAACCAACTCCTCAAAGAAAACGTCCTTCAAAACGTTGTGATTGTCGATGGCGCGAGTATTATCTGAAAATAATCAAGGCTTATGGGAATTTCGAAAATCTTCTAGTCCAACTGCTTATGAACATAATCATGAAATGATGGATCCAAAAGATATGGTCAAAACTTGGCCTGCTGAAGTCAATTCATTTATTATTCAACTCGCACGACAACGTATGCAAACTCACGAAATTCGAGATATCGTCAAACAGCGTTTTCCCGATATTTCTTGGAATGAACGACGTTTTTACAATCGACTCACCGAAGAACGGAAAAGGATTAGACAACGGGATGTAGTGGATCGTGTTCAACGTATCTTATTTTTATCATCCAAATTATGCTCTGTAGTCGCTGGAAATGATGATTGGTTTGTCAATGTGGAATCTGATTTGGGCCGAATGTTTGAACATTATTATCATCTTTCTCGTCTGTCTCCTGATGCTTTATCTTCTTTAGTGGACATCTCTCTAGATCAAATTACAATGGATTCCGATCAGCACCAACAATTCCTCATGGCAAGAGCAACAAGAAATTTACAACAATCTTCCTCATCAAATCCTTCTTCTTCTTCTGCTTTGTTACATCATCGCTCATCATTATCTTCTGATACATCATCATCAAGTTTGGTAAAAATGGAACTGGAAGAACCATCGGGTATGCCAACAAAGAAAAGGAAATCCATTCTACTGGATCCATCATCATCACCACCATCACAACAACAACCGAAAGGTACACATATGGTTTTCATTCCTTCATATACTTTATACGTTCGATCTCATCATTCACGTTCTATGTCCGAATCATCGTCAGCACAGCAACAACAACAACAACAACAACATCGGTTAACTTATGCAGAATCATCCACGTCACCTTCAGCCATGATGGATGTAACAAGTCCTCATCCTCAACAAACTTTATCTTTCAACAATACTCCATTTTATTCTTTAGCCTCTCCAACTTCATCTTCTACCTCATCTGTCACTTCTACTTTTCAACAACAACAACAACGAATACCTTCCTCTTCCTCAATCACTGGTTCATCCCATACTAATCAACAACAACAACAACTTCCATCTTCTACTACTTGCAATACATCGATGACCACTACACCCAGTACATTTCATACTGCATCACCTTCTGATTCTGGACATCAACAATTTTATATGTCAACCTCTTACAATACTCACTCACATCATCATCACTTTGGAAGTGGCAACAATAATGGAATGCAATTACAACAAGCAGCACAAGTTTATTCTATGCAACCATATAATCAGCAATACACAAATAACAATAATTCCACTAACGTCAATCCTGCAGAGATCTCTTTTTTGGATCAAGCCTCTCTGATGACAGCAACAAATTCAACATCTCCACCATCCAGTACAACGACAACAACAACTGATGCTGCTACAAATCAACATAGTACGGATCGAAGACAACCCGAAGTGTATAGATCAATGATGGATATCTCTTCACAACAGCAAAGAGGATCAGATATACGGCATCCACATGATTCAAGATCTACCATGTCACAAAGTTCTGCTCATCCTTTATTCATGTATCCTCCTATTCATGGATCATCCAACAATGGAACCACTACTGGTGATGCCAGCGATCTTCTTCCCAATGCCATCCTTCAAGCTCCTCCTACTCCTTCGACTACTTACCATCAAGCTCGTCAATCAACAGTACAACAACAAGAAAATAGGCATCAAGATCATCAGCAACAACAGAAGCATGAAAGATCAAATGTGGTAAATGAAATGGTAATAGATGGGTCTTCACTTTAATGGTATCCTGAATATCAACATCAGTATGGTAGAATCTCTCAAGACAATAACAAAACAACGAAATCAGCATCAAATTACAACAGCAAATCAAAAAGCATCCACAAAAAAAAAAAAAATAGTATATAGCTTACTATAGTTTATAGTTTATTATATCATCCTTCTTATTTCACATCTATATATATATATATTGTTATCATGGTTTATCATATTTCTCCATTATTCCTATTATCATTATCACTATCATTACTCTCATTATTATTATATCATTATTATTATATCATTATTATTATATCATTATTATTATATCATTATTATTATATCATTATTATTATTATATCATTATTCTTCCCAATTAGTTTATATATTAGTAGATCTTTCTCTTGTACAATTTAGTTTTACTCTTCTTGGCTCTCCTTTACGTTTCTCATCTTTGAAAAACAAATATATATATATTATATACAAAATAAACTTCGATAAGTTCTTTTTATCGTCATACCATAATAGAATCATATACATTTCCCCTTGTCATTTGACTTTTTTTTTTTTTTTTTTTTTTTTTTTTTTACCTGCATATGCTGTCCATGATACCCACCTCCTTTTTTTTTTTTTTTTTTTTTTTTTTTTTTTTTTTTACATGAGAACCCTAGAAGCGCACTATCATCATCATCGCGTCGGGATTACGCCCAGGTAAACAATGGATCGCATCTGGTGCCATCTCCTCTTAATCATGACCTTGACATATCAGTTTCCTTCGCTCCCCCCATCAATAGCATACCTTCCAGATCAACCCCCTTTTTTTTCTTCCATATATATATATTTTTTTTATATTCCTAACAATGTGAAGTTTCCTTATGAAATATGAGTAATAAAAATATCTTTTCATTGTTATCCCAGTATTATGACAAATAAATCCAAAACCAGAAAGATCAACCAAATATTAAAAATACCACAACATGATCATCGTATTTTATTGCGACAAAATAAATTGAACTAAAACTACAACAAAAAAAAAAAAAAAACCAAACAAAAGAATGAAAATTAAAGGAAAAAAAAAGTGAATAAAGGGTAAAAGACAAATTGTCTCTGTTAAAGAATATGATGAAAAATAATAATAGTAAAACAACGTAAAAAAAGAAAACAAAAAACAAAGAGGAGATAAAGGAAAATGAAGAAATAGAAAAGAAAAGAATGGGAGAGTAATAAAAGAAATACAAATTCTACTTGTAGATCATCGTAAGAAATACAAAGTATAGAATATAGATACAAAAGTAAAGTGAATAGATAAAATAAAATAAAATAAGAAAAAAGAGAAAAGGGAAGAAAAGAAAAATGAAAGGAAGGGGGATAGTGATACTAGATACTAATAATAAATAATAAATATAATAATAATAATGATAATAATAGTGATAGTAATAAATAATCAATCAATTTAATAATATCAATTGATGTATATAAAAAAAAGTAGTATAGTTCAAGCGGTATTCATTCTATAAAAAAACATAAAACCATTAGTAAAGAAACATCATCCTATTTTTTTTTTTTTGCATTACTTACTGAGATGTGACCCATCTAAAATGGGAAAATAAAGTGATTCTTGGAACTAGTGGTAGGATCAGATTTTGCAGCAGTCGATGATTTGTCACTTGAACCAGAATCTTGGGTAGGTGTGGCCTTGTCCGTAGGTGTAGCTTTGTCAGTAGGTGTCGCTTTTTCGGAAGTCTTGTCGGTCCCAGATCCAGTAGGCAATGCTGTGGGCAATGCTGTGGGTAAAATAGAAAGGTTCGCGGCAGATGATAATGATGATGATAATCCCGAAATAGTACTGTTAGCAGAAGAGGTATTGTTGAGTTTTGGACCAAGAGGTAAGTTCAAGATTCCTAGATCCACATCGAGTTCAGTAGGAACATGATCTTGGTAGTAATAGAAAGCAGCATTAAAACCATCCGAGCCACCAACCGTTGTAGTGATGTTTTGTTGCATGTTCATACTCTTGTCAGAAGCCAATACTACTTCAATCAATTGTTCCAAATTTGCATCCATCGTCACATCCCATTGATCACACGTTGTTTGGCCACCAGCAGGAACATTACAAGGTACAGGAATAGAATCAACGTGACCAACCTTGAATTGTCCAGATTTTCCAGGGAAATACACTTCAGCCTTGAGTCCAGTAAGAGAATAAGATGTGTCAAGGGGATTTCGAAGCGTCGTCACAGCTTTAGCCTTTTTAGCAAATAGATCAGCGATAGTGACAATCACTTTGACACCTACAATAAGATTTGCTTGAATACCACTCATCGTTGTCGCCAAATTTACAGTTTCGAAAGCTTGTTGAAGAGGTTCAATCTTGGTAGAGGATGAGGTACCAAGAATAGTCAATGGTACCTTGGCATTAGTAAGATAATCAGAGAAGATTTGTCCAACGGCTTGAGCAGGACCAGCAAGATGGAATGGAGCATCGTATTGATTAACACCAGGCTTGATTACAGTATTGGTGATAAACACTTGTCCTACCACGTTTCCACTAGTATCCTTGGCAGAGAAGTTGATATCCCCAACAGTAATTGTGATTTGAGATGGATTGGTGAAAGACACCGTAGTTTGGACAAGCAGATAATCTTTGGTGCCCCCAGTAATAGCAAGTTTGAGAATATCAGTCTTTCCACCGAAGTTTCCAAGTCCTAAAAAGAAAAAAAAAAGTAAATGTTGGTTGATAGTGAGTATCATGTAGCTAAATCCATACATGCATATATTCCAAATAATAATAATAATAATAATAATAATAATAATAATAATAATAATAATAATAATAATAATAATAATAATAATAAAAAAAAAAAAAACTTACCAGCCATACTAGTAGTAACATCAAAACCAATACCGTTGAGTTGAAGGTTACCCACAGCAGTTTGAGTGAGAGCATTGGAGGTACCAGAAAGACCAAAGGAGGAATTAGAAGATTTGGTAAGAGCTGCCAAGAAACCAGAAAACAAAGTGTGATCACTGACCTTGAAGGGAATATTTTCAAATTGAGTCTTCACCACTTCGCTTGCATCAGTAGTTGCTTGTTCGGTAGGTATAGAAAGATGAGCCATCTTTTGACCAGCTGCTTGGGCATCTACTTCCATACTCAATTGACTAACACCGAGAGGGAAACCGAATGGATTCTTGAGTTGAGCGCGGACATCAGTAGAACTTGCAGGTGGAGCATAAGGATCCTTGGTGAAGTCCAATTGCATATTTTCCATGGTGATCGAAGGAATCAAAACAGGTTTTTCAGACGGACCAGGCAAAATCACATTATCAATTTCGAGACTTTTGAATGCTTGAGTGAGCCAACTAACTTGACCAGTAGGACCACTTGCAGAATCACCTTTCACAGACAAAACAGAATTTTTGGCATTCAAATAGTTTTCAAATACTTCGGTAACCAAATCCAATCCATGTTGAGAGTTTTGAGGTATCATACGACCCTTCATTTGGACGCTTGAAGAACCAGCTGGAGCAAAATTACCAGGGGAAGCAGCAAGAGGACCAATCATGACATCTTGGTAATAACTGTTGAAAGCCACAGTGTTAAGAGAGAAACCGACTTGAGAAGGATTGACAATTGTAGTATTAGCAATAAGAGTAATACCACCAGCAGGATCATTGGCAGGAAGATTGAAAGAATTGATTGTAACAGCACCCTTGAATCCATTAGCACCTTTGAGCGTCACGAATTTTTCCATCTTGATTCCAGTAAATGTAAAACCGAGAGCAGTAACAGATACATCATTCGACACAATATCCCAAATAAATTCTTCATTGTTGATCATATACGCGGCGAATTGTTCCATAGCATCTTGATCAGTAATCACAAAGTTGGAAGGGAGATCAAATTGAGCACCTTGATCAGCAATGGCTTGAATAGCAGGCATAGTAGCAGTACCAAGAGTTTTTCCTTGCCATCTAATAGTCAACGGAGTAGGGAAATTGATTGTAGCAGCCATAGGACCAGTTTTCGTAATGGAACCTTTCATTTGTACCTTTGCATTGGTATTGGTAGGATCAGATAAAATCAGAGTATCAAAGCCAAGTACGGCACCATTGACGATTTGTTGTACAATGGGTTGACCAACAATAGGAATCAGACGAGTCACTGTATCATCAGAATGAATTTGAACACCATTTTGAGAGAAAGATAAGACATCAACATAATCACCAACTTGAAGAGTAGATTCCAGATTGAGATCGGTCTTGAGAGCAGTCATAGCTTGCATCACATAACTTGAGATATTGAATCCATTAAAGAGGGCAGCAGTAGGAGCAACATCTTCTTGACCTTGAATATGAAAACCACCCATACCGAGCAATGCGTCCAAAGCCTTGGTATCCAAATGAGCATCAACAGCAAGATCACGCATCAATAAAGCAACAGCAGCAGGTTCCAAATTCATTTGCATATTCAATTGAGGAGATACAGCAGTTGCATGACCATCAATAACGAAAGGATTGTTACTGATATCTTGATCGATGTTTCCAACAGGCATACCTTTATAAGTAGCAGCAGATTTGACCTTTGTGATAGCAAGACCAGCTGTGAAAGGATTGGCAATAGATACAGCAACATTGACGAAACTTGTTTGAATAGTATTTGGTAAGACAGTCAAAGCAGCACTTTGGATCAAAGGAGCCTTGAGACCAGGAAGAGTAGTATCGATCTTGATAGCACTTAGAGCACTGGCCAATGAAGCAATAGCAGTTGAACCATCAAATCCACCAATAGAAGCAGTGCTGTTCTTACCCATGACAAATGAAGTGAGCATACCTTGACCATCTTGAGAGGATTTGGGATCAAAGTTTGCTTTGGCAATCACAGTATTATCACCACGTTGAAGAGTCAAATTGGCTAAAGTAACAGTACCAACTTGTGTAGATCCAGCAAACATGGCAAAAGTAACATCACCCACAGACATACTGAAATCAGAAGGATTACCCATAGTAACACCAATATTGAGTTGAAGAGCTTGTTGAGTACCACCAGTCATATCCACACTATTGATCACCGTAGGAGTACTATTCAAAAATTGAAGACCATGAAGAGAAGTAGGAACAGAGAAAGTAATACCACCAAGAGTAATGTCACCGATAGGAGTTTGAGTTTTGGTTGTAGCCATACCAGAAACACCAAAGGTATATAGATTGGAAGCAGTCAAATCATAAGTATAAGAATTGAAGGCATCATTTTTTCCAGGAAGAGCAGCAAGAGTAGCTTGATTGATAGGGAACTGAAGTTTGCCAGCAGCTTGATTGCTTTGAGAAGGTACCCAAGGAACAGCTAATTCAGAAAAGTTGCCAGTTGAATTTGTGTTCATTGTAATGTTTTGAGTCACATCAGTAATGTTGAGAGTAAAACCAAATGGAATGCTAAAGTCAGCCACAACGTTGGGAGCAGAGACAGTAGGAGCATAAGGATTGTTAGCATCAAACTTGAGATCAAGGTAACCCATACTAACAGCATTGATAATCTTCAAAGGACCACCAGCGTTTGAAAGACCAACGTTGAGTTGAACAGATTTGAAAGCATCAGATAACCAGTTGATTGTAGTTTGACCATCAGGAGCAGCGGAGATACCAACGGCAGACGTTTGAGCAGTACCACCACTAACATAGGTAGAGAACATGACACCTACTTTTTCCAAATCAGCAGGGTTGGAAAGAGGTTTGATAGAACCTTTGAGAGGAATAGAATTGTCACCTTTGGCAAGAGTCACGTTCGTAGCAGAAACAGTACCGAGATTGACACCTTGATAACCAATTTGAAGTTGAATTGTACCAAGTTGAATACCAACAGGAGAAGGACTAACCAAAACAGTACCAAGTTCAACGAGAATACCACCAGTAGGATCATTTGCAGGTAATTGGAAGTTTTTGATTGTGACATCCTTGAAACCACCCATACCTAAGGGGGATGATCATAGAGTGAGAATTTCATACAGTAGGGAATAATAATAATAATAATAATAAAAAAAAAAAAAAAAAAAAAAAAAGGAAAGAGAGAGGAAGGACAAAAAAAAAAAAAGGAAATAGTTAGTGTGACATAATTTCAAGCCCGCCACGCCCAAAATGACCTATGAATGGGAATATCATGCTCAAAAAAACACACCAATGTACCACATATAAGATCTGAGAAATCAGAAGTATCTTTTACACAACCAAAAAAAAAAAAAAAAAAAAAAGGAAAAAAAAAAAACAAAAAGAAAAAAAAAGACTTACCAGGAATGGATACAGTCTTGTCCAAAGTAGCCGTAGCAGTTCTATAGTTAAAAAAAAAAAAGTAGACATTGGAAGTTAGTAAATGTAACACAAAATAAAAAAAAAAAAAACTAAAAATATTTCAAATCGTGGGGAAATCGAGAATCATCTATATTACCTTGACAAAGCAGTGACATCACAGCTACCTTTCAAATTCCAATTAAAAGAATCCATAGCCAACATATCCTTGGAGAAAGAAGCAAAATAATTTGGATCTTGAATCAAAAAAGGAGTTTGAGCATTCAATGCACCATGACCGCCACCAATACTAGTGTTGGGTAAAGTGATGTTTCCAAGTAAAGTACCATTGTAATAAACCAAAATAGGATTGTGGAAAACAATGTCAGCACTAAAGGGACCAGTATTTTTGAGAGTACTTTGCATGTTCATATAAAAGGTCTTTTGGATGTCATAATCACGCTTGGTAGATTGTTGATTTTGAGGTTGGGAAAAAGTAATATCAGCACCATTGACATCAATACCAGCTTGATTCATAAGAGATTGTACAATCATAGGGAAGAAGACAAAGACGATCAAACAAACCACGACAACGATAGCAATAGCTGAAATGATTGAGCAGATGATCCAATATTTCTTGTTTTTGTAGAATTTCTTTTTAGGTGGTGGTGGTGGTTTTTCCGAATATTCTTCCATCAAGTCGTCTTCGATACTACGTTCGCGAGCATTGTGATAATATTCATCCTGAGCGTTGATAGCGAGTGCATCAGAATCATGATGATCTTGTGCTGCTGACATCAGAGTAAATAAAAAAAAAGTGTTTTCTTCTGAGGGTAAATAAATAAAAGAGTGGAGAAATATATATATATAAAAAGAAGGAATGGGGGGTATTGATCAACTGACTTGACGCTTTGTTGTGATGTCAAAAGGGTCTACGTTTCTTTCAAAAAAAAAAAGAAAAGTTGTCAATATCAAAAAAGGGAAAAGATTATATAAAAATATAAATAAAAGAAAAAGAAAAAAAATAAAAGTAAAGAGATGAAACAAAAAATTTTTGTCCCTTTCTTCTACTTTTATAATCATCGGAACTCCGCTTTTTTCTCATATTAATCAAAAAAATGGCATGGTTTAACAGGCAGTAATCACTTCTTATTGGAAAATAATCAAACGCCTTACTGAGACAATTATCACGGGTGTAACAGAATGTGAAATACCCACATCACACTTTAGATGAAAATAATAATAGTCTTGCCTTGCTTTCCCCCACTTACTGTAGCTGTCAATAACAAAGTCTTTCTTTACGTTACTACTTAGTATCATAGTTCACTAGATATTTATCCTTTCGTTTAACCGCATCACATATATTAACTAACAGCACGGTGATTTACTGTAGCCGATGATGATGATAAGTGAAGTGATGGTGATGATTAAGTGGTAATGGTGATGATGACGATGATGATGATTAAGTGATAATGATGATGATGATGAAGATAGTGATCGATGGCGAATAAATTTCCAATGAGAATGATCTATTGTGCATTCATCCAGCAGAAAATTTTGCTTTCATGACATCAAAACACTATGATTTACTTGTGAATTCATTGATTCATGTGTTACTTTATTAGAGACAAATATAGCAACATCAGTATTCTTCTTTATAAAAAAAAAAAAGGCAAATCATGTACCTGAACATCTTTTATTCCCCCCTGCCCTTGAGAAATCGTCGTGAGTAAAAATAAAATGGAAAAGCAATAGTTACATCCGCTACGTAAATGATTGTACGACCTGATTGAAAAGGCTGCATTATGATCACAATTGAAACTACGCCATGACTTCCATGTTGGGGATAAGTTTAGGAGGGCTAGAAGAGATGTGGAGTTGAATCAATGAGTCACAAGGTCGCACGGACCTTCTAATTTGGACCACAAAACTAACAACAGTTGTTTAGATCTATATTTATCATCATCACCCATTTTTTAACTACTTTGAGACAGTATCATTTGAGGTGACCTGCAGATAGAATAAAACTAATGTGATGATTTCTATGATAATGATGTCTGAGGAAGATATGACATTTCAAAGGTCTTAACAATAAAAAAAAAAAAGAAAAATAAAAAAAGGTATCAAATGACTTGAACATGTAATAATACTTTTCGATCATATAATAAGAATACTATTTTATTTTTTTTTTCTATTAAAACCATCTAAATCATATTACTGGATCATTGACATTTGACTTTTTTTTTTTGTGAATAAGAAGATACTATAAAAAAAAAAAGGTAAAACCAAGACGATATGTTCTTTATTGTGATAAAAGAAAAAGTAAAATCCATAACTAGCTACACTGATGCGACTAAACCAATACTATATAAGATTCTTGAACCTAAATTGATGTACGTCTTGCTTTTGTATACGTCGTTTGGTTCCACTAAAAAAAAAAAAAAAAAGGTCGTTTAGTCCCATTCTTCCAAGATGATATACTGGCACAAGAATCACAAAACTTGTCACTATCGATTACCTAGAATTATTTCAAGTTGTAAATCAGAGTAAGTTTGATCTATTCGGTGTCACCAAGCTATTGTTCCATTTCTCTTCTAAGTTGGATATCATTTTTTTTTCCCCCAAGCAATCCCTTTTCTTTTTTATTCTATACTATTTCTAGTCATACTTAATTTCTTCCAAAAACATAGTTCTCTGAATGACCTAATTATCCTTTCCTTGATAAGTTTCAACTATTTGATTGAGTGATTGGAGGTCTTCATATTTTCCAATAAGTATATATTAAATGGAAGGATCGACAACTACTAATGTATATTATATAAGTTTACAATACTATTATTAAAAAAGGTAAACAATAAATTCACTTACTAAATAAAAAGTTCAATTGGAGATAAAACTGAAGAAGAAACAAAAAAAAAAAAAAAAAAAAAAAGAAAAAGGAAGGGAAGAAAAGAATCCCCTTCAATCTAAACCTTTTTTTTTTTATGATTCCGACATCTCCCAGTCCAAGTTTGACATGAACGTCAGACGACGAAGAAGGAAGGAAATAGGATTTGATTTCGTACACCTCAATGTTTATTCATAACTGGAAATCCATGTGAGTTACCCATCATCCACATTTGACATAATGTTAAGTCTTCAATATAGATCCTTCATCTTTTTTTTTTTAATACTCTAATTATCCATTTATTTCACCATTGTTTTTGTATCAAATTATATATATGTGTTAACCCTGTTGTTCAGCGAAGTCACTTAATCAAAAAAGATCTAGTAACAATTTAGAATGTAGAAGGATTCTGTGCATTCGTGGCTCTTAAGCAAGGTGTGTAATCGGAGATACAACGTGATTTACCCAAATGTTCCTTCAAGAGATCGATTGAAAAAGGGAATAAGCATGCACAAAAGAGAGTGTTATTTTTAATCTATGGTAATACACATCAAGAAATGGCTCTGTTAAATGTCTAATAATCATCAGCTGAGCAACAGGAGAAGACCATGACGAAGTCTGTTAAAAAGAAAAAAAAAAGGTTGTGCTTGTTTTTCTATGTGCCCATAGATTAAAAAAAGAAAGTCATCATACGCTCACATCATCATCCATCGTCCATCATCCATCATCTATCGTACATCGTCATGATTTTTAATTCTATCTCTAACATCAATATCACTACTACAAGAATACAAAGTTTCCTTCAGTGAAAATGGAGTAGACAGATGAAAACATTGAACTCTATACAAATGAAACTCAGTTACAAGGTGTTCGATTACCTGATATAGAACGAATGATCTCTCTGATACAGTTGACCCCGCAAATACCTTAAAATAGTGACAGAAAAAAGAGATGATTGGTACACAATATCCATCCTATACTTACCAATGAGAGAGGATAAGGCAAAAAAAAGAAAGAGGTCTAGCTATGGGACTTTGTTAAAAGTAGAGAATAGATAGCACAATCAGGTGGAAAAGAAATAAGATTAAAGAAGTTTTTTTTTTTTTAAGGTAATCATCCAAAATAAATAACGAATGAAAACGTTAAACTTCATGGGAAAAAAAAAAAGAATAGAAACTGATTCCAGCAATACAATCTCAATTAGGTAACTTTTTTTTTTTTTTTTTTTTTTTTTTAGTCGAGACATTAAACTCTATAATCCCATAGACATAGTATTAAATAGTATTAAAGTACTACAAATGTTTCGCAAAAGAAGAGGATCGAAGAAAATTAGGAGCTCCTAGTCTGATAGTCAAGCAAAAAAAAAAAAAAAAAAAGATAAATCATATCCAAATGGAGTTATAGATGATTGATTTTCTAAAACATATAAGAATAAGAAAAAAAAAAAAACGGATGTCTTTCTTCTTGTAAGAAAAGCCTATGAGTGGAATTGTAGCAGAGTCAAATTTGTAGAGAAATTTTCTCACGAATGGTACACAGATAGCATGACAATATTCCTCTGATGATGACAATAATATTCTAACCATTCTAATGCTAAAACAAAAGTACAATCCTGATTTTCGGTAAAGAAATCATGCTTCAGTATAATAAATGATGATCATCTGATGTGGTTTGAACTAAAGGCAACCAACTTCCAGTTACACATGCCATTCTTGGGAAGCAAAATATATAAAGTAATCAACATTACTGTCTTTTAAATAGAGCATTCAACAAATCTTGACTAGAATGATTATGGCTAGTTAGTACAATGTCTTGTATGAAAATGATTTATATGAAAATAATTTTTTATGATGATTTGTATGAAGCCTATAGTTTTAAGAGGATGGATGAAGGGATGAATTCTTTTTTTTTTTTTTTTGTTTAAAGCATGAAATTATGCGCTCCTTGGTTATCTCCGGAACAAATCCTTATACTTGTTACAAACCCAACATCTATCTCTTCTCGCTTATTTAATATTTTCAACTAATAGATCGAAGATGGATTAAGATGTTCGTAAATTAGTATTTGTTAGTATGGGGCGGATTTTAAATTGTGATGAGTGAAAAGGCAAAAGGTACACACCTCACTTTGGGAACTAATTCTCTTTTTTTTTTTTTTCTTTTTTTTTTTTTTATTTTTTTCTCCCTTGAACATCATTCTCGCACTTTATCATCATCATACATATCATATTGTCCGTTTAGTTTTATATATCTGTAGATAATCATATCACCATGGTTTATGGATATAGCGACACCTCATCATCTGGTTATTCCAACAATACCGCCGATAGTGAACAACAACTACGTGTAAAGGCCCTTCGTAAAGCCATTCGTGAACAACACATACTTCTTGCAGCAGCTAAAGATGATTCATTTATTGGTGGTCAAAGTGTCGATATATTGAAGGATCGTATACGAGGGATTTGTCGTCAACTGGAGGAAGAAAAGTCTAAAACATTATTATCTGGTAGATATGGACATGATACTCATCAGTGGTGGTCTCGGTATCAAAACAATGCAAGGCAACTAGAAGATTTATCACGACAGCGGAAATCTCTTGTGAAAGAAATGGATTATCTGATCAATGTTAGTATCAAGGATTTGAAGACAAAGCTGACAGATGAAATTAATAGGTGGGTTCACACTCAAATTGACTACAACAAAGCTCATTTACAACATTCATCATCATCTGCAACTCTCAGCACAACACATTTGGATACATCACTTTCCGAATCAGATCGTATTCGTGCAAAAGCTCAAGCCATGGTGAATGCTCGACTCAATCGCTCGCGCAGTCATACCCATCTTCATGATGAAGCTCAGCGTGTGGACCGTTATCAACAGGCAATTCATGATCATATGAATCTTATCGATACCCAAATATCTAATTACCAGCGCGACATGGATCGAATTCTTCAAGATAATTTATCAATATTGGAACAGATTGAGGATGATTCTGAACACAATCTTCGACAACGACAAATGTTTGAAAAAGGGATGTTTGTATGTGATGAATTGGCTTCTTTTATCGACACTTTACCGACCTGCCGCAACAATGATATGACAACAACCAGCAACAAAAGCAACAATTACTCATACTTTTCAGCAGCTCCTACAGCAAATCGACGAGCATCCTATCGAAGATCTCTTTTGACACCTTTATCGCCATCCTCATTGGAAAACGAAGCACCACCACCAGTACCTACAACCGAAAGACCTGATTCACCTCGATCCAGTGCTGATATCAAGGCAGAAGCTCATCGACGCATAGAACAACGAAGAAAACTATTTCTACCAAAGCAACAACATGATATTATTGACAATAGTTCATCGGCAAAGAAATTAACTTTGGTATCCACAACAAAAGCTCCGGAAGTTGACCCAGATGAAAAGGCGGCACAAGAGCGATTGCGACAGGCTGAAATGGAGGCACGTCAACATTTGGAAATGATGCGAGAAAAACGAGATCAAGCACGACAAGAAGCAAGGGCAGCGGAAGAAAAGCGGAAACTGGCAGCGATCGAGGCAGCGAAGAAGGCAGAAGAAGAAATGATGGAAGAAAAGCGACGACGGGAAAAAGAAGAAGAAGATCGCAAGGAACTGGCACGGAAGGAAGCAGAACAATTGGCCGAAGAGCAGCGAAAACGAGATGAAGAAGTAAGACTTGAACGGGAACGTAAGGAAGCTGAAGAACAAGCAAAGGAAAAGATAGAAGACGAAGCACGACAACGCAAAGCTCGATTGGCAGCTCAACAAGCAGCGAAGGAAAAACGACGATTACGTGAAGAACAAGAATCAAGGGAACGCGAAGAGAAATTAGCTAGGGAAGCTGAAGAAAAGAAACGTCGAAATCCATGGAAGCATTTGGAAATTGAAAAACAACAACAGCAAGAGCAACAAGTAATCAATGAATCACAAGTTCAAGATAATACGCCTTCGGTGGTTTTACAACAAGCTCCATCCTCAACGATACCTACTCCGGATTCATTACCATCGGTCTCTTCTCCTTTACCAAATCATAGTGAAGCAACTGCGGGTACAAGTGGCTATGGCGTGGATATGGATGATGAAGTGGATTTCAGTTCAAGTAAGTCAAGAATCATTTTCTATTATTATAATCACTTTTAATTTACTTACTAATCGCTTTATTATTATTATTTTTTTTATTTATATGTCCTATCTACTATTAGCTTTCCGTGCAAAAGCTCTCTATGCTTATCAAGGTGTACGCGAAGATGACTTGACACTTGTCGAAGATGAAATTATCAAGGCTCATCCATCCAAAGATAAGAATAGTGATTGGTGGTATGGATCAAGTTTATCTACAAATGCTGTTGGCTTCTTCCCACGAACCTATGTTGAAATCATAGAAAAAGGTAAAAAAAAAAAAAAAAAAAAAAAAAAAGATCAATAGGGTATACATGAATGGAAATAATATAACAAAGTACTAACTTTCTCTTCTTTCCTGTTCAATATGCAATTTGCTCGTCAATCAACAGCTTTCCACGTACAAACTCTTTATGAATTCCAAAAAACTCGTATGGATGACCTTGGCTTTGGTGAAAATGAAATTTTAGTAGTACAACCCTTTCAAGATGAAAATGGTGACTGGTGGTATGGAACCAATGAAGAAACTGGGGAATCAGGTTATTTTCCAAAGACATATGTGGAAGTTGTTGAAACAGGTACATACATATATATAGGCAGTAATTTAGAGTGGATTGTATAAGAAAAGATCAATACTCAACTTTTTCAAATTATATAGATCTCCCTTCAGCATCTGTATCTACTGAACCAAGTCCTATCCATCCATCAATATCAACTTCTTCGATATCCTGGCAACAAAAATCAACAAACACATTAGCTGTTCCTGAAGAACAAGTTTCCCGTGGATTGTCAGCACCAAGTACGCCTGTCATGAAGAAAACCACTTTGGATGTCAACAAACAGGATGTCAATCGACGACGACGTGCAGCAAGCAATGCCAGTCCTAGTAGCAGCATCAATGTTGGAACGTCAAATTTACAAATACCATCGGAACAACAACCACATATATTGCGACCGGAAAGTCCTATTGTTGTAAGCTGGGCAAGTACTATGGATGATATTGAATTACAATCAATACCTTTGGAAGAACGTAGTCGTCAAGAAGCTATCTTTGAATTGATTACGACTGAACGATCTTATCTTCGTGATCTACAGATGATTGTGAATGTAAGTTGCATCACCAAAAAAAAAAAAAAAAAAAAAAAAAAAGAGTAACGCATGGAGACTCATAATTCGACTTTTTTTAAATTGTGTTTCTCATTAGTTATTCTACGTGGATTCTAGCAAATATCTTCAACCTGCTGAACAGGATGTTGTGTTCTCCAATATTGATGATCTTTTGTTATGCAACACGGCCTTTTACAGTGATTTGGAAACGAGACAAAGAGAATGTGCCAATGTCGTGGATTGTGTTGGAGATGTATTTTTACAACATGTAGGTCAATATATTTATACAAAGAACATTTATTAATAATCGTATCATTTTTATTTATTTAGGCTGAAAGTTTGAAATGTTATTCCACTTTTTGTCGCAATCAATCTTTTGCGAGCAGGCTCTTGCAAAAGAAACGAGAAGAAGACCAATGGTTTGAAGTGTTTTTGAAAGTAAGCTCAAATGAAAAACAAAAAAAAAAAAAAAAAAAAAAAAAAGAGAAGCATATTGAATGGGAAAAAGGCCATGATCTTATTCTTTCTTTTCTTTTAGACTGCACAGACGCGACCTGAGTGTCGATCTTTGGATTTATCTCACTTTTTACTCCAACCAGTCCAAAGGATCACTCGATATCCGTTACTTCTTCGTCAGGTAACATAATAAACAGTCAATATCTCAAGTCACTATATCCTAACTTTTACTTTGACGATACCTATAGATTCTCAAGTCTACACCGAAACGACACCCTGATTATGGTTTGGTCAAGTCTGCACTGTCTAAAGCATCCAAAGTATTGGATGATGTCAATGAAGAAACTCGACGATTTGAAAACCATCAAAAGATGGGTGAACTTGGAAGAATTTTGGATATGGAAGGATTTGGTGTAAGTTGCAAAGAAGTAAAAATAAAAAAAGGTTAATCTTTTTTTTTTTTTTATTTTAGAGATTGGATATTCGTGGTCGAGAATTTGTTATGGATGGTGTTCTCTACAAAGCAAAAAGTGGAAGAAAACTTCAAGGATATCTGTTCAATGACATGTTCTTATTGGTGGAACCATTGAAGAGTCTTAGTCCAAAAGGATACCTCTATTCATTATACCGTGAGGTAAAATAATCAAAAAAAAGCTCTTTAGAGAAAATATGGATTGATATTTTTTTTTTTTTTTTTTTTTTTTTTTTTGGAAATTCCAGCCTATGAATATCGAACGTATTGTTGTTAGGGAACAACCAATGACCTCATCGAAAACAACGTTTGGTGGAAATAATCTAGGTAAAGCAAACGGAAAAAGCAGAATAGTTACATAGATAAATATGATACTGAAAGATAATCTCTGATAGATGATACAAGCTTCCAAATTGCATATGGTGATAACCTGGTGATCTCAGTACGAGCGGCGACTCAGAGTCAAAAGCGTCAATGGATCAATCAAATTCAACATTATAGTGCTATACGAACCACCATGCATTAGTTTAGTTATATCAAATGTTTTTTTTTTTTTTTTGTTTGTTTTAGAATAAACTATTTATTTGTATTTGAAGTATTTGTGAAAATATGAACAATGAATAAAACTGACTGGATTATTTTCACTCATCGTGATGATGATAATTCGAGATTTTTTTTTTTTTTTATCACAATGATAGGAAATATATGTAAATATATGATAAAACAGAATGTATAATCAGTAGTAACAGATATGCTTTATTGGTATTAGAAGAAAACAAATAGACCGAATGGGAAAGAAGAATATGAGATAAATAACTAAGGAAGGATGTATAGATGATAATGATTCTTAGAATACAGATGACCCCCAAGGTTGTTGTTGTTGTTGCTGATGCTGTTGCTGTTGTGGTAGTGATGATGATGATGATACAGAAAGGGCAAAAGGATTCATACCACCAGGCGTTCCAGTCAATTGAGATGCTTGAAACAAAGGTGGTTGTTGTTGTTGTTGTTGCTGCTGCTGCTGCTGTTGCATATATGGATTGGATAGAAGGTTAGAGGTAGGTGTCAAATAATTAGTATTGCCAATAGATGCGCTAGTCTGTTGTTGAAAGTTTGATTGTTGGAAGGGAACCAGCTGACTAATGGATGGTTGTAAAGAAAAATTGGATTGTTGCTGTTGAGTTGCTGTGATGTTTGACAGTTGCTGAGGTTGTGATGATTCAGTTCTGAAAGGATTAGCATTTGTTGTTAATAATGAAGATGATGAGGGTTGTGGTTGTGATACTGGCAGTGTTAAGTTTGAAACAGTCAACGGTTGTGGTTGGTTCAAAAGGCTCAAATCAGACATGATACTATTCGATTGTTGCGATTGTGACATTGAAGAGCTGGGTACCATAGTATTTCTAAATGGATTGTGTAAACTAGGCTGAGGAGTTGGTGCTGGAGACATAAAATTATCGTTTTCTAGACTTGAAAAGAAATCCAGTAGTTCCTTTGGTTGTTCTGCTTCTGGGCGTCGTTGTGATGGCGCTACTGTGGCATTTGCTGTTGAGTTTGCTAATAAAAGAAGAAAACAACGTTTCGTACTAAGTATGCATTCTCTCTCTCTCTCTCTTTCTCTTAAGTTTATTAATATTACCAGTATTCGTTTTTTGTTGTTGTGGCGATGGTTGTTCATTTAAATCATTCAGATATTCTTCCAAAGCAGCAGCAAGGGATAGGGGAGGCTGTAATGATGAAAAAAGAAAAAAAGGATAAATACCTAACAGTCTGTCACTCTATTTATTTTTTTACTTACATGTTTTGCAGCAGGAATGGCGATATGCATTTCATGTTGAAATTGACGTGCACGATCCAGGAATTGAATGATTTCTTCAGTCTGTCTTGCGAACCTTTTATAGATTTCCAAAGATATCTTGGCATCTGACTTTGACATGGCAAAATAGTGTTCTATAATAATAAATGTAAATAACAAGACACAAATATAATATCACATTATTATGAGCATACCCAAGATGTTAACTACGCCTTCATTGACAGCTTGAAATAGTACCAGTAAATCTTCCACTACCAATCGAAAAGCGTACAAACTAATAGTATTGTCCACATCATCAAGGATAAACTATAAATATCATATAATAATGAAAATAAAAAAAAAAAAAGGAGAAGGGATATGCATCCCCCCAGTAAAAAATCATGAGCATCTAATCTCTTTCATTTAAAAAAAATATCTTCCAATCGTGAATTTTACCTTGCATTTCAATAAAGCACTGACTTGTTTCTGTAGTATCATAGTTTCCTTTAATAAACCATCACTTATAGATAAACGACGAAGTCTGCCAACACCGTTCGCCATTGTAGTTTTGATATAATCCACATGAAGTTCACGATATACTGCGACCTTTTGTTGTAAATAAGCTGTATACAAATAAATATTTTGAATATGGATTACCCCTGATGACTTCTCCCGTAGCCTTGTTGTATCCAAGCAAGCAGGATGGCCTTCTATATATGAGATTGTACGGTCACCATTGCCTTGCCTCATAAGCACGTGCATGATCACAAGCACTTTAAACGACATCTTTTTGACAATAAAGAAAAAAAAAAGCGATCAAGTTAGTATATCATAAATAACCTCTCTCTTTCTTTAGTTCTTACAATCCAAGAGTTTTCTCTATGTCGTCTTTCTAACAAATCCAACATTTCACCAATAATAGCAGGGTTATGAAAAGTCAAAGATACTAAAGCTGTAGTTTAAAAAAAGGAGAAAAGGGTCAAAATCAATTACAGAGTTAACTATTTGAAATAATAAATCATTTTACTTGATAAATGTTTTTGTTTTGGTGGATTATAATCCAATCTAGTTGCTTTTCGTACTGCTGTTTCCATATTTTGTAACTAGATAGAAGAAGAAAGAAAAGAAAGAAAGAAAAGAAAGGAAAATGATTTGTTCCTCCCGAGGGGTGTCTTCAAAAAAAAAAAGGGCCAAATTGCGGAGATTGGGTAATTTTCTCCCCAATTTCATTCCTGCTAATCATTGGATTATTTCATTTGAGGCAAAACTAACCTATATATATATAATAATGATATCTATTATTTTGACATTTGACTTTCTTTTTTTTTTTTTTTTAAAAAAAAAACAGTGACTATTAATGAGTATGTGAGTGAGGGGAATGAATATAATATATATTTGAATGATAAGAATTATAATCTGAAGTGCACGTTCTCTTTTTCATAGGCTCAATAAAAAAGGTTCATCAACATGCTTTTCTCTCTGCAAGCTCATGTTACACATACTACATTGTATCTCAGTGTTACCTACTGGCATATCTATCTGAATCATCAACAATCATATAAAAGAAGGAGAAATCATTTTTATGTGGAAGATGATATTTTATATAAACTCTTTTTTCTGAGAAGTTCAATTTTTCTTTTTTCCTTTTTGAGAATGATGTTGAGTACTTAAAAAAAAATTCCACCTTTTCGGCTTTCTCTTCCGTCTTTTCCTTGTTTCCTTTATTTTTTTTTTATTCTTATGATTTACCTGACTTCTTTTGATTCTATATATCAATAGAATAAATACGATTTTACTAGTTCATTTTTTACAAAGGTAAATAAAATCATAGTATTAATATGCTTTTATTATTCTTGAATAGAATCTTATTGTTTGCTTGCTGTAGTTGAATTGAATGACTCTTTATCTCTAACGGTAGATTCAATGATAACTACGATATTATCAGCACAAGATGAACAATACTATTACCGATCTTCATTTTTCTTTCTTTCAGTCATCTAGCAAAGTTACAGCCTTTTTGGTAATCATTTTTCTTTGTTTGGTTGGCATTATCCATGGAAAGTTATTTTTTTTTTTATCATAATAAAAATGATCTTTGTATAATTTCAATTAGAAATACTATTTATTATTTCTTGAAACATTTATTTTTAATTCAAAACTGTTGTATTTTTACAATAATATGTAGGTATCTATTACTATATGATAATAAAAGGAAGATGATCATATGATTATTTATACAGAAAACCAAAAAACAAAAAAAAAAAAAGAAAAGTAAATGAGATAAACAAACGATAGTCTTGATTGATACCCATAAAAGGCAAAAGTAGACCCTCTTTCCCCTCTTTCTCTCTTTTTTTTTTTATTCCTAGAATGGATGAATTTTCATAGTGATCTTTTTAGTTAACATCATTATAATCATCATCATCAAATAATGAAGCAGGGTAGTTTTAGTTTAGTTTTGGATTCTATCTGTGCACCTTTTAGATGCATAGAAAGAAAACTGAAAATGAAAGCCCGTCATCCTTTTTGCGCACTTACCCCTTCTTTTTTTTTTCTTTTCTTTGTTTCTCTTTCTTTCCCATTTTGCTTGAACTAGAAAGTCCTTTTTCTTTTTTTTTTTTTTTCCTTTTTTTTTTTTTCTTTATCATTACCAATCCATCCTTTGGTACTTTTATAGTTATGTCATTTATTACTTTTATAGACTCTGACGCTACAATCTTGGAAGGTAAGATAAATTATTACCTTTTTTTTTAATTCTATATTAATTAGTATAATTAAAATTAGATGCTTGTAATCAATGGACCGACTGTATGTCATGTGTAGCAGATAGTGGATGTGCTTTTTGTACTAGTTTGAATAAATGTATTCAAGGAAACTGGTTTGGTGTTGTGAATAAGACAATGGATTATTGTCCAGTGACTGATTATTATTACAAACAATGCAAGTGTAAGTTGAATAGATATATATCATTACGTATATTATATACTAAAATTAAGAATTTTTTTTTTTTTTTTTTTTTTTTTTTTTAGTTTCTAGTTTACCTTTAGGAATCATGACATCTATTGTATTCTTCTTATTACTGATCTTGGTACTAGTTGGGCTTTGTTATCTTTGTTGTTGCTGTTCATGGTGTTGTCGATCATCAGATCAAGAAGAAGAAGAACGTCAAGTACTACTAGGTGATCGATCAAGATACTATAGACGTTCATCTACTTATTATCAATATAATCGACCAAGTCCTCTTACCACCTCACAATTTCATCATCAACCTCACTCTACTCAGCAAAGACAACAACCATCCGCCTCACCAACTGGATTTATAAATCATCATCGACGTTATGGTTCTGGAGGAGGAGGAAGAGGTGATACTGGATATTCAGCTTATGGTATATCACCAGAACAGGATAACAATAACAACAACATAACATCAGATACATGGGAAACTCGACGTTCTCATTTATTGAAGAAATATGCTCGTGATCCACCACCAACAACAACGACAACAAATCATTGATGGAATTATATTATTCTCTAGTATATTCTTCATTACCTTATTGTACCTACCATTCCTCCGTTCTTACCCCTTCTTTTTTTTTTTATTTTATTATTTTATCCGCCCCTTTCTCCTTTTCAGTCGTATACATTTATTCCCTTTTTGATTCTCCCCCCTTTTTTTTTTGTATCCTCCATGCTATCAGCCAATTCTCTCTCTCTCTCTCTCTCTTTTTTTTTTTTTTTTATATTCTCTTCTTTAGTTACATTCTTCCCCCTTTTTGTTTTTATTTGTAAACTATGTAAAATACTTATTTCTTAATAAACAATATTTATATTTTTATATCATTCTATATTGACAAACAAAATGATCGGGTGAATTCATGCAGTAGATTTATGCAGGTGGGCAAACTTCTTTTTTTTTTTTTTTTGTTTTATCATGGACAGGATGTATATATATATTTTTGTTAGAGTCTATAATATTCGGCACGTTGTCTCGACAATCTCGGTGTTTAGAATAAGAAAAAAAAATAAAGAAGATGGACGATGATTAGTCTGATGATTAACTCTAATGTCTAGAAAATATATTTCAACTCATCAGGAAAAGGCAGAGATATGCAAGCATGGAATATACAATTTCTTTTTTTCTTATAGAAAGGATCCTTCATTTTTTTTTCTTCTCATCATCATGATGCCATTCGTATCTCGGGATCATCCCATTTTTTTTTTTTTTTTAAAAAGAAATGTCAAACTGATTGATCAACCAATAAAACTAATTATAAAAAGAATTAGTTTAGATTCTCCTTATGTTGTAAGAATAAAAAAATAAGCATCATCATCCATCCATCACATGATCATCCGTCATTACATATCATTCATAGGTTAAGGATCCTTTATCAATAGGATGTATTCAGAAAAATGGAAGAAATTGAAAAAATATGTAGATAGAAAGAGCAAAAGTCAAGTGATTTTACTGGATTTTGCTCGAAGTTGTGGACCAACATATGATTTTTTTTTTTACCGGCGCAAGAGAGAGAGAGAAACAGAAATCAGAAAGTGAATGAGTAATGGATTTTACTTTTTATAGATATAAATATAACTCTCTATCGTTTATTTACGGTCATCATCCTCCATATTATTATTATTATTATGAGACATTCAAAGAACTAGGTGTGCGTAGCGTACATTGTAACAATTGAGTTTGTTGACATAGGATGGTTTCAACAGCGGCATCACACGCCATTAAGCAAGCAGCATAAGAATCTTCTTGACACAGTGTAAATGAAGAGTCAGATCGTTTTTGTTGTTGTTGTTGTTTACATACAGGCCAACCAAGTGGGTGATGATGACACAGACACATGGTGGCCGCATTGTCATGATGATCAGGGGATTGACAGAACTTGTGGGCTTTCATCCGTTGTGCTGAGTTACCTTTACATCCTGTTGGCCACCATTCTCCATCCAACCCCATCACATTCTGATGATGTATCAAAAAAAGAAGCATATATATCATGATTCGAAAAGGAAAGATATATTTGTTTGATTGTCTTTGTTGGATGATTGTCTCATCATCATGATAATCATGATCCTTTCTCATTGGTGATACCATAGTGTCTCTTTTTTTAGTATCACGCTTTCATCAATATAATGAATGAGTAGTGTAACATTCTAAAAAAAAAAAAAAAAGAGGAGGGAAAGAGAGCGACATGAGAATCAACTTTAAGCATGTAAAGAAAAAAAAAAGGACGACCATCCTAATATGTATTGATTGAATATGCAATTCATCTATCAAGCATATAGAACTATGTAAACAACGGTCATCCAAAATTCATGTACCAATAATGTTCCATTCACCCTTTTTTTTTTCTCATTGTAAATTTTTTTATTTATACACATTATATAGGAAGAAAAAGACAACAAAAGAAAAAAAAAAACAAAAAAGAAGAAAATAATATAAAAGGAAGGAGGGTGATAATACTAACAGTAAAATGGGGAAGGAAAAATGAATGGGAATACAATAAAATAATAATAATAATAATAATAAAAATAGATAGATAAACTATATTTTTGTTTCATGCCGACACTTTCAAAGGTTCTTCATTATCCACTTCCATTTTGACATGAGTGTGCATAGTTGATGTTGTCGTTGCTGTAGTTGTCGTGTCCTTGGATAAGTTGTTGTTCCATCGAGAAGAAGATACAGGTGGATGTTGGTATAAATCAGCTGATTGAGGAGAAGAGTGTGATGATGATGAGTTTGATGAAGAAGAAATGGAATGATAATTGTTATTGTAACTATCCTTGTTGGTATTTCGATGATAATGTTCATCTTGTTGTGCCAATAACCTTTGATGATATTGTAACTGTTCTTGTAAAGCCATTAACTGTTTTTGTTGAGATTTGTGAGCCAAAAGTGCTGCTGCGACACCTCCACTACTATTATTGTCATGACAATAATGTTGTTGTTGTTGTTGTTGTTGCTGCTGTTGTTGTCGGTGATCCTTGATAATGCCATCAGATTCTTCATTTGATATCACAGCAGTGGATGACAATGAACCAGATTCAGAATAAGATTGTTGTGATATTGGGGATGATTGAGATGGAGCCATGGATGGCGGTGAAGATTGTGTTGGTGTATGTTGTAATGCCGAAGAATGCATCAAAATGTCACTGACTCTACCTTCGACCTTAACTCGAACTTCCAATGAGCCCACCTTTTCCCGTAAACTTTTGTTGCGTTTTTCCAAATACTTGATATAATCCACAGCCTTGAATAATACCGTACTTTTCGAGTTGTTGATATTTTTTAGAGTCGGCACAATGTCAGTTAGATCCTTGAAACCATTTCGAATTGTACTACGCCGCTTTTGTTCAGATGCAATATGATTGTTTCGTTTTTCTTCTTCAGTCAACAATTCTTTATTTGATTTGTTACGCCGAGTTGGAGTAGACATGGACCTAGAGGACTTTTGATCTTGATTGCCAGATGCAGAAGATGAATGTTGTCTTTCAGGTGGTGGATAAGGTGCATGCTGTGAAACATGATACCTTTGTGCCGATGATGGATGTTTCGTAATAAATGGTGCTGATACTTGATTGCTTTGTTGAAGGAAAATAGCATTGGGGCCAATAGATCCTTGATCATTAATATTTTCTTTTCTGCTTTGTTGTTTTTGTTGTTGTACTGAAGCTACCCTATTCAATCGTTGATGAAACTGTTTCTGTTGATCTAATGATTGTAATATAGAACTACGTCGATATTCGTCATCATCATCATCATCATCATCACCATCATTAATATCATTATTATTTGGTCGTATATTCGTTGTTGGTTTTGGTAAAAACATGGATGTGGCCACATGATAAGGATCAGGTATTGAAGGAGGAATTGGTTCAAAATTATCATTCAATGATAAAGGTGGAGGTTGTATATCATACATAGTAGAGAATTGACTCGCCATTTGTTCGGCATTCGACATTTGTCCATCCTTATCCACAAAAAAAGCATCCAAGAATTGAGAGAAAGCCTTTTGGTCGTTTTCATCAAGAAGAGGGTTATTACTAGTTGTTGTATCAAGTCCATCACTTTGAATATCCATAGGTAATAAACTGTTTGAATCATTTAAAGCTGGAACAGGTGGTGGCATATCCAAAGGTACAGGCATGGCAAATCCCGGGTCCAATCCAAAACTAAACTGAAAGTCTATAATGATATATATAAAAAAAAAGGTACAATATTAAATAATTGTAATAATTTTATTATTTTTATTCTTAGAGATATTATATTATATTATATTATATTTACCTTCAAAAGGTACAGGTTCCCGTAAAGGTTCATGTGTTTCCGTACGTAAAGAAGTTTCATGTGAATACACCCACCCTGTTGAATCACTATGTTGTTGAAGAGTATAGTCCATATAAACTTGTATAAATAAAAAGATAAAGTAAAAAGTCAAAGAGGATAGTAAAAGAATAAGTAAAAGTTGTATAAATGAAGTGTAAGTGAATGAGTAAGTGTGAATATAGGGGAGTGTGTGAGTGTGTGTTAAAACAAAAAGGAAAAGGAAAAGGGAAAAAAAAAAACTAGCTTCGTTCGAAAATCACTGTGGACACGGATCCTTTCCATTTCGAATTCCGCAATGGTTTGGTCTCTCTTTTCCCTGTTACACAATCAAATTTTCGCTTCTTCAGAAATGTTCCCCCGCTTTTTTTTTTTCTTCTGCAATGTACGCAACAATTCTTCATTTTAAATACACCAATCATCATCAAGTAAACTAAAACCATCATCATTAATAATAATAAAAAAAAAAAGATGTTTTATTGATATCTATTCTAATAAACATATATCTATATTTCTACTTTGCTGCATTCGGTTGTCCAATCATCCGGAATCTGTTCTTGTACAATTTTCTTGAAGGCTTCCAAGGTACACAAACTCTGGTCACCACTATCACTGTGATGCTTTCCTTTCTCGGCACATCCTGGTAATTGAAGGATCTTGTTGTTGAATCGTACACGGACAAAATGATCTTCTTCCTTGTTTTTCTTGTTGAACCATCCAAACATTCCACCATCACTAGTTGTTGTTCCTTGTTTCTTGAACAGTTCAAAGATAATTGAACTTCCAAATGGAGGCCATCTATCCAATTCGTTTGAATATAAGTAAACTCTTTTTTTGTATTTTTTTTTTTTTTTTTTACTTTACCTATTGTCATAACCACCCAATATAATCAATATCGGTGCAATGGTACTAGAGATAATCCAAAACAGTTTTTTAAGGTTTTGTTAGTACAACATGAAGTTTTTTTTTTTAGCACTAAATATCATTCCCCGCCTTTTTTTTTCCCCTCTTGTCATCATCATCATCATCATCATCATTTTTTTTTTGTAACTTACGTATCATGCCCAGAGTAGATTGATAATTTGTATTCTTCTTCTCCAACTTTGTGATCTGTGCCATTCGCCCGGCGGACCATCCGATCTCGAATATCAGCCATTAATCGTCCTAAACCAAGTCTACGTACTTCATTTGATTCCATATGACTATAAAACCATTCATGGACCACAATTTTTTCTAGATCCAATAATACTTGATCATCAAATTCAACTGGTAAGTCAAAACCATGTACCTTTGCTGATACAACAGTATCTATTTTTGACATAAAAAAATAATAAGAGAATGAGTATCATTGGTCATTATTAACTTTGTTGATATTACCTAAAATGCCATTGGCCGAGGGATGAGAAACAAGTGATACATCGTCAACATACTTTTCCAACTTTTTAGTCAAATTTTTGAAATCATCTTTGTGCAATTCTGCCACCTTGGTACGGAATTCTTTGGATAATTCTCGAAGTCGAGCGCAATTTGGATTTGAATATAGATTTTCAGTTCGGGGATCACTATCAACGAATTATAAAAAGAGTTAAAACCAAATAAAGATTGCAAAATAAAATAATATTATGAGATCTTACCGAATACGAATTTGAAGTATGGAGTCATCACTTCTTTTTCCATCAGGATATAGGCCACCGGCAACCATTTGTTGTACAGATTCTTGAGTTCGAGGATAATCACTGCTTCGAATATAAACTTGTTTTTCATCAAAATAGTCAGGTAGATAGTGAAGCCTATGGAAAATAATAATAATAATAATAATAAAATGAATATATGCGATATAATAAGAAATATTTACATACTTGTCAATATAGATTTCTCGAAGGCGAGCCCCTAAGGAAGTCATGTTCTTACGACCTAAGTTTGTCAGTTGACCATAATAACTATATATCAAATTTTCGAGTCATTAGATCATCAGCATATTTGGTAGTTTTTATTTTCTTTATCTTACCACGCACCAGCAGGATAAGTCACTTGGTCGTTTCCAGACATACCATTCTTTTCTACTATTCGTTGAAGTGGTACAAATGAAGCTGGTATACCATCATTACTACGTCCCTGACTTTTATTGAAATCCAATATAGTTGCAAACATTGCTCGGTTTGCGTCACAAAGATTCCAAGTGGAAGGGATGATTTTTTCTAAACGACTACGAACTGGAGTACGTTCACCTATTTGATAAAGAAAAAAAAAAAAGAAACAAGTCAGATAACATGTTAAAAACTTCATTTAGTTTTACCATGACGATGTACTACTTGTAAGTATCTACAAAACAAAACTGGTATGTGAGTAGAATTGAAGTTAAAATAAAGATACTGTTTCTATTAACCTACACCAATTCAAGATCACCAGGAACAGGTGCATATTCAGGAAGTGTTGCTGACATAGTTTACTAGTAAAGGACTGAATATACAAACAAATGTACACCACGAAAAAAAAAAAAAGTAAAAAGAAGAAATAAAAAATTAGAGAAGGTGAAAAACTGAAACAAGGGAAAAAAAAAAATCTTAAAAACTCCATTTTAGGTTGGATGACAGGGAAATGAGTGTTTGCCAGAAAATGAAATCCGAACAAAAATTGCTCAATTCATATGCAAAACTAAAAGTTTTATTACGCGGTAAAAACACACGCACCTGATTGGCTGAATCACGCTCTCATTAAGAAAAAAGAAAACGCGGCCTGCAATGAAAAAAAAAAAAAGTGGTAAAAAAAAAAAAAATTTAAAAAAAAGTGCGCTCAACGAATTAATTCTTTTCTCTTTCCTCACTTTTTTTTTCACTATCCTCCTTTCTTTTGTTTTCTTTTTCTTTCTATTTCTTGTGAATTCGACGATAACTTATATTTACTTCTCTGCATTACAACACGTAAGTGATCCTCCCTTTCTACACGGCAAATATTTCAATAAAAGAAAAAGAAAAAAAAAAAGAAATAAAAAATGAAAACGCGGTTTGGCCTACTATATTAAACACGTGATTTATCCATTCATAGATTCAACACTATGACAACTTCTCCACCAACTACTAAACACTTTGGTAATGCTTTACAAAAGTCCATTCAATACACCAATACCGTGCATATCAATACTACAACTATCGAGCGACCTGTTTCACCTGAACCATATTCATCAGAATTTGCCCTCAACTCGGATGATCTTGTACCTACCTCAGCCCTTGGTATAGAACAAGACGATGAACGTATCCAATCTCATTCTCAAGAAACGACAAACTCTTCTTCTTTGGTTATTGTCGGCTCTTACGAACAACGTATCACTTTAGGTCGCGGAGGCTCATCCACTGTCAAAATCGGACGCCGTAACCGCCAAATCAGTCGTACACATGTCGCTATTGAATATAACTCCAACAATGATCATTTCGAATTGGTAGTCTTAGGCCTCAATGGTGCAACTGTGGACAATGTTCTCTATCGCCAACATGAAAGAGCTCTTTTGTCAGATTATTCGTTTATTGACGTCTTGGGTGATACTTTACTCTTCCGACTTCCTGCTCGTCCTATTACTCCTCAACAAGTACGAAAGCAATCTTCTTTCTCACAAGTACAACATTCATCCAACAACAACACCAACGATAATAACGACAACAATAACGATGATGCCAATGATGAAGATAAAGATATTGCTCCTATTAAAAGTCACCTGTCGGATATTATGACTTCTGCCGTTATGGATAAACGACAACAAGAGAAGGAAATCACCAAGGAACAACAAAAACAACAACAACAACAACAACAACAACAACAACAACAACAACAACAACAACAACAACAACAACAACAACAACAACAACAACAACAACAACAACAACAACAACAACAACAACAACAACAACAACAACAACAACAACAACAACAACAACAACAACAACAACAACAACAACAACAACAACAACAACAACAACAACAAGAAGAAGAAGAAGAGGAAGAGGAAGAAGAAAAAGTCCAAGCCAAAGAATCTCAAGAAAAGCTTTTCTTAGACAAAAAGAGTTCGCCATTACACCAAGGTATGGATAGCGCATTATCATCACCATCATCACCAGTATCATCATTAGTATTACAACCAAAGGAACCGACTTTAGACCAAATCGAATCCACAACTCATGAAACATCTGAATCAGTGACTCCCAAAGTAGAAGAATCAGCATCTGTCAACTCCCTTGACTCCACAGCAATCAACGAAAATGAAGATAACGAGGATGATGATAAAGAAAATGTACCATCTTTGGAACAAGAAGATAAAGACACAACAGATTATGCTGAAAATATTATTGATATTTTGGGTAAGAGAAAAATAAAGAAATAGGGGACAATCTCTTCCGTACTAACTTTTTTTTTTTAATAAAGTCTTTTCAAGGAAATCATCTATGCCAATCAGTGATATTTGCTCGCGTATCATCAAGACAAATCCAGCTTACAAGAAACAAGATCGAGAAGTATGGACCAAACGAATTCAACGAGTACTCAAAGAGAAGGCATTCTTTGGAGAAATTGTACGAAAAGGAAAAACAGCTGATGGATCACCCAAGGAAAATCTCTACTACTACAACAGTGACATGGATCCTGTAGAATGGCGTCGCGCAACCTATACTCAAGTTGGACGAAGTGCTCGGAAGTGTACATTACAAGACAAGCAATACTTTTGGCGTATTCCCCCAAAGCTTGGTAAAAACCGTCATGCATATATTCCTCCTCCAGCTCCTCTTCAAGAAAAACGCAAATTGGATGTGGATCCCTCTGATGATGATCTCTCCGTGAAAAAACAAAAGCAGTAGGTTTATCCGTCTCTTCATTTTTTTATTATACACATATTTAACATCATCCTCATTCGACCATGTCTATAGTCACTTCACTTTTTGATAGTTTTGATACACATACAAACACACACATATTCCACAATCTCTCTCCTTTATTATATACATCCTTTTTTTTCTCTCTTTGCATTCACTCTTCTCCCCCCTTTTTTGTTTAAAACAAATACAATAATAAAAAAAAAGATAGTAATCATACTTATAATTTGTTCTCTGAAATAAAAGCTCTGACCTTTCTTACAAATAGGTTTATTTTACTTACTTGATAATACGCAGACACGATTTTGCTATTTAGTGCGGAAAATGGCATAAGTCTTTACATATCTATCTATATATATATATATATATATATATATATATATATTTCTTTTGTGGGATGATGGATGATGAGCAACAGCTACTCTAGGAAGTATTGGTTTCAGTTTTGACCTGCTTATCGTATTCATCCTTCGTCATCCAGTAAATTGATATGATACAAAATAAATTAATCTCAACGCTGTTTGTCTATATCGTTCAACCGTATCATTTTATCCACATCTTCCGCATCATTTCATCTGTTAAGATCAGTTTTCATTGATAGTATTCACCCAGATTTGAAAAAGAAAATTTTATTTGAAGAGATTTTTCCAGACGATTGTCAACAAGAAGGGCGGATATAGTCATAAAAAAAGTGACAAGAAAGGAGGATAAATAAAAAAAAATATATAGATAGATAGATACATAAAACTACAATAGTAATAATAAATAATAATAATAATAATCATAATAATAAAGAGAGTATGAAAAGAAAAATCAACAATAACCCATCATAGTTGGAGATAATCTGAACTCTAAAGTTTGGCAGAAGCGGCCCCGTTTTTGGCAATACAATCAGCAACATGGAGAGCAACGGCTTCTACGGTTACCATGGGATTGACGCCTAGAAAAAAAAAAAAAAGAATAATCAATGGTTGACATTTTTTTTTTTTTTTTTTTTTTTTTTTTTTTTTTTTTTTTTTTTTTTTACCTGTAGCGGTAGGGAATAATGAGGTATCAGCTACATAAAGTTGTTTGACTTCCCAAGTTTCACCAGTAGGTTTTGTAGCAGAGACATTAGGGGAGATACCCATTCTTGCGGTACCCATTTGATGAGCAGCATAGATTCCAGCACCAAATGGAGGAAGACCGACCTTGGCCACATTGTTCCTCCAGGCAATATAACGAGGATTATCCACACGACTTTGTTCATGAGGACCAAAGACAAAGGGATCGATAGCAAATTGGCCTGTTTCTACTTCACGTGCACCAGCTGCCACTAATACATCCAGAGAGCGCAAAATACCAGCGAGAATCGATTGCCGATCATGATTTGATAAGTTGTAATCCACTGCTAGATTGCCATGTTCATCGTAGCGTACACATGATTCTGTATCCTTATCACGAGCTAGGACCAAGATAGGTGAGTAATGACGATATCGAAGCATCTTTTCCTTGTGGTGATGAATGCCTCGCCAAAGAATAATAGATGAAAATGAACCAGCAGGTGTTGCAGGAACTTCCAATTTGGCACCATATCCTTCACCATCCACATTTTCCGCAACGTTGCTAACTGCTGTCATGATGGAGCCTTCGAATGTATCCACAGGTTGTTCAAAATACCCATAAGTGATTGCAGAAGGATGAATACGAAGATGACGACCAATATGTTTATTTTTCAATCCACTACGTTGAAGGACACCAGGAGTTTGCAATGAGCCGGCAGCACAGACTACAGTATCCGAATAAATCTTAACCTTGCGTTGACCTTGTTCATGACCAATGACAGCTTCCACTCCAACCGCCTTGTTATTTTCCACCAACACGCGAAGTACTTTAGTACGATCGATAAATTTGGCACCATATTGTTGAGCATCACGAAGCCAAGTAGCTGAAGTTCCATTCTTGATTCCATCTTTACATCCAGCAAAACAAAAGCCACAACTATGTGATCGACCACCTGTGTTTTGATGAAGATCTGCGATATGATATCCAAGAGCTCTAATGAATTGAATGTGGAACAATCACGTATCAGTAACAACCCTTTTTTTTTTTTTTTTTTTTTATTCATACTTACTTGCATCCATCCACTAAATGTTGATTACTGTTATTGTGTTTTACCCCTGTGGTAGAAGCCCCAATTCTTTCAAATACACGTTCAAGATCACTGGTGAACTTTTAAAAGGAATAAATTTAGATGTTAGAATATTGTATGTGAATCAGATAATGATATAAACGAAAAATGTTGTTACCTTTGGAGATATAAAATGAGTCAATCCTTGTTTTGCCCATTCTTCTCGCACAAAATGCTGTAACTATTGATCAAAAAAGAAAAAAAAAAATAAAGTTAGATAAGTAAGAAAAAGTGATCATATATGAAGTTTTTTTTTTTCTTTAAACCTACTTTCAAACTTGCAGACCAGTTGACCGTAGTTCCACCTTTTTTTTTTTTTTTTTTTTTTTTTTTTTTTTTTTAAAAAAAAAAAAAAAAATCAGTCATCATCAACTCATATCTCTTTTTTTTTTTTTTTTGTCTTGTTACCTCCAAAAGTACTTCCAGCAGCAATATTGACATTACCATCAGTAGAGGAAAAGAAACCACCAGCTTCATACAAATTTGACATCGCATCACCTTCAACCAAAGAGAGATCAGATTCATGATAGTAAGTTCCTTTTTCGATGACAAGTACTGATTTTCCAGTTTTAGCTAGTTCAGCAGCAGTTACGCCACCTCCACCACCACTTCCAATGATAATACAATCCCAAGATGGCACAGACAAAAGTTCAGATTCGGTCAACATGGGTAAACGAGGGAGAGGATTGACAGGTTGATAATCAGGATGATTTCTCACAGGATCTTCAGCAGGAAAACCCATAGCACGATGAAGCACACGATTTTCCTTATTGACAAACACTGGGTTCAGACATACACCAGAGAAGGATTTGAATAATAGACGAAGTTGAGGAATAAAGGAATGTCGCCAACCATTCACAGCCGCTTCACGATCCTTTAAAGACAATTGTGAAAAAGGAGCAAAATGACCAGTCAGAGCAAACGTGCCAGCACGAGTGGAGAGTACAGACAGAATCAGTTGAAGTTCACTTCTTTTTTCAGGAGCAGCTGCACGGTTCAAAAAACCTAATACCACAGACTTGTAATTCTCGAGATCTGACGACTTGAGTTTGGCAAACTTGATAATGCTTTCACGATCCAATCCAGTTTGAGAGTATCGGTCTGCTAGTTGTTCAGCTTCTTCATCGTCCAAAGCGCCAATAAAAGTATCCATCAGTGCAATAAGTGTTTCCCATTGGTCTTGATTTAAATCAAATGCTGCTGATACATGGAAACGAAATGGATCTTTTACTGTTGTTGTTGTTGAGATGGTTTCTATCATATTGTTAATATCGTTGTGATAGAAAAAAAAATGAGTAAGAAAAAAAAATTGTGGGGAAAAAAAAAGGTGACAAATAGATTACTGTGGTTTTATACCTGACAAAATCATCTTTCCACGTGCTACTAAGAAAAATCTAAACTCTAAAGAAAAAAAAAAAAAAAAAAAAAAGGAAAAGAAAAAAAGGGCAATGATTGCATTTTAAATGCCCGGTCTTTGCCCCATTGATTTTTCTGAGACAAGTGTCAACTTTTATTTTCTATTTTTGTCTATCATCAACACTAATAAAGTGGTCTGACTTTTTGTTTTTGTCTCATAAGAATTTGTATGTCTAGTTAAACTGTTCTTAGTTAATTACTGATTATGTATATCAAGTATAATGAATGGTCAGTGCTTCTGATCACTTTTTCTTCTTTATGTCAAATGCTTAAGAAACCGAGTTTTGCTCTTCTTACCAAATTGAGTTTAAAAATTTACTTTTTTTTTTTGGTCTGTTGCCTTGATTTTTTTACTTTTCTCCCTCTGCCTCTTTTTTTTTTTTTTTTTTTTTTTTTTTTTTTGGCTTCAACATACAAATAGGAATGACCAATAAACTACTTCTTGTTTTTATCCATGGTTTTCGAGGTAGTGATACAAGTTTCAAGGTAATAACTTCAATACCAATTTAGAAGTTGGTCTTAATAACTTTATCTATTTCATGTTAGGATTTTCCAAACTGGCTCAAAACATCTCTTCATGATACTATGAATATGGATGTAGAAACAATAGTCTATCCTAGTTACAAAACAACAGGGTAAGTTTTCCGATGACTATAATAGAATGACATTTAACTTTTTTTTTTTTTTTTTTTTATCTTAGAGATCTATCTTTGGCTGTACGAAACTTTAGTGCCTGGCTCATTGATCAAACCAAAAATAAGGAAAATTTGGATATCATATTATTAGGACATTCTATGGGTGGAATTGTTGGTAAAAAAAAAAAAAAAAAAAAGAAAAAAAAATCAAAGAAGAATAAAATAACGATAAATACTAATAAAATGAAAAAAATAATATGATTTATAAATAGGCGCTGAAACCATTCTCCTTTTTGATGGAAGACGTCATGATAATCCTTTAGGTAGTGCCTCTATCATTGGTTTATTGGCATATGATACTCCTTTTTATTCCGTAAATCAAGACTCTTTATCTTCTGCTGCATTATCTCAGGTGGACAAATACTCTCGATATATTCCTTCTTCCTTATTATCTTCCAGTAACAACAGTAGATCAACATCATCATCATCTCCATTATCATTGACTTGGGATACAACATCATCAATCACGACTTCTCAGTCATCATCTAGTACAAAAAAATGGGGTCTCTTTGCTGGAGCTGTTGGTGCGGTTGGTGTAGCTGCAGTAGGTGCTTATTTGACTCGTGATAAGATTGCATCCACAGTGTCTGATGCATATGACCAATTGGAATTCGTTAGTGCATTGATGGATAGAAATGGATGTCATAAAAGGTAAAATCAGGAAAAAATAAAGAAAGTATAATGTTTATTTATTGTTTCTCAATTAGGATGAATGCTTTACTTGAAGTTCCGGATATTTTTGTACGATGCTTTTACATACAGGTAACAAACAAGTTTTAAGTATATAAAAAAAAATAAGGATCGGAAAAATCGGGAAAACATTCGTTTCAAAAGGAAAGAGTTATTATTCAAATTTTTACCACGGTCATTGTAACTTTTTTTTTTTCTTTTTGTGGAAATAGATACCATCTGAGGGTACAACAAACAGAACGTTTATTGCATTACCACCAGCTGATACAATGTATGTGTTTATACCCATGGTCACCAAAGTCGAATCCGAAATCATTGCTCATACAAGTATTTTTGATCCCAAGAAAAACGATTATTATTATACCGTGGGATCTGATTCTATTACCCTTATTGCTGAAATGGTGGCGCGTCATGGTCGTAAAAAGCAACATTCAACAGGACCTGTTCTGGATCTTGACTTGGATTAGAATAGAACATGTAATTTAGACTTTTTTCCCCCCTTACATCCATATACCATTCATATCATCTTTTTTTTTTTTTTTTGATTAATAAAATTGATCATACATACAATCAATTATTATATTTAAAAATAATCATCATATAAAAGTCATCAAAAGTTCAATATTGAAAAAAAAAAAAATTGTTTATTAAAATATAAATAGTGATAATTCTTGTCCTGCAACCGGGACACTGTCGGCTGACGATGTTGAACGTCAAAAAGATACAAAATATGTATAAGAGAAAGGAATTAAATTATCTAACAAAAATCAATGATGCAAAATAATATAAGAAAAAAAAGTATATAAAAAAAAAAAGAAGAATGACAAATGAAGTAAATAGAGAGAAAAGTGAGAGTGATATCATAATAATACTAAATGACGAAAGAGATGAGATTGATAAACAAAGGGAAAGATGGAAATAGTTTGTTGAAAACATGAATCAAACAAAAAAGGTAATACTAATAATATAAAAAAAAATCAGCAATTTAGAACTTGAGTTCCTTAGGTTGATCCCAGGTGAATTCTTCACGACCGAAGTGACCATAAGCAGCAGTCTTTTGATAAATGGGTTGGAAGAGATCCAATTCCTTGACGATGACACCAGGACGTAAATCAAAGTTGTTCTTGATGATTTCGAGGATTTCGGATTCAGAGCGAGTGGAGGTACCGTAGGTATCAACAAAGACAGAGAGAGGTTCGGCCACACCAATAGCATAAGAAAATTGAACAAGAGCACGACGACACAACTTGGCGTTAATCAAAGACTTGGCGACCCAACGAGCAGCATAAGCACCGGAACGATCGACCTTGGACCAATCCTTACCAGAGAAAGCACCACCACCATGAGCACCCCAACCACCATAGGTATCAACAATAATCTTACGACCAGTCAAACCAGCATCACCTTGAGGTCCACCAATAATGAACTTGCCAGAAGGTTGCAAATGGTAGATAGTGTTTTCATTCAACAAATGAGCAGGGACAACGGGCTTGACAACATGTTCCATCAAAGCCTTGCGCAAATCTTCAGTGGAGATATCTTCAGCATGTTGAACAGAGATGACAATAGTATCAACACGTAAGGGGACCATGGCACCATTTTCCTTCTTGTATTCAATAGTCACTTGAGTCTTGGAATCAGGGCGTAACCAGGAGAGAGTACCATCACGACGAAGATCAGCCATACGACGGTTCAATTTGTGGGAAAGAACGACAGTCAAGGGCATCATTTCGGGAGTTTCATCAGTAGCATAACCAAACACAATACCTTGATCACCAGCACCAATATCTTCAATGTTGAAAGACTTTTGAACCAAACCTTGAGAGATATCAGGAGATTGTTGTTCAATAGCAACCAACACATTACAAGTCTTGTAGTCGAAACCCTTATCGGAAGAGTCATAACCAATTTGCTTGATGGCATTACGGATAATCTTTTGATAGTCGAGGTTGGCCTTGGTGGTGATTTCACCGAATACCATAATCATACCAGTCTTGGCAGCAGTTTCGCAAGCAACCTTGGACAAAGGATCTTGAGCCAAACAGGCATCCAAAATAGCATCAGACACTTGATCACAGATCTTGTCTATATATACAAAAAAAAAAAAAAAAAAAGAGGATGATGAGTATCAATATTATATATTATTTCGAGTTCAACAAAGAACCATAAATAACAAGAATAAAAAAAAAAGGTATATTATTCACTTACCAGGGTGACCTTCACCAACAGATTCAGAAGTAAAGAGGAAAGTTTCGCTCATGATGGTGATTCGTGTATATGTGTTTTTTCAAAAGGAAAAAAAAAAAAGGGTAAAGAAAGAGAGAAAAAAAGGAGAAAAGTCGGCAACAAAAAAAAAATTTATTTGGGTCTCTTATATTGTGAGACAGAGACTTTTTGAGTCGAAGGGGAGGAAGAGAAATGAGTGCACCCCAGCCACCTGAAAATCTCCACTTTACCCAATGAAAATTTTTGATGGGAAATTTCATCCAATCATTGCACAATCACACCATCTTCCATCTATCAAATCCTTTGAAAATGTCGCGTTCCTAGGATGGAGAATTGTCAAAGTCCGAAACATCAAACAAAAAAAAAAAAGAGAGATGGTAAAGATTGGGGGTGACAAACCATCACAATCTAATTTGATGGTCAATGTTAAAAATATAAAAAAAAAGTCTTTTGATAAAAACAATATTTTTATTGAATATATGTAATAAAACTATCTGAGATCATAACTATCTAATACTACTCTAAGCCTATTGAATAATCATGTCCTATTCATCTAAAATAATAATAATGAATGATTTTAGTATAAACATTTAATCTATATTATTTGAATTTTGATAAGTGATCTTTCAGCAACTGTGACATTCGACATTCTATAATGTGCTTGTACAGTGCACGAGTCCGTCCGCCCGTCAACTGGTATCATCATTAAGATCACCCATCCCTTTTTTATTTTAAAATCTTTTCTCTTACCTTCTACATAATAATAATAATATATTTATCCAAGAGTCCATCAAATCATTTTTCAAGTTTATAAATATAAACCATTCAAACTATATATATAGATATAAAAATAATTAGAAAATCATTTCAAACTAACCAGTTTCAAGTTTCTTTTTTTTTATGTGTTTATATATGAGTGTCTCAGACAAGGCTGAAAACTTATAATGTCAATGGGCAACATAAGGGTAATTCAGGGATAAAAATATATCGAGACATATTTATCATCATTGACACTCATTACACATAAACACATATTAAAGATATATAAGGATGACTTTACCTGTTCATGTTCTCTTGAAAGTTTCAAATAAAAAAATAAAAGAAAAGAAAAGAAATAGAAAAAAAAAACTCTTTTTTTTTTTTGAACCTTTTATTATGATTAGTTTAGACAGTCCAAGAAAAATTTTCAGTGACTATTGACTATGACATTCAACCCCAGCCATGGTTTTTTTTTATTGGAACTACCCACCCTTTATTATACAGTATCATTACAAAGTTAAAGAAGTTCAATTTAGCAAAAAAAGTATCTAGTAAAAGAAGATCATCAAAGTGATAAAGACATGAGACAGCAAATGTGATTCTTATTGATTAATTGAGATTACCAGATGATATGTGCACGTTGAAGTAATCCCGTCTACCGTCGATTCATGCAAGTATCCAATCAAAAGAGGTTCCCGAGGTGAGTGATCTAGAAACTCCTTTGTTAGTTGCTTGAACTTTATTCCCCTGATCTGCTTTTTTTTTTTTTTACGATCAGGATAATCGTTTTAAACCATAAAATTCAATGATGATGCATATTTTTTTCTTTTTCTTTTTCTTTTTTCTTTTTTTTTTTTTTTTTTTTTTTTTTTTTTTTTTTACATAATATTTACAAACGACCGGATAATCATGCTTGTATACTACTATGGCATCAGTATGATTTTCCTTGGATCATGTTTCTTTGTATCCAAACAACATATCGTTACCACTGAAAAGCAATTAAGTTGGGTGTTGACCTTTACAAGCAGTTTGATTTGTTCTTTTTGTTCATTACCCAATCTTTATCATTTTTGGCAAAGTGGATATGATATGCATTGGCTTACTTTAAACACTCAACAGGATATCGCCTTGGTTTGTTTCTTCCAGGTTTATCTTGCCATGGATCTTGGTTTGGGAAGACGTTATTATCGACAAAGGATCAATTGGGTGACTGGTTACTTGCATCATAGTGTTTATCTTGTTCTATTGACTTGGTTCTTGAAATGTCGTATTCCTTCTTTCTTTGTCGCTGCATCTGTACTTGAAGTACCCACCTTGATCTTGGCTCTTGGCTCTATTCATCCACCTTGGCGATCTGATCGTTTGTTTGCCTTCACTTTCTTTTGTCTCCGTTTAGTTCTTCATACCGTCATGATTCGTTTGCTCAAACATCATCATCATGTTAGATCTCTATGGTGCATTGCTTTGGCCATTTTGCCATTACATCTTTATTGGTTTTATGGTAATCCTTTTTTTTTTTTTTTTTTTTTTTTTTTTTTTTGGAAGATAAGCTAATTTTTTCTTTTTTTTAGGTATCATCCATTTACAGGCTCGTAAATACAGACATAAACATAATACCACTACCATCACATTGTTAACTTCACTGAAGAGTCAACCTACATCTACCATAAGCATCCCAAGTGAAGCTATTCAAGAAGTATGTTTCCTTGTCAAATGAATTTCTTTCTCTCTCTTTTTACTATATCCAAGAATCAGGCTTTTTATCGATCGATGAATCCATGCATGATGATCAACCATATGGTCCTTTCTTTTAGTTCCTATTACATATTGGGAGAGGGGGAATATTACTGGTTGACTCTGTACTATCTTTTTTAATCTATCTAATTATTTTATACATACAGAACTCCCCTTCCATCTAGATTATTTATTTCTATGACTGTATATATTTTATATTCCTATGTATTATGATAAATCGTTTCATTCAGATGAAATATTACAAATATATCCCTTGCATGAATCAAATCATTTCGCCTTCTCAAACACATAGAACACAGGGGCACTTCCGATTGGTTCATTTTTTTTTTTTTTTATATTTCGCCCTCTTTTTTTTTTTTTTTTTTTTTTTTTTTTTTTTTTTTTTTTTTGTTCCTTTTTTTTTTTCTTTTTCAAAATACAATCTACACGATGCTGGTATTAGTGTTCTTACCTTCTACACACTTCATAGTGAAACCAACCTGGACTATTCTTCTATATGCATGTATGTGAATGTACCGCACTCGTTTTCTTTATGTTGAAAGACTTTATTTTTTAGCTATGCTTTTTGGCAAGAACAACAAGTTGCTTCAGTGGAGTGATAATGGTAAAAGAAAGAGAAAGAAAGAGGGAGAGAGAGAGAAAAAAAAAACAAAATCATGACGGATAAGCTAAAGAAAATACAAAGATAATGTTTGATGATTAATACTTGTTTTATTTTCAGTTTAGAATAGGTGGGCACTACAGATGATTGGAACACGAGCTAATATATTAATATCACAGGTAAGAAAAGAGAAAAAAAAAGTGATTGATATGAAGGTATGGAAACAAATTTGATTTTTTTAATTTGTTGATGGACAGAATGGGATGTACAAGGCTCACAATGGACAAAATAGGCAGGATCAACAAAACTTCAAAATATCAATGGGATTCGGACAATGAAGCACTTTCTGATACCAAGACTCTTATCCATGATGGATATATATATTTTGTGTTAGTTTAGCTTACTGTTTGGATTGCCTATATTCGTGTACCTTTACTGAATAAAAAAAAATTCGGGTTTAAAATACTATCTACTATATACATGGTTGAATAATCAAAGGAGAAAAGATTGTAGAGGAAAAAACTTTTTTTATTATTATTTCTTTTGATATACAACTGAAGAGAGAGAGAGAGGGGAATCTATATTACAAAAAAAAAAAAAAAGATAATGATGGAGTAAGGAATAAATTGAATAAATATCAAAATAAGTCAAAATAAGAAAACTAGCTAATCTAAATGTAAAATCAAGCATTCCAACGGATGATTCTTCTTTTTGGAATTTTGATTCTGTGTCTTGAATACCGAGAAGGAAAGCCTTTATTGTTGTTGCTGTTGTTGATGATGCTAGTCTTGTGTACTAAACATTCCACGATGGTGTTGTTGAAATGACTGTTCTTGCAAACCACTGATAATGAATGTGATGATATCGATAAATCTGTCATCTTCTGTAATAAATTATGTGGTTGATTTGGTTGTATTGTGATTGGTTGACTAAAAAAGATAGTTGGAGAGATCGATTGCGTTGATGTTGGGTATAATGTTGCTCTTGAACTACTATGATTACGCCAGTTGTTAGCATAAGAGGGATGAAGGTTATCGTCTTGCTGATTATTTTGATCATTCCTTCCTATCTGATTATCACTTGCAGAAAAGTTTACAGGTATATCGCTGTCTGTTTTGTTGATGTTTGGAAAATGATGTTGTGTCGAATAAAAGGAGTTGCCACTGTCAAAGTCATACAAATCAGTGATATCATTGAATATACTATGGTCGAGTGTTGCGGAAAGAGGTGTACGTATGGAGCTGTCATCATCACCACTGAAATATGACGAAAGACTAACAGATGATGTATCAGAATAGCATTTAGTCGCTGATAATGCTGATGTCGATGAGATGAGACCCGGTACAGTAAGTAAGTCGCCGGTATTATCCTCGTTGGTGTAAGAGATAGGCTGTTGCATAATATTCTCTTCACTAAGATAATATGGATGCTGCTTTGTTGATGATATCGTTCCACAGGTATAAACAGACGAAGATTTGGAGGATAGTATCGGTGTTTTTGTTGCTGGTGCATCATTGATGTGGCGGAGACTATAGTCATGGACAACAAGAGGTAACGTATCTTGAAGAAAAACGCGTAATTTTGTTTCAATTTGTTGTTGTAAAAAGGATTTGATACTGGAGACAATATCAAAAGTGGAGCTGACACATAAGCTTTGTAAAGGATCATTTTTGAAGACCAGAGTAATACCTTTTGTCTTTGACATAGCCAACACAAGGATACCGTTGAGTTGAACATCACTGATACGTAATAGCATGGGTATTACTAAAGGTTGATCAGCAGCAACAATACTTGATCGACCATATCTTGATAAAGGATAAAATGTTTCTTGTTGTATTGGTTTATGTAGAGGATTCGCCTATAATAATAATAATAATAATAATAAATGAATATATTAATAAGGAATGAATTTTTAAGTTTGTAACATACTTGAACTTTTGTTTGTAATTCGATAAAAGAGTCACCGTGATACGTAAGTTTAAATATACCGCGAAAATAATCAGTGGTAAGTTCACATATTTCCAATATTTCCAGTTCTGGTGGCTAAAATATATATATATATATAAAAGTTAGTTTCAACCATATCGGGGAAAAATATCCAAGATAGATCCTTTTTCTACATACCATAGATCCCATGTTCAATTCTTTTACAAATATATGATCAGCAATATGTTTTGACTTTTGTTCTTTGTTCAATGCTATTTCCAGTTGATCTTTCGCTTCGATATAAAACTTATCGTCAAAGTTTGGCCAATTGAAACGAAATGACATTTCTTTTTGAAGTATAATTTGAAGATTGGTATAAACACAATAGATGTCAAAAGCAGATATATGAAGATACAAAAGAATAGAAGGATAATAGATAAAAAAAAATAATAAAGAAAAGAATTGGTATAAAAAGGAAAAGAAAAAGAGAAAAAAAAAAAAGGAAAGAATGAACAAAAAGAAGAAAGGAAGAAAGAAAGAAAAAAAAATATATGAAAAGGTAATTTTTTATTTCTTCGGGAGAAACGGAACGGAATGACCAAAGCGGCATTAGAGTTCCGCCTGACTCATTTTTTATTATTATTTTTTTTTAATAAGTTAAAGAGAAGAAGAAAGGAACAAAAACTATGTATACTATGAAGTAGATTGAGTTGGAGAGGGAGAGATAGTAGGTTCAGAATGTTTTGTAAATATAAAATCATTGGCAGTGAGAGCAACAGCTTTGATCATACGACGACAGGCAGCAAACCAAACAGCAACGCTCACCGAACCTATATAACGATAGAAAGAAAAAAAAATGATACGTTAAAAAAAAAAAAAAAAAAAGAGAGCTCAATATATTGTTCTCCATTTTCAATTTTTACCCAGCGGTGAGAAAGGTAAACATAATAATCGTTGAGCAGGTCCAAACCATCCAGGAGGTAAATAGAATACAGGTGTTTTTCTAAACCAAAGAACCATAAGTACTTGAGAACCATGAATAAGAAACCATAAAATTGACTTTAATTTCAGTTCAAAACCAGTCTTAGAAAACGCGATATCAGAGTCTACATCATATATGAAAAAAAAAACAATTAGTCATTTGCTAACACAGTTATTGAATAACTTACTTAGTTTTTCCAAATCTGCCATTCCTTTATCTAACCTTCGACGCATCTTTGCCCATTTTGCAAATTCATCCTATAATAATATATAAATATTGTTAGAGATGTCTTTCTAATATCGATCTATTTATTTTGTTCATCATAACACTAAAACTCTTACTTTCTTACCTGTGAACTAGTTGCAGCTAATTCGTTCTTCATTTTTAACAAATCGCGTTTTAATTTTTCTTGTTTTGCTACACGAGGATCCTTGGAGAGTTTCAAATACAAATCATGAGCCTATATTTGTAAATATTTTAAAAAGTAAGTATAGGAAAAAAAAAGAATGTCTATTAAATTTACTTACTGCTGATGTGACATAAGAATAACCAAGGAATAAGATGGATTCTGTTATAAGTACAAGTAAGAATATAACGGTTGGTAAATACATAATATTGATACAGGAAGGGAAAAAGAAAAAATACAAAAGAAACAAAAAAGAAATAAAAACGTACCCGTTGAAGGCGGAAAATGAAAAAATCTGCAAATGACAAAAAAGAAAAAGTGGGAAATTCAAAGCATTAAGTTTCTCACCTTTTCCTTCTTTTTCTCTCTCTTTTTTTTTCATATACCTCATGTCCCTCTTCTCTAAAGTCACGCGTGCCATGCGCACCATTGCGCCTCTTGAACTTGCTGATTTGACTTGGGATAATGTGGGTGTTCTTGTTGGTAAAAGAAAACATATTCTTCTATTTGACTATCCTAAAGTAGAACATCTTGACTAACCTTTCTTTTTTTTTTTTTTTTTTTCCTATGTACAAATATATTTTGCTTGTTATAGAACCACCTTATCCAGCCAAGAATACTAATCGTGTTTTTTTAACTATTGATTTGACTCCTCAAGTATTAGAAGAAGCTTTAAGTGATCCTGCTGTAAGTAAAACTATTCAAAAAAAAAGTATTGGTTATACTTAAATGTAATATTAGGTAGGTGCTATTGTGGCTTACCATCCACCCATATTCAGATCTATGAAGAGACTTACGACTTCTGATCCCAAACAAGATATGGTTATGAAAGCTGTGGCTAAAGGAGTTGGTATCTATTCTCCTCATACTGCTTGTGATAATTGCGAAAATGGAGGCAAGTAAAACCGCAATAAAAAGGAAAGAATTATCTTACTAAAATCAAGCTATGATTACTATTATTATTATTCTAGTGAACGATTGGTTAGCTAGCGGTTTAGGAAAAGGATCTATCAAACCTATCACTCCATTTGATAATCCACCTGAAGGTATGACTTACAATGGTAGACAATATATATTAACTAATTTTTCTCTTCCTGGTGTAGGTCATCCCAATGCTGGTACTGGTCGTTATTTTACCTATGATGAAGCTATTCCTCTATCTCAAGTAGTAGAACATGTGAAAAAATTGACTAAATTACAATACTGTAAGTTGTGAAGAAAAATCCATCTTTTTCTCTCTGTTGACTATTTTTTTTTCTTTCTTTCTTTCTTCATCATAGTACGTGTGGCTACTCAAAATCCATGTAACATGAGTAGCAATTTGATCAAAACAGTGGCTATTTGTGCAGGATCAGGATCATCCGTTTTGGGCCCTACTCAGGCTGATTTGTATCTTACAGGGGAAATGGGTCATCATGATGTATTAGCAGCTCTGGCTAACAATACTAGTGTGATTCTTTGTAAGTTGTATTTGTTGAATTATTTATGTCTCTTTTGATTCTATTTCATTGAATCTACTCTCTTTTTTATATTAGGTGAACATTCAAATACTGAAAGAGGATATTTGACAGCAAATTTGAAACCTGCTCTAGAAAAGGCATTGGCAACCGATGATGTAGAAGTGATAGTGAGTAAAGTAGACAGAGATCCTCTTTTTATTATGTAGTTTAGACATATTTTTATTATTACGATTATTATTGGTATTACTATCATTGTCCTTGGGTAGTGTAACTAATAAAAAATAAAGAATATTATTTTATCATCGTTTTTTTTATTAGTCTATTCTTTTTTATTTTTTTAATAGCTAAAAAAACTTGCAATCATACTTGTTAATCTTACACTGTTGTTCACTAGTAAGACAATCATCGCTATTGGTATAATCATCATCATCATATTCTAGTGCTTTATTATATGCTGATATCCGAAATAATAATAATAAAAAAAAAAGATTCAAGCAGAAGTAATCCTTGCATTGATTATCTATGAAATAAAGCATTCACTCATAAAATAACCTTGATCATTACAAATCATTGATTCCCATAAACTATTATAGAAATCACTAAGAAAATCTATTGGAAGTAATATAAAATCAAATATATATAAGTGACAAGAAAAGAGAGCCATGTGATGGAAAATAATATCAAATAACAATTCAAAATATTCATTTCATCTGTTTCTACATATGTATTTTTATTTCAAATGACAAAAAAATAACGACACTAAAAAAAAATGTGATACTATCTACACGATCATCCTAAACATCCATCATCCTATCGACGAATCTATTTGTACTTGGGCAAAAGAATCTTGGCGATGGTTTCCAATTGCATATTGTTGGTACCTATCATTATCAAAAAATGAGTATCTTTGATCTAATTTATTCTTATCTTCCTCTCCCTCTTTTTTTTCTTCTTTTCTTTGTTTACCTTCATAGATAGAACCAATCTTACTATCTCTGTAGAATTTTTCGACACCAGTTTCACGGACAAAACCATTGCCTCCCATCCATTCAACAGCGTAGCTTGTAGCCATTTCAGCAACACGAGTAGCCTTAAGCTTACACATGGCAGCTTCCATAACGAAAGGTTTACCTTCTTCCTTGAGACGAGCAGCATTGTAGGTCATCAAACGAGCAGCTTCAATTTCCACAGCGACTTGAGCGAATTGGTGTTGCATAGCTTGGAAGCTTGCGATAGGCTTACCAAATTGCTTACGTTCATGAGCATAAGTAGCAGCAATGTCAAAGGCACCTTGAGCACAACCAATCATTTGAGCAGCAATACCAATACGACCTATCAAACAATGTCAAGCGTTTTATTTATTTATTTTTTTAAAAAAAAAAGAGGAATTGAGTTGATCATCCAAATATTTCATATACTAGCTTTATATTATACCTTCATTCAAAGAGTCGATAGCATATTTATAACCATCACCAATGGTACCGAGAACATTTTCTTTGGGAACCTTGATATCATCAAAGTTCAAGACACAAGTAGAAGAAGCACGAATACCCAACTATCAAGAAAAAGGGCACGTCTTAGTACAACAGTATATTTTCCAAAAAAAAAAAGAAAAGAAAAGAAAAAAAAGTTACCTTCTTTTCTTTCTTGGCGATTTGAACACCCCATTCTTTTTCGACAATAAAGGCAGTGATACCCTTGTAACCCTTGGAAGGATCGCTATAAGAAAGTATCCAAAAAAGGAACATAAATGATTAGTCTACATCGTTTTTTACATTGTAACATCTCCGATCTCCTCTTTTTCTACTTACACATTAGCAAAGATGACAAAGATGTCAGCTTCACCGGAATTGGAAATCCACATCTTACCACCATTGATAACATAATGATCACCCTTATCTTCTGCACGAGTTTGAAGAGCAAAGGCATCACTACCAGCACCTGCTTCAGAGATACAGAAACTACCGACAGTATCAGTTGCAAGACGAGTCAAGTACTTTTCCTTGAGATCTTTATTAGCCCACTTCCGAATAACAGTATTGGTCAAAGTATTCTATATATGTATGGATATATAAAAGAGATGAGATTGGGTTCAAATAAGATCATTGTCTAACTTACGTGAATATCACACAAAGCACTGATAGAAGGATCAACCTTGGCAAGTTCTATTTGTGAATTTAAAAAAGAAAAAAAAAAGGATGAGTTTGAACAAATGCAAACATTATCATCAACAACTTTTAGTTTACCTTCAACAGCCAAAATAGCAGCAGTGAAAGAACATTCAGCACCACCAAAATCACTTTCAGTTTCAAGACCCATCAACTAGTAAGAGATCATTTTTTAAAAAAAGGGGTGTGTGTCAGTGTGATCCGATTGTTATTAGTATTATCTCTCATATTCTTTGCTTACCCCATTTTCAAACATAGAGTCAATGATATCTTTATCCATTACTTCAGCTTCATCCATGGCTTGGACACGAGGTTGAACCACTTCACGAGCAAAACGACCAACTATTTAAAACCAAACAAAAAAAAAAAAGCGTGAGTACAGAACATCGAGTTTTTTTTCTGTTCATTCTTACCAGTATCCTTGAACATCAATTCTTCTTCAGTAAAAGAATAAAGAGAAGAGGGAGATTCGCAAACAGTAGGAACAGCATACTTCATAGAATAATGACTAATAATAAAAAAAGTTGTCTTAATTTAAAGTCATCTTCCCCCCTTTTTTTTATTACTATTTCTAGTTTACCGAAGAGGAGCTTGACGAGTCAAAAGGGAAGTAGAAGCACGTGCTACTTGAGGAAGCTTATAGGCAAGTCTAGTAAAGTTCATTGTATATGTTTGTTGATGAAGTCAAGTTTTTGATGAGAAAAAAAAAAAAAAAAAAGAAAAAAAAATTCGCGTCTGTGGAGAAAAAAAAGTATCATTTTAAGCTATAGAAAACAGTTTCCCACGGTGGACGGGCTTTGGACATACGAACCCAGAACTTTTTTTCCCCTCTTTTTTTTTTTTTTTTTTAAGATGATAAAACCAACCAACCAAAGTAAAACATGCCATAACAACAAATGATCATCTAAGAGGTCCAGAATATGAGGATGAAAAGACAAAATACAAAAAAAAAAAAAAATAGTCAATACTTTAATGATATGAGTATAATTTTGAGAGGAAATAAAAAAAAAATAAAGTGTAAAGTCATCTATAAGCACATGAGAGCGCTTGTCAGATTTTTTCCCAATTCATTTTTACCTTGCCTATTTATATATCCGGGCATCGATCTGCTGTGTTTTCCTTAAAAAAATTTCAAGTTACCATTTTGAGTTATAGTACAAAAACTGGTTTATTTTATATTCCTATTAATGACACTCAAAAGGACTTGCAATACATTCTGATTTCTATATAAAATGGGATTCAATATATAGTGATTCAATTTGTAAACTTTATTCAAAGATGATGATGGGTTAGTGATAAAGATAAATATAAAAATGCTAAAATGATGAATGATAAACTAAAGCTAGAAATCGATATTCTAAATCAAATAAAAAAAAATAAAAAATAAAAAATAAAAGATGATCAAGTAAAGATAACAAGAGGAGTGACCATTTCCCAAACATTTCTTGTGATAATATCTGATTGATTGAGGTAATCCAAAGGAAATTGTACAAGATGACCACGAATCTTATCCAATTTTGCTTGAATAGTTGTTGCATTATTATCACTTGGCGTATTGTTGAATCCTGGTGCATGACCATAAGGAATCCTTTTGCTGTCAGGTACAAATGCTGTGTGTTGATCGTATGTAAAAATGGTATCATCAGGTACGCAATGGAAAACGTCACGATAGATCAATGTGTTTCTCTTTGCCTTGTTCCTCCAAAGTATTTGATACATGATGTCTGAGAGAGGATCCATGACCTGTCGTTCCGCCATTTCCGAATCATCTTGTTCCAATCCTGGTAATGATAAATCTTCCCAATCTTCTACTTCTAACAAACCCAAATGTTCTTTCCATATCCGTAATCTGAGGTCCAAAATACTTTTTCCTGCTTCGTACTGTAAGTTCATATCATAAAAATAAAAAAAAAAAAATGAGTGATACCTATCTTAATTCTTTTTTTTTCTTTTTATTAATTACCTTTTTTCCATTCATAAAAGATGGTACATATTCTGTATCTTCAACGATGACAGCAACTTCTGCATCACGATCTCCAAGAAGTGATCTGTCATTCACGTTGGCTAATAAGATAAATAAAGAACGATTGATCAGCAACAATTTATTTCGCCATGTTTGCTTTTTTCTTTTACCTGATCCAATTAATGCTCTTTTATCATCGACTATAACAACCTTGCTATGTATATATATCATTTCTGAAACGAAATAGTCAATATCCCTGTTTTGCTGTAGTTGGTGTCTATGGCGATGACGGAATATCATGGATGATAAATGTGCTAGTCGAGATTTTTTCAATGGTGGGATGATTTTGTCATAATTTCGAAGTGAGTACCATTCAATATAATCAGAAGGGTTGATACCAGCTTGTTCGAGCCTTTTATTGATAGAATCTTCACCTCGAGATATAGAAATATATTGTAAATGCATGATGGATCTAAAGAAAAAAAAATTGTCAAATACAAGTCATCCTATCAGATCATTCCAAAATATATATACCTTACTGCACTGCTTTCAAAAGAAGTCAAATCACCCTGGAATCCAGGAAGAAGTGGTAAGACTACAATGACTCTAAAATTTTCCCCTTTTAAATGTGCCAACTTGATTCTTTCCACCAATGCCTTTCCAACCTTGTTCAATATCATATTATCTTGATCCACACTACTGACTATTGAAAACAAAAAAAAAAAAAAATTGAGTCAGATAAATGTCATGACTATGGTAAGACTTACTAAAGTATTGATTTTCAATGTAAATATAATGTTGTGCTTCGGCAATAAGGTCTAAATAGGCTTGATAGATCGATTTTTCATGACTAACATCTGTGTTCCAATTACTTGCGCTTCTCACTACTTGTACTTGATTAGTTCCCCCAAAATCGTTGTTTATGCTGTTACTATTGTTGGAAAGATGATTGACTGCCACTATTCTTTCTAAAGGCAAAGCAGGAAGTTTGAGTCCTTTAAGCATCTTGAGATTTCGTAAATAGTTCCATCGTACTTCAAATTGATGAATGAGATCAATTGTGACACCACCTTCCTATGTCATACAACGAAACCAAAATATAAAGACGATAACGTATGTCAAATATTTTGAGATAGTAAAATATATGTAGATATATCTTACCATAAACATTGATATATCGTGCCAAGGCATACGTGGAATCACTGTACGGTCGACCAATGTCTCTCCAGCATGTGAAACTGAAAATATATAAATGTTTGAATGTGTTAGATAAAGTTGATGATATTTAATTATTAGTATTAATATAGATTACCTCGTTGAAAGTCGCGAACACGAGGGTTGTTATAGTCTTGTCCTGGAAACATTTCACTAGGGCGGTTTGTTGATGGATAGTCAGATAAAACATGGTCGACAGTATCATACCGACTATAGATAGAAGGAGTAAAAAAAAAAAAAAAAAAAAAAAAAAGGAAAGGGTAAGATTGATTTATCAATTATGACATTGTGTGTAGTATATTTTTTTTTCTTTAGTCTTACGCAAAAGATAAGTCGAAGCCGCCAACAAAGGAACGTTTGCCATCAATAATCAAGTATTTCTATTTAATTAGAATCGTTATATTTAAAAAGTGATTAGCGAAAGAATATGCACCATTTCTATATATGATTTGAGTATAACTTATTTACTTCATGATATGACCATAAAAGAGGTACGTCTGGACAACGGATGACTATTATAAAAAAAAAATAAATAAAAAAAGGAATCAGAGGAAAGATATTATAGGTTGTATCGAAAAGAAGAGAAAGAAAGAGGAAAGAAAAAAAGAAAATCAAGATTGGATTTAATTTTTTTTTTTTAATTACCATGAATCCGAGGACTAAGTGCGGTCAAAATTTTAAAGGTGTATTCAGATCCCATTCCATGAAGATCTTTATAAAGAATCACAAAGATATCCACACCTTCTCGTGCTTTTTTCTTCAATAATAGATCTAATTGATATTGTCGATTATTATCTTCATTTGCTGGCCTTCGTAAATACTATCAAAAAAAAAGAAAGGATTAATGATCAGATTTTTATTAGAATTTATTATTACCAATTTTGGAGTTAACCACCAGGAAGAAATATACATAAATGATTGAGCTGATGAAATTCCATTGATCACTGCTTCGAAATAATCTATATATAAAAAAAAAGTTGAATTTTAAGTTGTTTTCGAATTAAAAAAAAGTAATAATAACAGTACCTTGACCATCTATAAGCCAACTGACACTGGTATTACTTCTAATAGGAGCAAATGAATTGAATCTATTCTTATTTCCTGATAGAATAAATAAAGTAAGTTGAAATGTAAAATATATATATATACGATATATACCTTTTTGTGCATCAATTGCTATGAAAAATAAAAATAAACTTATTCCGAAAGTATATACTGGTAAAGAGAGAAAGATTCGCATCTGAAATACAGATTAAAAAAAAAAAAAGAAAAATTGAAAAGAAAAGAAAAATAAAATAAAAAAAAAATAAAATAAAATAAAAGAACTAACAAGTATATTGTAATCATCATGAACATTCTTGACGGGAATTTTTGATATTCAGTGTGATCATCATAAATCAAATGGTCTTTGGCTATAGAAATTTACGTTTCGACGGTTATCACTAATGTCTTTAGATGGAAGATGTTCTTTCGGAGTTGTTGGAATGTATTCATATTGGATGTACCTATATCATTTCATAATAAACACTATCATGTATAAACAACACCAAAATAGATTATTATAATGATGATAACTGGAAAAAAAAAATTATAGTTCTATATTCTTGTATCAAAATAATGTTAAATAAAATAAATAAAGCCGTTACTGGAAAACCTTAGTATGATAGTTGTCTTTTGGAGAGATGAAGTCGTCCAATTTCAATCTCAGTTGAAAAGGAAAGAAAAAAAAAAAATGGACGCGCGGCAACAGTGTTTTTTTTTTCTTTATTATTTTATACTTTTTAACTTAATTGTCTATTATATATTATCATCATGCCTTCTACAACATCCGTATCTACCGCAACTACAGTACATATTCATCCTTTAGTTCTTCTATCTGCAACTGATCATTACAATCGTGTGGCCAAAGATACCCCAAAACGTGTTGTAGGTGTACTTCTCGGACAACAAAAAGGAAAGATCGTCAATGTCGCAAATAGTTTTGCTGGTAAGAAAAGAAAGGAAATTAACAAATGAATTATATATAAATTATATTTTTTTTATATAGTACCTTTTGAAGAAGATGAAAAGGATCCTTCTGTCTGGTTCTTGGATCATAATTATGTGGAAGCAATGAACGATATGTTTAAAAAAGTCAATGGTAAATTGAAAATAATTATGTCAAGACGATGAAATGATGATTACAATACTTATACTTTTATATATATATATATATGATAGCCAAGGAAAAGATGATTGGATGGTATCACAGTGGACCCAAGTTACGCTCCTGCGATTTGGAAATCAATGAACTGTTTAAAAGATATACTCCTAACCCTGTTTTGGTGATTGTGGATGTCAAACCTAAAGATGTTGAAATTCCTACTGATGCTTACTTTTCCATTGAAGAAATCAAAGATGTGAGTTATTATCCTTACTATTTTTTTTTTTTTTTTTGATTTTATTTATTGATGACTTTTTTTTTTTTTTTTTTTTTTTTAGGATGGTACAGCAACAACAAAGACTTTTATGCATGTTCCTTCTGAAATTGTAGCAGAAGAAGCAGAAGAAATTGGTGTGGAACATTTATTGAGGGATATCAAAGACAATGCAGTAGGATCATTATCGACACGTATCAGTGGACAATTGAGCTCATTGTCAGGATTACAAGGACGCTTAGAAGAAATCCGAGACTATTTGGAAAAAGTGGTATCTGGTCAATTACCTGTGAATCATCAAATCATATACAACTTGCAAGATATTTTCAATTTATTACCCAACTTGGAATCACAATTCATGGTTCAAGCTTTCAGTACCAAAACCAATGATCAACTCTTATTGATGTATCTTTCAAGTCTTATCCGTGCTGTGATTGCTTTGCATAACTTGATTGATAACAAGATCGAAAACCTCAAAGGTGAAACTGCTCTAACTAGTACAACTTCCACTAATGGTGCTCAAACTCCTGTATCTCCTTCACCTGCCGAATAATGACAAAACCCTTTTTTCTTTTTTTTCTTTTTTTTTTTTTTAAAATCAAACAAGAATGGACCCAAACTTAAACGTGTAGTATAGTTTAGTTTAGTCATATTATTCAAAATCAAAATATAAATAAAAGGGAAAAAAAAAGTAGATTTCTCCTCTCTGTATATTTTTGAATACAGGAACGCTTAATTTATGTTCCGGCATCCTTTTCTGGGTCATTCCAGTCACTGATTTTTTCAATATTGAGTCAAAAATCATCGCCTCATGTCGGAAGCGAGCTGAAATATTTTTTTTTTTTCTTTTTAGTTTTTTTTTTTTTCTTTTTTCTTTTTTTTTTTTTTTTTTTTTTTTTTCTTTCACCTTCTTTTTACTTTACCCCCAAAAAAAAGATTAGGAAATAGATTACATATTCTTGTTATTCTGGTTTCCTCGATCTTTTTGTTTATATATATATAACACTACCTTCCTCTTCTTTCTTTTTCTACCGTTTGATTATTACTCTTTATTCGACAATGTATGGTGCCAAAGGAACAACATTTTTGAATACTGTAGCTCGTCAAAGTGCTCTCTCCAAACAACTCGCTACTGTTCATGCTAGTAACAAAACTTCAGCTTTTATTACAGCCTTTCCAGCTCGTTCAGGTAAACTATATACTACCTCCAGAACTTTGAACAACAATGACAACAACAATAACAACAAGGACCAACAACAACAACATTTGAATGGCAATCCTTTCGCACCACTTGCTCGTGCTTCAAATCAACGTTGGACTTCCGGATCTTCTACTTCTTTACAACCTAAACCTGTACAACAACAATTACGCTTCAAATCAGCTTTAGCTCAACAACAACCTACACAATCTACTCTTGAAGCTTCTCCTGAACTTTTGGAAGAACCTAATGCTCGTATTTTGGAATTGGCTAAACATAAGAATTATGGTGCTGTTGTGGCGGAATTTCAAGCAACGAAGACACAACATACTCCTCTGACTACTCAAACCTATCAAGCAGTGATGGAATCCTATGGTACTTTGCATCAAAAGAATCAGCCTTTGACCGCTATGTTGGGTGTTTTTGATGAAATGGTGAAGCATGGTGTTCAACCTACTTCTGAAACTTATGCTATTGTGATTCGAAATTTATGTGCAAGAGATGCTGAAGTGAATCGTGCCTCCAATGTTCTTCGTCGTCAAATGGATACTAATTTGGCTAAATTTGAAGGAGTTTCTCAACAAACTTCATCTACAGTAGGCTCTCTTCATAAAGATGGTAAATAGACTGACAACATTTTTATCTATTTGCATTATTAATTAAATTTTAATCTTTTTTTTTTTTTTTTTTTTTTTTTTTTTTTTTTTTTTTGTTTAGGATCATCTCTTCACGCTTTGGAATCTGAAAAGAACTTGCAACGTGCTGTGGCCATTTTTGAGCAAGCTGTTCAAGAAAAATCAACTCAAGCTTTTGATGTGGAACTTTACAATAATCTTCTACGTGGACTTTCATATGTCGGAAACACTCAAGATGGCTTGTTTATTTATGAACAATTAGAAAATGATCGTGTGCGACCTAATGGTACTACCTTTGCCATGTTGATGTCAATGTTTGGTACAGCTGGTGATTTGACGGCAGTCCGTGAATGTTTCAAGGAATACAAGTCTATGTCTCGTATTCTTCCAACTCATGATCCTTCTTATGTTTATAATGCATTGGTATTTGCTCATGTTAATGCTGGTGATCTTAATGGTGCTCTACGTGTCGTTGAACAAACTATGATCAAGGATGGTGTGCCTGTGACTATCTCACCCTACAATCGAATGCTTTATCGCGCATGTATGGACAATAATATGGAATTTGTATCAAAATTGTTGGAAAAGCTCTCGACTTCTGAACATTTACCCAAACCCGATGCGAATACTTATGGATTACTCTTATCAACTTATAGTCGTATGAAGGATTTGGACAAAGCACATGATGCCTTTGAAAATTTGTTGAAATTGAATCTTCGTCGTCAATATGGTCATCTCAGCGAGTATGTCAATGCTTGTGTTAACGAACAACAATACAACCGTGCTTTGGAAACTGTTAGAGCAATGTCTTCTCATGGCGTGGAATTAGATACAAAAGTGTGCTGCAATGTGGTATCTGGTTATGTGAAATTGGGTGATATGAAACAAGCAGCAGATGTAGTGAAGGAAGTTCTTCGTATGCATAGCAAGACTACTTTTATCAGGCAAAACTCTCCTTTGGTGGCATTGGCTTTGGAAATTGCTGGTCGCTCTGATAATTTGGTGGATGCTTTGGACATTTTACGCTTTTTGAACAATTATTCTGTTCGTTCTACCCCTCAAACATCTGCTGTTCTCCTTCAATTGTATGATCAGGCCAAGGCAAATCCAACTACATGGCAAGAATTTGTGAACTACTGTACTGATCGATCTTTTTTCACCTTGTATGAAGCTGCATTCAAACGCAAATCTACCAGTGAAGATTTCTGCAATTCTGTCTTTACTCTATTGAATGATATGCATGCTCTCAACATGAATTCCAATCCAAGTCTCTATATCCGGGTTAGTACACGTCTGAACAAATATGGTCGAGTGGAAGATGAAGCTCGCTGGAAGAAGACTTTTGAAGAATATTATCCCAACATTCAAGAACAAATAGATCAAGCTCCTTCAACAACAACAACATCATCATCATCAGCAACTCCAGCATTATCATCAGCATCGTCAGTATCATCTGAATCAACCGTTAGCAAATTTCCATTTGATTCTACTAAAGTAGATATATTGTCTGGTGAAGCTTTGAACATGGCTCTTCGTGGTGATTTCGACAAGGCTTTGGATATGATGAAAGAAAAGATTATTAATCAAGGTATGGTTCCTACTCCTGAAACAGTACGGGATATGATTCAACATGCAAACAAGTTAAATCAACTGGACACTTCAAAAGCCATTTACAACTTGGTAGAACAACCTTTTAGACAAATGGATCCTTCTCGCCGCCAACATGCATTGAATATTCTCAACAACAATATGCTTATTGCTTACGCTCGCAACATGGATTTGGGAATGGCCAAGGTATATTACGACAAGCTTCGTGCTGCGAATGCATTCCCTGATGCGGATGCTTATGGATGTTTATTATCATGTACAGCGAATGATACTACAGACGAATCTCTAGATGCTATGGTGATTTATGAAGAAGCCAAGAGACACAAAGTGCGACCTACTGTGTATTTCTACAATGTAATTATCTCCAAATTGGCCAAATGTCGTAAAATGGATCAAGTGATGGCTTTATTCAAGGAAATGAAGGATCTTGGTGTATCACCCAACTCAATTACTTATGCTGGTGTGATTTCTGCTTGTATTCGATGCTCTGCTGAAAGTCGTGCTGTGTATTACTTTGAAGAAATGACTCGTTTGCCAAGATATCAACCTCGTATTGGTGTTTTCAACTCGATGATCCAATTTTATGTGCAACAACGGAACGATCGTGATAAGGCTTTGGAATACTTTCAATTACTCAAACAATCCAACTTGACTCCCTCTGCTCATACCTACAAATTATTGATTGAAGCTTATGCCAATATTCCTGCTTTCGACATGGTGACTGCACACAATTTATTGACTGAAATGAAGAAACGATATGGATTGGATCCTACTGCTACACATTATGCTACTTTGATGAAATCATATGGATGCCTTCATCGTGATGTGACTTCTGCTGAAGCTGTATACAAAGAAATGACAAAGGCTGGCGTGAAACCAAACGAATTGGTATATCAAGCATTGTTGGATACTTACATTAACAATAACAAGATGACTCAAGCTGAAAATCTTTACAAGGATATGACGGATGCCAATGTACAATCATCTCCGTATATTGAAAATCTGTTTATCAAGGGGTATGGTGCGAATGGAGAAGTGAACAAGGCCGAAGAAGTATTCAACAAGATGAAAGATAATCAACAATCTGAAAATAACAACAATGTTATCCGGGAACCCAGTACATATGAAGCGATGGTCAAAGTATATATGGATCATGATCAAGTTACCAAGGCCAAAGAAGTAGTGAACATGATGAAGCAACGTGATTTCCCAATCAAGGTGGTAGATAGTGTTCTCCTTTTGACTGAAGATACTACTTCTTAAACGTTTTATTGTTATATATTCTTATTGTTTTTATTAATTTTTTATTTATCATCATCGTCATCATCATCATCATCATCAAATTATCATCATCCTTATTGTTATTATTATCACACTTTGTATAGTTATATCTGTTATATAGATTGTCGTTTTTTATTTATATTATTGTATTTTGAAAATAAAAATTTAAAAAAATAAAAATAAAAATAGCAGTATATAAATAGACTTTTTTCGAAAAAAAAAATTGTTATCAAAATCTTATCAGTGAAAGATATGCAAATGGAAAATCTCTTCCTTGGGGTGTATTTGTTGTGTTGAACAAAAAGGGGGCGTTCATTTTGATTGGTGAATCGGAAACATTTGAAAACGGAAAAAAGAGAGAATTTATCTTATCTCCACACTTTATAACAAATCCCGAGATTGGTACCATTTAAAAAATCTCCCTTTTTCCCCCCGCCATTCTTTTTTTTATATATCTTCTATCTTTTTTTTTTTTCTGCTGATTCACTGGACGTCATGACGACAACAACACCATCCTTGGTTGTATTTTCAGGTGGAACAGCATGTAACCATATTGCCAAATCATTTCATGAACTGGGTCATAACGACATTACTTATTTTCTTGGTGTTAGTGACAATGGTGGATCTACAGTAATAACAAATAAAAATAAATGTGTATAACTTGATGTATTAATCTATCCATCTCTCTCTCTCTTTTTATTTTTATTTTTTTTTTTTTATGTGATAGAGCGAAATTTTACGAGTATTGGGTGGACCAAGTATTGGAGATCTACGTTCTCGCTTGACACGATTGATTGACATTATTGATCCAAATCCTTCGGATGAACGAGTGGCGATCAAAGAACTTCTAAGTTACCGGTTATCAAATGATCCTGAACAAGTCAAAGATGAATGGGCTTCTATTGTAGAGGGTCGACACAGGTACCAGTATATTGATAGAAACAAAAAAGGAAATATGACTCACTTGGTTCACTTTTTTTTTTTTTCTATTTTAGATTATGGAAAAGGATTCCTGCTGATAAAAAAGAAACTATTCGTGGCTTTTTGACAAACTTCAACGGGGAAACTTTGAAACGAGCTCATAAACGATTCAACTTTTGTAATGGTAGTATTGGCAACTTCTTTTTGACAGGAGCAAGACTATTCTTTGGATCTCTGGAAGCTGCCTTATTTTTGTTCTCCGCAATCACTGGTATCAGCGAACCAACCATGGTTGTTCCCGTTATCAATACCAATCACCAGGCAACAATTGCAGCTCAATTACAAAATGGAGAAACTATTATCGGTCAATGCAATATTAGTCACCCTTCTTCTACTACCAATGCGCCTGATTGCCATTCTTCTCAATTGATTATCAATCCTATTGATGCCTTTATGCACCTTGGTGATGATCCTATACCGACAACACGTGATGATTATATGATGATGATCAACAAGACAAATTCAACTACGTTGGACGATGATGATGATAATGACAACAATGGAAAACATGTTACTAGTAATCTTTTCTTTTCAAAACTTGAAGAACAACCATTACCATCACCTATTCGACGACTCTATTACATCAATGAATATGGACAAGAAATCTATCCAGTACCGAATCCCAAAGTTATCACACAACTCTCCACCAAAAATACATTGATCTATTCTATTGGGTCTCTTTATACTTCTATTGTACCTTCCTTAATTCTTCGAAATGTAGGTAATGCCATCGCTCAATCACAATCTCTACAATACAAGATTTTATTACTGAATGGATCCAATGATCGGGAAACACGAGGGTATTCTGCATTGGACTTTATTTTGACCATTACTGCTGCTTTGAACGAAAGTCAAAAGATCGATTGCCGTCGTGCCTTTTATCAAACCAATCTGTGTGAACGTGGTGCTTCCTCCTATAGCGGTCGGACTACCCATGGACCTACTCAACATTTATGCTCTGGTTACAAATCATCTTTACCACCACCACCACCACCGTCATTATCATCATCAACATCCATTCGACCTGATAGTGGTTACGCATCTTTCTCAAGTTCACCTACTCATCATTATCCACCTTTTCCTGATCAACTCTTTCAACCTTCACCACCAAATGCCTTTATTTCTCATTTGGTCTATTTGGATCAAGGTGAAATTTCTGTGGATGTATCAGCTATCGAACAATTTGGAATTCAATGTGTCAAGGTCAAAGGTCATCAATGTGCTTCTACTGGAAAACCTATTTATGATGATGTTACGTTGACAAATGTATTACGAACCCTTTGTATATAGTTTAGTAGTTTTACTTTTTTATACCATTCTTCTTGATTGTACTATTAGATTCCCTTTCGGTCTCATTTTTTTAGACTTAATAAAATGCATTTTGATCCATCTATTCTCTCTCTCTTTTTTTTTTCTTTTTTTTTTTTTTTTTTTTTTTTTTTTTTTTTTTAAAAGGCATATCAATGGCTAATCAAAATACACGAAAAACCCAAAAAAGGACAGGCTCGTTTCCTTTTTTTTTTCTCTCTTTCCCGTTTTCTTTTTTTTTTTCTCTTCCTTTTTTTTTTTTTGGTTTTTATATGAATGTCTTTCCATTGGGTTTGAATGGAATGAATGTGGACAATGGGTCGTTTTAAAAGGTAAATCCAAACAAAAGAGGAAGAGTAAAACATAGGTACTAATCTATTTCTTAAATTATTGCTGTTGGTCGACCATTCCTCTCTTCCTCATTGATTCCTTTTTTTTTTCTGACATTGTTCTCCTTTCTGAAATTCAACATCTTATCCCGTTTTAGCTTTCTAGCGGATTTGGCTATCACTTCTGATAGGTTTAGTAGTACGTAATGTCGAACAACGATAAACAAAATTATTGAACTGGTATAATTTTATGGGTCTTACTCTTCACTCTTTTTTTTTTTTATCCTTTTGGATTGATAGTCAAATGAATAGATAGCAAGATCTCTTCTATAGGATATATGATACGGCTTAGTTGGACGTATTGGAAAAGGTAGTTGGAGATGGAATGATTCAAAACGTAAGGTAAAGGGCGAAAAAAAAAGACAAAGGAATTGATAAGGGGTCAGATTAGTATGACTTGATGTAACTTCACTTTTATGCATGCATATATGTATTTGTGTCTATGGTTATAGAAAAATGCTCCTACAACGAACGATGATTCCAAATGCGTGACGATTGACTCGAGTAAACTCAAGATACTGCTTTGAATTGAGAGGGTGGCTCGTGGTTTCTGACACGTGGTAAGATTCTAACCAAAACATTCAAAAAGCTTATTTAATGACTGATGACTTTTTTTTTTTTTTTTTAGCTTGTATGCAATGAAGATGTGTCTATAGATTATCGTAAGAAATGGAAAAAAGGAACGAGTTTTCCTGGTAATTAATCAGTGTACTTCCTCAATTCCATTGTTTTCTTTTTTAGAATCCTGAAACGAAAGTGACCTATCCTGATTTGTTAACTACGATGGAGGTGGCGAAGCAGTGATACGATTTTGGTTGAGATTCTTGATGAAGGTTCCTATATATAATATGGCAAGACTCATTGACAAGCATGAGACAACTATAATTGGTGATGGATAATCATAGCTTCGGTAGGCATAATCACAGATAATAATTATAAAAAAAAAAAATACATGATTGCTGACTTGATTTTTTTTTTTTTTTTTGACTTTACATGCTTGAACCTGAAGCGTACTCTGTGATACATGTGAAGATTCTGGAACCCAAAACAACCGCTGTCGACACTAGTAGAAGCTCCAAGCACTGAAAAAAGAAAATGCATGGTAACAACAAGATGAAACTGATGGAAACAAAGATAGGATTTAATTCTAAGATGCTCACACTTCTTTTTTTCTTTACCTCTCTCTCTCTCTTTTTTTTTTTTTTGTACTCCCTAACCTGTTCGACAAAATGAATAATGCCAAAAATATACTAGTAGTCATTAAAAACAAAGCAGTTGTTTTTTTCATATGTTGTTGTTGACGTTTATTACATTGGAAAAAAGGTAAAATGGATATATATAAAAAAAAAAGAGGTCATGACATGTGAAGAAAGGAATCTACCCCATTAGGTCATTAAAGTTCTACTTACAAATCTTTATTTATTTATTTATTTATTTTTTGTTTGTTTGTTTAGATCAACAATATGAAAGGAACCACGACAAATTGTGATGCTAGCATATTTTGGGTAAATATAACCCACGGTAATCACTCCGGCATGGGTCATGATGAACTCCTTAATAGGACATTGAAAACTATCACATCGATATCGATTGGAGGCTATACAACAACACCAACAAGAAAAACAACAAGGATAATTCAAGTTTTTTTTTACTTCGTTAGACGTAACAGATGGACGATGATGAACATTCAAATTCAATTATCAAAACATATCAACTTCGAAATACTCAAGATCAGCATGAAGTACTGTATCATAGGACAGCAACAAACTTAGTATGATGTTATTCTATTTTCGAGTGACGATTGATAAGCTGGGCTCAGTACATGTGATATTGGATGAAGCTAATGATATGGTGGTCATGAACAAGAAATTCGAAATGATGGACAATATCATGGTAACTCGCAGTATGGAATTGGAAGGTACTAATATATTTTTGCTATCTTTGACGACGGGTCGTTAGGAATTGGAAAGATGGCAACAACAACAACGACGATGGCGGACTCGAATATAGGTGTTACTAGTGGAAACTAACAATATCAACAAAAAACAACAACAACAAAGAAAAGACTAGACGGCCTAGGATCTCTGTAAAAGAATTCTTATTACAACAACAATCAGAATGATGGATATGAATCTATTTTGGTATTTTGGTCGAGGCTTATCATCGTTTATAGATAAAAATAGTTTAACCTAAATAGATAGTCTTTATTATTATTATTATTATTATTATTATTTATTCATTTATTATTGTAAACTATTTTATTTATATTATATTGAATAAAGAAAGATAATGATGGGTGGTCAATGCACATATGAAAACGACACAAAGGATTAATGATTAAAAAAGGCACTGACTTGGGATTTTGGTGATGATTTTTTATTTAGCTCGGAAAAGATAGGAGCTAAAAAGTCTGTATACTTTATTTTAAAATACAAAATGACAACATGAAGGTTATATTTTTTGACATACACCACACGCACACAGAAAACAACTTTTATGAAACACTGTCAACTTGATGTGAGTAAAAAAAAAAAAAAAAAAAAAAGTGATTCGTTTGAATAGAATGAATTGCTTTTATGGTAATTCCGAGAAAGGTTATTGGTCTATTCTTTCTCTCTTTTTTTTTTCCCCTGAATCGAAGCCTTTCAAATAAACTCTAAGGTTATTTTTTTCTTCTTCTTTTTATCCATGAAAAGACAAACAAAAAAAAAAAGACGGGATTACTTTGATAAAAGAAAAAAAAAGGTTTACCAGACAGAGTTGTGTGTGTGCGTCTGTGTATATCAGTATAGATATATGTGTACGTGTGTGAGTCCTTTATGAAAAAGAATCCAGTTTACCCATGTTATTTATTTATATAGATATCAATATTTACATGCTAAAAAAAAAAAGAAGTTTTTTATTTTTTTTTATTTTATTAGTTGCTCTGATTCAATTTCATTATTCTACATCTCTTTCACTTTCTCTACACTTTCTTTTCCTCCCATTTCCCTCAACCCCGACCTTTCTTTCTTTTCCTAGTAAAACACACACACACAAAATCAACTATCATTCTCTTATCCTTTCATTTTTTTTTGAACAATGTCAGCTTATCAACCTTATTCGTCCTTTTCTTATACGTCTTTACCCTCACCACCACTAAATGATCGATGCCATCCTGATAATATCAAAACATCCGCCGTTTCTCATTATGCAATGACCTTATCTTCCCCTCATCAACAACGCGATCACAGTAATCTTGATTTGGAACTACGACCTCTTTCATTGGCCAAACTTGATACTAACAATTCCACACCTTATTTACCATCTATCCATCACGTCGTGTTGTCTCCACCTCCATCATCTGCTTCTCCACCACTTTCTTATACATTCACTGGCGGTTCGTCTCCCGATTCTTTCTCTGATTCCCTCTTTTCGTCTCCGCCAACTTCATCCTCTCCTTCTTTTTCACCTTCGGTAACACCACCCGTTGTTCACACACCGCACCTATCCGATTCATGCTCATCTACCCCTAACTCGACGCCATCTCAACGGAAGGGTTCCATTGCATCTTTATTGAACTCTGATCCTGAACTGAAGCTATTGGATGAAGAAGAACATAAATATGGTTATCAAACTCATTTTATGAATGCTGGTGTCAAACGTCGTCTTTCAATTCATTGTGATCAACAATCATCATCGTTACCGGACCAAGCCCCAAAAAGGAAAAAGCCATGCAACAAACAACATCGCCGTCAACAACAACAACAACAAAATGGATCCACCCCTTATTCATCTACCACCACGTCAATTATCTGTACATCCAACGCCTCATCACCATCACTTGTATTGAACGAACGGGCCACCAAAGGACTACGACATTTCAGCAAACAAGTATGTGACAAGGTCAAGGAACATGGTGTAACAACATATGATCAAGTAGTACAAGAACTGACAAGTGATCTGACCAAATCTGCTACCTTCTGTCAATTTGATCAAAAAAATATCCGTCGTCGTGTCTATGATGCTCTCAACGTCTTGATGGCCATGAACATTATTGTCAAAGATAAGAAAGAAATCAAATGGCTCGGCATTCCTTCTTGTTACCATCCTTCTTCTTCATCTACGGATATTATCATGAATGACTTGAATCATGATCGTAATGATGATGAAGATGATGATGATATGCTTTTATTGAAACAACAAATTCAGATGGAAGAGGTAAAAAAAAAAAAAAAAAAAAAAACTATTGGTTCATATTTAACACTCATCGTCATCCTTGCTTATTATTTTATATATATATACATAGGCTCAAAAAGAAAAATGGTTAGCCACTTGTACTTCAACGCGCACTGTTCTAGGTGATACTTTGAAAATGGTAAAAAAAAAAAAAAAAAAAAAAAAAGGTAGAATATGGATGATTGACTCCTGCTTTTCTAGTACTTACAACTGCGGAGGTTGATCTGGAGAAATCAGCATGAATTAGGACATGAACCCATGACGGCCCTTCCTTTTATGATTGTGAATCCAATGGTAGACAACAACGAAGAACCTTTGGTCACCTTGTCTGAAGATCAAAAACAAGCCATAATTACCTTTGATCATCAACAACATGCCCATTGTCCAATTTTCAAAGATACAGATATTTTGGATCACCAATTTGGTCGTCGTTTTACTCCACAGGAATTATCATCATGGTTACCGGATGCTACTTGGCATCGTTATCTGGATGTCTCTTCATGATTTTTTTTTCCTCACTCCTTTTTTTTTTATAGTTTGTTTTTCCCTTTGATGACATCTATATATACACCATATACCTTCCTTTATATATATGTATATTTCTGACATGCGTGCATAGTCTTCATTTTTTTTTTTACTCCTCTTTTCCATCTTCTCACATATACACAAAAACACACACATATCATCATCTCATACAAATATTCACATTCACACAAAAAGATATACATCCAGTATTCTCTTTTTTTTTTTTTTTATCATTCTTTTTTTCTTTCCTCCTTTGTCATCTGCATCATACCCTGACTTCGTTTTTTTTATGCCTCTATTCATCTATTCTGTATGTGATCTCCTTTTTTTTTTTTTATTCCTCTCTTTTATCTATTCGTTTATACGCCTCTTCATTTGAACTCATCATTAATAAAAACAGAAAAAAAAATTCATCTTATATTCATATCATTCAGAAAAAAAAAGGGAGATTTAAAATGACTAGCATAAACATGCGGCGATCCTTTGTTCTTTTTCTATGTAAAAACGCATGATTTTGTTTCTATTTAGACAGGTTACACGTCCATTAGACTTTCTAAGGGGGGTTATAAAATAAATTTATGACAAGGTAGATGAATCAACATGCATTGCATTGACTGATGGCGTAGATGAACAACATTGGTCCATAAGAAGGGAATGACTTGATAGGTGAATAAGGATGATATTAAAAAATGAAACAGGTTTTTTTTTTTATTTATTTTTATTTTGATTGATTCATGCTTCTATCAAAATAATAATAATAAAAAAAAGTTTACAGTTATACTATCTTGTATCATCGCTCATCCGACATTCAGAATGATACAAATCGGGCAATCATCTTTTCAAAAAAAAAGTCCACTGAAACTGTTGGGAAAAAATAAATAAGCATAAAAAGAATCGATAGAGTCACACGAAGAACAAGTTTTCTTGATGACAAAAACAATACTGTATCGAAAAAAAAACTGGTCATCTATCATAGAAATAATAATAATAATATGACATGTTGTATCACCTTAAAAAAAAAAACTTGTCATCATTTGCTATGTTAACAAATATGCTCAAAGTATTTTTTTTTTTTCATTGATGGTATCAAAATAATATTTATTCATAAAAACAAAAATCTAAATTCATTACATACTAAAATAATAAAAATAATAAAAATAATAATTCAATATCCAAGTACCAATTGTGCAATAAAGGTACCAGTCACCAAAAGTGTCTGCAGTAAAAACCGTGGAGCAAAGATTTTCCAAGTCATCAGGTGCCGCCGAAGAATATAGACAAAGAACGAAGAGAGACAAGTAGGAATATAATGTAAGAGTGCCATAAAGAGAGTATTATCATCATCATGATGTTGATATTGTGATAATATGAACGACGTGCCTATCCATGATACCACATACCCAGTCAACGTGGAAAGTGTCACCAGCATAGCGCCAATATAATAATACATGTCGTCAAAACCAATGAATGCCGCATGCCATGGTAGTGAGGTAAAGGTTGCTTGATGGCCAGTAACAAAAAATAAATGATGTCCCACTAGATGAATCAATGCTAATCTGATCATGATGCTATGATCATCCGTTGTAGATAATCGATATATAATAAAAGGACATAGTAAAATCACCCATCCTGCTGCTGGTCGTTGTAATAGAGCCAGTACCGTTGACCAAATACATAGATAAGAGAGCCAATACTGTTGCTTCATCTTTATAGAATCATTCTTCTTTGTCGCCCACATGTAAATGCTAACCAAAAGACATGTCGTGTAAATATATCGTGGTAGATACAAGTCCATTGATTTCTGTAGCCATATTACTGTCGATCCATCTTCAAATAAAAATGCCATAGAGTCCAATAATCCTTTGTCACTGATGTTTCGATATACGTCGTCTATCATCCGGATAAATACTGCCGTAACACACGATGCGTATGCCAAAAGGATCCAAGGAGACAACTCAGTCGTGACACTTGCCATCCAACGAATAACGAGTAATAAACCACCTGTACAAATAAGTAAAGTCATCCAAAAGCCAGTATCCAATTGTTTCAAGTCCCCAATGTCAACATACTTGCAATGAGGATATTGTTCTTCTCGGCATTGGCCTAATGTACCAGAAAGTCGTGTCCACAACATCACCAAGAAAGGACTTGACACCATCGATACCCAATCACTTTTCTTGTTGTTCTTCTCCAGTCCCATGTTTTGAATATTTCGCAGGAGCCACCAGACACACAGAGTAACACTAGCAAACCTTGATCCACGATCTTCCCAAATAACAAAACTATTGGATCCCAAAGTCAACGCTTGTCCTAACGCAGCAAATAATAAAATACATCCATCACGATATGTCCTGGTCATTGCCGTATTTGTTGTTGTTGTTGATGATGATGATTGAATTTTCTGCCGTCGTTGTTGGATGATAGTGATAAGAAGGAGCATGATCACCAAGCCAGTCATACAAGAGTATCCATCCATCCATCCCATTTTATCGAACATACCGTGCCAGTGGATAGAAAAAGTGGATTGAAATTCACTACCAATAAAAAAATGGAAAAGAACACCACTTCCAGACATCATTATCAGTATCGCTGATACAATATAAATCCAATAAGATGATATCAGTTCCAAAGCCGCGGTTCCCAATTGCCATAGTTGCATTCCTGACCAATCAGTATATCGTATCCATAAAAACAATCCTGTCACAGTTGTAGCACTGAGCATCATCATTCCTAACAGCATACATCCAACGTCAAATTGAGCCCATATCGCTTCACAGTATTTGATAGTGCTTGATAAAAAGAGATCGTAAGTCATGGTTGCTGATGCTAATAATTCAATGGTATCCATTTGATTGTTATCAGTGTTCGATAATAGATTCAAAGCTTGTATCATAGTTGCTTCTGCTGTCTCCAAATGTTCAATCAAAGGCATCATCGCTGTTTTGGTGAATCCAATGTGATGTGTTTCCAATCCATAAGTCGTTAAATAGTCGTATACTTGTAATGCATTCAATCGGAATTGTTGAGCCATATGTAATATACATTTCAGTCGTTGGTCAATGTCATCATCTGTTACTCCTGTAACGCCATCATCATTGCTGTCGAGACACGAGAGAAGTACATCAGGTACAAGAGAGCCCAAGTTGCCAAATGGAATAGGAATATGAAGTAAATACGCCAAAGTAGGTACTAGATGGATTTGAGGAACGATAGGAAACGCTGATGCATTGTAGTGTAATCGCTGAGTGATTTTATGATTGTCATATCCAAGAATAGAGGCTCTAGTGTCATACATTCGTTTGACAAAATCATGAAAATAATCCATTGTTGACGAGAAAGAATCCGATCTGCCACTAGTATGGTTGCTGTTGTCGTTCGAAATAGCCATTGTCAATTTCCGTCCAGAATAAAGGAGTAAACCACTCATCAGTTCTTCCACACTTTCACCACCATGATCACCTTCAGTTGACATGCCATGATCTCCCATCACCACCAGTAAAGTATCTTGATTCACATGATTCTTCACCAGTCTTTCCAATACAGTATTCATTTCTTCTAGTTTTGTAGCCATGTTGATATGATCAGGTCCAAAAGTATGCCCACAATGATCCACACCTAAAAAGTGAGTAATGATAACTTGCCAGTCTGACTCTGGATTGTCTAATAAGGGCCAAAGGTGTTCTTGAATTCGATTGTCAACGGTATGAAGATCAAACATTTTGAAGCTGTCACTAGCAAATGTACGTTCAGGTGCCAAATCTTTTGGGAATAAATGTTGCCAAGTATCGTCACCCATGAAATACAAAGCCGGGTATTGTGCTACTATATGGTGTAGTAGATGATCTTCTTGCACAGCAGAGGAGGCAAAATTGGAACCAGCATCGATAAATGTTGGTAGAGAGCCAGTCATAAGTCCTTTGATACGTTGCATTGTTGTTGTAGGAGGATCAGCCCGAAATTGAAATAATAATGTGTGATCAGGTTGTGTCGTATAAAGCCAATCGATGATGGGAAGATGATTTCGGTAGAGTCTGTTTTGTTGTGATTCATCTTGGACCATAAAATCAAATCGAAGAGCATCAATAACCACCACAATGACGCGTTTGAATGCAGGAGGAGAATCAACTGTAGCTGGTAAATCTTTCATTTGTATATCACTATTGTTGTTGTTATCATTGATCAGAGGAAATCTATCCCAAGTATCGTAAAAAGTTCCCCGTTGACCAAGTGTTTGTCGTGTCAAAAGAAAGCCTTTCAAAAAAATAGTCAGTCCAAGTAGGTGGAAACTTGTTAATAAGAAAAGAACCAAGCGGGAAGCCATGATGAGAACAAAAATGATTGTGTGTGGTCAAACAAAATAGACAAAAAAAAAAAGTACAAGAAAAAAAAAGTTTTTTTTTTTTTTTTTTCAAGGGAATAATAAAATAAAACCAGAAGGAAGAAATCTATATCGTAAGAGCATTGATCTTGAGCGATCGTAATGAGTTATAAAAAAAAAAAAAGGAAAAGAAAAGAATAAGAGAAGTGGAATAGGAAAAATAAAAAAAAAAAAAAGGGGGGGTGGAGTCCATTTTCATTGAAATTCAAATTTGGTTGGCCAACATTGGTAACGTTTTATTCCGCACGCAAAATTGATATCATGTTATAAAAGATTATGATACCATTCCTTCTAAACTATGCTTGTGCTTGATTTCTTCCAGTTTCTTATTCTTAATTGATTTCCTATGCCATCGACTTTTCCTATGTTGTTCCCATTCAATATCACCATAGAGTATCACTTGATCACCTTTATCAGTTTTGCACACAGGACAAGTATGATTTTTCCAAGTCAAGATTCTAGTTTGTGTGCTATATATATATATATATATATATATATATATATATATATTAGTCAAAAAAAAAAAAAAAAAAGCTCTGAAATAAAATGATTCACTTACTCTTGTATATGATTCCTTGTTAACATGGTTTTGGCAGTCTCACTAAGATCTTGAGGTACTGGTAATTCTTCATCCGCTTGAAATGCTTATCAAATCAAAAAAAAAAAAAAGGATTAGTTAACATAACACTCTATTTCTTTTCTTCTCTCTCTTTTTTTTTTATTTTTTTTTCTTTACCTTTTGTTATTTCTATTGCTTTTTGTCGTACGTTTGTATCCCATTCTTTCAGATCGCCAGCGTCCAACAGGTAAACCATGACATCACTTTTCTGCGAATTCCAAACAGTAGGTAATAATTTATTTCTGATCCACTGAACTTGTCGTTTTGCATATCGTCGTGTTGCAGCCTTCATTCTTTCTGTACATTCTTCCCGAATCTTAGATAATCCATCTTGATCAGTAGAATTTGTTTCCAGAGCAGTAAAATAAGGATCAAATTCTTTGTAACCAATGGCTTGCCATAAACCTCGCTGGTATATTTCCAAATCTTGACCAGGTATATTAACTTGACCTAGTAATACTTGTTTTCGAAGTTGTTTGATCTCATCGAATAATCCAGTCTATTTGATTCAAATAAAAAATAATAATAATAAATAAATAAATTAGTCTTAACTTGTTATATATATAGATCCATTTACTTCAATCATTGTGCCAACTCGATCATCTAATCTTGGATTTAATTTTGAAGGATCAGCATACAACCAAAATACTAGGGATTTGAACCTGTAATTTAGACATAATGAATATAAATTCAAAAAAAAAAAAAGATCATCCTATTTTTTTTTTTTTAACCTACCGAGCTTGAGATCCATGAATTTGATGATGTTCTTGTTGTTCCTTTATAATATCACTTTGTTTCCTTCCTATTTGGTAATAGACTTGCAGACTTCTTATGATTTTTCGTCGATTGGAAGGATGCCACTTATTTGCCATGATGGGATCAATTTCTTGTAAACGAGAATAAAGTTCAGTAGTTTGTAGTGCGTCTAATTCAGGCATTGGCTCAGGAGAAGGACTTCTACTATAAGCATCTTCAGTTTGCTCATCCTTGATCAAAGAGTTTTGATATAATAGAGATTGTACATAATAGTTTGTTCCACCTACAACTACTGGTAGTTGATGTTCTTTTGTTAGTTGATCTATCTACACATTTAGAAAAAAAATAAATAAATAAAGAAGGTGAGTGATAATGGAAATGATATAGAAGAGTAATAGACTTTACACATTGAGTAGCATCTCGTTTAAATTCTGTCACCTTGTATTCTTCTTCTGGATCCAAGAAATCCATCAAATGATGTGGTATACCTTGACGTTCGTTTAAAGGCATTTTATTCGTAATAATGTCAAGACCACGATAAACCTATAAAGAAAAGGTTGAATTTTCGTTTATATATCTATATATATAGAGAGAGAGAGTGTGTGTGTGTGTGTGTAAATATTACTTACTTGCATAGCATCAGCGTTAATAATTTGTCCTCCAAGGGCTTTACATAGTTCAACCCCCAATTGTGATTTGCCTACACCTGTAGTACCAATAATAGTGGCAATCTTTTGCATATTGGAATCAATCGTTTATATTTTCAAAGGGAAGCGATTAACAATATTGTGTTATGATATGAATTTTTTGACATAAAATATTTCAAATTCCGCTTTTTTTTTTTTTTTTTTTTTTTTTTTTTTACTTTCTTTTGGTGGGGGGAACCCATTGTACAAACTTCTTTTTCTTCTTATTTTATTATTACTATTATTACTTTGTATTATAATGGAAAATACAAAGAATAAAAAAAGTATATTAAGAAAACCTACAACTAACAATAATAATAATAATAATAATTCATCATCATGGTTATCTCGTATCCAATCCAAGTTATCTCAACAAGACGATACTCATTTTCAATTACAAAGACAAGATTTGAAACGAGTAAGTTTTTCTATGGGTCACTTAACAACAGAACATACATTTGACGAAGAAGAAAACGATAATAAACAATTATCATCTGATTTGGAAACTCCATTCTTACCTCACTGTTATGAAAGGGCTTGTCGTTTACGAGAAGAAAAAGAATGGCCTTTTTTTATGGAAATATTACAAACACATAGGTAAAATAAAATAAAATAAAATTTATTTATTTATTTATTATTTATTTATATATTATATATTAGTTTTACGCCTTTGACTACTATTGATTTGAGTAATCATACTATTAATCGTTCTTTGGTTGGACCACTTGCTGATATACTGTTATTGGATTTTGGACTACGAATTCTTCGATTATCAAATTGTGGCCTAGAAGATGATGTAAAAAAAAAAAAAAAAGATTCACTATTTTTATTATTATTTATCTCAATTTTTATATTTTTATATAGAGTATTGGTGTTTTATTGAATAGTATTCTAATGAGTGATCGTTTGACAGAATTGGACTTATCCCAAAACTCTTTCAAGGCAAAAGGTTTCAAATTTATATCTATCTATATTATGGAGGTAATAAATAAGGATGAGATGATTTAAAAGAAAATTCATTTTTTATATATATATATTGTAGTCAAGACAAATCCGGTCATTAGATATTTCAAAATCCTCACCTGACCGACGTGCTACTCATTATTTGTCTCGAGCTCTTTTATATTCCACATCTTTACAGTATCTCCATTTGGATCAATGCGCTCTGAAATCAACTCATTTAGAAATATTGGCACCTGGTGTATGTCGATCTCCTTCATTGACCTCTCTATCATTACGCTATAATCGACTTTCATCTAATTCTTCCCAATGGTTAGCTACTCTTATATTGAATGAACATCAAACTATGGACATGTATTTGGATAATGATGATGAAACAGTAGAAGGAAAAAATTACTCAGCAATAAGAACAACAGCATCAACTGGGGGATTACAACGATTGGATCTTACTGGAAATGCATTACAAGATATTGCTATTGGACCATTATGTCAAGCCTTATATAGTAATCGAACTTTACTTTATCTATCTCTTGCCAATTGTCAGATATATTCTAGTGGATGTGAAATGATAGCAGATGCTTTGGTAAGTTCAAATATTTATATATATTTAAGGTTTTATTTTTTAATAATTTTTTTTCTTTCTTCTTTTTATAAAGTACACAAATCAGCAGCTGACAAGTTTGGATCTTTCTGGAAATCTAATTATGCATGGTTCGGATGAAGGGGCAAGTGATTCTCAAAAAAGAAGTTTGTTTCTTTTTTTAATACAAATTGACAAGATGAAACTCATCTTTTTTTTTTTTTTTTTTGTTATTAGATCCATGCTTTGAAAACTGCACTTTTACGGAATGATACATTACAGGAACTTTTATTGATCAACACAGATTTGGATGCGACTGCAGCTATCACTCTTGCTGAAGTTTTACCAATGAATGCCACCTTGACGAGATTAGATCTTTCTGAAAACCCTTCTATTTCTTTAGCTGGTGTATTAGCTTTGGCCATCTCTATTAAAATGAACAATACGCTCACGTTTTTGGATATTAGTGTGCCTGTAAGTTTAAAAAAAAAAACTTTTGATTTTTTTTAATACTACTTTCATTACAGAACAACGACCGGGAATTGTCTGACTTACAAAATGACATTGCTGCAGTATGTACGACTAATATGATTCAACGAATAGAACTACAACGGCAACAACAACAGCAAGAAGAAGATGCAACTCAGTGTCTTGAAATCAATACATCGACATTATCAATGAAAACATCACTATCACCATCATCATCATCATCAACATCATCTACTACTACTACTACTAGATCCACCACATTTCATACTTCAACAGATGAAACAGAACAATTTATTGAAATTTCTCCTAATCAACGACCTTCCTCCATCAAGATTCCCGGCGAAAGCCATGAGACCCCTTTGAATGGAGCTTTGACTATTACTGATGAAAACATAAGTAGTGCAACTTCGGAACAGGTAAAGGAAAGAAAAAAGAAAAAAAGAAAATGATTTTGAAATCAGCATCTTATTAATGCTCTTTTTTTTTTTTTTTTTTTTTTTTTTTTTTTTTTTTGTTGTTCTAAATCATAGGCTTTTCCATTGGATGAAATCTCATTACTGGATGATATGTAATTTTAGTTTTTTTTTTTTTGAGCCCCATCTTATATTATTATATCCTGCTCTTTATACACCTATCTATCTTTTTGTTACCTTTTTTTTTTTGAATCATATACACAAATGTAATAAAAAAAACACTTATTTTTTACATTTCATTGAAAAATTCGGATATAATATTGTATGGAATAGAGGATCCAGTCATTTTTGAAACCAGATGAAAAAAAGAAAAAAGGAAAAATAAAAAAGGATGTAAAGCAGTTTGGGTTTTATAAAGTGATAACATCTCTTATCAGTATCTCTCTTTTTTTTTGGTTTTTTTCTGTCAGTTTATACGCGTCGTGACTTAAGTTTCCCGTTGATTACACAAGCATGTCTGTATCACTTAAAAACGTTATCTCTGATGGGTGATCATGCTACCGTTCCTTTTTTAACTTTTGATGAATGATCAATTGATGTTTGTGTAATTACTTTGTAACAAAGAATATTTGTTTATAAAAGAAAGAGTCAATTGACCAAGTATTTCATTATGTTATGAGCATGAAGAAATAGTGTTTTTTTTTTGTTCTTTTACCATCACCAATGGCAACAAGGAATAAGATATTCCAAATTAGGAATATCTTTTTTTTTTTTGTGTTTGGAGTTTAAAGTGTGAAAATTAAAGTTTACAACTGTAGATAACCACTGACATGTGAGAGCATGAATCTCGTCTGGCTTCGAATAATGCTGCTCAAATATACCGTTCTCTTTCTTTCATAACACATGATGATAATTAGACACGAAACATCAAGATAAAAAGGTGTTCGACTGATGATGATAACAATGATAATGACTGTAAATAGAACTAAAAAAAACATCCAACGAAAATCATAGTGTTTTAATGACGTATTTAAATATTATGAAATCCGAAGATAATCTAAATAATACAACCAGGAATTTTTTTTTTTTTTGCCCATCAATTGATAATTTAGATAAAAAAAAATTAGGCAGAATCATCATCATCATCAAGATTTCCGTAGATGTCCGAAAAGAAAATGATCGTTTTTTTAAGGTTTACCCCTCCTTATAATCTCATTCTTTTTTTTTTGCTGGAGTGAAAATGATAAGAAAGTATCCAAGTTTGGTTGCATTTGAAAATAAAGATGGATTCCTGGCCTTTGATTGGTTGCTAACATCAGGTCCTTTTCGTTGCTTTTCGATTGTTAATTAGTATATTCATTTTACACCCTACATATTCTCCATCTCTCTTTTTTTTTTTTTTTGATGTGATAATCATTTTCCTTTTGGTTAATCCGATCTACACCTTTTTTTTTTTTTTTTTTCACTTGGGTGATGACCCAAAAAAGGAAAGTCTCTTTTTTTTTTTTTATCTTTAACAATTAAATATGATGATATGTATATCGTCATCATTATTATTCTTGAAAGTTTTAAAACATAATAAATCAAACTTTTGAATCATTTCAAGAACGTAATACATTATATATATATAGCCATATTTAAGAAGAAATCACAGGGTTCAAGTCAACAAAAAAAAAAAAATAGTAGAAAAGTCTCGGAGATTAAAGATGTTCAATTGTTCGGAAGGCAAGAGTGATAAGATAACGGGATGTCCACTCTGACACAAGAAATTCATCCTATTGATCTCGTTTTTGACTTTCACTCAGTCTGTGCTTCTTTTTTTTTCTCTCCATCAGATGAGATTGTCCCCAAAAAAATATTAAACAAAGATAAAATAAGAGTTATAATATGATGATTAAAGTAATAAATACTTATCATCTAATTAAAAGAAATAATCACTTCTCAATGATAATTATAATAAAAAAGGGGAATCATCATAATATTGTCTATCATAGAAACAAAAAAAAAAAAACTATCAATTAAATAAAATAATAAAAAAAAGCACATGACCTTGAATCCGACAAGTTGAAAGGAACATGTTTCTTCTTTAAAATCAAGATATTTCATTGGTCCATCCATTTCATGAGATAAGAAAAAAAAAAGCATCCCATCATATTCAAACACCGTTCCCATCAGCATTCAAAGATTTTTTGATCCCTTGGTATAAATTATTAAAAATTGATTCCCTTTTTTTTTCTTTTTTTTCTTTTCTTTTTTTCTTTTCTTTTTTTTTTTTTTTTTTTTTTTTTTTTGCTCCATTTTTATTGTCTATAAAGAAATATTGTTTATATATTTCAAATATCCCCCACTCTTTATACATAGTCACCTTATTTTTATTCTATATTTTGTCTACATACAACACTTTTTTTTTTTATTGAATCTTCCTTGTATATATATTTTCTACTACAACTCAAAACTCTATTCTTTTTCTCTTATATTCAATAATGTCAATGGAAAATAAATCTTGGGCACAATCAATTCCTGTTGCTCAAGGTCTTTACAATCCTGAACTTGAAAAGGATGCCTGTGGTGTTGGTTTTATGGTACATGTCAAGGGTCAACGATCTCACAAGATCTTGAGTGATGCAAGCTCTATTGTAAGTTTTTTTTTTAACAAAAAAAAGAGGATCTTCTTTCATCATCATCATCATTATTATTATTATCACTATTGTATCATCATCATCACCATCATCTTCTTCATCAACAAATACTCATTTTTTTCATATCTTTATTTTTAATAGCTTTGCAATATGACCCATCGAGGTGCCAGTGGTGCAGATATTCGTGATGGGGATGGCGCAGGCGTCATGACAGGCATTCCTCATCAATTCTTTGTCAACGAAACTAGTCGTGAACTTGGAATCCAATTACCAGTAGAAGGACACTATGCTGTGGGTAATTTATTCATGAAAGGTGATATTGAATCAGTCAAGGAAAGCAAACAGGTATTCGAAGATATGGCTACTGCTCTTCATCTCAAAGTTCTCGGTTGGCGTGATGTTCCTCGTGATTCCACTATTATTGGTCCTGCTGCAAAATCAAAGGAACCAGCTATTGTACAACCTTTTGTCGTTTTGGCAGATCAAGAAACTCCTTTTGATGAACAATATTTTGAACGTCAATTATATGTCCTTCGCAAACATGCTACTCACACTCTCACTATGAAGAAATGGTTCTATGTATGCTCTTTATCCAACAAAAACATTGTTTACAAAGGTCAACTTACTCCCAAGCAAGTTTATCAATACTTCCATGATTTAAATAATGTTCAATATACTACTCATTTTGCCTTGGTTCACTCTCGTTTCTCTACCAATACTTTTCCTTCATGGGATCGTGCTCAACCCATGCGTTGGTGTGCTCACAATGGTAAAAATTCAATCTCAGAAATAGATATTTATGTATTTTTTTTTTTTTTGTTACTAAACTTTCTTTTTCTTTTTTTTTTTTTTTTTTTTTTTTATCATCTCTTGTGACAATGATTAGGTGAAATCAATACTTTACGTGGAAACAAGAACTGGATGCGCTCTCGTGAAGGTGTCATGAAATCTGATACTTTTGGTGATGAACTCGACTTGTTATATCCCATTATTGAAGAAGGTGGTTCTGATTCTGCTGCTTTCGACAATGTATTAGAACTTTTGGTTGTTAATGGTGTCCTCACTCTTCCTGAAGCTATTATGATGATGATTCCTGAAGCTTGGCAAAATAATACCTCCATGAGTCCTGAAATGAAAGCATTCTATCAATGGGCTGCTAGTCTTATGGAACCTTGGGATGGTCCTGCATTATTTACTTTCTCTGATGGTCGATATTGTGGTGCTTCTTTGGATAGAAACGGTTTACGTCCTTGTCGTTATTATTTGACTTCTGATGATATTATGATTTGTGCTTCTGAAGTTGGAACTGTTTTTGTTGATCCTGATACCATCGTCAAAAAAGGTCGTCTTCAACCTGGTCGTATGCTTTTGGTTGATACTCTGGAAGGCAAATTAGTGGATGACAAACAACTCAAGATTCAAACTGCTTCCAAACGCAACTTCTCTGAATGGCTCAAGAAACAAAAGATTCATTTATCTAACATTGTTGAAAAAGCTCATGCTTCTTACCAACCCACTTTGGATGATACCACCGTCAGTGCTGATCCTCGTCTTCGTGCATTTGGTTATACTTTGGAACAACTCAATTTGATTATGCTTCCTTTGGCTTCCACTGGAAAAGAACCTCTTGGATCTATGGGTAACGATACTGCTTTGGCATGCTTGGCTGAACAACCTCGTCTTGTTTATGAATACTTCCGTGAACTTTTTGCTCAAGTCACCAATCCTCCTATTGATCCTATCCGTGAAGAAATCGTCATGTCTTTAGAATGTTATGTGGGACCAGAAGGAAATATTTTGGAAATCGATGAAACTCAAGCTCATAAAATCACTTTACCTTCTCCTATCTTGTCCATGGAAGAACTAGCTGCTGTCAAGAACATGTCAACTATCTATCCTGATTGGAAAGTCGCCACTATTGATATCACTTTTGCCAAATCTGAAGGTGTCCAAGGCTATGTACAAGCTCTCGAACGTATTTGTACTCAAGTCAGTCAATCTATTGAACAAGGTTACAAGGTTGTGGTTCTTTCTGATCGTGGTATTAATGCCGAACGCGTTGCCATTTCTTCTTTGATTGCTGTTGGTGGTGTTCATCATCATTTGGTTCGAAACAAACAACGTTCTCGTATTGCACTCATGGTGGAAACTGCTGAAGCTCGTGAAGTTCATCACTTCTGTGTTCTCTTGGGTTATGGTGCTGATGCTGTTTGTCCTTATCTTGCTATGGAAGCTATGATGAAGTTGGTTCGTGAAAAAGCTGTTCGTGATGATTTGACTGCCGACAAATTAATTTACAACTACAAGAAGGGTATCGACAATGGTATTATGAAAGTCATGTCTAAGATGGGTATCTCTACTTTGGCCTCCTATAAGGGTGCTCAAATCTTTGAAGCTCTTGGTGTGGATGAATCTGTTATCTCTCGTTGTTTCGCCGGTACTGCCTCTCGTATTAAAGGTGTCACTTTTGATATCTTTGCCTTGGATGCCTTGACTTTACACGAACATGCTTATCCTTCTCGCAACTCTGTTGGTCCTGTGGCTCTTCCTGAATCTGGTGAATATCATTGGCGTGATGGTGGTGAACCTCATATTGCTGAACCTGCTACTATTGCCAACTTGCAAGATGCTGTCCGTGCCAAGAATCAAAACTCCTATGATGCTTACTCTCGTCACTCTTATGAAGCCATCAAGAAATGTACACTTCGTGGTATGCTCGACTTTGATTATACACAAAACAAGCCTATCCCTATCGAACAAGTTGAATCCTGGGACAAGATTGTCAAAAGATTTGTTACTGGTGCTATGTCTTATGGTTCTATCTCTATGGAAGCTCACAGTTCCTTGGCCATTGCTATGAATCAATTGGGTGGCAAGTCTAATACTGGTGAAGGTGGTGAAAAACCTGAAAGATCTATTGTACGTGAAAATGGTGACAACCTGCGATCTGCTATCAAACAAGTGGCATCTGGTCGTTTTGGTGTGACATCCTACTATTTAGCTGACTCTGATGAACTTCAAATCAAAATGGCTCAAGGTGCTAAACCTGGTGAAGGTGGTGAATTGGCTGGTGGTAAGGTTTCAGAAGAAATTGCCTCTACTCGAAAAACTACTCCTGGTATTGGTCTTATCTCTCCTCCTCCTCATCATGATATTTACTCCATTGAAGATCTCAAGCAACTTATTTACGATCTTAAATGTGCCAATCCTCGCTCTCGTGTGTCTGTCAAACTTGTTTCTGAAGTGGGTGTAGGTATTGTTGCATCTGGTGTCGCCAAGGCTCGTGCTGATCATATCTTGATTTCTGGTCATGATGGTGGTACTGGTGCTTCTCGATGGACTGGTATCAAATATGCTGGTTTACCTTGGGAATTGGGTCTTGCTGAAACACATCAAACATTAGTCCTCAATGATCTTCGTGGTCGCGTGATTGTTCAAACTGATGGTCAAATCAAGACTGGTCGTGATATCGCTATTGCTTGTTTACTTGGTGCTGAAGAATGGGGTTTCGCCACTACTCCTTTGATCGCCCTTGGTTGTACAATGATGCGTAAATGTCATTTGGTAAGTTTTTTTTTTTTTTTTTTTTTTTTTTTTTTTTTTTTTTGAAACAAGGTTCTTATTTTTTTTTTTATTTGATAGAATACATGTCCAGTTGGTATTGCCACTCAAGATCCTGAATTACGCAAGAAATTTGAAGGTTCCCCTGAACATGTTGTTAACTTCTTCTATTACCTCGCCGAAGAAATGCGTAGTTACATGGCCAAGCTTGGTTTCCGTACTGTTAATGAAATGGTGGGTCATGCCGAACTTTTGAAGGTCAATGAATCTCTTCGTACTTTCAAGACTACCAATTTGGATTTGTCTCCTATTCTTACTCCTGCTGCTTCTTTACGTCCTGGCGTTGCTTCTTACTGTGTCACCAAACAAAAGCATAACTTGCATTTACGATTGGACAATTACTTGGTTGATGAATCCGAACCTGCCTTGACCAATAAAGAACCTGTTACTATTGAAACTCAAGTCTGCAATACTGATCGAGCTCTTGGTACTACACTCTCTTATCATGTCTCCAAACGTCATGGTGAAGATGGTTTGCCTGCTGATACCATCCATGTCAAGATGACTGGTTCTGCCGGTCAATCACTTGGTGCTTTCCTTGCTCCTGGTATCTTCTTTGAATTGGAAGGCGACTCTAATGATTATGTTGGTAAGGGTCTTTCAGGTGGTAAAATCGCTATTTATCCTCCTAAGAACGCTGTATTCAAGTCTGAAGATAACATGATTGTTGGCAATGTATGTCTTTACGGTGCTACATCTGGTCGTGCTTATTTCCGTGGTATTGCCGCTGAACGTTTCTGTGTCCGAAACTCTGGTGCCTATGCTGTTTGTGAAGGTGTTGGTGATCATGGTTGTGAATATATGACTGGTGGTCGTGCTGTTATCTTGGGTAGCACTGGTCGCAACTTTGCTGCTGGTATGTCTGGTGGTATTGCCTATGTTTTGGATGTCGATGGTCAATTCAAGTCTCGTGTTAACACTGAAATGGTTGAATTGGAAACTGTCAATGATGATGAACGCACCAATGAATTACGTAACCTTATCGAAGATCATCGCCACTACACTGGATCGGCCATTGCTGATCGTATCTTGCAAAACTTCAACGAATATTTACCCAAGTTTGTTATGGTCATGCCCACTGAATTCAAGGAATTATTGATGAAGGAACGTCTTGGAAAGTTAGAAACTGCTGCTGCTATCATGCCTGCTGAATCTCCTGTCTGTGAACATAAAAAGGATGAACCTCAATTAGAAGATTTGGAAGACAGTATCATGGATGAAAAGACCATTTTGGAACGCCGTGCTAAGCTCGATAAATTGCGTGGTTTCATGAAATACAAACGTAGAACTGACGGCTATCGTAATGCAAAGAAACGTACTGCTGATTGGGATGAAATCAATCATCGTCTTACTCGACCTCAATTACATCAACAAGCTGCAAGATGTATGGACTGTGGTGTACCTTTCTGTCAATCCGATACTGGTTGTCCCATTGGTAACATTATCCCCAAGTGGAACGAATTGATCTTCAAGGATAATTGGAAGGAAGCTTTAGATCGTTTGATGATGACCAATAATTTCCCTGAATTCACAGGTCGTGTGTAAGTTTTTATTAAAAAAAAAAAAAAAAGCTATTATACTCACTTTTTTTTTTTTTTTCTTATAGGTGCCCTGCTCCTTGTGAAAATGCCTGTGTTGCTGGTATTAATGAACCTCCTGTCGCCATCAAGAGTATCGAATGTGCTATCATTGATCGTGGTTTCGAAGAAGGATGGATTGTTCCTCGTGTTCCTGCTTATCGTACTGGTAAGAAGGTGGCTGTGATTGGATCTGGTCCTGCTGGTCTTAGTGCTGCTGATCAACTCAATAAGGCTGGCCATTTGGTCACTGTCTATGATCGTAATGACCGAATTGGTGGTTTGTTGATGTATGGTATTCCCAATATGAAACTCGACAAGAAGATTGTACAACGTCGTATTGACCTTTTGGCTGCTGAAGGTATTAACTTTGTTACCAATGCTAATGTGGGTGTGGATGTCGATGCTACAAAACTTCGTCAAGACAATGATGCTTTGATTGTCGCTACTGGTGCTACTTGGCCTCGTGACCTCAAGATTCCTGGTCGTGAACTCAATGGTATTCATTTTGCTATGGAATTTTTACAAGCCAATACCAAGTCTCTTTTGGATAGTCAACTCAAGGATGGTCAATACTTGAGTGCTAAAGGCAAGAATGTGATTGTGATTGGTGGTGGTGATACTGGTAATGATTGTATTGGTACTTCTGTTCGTCATGGATGCAAGTCAGTTGTCAATTTTGAATTGTTGCCCCAACCTCCTTTAGCTCGTGCTAAAGACAACCCATGGCCTCAATTTGCCCGTATTTTGAAACAAGATTATGGTCATGCTGAAGTCCAAGCTCACTTTGGTAATGATCCTCGTGAATACTGTGTTCTTTCCAAGGAATTCGTCAATGATGGTGAAGGAAATATCAAGGGTATTAAGACTGTACGTGTGGAATGGACAAAGGATGACGCTGGTCGATGGTCGATGAAGGAAATTGAAGGTTCTGAAGAATTCTTTGAAGCCGATTTGGTACTCTTATCCATGGGCTTTTTGGGTCCTGAAGAAGCAGTTGCCAAACAATTACAACTCAAGCAAGATGGTCGTACAAATATTGAAACTGCTAAGGGTAAATATTCCACTGCTCTTAATGGTGTGTTCGCTGCTGGTGATTGTCGCCGTGGTCAATCTTTGATCGTACATGGTATCAATGAAGGTCGTCAATGTGCTCGTGAAGTCGATCTTTTCCTATCTGGTTCTACTTATCTTCCTGTCGCTGGTGGTGTTTGGCAACGTGCTCCTGAATTGATCAAAGTCAACTGAAATATATCATTTCCTTATCCCTCATTTTTACACATAGTTTAACTCGTTTAGATTTTTTTTTTAGTGAAATATTGTATTGTAGTTTTTAATTTTATATCGAAAAAATAAATAAATAGAAGTACTTTGGAATAATACACTAGTCTTTTTTTTTTTTTTTTTTGATTGATTGTTTCTATTTCATATAAGGTGTCATTTCGACTACTGGTGTACAATAATGATTGTGATTGGAAAAATATAATATTGATGATCATCCATCATCCCAGAAATGATTACCATGCAATAAAAAAAAAAAATACAATCTTTCGATTCTTTTTCGAAAAGTACAACCTAAGACTGCCTAATAGTATTTTATCGGTTGTCTTGAGTTTTTTAATCGAATGATAAATGATATGCAGTGCAAAATCATAATCATCGAATGAAAATATCACTGTTGGGCTCCTCTGCAAAAAAAAAAAGAATAATCTAATCTCACCTGATCCTATTTTATCAGTTGCCTTATGTGCAATGAACATCAAAATAATTTCATCGATTTTTCGAGAAATTGCCTGATGACCCCCTGACGATCCAACTTTACAGCTAAAATTTGGCTGGGAAATTGAAATTTTTTGGCTGTAAAATTCAAATTTTCAAAAAAAAAAAAAAAAAAAAAAAAAGAGAGAGAGAAATGGGTATCCCACTTTTAAGCTTAAATTCATTATTCGTACCGTATAAGCACCATTAACAAAAGATGTTTATATTATAGGTGATTACTTCTTTTATTAGTGGATCAAAGATAGACAGTATCGATAATGCATAAAAAAAGGTCATCTAACATCTCATCTCACTCTAAAAAGAAATCTTCAAATATATTTTAAAGCTTTAATCTCCAATCATACCATAAAAATGCTAATAAAATATGTATATATCATCTATCACTATTTTTTTTTATTATTGTATCAAAATACAATTACCATTGAAAACGTCTCGTTAAATTATAGAAAAATCAAAAGTTTTTGTAAAACGCGGTCATTCAAAAAGAGAAATTTGGACGGGGAGGAGTTCCGTTGAAATGGTTGCACTCGTGTAAAACTGATAGCGGGATACAATTTATTGAATTCTTTCCTTTTTTTTTTTTTTAAGTGGTCGACGATAGATTATGCCTGCCAACCAAGGTACATCCTAATCATCCATCCATCCATCCATCCATTGATCATCCTTCATCAATTCAACCATCCATCTTATTCCCTTCCTAATACATCAGAAAAAAATAGCAACCATTTAAATCGATATCGGAACTATGAATCATGATGGTGTGCGACATTCATCTACATGTTGGACAGGAATGGACTAAGATAGGGTTGAATTGAATGACGATGACTGCGACTATATTTTTTTTTATTCTTATTCTCGATGCCTATTATAACATCATTACTGACATTTTTTTTTATATACATGATAGCTACTAACAAGGCTCAAGCTGCCAAGAAAGCTGCTCTTAAGGGTGTCCATGGCAAGACCGTGCGCAAGATCCGCACTTCTACTCGCTTCAACATTCCCAAGACTTTGAAGTTAAGCCGCACTCCCAAGTATACTCGCAAGTCTGTTCCTCATTTGCCTCGTATGGACCAATATCGAGTCATCCGTCAACCCTTGAACACTGAAACCTCTATGAAGAAGATTGAAGACCACAACACTTTGACTTTCATTGTCGACGTTAAGGCCAACAAGAACCAAATCAAGCTTGCTGTCAAGAAGCTCTATGATGTAGAAGCTCTCAAGATCAACACTTTGATCCGGTAAGAAATATGAAATTAAAACTATGGATGATATTAATGGCATCTTTTTTTTTTATATATATACAGACCTGATGGTACCAAGAAGGCTTACGTCCGTTTGACTGCTGATGTGGATGCTCTTGATATTGCTAACCGTATTGGTTTCATCTAAATTAGTTATGCTAGTGTAGTATTTATTCCTTGTGTTTTTATAATAAATCTATGATCATTTTTTCAAAAAGGAAATTGGCCATTTACTTTATATGTGCATTGAAGCAAAAAAAAAAAAAAAAAAAAAAAAAGGTTCAATGATCATCTAGTATTCATTATCACTTGATCATCCGTCTTTATTCAACCATCATCATCATCAATCATGCAAGCATTATCATTTATTCATGCATTATCAAACATTCAACCATTCATTACTTAATCATCATCACTGTCAACATCCATGAACCATTATTATCATCACATACAAGGACCAATTTCAAGACAATAGAATAATAGATTCAATAATAAAACCAAAAGCATCAAATGTCATTTAAACAAATTGTATCGATAGACTTTATTGATACCAAAACAACAATAATGATAATAATCTACATCTAAACGAGTACAATCTAAGGTTAGGGAAAATCATCCTACTTGGATTTGAAGTCTAAAATGTATGCATGAAAAAAAAAAAGTAAGATCAATAAGTTCGTTGATTATTTTCACTTACAATCCAATAAAACGTTCATAGCTTCAGATTCTTCACCGTAGTTAGTGACAGCGAGACAGGAACAGGCAACAACCTTGCGAGGGTTACCATCACGATCGATTTTGCATAATCCAGCCCATTCACCTAATTGTTTTCCGTCGGCGACCTTGATGAGATTAATATTGTGTTCGGCGCAAAGAGCTTCGACCAACTTGACGTACTCGGATTCCGTACAGGATTCGTTGAGCACGGCGAGATGTGCTTGTCGTCTATCCAGAGCCTTGACAGCCTCCCTCAAGCCGCGAGCAAGACCATCATGAACAAGAGCGCGGCGCAAAACATCTTCCAATGCTTGTTCCACTGTCATGGTGTCTTGGTTCAAAATGATCACTTCTTCCTCAGCAGACATGGTTCTTCGGTTCTGTGTTTGGCAACTATATATATTTTTTTAAATAAACGTATGAGTATATGATGCATATTATGTAATTGATACTGGATGGATGGATGGATGGATGGATGGATTTACCTTTGAGACTATATTTTTTTTTCTAAGGGAAAAAAGAAAGAGTAAGAAGAAAAATTCGTTCGAAAAACTGAGTTCCTAATTTTTTTTTTTGTCTCAATTCAAACGATATAAACTACAGAATACACTATTGATGGATTTTTCATAATAAGATAATATATTACATGCATGAAGAAAAAAAAAAGGATTGAAAATCATTCATTTGGTTTAGAGAATATACGACATTATAAACTGACAGTGAACGGTATCAGTTCGGATTACAACGCAGCAATTTTTTCTTTTTCGGGAACCGTAAAAATAAGCTAAGCATTTGAATCATATGATAGGATAAAGAAGTATCAATTTATTAGATAGATTGACGAAAAAAAAAAAAACTATATGCATTAGTAAAAATATATGTATATATGGAAATTAACTAAGAAGTAGAGGAAGAGACATGACTATTAAATAAGACCAAGGATAAAGGAAGAAGATGTAAGGGGGAATCTGTAAATATATATATATAAAAGATGATATTCGACTAGTGAAGATTAGGTCAACAACTTGTTGAAAACAACAGGCGTATATTGATACATGGTCACAACGGATAATGATACAATGCTAATCATAATAGTATCTAAAGAAATGGATACAAAAAGAAAAAGAGTTATTATTAGTCCTTTACAAAAAAAAAAAAAAAAAAAAAAAAAAATACTTACTGAATAAGGCTTTTTCCCAAGGTTCTAACATGTATATAGCGGTTTGAAGTTCATATTGATATATCTTTGTAGAGATGTATTTAGAGAAGGACTGATTGTTATTCTTGTTATTACTAATGGTTTCCATGGAAAGAAAGGAATCTAAAAAAGTAAAGAAAAAAAAATAGTGGGAAGAAAGAGAGAAAGAGAAAAATAAAAAAAAACTAATAAATAAGAAAATCATTTTGGGAAGGGTTTCCTCTTTTGATGTCCGCTTCTCGTTTTGATTGGACTTCTTTAAACCAGCTAGGAAAATAAAGATGAAAAGATGTTAACCATGTAAAACATAGTTGTAAAATAAAAATAAAAAAATTGTAAAAATTGTTCAAAATTTTATATTATTTGTATAATATTGATAGACCTAAACTAATCTAAACTATGATATGATATGGAGAGATATGGGTCAAAAAAAAAGCCCGGATGTTATGCACGTCCTTTTCCTTTTTCCTTCTTCTTTGTAGATTCATCTGTCAAGTCCGTAGTATCTTCTTCTATTTCATCATCCAAGGATTCATATTCTACTACATGAATATCTTCCCATTTACCTATATTTATATATATATAAAAGAAGATCAAATCAATCCTATGAATATATTGAACTTTTTTCTTTTTTTGAAATTACCCAAATTGTGATCAAAATACACAAGGTAAACTAAAGCATCGTTGACAAGTTCTGCAGATTTTGCTGTTTGATGATCTTCTAATACCCGGCCAGTGAGTGTTTGATGTTCGGAAGTTGTATCGAGATATAAACGCAAGTCTTCCACAGGTTTTGATATTGACATGGCTGTTACTAGTTTTTCTTTAATATTGAGGATGGTGTCGTCAAGCTTGATACATAAAAAGACAATCGTCTTGTCACGTTTAACGCGAATATACGTAGGTCGCGATGGGGTATTTGGTGCCTAAAAACCATGAATCATTAAATAAATAAACAATTATATATTAAGATCTATATATAATTTGAATGAACTCTTTTAATGACCTCTCTTTTCTTACCATGGTATTTGTTTGTTTTTTCAATATAAAATAGTAGTGCAGAAAAAAAAAAAAAAAAAGAAAAAAGAAAAGTAAAAGAAAAAGAAATGAGAATGATTCAAAGCGGTATTTTAATCATCCGACTCGAAGGTGACAGACACCCTTTTCGTGGGGAATCCTTTTTTTTTTTTTCCTTTTTGGCTTGACGCTACATATTCTACAAAAATGGTATGTACAATCAAAAGAAGAGCAATAGACGAACTTACAAAAAAAAAAAAAGATATTCGACAAGAAAAAGGAACAACATGGATGGATGGATGGATGGATGGATAGATGGATAAACACGGAAGGACATATGTATTATTCAGTGCATTCAATAGATGAGAACCGATGGACAATTCAATTGACTTTATTCTTTTTTTTTCTTCTTTTATATAGTCTGACGCTCAACAAACACAACGCAAACGTACATTCCGTAAATTTAGCTATCGAGGTGTTGATTTGGACCAATTGTTAGATTTATCTTCTGAACAATTTATGGACCTCGTTCACTGTCGAGCCCGTAGACGGTTCCAACGTGGTTTGAAACGTAAGCCCATGGGTCTCATCAAGAAACTTCGCAAGGCCAAGACCGAAGCTCCTTCTGGTGAAAAACCTGCTACCGTGAAAACTCATTTGCGTAACATGATTATTGTCCCTGAAATGATTGGTTCTATTGTTGGTGTGTACAACGGCAAGACCTTTAATCAAGTGGAAATTCGTCCTGAAATGGTCGGTCATTATCTTGGTGAATTCTCGTAAGTGATAGATAATAATAAAAAAAAAACAGATACTAACATCTTTTGTCATGGATAGTATTACCTACAAACCTGTTCGTCACGGTCGTCCTGGTATTGGTGCCACTCATTCTTCCCGTTTTGTTCCTCTCAAGTAGACAAAGAGTTTTGAACTTTTTTCTGTTACCTTTATATCTCTTTTTCTTTTTTTTGTATTGTTTATTTCCCCTTCATCTGTTTCTATCTTAGTTTACCATCATCATTCTTCCCTATGATAGTTAATCCACACACATTCACACACAGATACACACATACACTCTCTCTCTCTCCATTTTTTTATTATCCTCTACTACTGTTTACTATTGTCAATATATATATAAATAAATATCTTGCGGACTATGAACTCTTTTTGCATGAATTGAAAAGTACAGTTGAGTCATGTCCATTCTCATTATCTACAAGAGCACTCCATCACTTGAAATTCTTTGTTATTATGAACAGTCAATTTTAGATGCATTGATGTTCCAAGATGTAGGGAGAAATGTGATCCTTGGGAAGTGTATAATGTCATTGATTGACACTCCCTTTTGTCAGCCACTTTCTATTTTTTTTTTTTTTTTTGGCTCAATAAAAAAATTGAAATACAGCAATGTCTGCTTTTTTTTTTGGGAATTCTTATTTTCACCCCCCTCAGTTTGTTATTCTCACCCCCCAAGCTAAAAAATAGCCAATAAAACACGAAATACCTTTTTTTTTAAAAAATGCACATAATATATATTTTATACTATTATTATTTTATTTCTTCAGTTTGTTTTGTTTGTCTGAAATAAACGTTGTTATATTTAATCCAGTCTTTTATTGATTCTAGTTGATGATGGATGATGGATGACTACTTTGTCATTTACTATTCTTACTTCTCTTGAACTATTATAAAACAAATATTACACTTCTTACCTTTCATTTAAAATAAAAACTTGTTCGATATCTGACATAATCATAGAATTGTGGCTGTTTAAGGTCATGCACGTCAATTTGGACAGTCTTACCAGGATGCATAAAGAAGTCTTTTTTTTTTCTTTACGAAATATGTAATATATTGGTAATGGATGATGGGTGATGGGCGATGGATAATGACTGAATATAAAAGTTTTGCTGAAATTTATCGACTATATGAAAAAAAAAATCAATTTTATTGGCTATTTTTTAGCTTGGGGGGTGAGAATAACAAACTGAGGGGGGTGAAAATAAGAATTCCCTTTTTTTTTCATTCTTTTCTTTCCTGCTTTTTTTTTTCTTTTTGAACCTCTTATCATGGATAAAGGTGCAAGGAGAAAACGTGAAAAGTTACAAATAGAAGCTGCTTATGGATCTTGTTTGAAGGAAGTAAGTCCAAAAAAAAAATAGATACTACTTGGTTTTTATTAATTGTATGTTAGATTAGGACGTTTCAACAAGACATCAAGAATGAAGTATGGACCTGTCCTTTTTGTTTAGAGTACAAGATGACTATTCCAAAGGCTGAAGAGACTAAGGCATGGGTTACCTGTGGTAATCTGATCAATGAACATTTGAACGAACATCGACGCATTCTTATCAACAAGGCATCCACGGAAAAGTTAATGGAATATGAAGAGGTAGAGGGATGATATGATACAAGTGGACATATAGTCACATATATATATACGTATTCATTATTTTGTTCTTTTACTAGCACGTCAATGATAACAGCCGAAGAACAAGAATCTGGGTCGGTGGTACAATGAACGATAGAGGACTTCTCAACTAGGATTCAAGTTGGATTAATTTTAGTTGTATTGTATATACTTAATTATAGATAATAAAGAATGGAACCATCTTTTTTTTTTTTATGATTGATTTTTCTATGGATAGATGGATATGTAGTTGATGATCAATTTATTTTCTTAAATTTGAATGACAAGAAAGGATTAAAAGAGTTGATGGTCGGATAATAATAATGATGATGATTATGTTTATTCTATTGTACAAAAAGAGATATGACTATAAATTATGACTACAAAAGCTATGATTACATTTCATGAATATTTCCAAAGCTGCCTCCAGACGACTATGTATATAAAAAGAATTATTCATTAATCTTCTTATTCTTCAACTGATCCCTCTTTTCAAATTTTTATCGTTGTCTATATCTATGTATATTACCTAATCATGATGATCATATTTTCAAATATCCGTTGTCAATCAGCAAAGTATGACGGAGTGGGAGTGGTATTGAACCAACAAGTAGGAGAAGATTTGGACGGTACAACTTTTTCCAACGATAAGAGTGCCAAGTCGATCTGGTGTAGCAATATATCCGTATTAACTTTACCATGGTTGGTGGAATCAGGTATTGTCAAAGAAGAGTGTAACAAGGATGATTCAGAGGAGGATGTTGATGCTGAAGATAAGCTACTATTGCAAATATCATTTGTTGGTGATAAATGAGAGGAATCTGTTGATGCACGGGGTGTTGGTGATGATCGTATTGAAGTGGGGATGGAGAAGCCTTCATCATCTAGTTTTTCATTTGTTGTAATTGGTGATAGAACTCGAGATTGCATTTTTCGTAAAACAAATAGAATCTGATCGTCTGTTCCTTTGGGGTTAAGCCATTTATCTTGTAATACATCGATGATGCTTCTGTTTCCATTCAAGACATGTTCTATACAATAATATAAAAATAGAATCAAAACAACAGGCTTTGCCAACTTTTTTGCATTTTTTTTTTTTTTTTTTTTTTTACCTTTTCCTTGCACTACCAGGGTCATGCCATATTTGTCCATCTTTTCATTCACAGCATTATAGGGGACACCTTGTTGAATATGAAACTTTTCCAACGCCAAACAAGTAAGTTCAGAAACTACTGTGTTACCAGGAATGGAGACAAGTTTTTCGATCCTATCCATACAGATTTGTCCAGGTAGAGATACCGATGATGTACAAGTGGAAAGCGAATGCCGTTTGAGACCAGGACGACGATAAAACTGCGAGAATCGTGATGGCGAGAAGGTTGTTGTTGTTGACGACTTTTTTGTCACTGTATTATAATAAGCAATCTTGATTCGAAGGTGACCATCTTGTTCATTGATCCGTTTGATACGTTTATGTAATAAAAACCGAATGACAGAGTTTTCACCAAAAGAGTCAGTGACATTTGTCTTACTTACACCTATGCGAGTTAGTTGAATCTTGGACCGAATGTGCGTCAAGGATGGCATAGGTGTAGTCAAATGAGTGTTTAAGGAGTGAAAGATAGCCAAAGGTTTATCTTGTGGAGCAAGAGCAATTTCATCTGTCGCGTTTCAAAGAAAAAAGAAAGAAGGAGAAAGAAAAAAAAAAAAGTTAAAAGTCTTGTATTTTTTTTTTTTTTTTTTTTTAGAAAATTTTAGATCCGCTTACCACCATCTATGACTTTCGCAGTGATATAATACTCAATACCTTCACACTGCTTTTGTTGATCATCAGCTAAATGATATCTATCCAAGGCCAAGTTTAAAAGTTGTTCAGCAGTTGTATTTTCTGTGACCAAAACAGAATAAAACGTGGCTTTGGCACTAATATTGCCAGCAAAAACACGGAGTACACTTAACTTTTCTGTTAAGGAGGAAGGAGTGTCTGATGAGATCAAAGGGGAAGAAGAGGAGGAAGAGGAAGGGGTAACATCAGAGAGATTGGTTTGGCTTGAATATTTGGATCGCGATAGTAACAACTGACGGAAACTGTTCCCTTTCATGGAGGAAGAAGAGGATTGTATTGTTCGATGTTGTACAAAATGTTGAGCAAGACCGATGGACAATGCATGATTGGATAATCGCGTTGATGATGAGGTGGTATCTGGATCAATGGTGGTAGATGCAAATGGATGGTCAATGTTACCTTGTGATTCTTGAAATGTTTCCGTGATCTGCGAGGAATCATCATCTAGGGTGACAATCATCGATTGAATGGATACGTTGGTTGCCATGGTCACTTTTTTATTAGTTGATTTTCTGCGATGTATGTATTCATTGACTGATGAAGGTATGAAAATGACCTAACAAAAAAAAAAAAAAAGATGATGCATCTACAAGTCAATATCAAAAGGGAGTGCTTTTTTTTTAATCACCTACTTCTGTATTACGATATTTATTGAACCGAGCGAGTCGTTCAAAAGGAGTCTAAACAGAAAAAAAAAAAAAAAAGTTAGTTAGTTGGCATGATTTCATCCTAAAAAGGCGATTTATGGAAATGGGGAAAAAGACGCTTTATAGTGTTGTCATTGAAACAATGCAAATCATCATATTACCTCTATATTTTCAGCTGGAATGTAACCAATGTCGGATGTTTTCACTATTTTGACTAGCCACCAGTAAGAGTTATTGTCATCCAATAAGATCAATTTATCACCTCGCATTACAGATACTTGTCCTTCCACTGTAGCAATAAATATATGTAAAGCATATACAACATTGTAATCAATATTATCATCTATGAGGTTACTAGTAGATGAAGCGCAAGACACCGTATCATCATTGGATTCATCATAGTTTGATCTAGTAACATAATCCTCCTCCATCTTTCGAATGGTATGATCATACATCATATAAGGATGAATAGATGAAAGTGGTATATGTTGTGCTCGATAAGGATTGATTGATTCGAATGGCATCAGTGATGATGATGATTTATGATGATGATTTATGATGATGATGATAATGATGGTGGTGGTCGTGGCTGTTGTGGCGTGTAGTTATTGATGATGATGGTAATTGCCGTGTTATGAACTTTACAATAGAAAAAAAAAAGTCGAGCGCAAAAAAAGAGAGAATAGAAACAATCACAGTCTCCTTTTTTTTTAAAAAAAAAAGTAAAATAAAATAAGTGATTTACTTTTCAACCAATGGAAAATTATAGTACAGTAAAAGAGATTAAGTTGTGAAAACAGATAAAAAAAAATCCAGAAAGAAAAGAAGGGGGAGGATCAACCAAGAAAAACGAAAGGGGAACTTTTTTTTTTTTTTAAAAAAAAAACAAGGATAAAAAAAAAAGGGGAAAAAAAGTCAAATAAAGTGTCTTTATGTAGTTTCTTATACACAAGATAATGTACCATGTGTCTCGGAAGTGCATGAAAACATACGTGTGTGTAACTAGGTAGAATATTTTGAATGCCGTTCATAATCATCCTTCTCTTTTTTAGGGCAATCACGAAAATAACAATAACAATAAACATCTGTTATTTCTTTTTAGCAAAAAAAAAAAAAAAATCGATTTTATATTTTCTAATCTGATATCCATTTTTGATCCTTTATAATATTTAATAAGACAACGGAATTTGAAATTTTACCTATTAGGATTTTTTTTTTCTTTTTTGTTGTTGTTGTTTCTCTGAATTTTTTTAAATTTTCAGCTGCGACAAAGGTTTTTTCTTTTATCTTCTTCTCCATTCTTTTTTTTTTTTTTTTTTTTTTGAATTGACAAAAATCAAATCATGTTTGGTGTTACCAAAGACTTTATTGGTAAACCAGCTCCTCCCAATTATGTTGCTGGTTTAGGACGTGGAGCTACAGGTTTTACTACACGATCTGATATTGGACCTGCAAGGGAAGCATCTGCTGATTTCCCAGTGTAAGTAATATATATTTTTATATTTTAAAGACTTTATTCATTTATTCTTTTTTTTTTAATTATATATAGAGGTGATGTCAAAGCCAAAACGGAAGGTGAAGACGACGAAGAACAATATCAAGATCCTGATAATGAAGTAGGACTCTTTTCCGCTGCACCATATGAAGAAGATGACGAAGAAGCTGACCGTGTATGGGATATGATTGATGCTCGTATGGATGAACGACGAAAAGCACGACGTGAAGCAAGGGAAAAAGAAGAACTAGCCAAATTCAGACAAGAACGACCCAAGATCTCACAACAATTTTCTGATTTGAAACGACAACTTAGTTCTTTGGATGAAGAAGAATGGGCTTCTATTCCTGAAGTGGGTGATTTGGTAGGCAAGAGTCGAAAGAAAAGCAAAATACCTGAACGGTTTACTCCATTACCAGATACTGTTTTGGCTGCCGCTCGCGATCAAGCACAACATAATACGACAACAACCATTCAAGACGATAATAGTGGAATGCTCACGGATTTCAAGGAAATTGGTCAAGCTCGTGACAAGGTTTTAGGTTTGAAACTAGATCAAGCATCTTCTGATTCAACTTCTGGTCAAACAACTATTGATCCCAAAGGCTACCTTACTGATCTCAACAGTGTGGCTTTGAAGACTGCGACGGAAATTGGTGATATTAAGAAAGCTCGTTTATTACTTAGTTCTGTCATCACAACTAATCCAAAACATGCTCCTGGTTGGATTGCTGCTGCTCGTTTAGAAGAAGCTGCTGGACGTCCTGTACATGCTCGAACTACCATTGCAAAAGGTTGTATCCAATGTCCAAAGAATGAAGATGTGTGGTTGGAATCTGCTCGTTTAAATGTAAGTTAATAATTGTCATAAAAAAAAAATAAAAAAAAAAAAAAAAAAAAAAAAGCTCACAATTATTATTATTATTATTATTATTATTAGACTGTTGAAAATGCGAAAATTATATTGGCTGATGCTGTTCGATCTATACCACAATCTGTTAAAATCTGGTTGAGGGCAGTGAATCTGGAAACAGACAACAAAAATAAGAAGAAAGTACTACGACGTGCTCTTGAATTTATACCCAATTCAGTCAAATTATGGCGGACAGCAATCAATATGGAGGATAATCCGGAAGATGCTAAAGTATTACTCTCTCGTGCAGTTGAACTGGTACCTTTAAGTGTGGAATTATGGTTGGCTTTAGCTAGACTGGAAACTTACAACAATGCAAAACGTGTACTAAACAAGGCTCTTGCTACTATTCCAACAAGTCATGAAATCTGGATTGCTGCTGCTCGATTACAAGAAGAACAAGGTGAAAAAGAAATGGTGGAAAAGATCATCATTGCAGCGGTCAAGAAACTTTCCAAAGTGGGTGCTGTGATGACTAGGGAACAATGGTTGAAAGAAGCAGAAAAGGCAGAATCAAACGGATCAGTCTTGACATGCCAAGCCATTGTGAAGGTAACCATTGGATTAGGTCTAGATGAAGAAGATGAAGAGGATTTAGAAAGTATTTGGATGGATGATGCTGAAGCTTGCACAAATCATGGATCTATTGAAACAGCTCGTGCTATCTATGCTCATGCTCTCAAAACATTCCCTGGACATAAATCAATTTGGCAACAAGCTGCATTTTTGGAAAAGAACCATGGATCCCCTGAAAGTTTGGAAGAACTACTCAAACGTGCTGTCAAATACTGCCCTCAAGCTGAAGTACTATGGTTGATGGGTGCCAAAGAAAGATGGATGGCTGGTGACGTTGATGGTGCACGTATGATTTTGAAGGAAGCTTTCGAAGCGAATCCAAATAGTGAACAAATCTGGTTGGCTGCCGTCAAAGTAGAAAGTGAAAATCAAGAATACGACAGAGCACGACGTCTTTTGGAAAATGCACGAAAACAATCTGGTACGGAACGTGTATGGATGAAATCTGTTATGTTGGAACGGCAAATGGGTGATTATTCTCAATGTATGGCATTATTAGAACAAGGACTGGCACTTTATCCTACATTTGATAAGTTATGGATGATCAAGGGTCAAGTAGAAAACACTGATCTAGGCAACACAACAGCAGCAAGAGAAACATACAACAAGGCAGTCAAACATTGTCCTAAAAGTGTACCTTTATGGATTCAACTGGCTCAACTGGAAGAAAAGATGGATATGGTAACAAAGGCTCGGAACACATTGGAAAAAGCACGTTTTACGAATCCCAAGGTACCGGAATTATGGGTGGAGGCTATTAGAATTGAAAATCGGGCAAATAATCCAGCAGCAGCAAAAGTGGTGGCAGCAAAAGCATTACAAGAATGTCCTTCTTCTGGTAGTGTTTGGACGGAAGCTATCTTTATGGAACCTCGACCACAACGTAAAGCACGTAGTGTTGATGCTCTTAAAAAATGTGAACATGATCCCATTATTGTCATCACGGTGGCTCGTTTGTTTTGGAATGACCGGAAAATTGAAAAGGCTAGAAATTGGTTCCAAAAAGCTGTTCAAATTGATCCTGATCAAGGAGATTCTTTTGCCTGGTGGTACAAGTTTGAATTACAGCATGGTGTAGAGGTAAAAAAAAAAAAAAAAAAAAAAAAAAAAAAAAAAAAAGCATATAATTGATTAATTGATTTTTCGTTTTGGATTATTTCTAGGAACAACAAGAGTTAGTGATTAAACGATGTGTACAGGCTGAACCTCATCATGGTGAACATTGGCAAGCAATCTCAAAGGATATCAAGAATATTGGCAAGAAAACTGATGAATTATTGAAACTATGCGCAGCTTCATTAGATTCATGAATATATATCTTTTTAGTTAGACATTGTTTAAATCAATCATCAAATAAAAATAGGTTATTTTTGAATTATTTGACATTATCTTTATTGTTTTTTTTGATATACTATATATGGAAAATGCGGTAGTCTTTATCTATTGTTTTTTTTTTCTTTTTAAAAAAAAAAAAAAAAAGAAAAGTTACTTTTTATCGTAGTGTCATCACCACAAAAAGGTCACTGTCGTCAGGCAGAAAAGAATAGAATGATATTGAGCACATCAAAAAAGAAAAACAACAAATCAAATTGAATAATCAATGGATTGTTTTTTTTTTTTTATTATTATTTTGATCCAATCAATAGAAGTAAAAGAAACATCAATAGGTAGAATACAAAAAAAAAAAAAAAAAAAAGGATATCATAATGTGTAACAATGATTGAAGGAAGGGTCAAAGCGTATGCAGAACAAAAAAAGAAATGAGGAGGTGGTAGGGAGGTGGAGAAAAAAAAAAGTGAGGAGGATGTGGAGGAAAAAAAAAAAACTAGCTAATCAATCACCACGATAAGGAGGAGGATCTAAAGGACGAGTATCCAAGGGTACATAGGTACCATCATCACGAGGTTGTAAAAAGCGAGTCATCCGTTGAGGTAAAATAGACCACCAAGGTCGGCGACAATGTTGTTGATGCCAAATTTCTTCATCAGATAACGAGTGATTTGTTTGAGTTGGATCACGATTTTGCCATTTTTCAATCAAACAAGAGACCCCAGAGACTAATTTGCCAGCTTGATGACGACCTACTAAGAAACAGAGCGCCAGCGTCCCCGTCACTACCACAGCCGCCACGGCCTCTTTCCAATATTTCCCCATAGTAAACGGTCGAATGGTCCCTCCATAATAAAATGATGGAATATCTTGTCGCATACCACATTGAGAGGTGTTCTTATCACAATATCCAGGATAGTATTCTAATCCAACTGCACATTCCATATTATACTTGCAAGTCGAGCCCATCCCATGCTTTGGCTGGCAGGTTTTCGTTTGTTTATCACAGTAAGACAGTCGACTACAGTTACCCATCATATCCAAATCATCTAATGTCATGGCTTGTGGTCCTCGAAAATCGACATATGATTCTAAATCTGAACTACGTGGAATCAAATGACATGGTTCTCCGGTATCGTTGTGTCGTATATAAGGTCGATAGTTGAAGGTCTCTACATAATTCACACTCATTTCAAATCCTTCATATTCACCTATATTATATATATTAAAACAGTTAGTTTCACTCGACAAAAAAATAAAGAAATATAATGAATAAACTTACGAGCATTTTTACAGACCAATCCTTCAACGGTAGCAAAACAAGTATGTAAAGGATACAATGGACAATCTGCAGGATCCCGACAATGGGTTTCACCAACTACTACTGTTATCCATAGACACAATAAAAAGGAAAAAAGTAATCGTGAGGAAAATGGTAATCGTATCATGTATGTAAAGAGATGAAAATATTTCTATATGTACAAAAAGAAAAAAAAAAAGGTATGGGAAGGAATACAGAAAAAAAAAAAAAAAGAAAAAGAAAAAAAAAGAAAAAGAAAAGTTTATTGGCAAATAATAAAAAAAAAAAAGTCAGTTTCACCATTTTTTTCAGACTGATCGTTTCCAAAATAGGGAATAGGAGCCATGCTATTGGTCAAAAGCCCAAAAAGAAAAATGACGTGCTTGAGCAAACCAATTTATATATATAAAAAAAAAAAGCCCAATAATCTGTCAATTGTAATCAGGACAAAATGACTATAAAAATGTTTTTATTAAAATTATTATTAACAAAAGAATCAAAAAAAAAAAGTTCAATAACTATTCTATTAATTCTATGATCGAGATAATCGTGGTGTAGAAGTATTATGTTGTTGTAAAGGAGCTGTAGAAGAGGAGACATCATAATTGACGACACTAGCGGTGCTGCTATAACTTGGAGTATATTTGCCAATGATCTTCTTGATAGCCGGACCAAGAGTAGACCATAAGAATACCTTGACATCCTTTTCGATATTGCGTGGTTTTGGTGCAGGGAATCCCATGATCAATCTAAAAAAATCAACACTTTCTGGTCTAGTTTTAGCTGCTGTCAGGGGTCGTAATGCTTCCAGGTTGCGACGGATTCTATTCTTTTCTTCCACTGTGAATTCCACACCGATCAAACCTTCAATCAATTGTATACAATCCACTGATGTGATAAAATAATCATTTCGCTCTTGCCAAAAGATACATGATACCACCAAATTGTCTTTGTAATTGTATAATGATGATGTTGTTGGTGATGACCCTGTTACCTCCATGTCACCATGTTGTTGTTGTTGTTGTTGTTGTGTACGTTGTGCTCGATAGCTTTCTTCATCTAAAATTTCAAATCCACAATCGATCTGTTGAGTATTTGGTTGTTGTTGTCTCCAGAATCTTAATACACGTCGTCTCATTTCCCATTCCTTTTGTGTCCAGTTCCTTGTTGCATCCATCAAATCGTTGTGAATATTTAATTGAGGCCTACTGACCAGACCAGCAAATGGATGACCTACTTGATGAATATCTGTAACGTTGCTAGGTACTGATGTACTTTTTGCTAGTGGCATCGGTGGTGGTTGACCTTGTAATCGCTTTTGTTGTAAAGGAGGCGTCAAAGGAGCTGCAGTACTTGGTTGTTGACCTATATTATAAGATGGTTGTCCACTATAAGCATAAGATGGTGGTTGTTCTGGATGATAAAAACTAGTAGAGCCATATATTGTTGACGAGGTACTTGGTTGTTGCATATACGTATCTGTCGTAGCTGGATAAGATGGGTATCCCATTGTACCATATGTTCCACTTGCATAATTCTGGTTACTATTGTTGTAATAAGTGGTAGATTGTTGTGAAGTAGGAAAAGGAGTTGAATAGGATCGTGGCATAAGTTGAGGTTGGTTAAAATTCAAGCTGGTAGAGCTAGCTTGCTGTTGCTGCTGCCGTTGCTGCTGCTGCTGTTGTTGTTGTTGTTGTTGTTGTTGTTGTTGTTGTAGTGTAGTCGTTCTAGATGGCGGAATGGTACTTTGAAGCATGACATTATAGGAAGTTTGTACGTCTTCTGCGGTTTGTGGTTTATGCATTTCAGGCATTGATACAGCTTTTGGTAATCCTTGTGAGGTTGGAGATGACAACCTTCCAAATGATGGTAGAGTAGTTGTTGGACTAGAAGAAGATACTTGAGAGCCATCGTATGGAGAAAGAAGGTTCATAAGTTCTCCTTGACCAAATTCCACAGTAGGAGTAATGTAATCTATGTTTATTCATTTGTTTTATGAGAAATAATAAAAAAAAAAAAAGTGAAAGAAAAGAATAACAAATGTCGGAGAGAGAAATACAATGAAATAATTTTTTTTTCTTTTTTTTTTTTTTTTTTTTTTTTTTTTACCTGATGAAGTAGTATGAGTTTTCTTTGCATAAACGTTATCATGGAGATCATATAAAGGAATATCTTCAGCTGTTCTTTCTATATATATATATGTATATATGTAAATATGTTGATTATAAATATATAAAAGAACTTACTAGTTGCAGAATGATATGTAAATGTACCAACAGGCCAATGATCCACAACATGATGTTTTGCAGGATCATAAGCACAGACGGAGACTGAAATAGTATTTTCTTTTACTGTTGTTGATGGTTGTATATCTTCCAAACGAGGTACTTTAGCAATCAAAGTAATCCATTTAGTAAAATCTTTTTCTTCATATTGTTCATTTGTTTCTAAAATAAGTTGATTGAAAACTAATTTCATAGGTAATTTTGTATCTTGTTGTTGCATTAATACGACTGTTATTGTATCACCAGCATGTCCTTCGTGTGGAGTCCAATCCATGACTTTTGGTCTTATACATGATTGTTCTGTTTTTGGAGATAATTTTTTAGTATCCAAGATATCAGGATCCATTGATGAAGGAAATGCCTTGTCATCGATCAAATCCATAAAAGTAGAAGTACCTTCCATGATCTTTTCAGGTGGCGAAGGTGGTTGATTGGTTAGATCCATTTACTGTATTTCACAACAAGGTTTAAAGGGTATCAATGAATTAATTAATTAAAAAACAAAAAAAAAAAAAAATGAAAAGGAAAAAGGAAAAGATATCTTATCGTATGTTCTTTTTCCCGTTATCGGTCCTTAGCACATTTGTATTTTCCTGAAACAACTTTACAAATCGCCCGATTTTCCTTTTTTGGTGGTTTTCTGTTAATTTTCCTAGGTACAACTACTCTATTTGCTGATGTTTATTGACTATTGAATTAAATGGATCCTCATTATTATCAGTTATTACAGTAATAAACAAATACAAAACTTCACAAATATGTTTTTTTAAAATAAGATAGCATAATTTTTTATTTTTTCAAAATAGTATTAAAAAAGGGGGAAGAATAAGTAAATGGTATTCAAAAAAAAAAAAAGATATGATATTGTCGAATAATAGGGTAAAATAATAATAACAGTAATAAAGTCTATCAAGGAATTGTCAATAATGAGGTAGAGGTGCATGAGGAAGGGTATAAATTTATATCCAAAGCTGATCCATGGTAATCTGTATCAAAAGTCTTTACTGTAGGTAAAATACGATCAATTCTATCTTCCATATCATGTGCATTCTGTCCTCGAATCATCCATTTCTTGTTGTCAATAATTGTTGTATTTCCAATATGTACCAATCCTGATGTTCGTGGTGGAAGATGTGCCATAATATCATTGGGATGCATAATCCTTGTTGTATCGATATTTTGCCTTGATAACAGTTCTTCTAATCCAGTGTTACCTATTCGTGGAGGATGTACACCACAATAAGATACTTTTCGATTTGATAATAGTCCTGTAGATACTAATGATAATGCACATAATGATGCTACAGCTATCAACAACGTATAGTATTAATAATAATAAAAAAAAAAAAAAAGGTGAGCATTTTTCCTCCAATTTTTCATATATTTCGATTTACCTGCACCTAATCCATGACCAATCATCACAACATGATAATGCTGAGGAGTAGACTTGCACGTTCGCATCAATAAAGTGGCCACATCCAGTTCACATCGTCGCCATGAAGTAAGAGCTCCATTCAAAACAAAAGGTATAGATGATGATGATGATGATTCTGATGATGGTGTTGATGATACTGGTGGTAGTGGTGATACAGGTGGTGGTGATGGTGATAATGATGGTTCTATATCTGATGTTGTATTCTTTTTCCGTAAGAGTGTTCTACGTCGGTTTGTTTTCTTTTTCCGTTGCTCTTCTTCAAGTGAAGAAAGAAGTTGACCTTTTTGATCTAATGATTGTGATTGTGTATTGATTTCATCCTTGTTGTCATCCTCTTCTTCATACCAAGGGACTGGAATAAAAAACGAAGTGTCCAGATCAATAGTTCCTCCAGATTTGGCTAAGGGAAGATCAGGGAAGATTACCAAAATTTCTTGATGTTCGTGGTCGATTGCTATGAAGCCTTTCCGTTCAAAAGTATACAAGTTGATATCATCGGTATTGGATTTCTGAAAAGGAATAGAGAATGATCCAGTGGTGGCGCCTGATGTACTTGTTGAATCTGTACAAGATAATCGTTCAATAGATCCATGTTGAGTGCCATTCGTAGTTGTCTGTTGTTGCCTTTTTGGAAAAGTATTGAATAATGGTGAGATATCGCGCTGTTTTGTCGTTGAATTGGTGGTTGGTGATTGCGAATGAGGACGTGTCTCATGATATAGATGGGTTGATTCGCTTGAATTATTAACGATAGGTTGAAAATATACAATTGTAAATGTTGGTTCTATTATATACAAAGAATATTAATCAGTTCTCTTTTCATCCTTCATTTTTATTAGTGTTATTATTATTGTTATTTTATCAAATACCTAATAATTGATTTGCGTCTACAGATACAGAGAATCCGGATGTTGTATATGTCAAAGTTTCAAAACCTGGGGTATGTCCACATCTTGAGCAGAAAAGTTCGAATTGACCTTGATTATTTTCATGTTGTTGTTCCAAATTTGTTGTTGTATGCTGAGCTTCTGGAGAGAACGTAGAATCATGTTTTGAATCATTCTTTATTTGATATATGGGTATCGCGATAAGATCATGTGCTGTCATAGTGAGTAAATGAATGTATCTTGTAAATCGTTTTGAATCATTTGGAAGTAAATCAGTAAATGGTGATGCTGTTGTTGCTATTTTTGTAGTCTCTTTTTTTTCTTGCTGATAGTCAGTTGTTGTAAACATTGGAGGTAAAGGCTTGGTCATGGGAATATAAGCAGCTGCTTGTAATAAGAGAGCTTTTGGTATCATAAACAAATAAATATCGTTCATAGGATGATAGTGTTTACTGTTTCCAAGATGGACAAATCGGGTGAGCCTACGAGTCAATGCTGTTGAAGAAGTATAGCGGGCATTGTGTACGGCTAATATCGGACTTGTAGTGAAAATAAAAGGGTATAGACCTAAAGAGGGTGTTGATAAGGAAGAGCCACAAGAAGGAGGAGCAGAGGTAGAATGTCTATATTGTTGAGCAGAAAGAGTAGAGTTGGCCTTGGAATAACAATTCTTTAAAAAAGTATCGACATATTGTTCTTCATGTAATTGTGAGATCAACCAAGAATAACGTTCCAAAGAAAGCCATAATACTTGTGTTTGGTTTGATATTGAATCAGCTCCAAGAGCAAGAAAAGACCTAGTAGGATCATAATGGACAAAAGCACGTGCATTATAAGTATGTGCTGGTGGTAGATACGTATTGGAGGTAGTACGTTGTGTATCATACGCAGCATTCGGTGTAAATAAAGTAGTTGAAGAATGAAGAGTTGTGGCAGGTTGAGTATCTTGTTGTATATTAATAACAGCAGTCAAAGTCATTGCTATTCCTTCCTTTGTAAAATTTAATGGTTGTTGATTGTTTTCATTGTTTGACTGACGTATCCACCAATGTCGTACACCTTTGAATGGTTTAAAAAGGCGAGGTGAAGGAGAAGAATAAGATGGTTCAGTTGGAGGTGCAATGAGTAATGGTTTTCTTCCTGTCATTTATTTAGATAATGAAGAATAAAATAAAATAAAAAAAAAAATAAAATAAAATAAAAGGAAAATAGAGAAAGAAAAGAAAGACAAAAAAAAAAAAAATAAGATAACTAATTTCTATTTTATAATAATAATAATAATAATAATAATAATAAGAAAAAAGAAAAGAAAACACTGAGAATTTTTAAAATTCAGCGTTCCTGGAACGAAAAAGTAAAAAAGTAAAATAAAGTGTAGTATTTTTTTTGATCAAATCATTGATATCTCTCTCTCCATGATTGTTTGAAAAATAGTATCATTTTTATTATTATTATAAAATCTCTTGACTTCAAACAAAGAAAATTGAAACGTGATTAAAGGTAGGAGAAAGTAAAAATCATGTAAGACAAACAACTTACCATTCTTGTAAACTGAAAACAATCGGGCCCATTGTTGAATTTATAGTTTGTTTTTTTTTATATATATATATTTTTAGATCAACCCCGATTTTTACCATGATTACCCTCATCTTTCTCTTTTTTTTTTTTTTGTATACAGAAAAAAACAACAAAATAGTTATTTCTTTCTCTACTTCATGCATATTGGGACAACGTGTCATCTATTATCAAATGCAGGGTTATATTCTTGTCATAAAGAAAAGAAAGAAAGAAAGAAAGAAAGAAAGAAAGAAATCAGGTTTTTTTACTAATTGAATCAAATATGTCAATATGAACGAAAACATGACAAACCTCCTTTTTTTTTTTTTTTTTTTTTTACTTGAAGATCCTGTTTCTTAGTTGTCTCTTTTGATTTTAATGTTGTATTGAACTTTTTGAAAAGAAAACAAGAAATATATTATTTTCAAATCATGATCAGGTCTTATTTTTTTTATTATTATTGAGAAATAAAAAATCATATCATTTTTATTTTCTTTATGCTTTAATATGAATAATGAATAAATCATCCTTTTCATTATTATTATTAAATCAAGATTCAATCTAATGCAGTCAACCTTTTGTTGTTGTTTTTTTTTTCTTTCCTTTTTGCATAAATCTTGTCTCCTTCAGTGCAACCAACTAATCTAACATTTCATTTTTTTTTTTTAATTTTCTTTCTTTCTTTCTTTTTATGTGACAACATCATCATACTGAAAGTTTTTTTTTTAAATAATAATGATATATATTAAATAATTAAAGATGAATATCATAATCCTTTTATATATATATATATATCCAATACAGTTTTTGTGTGGGTCTGGTTCTATTTTCCAACTCCGTCCGGTTCATTTGAGATTTCAATTCTTTTTTTTTTTTCTTTTTCTTTTTTTTTTTTATTATTCTTTACAAACTTGAGGATTGTTACTTATGGAACAAGGTAAAACCATTCATACATGATAAAAAAAAATAATAGAAAAATAGAAAAATAAAAAAAGAGAAACAAATAAATTAATCATACTTTATTGAAATTATATTGTATTACGCGTTTCTTACTTTTTTTTTCTCTTTTCTCTTTTTTTTTTTTTTTTAAAAAAAAATTCTGTCTTTCTCATCGATGAAACAGAGGTAAAGAATGATCCAACTACTAGAATAGGAAAATCCTTATTATTGTTACATACATGTTGATATTAATTTACTTTTTTTTTATATATATTATTATTGTCATGATTTTGAACCTCTTTTAGCTTTATTATCTTATAGCCAAGTTCCTATCAGCAGGTCCTTGTAAAGCATCTGCTCAAGCTTTGGAACATGAACTTGATCAACAACGACAACTTTTACCACATACACTAACATACGATGGATCTCAAGTACCACTAACCATGGATCGATTGGTAAGTTCATCATCATCTTTTATTATAGTATAATAAAATCTAAAAAACAAAATCAAATATTTTTCCTTTTGATGATAATGTGTTTTTCTTTTTCTTTTTTTTTCTAATATAGAATAAGAAATATCCTGATGCAAAGGGACAATATCTTTTATCATTGATGGAACACCTTCTTCAACATTACAAAAAAACAGTTGATCCTCAGACATTACGGGCAAATGCTTTACGACATGGTGATGAATCTCTTTTGACCATGTTATCTGCTTTTGTTCCTGGAAAACAATATGAAAAATCAAACTATTTGACAATGACTCAACAAGAACTAGCTAACTTGTCAGTTCGTAAGTGTTAGAAATATATTATTATTATGTTAATAATAATAATCATCTTTTGACGTTACTCTTTTATATAGATCGAATGTTGATCGCTCGTGAAATGGGTGCTAATATTATGCAAAAGAGTTGTACTCAAACATTCTTATCAACTTTTTACAAAGAGGTAAATGCATATAATATAAAGAATATCATTTTTACTGATCTTTAATTTCATCTAGCGGGTTACTATCAATGGCCATCGATTTCCTGTTTTTTGTTTGGCTTTCGACAAAACAAATAGACGATTATTCACGGTAAGAGAAAGAAAAAAGAAAAAGAAAAAGGGAATGGTTTAAGATTATGATTATTTATTTGATACTTTTTTTTTTTTCTTTTGTAGGGAAGCGATGATTACTTGGTTAAAGTTTGGTGTGTTAGAACTGGATACTTGATATATACCATTCGTGGACATTACAATGTTATTACTGATATTGCCATCAATGAAGAAAATACTCTTATAGCAACAGCTTCTTCAGATGGTTACGTGCGTGTGTGGACAATGGATGGATATAAACAAGTAGCATCTTTACGACCTATATCAGCCAATGTAAGTGGATAAAAGAAAAAAGAGTTGTTAAGGAATTGGATTTTAAGAATTATGTTTTTTTTTTTTTGATAAATTATTAGGCAAAACCTTTTACAACTGTAAGATTCTCCCCATCACCAAGGTCAGAAACACGATATCTTATGGCAACAAATGAAGACGGTTATGTTCGATTATGGAAATGGAATCGCGATACCTTTCAATTCATGAATCCTGAATCACCAATTACATATAGTTGCAAATTTCGCGCAAGAGATAAATTACGGTGTTCTTCTTTCAATTATACTGGAACCAAGTTTACTGTGGCTGGTGATGATGGATTTGTCTACGTATTCTCAACAATCAAGAACAATCCTATCGATACTGGACGATCGAGTACTAGAACTTCAAATCAAGATGGTCAATCACGTAGACGACGAAGAGTAGCAAGTGCTCTTTTTCCAGATAAGAGTGGACAAGATCAACCACAACCTATTGAACCTATTGCTATATTGGAAGGACATATGGGAAGTGTCACTGATTTGGCCTTTAGTCATGATGGTCAAAGGATACTTAGTGGGTAAGTTGGAGTAGACATTGAAAGAATAGATAGATATTAATTCATTACCATTTTTTTTTTTTTTTTTTTTTACTTTCTCCCTTTTTCTTTAGTTCGCAAGATGGAACGGCTCGAATTTGGTCATACAATAACGAAAATGCTACTTGGACGTCAATAATTTGTAAGTATAATATCACGAGGAGAAAGGATATTGTTTACATCCATTTATTTACTTTATTTTATATCTTTATATTTCTTTATTCAATAGTGGATATCAAAAAAACTCCGGACGTCCCCATGGTGAAACCGTCAACAGCCTCAGAAACAGCGCAAAAAGCTAGCAAACGACTTGAAGATTCATCAATAGGTCAACAAGAGACATCTGAATTTGGAACTCTCATACCACCTCTCAGTCCATCACCCTCTGAATCGATCTTGAACAACTCGATTACCAACCAAATTATGCCTGTTTCAGTGGATACACTAACAAATCACATCGATTCATATCAGCCAAACAGTACGCCTGACCTAGTTACGACAAATATCAACATTACTGCCAATGCCGAACATCAAGATACTGAAGAATCACCTAAGGTATCAATGATTACTTGGACTGCTGATGATCGTCTATGTATTGTGGCAACCACTCATGGTGATATCAAGGTTTATTATGCTTATAACGGAGAACCTGCTTGTATACTCAAAGGACATAAGGGTGAAACATATGCTGTGGATAGTCATCCTCAAGATCCCAATACGATTCTTTCCGCTGGTTACGATGGCAATGTTATTTTGTGGGATATCAGACGACAAAATGTGATTACTTGGAGAAATCATCCTGGTAGAGTCTTTTTAGATTGCAAGTTTTCCAAGGATGGTATGAAATATGCAATTACTGATGATGAAGGCAACTGTACGTTATTTGGTATTAATGGATTAGACAAGGATTATGCTCAAACAAAGAACTGGACTCGTGGACAATATTTTTACAATGATTATCTTCCTGTTCGATATCAAGAAGATGGCACATTCGTGGATGAACAAACGAATCTATCGACACATTTACTTCCACCTTCACCCATCATTGATTTACAAGGCATTGAATACCCGCATCAACCAAGACGAGGATATGGTCGTGATATTACAATTCAAGCTCAAACATTTGAAACGGAAAACTCTCAACGTTTGGTATGTTACGACAAAGAAGAAAGGGATATTAGGACAGAAATACCTCCTTCATTACCTGTGATGGATCGCGCCCAAATTGCAAAACGACGACGTGACTTTGTGAAGAATGAGGATGATGATGAAAACGAAACTGGTGGTGCTGGATCAGCTTTGCCTCCATTCCAATTTCCTATACCGGCGACTCAAGCATATCTACTTCCTGATGATTCTGATGATGAAGATTACCGTGAAGAAGCAACTGGCGGACAAATCTATGGCAGTAGTGAAGAAGATAGTGAAGAAGAAAATGAGGATGTTGGCTCTGACGAATTTGAACATGTACCAACTTCTACTGTGGAACCTTGGGACGAAGACGAAACTGATGATGGTCCTCCTGTGACTCGAAGTAGGGCCGGTAGACAGCGTCACTTTAGTTCATCAGAATTATCAGACAATGACCTTTTACCTAGTACAGATGCACGACAATCTACAAGATCTTCTGCAAGAATATTACAACCATCTTCATCCAGTAGTACATCCAATATTGTCGACAGAACTAGTGAAGATCGGGCAACACGGGCGACTACTAGAAAAAGACGACGAGAAATTCAAGTTCAAAGCGATGAAGAAGAAGATGCACCTTTACGACCGAGACGAAGAGTACGTATGCGACCAAAATCATATATGGAAAGTGATCTGGATGATGACTTTGAAGAACTTGAAGATGATATGGTGAACATTACTGATTCCGGGGATGAAGCACAACCATCCTCAGTTGAAGCTGGTCCTTCAACATCAAACATTTCAACACGAAGTCGAAGAGGAACAAAGGCTCGATCTACGGTGATGGATAGCGAAAGTGATGACAGTAACAGTGATAACGATGATGATGATGATGATGATTTTGTGAAACTACCGAAACGAAAGATAGGCAAACGACGACTCCAAGCAAGGATAGCTGAAAGTGATGATGATGTTGTCATGCCAATGATGACAAGGGCTCACTCCTCTACAATGTCAACAAGTTCCACTGGTGGTTCACAACGACTGACACGATCACAACAACAACAACAACAACAACAACAACAACAACAGCAACAACAGTATCATCAGCAACAACAACAACAACAACAACAACAACAGCAACAACAGCAACAACAGCAACAACAACAATCCCAACGACGGTTGTCAAACTCGTCTAGAATCAGCAAAAGTAAAAATAAAGGTAAAAAACGGGCAACTACCAGCAAGACATCGCATAGACCAACACATCAACGTGGTATCAATATACTTCGAGATTTGACAGAAGAGGAAATCAAATTATATGAACCTTCACCATGGATCAGTATGACACAACGATCAGTTGAAAAATATTTACCACAAATGGGGGATCGTGTGGCATTACTTTTGGAAGGATATCAGCAATACTGGGAACAATCTGAAATGGTGGAATGTTTTGATGAAAGACATGGACCTCTTCAAATCAAGCAAAATGAACCTGTGATATTCGCTATTATAGATGGTATTTCTTGGCATGTTGGACCTCCCTGCTTTTGTCGCCTCAAACTTACAATACAAGAATTGACCAATATACGGGCTGTTGCAACTGAACAAGCGGATCCACATTGGGTATCTCCTTCGTCATCATCGTCATCTCGAAATGCTACTGGAAGACATGGTATAACTGGAATGGAAGAAATCATTGTAGAATATTCTGATGAAGATGGATGTCCTGAATTTTTGGTTCTCTGGGAACGTTTTTTGGCTTCCATGTCTATCTTTTTTGGTCCTGTACAACCTGGCCAACGAGTAGATGCTATGTACGATGTCGGCAAGTATACTGGACAGATATCGACTATCAACGACACCGGAATGTACTGGCAACGAGCAAAATCTCAAAGTCCTTGGGCTTGCTATCATATTATATGGTAAATAATAATAAAAAAAAAAAAAAAAGGAAAGGAAAGGAAAAGGATTATCTAATATTATTCTTTAATACATTAGGGACGATGATTCTTCACCTCCTGAAGACCTAAGTCCATGGGAAATTGTTCCTATTGGTGAAGATTTCTCGGAATGGTATGATGTTGGAAGTAGATTAACCGATCAGCAAATTCATCGTGCTAGAAGTGTTTTGGATTGGATATGTAACACCGACGACTTTCTTCTTTATGTGCATCAAGTTGATTACTATACTTATTCGAATTATCTGTCGAAAATTGCTTACCCAATCTGTCTGGAAATGGTCAAGGATAGACTGAATAATGGGTTTTATCGTCATTTAGAAGTAAGGTTTTCTATTTATTGATATATGTGGGGATGTGAATATAACTGTTCTAACATTTTCTCTTCCTCCTTTTTTTTTTTTTTTTTTTGTATGATCTTTATTATTGATAGGCTATAATTGATGATGTCGAATTGATTCGAAAAAATGCTCAAAATTACAATCATCCAACCTCTTTGGCGTACAAAAATGCTGCACGAATGGCCAATTTCTTTAGAACTCGAATGCGAAGTAAGTTTTGGTGAAAAAAAAAATGAAACATTCATTGTGATTTACTGATCTTTTTTTTTTTTTTGGACGTTAGATCCACGAATGCCATTATCATTGGGACGAACGCGCAAAACACAAGAAGAAGATGATGAATACAGCGACGCAAACATGCAAGAAGAAGATTCTGAAGATAGTGGATTGGAAAGCAAGGAAGCTGTTTTGATGGATGAAGTCTCGGAAGAATCGGATGCCTTTATAAATGACGATGACGATGAAGACGACGACTAATATCTGGAATATATATATATTACTATCACAAGACAATAGTGCCATTTCTATGATTACATTATATCTTCCCCTCTCTTTTTATATATATTAAATTATGTTTTTTGTAATTCTTAATCTTAAAAAAAAATAAAAAAAGACAAATAAAGATTTTGATGTTATATCTTTTTTTTTTCCTCTGTTGAAGAAATCAATGTTCCCCATTTTTAGGTACTTTTTATGATTTTAACATGACAACAGAATTTTTATAGTTGGAACCCAGTTATTATGTAACCAACGAGTACCGACGAAAGGGGTTTTAACACATGACTGATCCATCTTTTTCCCAAGCATAGGTTTTATTACTTCAATAGAAAAATAAGGACGATATATCTGTTATTCAATAATAATAATTCAAAGATGATGATATGTAGTGATAAGTATATGATGATCAAAGTTATGAACCCATAGTCTTGGATTTCAACAAAAGGGAAGGAAGATACCTTGATTTAAAATGCCGGTTTATTTGTTTGTTTTTTGTTGGCTTTCGTACCACCTTACGTTTATGATTCAGGTCATCCTCCCTCATAAATTTAACAACAGCGAAACTGGGTAAAGCTAATCCAAAATGATCATCACCCCACGGGGAAAATCCTCATTGCTAATGATGGTAATGAATCCAAAGCAATGAACCAAAGAAAAAAAAAATCATTGTCAAAAAAAAAAGAGAAAGAGAAGAGGTTAAATAGGAACATCATCTTATTAATTGATTGTTACTCTCATGAACGTATTAAGTTAGATCCCAGAGAATAGAAAACTATATTAAGAATACACAACATAGTTATCGGATGATTTCTTTCCTTTGATCGTTCAAGCCCACTTCTTTTTTCTTTTGATCTATCTTTCATCCTCTATTGTTATTGCAAGGGAAAAATAAAATAAAATAAATAAATAGAGCAATTGACATTACCATAGGAATTTTTTTCAGATTCTTCCCACCATAGCTGATTGAGAAAAAAAAATGACACTGTGTCAGCACTATTTTTTGTTTTCTTTGTCCACATGTCCTTCTCCAATGACTGATGTTTGTTTTGATCTTCAGATTATATATATATATTACTCATGAAATGATATTGTTCCATTGAAATTATTAAAAGACTATGAATTTAATAAATAATATGATTTGTATGATGACATGAAGGTGGTAACAGTGGATTATATATGGTACATCTTATTCCGAATCATCCTTTTTCTTTTAATCAAAAATTGAAACAAACGGGAAGGAATTTCCCACCACGATGTAAATGAGAAATAAAAGGCTCAAGTTAGGTAAAAAAAAAAAAAAAAAAAAAAAAAAAAAATTGAAGGAACAGGTTAACACCGGGCCAATCAGAAAAGAATCCATATAAGATTCTGATCCCCGTATTGCCTCATTTGGGAAATATTTTGGTTTATTGTACTTTCCGCGGTTCAAACCTCTTTGAATTTCATTATATAATCTTTTTGCCCAGAGTGATACAAAGAAATGAGAGGCAGAATTGAAGAAGAGGGTGGGGGCGCTAGGTGGGGAGTATGCTGAAAGAAATACAAAAAAAAGACAAAGAATCAGATTCAGCGGGGTATTAAACTCTTATGTTCTCACTACCTTAATTTTCCAAGTATAAAACTAACAAAAAAAAAAAAGTTTCCTTTTCTCTTTAGTCTTTTTCTTGTCCTTTTTCTTTTTTTTTTTTTTCTTCTTCTTCTTTTTCTCTTTATTATTTGACGATGGTGAATTGGACAAGGCTTACCACCAACGTCTATGTGGTAAGTACATTTACTTTTACTTCATTATAGAATTAGAACTAACTAACTACCATTATTGTGAATAAATAGATCTCTGCATGGGCATCTATTGGTGGTATTATGTTTGGCTTTGATATTGGTAAAATAAAAAAATAAATAAAAGGATAAAAAAAAAGAAAAAAAAAGGATATACTTATCAAAACTTGATTGATTTTTTTTTTTAATATTATTAGGTTCCAATAGTGGTACCATTGGTTTAAAACAGTAAGTTAAATAGGTATGGATAGACGTGAATTTTAATGGAAAATTAATATAGATATCAAGATTATTTTGGTCATCCAAGTGCTCTTTTACAAGGTGGGATCAATGGTGCTCTTTCTGCTGGTTGTTTCGTTGGTGCCTTGATTGCTGGTTATCCTGCTGATCGTTTTTCAAGAAAATATACCTTAATTGTTGCTTCCTCTCTCTTTGTTCTTGGTTCTGTGTTACAGGCTGCTACCAATGGTGTTCCTATGCTTTGCGCTGGTCGTGCTATCAATGGTCTTTCAGTTGGTGTCACTTCTATGGTGATTCCTTTGTATCAATCTGAAGTTGCTCCTAAAGAAATTCGTGGTCGATTGGTCGCTATTCAGGTAAATCATCATCATTATTATTATCATCATGAATGAATAACTTGATATTTTTTTTTCTTTATTCATATAGCAATGGTCTATTACTTGGGGTATTTTCCTTGCGTAAGTGTTACACTGAATTACTTCACTCAGATGATCATATGAAATCCTTTCTCACTCCTTTTTTTTTTTTTTTTTTTTTTTTTTTTTTAGGTTTTGGATTCAAACTGGTTGTGGTCATATCGAATCTACTGCTGCTTTCCGTGTTTTCTGGGCCATTCAAACAGTTCCTGCTCTTATCCTGTGTGCTGGTATGTGGGCTTTCCCTTTCTCTCCTCGTTGGTTAGCTGATAAAGGACGAATGGATGAAGCTATCAAGGTTCTTGCTGATATCCATGGTAATGGTGATCCAAATCATCCTCGCGTTCTATTGGTAAATATATAAAAAAAAAGAAATATGAATCACGTTGTAGATGGATGTTAATATTTTGAATTTCATGATTTACAGGAAATTGAAGAAATTAATGCCGTTGTCAAATTTGATCGTGAACAAGCATCTCATCGTTATACCGACTTATTTAAACCTGGTATTGCTTACCGTGTTTTCTTGGGTGTCTTTTTGCAAATCTGGCAACAGTTGACTGGTATGAATATCATCATGTTCTACGTTGTCTTCCTTTTCCAACAAGGTAATTCTATTTTTTATTATATCATTGGATTTATGGTTTTATTGATATATTATGTGTTTTATTTTTTTTTCTCAATTATAGCTGGTATTGGTAACGATCAAAATAGTACCTTGATTGCTTCTGGTGTCAGTTATGTGATCAATGTTGTCATGACCGTCCCTGCCATCTTGTTTGTCGATAGATGGGGTCGTCGTCCTACCATGATCTTTGGTGCTCTTGCCATGTCTACATTCCTTTGGCTCGTGGGAGGTCTTCTCAAGACTGGTGACTGGTATGTTGAAACAAATCCTGCTGCAGCTAACTATGGCAAATGGTCGGTGCATTTACCCAATGATCATACTACCAATGCTGTTGTCGCTTTTGTCTATCTTTTCACTGCAAGTTTCGCTGTAACGTGGGGTCCTTTGGGTAAGAAGAAGATGGATTGAAGAAAGTAAGACCTCATGCTTTTTTTTTTTTTTTTTTTTTTAGGTTGGATTTACCCTGCTGAAATTTATCCTCTTCGTGTACGTGCTATGGCAGTTTCTCTCTCCACCGCTGCTAACTGGTTCTTCAATTGGTTACTCAGTTTCGCTGTGCCCATGATGATGGAAAGTCTGCATTATGGTCTTTATATGCTCTTTGCTGGTTTCAATTTCCTTATGGCTATGCATGTCTACCTCGCTTATCCGTAAGTAAATTGTAAAAAAAAAAAAAAAAAAAAAAAAAAAGAATGGATGGATGATAGTGAATAAATTAAAAAAAAAAAGTGAACTCATGATATCTTATTTCCCTGTATCTTTATTTCTATAGTGAAACTAAAGGATTCACAGTAAGCTTCAAACAATTACCCAAAAAAAAAAAAAAAAATAGGATTCGTTATTATTGTTAGCTTACTCTTTCTTTCTCTTTCTCTCCTGTAGCTCGAAGAAATGAACGTTGTATTCGAAACCAACCCCCGTAAGAAAGTTGATCGTGAATATATTGCTCAACGTATGAAGGAAACTCTTGGTACTGAAATCGACAAGCTTCCTGCTGAAGGGGAAAAATCCGAAACTGTCTAGTTGATATTGTATCCATTAATATGGTATTGTAGCGTATGATTATTAGTTATTCTTTATCCCTCTTTTTTTATTATTTTTATTACTCTTATTCTTTATTTCTTATTAGTTAGAGTGGATTTTTTTTTTTCTTTATCTCTTCTCTTCCTCTTTTTTTTTTATTATTATTGGATGACATTGCCAATGGGTGATTGTTAATATTTTTTTTTTTATGTTGTAATTTATCCTTGGTTCACTAATAAACAAATTCTTTCATTTTGATGATCTGCTGACCTCTGCAATATGTGAATCGTATGTATAATTCTGACTTGTTGACATGATTATTACCAATAACAGTGCTTGCACAGCAGATCATGATGATGCTGAACGGGTATATGATTGAACATGCTGACCCTTATGGCGATCTTTGAGAATATGATGGGATAATAGTATGATGGGATGTTATTGTTTTTTTATGCTGGTAATAATGATATTGAAATTACTCTTAATGACTTGTTACTGAAGTGATTTTTATCCTATTAAGCCATTTATATAGTGATTGTTTAATGCTTCTGTTACAATAGTGGCGATTTTCCTCTTATAGGTAGTAAGGACAGAACGGAGTGTGAAAACGAACCAGCCACCGTTCCCTATGTTTTTTTTTCATCACTTTTTTTTTTTTTTTTGGTCTGAAGGGAAAAGGTGGGTGAGGGTAGGGGTGGAAAAAACATATCCTTCACTTTTTTTTTTTCCCTTTCGTCTTTCTTTTTTTTTCTTTTTAATTTATACATTACACAAGACATGGCTCAACAAGCAAAACAAGCAGCTCAAAAGTTGGGTGGCATGTTCCCTAAGGGTTCTGGTAAAGGTGCTGGCTCTGCCGCTGGTGCTTTGGTTGTCCTCGGTGCCTTGGGTTACGGTGTCAATGCTTCTCTTTTCAACGGTAAGAAAATCAATAATACATGAACATTCTCTTCTTCTTCTTTTTTCTTTGTTTTCATACACTGGCGAATAAAATCAAAAATAAACAACAATAATAACAACAAAGGTATCGAATTCGACATGTATATCAAAGGCATCAAATAGATCGAAACCACCTCATTCTTTTGAACCATTCTTGACTGTATAATCAATCAAACAACATCGAATGAAGAAGAAGAAGAAGAAGAAGAAGAAGAAGAAGAAGAAGAAGAAGAAGAAGAAGAAGAAGAAAAAATACCACTTACTTTGATACATATAACGAAAGTAGAATTTGAACTGATCATTTTTTTTTTTTGTTTTCTTTCATTTAGTTGATGGTGGTCACCGTGCTATCAAATATACTCGTCTCTTTGGTGTTCAAAACACTGTATATAACGAAGGTACTCACTTTATGATCCCCTGGTTCGAAACTCCCATTGTTTATGATGTTCGTGCTAAACCTCGCAATGTTGGTTCCTTGACTGGTACCAAAGGTAATACAATAAAAGAAATATTCTTTTGGAAAAAAGAAAAACATGTGGAAAGAATGTTCTATTATAGATACATTAATCATGATTTTTTTTTTGATGGAAAACAGATTTGCAAATGGTCAATATTACTTGTCGTGTTTTGTCCAAGCCTCGTGTGGATCAACTTGCCACTGTTTACCGTACTCTTGGTCAAGATTATGATGAACGTATTCTTCCTTCCATTGTCAATGAAGTATTGAAGTCTGTTGTTGCTCAATTCACCGCTTCTCAATTGATCACTCAACGTGAACGTGTATCTCGTCTTGTACGTGAAAACTTGGTGCGTCGTGCTTTACGTTTCAACATTGTTTTGGATGATGTGTCTATCACTCATGTTGGTTTCTCTCCTGTCTTTGAAAGTGCTGTTGAAGCCAAGCAAATTGCCCAACAAGATGCTCAACGTGCTGCCTTTGTGGTTGACAAGGCTCGTCAAGAAAAACAATCAGTGGTATGTATTATTGATGGGAATGGATAGATGATCAGATATCTCATCACTCTTTTTTTTTTTTTTGGAATAGATTGTTCGTGCTCAAGGTGAAGCCAAATCTGCTGAATTGATTGGTGAAGCTATCAAGAACAAGCCTGGATTCTTGGAATTGAAGCGTATTGAAGCTGCTCGTGAAATTGCTTCTGTGATCTCCCGAAGTGGTAACCGTGTCATGCTCGATTCTGATACTTTGTTGCTCAATATCAATGCCTCTGAAGCTACTGCTAAGAAATAGATATTATTATTATTTTTATTTTTTTATCTCCTCTTCTTATCACTCATCTTAAACAATAGTCCATATACTTTTTTTCTCTCTCATATTGTTATCATTTTGGTACATTTATATAGTCTTTTTTTATTCTCTTCTTTTTTTTTCACTTTGTTTCCTCTTTTTGAATTCACCACCCTCCTCCTCCTTCCTCTCTTTCTATTTATGTCTCATAAAAAGGAAGAATTATATATAATAAATCAATAAAAAAAAAAAAGAAGATCCTTTGATACACTTTGTATAATTTTTTTTGTTAGTGAATCAAAAAGAGTCAACCCATCAATAATGCGTAGAGAACCGCAAAAAAGAAAAAGGGAAAAAGATGCACGGTCAAAAAAAATATTGAAAATTAATATTAGTATCGACTTTTCAATATGAGAAGTCAATTCAGTATTCCATCATTAAGAAAAAATCATACTGCTACTATTGAGATGTCTATACTAATATTAATTTATCATCCTTTTTTTTTTTTTTTTTTTTTTTTTTTTTTTTTTTTTTTACTGTGATGGAAGTAACATCCGACACAAAACCATTCCTCCACAACAAACAAATAAAGTAAACGATACATATAAATCATTGATAAAGCCCAGTACAGCATCATCAGAGCATTTATTGATATTAAAAAAAAGGCAATGGTATAAACATGAAGAATGAGCGAAAGAGGATGTAACTAATAAGTTAATAAATAAATAAAAAGAGAAAAAAGAAAAGAAAGGTGTACATATAAGGAGATGAAAAAAAAAAAACATCAGAATTGAAACAGAGGATCGTGTTGCTGTGGACCAGCAGGTTGATTGTTATTGTTATTGTTGTTACCAAATCGGAATTGACGTACATAGACTAACCATCCAACCAAAAGACAAATGCCGAGAATAATCAAGCTTTCAATCAATTCATCCTCTTCGGAGGAGTCGTCATCTTCTTGTGCTGTGCCATCAGCTCGTCGGCGATGTCGTTCATTACTACCTGTAAGTTCATGCATATCATCCTCCTGTTCTTCCAATTCCTTGTGTCTGTTGTATTGTCGACGAAGTTCATCTTCAGCTCCACGTTCATTCCATTGCCCATTATGATCATCATGCCCTTCAATCTGTTGACGTTGACGAGCTTGTTGGATTGCCATCGCTTCCTCTGATGGTGTATGTTGATCTTGTAATTCATCCCATCCATCCTGTTGTTGCTGTTGGTGATTTTGACGTTGCTGTCGATATTTTGGATCTTGAGAGAAAAACAATTCATTGCCGACTTCACCACCAATAAGCCATTCCCAATAATATTTAGCGTAGAGTTTGATCAGTGATAACTTGACAGGAAGATAGGCGTTCCCACTTGTAGTCAATGCAGTATCGTAAGCACGTTTCGCAAGATGGAAATCTTTAGCAACTCCAATTCCATTTTCATACATCCAACCAAGGTTCCACATAGCCATAGGTGACATTTCCAATTCAGCAGCTATTCGATAACATGATGCCGCCTTATCATAATCCACTTCAGTCCCAATCCCACGGTAGTAGTAATCACCCATCTTGACTCTTGAATCCACATTGTTTTGATTGGCAGATCTGGACCAATAGATCAATGCAAGTTCTTCCAAATAATTGTCTCTTGCTGGTCTTTCCTCTAAACCGATTTGCTCCGGAATATTGAGTGCCACTTTATCTATTATTATCATTTTTTTTTTTAGAAAAAAAAAGGAAGAAAAATTGTTTAGAAAATCCAAATAAATAAAAAATTGCGAATGCTTCATTTTATTTATTTACCTGTATCTAATAAATAAGCAGCGTTGGATTGAGCAATTTCGTAACCACGTTCAGCAGCGAGCATATAAGATAGTAAGGCATTGTCCAAATCACCACGCATATAGGCATCATAAGCAGTGTCCATAGTTGGATATAACCAGTCGCCACGTTCAGCAATCGCTTTGTAGTACTATAAAAAAAAATAAATAAAATGAGAACTCTTGAACTTTTTTTTCGTTTCTTTTTTTACATACCGAGACAGCATGTTTACACGATGGTCTATCCATTCCAATTCCCTTTTCATAAAGTTGACCGAGATACCAATAGGCAAGCAAATGTTTAGATGTTTCTGCTGCAAGTTCAAAAAGCTTGATACTTTCCGTCACAGTAGATGGATGATTCATGTATTCCTTTGCAAGATTGACACGAGCATCAGCATTTTTCAGATTGGCAGCTTGTTTAAAAAGCATGATAGCTTGTTCATAGTCCTAACAAAAAAAAAAGTTACTATCTTGATACACACCATTTCCTTTCTTTTTTTTTTAAGGAAAAAAAAAGAAGATAACTTACCTTCTTTTCACCCTTCATTTGAATCAGACCTAATCCATTCATAGAAGCAGAATCTTGTAATTCTGTACCAACCATAAACCATTTATAAGCCATCTCTATATTTTCGGAAACACCTTCACCACGCATAAACATCTTTCCAAGATAACCCGCTGCTTGTCCAATGGCTTTTCCAATTTCACTTTTCACCATTGAATCTGGAAGTTTTCCAGAAGGTAATCTACGAACCACAGCTTTGAAAAAGTAGAGGGCTTCTCCAAAATCACGAGGAACATTTCTTGATCCATGGTAGTATATTTCGCCAAGTCGTAGCTATATATAGATATATGCAGAAACAAAAAAAAAAAAGTGACAAGTCAATTATTACCTTTTTACAAATTTTTTTCTTCTCCTTTTTTTTTTTTTTTTTTTTTTTTTTTTTTTTTACCTGGGCTTCAATATCGCCTTTTTGGAGAGCCAAGTATCTAAGATATTGTAATACTTCTTCGATGCTAACGGATTTATCCGAATTGCTACGATGCATTTTGTCTGTCATCACACTTGCACCATATCCATATACTCCACCATCATCATCAGCTAGTCGTATTTTGGGTAAAGGAAGAGCTAGACCACCAGGAGGACCAGAAAGGTAATGATTAATGGCTAAATTGAGAAGATAGAGATGATTAAAGATAAAGTTAAGCTTAATTTCCTCCTCTTTTTTTTTTTTTTTAACCCCTTCCAATTTTCAGTCAAGATATTTCCTGTTTTTTTTTTTTTTTTTTTTTTTTTTTTTTTTTTTTTTTTTTTTCTTACCTTTCTCGGCGACTATCCTGTAATAATATACCGCGTCAGTACAACTTTGATCTGTACCAATGCCTAGTAGATAACGATAACCCAGAGTCATTTCGGCTGCCGTGTCACCACCTAAAGCAGCAAAAGTATGATGTAAAAAGGCTTGAGCTTGATCACGTTGAATAACATTTCCAACACCAGTGGCATACATAAATCCAATCATTTGTTGAGCTGTTGCATTTCCAGTATTCGCTAATTTCTGATAGTAATCAAATGCTAATTTGTAATCACGGGGTTGAGAATATTTTTCATACTAGAGTTAAAAGTTAGAATTAGTCTTTCTCTAGTATGAATCCTTTTTTTTTTTTTTTGAACTTACAAAGTACATTTCTGCTAATAAAAATAACGCGTCCTTATTTCCATATGTTTTTCCAGCTTCTTCTAATAATCGTGTTGCTTCCTGTAAACGTTCGTCCTGTTGGTTGATGCCTTGTGTGGTGGAGGATGATGACGAAGTTTGAATGTCTTCTTTATTCTCAGTAGAGGACGTAGTAGTTTTAGCGGTGCTATCGGTAAGATAAGAGTCTATCCATTTCCATATAGAGTCAGTGGCAATATGATATAGTCCCACGACTCCTGTTTGTCTCCCTTTGAGTGGCAATGGCTTGTGCTTGGTGGAGGTAGAAGAAGACTGTATTTTTGTTAAGGTTTCTAGTTGCTGTAAAGCTTGTTCATATAATAGTTGACCTAAAAAAATATTGAATCTTAAGAGTCAGTTTAAAGTTGTGGGGATGATAGTATGATGTACCTTGATTAGAGAATGCAGTATCTTCTGTGGTCTGGTGTTGATATTCATTTTGTAAAACCTAAGTTATAATAGAACAGATGCTTAAATTAGATATTATATAAAAAAATAGAATAATATAATTACATGAGTTTGTGATTCTTCTTGAGCCAATATTAGAGTCGAGAAGGTAAGAATAATTGCTATAATATAAGATTGAAAGTTAAAAAAAAAAAAGGTTAGATATAAAGATGGGAGATTATAGTATATTTTTATTATTACGTGTGATATAAAATAATAAATTGACTTTCCATGGTTTTCGTTTTATATAAACCATGTCAAGTGATAAATGATACACGACAAGAGAAAAGTAAAGAAGTAGAACGAAAAAAAAAAAAAGAAAGTCGTGCTCGACCCTTATTTGATGATTTTAGATTGGAAACTCCGCCGCTTGAAATTTGTTTAAAGTGTAGAGGAGAGTTATCAATTTCTTTTTTATTTCATTTAAATGACAAAATTATATGATGCCTAAAGAATCAAACTAATAATAATGTATCTATCAATCAATCTATTCTAAATTGTTCGTATCAAATACAAAAGTTCCAATAGATCACAAGCTCCAAAAAAAAGAAAAAAAGAAGACAGTCCATCCTCTTTTTTTTTTTTTTCTTTTTCTTTTGCTTTGTCATCATTGATTGACAAGTTTTGAGTTGTTCCAAAACATATTGAGTTGTTCCATATATATATATAATAAAATAGGACTAAGTTCAATATGAAGTAGTAGTATTTTGAATCACTTGATCAATTTTCCTTCGCCATTGTTGAATTTTATCTTGAGGTGAGATATAATTTTCGGAAATAGTGGAAGAAAAATATTCAGTTGAAAAGATATGTTGAACATCCACTTTATCTAATTCATCATAAACAGTTTGTAATTCTTTGACGACAGTTTCATTATGTTCCATTTGTTTATAAAATGTCAAGTAAGTACTATAAAATAAAATTAAAAAAAATTTAGTATTAATCATATTTGTTTTATATTATATATATATACCTTAGCTTTCCGCGTAATATACCTAATTCTTTTCCAATAGCTAGTCCTTCAATATAACCTTTATCAAAACCATGTTGCATACGAACTTCCTTCCCTTCTATGATTCCTTCTTTATATCCATCCTAATATAAAAGAGAAAAATGCGTGTTATTCACGAAAAAAAAAAATAAAAATAAAAAAGCTTTTACGTTGCCATGGTTTTCTTGAAGTCTTTCCCAATCTTTTTCAGCAATGATACGATCATAGTTATTTTCATCATCACTAGAAGCCCAAATATCGTTATCTGAATCCATTTTGATCTATGTTAAAGAGAATAGAAAAAAAAATATATTTTTTTTTTTAGGAAAAAAGGATGAAATGTCTCAGTTTAATATCAGCCAGAAAAAAAAAAAAAAACTTTTTCGCACTCAATAAGTACCAAAATAGGATGGACGTGGTAAAAATAGAAAATGTAAAGAAAAGAGAGAAAAAAAAAATAAACAAAAAGGTATATACCTGATTATAGGTTCCATCGTTTTATTTTTATCAATAACAAACTATCATATCTAACCTCTCCTTAATACTATTGTTGAAGTTTGTAATTAACTGTAATTAAATGAACCATATTAATTCATTCGCGTGGATATCGGATTAAAAAAAAAAAAAAAAGGTCTATGCTGAGCCCTTTGTTCGATCACAATGACCAATCATATAAAAAAGGAAAAAGAATCAATAGAAAATCTTGTGATGAAACTTTATTATAATACAGGATGAATAAAATAAATAAAACAGGGGAGAATGTGTGTATGCAATAATCAAGAAAATTGGTAAGGTGCAGGAGTCTTCAAATCTAATTCTAAACGAAGTCGATTATGTTCCCATTCCCTTTCAATTGTATAATCTGTTTCATCAAAAGTGGAGCCTAAAATACCTTGTACACGTTGATTTAAAGTAAAATGTTGAGGAGGTCTTGGCGGAAGTGATACTGTTGACTTGGGTAATGGTTCTATGATAGTGATTGTATTTTTTGTTTCTTGTGTTGCTAAATGTTGAGAGTCTCGTGGTGTTGTTGGTGTATAATGTTCTTCATCATCATCAGATGATATAATTTGATCCAATTCAGTCATAGAAGCTCTAAACTTTGTAAAAAATCCAAACTTTTTATTACTGATAGGAGATGATGATGATGATAAAGAAGATATAGTTGATGTTGGACTGGTATTGATAGCAGGTTTGTTTGTAGTGTGTTGTAACCAAGAGAATGTTTTTGAAATAGATTGTCTTTTATCCATGGATGATTTTGATAGTGTCATTATTATTTTATATAAACAAGAATAGTAAAGAAAAAAAAAAGAAAAGAAAAGAAAAGAAAAGAAAGAAAGAAAGAAAGAAAGAAAGAAAGAAAGAAAGAAAGAAAGAAAGAAAGAAAGAAAGAAAGAAAGAAAGAAAGAAAAAGTGTTAACTCTCTGGGACTTAATCGTTTTATGCGGAAGGCGGAGAGCCTAGAAAAGGGAAATTTGGTGGGATAAAAAAAAATCACGATAGATACAGCTGTCAATAGGGTTTCAACGTTTTTTTTTTTTTTATTTTATTTTATTTTTTTTTTCTTTCTTTTTTTTTTTTTTTTGAGTAGCAAAAGAACTAATCATGCAAACCAGTGCACGTCATCAAAAGACTGCAGAGAAAAGTGTAACCCGATATCATGTGCCTTTTGGTGATGGTTGCACATCAATATCCGCCATTTCAAATCTTTATCCCCTTTCATATTTTTTTTTTTCTTTTCTTTAATACCCCACTTTGATATTTCTTTTCTTTTTCTTTTCTTTTCTTTTTTTTTTTTCTTTTTTCTTTTGAACAATAATATTATCCCACTACCATTCCTTTTAATTTCCCTTAAACATTCCTTTATTCTTTTTCTATCTTCCTCTCGTTTAGTCAACTTACATTTCGAATAACAAATTCTTTCTCTTCTTCTATTTTCTTTTTCTCATTCTCTCACACTCTCCTGAAAACGAGTTTTCTTCTTCACTTATAAAACACGCCTCTCTTCCAATACTCACCCCCTTCTTACCATATATACACACTCCTTGATATATTCTACTCTCCTACACTTCCTCCTTCCGACAAGAATGCAACCTATCAACCAAAAACGAACTCCCAAAACTCAAACTTCTTCAAAGGTAAATAAATAAACTAATATATTTATCATAATTTTATTCATTTCTTAACCTTTTTCTTTATATAATATATACATATATTTATATCATTTCAAGATGGCGATACTTCAAAAGAGCAAGTCAGAGCCTAATTGTACCAGTACTACTTCTAATACATTTCGTGTTGCTTCTATTTATCCTAAACGCAAATCAACTGGAAACTTACGTCGTCAATCTTCACTTTCGGATGGAAAATTATCAAATTCAACTTCCAATAAGGTATATAAATAGGAATCATATTAAAAAGAACATTTTTATTTATCATTTTTATTTAATAGGATGTATGGAGATCTCCTGGTTGTTATGAAGTACCCGATATTCTTGGAAATGCTTATTTGAAACCAGAAATACCAGTTGCTTTGAATTTACGACCTATGGATCCTGCTAAACAAGTTACCAAGGTAAAGAACAAAAAAAAAAAAAAAGATAATAATAAATCAATAATAATTATATTAATTTACATTTATTAAATTTATTTATATATATATATAAATAGCGTCCATGGTATCCTCCTAGTCCTCATTATCAAATCCCTCAGTTGCCACCCCTAGCCCGTGCTGAAAACAAATTTGAAGCCAAGATGAAAAAAATCTTACCCAAGGTCACTATAAGAACATCTGATCCTCGTCAACGTTATTCTGATTTCAAGGAAATTGGTACAGGGTAAATATACAAAAAAAAAAAAAAAAAAAGCAGTAGAACATGATCTTTTATTTGTTTATTTTTATTTTCTAATATTTGTACTACCAAATTAGGGTCAATGGTGCGGTGGTTAGAGCTAGTTTTAGAAAACAACCCAATGTACAACTGGCTATCAAACGATGTAAATTGGATCCCGATCGTGAATATCGTGCTGCTATTCTTCGAGAATTACGAATCATGGCTAGTGGACATGCAAATTTGATCAAATTACGTGAAGTTACCATGTGCCGTGATGATATTTGGATTGCTATGGATTTGATGCGTTGTTCAGTTTTCGCTATTCTTTGTCAACGTGGTATTCCTGAAGGTTTTACTGTACATATTGCTTGTGAAACTTTGAAAGCTTTGATTTACTTGCATAGTAAAGGCTTACTCCATCGTGATGTCAAATGTGAAAACCTGTTACTTGGTTGGAATGGTCAAATTAAATTAGGTAAGAAAAACAACTATCATTTAGGATTGATTTACTTACTCCTTTTTATTTTATATATATATAGCTGATTTTGGTTTAGCTGCTCGTTTAGATAGACGAAATCGTGATAGACTGGGTACAACTAAATGGTAATAAGAAAAGAAAAGAAAAGAAAAAAAAAACAAATAAAATATTTACATTTTTTTTTTCTTTTTACTAATAGGATGGCACCAGAAGTTATCCGAGAAGAATATTATGATGAAAAGATTGATATGTGGTCTCTTGGTATTACTATTATTGAAATGATGGATCGTGTCCCTCCTCATTATTTGATCAAGGATGAAGAAGAATTGTTTGATATCATTGCTACAGAACCAAGTCCTACCTTTACTTATAGTCATCCTTCTATGTATATGCGAGGTCTTGTTGCCTGGTTATTGGATGAAGAAGCTTCTACTCGTCCTTCTGCAAAGGATGTCTTAATGGTAAAATCCTACCCTCCCCCCCAAAAAAAAGGATGAATGATATATTGATTTTATATTTTTTTTAATAGGAAATCGATGCTCATATCAAGAGTAACTTGCTTCCTTATACGACTTCCCACGAATTGGCTCGCTTTGCTAACCATGTCCTTCCTCAGTACTGAATCATGTGATTCCTTCTCTAGCATTAGTTTCATTCATCATTTACTTACCATTACTATTATCCATTATTATCTTTATTATTATATTCTTCTCTCTTACTTTAGATCTTCAATTTACCTTTATGCACAAACCTTTATATCACCTCATCTTTCTAATATTACCCATTTGACTTATTTTTTTTATTCCATTTTCCCATCCATTGAATTTCTTTACCTTATTATGATGACTCCCTTTCTCACACAACCTCTCTTCCTCTTGTTATTTAATTTATTTGTTTTTTTTTTCTACTACTCTTTAGGCATTCCATTTATTTTCCTTATTCCATAGAAATCTCATCCTTTTTTTTATTCTTGTTTTCTTTATTTAGAACATTATTATTCTTTATTCTATGCCAAATAAAACAAACTCACATTACAAACCATATTTATCATCAGGATCTGCCATCTCACTGACCAGCTTGTTTGATCTTTTTTTTTCTGAGATAGTAAACATATTTTGCGTTATGTCCTATCGTTTGATGTAATACGATATGTTTAGAGCTTGAGCAATCATCTAACAAATTGCTGTTTACCTTATTCATCTATTTTCTTTTATTGCTACCTTCACATCCTAACTAGGAACTTTTCATTTTACATCATACTGCGTATATACGTGGTAAAATATGCTAAATTACGAAAATTATCTCATACCATCATAACGTATCATCCATCATTACATATCATCAAATCATTCGATGCTGTATTATTATGCCATCACTGCTACTTACATCAACATACAATTACTATAATCACCATTTAATGAATTTAACAATGATCATCTATTTTAATGGAAGATAAAAAGTCAAAAGTGAAATCAAAGTATAAATCTCTGAGTAAAATATCCGCATGATCAAAGAACCTTAAGGAGAAAGCATATCTACCTGATATCATATAATATATATCATGGACCTGATTGATGTGTTTTCATTTACGATCACTCCCTCCCCTCATATTTCCTTCATTGTTTATTTATGCTTTGTCCGATGGATGATCTCTCTAAAAGGAACTGCAACTAAAATTGGTTTGTTTTTTTTTTTTTTTTTAAGCAGTTGATGGTATCTGTAGATACAAACCTAATAGTAGCAGTAGTAGTGATCATCATTGTATATCGGATCAATTAGAGGAGAAGAAGGAGATGAAGGTGATGATCATCATTGATACAAAACCATTGCATCTTTTGTTACACTGCAGCTATTGATAAACCAGGAAAGTCAGCTTGCTTGTCTTCTTTTACTTTTTATTCAAAATAATTCAGGGACTCTATCATTAATATATAATGATTACTCTCAGATTCTTTTTAAGATAGGAATGTCGGATAGGATACTAAACAGAAAAGACAGGGTAACAATGGAAAGGAAAAAAAAAAAGAAAAAAAAGATGGATCTTTATTGTTAACCGCACTATTTTCATATAGGGGTGGAGTTTCATCTTTCCATCACTCCTACTTCATAAAACACTCTGAGGGATCCATGATGCACTCCTCCTGTACCTCATGTTTTTGTAACAGAAGAAAAAAAAAATGGAAAAAAGCCCACTGACTCTTTTCCATTTGTTAAGAAAGTGACACGTTTTTCTTATTCAATTGTAACTGAGCCCTGGAGATAAAAAAAAAAAGTGAGAAACAAAGGGTCTCCTTTTATGAGGTTTGTTTGGTTGGTTTTCTGTTATGAGCCGAGTGACGGATTATGTGGATGAATCATTTCTTTTTATAATTGAACCTGCATGAACTGCAAGTCTTAAAAAAAAAAAAAAAAAAAAAAAGAAAAAAAACAAAGGTCTGTTGACAAACTCAATTGAATACTTGTTTTTACTTTATTTTATTTTATTAAATGCGATCGACATAAAAAAAAAAGGATGATGATGAAAATAATAAGGTCATAAGATCTTAAGGGTATTGAAATAATACCGAGATATATATATAAAAAAAAAAAGGAGTAGTAAGAATCATAGAAATAAAGATGAATAGATAAAGGGATCCAAAGTCGTCATCAGAATGTGGCAAGATGTCAAACACAGCAACTCACAATGACTTTCAGGGGCAAAGAGGAAAAAGGAAAAAAGATTGGGGAGAGTCCACGTTCAATTTGATGACTCTAGAATAGCTTTGCCACATGTTTTTAGTTCATTAGCCACCCATCGTTTGGTATGTTTTAGAACTAAACCATTAAGAAAAAAAAAATAAAATAAAAAAATAAACCTTTCACCCATTGCCACCCCTTTCTTCCTTCTCTTCCTTTTATGGAAAATCCCAAAAAAAAAAGGTCACTTTTTTTCTCCATAAATCCTGCGACTTTTTCTTGCAAATCGAGCTTCATCCTTTTAATACCTTTCTCTTTCCATTCATTTTACCTTTTTTTTTTTTTTTTTTCCTCTATTATTCATCACACCCATTACATTCATTTTTCTTTTTCGCTTGCTCATCTACGTTTACCCATGCTACCTTCCACTTTAAGGTAATCATCGATTTATTACATATCATTTTTTTTCCAAAATTACTCACTGGTATTGTATTTTTTTTTTTGAACTTTTCTTAGTATTCGCTTGAATCAACAGGTGCATTTTATCTCCTTCTATCCGGATAAACTATTATCTTTTGAAGATCTTGTGAAACATGTCAAGTTTTCTTTTAAGGTAACTATGGTAGTTTGTGTGTTGGAGTGCCATAATCACCTTATACTTTATTCTTATTATTATTTTTGAAAATTCGTACGTCAATTTATCTATTTATTAGGATATCGCCATTTCATCATATGATTTCATGATGGAAAATCAAGTTATCATCTATGATACCCCAACTTTACATCAGGCATTGAAGAAAGCAACAAAGCATAACCGTGCGGATATCACGCTGTCACCAAAGTCTAACCAACCCAAAATCAGTAAGTCTATTGTAATGAAAATAAAAAGAAAGTAACCATCCTTCTCTAATTCTTCTCTTTTTATTTTCTTTTTAAATATGATAGATAATGTCCCGGTTATCAAGCCGACAGTTCTCAGATGGACTGATAATCAAGATAGCACTAGACATCATAGATCTTCCCCACAACTACAACAACAATGGCGGTCGGATGATACTTCTTCTCAATCTTCTGAAAATGATGGATCTTGTATTCGAAAGGATTCTGGGATCTCTATGGATGAACCTGTCAAGAAAAAACAGCGTGTTACACCATCAATTCAATCTACATCATCATCATCATCATCATCATCATCACCATCAAGGACTCTTACACATTTATCACCTCCTCCTGGTTATTGTGGCAGATCAATCTCTTCACCATCTCCGCCAACTCATAGTGTTCATCCATTGGAAATGCGTCGACCATCAACAGCTCCTTCATCACCGTCTTATCCTCGTATTGTCACCACTCCTTCTCCCATCACAATCAAACTACCAGCTCTATCATCCATTACTTCGTCTCCTTCTTTGGATAATGACGTTTTACTTCACCCTCAATTGGCTCCTCTTCAACAATCTCCTCAACGACCAAATTATCTTCCTGCTATTACTTCTCCTCGTCCATCATCCACACCTTCATCAACAATAACAGCTACACAACAGTCAACAACAATGATTAATCACTTACCTATACCAAGTACAAAAGATCATCCATTTTATTCTCATCAACATTATTCTCATCGTAATCAACAAAGGGAAATTCATCATAGACAACCACAACTTCATCAAAACCACCAACAACGACATCATCACTCCCATCGTCATCATCAAAAATTAACGGGTCAGTTTTTGTGTGAACATGTAGTAGATCCATCATCTGGCCGTATTTGTGGGCAAACATTTAGACGATCTTACGATTTATCAAGGCATCAAACAATTCATTTGAAAAATAGACCTTTTTGTTATTGTGATCAATGTGGTAAAAAATTCACGAGAATGGATGCACTCAGACGACATGAACGAGTTCAAGGACATACATCAAAACAACATTTACTTCAACAACATCCTTTATGTTCGCCTCCTCCTCCATCTCCTTCTGCCCATCATCGTCACCATCATCATCATCTTCATCACCAACAACAACAACAACAACAACAACAACAACAACATGCTACTCCTACCACTTCAACACCTCACACAATGGCATTTATCAATCATCGTACAACTCAGCAGGCTAGAGTATAATCAACCAGCAAACTGATCTTTTTTTTTTTTTTTTTTTTTGTATATACAATCAACTATTTTCTTATTATACAAGTTAGTTCTTTATCACTTTTACTTTATAATTCCACACCGTACATAGTTTATTCCCATCTATTGATATTTATTCTTACTATTATAATTATTTCTTTTTTTATTATTTTTATTTGGATTCCCACCAGCATATTTTCCAGCTCTTATTCTTTCTCCTTAGTCTTACTTTAATAATACTAGTAATAATAAAAATATACAACTTCGAAGTAATATATGGAAAGAAAAATCATGGTATGATTTTTTTCTTTTTCCCTTTTTTTTTTTTTCTTGTTACGTGAGATGTGTTCAGGGTTCAATTGAACCTTATTTTCCCTCAATTTATCGTCTCCTTTTTCAATCTTGTTGTCTTTGCAATTCGTTCATCTATCTGGATACATACATATTTCATACATCTACATGACATTGCATGGCACCCTTTCTAAGTCTATCATGGCACGTTTATGATGTATTCCTATTCTCTCATCACGTTCTCCTTCTTCCTACTCCCTTTCTCCTTTCATCACTAAATATAAAGTAAACTAAACACGTTTTCTTTTGGACTGGTTTATTTGATCGAGACATAATGTAGAAGAAAAGAATACTAAAAAAAGGAATAATAAACAACAGTAAAAAAAAAAAAAAAAGAGTAGTAAAATGATAATAATGATAATAAAAAAAATATACAAAAGATAATAACATTCTAACGTCTTCCACGTCCACCACGTCCACGTCCTCGTGCCATTCCACGTCCACGACCACGTCCACCAGCACCATCTAAAGAAAATAGAATGAAAGATCAGTAAAATATAGATCTTTAATCTTTTGATTTCGTTTCTTTCTTTACCTTCTTTTTTCTTGCTACTCTTTGCTTTTGGAGTATCATCGATCAATAAAGTATCCAAAGGTAAACTATCCGGTAAAATAACGCATCGAATGTTGTTACCGCGAATACTTAAGGTATCCAAGCTAACAGGATCGCGGTTCTTAACAGTCATCTTGACAGTTTTCAAATGAGTATTCATACTCATATCAACACCTATGTAAAAAAAAAAAGGAAATATATAAATATATATATACATAAAAATAAAGAATAATCTGTATTGATATCATAGACAAAGTTATATTAATCTATATATATATATACCTGTGATAGTGCCGTGAACAACAGTGCCATTCTTCAATTCTACTGACACTGATTCATTATTCAATTTCATCAAAAATCTAAAAAAAGAAATATATTTATATATATGAAGTTAGAATAGCATAACTATTTAAATATGATACATAGAAATATAAATAGCTCTTCTTTACCTAACCAACTTCATTTTATATATTATATGTTGATTGTGAACAAAAGGGAAAAAAAAGAAAAAGGAAAAAAAAAAAAATAACAACAAAAATTCAAGGACCGGCTTTTTTCTTTTCTTTTTCTTTTTGTGTATTGGCTGGGTTGCAAAAATACAATAACTTTTGGGCCCTTCACTCCTTTTTTTTCTTTTCTATTTTTTCTTTTCTTTTCTTCTTTTTTTTTTTTCTCTTTAACCTTTACAAACCATGGACTATGGATCTCGTGAAAACGTTACTGGATATTCACCAATACCTGCAAGACGATCTGATATACAAAGAACTGGTTCTTATAGAAGCATGGTATAACTATATTTATTTTATTTTATTTTTTTTTTCTTCTTCTCTTTACTCATCTATTTCTTTTTCTTTTTTTCTTTTCTTTTCTTTTCTTTTTAGTCTGGTGAAATTGAACAAGTTGTTACTCACTTGTTACGTACCACAAAATCCTTATTAGAAGCATTGAATCTTTGGTCTCAACTACGTATGTCTTCTGCTGATATTTCTGAATTACATCATACTTTAGAAGCTCAGTTTTATAGAGTTTCTCAATCGTTCGAAGAAGCTCACGTGAAAACAAGGTATTATAGACAACCATGAATAATTTTTTTTTTCTCTCACAACTCTAATCCTCCCTTTTATTATTATTATTATTATTATTTTAGTGACCTTGCATGGATTCCACATAAACTTCGTCAATCAGTTGAAGAATGTATGAACCAAGAACCTTCGACAATGGCCCTTGATCAATATTTGCCTCGTATTCGTGATGTCATTGTTCACTTGCTTCATGGTTTGAAAGGAAAACAACAACAACTTCGGGAAATGGATGCTCAAATGTCTCAAATGCCATCTTCTCCTCCTCCACAACAACAACATTCAGGTGTCCCTTTGTCAGCACGAGACTCTTATCGATCACAAGAATCTTGGCACCGTAATAGCGACAATTATGTGCGTGGTTCTACCAATTTATCCCACTCTGAAAGTACTGGAAGTAACAAATCTGATAGATTGACTCATTCTAACTATGACCCTTATACTGGTGGAATGCCTCAACCAACCCTGTCATCTGATGCTAGAAAATTCTACAACCAGTCATCTAGACCGTCATCGCCTCAACAAAAAGCCTATCGAAAACTTTCACACACTTCTTCATCACCATCATCAACAACACCTATACAGCAACCAATTCCATCTCGTTCGGCCTCTCGTACATTACCTACTTCGACTCCACCTCCACCTCCTCCTCCACCACCGGTCGTTCCTACAGGCCCATCACGTCACCTTCAACCTATTAACAATAACAGCTTTGATGAAAATGATCCAAATACTGCAAGTGCTCTTGCTGCTTTGAAACGACAAGAAAACTTAGCTAGACGATCCTCTGTACGACGTGCTTCCATGTATCGTGGTAATACCAGTGCTGATTATGCTTCCAAGCGATTTTTATCTGATGCGCCACCGCTACCTTCTCTACCAACAACTTCATCAACATTACCATTGAATCGTGTGGATGAGGACAAAGCAACTGGAAATGATTTTATTCAGCCTATAGCACCTTCATTGGGTCATCAATCTACTGGGAATGACAATATGATTAGAGGATCAACTGACAACGACACAAATAAGACTGTCTCCAATGTGGATGATACAACAACTCAACCATCCGCTCTCACTCTTTATCTTCAAATGGGTAAACAAACGAAAAAAGTATCTTATTCTGGCGAAGTGACGTTACCTGCATTGAGCATGTTGTTTATCGAAAGATTTGGCTATAATGCTGGTCAACAAGATTTTCCAAGTATTTATATCTGTGATCCTACTTTTCCAACTGTATCTTATGAATTACAAGATCTGACTGAAGTTAGAGACAAATCTATTCTCTCCCTTACTCCTCAAGGTAAAAATTATTGTGTGTTTTTTGACCTATTTTTATTTTATGTTATTCACCTTTTTTTTTTTTTTTTTTTTTTTTTTTTTTTTTTTTTTAATAGATGCAAATGACGAAAAATCAGTCGATGTGAATTCGTTGATCAAAGAATGGAATGAAACACGACGTGTCATGATGGAACAAATGGAACGACTAGAACAAAAACTTACTGAACAACAGGCACCCGATACTGAAGCACTGGTGCAGGAAATCGTACGCCAGACTTTAGCAACAGCATCATCCTCATCGATTTCTGCAACTGAACATGCGGAAGTCACTAGCAAAGATGATCCACCCACAGAAGATGTCCATAACAACGATATTACTAATGAAAATACAACAGTGATAACCAAAGATGATAACAATAATATTTCAACAGTGACAGCAGGATCCAATGATGATATACCTTCAACAAAAATTCAACAAGAACAACGTGATGAAATCGAAAAGTTACAGCGTCAAGTGATGGTGTTGCGGCAAGCTCAAACAGAACTTCAAGACGAACGCAACAAGCTGGTACAAGATCTTCAGGACAAGGACCAACAACTCAAGGATTTGACAATAGGAGATAAGGAAAAGGAGGCTCTGAAGGAAGCAAGAAAGATGGCCAAGGCAACACCGTCAGAAGCACGACAATATATTGAACAAGGAAAGGAAGAACTTTTGACGTCGTCGGACAAGATCACGATGCGACTTGAAGATCTCCAAGATGCCATTGATCATTTGAAACTGGATGTGACTCAACGTAAATGCCGACCTTCTGAAGTCCAAATGACGCACTGCCGAGAAGAACGAAAAGCATTGGCGGACGATATTGAAGAATTTGGAACGTATATTGGCAAAGTGAAACCTATTTGGAAGAAGACATGGGAACAAGAATTACAAACTATTGTGAAGGAGCAACAAACACTCAAGGAACAAGAAGGTCTACTGATGGATATGAATGATGATTTGGAAGCTCTTCAAGAAGTATTTGAAAATTTGGAAAAGATTTATGCATTCCAAGAAAAATCCCGACACAATGCTCCTTCCTCTATACGTGAATTCCGTGTTGCTCCTCCTGAAGATGGATTTGAAGGTATGACTAGCGTGCTGAAACAAGTAGCTACCATTGATGTGGATCATGATCGTCGACTCAAAGCGTTGGAAATGGCTGATCGCATGCGGCAACGTGAACTGGCGAATCGTATTGATGATTTTGAAAAGGAATTAACATCGTTTGTGGATCATAAAAAACTCAAAAAGACTGGTGGTGCCATGGAAATCGATCGACTACGTCAACAAAAGGACAAAGATATGATACAACGGCTCTACATGGAAAAGCAACAGCAACAACAACAACAACAGCAAGAAGTGGTGGAGGAGGGTAATGAAAATCAAGACGATGGAAAGCAAGAAAAGAATCAAGCTGACCCAATATCTAATGAAGAAGAGACTGAAGACAAGATTAATGAAGATAATCAAGCTGATTAGTATAGAAATCACCCAATATATCATTCTATATTCTTTTTTATATATATATCTATATATTTAAATATACACATTACACATCATGTTTTTTATCTTTTTATCATTATTACTTTTATTATCATTATTATTATTCTTTTTATCATTACAATTGATATTGCTTCGATTATTTGTATCCATTTTCATTTCAAAATTAAATAAAACGGTTGTTGAAGTGATATTGAAGAATTGCAAAAAAAAGAAAAAGAAAAAAAGAAGGAAAGATCAGTACTAGGGAAATTCACGTAATGAAGTAGCAGAAGGTGACTCTCCCCATTTCTTATACATGATCACGGATGATTTTTGTGATGGAAACTTTAGTGATGACGATTATCATGCTTAATGTGACAGATGAAATAGTACCACAACCAAGTCTTGTTCTCTCGTCTACATGACTTAATGAAAAAAAAAAAAAAAAAGGTATTCCAGAGTTCAAACACCGTTATATGCGATTTCGTTATGCATGCGTTTCAGAATAAAAAGGAGAAGGGGAAAAGGTTTTTTTTTTTTTCGTTTTGACGTTTCTTTTTCTTCTCTACCTTTTTTCTTTTTTTTTTTTTTTTTTTTTTTTTTTTTTTTACTCTCAACAACAAGTTTTACTACCATTACTTGATTACCACTCTTTTGTATTTATTGATCATTCTGTTTCATTGATCCTGATAAGATTGGAAATTGACAAACAAGAGGACACTCCAGTACAACTTTATGATGACGACAGGTTTGGCACAACATACATTCAGAACAAGATGGAATATGTATTGTATCTGGAAACATTAGCTATGGTCAATGTTTATGAGACTTTCTTCGTCCCTCTATTTTGACGCAAATACATGATTCAGCTACCATATGTTTTTCTTGGGCTTTTTGGAGAGACTGTTTGCAACACTGTGCTTTGGTCCACCTGATATAGTCGTTTTTGTCGAAAGGCTGCCTCTAATCTACAAGTGTCTATCCTACTGCCTCTGCAACTCGATTCTCTTGGCTTATATAAAATGCGATGTTTGGTGAATGTTTCGACGTCGGCAAGATCAACTAGCTGTATGGAAAGAAGCAACTTGCGTTCAGCTTATTATCAAGTCCTCTGGCAAAATGCATATCCAAGGTGAAGAAGGCAATGACTGAAGCAATAAAAGAAAGCAGTGGACGAACTTACCTATACCAAGACAGTTTGTGATGATTTTCTCAACTTTTATCATCATTCTCAATATATCTAGAAATAATGAAAATGCTGGGATGGGTATATATCGTGACAAGGCCTGATGCAGTGACGGCAAAGAGATTTATCAAAGGATTTGGATCTAGTAAGACTACTCTGGTGGACTCACTTTGTGCTTTATGGTGATGCTAGTAAAGGCTAGGGTTCTGGAATCAAGAGATATATGAAAAGAAGTACTCCTGGTGTGATTACATATATACGAATTCGGATTGTGTCTCCAGGAAGGTAATGTGGTATGGACACCAACGCAGCGATCAACATTTTGAAAATTGTACTATACAAACAGATGACTAGTGGCACTTATCCTATATTCTCAAGAACTGATTCAACATCTTCTTCATCAACACTCATTAACAACTTGAATTCCGTACATCTTGAAAAGATATCGATCCTGTGTGATGGCTGAATAATCGCTTTGATTTAGTGTAAGTAATACTAATAAAATCCTCTTTGACAGACTCATCCTGATTTATTTTTTTAACCTCCGTGTCAGTGAACATAGGATTTCCAGCATTAACCGCCGCAACATTCTTCCCAATTTCTTTTCTATTATTATTATTATTATTATTATTTGTGTTCTCAGGATATGGGAATTAATGGACTTACCGGCTTATTGAAACGACATGCACCACAGTCACTTACACGAGTATTAGCACAGCAATTCCAAGGACAGACTTTAGCGATTGATGCCAGTTGTCCTTTGAATCGGTTTATTTATGGCAGCCAAGACGAACCTCATCCTTATCGACATATACATGGATTTTATCTTCTTGCCAAGTTTTGTGATCGCCATAATATCAAGCCAATATTTGTATTTGATGGGACTCAGCGGCTGGTGGCCAAACAAGAATGGGAACATCGACGACGACAAAGGGGACGCTACAAGATTAAACATTCATTGGTGTTTGAACAATCAAGATCGGTACGCCTGGCAACTTGGTTGGCAACAACAGAATCGCGATGCTTATCCATGTTGACATCAGAATCTATCGAACGACTTTTAAACCAACTTGGCACCACTAGGATGGAACACGAGGTTGATACACTGAATCCTGGATATGTTCAGCAAGAACAGGATGTGTTGGAAGCCAAATGGACACAACTCGCTAAAGAACTATATGATACCCGACAACGTGTGCAAGATAAAGAAAAGTATACAAAAACCGTGCGTGATTTATCCAATCAAGAATATGATTTGATGTGCTCTATGATACGACATCGATTGGATTCCGTCTTTGGCGATCTTCAAGAACTGAAATTACAAAATGAACGATTATTGACCTCTTATGGTAAATTAGAAAAAAAAAAAAAGTAACTTATATTGATTGTATTTTTCATTCTTCTGGTATGATTAGGTAAACGGGCTCTACGGGTGACACAAGAAATGAAGGATCAATGTCAGTTTTTTTTATCTACAATGGGATATACTTGTATGACATGCGAAAATCATGAAGCAGAAGCTATGTGTGCTCGTTTAGTTGAAGATGGTAAAGCCGACGCTATCGTGTCTGAAGGTAATAATAAAAAAAAAAAAACAGATATTATGATTTCTGGTATTCATCATTCTATGTTTTTAAGATATGGATTCTGTTGTATTTGGAGATTCTCGGTTGTTACGATATTTTTTTGTCCAACATCGACCTATTCTATGTGTGGATCCAGTGGTGGCACGACAACAAATGGGATTATCTAAGGCGGAATTCTTGGACCTTTGTATTTTATGTGGTACTGATTTTGGTTCAAAGATACATGGGGTTGGACCCATCCGAGCATTAGAAATGATTAAACAGTTTGGATCTATTGAACAGATTCTTTATCATTTAGATCCTCGAAAATATATTCCAGAAGAAGGATTCGATTTTAGATTAATACGAAAGGTAAAACAAAAGGAAAAAAAAAATGTGTATGTAATTTTTTTATTTTATCAATATCCTTTTATGCTTTGTAGATATTTCAAGAATTACCGGATACCATTTCTTTGGATACCTTGCCATCACCAACTGTCGATTCTACAAAACTGGGAGAACTCTTACAAAAGTATGAAATTGATGTGGATGAAATGGACCGTCAATTGGATATGATTATACAACAACAATATCATTCCGGATACGAACAACAGCTCGATCAAAAGCAACCTTTGACTGATGATAGTGGCACTATTGGTGACAATGGATTTGGCAATGATCCTTTTCAACAACGTCATCCTATGTTACACCTTGTGTAGTTCTGAATAGTATAGAATCACTACCCTCCTTTCTTCTTTCTCTATATCCTTTCCTTGCTTTAATTCGATAACTCTCCCTTTACATTACTTCTTTTTATTTATTTTATTTTATTTTATTTTATTTTATTTGTATATACGAAAATAAAGACGGTGCATTTTATTTATATTCATTGAATGATAAGTTTACATGATATCTCGTTGGGTTAAGGAAAAAAAAAAAAGGCGGCATAGTAAAATGTCTTCAAGAACCGTATGTGTCAGTCAGTTGATTTCAGGACGTTGATGACTTTAGGTAAAGATGAAAGAATGGCATTAAAATAAATAAATAAATAAATAGAAAAGGTCATTTACAGATCGTAAGAGGAAATCATCATAAAATTTCATGGAATGAATCCAACCAAACCGCTGATGGTCCAAATAATCATGTTCGTACAAAACCGGAGGATCATCATACCTTTTTTTTTTTTTTTTTTTTTGCAATGGCTATTCGCAATGGTATAACCGTTTAGCAGTTCAATCATTTATTCAAAAGGGCATACCAATCAAGTCAATTCTTTTATTTCAATAATTCAAAAATGAATATTCTAACTATATACTATGATACATTATTTCTTGTCTTTAGGGTCATAAATTATCCTATAATTCTGATTTTGGAGATGATGATGATGATCGATGGGGAATGTTATTTGTGTAAGTGGATGGTAGACCAAATGCATAGGAACCCCAGGCCAACGTGCCAGTATAATCTTCGAGTAATTTAATACCTTGATCCACACCAGCAGCACCTACAGCAACATGGAAGGGCATCAGGTGTTCAGCTGTAGGATGACTTGGTCGGAAAGCAGGATGTGTATTCAATTGAGTCGCTTGTTTTTCACGTTGATCGCCCTAAGTAAAAATAGTAATAATAATAATAATAGAATGTCAGTCCATCGGGCATCATACCTTTCTTGTTAAACACTTACAATTGATTCCACCGCTATCTTTTCCATATCTTTATCAAAATCAATCACATACTTGGGAGATGGTTTTCCCATACTTGTCCATAGATCACGTAAATTGTGCACCGCCGATCCTGAGCCAATAATAACCACGCCTTCGTCTCTATTGAAGAATGAAGACTAATGAGTCAATCCATAATTTGTCGATCCTCCCTCCCTTTTATAAAAAAAATTAGTATATTACCTGAGAGGAGCTAAAGCTTGACCCATCTTGATATGTAGCGCCATATCTTCATGTTCAAATGTAGATACTTCGACAATTGGAATATCAGGATTTGATTTCATAGCACGTTTCAATGGAACCCAGACACCATGATCATTGCCATATTGTTTGCCTTGTGCCTTGATATTTGCCTAGATACCACAGTCATAAAGATAACATTTTTTTTTTTTTTTTTTTTTTTGAAAAAATAAAAAAAATAAAAATAAAAACAAAAAGGATGAGTATGAGGTGAGAATAGGAGGATGATCTTTTTTTTTTCTTTACCTTTTGTAGTAAATCAATGACTTTGGACGCTACAGCCGGTTCACCAGAATGATCCCAAGTTTCTTCATAATAACGTTTGGGAAAACCATAAAAGTCATAGATAAGAGTAGGTTTTTCCGAAGTATCGACTATGTAAGGAAAAAAAAAATATGAGAAAAAAAAATTCTCAAAAGTGTTCTTTTTTTTTTTATTATTATTATTGTTACCAAAGATTCCATTTTTGCCTGTTCCTTGATAATGTGCACTAATGATCACAATAGCTTTTGGTTTCAAGTCCTTTTTCAATAAAGAACCAAACCAAGTATAAAATTCACCAGGTTTTTCTTTATTCTCCAGTAAATTGGGTCCTAAAGAAAAAGAAAAAAAGGTTAGTAACCGTATCGTTCCGCTTTTACTCCATATATCTTGTATGCTTGAGAATATAAAAGTTAGATTACCTCCATGAGAAATGAAAAACACAGGTTGTCTAGTGATAGCCATTATTTTTTTACGTAACTGAAAAATGGTGAGCGAAGTTGAAATAGTTAATAGATAAAAAAAAAAAAAAAAAAAGAAAAAAGAAAATAAGAGGGAAAAAAAAGCGGCTTTATATCAATGCGAGAAACTTGGATTTGTCAAGCTTACAAATGAGGGCGCGGACCTTATTCCGAAATGATAATCGAAAGATAAAAGTGATTGTCATTGGATAATATACATAGAATAAACAGTGTCATTCAATATAAGGGGATATTTTTATTGAGTTCATCTAATCTACAATTCTATATACAAAAACTAACTAAACGATCATCACATTTTCAAGAAGATTCTGTGTGCTTATTGGGGTCTTCTTTGGTAGTATCAGCAGCGTCTTGTTGATCACGTAATTTGATTGCTTGCATAAGAACCGTATCATCTTCTTCAGGAGTACTGATAGGTCCCTTGTAATTGGCAGCTTTCAAGAAATTCTAATCAAAAATTAAAAAAAAAAAAATAAGAAAACCATTACTGGTACCTATATAACTCTTTACCTTTTGAGAATGAAAGCACTTCCAAAAGCGTTGTTTTTGATCTTCACACATCTTGGCCTTGTCCCACCAGCTACCATGTTGAAAACATTGCATCAAGTCAATATGTAAATCAGAGCAATTCACTAAAGCTGTATCATGAATTTCCTGTCGTTGATCTGTAAAGTCACGCACAGTCCATACCACTTTAGGTTCCTGTTGTTGTTGTTGTTGTTGTTGTTGTGGAATAGAGTCATTTTCTGAGGCCATTGGATTAGTGGTTGCTTTATGGAAAGAGAATTGGGAGGTAGGTTGTATTTCTTCTTTTTGTTGATCAGGTTTTGTTGCTTGTGTAGGTGGTGGCGTTGCTATACTTGCCGTTTTGGCTGCATCATAATTTGGTTGTTGTTGTGCCAAGTAAGCTTCAGTATCTTGACTGATATCTTTGACATATGATTCTACAAAGTCTCTTGAAGAACTCATTCTTGTTATTGACAGGAGACCTTGAATGAAAGAAAAAGAAAGAAAATATCAAAACAAAAAAAAAAAAAAAGCGATATCCAACTGGGTTTAAAAGACTAGACTTTATTGGTCAGTTTCAGGTAAACTGAACAAGAGAATGGTAATCATGTCAAAATACAACTTTATACTAACAGTAACGATGATGATAATTATCAAAAGGAAAAAGAGATCTGAGATGGTAAAAAAAAAAAAAAATATGAGATTCTATCTATACAAAAACTATCAAGAACTAAACTAGATAATAAAAACTATTTATATATGTATGTGTGTGTGTGTACGTGTGCAAACATTTAGTTGTTTTTAAGCAGAGGAATCTTCAGAGGTCTTGACAAAACGATTATTCTTTAATTCCAATTGACCATGTTCCACAAAGGCAGGCCATTCCTTATCACCCTTCAAATCCATAAAGCGAGGTTGTTCCCACAAAGCTAATAACTTTTCATCGTTTTTGATATGAGTTGTTGCTACTTTTTCCAAAGCTTCCAATAGTGACACTACTGATTTTTCCACTAAATCTTGTTCATCCACTTGTCGTAATCGTTTTGGTCGTGCAAGGTGTTCTTCTGTTGTTTTGAAATCCAATTGACGAGCCTTTGAACGTTGTAAAAGAGCATCTGACACAGCTTGGGCTGATTGAGAAGTATTGAATCCAGTAAGGGCGACCATGGGACGCCATAAATCCTTCCTCAGACGAACAGGTCTATTAGTTATATCGAGCTGTTGCAATGCTTTGTTCTATGAAAAGGATAAAAATGTGAATACCTTTAAAAACTGAATCTATATATATATATATATATATATATTGTATACCTTCATAACTTGTCGAGTACTAACAAGTACTTGTTGTGTTTGAATATGACGGAAAAGATACACACTATGAGAAGCCATGATCTAAGTATAACGGAAAGGAAAAGAAAAGCGGAAAGAAAAACAAAAAGTAAAAAAAAAAAAAAAAAGAAATGTCAAAATTTAGGTGGTGACTTCAAAATAGAGTGTAAGCAGTGACTTCTTGCGCTGGGCCCCTGAATTCACGCGGTGACCGAAATCAAGTTCTCATTGATCATGACAGGCAGTTCATCATTACTCTTCAATGATGAATAGGTTGACGTTTTAGTAGCATATAATCACACGATAATAATAAACATAGTAATTTCGTTTACAAAAAGCCAACTTTTTTTTATGATAGTAAGAGTGATTAATGATAATAACAATTAAAAAAAGAGGATGATTCGAATTTTGACATATATATAGTATAGTTTTTTTTTTTTTTTGTTCAAAAAGAAAAAGAAGACAAAGTAAAAATATTTTCCTAATAAGTTTATGTTGTATTTTCATTTATAATTAGTTTGTAAAAAAAAAAAAAAAGAAAAGGGAGATGTAGAACCCGTATCTGTCTCTATAGTTCAATAAACTTTCGAACAAGAGTCTATAGTGAGTTCAATCTATTTGTTCTTGATTCCTTCAAAAATACCGATAATCCATCTCGACTGGCAAGATAAAAAGTAACAATGAACTTTCATCTTTGGCAAAGGGAATCGTAGTTTTTATATGTGTGTGAAAGAAAAAAAAAAAAGTTAAAAAAAAATCCCTATTTCAATATAAAATAAAAGGTCCGCAAGCCACTGTCAGCAAGCTCCCAGCATAAATTTCAAACCTTCGTATTTTTTATTTTTTTTTATTTTTTATTTTTTTTTTTTCTTACTTTCTTTATCAAAAAAAAAAAATATGTACAGGCACGTGGTTGTTGGTCAGTCCTTTTCAACATGGAGACGACCAAACAACTTCTCTCGAGTCTTTACTTTATCAAAACAATATCAACAACATTACCTGTTACAAACTAGTCGATACATGCAACACCTTAGTTCACCTGAACTTCGTCAACGATTCCTGGCTTACTTTGAAAAGAATGGTCACACTCCAGTACGTAGCAGTAGTTTGATACCTAATCAACAAGATAAAAGTCTATTATTTACCAATGCAGGTATGGTACCTTTCAAGGAATACTTTATGAACCCTTCAACTGCTCCTTATCGTTGTGCTACAAGTGTGCAGAAATGTATGCGTGCTGGTGGCAAACATAATGACCTGGATAATGTTGGTTATACTCCTCGTCATCATACCTTCTTTGAAATGCTTGGTAATTTCTCTTTTGGTCTTTATTCAAAGGAAAAGGCGATTCAATATGCTTGGCAATTCTTATTGAAAGAACTGGAGCTTCCTTTATCAAGACTTAGGGTCACGTAAGTATATTATATTTATTTCTCTTTACTTATATATATATATATAGTGATAATTGAATTGGTTTTTTTGGGGGTATTTAGTGTATTGGAAGGTGATCAAGAAGGTTATGATTTATGGAAAAAACAAGGATTGACGGATGATATGATTGTGACTTGTGGACCAGAAGATAATTTTTGGTCTATGGGTGATGGTGAAGGACCCTGTGGACCATGTACTGAAATCTTTTGGGATACTCAAGATGACTCATTAGGAAATGACAGGTAAGAAGATGGATAAATTTAATGAATAATACTGATCAAAAAAAAAAAAAAAAAAAAAAGAAAACTCAATCTTTTTTCCTTTATGTAGATGGGTTGAAATTTGGAACTTGGTATTTATGGAAAATTATCGATCAGCGGATGGACTACTCTCTAAATTACCTATTCCTTGTATTGATACTGGTATGGGTTTAGAACGTATGGCATGCGTACTTCAAGAGCAACAAAATAATTTTCAAATTGATCAATTTCGTGATTTGATTTCTGGTTTACGTTTGTGGATGAATCAACATGGTATCAAGGTAAAAAAAAAATCAAAAAAAAAGAAAAAGATTTATATTATAGGTCATTCACATATATATTACTTAGGCATCTACTTTGAACGATCCTGATCCTCATGAAAAAATCATTGCTGATCATTTTCGGTCCATGTGTTTCTTGATTGGTGATGGTGTTGTACCTAGGTATATATATAAAAGAAAGACATATATAGTTGATATCATTCCTCTGAATACCAGTCCCTTTTTTTTTTTTTTTATTTGGCTCTTAGTAATGTTGGTCGAGGTTATGTCTTACGTCGAATTATCCGAAGAGCCCTTCGATCTGCTCGTCAACTAGGCATTCATCGTAATATTTATTTTTTTATAGTCTATTTTTTTCTTCATCCAATTCATATTCCTTTTTTTTTTTTTTTTAATTAGATCCCTTTTTGACTGAACTGTACCCTTATTTACTTCAAGGTTTCTCCAATGATATTTATCCAGAACTTGAAGAAAGAGCCTCATCCATTCAAAGTATTATTGAAAATGAAGAAAAGACTTTTTTAACAACTCTCGACCGTGGAATGATCTTACTGGACAATGTATTTAATCGATCCGATCTTCAACATTCAAAAACAATTCCACCATCTATCGCATTTCAACTTTACGATACTTTTGGATTCCCATTTGATTTGACTTTGATTATTGCACAAGAACGTGGATGGACTGTGGATATTCAAGGTATACATGAATATAAAAAGATATCATCATAAATCACTTACGAATTTTTTTTTTTTATAGCTGTGGAAAAGTTACAAGAGGATCAAAAGTTAATGGCTCGTGGCTCATGGAAATCAAATGATCTCGCAAATAAAACATCATTCACTGGTAATGTATAGGAACAGATATATATTTACAAAAAAAAAAAAAAAAAAGAGAGACAGAGATTGACATATTCATTCTTGTTTTGTTTTATTTTTAGAATGGAAAAATCGAAACATACTTCCAACATTCACAGGTTATGATCATGCATTATTCCATCAAGAATCAGCCATTGTGGCAACAGAAACGATACAAAAAGGTGACAAGGTACAAGTATACGTTGCAATTGATCCATGTCCATTTTACGGACTAGGTGGTGGACAAGTGGCTGATACTGGAAAGGTGACTTTAGCCAATGGAAATGAATGGAAAGTGATGGATGTACAACAACCATATGAAGGATGCTTAGCTTTACAACTGGCACCACTACCTACTATTCAAGACGGTATCCTATTATCTCAACATCGACAATATGAAATAGATCAACAATACCTACAAGTTGGTCAATTGGTGAACACACATGTAGATGTAGATCGTCGTACTGGAGCGGAAATTCATCATACTGCCACTCATCTTTTGAATGCGGGGTTACGTCAAGTCTTACAATCTGATATTGTTCAAGCTGGTTCATTAGTGGATCCAAACAAGTTACGGTTCGATTTTACCTATGGAAAACCTTTGTCGCAAGATCAATTGGATAATATTGAAAACTGGGTGAACGAGATGATACTTTTAGGTACACAAACTGAAGTCAAGGTAATAACGAATACCATATTAGTTAGTGATGATGATAGTTTAAAAAAAATGATATGGATAGACTCACCTTTTTTTTTTATTATTATTATCGACAGCATATGGCCTTGACAGAAGCAATTTCATCAGGTGCTGTTGCCACTTTCTCTGAAAAGTATAGTGATCATGTCCGTGTTATTGATGTACCTGGTATCAGCAAGGAACTTTGTGGTGGAACTCATGTCGACAACATTAGAAAACTATACCCTTTCAAGATTCTCAATGAAACTTCTGTCGCTGCAGGTAAACAAAAAAAAAAAGTTTCAATGAAATAGCACGTTTTGATGTATGGAATCATTACAGGTACACGACGAATTGAAGCCATCGCAGGATCATCATGTATTGATTGGTATCGACAAACATATACACCTATTCCTCAAGCAATGAAATTACTTCGTGCCAACTCTACTCGTGAAATGCTGGATAAATTGGGCAAAACGATACAACAATCAAAGGATCTTGAAAAGCGACTGGATTCCATCATGGAAAAAATGGCGCAATTATCACCAAAAACATTACCAATTGAAACAAAATATAAAGGTAAAAAAAAAAAAAATGAATGCTTGTTGTCATCCTTTGAAGAAATTCATTGTTTTGGGAATCTTCATTTTTTTTTTAAAAAAAAATATACATTGATATAGGTATTCCATTGAAGATACATCTTGTAGATGCGGATCTGGACTCAAGTTTCCTTCAAAAAAGAGCGAATGTATTGAAGGAAATTGAACAAGACACCATCCATATCTTAGTCAAGGAAAATCTAGTGACAGTAGCTTTGAATGGAAAAAAGATCTCATCCGAAACTGCCAATTCGGTAAGAACCATATTAAAAAAAAAAAAGATGATGATTGTTTTATATATGGGACTTATTCTCTTATGATATCACAAACAGGTACTGAAACATATGCTGAAAACTGTCAAAGGTGGTGGTGGTGGACAAAAAGAGTTAGCTCAAGGACGCCTGGCAAAGCAACTCAACAATGATCAAGATATTCTTACTACATTGGTACCTGCCTTCCATAGTTAGTTCATGACTTGTATTTTTAATAGACTTTAATAAAAGATTTTCTGATCAACATTTATCATAATGTAAATCAAAAGTAGAAACAAACATGTGATAAAGATTTTTATTTTCAAATCATTCTATCTATAGAAGAACTATGTTTTCATCTATCATACTGTTTAAGTTTAGATCATTGGTATGAACCGCGGAGGGATATTTTTTTCTTTAGGTTCCTTTCAGTGATGATTGGATCCTGAACAATGACCCAAATGGAGCGGCGATGTAAAACAAACAAACCCAAATGAAACACTACCCTGTTCAATCGATCATCAATAATAAGGGTTCTTTGATCTTTCCCTGGAACGGACGGACGTTCAAAAAAAGCAAACCAAAGATGAACTTTATACAAAAAAAAAAAAAAAAAAAAAAAAAAAAAACTTTGGGGTAACTAAAAAAAAAAAAAAAGAAGCTCATGATAAAGAGAATGTATAATCATATTTATTATTTCATCCAAAAGTACTAACAATGTGAGCTAACTGTAATAAACTATCCTCTTTTTGGTCTTTTTCCTTCGGTTTGGAAGTCGATGATGGCGGAGGAGGAGAAGAAGAAGAAGAAGAATAGGTAGTATTAGAAGAGGAAGTAGTGGAAGGGTAAGTAAGTGAAGGATGTAACAAAGTAAAAGGAAATGGTTGACAAGGAATCTGATGACCAGCACCAGAGGACGAAGTATGTTCAGAAGACTTATAAACAAGGGGTCGGTGCTGGTAAAACATGGGCATACTAGTAGTAGAAGTAGTAACAGAAGAAGACGAGGATGATGATGTAGAAGATGATGTAGATGGTGATACTGATGTTGATGATATAATAGCAGGAGTAGAGTTCAAAGTAGAAGTATTGTTGGTAGTGGTAGTGCGAGATGGTGATGATGACGATGATGATGACGAAGATGATGTTGACGTTGAAGAAGATATGTCTCCTACAACTACAGAATCTGATTCTTTCCTAAAGGTAGTCGATGATGTAGTGGCGATAGATGGATTGACGCTTAATAAAGAAGTAGATTCTGATATTCTAGTTCCATTATTCTGTGCTGTAGGTGATGATGCTGATGATATCGATGTTGTTGCTGTCATTGATGATGATGATGATGATGATGGTGATGATGATAGTGATGGTGTGAGTGATCCATTTCTACTTGGTTTAAAGCCGCTCATCATGGATGATGGAGAAGAAGAATGTAAAGCCAAAGTTGTTATTGGAGTAGAAGTACCAAATGAAGATAGTGAATGAGAACCAGTAGTAGTAGTAGTAGAAGAAGAAGAAGAAGAAGAATGAGAAATAGGAAGATGTTGTAATATTCTTTGTGTTTGTATCATCTTAGATGCTATGTGAGAATCACCAATAGATGAAAGTGGTACTGGTGCAGCTGATGATGTTGATGATGATGTGATACTAACAGGAGAAATCAAGGATCGATGATAATTGCTGAGATGTTGATCAATAGTTAAAGGAGGATCTACACGATAAGGATCAGATCTAATACGATGATGGGCATGTAAACGTGGACGAGGATGAGAATCTTCAAAAGGTCTTTTTGGTGTTCGTCTTGATTTTGGTGACATATGTGTACGATAATGTTGCATCATATTATCTTGACGGGAAAATCGAGATTGACATCCTGGGAAAAGACATGGAAAGTTTTTTTCACCGGTATGTATCCGATTATGTCTAGCAAGATGACCACTAAAATAAAGAAATATTTCAATAAATCCAATTCGTTACACAATTTTTTTTTTTTTTTACCTTGTTGTAAAACTTTTATTACAACCTGGTTCAGAACAATGATATTTTCGTTTTGAAGTTGAAGAATGTTGTTGTTGTTGTTGTTGTTGTTGTTGTGTATCAATAGTGGCGTTGGTATGTATAACAGGAGGCATCCAAGTAGTAGAAGGTTCATCAGAAGAGTGAGAATGAGGTGAACCAGGGTCAATAAGATCGAGTCTATTATCATTAAGTAAACTAATTTGTCGTCCTGAAGCATCAATGACTGATAATGTAGAGTCTTTCAATTGCCTATCGTCATTCAACATGAGTAAAAATATATATATATATAAGATAGAATAGGAGTGAAAAAAAAAAAAAAAGTTGAGAGAGATGAGAAAAGAAAGAGAAAGGAAAAAAAAAAAAAAAAAAAAAAAAAAAAAAAAAAAAAAAAAAAAAGAGGGGAGGAAAAAAAAAAGAACTTTTTTTTTTTTCTGTACTCAGAAAAGGTTTAGGTAATCGACTAGTTTTCCTCGGATGGATAAAAACTAACAAAATCTTGGAAAGTAGATCACATGACTTAAAAAAAAGTTGCCAAAGAATAAATAGTTGTTGAATGATTTTATAATCAAAATGAATGTATATATTAAAATAGTAATGTATTCATTCAATTATATATTTATAAAAGAAAGGAGGAATTTACTAAAATATTCTCTTATACTTGTGTAACAATAGTTAGAGAACAAAAACAAATCCTCTTTAGAATAACAAAAAAAAAAAAAGTTACCCACGCTTTTTCTTTTTCTTTTTCTTTTTCTTTTTTTTTTTTTTTTCTTAATATTAAGTTAAGATATTTAACAACGATATTTTCTTTTTTTTTTTTTTTAATATGATGATAATGAAAATCGTTTTGAGTAGTGAAACATATAATAAAATAAAAAATAAAAATAAAAAAAAATGAGTCGATAATCCCTTGTTGTAAAGCATTGATTTCATTTTCATACCCAGTTTTTTTTTTCTTTTTTCTTTTTCTTTTTTCACACCTCTTTTCTTTTTTATCTTTCTCGAATATAATAATTATAAAAACAATGGCTCATAGGGAAGGTATTACAACTGAAACTCATGATTGGACTATGATCAAGGCTTCTACTTTAATAGAAAACCAAAAAGTCATTGAAATGTAATGTATTTTATTATTATTATTATTTAATAACTCAACTTCTTTTTTTTTAATTTATTAAAGTGATGGAAATACACCTGTTGAACAAGCTTGTAATATTTTGATCGATAATAATATATCGTCAGCTCCAGTTTATACAATATCAGATACAACAACACAACAAAAAACAAATTCATCTATGCATAGTGGAAAAACTTATAATGGTTTTTTCGATTATGCAGATGTTATTGCTTACATATTATTGATATTGAAAAGTACAACTGTAGAAGAAAGTGGCTCTTTGGAAATACGTGATATTGTTAAAAAAGCTTTACAAGGAAAACAAGTACCAGTTTCTTTAGCAAGTGGTAAATATATGAATAATAATAATTATATCTTTACTCAACTTTAAATTTTATTTTAGATCTTTCTCAAAAGAATCCTTTCTATTCTATATTACCTGAAGCAACCTTGATATCTGCTGTAGAAGAATTTAGTTGTGGAACTCATCGTGGTAAGAACTTAATACAAAGAATATTCTTTTATTTATTTATTATACATTATATAGTATGTGTTTTGAATCCAGATGGACAAATTAAAGGTATTCTATCGCAATCAACCGTAGTAAAATATTTGTATGAAAACAAACATCAATTTCCTTCCATTGATTCTTTACTGAACAAAACTGTAAATATAATATATATATAAATATATATAAATTAGTGTTATTATTATTTACTATTTTATTTATTTTTATTTTAGTTACGACAATTAAATTTGGGTCAAACGGATGTTATATCCGTAAGTGCTGATTCTCCAGTATTGGATGCTCTTTCTCAAATGAGTACATATGGTGTATCCTCCGTAGCAGTATTAGGACATATGGGTGTTATTTTGGGAAATATTAGTATGACCGATGTCAAGGTAAAAAAAAAAAGAAATTTTAAATGTTTTTCTTTTTTAAAATTTTTTATTTATTTATTTATTTATTAGCATGTACTCAAAAGTTATCAACATCGATTATTATGGGATACATGTTTCCAATTTGTCAGTTTGGTGCGTACTCAACAAGGCATAGATGATGGTCAAGTAAGTGAAAAAAAAGGGGGAGGACAATATAAATGAATGTACTATTGTTTGGTATTGATATATATATATATTTATGGTGATGATTTTAGGATCGATTACCTGTTTTTGATGTACGATTGGATACGACCTTAGGCTTTTCTATTGCAAAATTATTGGCGACGAAATCTCATCGTGTTTGGGTGACGGATGAACGGGATAGGGCTATTGGTGTGGTATCATTGACAGATGTGATGATGGCAATAACTTCTATGGCCAATGCCAGTTAGTTAATTCATTATTTAATTAACATGTTTAGTGATTTTGTAGGCAAATCAACATTACAATTAGTTAACTGTATATGGTTTTTTTTATTATGTTAGTTAGTTTTTTATTATTATTTGTGAAATAAAGTATGTTATTCTTATATGCATTGTAGACTAATAAATATGATATCATGTATGATTATTTTAGTAAAGAAGGGGTAGAGATAAAGGGGTAGAGGGGGTGATGATGATTTGACAACGAATCTACCTTTTTTTTTCGTTTATTATTGGTGGAAAAATAGAACATTGTACATGTATTATGTAAAAATAAGGTTGAGACCCAAATGGGATATCTTGTTCAGCCTACTTTTCCTTTTCCAGACTGGCTGGTAATCTGATTACAAATTTCAGAAGCACTTGAAACTTTCTTGTTCGTGTCACGTTTGTAAAGGAGAGAATCAAGTGCAAATATATATGAATCCATCTTGCTTACCTATACATTCATTCATTTTTTATTTTTAAGATTACCTTTATGGATCAACGGATTACATTGTAACAATAACAAAACAAAACAAAAAAAAAATCCATAATCTATTTGGAAACACAATATATGTTTTATTCAAAGAAAAAAAGAAAAAGAAATATATACAATAAAGAAGAAAATGAAGAAAGAATAAAGTAACTAACTAACTAGAGAAGTGGGGAAGGAAATGATAATCCTATCAAGTAACTAATACAATCATCACAAAAAAAGTAATAGAAAACACATTACATACATACACATTGCCTGAAGTGCTGACAATGGACCAAATAAAGAAATAAAAAGAGATAACAAAAAAAAAAAAAAAAAAAAAAATGGGAGAAGGAAGAAAGTAATGAGTATGGGGTAATAAGGATCTGCGGACAAAAAAAAAAAAAAAAAAAAAAAAAGACTAAGGGGAATAAGAATAATAACAATGAGGATATGTGAGTGTATGTAAGTGGGGGAAAAATAAGTATCAAAAAAAAAATAATCATACATTCATCATTATCTAGCATACACTGATTCAGGTTAACATTGTCGTGGTTGATGATGTTGTCGATTGCTGTTCTTGATGTTGTTGTTCTTGGTGACGGATAGGTGGTCGATGGCGAGTACGTAAAATGGAAGCAAGATCATCTAAAACACGGCCTTGTTCTGTTGAAGGAGGATTTTCATAATCATCATCCATAGATCGTTGTCTTTTTTCCATTTTCTTATCCCAATAAGCTACCGGAATAGGTCGAAATACTGATGGTGATGGTGAAGGTGGTGGTAAGATAGGGTGCGTCAATGTATTACTATTTCCAGTATTACGACTTGTTATTGTTGAGGTATTTGAAAATCGTATATCTTGTCCCAATGATGATGATGGTAATGGAGGTGTTATTGCTGCTGCTGTTGTTGTTATTGGTGGTGAATTTGACGAAGAACGATTGGTGATATCCTTTGTTTCGTTAATGGAATTACTGGTATGATATGGTTGTTGGTGTTGATCATAATATTGACAAGAATCATTCTTGTTGTTTTCATTGGAAGTGATGCGATTGTTTCTATCATCAACAAAAGACGACTGACCAACATGAGGAGAAGATGGAGTAGTAGTAGTAGTAGTAGCAATAGCAGTAGTAGCAGTAGTAGTAGTAGTAGTAATAGTAGAAGAAGTTTCTAATTCCCATATTCTATGCTTGAGCCTATCGTTTTCTTTTTCTAAACGGTCGACACGATCCTTTAGTATTTCCATATCTCGTACCTTGCTTTCTAATTCCTTGACATATATTTCCTTGCGATGTCGAAATGCTCGTTGTGCTGCACGATTCTGTTCTGCTCGTCGAGTGTCAATAACGGATTTTCGTTTACTACCAGTATTATTGTGTGAATGTTGTTCTGGAAGGTCTATTGTCGTATCACTTGCACTTCCACTGCTCGACATGATGGACAAAGACAGATAAAAAAATAAGAAAAAGAGTAAATAAGATGAAAAGGGATACAAGTAAGTAAAAAAAAAAAAAAAAAAAGTTCTTGACACAGTGAATATAAACAAAAGAAAGAAAAGAAAAGAAAAGAAAAGGAGAAAGGATTTGAAAAAAATTACAAAATAATTTTCGACCTTACCCTATTTTGGCTTATTCAGCAGAGCCCGATGGACACTTACAAATAAACTAGTAAAAACATGAATATTGATAAAATATATTATTTTAACTTTCCATAATCATCCTATCTTATTCAAATTTAATCATTCAAGTCTTATTTAACATTATATATTACTTTTTATCATTCAATACACGTGGTTACCATATAAAGTCTTTATCCTTTCATCTCTTTTGACCTCTGATCTGGTCAGTCCTTCTTTTTTTTTTTTTTTTTAATACACCGCTTTTGATGCTTTTTGGGTTGCTTATTTTCTTAACTGCGGGTTTTCTATTATTATTATTTTTTTATCATTCGTTTTTTTTTTTTTTTTTTTTTTTTTTTTTTTTTTTTTTTTTTTTTTTTTTTTTTTTTTTTTTTTTCTTTCCCTTTCTTTATATATATTATCAACCCATTTTTATAACTTTTTCGATTATTCTTAATGACACATCGTCTAGTACGCACCACTTATATACCACTTACTTCCTTTTCAATTTTATCACGTCAACAAACAATAGCTCACTTTGGTACTTCCTCTACTCAATGGTTTCGTCGATTTCTTAGTCCAAAGGAAGAAAATCAACTATACTTGGGAATTACAGCATTATTCCGAGAAAAACTGAAAGAAAAATCAGATTCAAGTAATCAATCCTACAGTAACATCATTGATCAAGTTATTCTCGGTACCCAAACAACGACAACAACTATATCTAATATACGACCTTCACAAACAACTTTAAAAGAATTGGGACGACTCAAACAAGATATTGATGCAGCAGGAAAAGCAAAGGATATGGAACAACTGGATTTTCTATGGAATGAATTACAGCAAGCTGGTAGTCAAGTACCAACGACTATGTACAATCGACTTATTCGTTCATATCTTTCGTGCCCTTCTGAACTAGGACTGGAAAAAGCCAAACAAGTGGTGAACATGATGGAAACCAAACAACATCGATTACCAACCACTCGTACTTGCACTTATTTGATTCAAGCACACTTGAAACGGAAATTACCATTAGAAGAAGTGCGACCCTATGTAGCCATGTTACAACATTATTCACTCGACAAACTGAAAACTCCATTCGACTGTAGTGTAATGATGCGATACTATATAGAATGTGGAAATACTCATGCCATTGATTTTTTGTGGAGATATACGATGCGTCATGTCGATACGATACAGCCTGGTCCAGCTCTTTATACTCAATATGTGGAGTGGTTATTGTCTAGTCATGCTCCTCATAATGTGATTGCCAGTACTGCTCAGTCTCTTATTCAACGATTTGGTTCCTCTATCCCATCACCTTCAACAAATAATACAACTTCTACTTCAGGATTCACTTGGACACAACATCAAATATCTACTTGGCTCAATGTTGTTCGACTTTTGACACATTCCACTTCATCACCTTCTCACTGTCTTGATGCTGAAAAGTTGTTACTCTGTCTTGTCAACGTATCCGATACCACTGCAGCTATATTTGACAACACTGACAACAATAACAATAGTAATCATAAGACCACAACATCACTGGAATCATCATCAACAACCGATCTACATAGGACAAAAAAACAAGGCATACAAGCGATTCAAGACATCATACGTACCTATTTGGAACAAGCTCAAGATCTCAAGGTACTTGCATTTTATTATCGACTACGAGAATCCGGGGTCAAGGAAGACGTATTTGGTACCGATTTGACACGAGCTATTGGTACAGTCATAGGACGGGTAGAACTACAACAAGAATGGAATTTGGAGGGATCCAAAACAATTGCCGATGAACTTGGATTAGCTATACGATCTTGAAACATGGACTGAATGGAATTGAACAAGATTTTATATAGATGATAGATGATATCCCAACACTCTCCTTTGTAGATAGTCCCATTACACTTATACAAATGATATTTATAGTTTTATCTTTATTCCTTTTTTTTAAAAAAAAAAAAAATAAAATCATCATACTACGTATCATAGTTTGGCTTCTGCAATGAAAGTAGGAGAAGAAGTAGGTGGATAAAACGTACTACTAAAAGTCAAATGTTCCAATAAAATTTGATTGTAACGAGAAGTTTGTTCTTCGGGTATATCATGACCAGAACCATGGAAAACGTGAAAGCGACGTGGTTTTAGGATACGATTAAGATGAAAGGAAGATGCAGGAGGTACCAAGTTATCATGAGTTCCAGTGACGACCAAGATGGGTAAACCAGATTGCTGTAATTTAATAAGTCGAGCGTCTGAGAAATGATGGCGAAGACAGGCAGACACTTGGGCCAAGTTGCCATGCAATGGTTGTAGTCTTGATTGCCCCATGTGTCGGATAAACGTGGAAATGGCCATGTCTCTATTGGTTTCATACTGATGATGTGCAGGGTCACTTGGTACTTGATCTAGCCATGCTGATGGATACACTAACCCCATCACTGCATTAATTTGATCGCGTGGTTCTCGATATAATAAAGCGATTTTTGTAAATGTAGATACAGCAGTCCACTATCCATAAAAAAATCACATTTAAAAAAAAAAAAAAAAAAAAAAAAAAAAAGAGTGGGGTGAACTTTAATTGAGTTACCGTTGGTAGAAACCGTCTGGCTGATGTGCTTGTCAAGGTCAAAGAGGAGAATCGATTTACTTGTTTGTCTACCATTTCTAAACAAATCATCCCTCCCATTGAAATACCTACTAGATGTACTTTAGTTTTCCATTCAAATACATCAAGTAAATCTAAAGCATCGTCGGCTAATTGACTCGTCCTGATTAAAAAAAAAAAAAAAAAGGAAATCATATGAAATTACTAAATCAGGGTATATCACGATGATGAAATTTGTTTTTTTTTTCTCTCTATTGTTTGTTGATTTCGAGTTTACGTGTACAATCCAATGGGAGAATCTAAATGATCATCATCATAAATGAATAAAATACTAATAATAATAACAAAAAAAAAGTGATATTATAATTACCAGAATGACCATTGCCTCGATTGTCGAAAAGGATACAAGTGTATTTACCCGTTGCAGCAAGAAATTTTGTCTGATCCGTAAAAAAAAAAAATATGAGTTTATGAAGTGAGTTTAGTAACCAATAAGTTTCATATGAAAGATGAATCCGTTTGTACCTGGAAATCCCAAGCTTGACAGGGTGCTGATAAACCTATTATATATATATATATATAAATCAGAAAAAAAGAAAAGATGTTGAATCAGCTCCCATAGCAGCTAGTAATAGGATAGTAGTGTGATGATGATTAGAAAAAAAGAAAATAAGGGATAATGGATGATGGATGATGGATCAGTAATATACATACCCATGACAAAAAGAACACGCTCAGGACCGTTACCATACTTTTCATAGTAAAGTCGAATAGGTTTACTTTGACGTTGTGATGCTACTTGGACGTGGCCTCTTTCCACTGTATATGTTTTATTCTCCAGAGTTGTCATGGTTCCTGAAAAAATGGTTGGTAAAAAAAAAAAAAAAAAAAAAGGAAAAAAGAAAAAAAAAAGGCTGTGTCTTTTCAAGCAGATCCTTTTATCCTCCCCCTCTTTCCCCGCACACTAGCATTCAGGTGAAATACATCCCCCTAATTAACCAATAAAATTAATCAAAATCTTATTTTTTTTTTTTGTACCTTCCATCATCCAGTCATCACACCTCTTCTTACCATCCCGTCATCCTTCGTCATCCCTATCTCATCATCGCCCATCCATCAACATATGTAAGTAGATACTAATAAAAGATTTGATCGGGAATAACAATAATTTATTTCAAACAAAAAAGTAATAAATAACTATCTTAGCAAAGCTGCAGAAAAAAAAAAGATAAAAGAGTAACTATAATATAAAAAATAAAATCCAAACACCAAAAGTACAAATGACATCCTGCCTTGTTGATGAAAAGTAACGGGCATTGGATCCAATCCTTATATAAAGTGAAACTTGGCATCTTGTTCATCCATGTTGGGGAGGTTCATCAGGATGCTACGGAATTCAGTGATATAGTTGGTGATCGAGCCAGATTGTTTTTGGTTTGTTGTTGTTGTAATCTCGCTCATACATGTTCCTATTTCCATCGTAAAGTGTCAGGGGCAGTAATCGCTCGAGGCATACCAGCTTCCTTGTTTTTCTTTTCATTCAGTAGTTCCGTTTGTAAGTCGTTGGGTCTCCAATATGGCTTGCTTCACGGTGTAGATAGCAGATGGTATATCCGTTTGTTGATCAGAGTGATTGTCCATTATAATTCTTTTGCTTTTCGCAGCGATCCAAAAAGGTAGCGTAGTCTTGAGGGGAGTAACCTATTCACAAGCTACCAATTGTTATCCGTGTAGTCAGTAATAAAGCAGTCCGTAAGGGTTTCTATGATTCGTTAATGCGTTACAAAGTCAAAATCCTTCCTCTTCAACTATTGTTGATAGTCGGTATATAAAGTAATAAAGTCGTTTTGCATAAATTGTACAGCTTGCTAGATATACAACGTTTCCATCCATAAACATGACTATCGTTGAATGATATAATTGACAGTTGATTGCCGCAGTACTCTTTATTGGCGTTGGTCGAAGTATATATCTAAATGAAACGAATGTGAAAAAAAATGAAATGAATATTTTTTTTTTTTCAAAAGTACTTACTTCTATTGAAAATTTCCTCATACTATACGTTTGTCGACGCCAACCTTGTTTTCCGTCTTCACCGGTTGATATTAGTTTTCTGATAAGACACTAAATAACATGAGAGTTTGACCTGATTGAAATAAGTATTGTATGTATGGAAATTGATCTTTTACCTTTTTACTTTTTGTTCTTACTCTCCTGATGTACCCCAGAGAGATATCTTCTTTTCTGGTGTCTTTCTCTTTCTTTTGATTCCATAGTCGTAAGTACTTTCAGTTTGATACCGCCATTTTCTTCAACCACTTTCATTGTATCATTACCATTATCATCCACAATGTCACATTTTCAAATAAAATTGAGAAGTTTATAATTAATAAAAAAAGTAAAAGGGAAAAAAAAAAGGAAGAAAGGAAAAAGAAAAAGGAAAAAAAAATGCGACTTCAAAAGAGAAGCAATATCCATTTTGGGAAAGCCCGAAACTACCACACAACTTTTTTCTCTTTCAAAAGAAAAGATTTGAAATGACTGTCCACTCTCTTCCCCCCCCCCACTAAAACTATGATGATTAAAAGCAGAGGATGGTTATCATATTGATTATTTATTTAAGAGAATTGAATATATATAATATTTTTACAGTAAGTTCTGACACAACGTATACTTGATAATGACAAATCACATAGTAAAATCAATAAAAGTGTTTCAAAGACCATCAACTTCTTCCTGAACGCAAAAGTCATATCGTCATGATGATGTGCTGAGCATTATCTTAGTAGTAGTACCTACTGTAATAATAGTAGTTACTGAACTTCCATTTTCTGTAAGGTTGAGAATATGTCAGGAAACCATTCTCCATTTTTGGTACAGACACAAGGCAGCCCATCTTGAATTGTTTGTGATTATAATAAGTTTAGAGATATATAGTGTGAAAATAGATGATTTGCGATGTTTATCGAGAAACAAAAAAAAAAAAAATGAATAAGGAAAAAAAAAAAGGAAAGAGGAAGCTTTATAGCTGTGATATGTCTCTTTTGATATTGTTGTCAATAGGATTCAAACAAATCACCCAAATATAATACTTCATCGTTTTATTGGGTTGTCAAAAAAAATTAAGTTTATCATCAAGGCATGATTGGTACAATTATCAAAATGGCTTATTCAAAGAGATAGTGCTAAAAAGGGACGTTAACCATATAATGGCAAATCCGAGGTAACGGTGGTAATAAAAAAGAAAAAAAAAATAGACGTTCTAATTGTAACCTATTATTCCCATTCTGTTATGGGTCATTTACCTTTTTTTTCAAATGATGATGAATCATCAATGTTGTCAATCCCTAACGGCCATCTACAAGTAAAATATTATCCGATGAATTGGGAAATGTTGCCAATCATTTGTTTTTCCCCCTATTCATCTCCCTTCTTTGTGCTTTCTTTTTATATTTTGATCATCCTCTTCCTCTCATATTATATGCATTTCCTATTCAGTCTTTCAACAAAGACAAAATCCATGACATTGATATTGTTTAAAGTGATCATTTATTGTTATTAATATATATATATATATATATATATATAAACATATAATCAAAGTAAACTAAGTATACAAATTCAAGATCTATGTAAATATTCAGGAACCTTTGACTTGTACTTTTGTAATGACATAACTTTCATCCACATTGTCAGTAGAATCATTTGAATCGTGTTTGCCTTTTTCCATCGAAGAATCATTTGCTTGATCCTGGTCTTGATACACATCCTTGAATAGTTCTTGTTGTCCAGCCTTTTTGATTTCATTGTTGTAAGAGTGATCGAGTCCATTATGTACCACCATCTTGATATACTATAATAAAAAACCAATCCCACAATACCCAAAAAAAAAAAAAAAAGAAACATTCATTTATTAGCTTTCAGACGGTATAACTTGATCAAAACTTACCCAAGGAATGATGCATAATAATGTCATAGTTATCCAACAAAGATAGGGAACTAAATAGTTGACCAAAAAAGAAAAATAAAGAAAAAAAAATGGCGAGTTAATTTTTCTTTCTTGATTCTTTTTTTTTTTTTCTTTCTTTCTTTTCAATTACCATAATAGGGATAAGATGCCGGAGCATGTGTGGGTGGAAGAAAGACAAATACAATGGTGAATATGCATACTGCAATAAAAAAGAAAACAAATATGGTTGGTGCTCGAATGGGACGCTTCAGATCAGGTTCTCTATGTCGAAGGATAAATATACCAATGGCACACAAGGCAGCTGCACAAAATGGTCATCATCATCATCATTGTTGTTTTTATAAAAAAAAATAAGATATGAATATATCATCCTTTTTTCTTTTTATTCTTTTCTTATGTTCATAGTTACCAAAAAAGTATTCACCATAATTAGTAAACGCTATAATGAATTCAAACACTGTGCCTGGAGGAGGACCTAACAAAAATACCAAAGAAAGACCATAAAGTAATAGAAGAGCAGGAACTGGGGTTTGTAATGTAGGATGTACCTTGCTAAAGTACCGATCAAAGGGTAGATGACCTTCACGAGCAAACTCCAATATCACCCTGGAAGCAGAATACACAATTACCTATTAACAAAAAAAAAAAAAAAAAAAAAGAAGAGGGAAACAAACAATAGAATCAATCAGCTATACCTTCATCGGCCAATGATACATCTATATACTTACGCCTACCATACCGAAAGATGACAATCCAACAAACACAGGCAAGACATGAGATCCAAACGTACCACCAAAAGCAACATTGAACCTAAAACAAACAGCCGAAACAAATTAACAACAATAATAAAAAAAAGAAGGACTAGGAACTTACAAATGGGCAGCCACAGTCAAATCGGAAGACTTGATCATTTCCAAAGATAAGACGGATAAGTAGGCACAGTTTGCCAAGAGATAAACAACAGTTGCAAACGCAATAGAAGTGGCACCACACCGAGGCAAATTCTTGAGAGGGTTTTTCAACTCATCCGTTACCCTTTGAAGATTGTAATATCCACCAAAGGAGAAGATCACAAAGTAGATGGCATTTGCATAGGATCCTGCGTTTTGAACAGTGCCGTTAAATGAGAAATTGGTTGTCAGAGAAGGTCGATTCGGTAAGATGCCTGCCATACCAGCAAATCCAACACATATCAATAACACAAGTAAAGTAATCTTCATTGCCGTGAATACATTATTGAATCGGATTGCATTCTACATAAATAATGTAAAAAAAAAAAAAAAAAAAAAAGTTGATATTCACTTATTTCCTAACTTTTTTTTTAATAACTCTTCTTACCTTTGCTGAAGCAATGTTGATAAGGATCCAGAAGGTTAAACAACACGCTATGTATTTGAAATATAAAAAAAAAAAAGTTAAAAAGAAGAATCATGCTGATTTGGATATCTCTTTGGGTATGGAAATAATTGAAGCTTACCTCCAAAGCCGCGTGAAGCCCATTCGTTCCTTTCATTTCCACCATACATAGCATAAACCATATTGTCACCAAATACAATAGATCCCTAATCATAGAAATAAAAAAAGGTAATTCGATGATATTTCCTTTCTAGTCCATTTCCTTTCTTTCTATCTTTGGTTATTTTTTCTATATGATATACCTGAGCAAGAGAGCCACATCTTGTACATATTCCCACCATGACCATAAATATAAACGATAATAATTGATTGGGTTTGTGATAAATATAACCAATATATGTCTTTTCACCGCCTATGTATCATATTGAACACAAAAAAAAAAAAAGTCAACAGTATGAATTCAATGTCCCCATTCCTTCTTTTTTTTTTTTTTTTTCTTAAAAAAATCATCTCTTACCACTACGAGGAAGCTTTTTTTTTTTTTTTTTTTTTTTTTTTTTTGTGATGCATTTTTTAAAAATAAAAAGGAGATGAGCATATGATATAAATAATGAACTTTTTTCTTATTTTTTGATTATTTACCATTGTTCCCAGTTCCAAAAAAGTAAGTAATCCAGAAACACTTGTGAGAGCTCCTACGATCCAAAGTATAAGCATCATTCCACCAGATCCTGTATTTTTAAGAATATATGAAGGATTTGAGAAGATGCCTGATCCAATGATTTCTCCAACTAGACAAAAAAAAAAAGTCAACTTTCATCCGAGTTTTTTTTTTTTTTTGAATTAATACCATTCATCACTGTTCCACTAAAGAATCCAATGTGTCGTCCAAGTTTTTGATCTATTGAAATAAAAAAAAAGAGAGAGAGAGAGAAATGATTAATACAATAAATAAGTTTTGATATTATCGTACCTCCAATTGCCATTGGTGCCAACTTTCCTAATTGACTAGGTTGATCTTTGGACATTGGGTCTTCCGATGATTCTTCCATTGTTCATAAATATTATAAAGAAAGAAAGAAAGAAAGAAAGAAAAAACTAGAGTGGAAGATATTTATGCGTTTTTTCCAATGTTTGTATTTGCTGGGCTTCAATTTGATTTCCATTTCTGAGAGTAGCGCATTTTCCTACCGTTCACTTGTACCTTTTTTTTTTCTTTATATTGATCATCTTTCTAATAGTGTTGACATGAGATATAAAGGTTGGAATCGAAAATGATGGAAGAAAATGATAAAATAGAATTTAGCCTTATTATGTAAGGGGAAAAGAGGGGAAAGCAAAAGGGTGTTTAATCATAAAGAAAGAGAAGAAAAAAAAAAAAGAGTAGAAATGCATATTGTTTCTACTTTACACTTTATTCAATCTTGTTTCGCGATCACCACGAACTAATCAACTGAATCCCTTTTTTTTTTTTTAGTCGATTATCCCAACTGAAATCAAATGCAAGGAGACATTAGGATAAAAAAAATTTCATTTTTTTTTTCTTGTAAAATATCTTGGTAATTTTATAATAGATGAAAGTAAAAGTAGGAATCAAGGCAATAGTAAAGAGTTTATTTGATATAATTAAAGCTAATAATCTAAAAACTAATTTTTCTGATACTATTCTATAAGTGGAATTACAGAAGCCTTCTTGTTGTATTCTTCTTTTGTCTTGCATTTCTTATAAAAGAAATGGCCCCCCTTGTTACTGGCGTAAATCGTCCTGTGGTCTCCTGTTTTTCACCATAATAATGAAATGCCTATAATTGATGATGATGACAGTTTGTGATAATTGATGAATGAATAATCACTCCCCAATTCCCATGAATCCTTCAAAAAAATACAGTATAAGTCCTTGCATATTTATTGTTTAGAAATCTACAAGGAGCCCTACGTAAAATAATAATAATAATTACCAGTTGTACACACCTGTTACATGAAAATTTGTTATTACCACACTATCCCTTCCTTTCTCTTTTGATAGAAGAAAAAGTCATTCTTCGTTTGTTCAATGCATAGTTAGTTGTAAACTCTAGATTGTTGTTGGGCCGTAACATAAAAAAAAAAAAAAGAATAGAATCCATTGGTCATCCTAAAAACAAAAAAAAGCTAAATGATTATCATGGTGGAAACTTACTGACATTGGACATAATTTAAAGTCAAGATAAATAAATAAATAATAATAGGTATAATGATACTCTTTGAAGAGAAAAAAGAAAGAAAGAAAGAAAGAAAGAAAGAAAGAGAGAAAGAAAAGGTCTTCTTTTACCCTATTATGTGTGTTTGAAGATCCGACTTCCTTTTTTGGCCATGTCCTTGAAAAAAGGTTTTTTTTCAAACATGTTATTGTAAGTTTTTAACCGAGTTTGATGGTAGTACTGAAAATTCAACATTGAAAGAATTGCCTTAATACGACTGAAATCCGAGACCTATTTTTTCTTTTTAGTGATCAAAGCCAATAAAAATGCCGCTTTTGTTTGATGAGGGTAACAAAAGACTCCTTTTTTGAATCATCCTTTATAGATCCATTTTACTTGAATTTGATCTTTGTATTAAAATGAAAGGGTATATAGATGTGCGTGCGGGGCTTGACACGAGAGTGATTAAGTTTTGTGTTTCCTCGATAGATGATGGACCCCTCAACATTACTACTATGTCAACAAAAAATGAAAAAGTTTAACCTTTCTTTTTTCTATGGTGTGACTCAATAATTTTTGGGATAAAAAAGTCTATTTTCAAAATCGATAAATAATTTTGGGATAAACGAAGCACATGACGTCTTTTTTGTCCTCATTTTTTTTTTTTTTTTTTTTTTTTCAGTCAGTCGACATATACATTTTCCATTTTTCTACTTCTTTTTTTTTTCTCTCCGCTTCTCTCCTCTTTTTCTTTTACTTTTTTTTTTTTTTCTTTTCATTGGATAACAAGACAACAACATATTCTAATTATATTCATTAATGGCAAGTATTATTCACTCGATACTGGAATGGCTTCGAAGTCTCTTTTTTAAGGTATATAAATAAAATAATGGGAATATCTTCTTTTTTTTTTTTTTTATCGAACTAGGAGAAACTCATCCTTTTTTTTATTTTATTTATTATCCCTCCTATAGACTGAAATGGAGCTGACGTTGGTTGGACTTCAAAATAGTGGTAAAACAACTCTTGTTAATGTGATTGCAGTAAGTAAAAAATAGAGAGTGTTATCTAAAAAAAAAAAAAGGAAAGGAATAAGGATATATATACACATGTAAAAATAGATGTTTGACTCGTAACATTTTTTTTTTTTTTAATCTTTAGTCTGGACAATTCATGGAAGATACTATTCCAACTGTTGGTTTTAATATGCGAAAAGTGACCAAAGGCAATGTGACGATGAAATTATGGGATATTGGTGGACAACCTCGTTTTCGTAGTATGTGGGAACGTTATTGTCGTGGAGTCAATGCTATAGTGTAAGTAAAGGAAAATTTACAAAAATGATTATTTTTTTTTTTTTTAATTTTTTTTTTCTTTCTTTAGTTTTGTAGTGGATGCGGCAGATCATAGTAAATTGGAGGCAGCTTATACAGAACTTAAAGCATTATTGGAAAAACCACAATTGGCGAATATTCCTATGCTTGTCCTTGGAAATAAAAATGATTTGGATGAAGCTTTATCAGTGAAACAGTTGATTGAAGTATTGTAAGTATAAAAAGAATAAAAAAGATCCATTCCATTGATTTATTATTATATAGACATTTGCAATCGATTACCAATCGTGAAGTATCTTGTTACTCAATTTCTGCTAAGAATCAAGTGAATATTGATGTTACTCTACAGTGGCTCATCAAGAAAGGAAAAGGACAAAAGTAAAACAGTAATAGTTTTTTTTTTTTTGTGCATGTGTTAGATCTTTATATTATTATTTTCTTTTATATTTATTTTTCACTATTATTCCCCTCCAATTCCCTTCAAATCCATTCTTTTTTTCCTTCCTTCTTCACCTTTTTTTTTCCTATTTGCCCTCTTATCTTTTTTCTTCTTCTTTTTTTTTTTTTTTTTTTTTTTTAAACTTATGTTCTCCCTTACCATTTCTTATACCTTATCCTTATCCAATTTTTCTTCCTCTTTTTTTTTTTTTTTTTTTTTTTTTTTTTTTATTCTTCTTCTTTCTGTTTGTGTGTGTGTGCTCGTGTGTACTACTTTATCTTTTACACATTATTTTTCTACCCATTATTCGTATAGTTGGAATCAAATCAAATCAAATCAATAAAAAAATCATATTTACAACTTTTTTTTTATTATCAAATGTCAATATATTTCTGTTCCATTTTGGTTTTGGTAGGAGAATGAGTTTATTATGCAAATCAATCTGCACCAATCATATGAGATTATTCTTCTGAATGGGGATATCATATCTTTAAGATTGGATATTAATACAATGAAAAGAGAGACAACGTGTATTTTTTAATATAAAAAGAAAAGCGATAACAAAACTGAATTTTTTTTTATTGATAATAGATCAAACTTGTGTATGAAGGTTAAATAACAAATATATACAAATACAAATAAATAAAAAAAAAAAAAAAAAAGGGAAGGAGGAAAAAAAAAAAGCTATCTATCTAATTTTCCATTCATTCGTTTCCAATTTGGTAAAGAAGAAAATAATCTTTTCTTTGGTGATGATTCCTTTGGTTCCTTGATCCTAACTGATAATCGTTGTTTTTGTGTTGATGGTTGTGAAGAAGTACTGTGATTTGTCATTGTGACCATTGTTGTTGATTTAGTCGTAATGGTAGTACTTGTAGGAGGTGATGACCATCGGGAAGGAATGCCAAGGATTGTTTTTCTCTTCCGATCTAACTGAGACCGTACCTTTTCCGGTTCGATTTGTGATTTTATAAAAACAGATCTAATTTTCGCTAAGGGTCGACGTTTGTTGTTGTTGTTTGGATCATTTGTAGTGATTGTCGTAGTAGATAAATCTTGATTGGATGATTCCATAAAAGGTTTTGTTGGCAGATTGACAGAAGGAGGTGATGATGATGAAGATGCCGAAGTTATAATGCAATGTTGTGTTGGTGATGATAATGTTGTTGTTGATGATGATGATGATGATGATGATGAAATAATATCATTAGGTTTGGGAATATGTTGTTGAGGATCACAAGATGATTGTGTGGCGGAAAGCAGGAGTGATACAGGTTGTGATTGTTTACTATTGGTGGAAGTTGTTGCAGAATCTATGTGAGTTGTTCCGGGTAATGAGAGTGTAGAATGAATATTGATATCACTATCCATTTTATCTTGACGAATTAAATGTTTTCTTGTTCGTTGCCACCATCGAGGAGGACGAGTTCTTCCCATTCTCTCATCCAAAATATAATCTTTTTCAGTAGGATCCATCAATTGTTGTTGATTAATACAAGCTTGAACATGTTTCACCCATTGTTGTTTTCTAAGGGGAGCATCAGCATCTACAGTAGTTGCACTTATAGTGGTACCTAATAATAATAATAATAAAAAAAGTTTAATTCAATATTTAAATCTATGATATAATAATATTATAACTTACTTCTAGGTCGTGTTTTAGAAGAAGTAGCTGTAATAGCTTGTCTTTGTTGAAGAATAATAGTAGAAGGTTGTTGAGGTTCAGAAAAAGCTCTTGTTCTACCTGAACGTTTTGTAAGAGCATCAAGAACAGATTGATCTAAATCCACAGGTCTATCAGATAAGTTATGACATAGATGATAAATAACAGAATAAAGCCAATAGAATTGAGAATGAATCAAAGCAAATGATAGTAATACAAGTGGTGGTATAGTTTTTTGTTTTGGTGATGGTCTAGTCATATTTTATATAATAAGTTTTTTTTTTTTTCTTTTTTTTATTTTAAACATAAAGAAAAGGAAAAAAAAAAAGAAAAGAAATAATAAAAAAAAAAAAAAGGAGAAATAAGAAAAAAAAAAAAAAAAAAAAAAGTTTACCCATATGCCTTAATATATTGAAAAATGAAACACAGCTGTTCCACTTTTCTTTCTTGTCTTTCCTTCCTTTCAAAATATATAAACCATCATCGGTAATCCTTTTTTTTTTTTATCGTGTCACGATTCTTTTTCTATTCCTTTTCATACCAAACCAAAAGTAGAAATAAACAAAAAAAAGAAAACTTCTTACAACTTACAACTTCATGTCTGCGGTAACTCAATTTCAATTTTTTTTTTTTTTTTTTTTCATTGACTTTCTATTTTTCTTTCTTTTTTTTTTCAATATTTTTTCCTTTATTACTAATAAATTGTTACTCCTTCAATACAAACATGTCCGGTGATATTGATACTTTGGTTGGAATGGGCTTTTCTAGAGGGAAAGTGTAAGTTTAATAGAATATATATATAATATGAAAATAGGTAAAACAACACGTTATACATAGTTTATCTGTGTTGTAAATAAAAAAAAAAAAACAAAAAAGCAAAAAACTCACTCATACTTTGGCTTTCTTTTTTTGTAGTCAAAAAGCGTGGAAAGCTGTGAACGGTGCTGGTCTTCAACCTGCCATGGATTGGTAAAAGTTTTGACATATTCACAGGAAAATATAGATTTACCATATTTATCTCTCTCTCTTTTAGGCTCTTGAGTCATCCTGACGTTTCCGACGAACCAGAAGAAGATCAACAAGGACAAGCTTTAGGTTCTACTTCTACAGAATCATCGACATCAAAAGAAGAAGGTAAAGCAAAAAAAAAAAAAAAAAAAAAAATAAGAAAAAAGTTGAACTTCTTTTTATTTATTGTTATTGTTATTATTATTATTATTATTGCTCATTTCAAACATTCATGGCTTTTTCTCTCTCTTTTATTGACTTTTATTAGGTGAAATCAAGGATGGTGAACAAACAGCTCAAAGTCTGATATGCAATGATTGTCAAAAATTATTCCGTGATGGTAAGTTTTATATATACTGGGTACGCGTAATAAATTGGATTATTAATGCATAATATACTATTTTGTATAGCCACTTCTGCTGAACGTCATGCTATAAAAACGCAACATCAAAATTTTTCAGAAAGTACAGAAATCATCAAACCATTGACAGAAGAAGAAAAGAAACAAAAACTAGCAGAACTTAAAGCACGACTGGCAGAAAAACGGGCAAAGGAAGCAGCAAATAGTATAGAGGAACAAAAACAAGCCGAACGAATTCGACGAAAAGCAGGTCAAGATATGTCAGCACTCAAGGAAGAAATGGAAGCCAAAGAAATCAAGAAAGCTTTTGAAGCTAAACGTCGAGAAAAGGAATTGGATCGTATTGCAAAGGCGAATATTAAGGCTAAGATTGAACAAGATCGATTGGAAAGACAAGCAAAGGTAATTTGGTATATTATATATATATATAATTGGTGCACTCATTTTTTTTTTTTTGTTTAAAGCGTGAAGCTTCTAAACGATCTACGCAAGAGACTACTTCTACTCCTGCCACTACTGCTGGTACTTCTACAGTTGGATCCAATCAAACTATCAAGACAGAATATAATGAAGCTCGATTACAGGTAATTGATAGACACCAAAAAAAAAGGACGCGTCATAGATCATTCATTTCTATTTCATATCTATTTTTGCATGATAGATTCGTATTCCAAACGCAACTCCAGTAACTCAGACATTTGCTGCTGATGCCAAATTGACAGACGTTTACGATCATTTGAAGGCTGCTGGCTGCAATGGTAATTTCACTCTTTCCACCACCTTCCCAAGGTAAAAAAAAAAAAAAAAGTAGGATTCATATTTGACTATTTTATTTTTTGGACTCATTTTCAAATTATTCTCATTTAGAAAAACTTTTGCTGATGTAGATCTGGACAAGTCCTTGAAGGAATTAGGTATATGAAGGATAATATCGTATTTAAGTCTCTCTTTTTTTTAACCTTTTTTTTTTTTTTTTTTTTTTCTATCTGTTGATAGGTTTGACCCCTTCATCTGCTCTTGTATTGACTTTTGTATAGTTAACTTCCCCTTCTCACATATCATGATGACTCCTTCATTTTACCTTGTTTGTTTGTATCCTTCACCGAAACTATCTTTTATACAGGAAATTCTTACTCTCATCCCCCCGACGATCAATTTACCTTTGACACCCCTAGGTAAAACGAAGAAAAAAAATAAAATATATTTTTTTCCTGCTTATAAACGTGACATTTTTTAGTGATAAATGTGCTTTGATATATGAATAAAAAATGTATAATCATAGATGATATATCTTTGTTTTAGTAATAGTATAGTTAGACGTTTAAACCTCAAAATGGGATTTGAAAATTTCTCTTGTGAGATGATTAGGGCTATTTAGGGCGGTGGATTCTTTTTTTTTTTTTTTTTTTTTGGATTTCACAGCTAAAAATTTCAATTCCTCAGCCAAATTTTGGCTGTAAAAATAAATTGTCATGGGGTCATCAGGCATTTTTTCAAAAAATGGATGAAATCTTTTGGTGCTTATTACACTATTAGCTGGCAAGATAAGCGATAAACTGGGATTAGGTGCTATTAAACTACTTTTTTAAGAGGAATCTTATGGTGGTAATTATGTTGGATGATGATCATTATTGGATGAAGGATGACAATATTGACCTCTAATTTTTAATTTACTCAATTGATTTAGTTTAGTCATCCTTTAAAAATCTCCAGGCAATCGCTGAAACCCCAATTAGACAACACTAGACTACTTTTTTGGAGAGGAATTGAAAGGTAGTAGTTCCATTGGATGATGATCATTTTGGGTGTAGTGATATTGATCGTTATTTATTTTATTTTATTTTTTTACTATATCAATTGAGAAACAAAGTTTAAAGTGAAGTCAATTGAAACAGAGTGATTTATTCGATTTATGTTATTTTACATATATTGTGATGGGTGATTGTTTATTTCATAAAGACTTTTATTGAATAGGTAATTATACTACGTAATCAAACTAACTAAGGTATTACTACCATTTCTTGTAAGGTAGAAACTTGCCATCAAATATAAGTTTGACGCGATCCCCTTTTGGATCTTCCACCTAATGATAACGAATAAAGAAGTATTAAAAAAAAAAAAAAGAAGATCAGTATTTACGATATTTCTTATGAATTTTGAAATATTATATTTTTTTTTTTTTTTTTTTTTACTTTTTCAACACTTGCTGTAAAATCAATAGCAGACATAGCACCATCACCGAACTATTTATCAAAAAAAGAAAAATTAGTTAGTATCGTAGGTGTCTTGTTATTTCTTTTACGCCTTCCTTTTATTATTATTATTATTATTATTATTTCCAAACCTTTTCATGAATAATAGCCTTGATTGGATACCCATAGACTTGTATCATTTCGTATAATCTGTATAATACAGGATCTGTGGGTGGAATTGCCATCAAACCTCCACGATCAGGGAAAAATTGTGGTCCATATTCTGCAGCGAGATGAGTTGTTGGAATATTAAGATATTTTGATAATTTCTCTATTTCATCAAAACTAGGTTTTGCCTATTTCATCAAATAAATAAATCAGTAACTACCGGATATACAGTAAAACAAAAAAACGCGCGTTATAAAAGAATTTTTTTTTTTTTACCTGTCCATAAAATATAGCAGCTACGTATACTTCATCCCGACCTATTGCTTTACCGATATCTGCAAAACTATATATAAAAAAAAGATGAATACACTATTGAAAAAATAAAAGTTATGGTTTACCTTTTTTTCCTTTCAGCTTTGATTTGAAATAAACGTTTTTGTATATCTGATAGATGGCGAATGGGAGGCTGTAAATAATTTTTTATTTTTATTTTTTTTTTTTTAAAAAAAAAGAAAGATAAGAAATAATAGGAATGAAGCATTGTCATGTAAGTTGATATATATATATTTATATTTTTTCCTTACAGTCATAATAAAGACAAAAAAGAAAAAGTACAGAAGTGACAGAGAAGGAAAAGAAACAAAAAGAAAAAGAAACAAAAACAAAGAAGAGTAACGTGTGAGTTTTTTATATATATGTTCGTCATGCGGATTAAAGCATTTTGCGGAATTTCAAGTAATGTTTATTTAAAACTATAGCTACTGTTTTGACGATCCTTAACATCAAATCTCATATTCACCAAATCCTTGTCATCAGATCCTACACGTAATCCACAAGTAATCACATCTCCATTCACAATTTGGCCAACACCTTTAGGAGTACCAGTAAGCATAACATCACCAGTTTCTAGTTTCATAATTGAAGATACATATTCCACCAATGATGGTACACTAATAATAATAATAAAATAAATATATTAATATTAGATATCATGATTATTCAGGAACTTACTTGAAAATCATATCTTTGGTATTTCCATTTTGACGATAAACATCATTGACCTAATATATATTATTGATATCAATTTTATTTTTTACTTTGTAAGCCTTTTTTTTTTTTTCCTACCTTCAACCATAGATTAACATTGGATGGATCACTAATTCTTTCCTTTGGTATAAAGTCACTATAAAAGAATAGAAAAAAAGTTTTGATGATTAATAAGTTAAATAAGTAATATGAGTCAAGGATTACCTGATTGGGGTAAAAGTATCAAATCCTTTAGCAGTGCTCCAAGGTAATCCTTTCTTCTTTGCTTCATTCTATATATATATAATATATATATGACTCTTCATCCTTTTTAATCAGTCACTTTATTATTTCAAGTTACCTGAACATTTCTAGCTGTCATATCAATAGCCAATGCATAACCTAATTTTGATAAAAAAGTGAAATATAAATAATAATAATAATAATAATAACAATAATAATAAAGAGAATGATAATAACAAACCTGCAATATGATTCATAGCATCCTCCTTCTTGATATCGCGTCCAGTTTTCCCAATAACAACAGCAAGTTCAACTTTATTATTTTAAAAAAAAACAATTATTTTTTTTCCTTTCTTTTATATATATATATATATTACTTACTTTCATGATGTACTTCACAACCTTTAGGTATTTCAACAATACCACCATTGGCTAAATAGGAAGAAGTAGGCTTCAAAAAGTAAAAAGGAGAAGTGGGAACAGCATTACCAAGTTCTTTAGCATGTTCACTATAAAATATAAATAAAAAAATTAAGTTTAAAAAAATATATATGAATAATATTCTATTACTTACCTAAAATTACGTCCAATAGCAATAATATTTCTACCTGTAGTAAAAAAGTTCTTTGCACTAGCCATGTTAAAAAAAAAGAAAAAAAAAGGGAAAGAAAGAAAAAACCTTTGTAGTTGGATTACTCGAAAAAAAGAAAAAACCTTTGTAGTTGGATTACTCGAAAAAAAGAAAAAAATAATAATTATACACTCCGCATTTTTTTTCTTTTTTTTATTATCGTGTGGTAAAGTAAGGAAAGTGGAGGTGTGACACGAAAACCAACAAAATGATCAGTTGATATATAGATTGTTTTTTTTTTTTTTGTTATTGTTGTTATTATTTTTAAAATAAGTTTTATAAAATATAAAATAACATATATATATAATTAAAGATTTATAGAAATCAAAATGACTATATATATAATGATAGATTAAACTTTTTTTTTTTTCAATAGAATATTACATTTCCCAATATGAAAAAAACTAAAAAAGCCCGAAATGTTGGTTCACCCCAAACTCCCCGTGGTCCAACTTTTCAGGTTACTCTATTTGGAATTTGGGGCGTACAACAACACACCAGCCAAAAAAAAAGCATGGTGTTTTTTTTTTTTTTTTTTATACTCCCATTTTGACCCTTTTTTTCTCCCCTCTCTCTTTCTCCTTTTCTTTTTTCTTCTTCTTTTTTTTTTTTTTTTTTGTGTGTGTGTATATATATATGAACAACCTTGTTTTTTCTTATTATTATTGATTCCTTTCTTTATCATTCCAAAATAAGTTTCTTTTTTTTCTTTCTTTTATTCATACCCAAAAGTATACTCCTCTCTGTCTCTCTCTCTTTGTTGCACATCATCTACTTTTTGCTTTTATTTTCATTAATTTTACATTGTTCTATAGGTAAAAAAAATATTATTATTATTATAAATAATTTTATATTTATTTTATTATTATTATTATATAAAATAGACCAATGTCTCAATGGAAAGAAGGTGATGGTGATTATATACCTGTACACGCTATGGAGAACGCCACATTATTAACTAAAAACAACGTGCCGCACACACCAACGCCAACATTGACTCTATATGAATTATCCAACCAAAATCATAACTACGTCAATCCAACTACCTCTTGGAATTTTCATGATACTTCAAGACGAAAACACAACAATTATTCAACTACTTTAACAAGTTCAACTTCTGAATTTGAAACGCGATCAACAAATTATTCTAAACAACATGAATGGTCACGAAATGATAAAACAGATGATAAAAAATATTCACAACATCACTCTCCACCATCTTCTTCTTCCTCTTCTTCCTCTTCTTCTTCAACATCATCTTTATTTCATCCTTTGACTCACGGATACATGGATTTACATACCGATGGGTCTCCTGTTCGAACAATGCCAAGTCAAGTGATTCCTCCTGTGATTCTTCCAGCCAATCATCATCAAGATCATCGTGTTGTTAGCCAAGGAATGGTCACCCTCGACAACAACCATAACCCTAAACAACCTCAGTTACAACAATTCAACAACCATTCTGAACATTCCCATTATTCAACCCTCAGGGATTCTCATCACTCTACCAAATCTTCTTATTCGCGGTCCTTTCCTGATACTTCACATTCCTTATTGTCTTATCATCATCATTCTTCTCAACAAAATCATCGTCATAGTTCTATATCAACTGCTGAACAAGCTGCTGTTCATGCTGCGGCTGCTGCTGCTGTTTACCAATCGCATTCAGTCAATTCTAGTCAAGTAATTTCTTTTTTTTTTTTTTTCTCTCTTTTGACAACTTCAATCTAAACTCATTTTTATTTTATTTTAGATGACTTGGTATGCTCAACATTCTACTTTTCAGAAAAGTTCACAAAATGATTATCATCACTCAATCAATCCTTCTTCTCGTCCTTCCAAACATGAATTATGTCAAGGTATAAAATAAATAACAATTGTTTTTAGTTTTTTTTTTTTTGAATTGTTTTTTTAATCTCTTCATTTTAGATTCTAACTCAGAACCACCTGAAGGTTCAAACTTTGTTCCAATGAACTCCTCAAGGATGGAGGGAATTGAATACCATATATCACCTTCTACCACTACAACAACCGGTAATTTTATGGATCAACATCGACAGGCAAATCAATGGACATCATCATCACCATCATCTCGAACAAATGATATGCAATCTTTATTATCGATGACCTTCTCTTCCAACGATGATGATTTTCACAACAAAAAAGATATGACTGTAACTACTTCTGATCAGCAAGATGATGCGGGTTCTACCGAAACCAAAACCAGTCGGGATGATATATCTACTGCAACTACTCTAACGGTATCTGACGACATCATCACAAAATCAAATCAACGTTCTCCAACAAATGCCGGTACCAAGAACTCTGATGCAACAAAGAAAAAATCGGAAAAACAACAAAAAAGACCACAAACTGGAAAAAGACGATCTCCCAATGCCTTTTTCGTTTTTTGCTCGGATCGTCGTCAAATTTTGAAACAAGGAAAACCTAATGCTCGAAATACGGATATCAATAGACAACTTGGTGATGAATGGAAAGCTTTGACTCAGGTAAAATTATGACATTTTTTCTTTCTTTCTTTTTTTTTTTTTTTTTTTTTTTACTTAACTTTTTTTTTTTTTTTTTTTTTTTTTTGGTTGTTGTTATGATAGGAAGAACGGGACTGGTACAAACAGAAGGCAGATAGGATCAGAGCCGAACTTCCAAATGACAACATTACCACTACTGCTACGACTAGAACACCGACGACACTTTTTACTCACCCAACCGATCCAGCCCCATTCAGTTTTGCTGCTACCACTACAACTACTACAACCACGACTACTACCACAACTACAACCGTAGCTTCTTCTGGTACTGGTCAACCACCATCATCTTCTTCCGATGAACACATAGGTAACCATCATCGATTACGCCCTGGATCATCATTTGATGCTTCATACAATGATTTTTCGACTTCATCACCCATTTCTCACAGTAGCCGCAGTAACTCTTTTGCTCTCACTATAGCTGCTGATGATGAAAGTGTTTGTTCATTTGGTACAGGCGACAATCAACATTCAAAAAGAGGATCAATGGCCCATAGTGACGTATCTATGATATCTACCTTTCATTCTTCACCAACATCAACAGACCAAGATCATCCTTTTTATCATCACAATGACGCTACAACAATCAATTCATCTCCAACGTCATCATCATCTTTATCTACTTCACCTCCTTCTCAACGTACTTTGAATGTCGCAAGTATATCTGGAGCTGCAGAAGCGAATGCACTAGATCAAGCAGTAGGTATTCATCAATGCAACAACACATCTCTGACACCAAAAACGGCACGTTTGAAACGCCCACCCAACGCTTATTTGTTATTCAACCGGGAAATGCGAAGAAAACTATTGGATCAAAATGAACATCTCACTGTGGCATTGATCAGCAAATTGATAAGTGAAAGTTGGCGAAATCTTCCTCAGGTAAGCATATAATAAATAATAGTAAATTTATCGATGATTTATACATATATATCATTATAGGAAAAGAAAAATAGTTATATCAACGAGGCAGCCAATTTGAAGAAGAAACACTTGGAAAACTACCCCAATTATGTGTATAGTCGAAGATCAAGAACTGAATTGGAACAAGCAGGATATCGATCCCGACCATCAAAGAAACGAAAGAGATCGGTAGAAGGTGACAAGTACGGTGATCATTGGGACACCAAAGATGATATCAACCCACACAGCAAAAAATCAACAACCAGTTCACAACAGACACCAGGAAAAGAAAGTAAACAACAACGTAGATTCCCTGATCCTCGTGGACGCAAGAAGAAAAAGCACAAGAATCCATTTGGACCCAAGCATCCAATGTCTGGTTTTCTCTTCTTCGCTTCTTTTGCACGACCGGACGCTGTACGACAATATCCAAAAAGCAATGTTGGTATGATTAGCAAGGTAATAGCAGAACAATGGCGTAAAATGACAGACGATGAGAAGTATCCATGGCAAGAAAAGGCAAAAGCTGACAAGGCTCGGTATGCAAGAGAAATGGAAGCATTTAATTTGGCTCAAGGAAACAAAGCAAGTAATGAACAAGAAAAACAGGATAGGAATACATGGACTCATGACTGGATAGATCAAGAAAAGGATGCCGTTTATGGATCAACTCAAGTGAAGAAATCAAGCATTTCATCGTTATCTTCCAATACAACAACATCCATATCATCATCACCATCATCACCTGGTCAAGAAACTGGTCCAAATCCGTCATCATTAAGGAGAACATCATCGACCTATGCAAATGAACTAATGGATCATCAACAACGTCGTCATTCAATTGAATTGGATCATCCAAAACAACGTATAGATCATCTTGGTAAAGATCAACCACACCGTCATCATCATAGTTTATTACATCCACAAAAACGACATGGGTATAAACCGATCTCTAGGATTCATTCAGCACTTGCAACATCTAGACCAGCATCACCAACCGAACTTGACAGTCATACTATTGCTACTGTGGCACAAATGGTGAATCCTAGAAATCATACACCAACGTTATCATCAGAAGGATCAACAACCACGACGACAACAACTACAGCATCATCATCAGGTGAAGGACGATTCTCTTCAACATATCACCCTCATCGAGCTATTACATCTTCATCGTTGACATCCATTGTGCATCATGATCAACCTGGTGATAGTTTACAATTACATGTACCAGCAACTCCACCATCTCCAGCCATCGATACGATTTGAACAAAAGGATTCTATACATATATATATTACAGATATTAGATCCCTTCTCTTTCTCTTTCCCCCTTTTTTTTGAAAGAAATTGTTTATATAGTTCCCTTTTGTTTTTTACATATTTTACTTAGTTTACTCTTTTTTTTTTTTTTTTTTTGTACATATCATCAATAAAAAGTAAACCAAAACAATCCTTTGATTTTTATTTATATAGACTCATCTGAATTTTATTTACGCAATGAAATGCGAAAAAATCTTTTACATATAAATGAATATTCGGTTTATCAATTTGCCCTCTCAATGCAATCTAACTTTATTCCATGTTGGTGCAACTATAGAATCTAACCATTCATCGGTAATTGATTCTCCGTTAAGCTTTGAAAATAACTTTTTTTTTCTCTCTTTTCTTTTTTTTTTTTTTCTCTTTCCTTTATTTGATTTATATTCAAGTTTGATCTATCCAATGTCTTATATTGCATCATTGAATCTCCTTGGAGAAGAAACGTCGATTCCTCTATCAGAAGAAGATGTCACTAACGAACTTGCAATGTGGGCCAATGCTGAATTCAAGTTTGATTCTACACCAGGCTCAGCTCTTTTGGATCTTAAACCTACACATACAAATGATTCTTGTCTTTATAATACTGTTTTCAATGACATACATCCTTTTGGTAAAGCAATAGTAAAAAAAATATTTTTTTTTTGATCCTTACCTTATTTTCATATATAGATCAACAACATTTAGTGACGAATTTAATTGATAATAAACAACAATCATCTGGATTACTGGATGAAGCAAAACGTAAATCAAGTGTGGATGAAGACAAGCGTCGACGCAACACAGCCGCATCAGCAAGATTCCGAATGAAGAAAAAGTTACGTGAACAGGCATTACAACAAACTGTCAAGGATATGACGGCCAAGGCAGATATGCTTGAAGAACGGTGTAAGACTCTGGAAATGGAAGCAAAATGGTTACGTGCTCTCTTGGTTGAGAAAAACCCAGCTTTACTCCCATCGTTATCTACCTCATGATGATTTATTTATATTCTTCGTATGATAGTCAATATATATATATATATATGTATGATTTTCTTTTTTGTACATTTTTATTTTGTGAAATAAAGCCTTTTTTTTTTTACTTTACTTTTTATTTATATTGATGAAGAAATTAAACTCACATGAACTCCTTTTTTTTTATTTTATTTTATTTTTTATTTAAAGAAAAAAATATATTGAATTGTCACTTTAGAAGGGAAAGTGCCAATGGCGCCACTTTGAAGCAAAAAGACATGATTTTCGTACTACCTTATGGCGATCTCTGATTTTTTTTTTTTTTAGTGGCACGAACTGAGTTTTGTTAGAATACATGTGTTGAACCCTGGCATCGTAGTGCATATGATCAAAAAAAAAAAAAAAAAAGAATCAAACGTTTTTTTCTTTCCTGTAACGTCCTCTTTTTTCAAAAAAGAAATAAAAATAAAAAAGAAAATAGATATATTCTTACGTATATCATTCTTTGTTTTTTTTTCCTTTTGAAAAAAAATGACAAATATGGTCTCTATGAAAGGCGGCACATGCGTTCATTGGTGTTACTTGAAAAAGTATAGATGTGGATGATGCGGAGCTATTGATATTCTTCATCCATTGGACCCTTATGACCTTATCATCAGTCTACGTACCCATGATACCAAAATAAAAAGGAGTATGGATTCAATAGCCGCTTAGTCAGCTTGACTGAACAGAAGACAAAAAAGAGGAAAAAAAAAAAAAGACCAATATGGATCATCATCATAATATCAAAGCTTCTTTTATTGAAAAAAAAGTAATATATGTATGTGTGTATGTGTGTACGTGAGTGTGTGCGTGAAAAGCATATGACTAGACAAGGGAAATAATTAAACGGAAATATGTAAATGAGAGTAGAGAAAAGATAAGAGGAAGTTGATTCATTTCTAATAAGGTATATGTAAAATAAAAAAAAAAAATAAAAAAGGAAAGAATACTACAGAAATTAATAGAATCAAGTTCTGTCCAAATCACTAGTTGTTGTTACATGGTTTTGATGTTGATGGAAAGATGTCAAATGCTGCTGTTGTTGTAATTGCTGATGTGATGGAATATTATGAACCCCATCCCACTCCAGATCATGACGGTGATACGGCTGCACAAGAGGTGGATGACCCCGGACACGTCGATGTAAACTTGCTACATTACTTGCCATACTAGATCTTGACATCACAGATGAGACATTATTTGAGGAGGAGGAGGAGGAGGAGGAAGAGGAAATTGTTGGTACTATGTCTGCAAACCGAACACCACTATGACTTCTACGATGCTGTTGTGAGGAATTTTGAGATGGTCGGGAGGATGTGGATGTTGAATTTCGTATAGACATACTAGCAACTGATAGTGGTGAAGTAGATGAGGATGATGTTTGATGTTGTGAATAGTGATGAGGTGATAATGAGGATGAGTCTAATGGTGGGCTGTTTCGTTCTTCTGTCCAATCCGCATCTCTTTCCAAATCAATGGGTGGTACATTTCCTATGCTTGATCGCCAAGTGCTTGGACGTTCTTGAACTGCACGATGAAGTTGTTGATAACTAAAAGGGAATGGAGGTGGCTGCGTTGATGGACCAAAGTCATAATCTTGATTTGCTGAATAATACTGTTCTTGATGGTTGACAGTGGATGTGGAGATATTGATTGGATGGGATGACGTAGAGGATGATTGCTGAAACATGGATATTGTGGAAGGTTGAAAACTAGAAGATCCGTTGCTATCATTAGGCATCACCGATTGATATGAATCTAATACTTTGATTCCTTGAAAATCGACATAATCAGGATCCAATAAACGAGCATTGTGTTGTTGTTGTTGTTGTTGTTGCTGTTGTTGATGATGTTGATGATGATGATGACGGAAATGTGGATGATGTTCATGTTGTTGATATTGTTGCTGTTGCAATGGAGAAGATCGAGAACTGACATCAGCTAATTTCAGATTTCGTTCACGAATCATTCCCAATTTTGGACCATCAACGTTACTCGTCACTGCATCTAGAGTAGCCATTTGTATAGGAGGAGGTATTTGCATTGTTCCTACTGTGTTTGCCCGCGGTCGACCGTGCACACCACCACTCGATGCTTGAGACCCAACACCTGACATTGATTGCTGATTTGATTGCTGAGCTTGCTGTCGATGTTGATATAATAATGAGGATGGCATAAAATTTGATTCCACAGAAGTATCGTATTCACCTTCAGGAGGTTCCAAAACACGAGGCAGGTTGTAAGATGACCGTTTGGAGATAGTAGCGAATGATGATTTGCTTTTAGGGTCCACCATATCATCTTCAGGACGAGAGGAGCTTTGATTACCTTGAAGTAATGATGATTGTTGGGAGAATTGTTGCTGTGATAATCGATTAGTGTAAAAATTTGGAAGACTGGAGTAGGCTGGTGATAAGTAAGACTCATGAGTTTCACTTGAATACTGATTATTGGATGGTAGGTAATCATTACTGACAGAAAGAGAAGATTGCGATACATGTTGACGTTGTGGTGGTGGTGGTTGGTATGGAGGAGAAGAGAAATCGAATGGTTCTTGAAGTGAAATTGATGGCATTGGTGGTGGTATTTTCATAGAGGGTTGAGATCGCGGTATAAATGGTGGTGTGAATTGTCCTGTAAAAGGTTCTCCAGTAATAAAAGGATGTTGTTTGGCTTGTTGAGGTGACCAGCGCTCAAAATGATTCAGATTCAATAGACCTTGTAAAAAATCCACAAAAGCAAGTCGACTTTGTGTTTCTATATATACATATATATATAAAATCAGTCCAATGTCCTTTTCATTATCTTCTAATTTTCTTTTTCTTCTTATACCTTTTTCTAATTCCTTTGTCGACATTGAATCTTTCCGTGCAAGAGGATACGTTGTGATGAGTTCAGGTAAAGTTGTTGCCGTAAAATATCGTTTGGATGGTTGTTCCTGTTTGCCTTGTTCTTTCGCGTATTGTTCCATAGATCGTAATCGATAGTGTTTCTGACCTTGATCATCGACTTGTTGTTCGAAATAACGATGTGAGTTTTTTCCCATTTCAATCATATAAGATGGAGGTAGACTATAAAAACAAAAAAAAAAAAGGTAAAAATATTCAGTCATTGAACTGTAACCACTTTTCATTACATACCCTAACATATCAATGATTCTAGATACTTGATTGTACTCTGAACTTCCAGGGAATAGAGGCAATCCCAAAAATAATTCTGCCGCTATACATCCTAATGACCACATGTCGATTGCACTGGTATATGGTAATCCAACCAACACCTCAGGAGATCGATAAAACCGAGATTGAATATACGTGTACATCGTTTGAACTTCATGACATGCTGATCCAAAATCGATTACTTTGATTGTTGGTGATTCAAGACTAACCATTAGAAAAAAAAAAAGAAAAGAAAAGAAAAGAAAAGAAAAGAAAAAAAGGTGAGATTTTTTTTTCTGTTGTTATTTAATTTCCATTATGTCCTTACTTTTTCAACAAAATGTTCTCCGGCTTCAAATCACAATGTATGATACGAGCTTCATTCAATACTGTCAATGAATCCAAGATCTGCGCAGTAAATACACGTACAAGATTGGTAGACAGTCCACGAAATTGGTTTTGTTTGATGAGTTCATATAAATTGACTGACAAAAGTTCGAATACGAGACATAAGTGTTTCTGATGAATGAAAGTATCCTTTAGTCGAAGAATGTGATGCTGATCATTGGCATCATACCGTTGATTAAGCTATATATATATATATAAAACGATGACAATGAATACCCTGATTATCCATTCCATTTCATCAAGTTCTTACCATTTCCAGAATCGTGACTTCCATCATACTTTGTTTGAAATATGCTAGCTTGTTCTTGACCACTTTGACAGCAAAAAGTTCTTGTGTTTTCATATTCTTGCATTTCACCACTTGGCCAAATGTACCAGCGCCCAACACATCCAAGATGATATATCTATAAATACCAAAATCAAATAAATAACCTAATTATATAATGAATCTGTCCTTTATTGGCATACCTGTGTCCTTCCGTAGACCCAAGAATATCGTTCACGTATAATATATAATCGTAGTCTTCATTATCGTAACCATCATTTCCTCCAGGTTTACTTGGTTTTGTCAACACTCGACGCGGATTTCGTGCTGCATTGTATTGGAATCCATGATTACATTTTTGATAGGTCGAATTCAAATGTTTTGTCATGGATAATAAGGGCTAAATCGATAAAATAATATATATAAGATTATATTAGTCAAATTTGTATTTCCATTCTGGTATTTCGTTTTAGGCTCTTACATTGACCACATTGGACCGCATCGGTTTCCTTAAAAAGAGATGATTCAAATCAGAGCAACTGTTCACTTTTCGAAAAGCACCAGATAGGGAAGATGAAGGAGTTGACCCATTGGATCGTGAAGGATGAGTTGAGTTGGGTGATGAAGCTGAAAATTTTGATTTTTGATGAGATGTTGTTGTAAAAGAGTTGCTAGAACTAGATCCAAAGTGTGTTTTGATTGGTGAAAAAGGAGAAGTAGGTGTTGATGATACTTGATGTCCACGGTGACGAGGGCTTTGTAGATACGAGGATGAAACTGATGTCAATGGTGATAACGGTTGTGGGGCACCACTAGGAACGGTTTCTTTTGTTGCTAGTTCATCTTCTGAATTATGTTGTGGCAAACCATTGATAAGGGATGAAGAGGTTGATGTAGTAGGATGAGGCCGAGTTTTTGAAGAGGACAATAGTGAAGATGAGTGTTGTATAGGCAGAGTTACTGATCGTGGTCCTTCATGAAGCATAGTTGAGGTAGATGTTGATGGTTTTGGCTGAGGTGGAAGATCGCTGGTATTAATAGCAGGTAGAGTAATAGATGCATGTCGAGAAAGAAAAGGAGGTTTATTGATAATTTTCTCACCTTGTCGGTTAATAGTTTGATGCCGCCTCTGTTGTTGTTGTTGTTGTTGTTGTTGTTGTTGTTGTTGTTGTTGTTGTTGTTGTTGTTGTTGTTGTTGTTGTTGCTGTTGTTGCTGTTGTTGTTGCTGTTGTTGTTGCTGTTGTTGTTGCTGTTGTTGTTGCTGTTGTTGTTGCTGTTGTTGCTGCTGTTGTTGCTGTTGTTGCTGTTGTTGCTGTAACAGTTGTTGCTGTAGATGTTGTTGTTGTTGCTGTTCTTGTTGTTCTTGTTGTTGATATTCAGACCGAAATGATAAGAAATCTTGATATTGTTGAGAATTCCAAGAGTCAGATTGATTGAAACGAGAAAAGTCATCCAAACCATTGAAGGAGTGTCGATAAGATTGCGAAGCATCACCAGTGCTGTCTTGTAAATAAGGTGTAGACCATGAAGTAGAGTTGGGATCTTTCAAATTGTCTTCTTGATCAGTGATAGTGATACCAATGTAATTTGTATCTTGAACAGCTGTCCGTCCAGTATATTTTTGTATTTCCCTGAGTGGAGATAAAGGCGTTGAGTGTCGATGTTTTGAATGATTGGTTCTAGGAGGTGAATAATAAGAATCCATATTGATGATTTCGTTGGAAGTTTCAATAGGGTATTTGACGAACAAATAGAAGAGAGGGTATGAATATTGAGGAAACCAACAAGAGACAGCAGATATATTTGAGTAGATATGTAATCCCCCCCTCTGATGGTTGAATAAAGTATAAGAAGGAGAGACACTAGCCAAGTCAATAGGGGAAAAAAGGACGTAGTCGAAAAGGAAAAAAAAATAGGCAAATAAAGAAGAATAAAGTCTAAATCAAAGCAAATGACAAGACAATTCTATAAAACATAGGTCGTATAATAAAAGTCTAATGAGAGAAGTAAAGATATAACAATATAAAGTATATCCTTTATACTGTTGAAAGAGGGAAGAAAAAGACTGGATAGTGGACTGAAAAAAAAAAAATAAGACTAAAAGAGAAAAAAAAAAAAAAAAAAAAAAAAGAGGTAAGTTAGTCTCTGAGTTTCATTTTAAGATGAAGAAGAATATGCTTGGTGACAAGACCAAGAAACTCCAAGAAGTAGCCTATTTCAATTGATGACACTAAAACTATGAAAACAACTACTATGAATCAACCTTTGGAAGAATGGGAAAGGGAACTACGGTGTGCTGCCATTGAATGATTATAGGTGTCTTAACTTGATTTAGATTCATTTGATGCATATACTCTCTCCTCTACCTCCCATACTGTTGTATCCACATATGCTATTATCTTATATGTATGTATGTTTATACTTTTATGTTTGAACATATATTATTTTTTATTAATAAATCATAGTCTCACTTTTTATTGGAGCTTTCTGAAAGTAATCATTACTAGAAAAAGAAATGTTGTTAGTGGTTTGCATTGACAAGTTGTTTCTAAACAAGTATCCTCTTGTAATTGTTATTGATATACATCCAAAGAATAGTAATGATGATAGATTATAAAATTGACGTTCATCGATATACAGTATTTCAATACTTGACTAATGATTATTCCTATGATGATGAACGCAGATGGCTATAATCAGGAACGATAAATTATATAATCATTTCCAAAAAAAAAAAAAAAAAAAAAATCCACATTAATAGTCATCGTCATTTTGAATCCATCATACTTCGAATCACTCAAATTCCTTTCTGTAGAAGAAAAGCAGAGTAATCTCTCTCTTACGTTTCGTACAAGATATTACCTATGTTTCTATCTGTCATTTCACCCTTTTTATGATTTCCAACATAAATTAACCCTCTTTCAATATATATCTACAAAAAAAAAAAAATCTACTAGGAGTATTTATCACTATTTCATAAAAAAAAAAAAGATTTATTGAGATAAAAAGAATCTACTATATATATATACAACAAAAACTAAACTACAAGATCAAATCCAAAAAGAAATGTTTATTCTTCGTATTCGCGAGCAAAGTAACTCAAAGCCGCTTGTTCAGCCGCTTGAATCAAACCACGAGTGTCTTGTTGGCCATGAGATAAAGATAGTACCTAAATGAAAAGAAAAAAAAATATGGCAGGTTGATTAAAATACAATTTCCCCTTATCTTAGCGTCGATCATTTCCAGGGTACTTACTTCAGTTTTAGCTAATTGTTGAATGGAATCGCGTGCACTAGGGGTCAAAATAGGTTGTTGTTTTTCTTTTTGCTGAGCAATATAAGTCTTGATAGCTTTGAATGCTGCTGCTCCTGCCATTTCATTTTCCAATGGATCTTGCTTGTTTTCAATATAAACTATTCTATAACTATCACATAACTCTTCAGGTCGTGGAAATGAAGAAGTACGTAAATCTAATAGGAATAATATGATGGATTAATATCTATATAAACATAAGTATGATCAAGTTTTTTTTTTCTCTTCTTTTACTTGGTGATGGTCGTAATAAAGCCAATTCATCTTGAGATTTTTCGTTTTCAAAGGGTTGGATGTACCATTGTTGAGTTTTACTATTGATATCTTTAGTGTTCAAGAAGAGGACATTTGTTTCTTTGAAATCGCCACCCTATATTTGATATATATATAAGATGTTTTCAATAATATTGATAAAAGGATATAATTTGAATTATTTTCTCAATATACTTACACGAATATCAATGACCAAATGAGGAGCAGCTTGAGGGAAAATGAATCCATCTTGATATTTCCATCTTTGATTATGAGCCAATCCAGGTTTCCGAGCATATTGAATCAATACTTTGTCCTTTTTGATATCTCCACCACGAATATCAATCACTAGATAATGAAGATTATCAGTAGTCCATTGTATATATCGTATTCAACACTTCTTTTTCCTACCTAATCCAGATTTTTTGTTGATAAGAAATCCATCTTCATGCATCCATAACTGAAAAAAGAAAAAAAAAGAAAAAGAAAAAAAAAAGGAAATATAGATATATCATAAAAACTGTCTATTTTTTTTTTTTTTACTAGGTTTACCTGATTAATACTGTCTATTAATTTCTATCAAAAGAATAAAAATAAAAAGTTAGTAGAAAGTTAATAGGCGTTTCATGTTCAGGGTTCACTTTTATTGTTTATCTTCATGTCAGTTACTTACCTGAGGCCATATAATCATAGTTGCATCATTCTATCACCATTAAGGATGAGAACCAAGAAAGAGAATAATAACAAAGTAAGGAGACAACAGAGATACACCATCAAGGAGATATTAAAAAAAAAAAAGATATGAAGTACAATGTTCAGACAAGGAGAAGAAAGTTAAAACGTTGTTGCGAGAAAAAGGGAGAGGGGAAAAAAGGGAGAAGGGGAAAGGGGGTCGAAGAAAGGAGAAGTAGCCAACAAAACATATTTTAATTTGATTAGTTTTCACTTACAGTCATAGCACCACCATTAACATCCACCGCCATAGGTTTTTCTTTACACCGCATAAAAAAGAATCCATCCGGAAATTGATCTACAGCTTTCAATTCAGGTGTACGCATAATGATGATTGAACTATATATATATAAAAGAGAGAGAGAGAGAGAGAAAAAGAGGAAGAGAATAAAAAATTGAGTGAGTGTAACGGGTAAAAGGGAAAAAAAAAAAAAAAAAAAAAAAAGACGTGTTTCCCTCTGGCATTTACTTTCTTGGCCAAGTGACCGCGCGGGGTTCAAATGATAATCATATCATACTAAAATAAGCACTTATTGACAATTCTACTGCAAAAAGAAATATTATAGAACTAAGCATAAGCATGAGCAAAGGGAAAAAAAAGGGGGGCAAGAATGATCTTTTTTTTTCTTTTTTATTTTCTCATGGATGATTTTAGTAATGAAAAGGAGTAAAGACATAAAGCTATTATAATTGGTCAAATAAATGGATCTACTTTTCTTCTTTAGTTTGTCCAATTCTCTTTTTTTTTTTTTTTCTTGCTTTTTTTCATCATCATTTCACTATGATAAAGTACCATTTTTTATCAAAGAAACAGACAAGTATGATTCAATATGTCATCATCATATTGATACTAGGATGTTGTCTTTTATCTACTTGGAATATGCAAAGTATACCTAGCAAAAGAATCATAGGTAAAAAGTGATACAATCAGTTTCCTTATTAGGTTCCCAAGCTCATCATCATCTCTTTTTTTTTTTTTTTTTTTTTTAATTATTATTATTATTGTTAATAGTTTGCCCAACAACAATTGATAAAGGGATCTCTATCAAAGGACAACGGATAGTGATAGAAGGAACTTCATGTGTCATCAGTACGACAATTGATGATGTTAAATTAAACGATGCAGCAGTTGCAGCCAGTACAAAACGACCACCACCTCCATATACGATAGTAACGGCTGCTAGTGCAAATCATCTTTGTGCGTTAGAAAGTTTTTTATACACATTATATGATTATCGTGCCCAGATGGAAAATTTTCCACGAGTAGTGGTTTATAATTTAGGAGTCAATGAAACGAGTCAACTTGAAGTATTAACACAACTCCATAATAACGGACTGATGGATGAGTTGATTACTTTTGATTATGAAAAATATCCATCTTTTTGGGACATTTCAAAAAATGCTGGTGAGTACGGATGGAAGACAGCCATGGTATATGAGCAAGCACAAAAACATGGTGGATTATTAGTATGGATGGATGCTGGTAATCAAGTATCTGCCAAATTCCTCTATCGTTTACCAAGCTATATAGCTAATGATCATGGGTTTTGGTCTCCTCGTAGTGCATATACAATGCATCGATTGACACATCCAGGTATGTTTGAGTATTTTCAACAGGATCCTGAACCCTATGCACATTATATCAACTGTAATGGTGCAGCATTTGGTCTAGATACACGCAATCAAACTATCATGGATGAGATCATCACACCTTGGTACCAATGTGGATTGAATAAGAACTGTATTGCTCCTCCTGGATCTTCTCGTGTCAATCATCGTCAAGACCAAGCTGCATTGACCTTTTTAGCTTATAAAACTGGTCATACATGTCGTTGGTCAGCTGGTTATTTTAAAGTACAAACTCATCGTGACATTGCCTGTCGTGCCATCTTACTTGAACGAGATTCTCAACAGTTACTTTATCATCCATCTACAGTTGATCGACCTCAATGGACTCCTTCTGATACATTTGATTTGAATAATCATCTTGATTGGCGATATCCACAACCTAAGAAGGCATCACTGCACCCCATCATTCATTTCCAACAGGAAGAAGAAAACTAAGCATCTCTTTTTTTTTTTTTTTTTTTTTTTTTTTGTCTTGTACATATTTACTTCTCCTTCTTTTTGTCTCCCCTTGTAGATTACAATACCATTCATCTCCTATCACACATATAATCATCCTTTATATTATCAAATCCATCCCCCTAAAAGTCATCAAAATATATATTTATTTAATTTCGTAATAAACAAACCTATAGGATACAAAAGTATTATGATTAGCTCCAGAATATAAAAATAAAAATAGCGATTTTCTAACAACTTACTAAGTTTAATCCACCCCTTGCGAGGTTTCCAAAGGTTTCATCTTCAAAGATGGTATCTTGGTGTAAAAGTTGAGTTCCAGTCTTTGTACTGTTTTTTGGAGAGAAAGGAGGAAGTGCTTGACCAGTCTTGATTCCATGAACTCCAGCCAAACAAATTGCCACAGACGCCATTCGATCGCTACCTTGTACATCCTTCCCTTTTTTCACAGCTATGCACCTTGGGTTGACGCAGAGTGAGGTACCATCGTTATTTTTGATATATTGCTTGCCATCCTTCACCACAGTTCGTTTTGGTCGCACCACCTTTTGATAACAAGACACGCAAGTCTGTGATGATCGATGTTCATTTGTAATTGCAACGACACCACGTCTTTCGTGTATTCTGTATGATGCCAGTTCCCTCTGTCCACCAATCCAAGAGCCTGTAGATGTTCCTCGGTCGCCAATTGTCATGATCAGATGTTTTTTAGTTCCTTATAAAGATCGCCGTTCTCTTATAGTTTCCAATTTGTACGCCTTATCCTTCATAAGCTTGCTACTTTTTCTATCTTTTATCGCTCCATTACTTTGATAAAATGCACGAAGTGGTTTTTTTGTTCTTGACACAACCAAAAAAAAAAAAAAAAAAAAAGAGGTCATTGAATGTTGTCTGCTTTTCATATTACGGTAGAATCCTAACCACCAAATCCAAGAGTATTATTCTCTAAAGTTTTACCTTATGGAAATCCAGCATTTCTTCCCGAGTATTCTTGCTTCTTTGATTCGCCAATTTTTGTTCAGATTCCAAGGCATCTTTACCCTTTTCAGACTTAAGAATTCATAAAAAAAAAAAAAAAAAAAAAAAAAAACCTAATTAGCACTGGTTCCAACAACAATACCTTTCGATTCAAATATAATCTACCTTCTTCCGTTTTGTAACTTTTTTCGTCGCTGCCATGCCCCGGCGTTCCAGAAAAGATTTTCTGCATGGATGTTGTATGATTTGGTAACATGATCATTTGGACTTCTTCTTCGGTCAGGTCAAGATTTGTGGGTATCATCGTCATCATTGGATTCTAAAGCTGACTAATGGTTGTAAAGCTTCAAATGGAAATCATAATGCTTGGTACTAACAGATGTTCAGCTTGTCAGTAAATGATTCGAAGTGAGCTTTCAGATCAGCACCGATAGCATCATCAATATCTGAAAGTAAAATATCATCAGCATTAGTATAACCATGAGAAGGAGCATTAGATTCTTGAGGGAAATCAGATGATGACACAGGATGGGCCGCCAGGGGGAGAAGTAGCTTCAACCGGGCTTGAGGATAAAAACATCAGAGTTTTTATGCTTAGTTCTTGTATAAAATCCACTAGTTTGTTAATTTCAGTCGTGAATCGTTCCTTGTGCTCTCCATCCAATTTTAAAAACTTTGCCAAACTAATTTTTCTTGACGCCATTTCGTGCTGAACCAATAAGGGTTGACTTGAGTTCATCGAATGATAGTTTGTGGTGGGAGCAGTGAATAGAACGGGCGCTGGCATGGGGTTATTGCTGATCATATACACCTTCATCAGTACACTTCTGGTATGGTGTGATTATTTCATTCATTTGCTTCTTCTTGAGTTCCATTAATCCTTGTTTTTTTTTTTTTTTTGACGCTTGATTTGCTCTTTTTCTTGCTCTGTTTGCTTGCGTTTTGAGTTTGAAGAGTGGCCTACAATGATATTTTTTATTATGAGTCTACTATATTTGTCACAGAAACAAGCTTTGACTTACTTGATTCGCCTTTGTAGTGTTTATTATACGGGCACAAAGGTGAACGGGTGTCCTTATGGTTAGTTGCGGTAGATAGAGTAATTAAGCATAGTTCCACTGTGCATTATATCTTCGTCAGGAATATTGCTGTAGTTACGGAGGTCGATATTTGTTGAAGATCCTCGCAGGCAGGATTTTGGATACTTGGATAGCTCTTGCCATCTACCATCGTTTCCGTTATTGTACTCGCAGTTGCACTTGCTGAAGGGGAGAATGCTATAGGTTTCTTTCTTTTTTTAGTGGGTGCATTTTGGATCATCTATATTGGAAAAAATTATAATTAACACAGAGTAAATCAATGAATGCCTTTTTTTTTTTTTTTTTTTTTTTTTTTTTTGGTATCATACCTGTCGGATAAGATATTTGTCACTTCTAAGGTTTGCCAATGTTGTTTTTACTTTTCCAAGGTTGATCATAACTTCCGCGTACCCTTTTTGTTTGCTTCGTAGTTGGCCAACAAGAGTATACCTTTCCACGCCACTTGCCTTCTTGATCTGTTGCTTGATGTCAAATACTTCCAAGCCGTTTTTCGTCCAATTCCAAAACACGAGCGTCAATAAGCACCATTTCATTTTTCATTTCTTCGTGAGAACGGCCATCAGTGATTGGTAAATGATCCTTCTTTGATTGGTGTTGGTTTTGATATATGGATTTGAATCGTGACTTTATTGTAACACCGGTGAGTACTGCTGTCTTCCCATCCACGATGGTGATGTTGTCATGAAAAACTCATCCAGCCGAGGAGCACACTTTGCCAATAGCGTCCATGTCAAAGATTGATCCAATGACTTCCTTCTTGTAACCAAGGGCTGTTGAAAGACTTGTAATAGGAGTATTGTCGGGTTTAGTCATGGTCAATGGTCGAAGGCCATCTTTCTGTTTCGATCCAAAAATTTGATATAATGAAGCACAGTCTAAAAGCAATGCATGTATTTGAGAGGGAGAAATTCTTGGGCAGGGCTTTTGCTTGAAATGATGATATCCAGATATTTGAAAAATAGCATTCGCGAGGAAGACAAAAGGTAGTTTTTCAGCAATGGTTGACGATTTTCCTTTGATTGGTATGAAAGGACGTAAGGTATTGTATAGACGACCCAATGTTGATAGTTCATTGTCAGAAAGCTTGGTACCATCCCAAAAACTGTTGAATACTTGATTGCTGAATTCTGCTTTGCTTTCGATAAATAACATTCTTGTCAAACACGCTTGTAGGGATCGAAGACAATTTCGAGAGCATCCCTTGTTTTCAATATCTTCATCCATGATCACGTCCAGTAAAATTTGTTCGTCAGCGTCTTCGTTATCTTCTTCAAGTTCCATCAATCTTTCAATCATTCCTTCTTCAACATTGTCTTGCAACATAGAGTTCACCATTGCGACATCCTAAGACCATAAAAGACAAATTATGTTTAAAACTCTTTTGATCCATTCTTTTTTTTTTTTTTTTAGCTTACATTTTCAGTGGTAGTATCCTATAACACATTGATAAGAGATATAAGCAAAAGCGACGTACAGACTATTTCTAAACCGGAGACACCAGTGATATTTGTCGATTCTGTGGAAGCTGGTGTAGAAGGATTTGAAGCTGATTGGAAAGTGGCTTCAGCAGTGTTGCAACATTCTTGGAAATAAGATTCAACAGTTTGATGGTAGATTCCCATGAAGTCAATAGAATTTTTATATCGATTTCTGGATTGTCCGGAAGTCATATTAGCCTTTTGTTCGATAGATAATAAGATGCCCCGCGGTAATTGCTTCTTGTTGTATAGGTCTGCATAAACTTTGTTCAAGTTTGCTTGTCGTTGGCTTGTTTTCCAAAAATATTCATCTTCTATGGTCTGTTTCGTGTCATGATTCTTTTGTGCAGTAACAATTGTTTCCACGATATAGGCTTTCAATTCATTTGCAAGTGCTTGCTGGGCTTCTTCTGGTTTGCTGATTGTGATAGACGGCGGTGGAAGGTCTACATTCTAAATACGACGTTTCTTAGGAGGCATAGCTTTGTATAATGTGATTGATTGATAGAAGAAGAAAAGAAAAAAGACGACAAGAAAAAAAGATGAGAAGGAAAAGAAAAAGGGGGAAGTGAAAATGTAGGACGTGTCAAGCATAAATAAATAAAAAATGTCGAGCGTCTCAAATTCTACTGACTTCCAAAATTGGTTCCCTTTTATCACTGTCAATGGCATTTCTGATGCACGCATTAATAAAAAAACGATCATCGTCGCTTCAATGTCCGATGACCTGCAATGATAAATTGATCTGTTCATTCAAAGAATATGGGAGGATATATAAAAAAGAGAAAAAAAACTGAAAAAAAGGGAAAAATAGAGAAGGGAAAAAAAAAAAAAAGATAAATAGAAAAAAAAAACTCAGGACCAAAAAAAAAAAAAACAGCTCAGGTCTAATAATCAGACGACTATAGATTTTTATTGTGGATGATTGTTTTTGTTGAAAAGATGTAGACATAGATTTGATGTGAAGATGCACGCTATAGATCTTTTTTGTTATTGGGTGGTGTGGAAGCTTGATAGATAGCACAGAAGACCAAAAATAGTCAAGAAGTTATCTGCTAAATGTTAGCTTTTCCTATTTTTTTCATATTTCGTAATAAAGTCCACTCAATTATCCAAACCACATTTCGTTCCAAATGGTTAGTACATTCTTTTTTTTTATTGATCATCAATGTCAAAAAAACCGTCCATATATACAGTACGACAATAATAACAATAAAATAGTAACCAAAAAAAAAAAGAGAGAGATATATAAAAAAAAGATGTATATATAAGAGTAGATACAGGAAGGGCATGGAATATATGGATGGTATCTATATGATTTTTAAAGAGATGGTGTTTGTGCTTAAAAAAAAAGAAAGGATGGAAAATGTAGACTATCCTATGTTTGATGTACTATACTAGGAGGGAGAATCCCATGATAAAAGAGGATTATCAATAGAGGCCAGTCGAGATTCATCTTGTGCTTCTTTTGCCATCAAAGAAGTAAGCTCCAGTTCTGCTTTGGTGACGCTAAGTTCGGCTTCCAATCTTGCCACTTTATCCATCAAATCCTTTTGACCATGAGCATCCGCTTCCAGTTGTGCTAATCGTTGTTGTTTCAATTCCAGTTGTTGCTGTAACTGTTCATTGCTGTTTCGAAGATCGTGGATTTGACGTCGAAGATCGGTCACCAGTGCCCATGGATCCTTGTTCATCCTTTCGTCATCATCACCTCCATCTTTACCATGTTTATCATATAATCGTTGCCTTTCTGCTTTGGGTGAAAGTGCTTCATTATTCAGTTGTTGTTTATCGTTATCGTGATTATTTGGCGGTATAGCTACAGACGCAGATGTCAAAATGAGCTTGGTCAGATGATCGATTCTATTGTTAAAATAAAACTAGTAAGTTTTTTTCTCTTGAATCATATTCCTTTTTTTTTTTAACCTTTCTTTCAAAGCTGTTCGCACAAGTCGCATTTGGAATAACTCTTGTTCATACTATTAAAAAAAGATCATGAATTTTTTTTTCTATCTATTCTATTTGAAGACAATCTCTCTTTTTTTTTATTTATTTAGGTACCTGTTGTCGTTCTGCTGTCAGCATGGATTGATTCTGTTTTTGCTCTTGTAATAACACATCATTCGCCGTTTGCAACTTGATCTTCAAATCCACAATTTCCCCTCGATATTGTTGTAATAAAGCCTTATCATCCAAAACCTAAATAAATAATAACAATAATAATAATAATAAATAAATATCAAACACCATTTCTTTTCGAATTGTTTTCTAGTCCTTTTATTTTTTTATTATCATTATTATTATTGCTAGTATTGGAACTTACCGCATCGTTTTTGGCTGCTGTAACAATCTTCTTGACCCGGGTAGCAAATTTCAAAGTATTGATGGATTCATCCACAGCCAAGGTATACGGACTAATAGTACAAATGACTACTACTTTTGCATGACCAGATAAAGATGATTGTAGAATTCTTGTCAGTTTGGAATCTCGGTAAGGTATATGACCAGTACTAATACAAAAGAAAAGATTTATAAATAGAGAGTTAAGGGAAACATTCAATTTATATAATCACTCTTACCTTTTCCCTACTTCGGTCAATTTCGAAATCACTGTTCCCAAAGTAAGTAAACTTTTGTTGATAAATGCACCTTCCTTTCGACGATCTTGATTCGAAGCCGCCTTTTCTGATCCAGCCAAGTCAATTAAATTCTATAATAGTACAATGATATGAATCTACTAAATATATATGCATTTTCTTTCCCACTCTTTTTTTTTTTTTATTACCAATTGTGAAATCTTGACAGATTCTTTTCGTTGACTAGGATGTAAAAGAGTTCGTGATTGTTGTGGAGCCAGTCTTGTGGATAATGTTGTACTATCATTCGAACGTTGCCGACTTTCAATCACCATTTGAAAGATAGTATGACTTCGACTACTGTGTAAGTTGTAATCTGTAGTGCTAATATGACGATTGCCTTCCCCGCGATGTATCACATTGAGAACGTCTTGGGCACAGGTCACTACTTCTTCTGTTACAGGAGCCACATATATACCACGCTAATTCGATAAATAATGAAATAGTTTGTCATTAGTGTCCAAAAAAAAAAAAAAAAGAAGAAGGTTCGAGTGTTAATTTACCTGTTTGTTCTCATGTATCTTGAGATTGTCATTTTCTGGAGCAAGCAAATCACGTATAGTTTCATTATAAATTTCCAAATAAGAAACACGTAATAAGAATTCATTGTTCATTGCCTATTTGGGAAGAGATGAATAATAAGTAAACAAATAATCATAATGTTTAGTTGGATGATAGAGACCCCTTACCATCTTGATATATGCAAACACTTCGTCTACTGCCCTCGGAATAATCCCCGGTTCAGATTCAGTTCCCATCTATACACATGTGATATGAATCAAAACAAATGTACCAAGTTAGTATTGAACAAATATTACAGAATTCGTTTTCATTTACCATTGTCTATCAACGGATCATTGTGAAATATATCAGAGAAGAAGAAAAAGAAAATTGAGAGTGAGTTAATATCATCATTAAATATGATCAAATTAAAACAGGTACTTGCATAAGTTTTTCCACTAGCAGTTTGTCCGTAGGCGAAGACCGTAGCTATATATATAAGAAAGTACAGACTGTTTAGTTCCCATTATCATCGCTCAAACCAAGTTTATTGACTTTTTTTTCTCCTACCATTGTATCCGTTCATAGCTTGACTAATCAATGGCTTAACACTGGTATTGTATAAAGCATTATTATCACTACCATAGGCCACGTTATCTGCATAAAAAAAAAAATAATCAAAGGAGTTAGTAAAAAAAAATAGGGTGGCATTTCTATTCTAAAATTTTCTTACCAAAATGATATTCTGTGTTCATTGAAGAAGTCGATGATTGTTGTTGTTGTTGTTGTAAAGGTCGCCTCACCACACCTTCAGCAAGTCGTATCTTTGCAAGACTAGTATCAATATGCCAAGCATTATCACCTTTTCCAAAAGATTCCTTATGTGATAGTGGACGACACCGTACTGCCACCTTGACATTTTCAGAGTTATTACGTTGTTCTTGCTGTTGTTGTTGAGGCGTAGTAATTGTAGTGGTAGACGACAAGGAAGAAGACAAGGTACTTGTTGTTGTGGTGGTAGTGGTAGTTGTTGTTGTGATGGATGAATTATCGGTGGTACTACTCGTATGATGACTTAAAGAAGGATATACAGGTAAATGTTGTTTCTTTTGCTGTGACTGAAGGTATTGACGACTATTAGTACGGGAAGGAAAGACAGTTGGACGAGTAGGAGGGGATGATGTTGAAGAAGAACGGGTAGTATGAAGCATGAGAGGTAATATTCGAGATACTAATGTAGAGAAAAGATGAAAAAATAAATTTTTCAAAAAAAAAAAAAAAAAAAAAAGGAAAGGAATAAAATAATAAATGGGTACGAAAGTAAAAAGAGAAACAATGTGGTGGAGAGAGAATGAAGACGAAGTTTTATGAAGAAATCCTACGAGGTCCCAAAAAAAAAAAAAAGAACGGAGATTAAAAAATAAATCAAAGGTTAGTCCTATTGTCCTTTTCTTTTTTATACTATTACTTACCCTAAATAAGTTATTCCACCATCACACAGGATGGAGATCCCGCATGATCTTTTCAAGATGTGCAGAACCAAAGTTGTTGATAATTGTTGATGATGAGAATGCTGAAGTAGTTCCTGTAGTTGTTGATCTTGTAAATGATGGGTGGTGTTCGCCAGTCAATTCACGATATAAACCGATTTTCAAGATATTGATCCCGGCATTGGCGTCTCTATCACGAGATGGACAGCATACTTTTCTTGAGATACAATCAGGATTGATACATGTAATCACACCAAGATTGGCCTTACCATTTCTTTTGTTCGGGGGTTGAATAGGAGCATCACAGAAAGAGCAAATCTTGGAGGAGCGATATTCACTTGTGGAAACAACTTGACGATGATTCACTAAGGCTTCTTGAAGTTTGTCAGTACTTCTTTTCATATTTCCCTGGATTCTTGAACCATGCCCTCTACCAGCATCACCGTAAAACACAAAGCGAGAGCCCGTCGTACTAGTTTCACCAGATCCTTGGTAAGATACTTTGATTAGTCTTCTTGCCGCCACTGCATAGGCCTTGTCTCGATATCTACCCCGGCTTTGTTTTTGTTTCTTCATGAATGATGAATGAAGAATGATGAATGATGGATGATGAATGATGGATGATGAATGATGGATGATGAATGACGAATGATGAATGATGAATGATGAATGATGAATGATGAATGATGACAGAAGTTGAGAAGATCATCACGAACTGTCTTGGTATAGGATCGTTCGTCCATCACTGTTTTCTTGATGTTGTCAGTAGCCATAATCTTATGTCCACGTTTTGATAGGTTTTCTTCTATTTCCAATACTAAATCGCCTTTTTTTCTTCTGGAGTTGTTGTTGGTAGAAGTACGATCGTGATCGACCATTGATAGATGCTGCAGTAGTTTTTATACCTTTGGTGTTGAGAGACCTTTTCAAGTGAGTGGCATTTTCGTCGTTGGCGATAAGATCCTGAAGTGGTGCATACTTATTGAAGAGTAATAAAACTGTACTTGCTTGATTTGCAGTTAACTTCACACTTGTTGCCATAGCTTCTACACCGGAATCCACACCATAATATACCGTTTCTGATGCTGGAGTCAAAGCAGATACTGGTTTCGAAGGAGAACTTGATGATGCCGACCTTGGACCAAAGTACTTGTCATAAAGAAAAAGATAGAGAAGAGAAAGAAAAATAAAATAAAAAAAAAAAAGACTTTTCCGCTTCTCCTTTAACGTCATGCACACGGATCGGGTATTGAAATAGTCTGGCGCACGAGAAGCGTTTTTACAGAATAAGCAGCATGGTGATGGGCACTATCAGTGAAAAGACCATTATAAGAAATATAATATAAATATTCTGACGTTTTGTATCAAATCCAACAGCATATCATGGCCCAAATATATATTACATCTAATCAGATATAAGAGGAACCCTTAATTTTCAAATAATAAACTACCAATAACGTCTATATGTTATTTCCGCATCAAATAGCTGAATGGATGGACAATTGAATAATTCAATCATTAAAAAAAAAAAAAAAAAAGAAGCTTGCGAAACAATGTTTTATTGAAGATATCTACTACCAAAAATAATATGATCAGAAATACCATATATAGTTTTATAAAATAAAGATAAAAAGGATAAGTACAAGAGTATCCTATAATAAAAAAATACATCAGTCCTCGTCTAAAATGTTGAATGAATATGATTAAATACCTACGTAGAAAGCTTTCGACAGTAACATTTTCCTTGCATATCAAAGATTTTCAAAGTATGTATGAAAAGGAGCAACGTCTTGCTCATAATTAATTCTTCATACAAGGCACCATCTTGTAACGTTCTTATTTGTGATTCCCATTGGTCTAACAAAAAAAAAAATAAGCGAACGTCAGCAGTCTGTTGATGAAATTAAAGGATAATAAGATAAAATCAACTTACTTTGTAATGTTTGGTCCCTAGTCTGTTTTGACATACCGATGACATAACAAAGCTTTCAACCACCAAATTCTTTACAGATAGAGAAAGTTATGGTCGCAAACATTGGATAGCCTCTTGATACAAGATGAATAAAGAGGAGGAATTGCTTGAAGTTCTTGTTGCGACATTCACCAGACGAGGATTAGATATATTCCACTAGAGACAGAAGAGAGAACAAAAAGAATACAGAGAAGAAAGAGAGAAAGAGGTAAACAGTAGCAGCGAACACACATCAGAGATATAAAAAGACGATTCGATAATACAAGAGGCTTAATCGAAGAGAAGCTTGCTTGACAGACGTAGATTTTATCAAATCATTGATTTTTTTGATCCATTGAAGCCAGTTTACAACATTTGGGTGGTTTCATTTGAAGTAAACATCAAAAAAAAAAAAAAAAGAAACAACTTTGTTGGTTTCATGAGAAGGTGGACAACAATTGAGATAGCAGTATTGATTGAAAGCTGCCGCTGATGGGCGTGTTTGATGAGCAGAATCGGTGCACAGGCCATAAACTATTTCCAATAACTAGATGATAGATGAATACAAGTTAGCAAGATCATGATACTACAGTAATTGACAGCGAATGTACCTTTTTATTTACCTTTTTTTTTTCTGACCGAGTAGAATACCAAGAAACGCCAAATGCATCACCACCAGATTGGAAACAATAAGTCAACGATATCTCTTCAAAAAAAAATCCCATCATAATGATACACTTGGTTCGTCTGTTGGGTGTTTCCTTGAGAGTTTGTTCAGCTTCTGATTCATAACAACTTGATTGATAATTGATGAGCAGGTCGATAAGAAGTAGCAATCTTTTAAAAAAAAAAGAAAAAGAGAAGTGAGCGTTTTGATAAATATAAATTAATAATGTACTTACCTCATCCAGTGGGCTATCGCTTAATTGCCATATTTTGGTAAGGACGTTTCCACAAAACTGTCGTACTCGCCATCAAATGATGTTATATTATAGTTGCTTCATCAGTAAATTCATTGAATATATAATGCTTTAGGAAACGCGAGATCCAGAGTCCTAATGATAAAAAAAAAAAGAAGCAATGAGTGAACAACAATATCCAAAGGAATCAATAAAAATACGAATAAAACAGTACCTTTATGTAATTAACAGCAATAGCCTCAAGTATCATGATGGAGTATAATAATAAAAGAAAAGCAAAAGAAAAAGAAAAAGAAAAGGGAGAGGAGAGAAAAATACGCAAAAGGAAGTTTTTCCCTAGAATTTTTTTTTTAATATTGGAAGTCAGACTGACATGATTTTTTTACTTTTCACGTTTGAAGATCACAGCGTATTGATTCTTTGTTGTATCGTAGTCAGAAAAATTTGCTACTTAAAACGAATAGTAATGGTTTTGTCTCCTCTGTTTACATTATTATTATTTTTTTCTGTATAATTCAACAGATTTTCATTTAATACGGTAGATGTTGAGACATTGTCAAATTGAAATTGAGCAGTGACACTAATATTAACACATACGCTTGAAAAGAGATAATTTCTGTCAATCCATCATCTTTTTTTTTTTTTGTTCTGTGATTATCTTCTTCCTTCTTGTACCTGAAATGTTCAAATTTGTAGTCTCCCTTTTCTCTCTCAGGTGAAAACATCCTTTTTTATGACTTCCTTCGGTATTCCAATTCGACTGATATTTCTATTCCAAGTTGATTTTTTTTTTTTTTTATTCATCCGTTGCTTTTATTATTTGTCTTTTTTTTTTTTTTATCAATTCAAATTGGATATACTGTATGAATGATTTATATCAAGTTCAAGTCGCAAAATCCCTTGCTTATTCCAATAGAGTCCTTATATCTTTGGAAACTATGCAAGAAAGACAGATTTATACTGGAGACCTAGTCATTATACGACCAGAAAAAGATACTAATAGGGTAAATATATAAAACTTAAGTTATATCGACGTGCCTATAATACTTAGTTTTCTTGTATTTATGTTATTAGATCATTGTCAACTCTGCTTGGCCAAGCCTTTCTTTGGAAAAACAAGGCAAGTCTTTTTTTTCAATCTTCCTATTACATATATATATATATATATATATATAATATAGATCTAACTTTTTTATTCTTTTGATTATTTCAATAGTGGTACAACTACATGCAACAGCAAGATTGACTTGCCAACTTGGACTTGGTGATTTCGTGACATTGGAAAAATTTTCTGGATCTCAACTCACAGCGTCTATGATCACTGTCAAACCTTCTGTATCTCCTGATTATCCTGTTAATAACTCTCTGAACAACTTTCTTTGTCAAACACTAGGTAAGATCTAAAAAAAAAAAAAAAAAAAAAAAAATATAACGCGAACTCATATCTAGAAAATGCTTATATTTATTTATTTATTTATTTTTTACCCGGTATCTTGTTTATAAATAGTTGGTCTTGCATATATCGTACCTGGACAAATCATTGATGTTTCATACTATGGGCGATTGCGACGATTCACTTTGCATACCACTCATGAAGTACCTCAAAAAGATGACAATCCCCACCCTTCTATAGTGTATCAAGTTACACAGAACACCAAAATCAAACTAGATATATTACCTAACACAATAGCCAAACCATCAGTAACGACAACGAACAAGAAACTATCATACGATCAAATTGGAGGCCTTTCAGAAGAAATCAATACTGTGCGAGAAATGGTGGAAACTACCTTATTAAAACCTGAAGTCTTTATTGAATATGGTAAAAAAAAAAAAAAAAAAAAAAAGATTGTTTTAATTCACAACCACCTGTTTATAACAGTACACTCATCAATCATTACATACAATATATTAATATATAGGATTGAAACCTCCACGTGGGGTTTTATTATATGGACCTCCAGGCACTGGGAAAACACTGATTGCGCGTGCTGTGGCTCATGAAGCTGGTGCTCATAGTATTATCATCAATGGACCCGAAATCATTAGCAAATATTATGGTGAAACAGAACAAAAGGTAATATTGATTAGAGTGTTGAAAAAAAAAAAAAAAAGATATGTCATTGTGTTTACTTATTATATTCTTAATAGTTACGAAATATATTTGAAGAAGCAAATCAGTGTGCACCAGCCGTGATATTTATTGACGAAATTGACGCCTTATGTCCCAAACGTGATGAAGTATGTCAAAAGTCAATAGCAAATGATAAATGATAATAATCTAGCTGACAACCATACTTCTTTCTTTTTTCTATTAGGCTCCAAGTGAATTGGAAAAGCGGGTGGTGACAACATTGCTTACATTAATGGATGGAGCAGTGAGTTCAGATAAAGAAACTCAATCAAATCGGATAGTGGTTCTTGGAGCAACCAATAGACCAAATGCTTTGGATGATGCATTACGTAGACCCGGAAGATTTGATCGAGAAGTGGAAATCGGTAAGAAAGAAATCAAATCAAAGAATTTTATATATACTTATGATCATCTACGTAGGTATACCAAATAGTGATGCTAGACTGTCGATATTATTGGCCATTCTGAATTCTATACCCAACTCATTATCAAATAAGGAATTGGAAACAATTGCTAATCAATCTCATGGTTATGTTGGAGCTGATTTGGCTGCTGTTTGTCGTGAAGCTGGTCTCAAATGTATCAAACGATGTATCCATCTTGGCATTCAAGGTATTAAAAAAAAATAGCGATGTATGGAAAAGTGTATATGTAATTTTTTTTTTCTACAGATTCTTCAAAATTAGTTGTCAATATGGATGATATGAAAGAAGCCATTAGTGAAATACGACCAAGTGCTATGCGAGAGGTAAAACAAAAAAAAAAGTTAGGGGGTTAGGAGTACACTAATCGTTAACCTGATAATATCTCATTTCTTTAAAGATACTTCTTGAGGTGCCTAAAGTATACTGGAATGATGTCGGTGGTCAAGATAATATCAAACAGCGACTGAAAGAATCAGTGGAATGGCCATTGCAGGTAAACTTATATACATAGAAAAAAGATGATTTTATTAACACCCCATTTTTATTTTTATTTTTTTATTTTTCCAGCATCCTGAAGCATTTTCTAGACTTGGCATTCGGCCTCCTAAAGGTATATTACTGTACGGACCACCTGGTTGTAGCAAGACATTAATGGCTAAAGCACTCGCAACAGAAGCCGGATCAAACTTTATTGCTGTCAAAGGCCCTGAAGTAAGTATATAGCCAAACAAAAAAAAAGACCGGAACGATTATCCTCATCATTCTTTCTTTCCTTGTTCTTTTTATCTTTTATATAGTTGTTTAGCAAATGGGTTGGTGAATCTGAAAAGGCGGTTCGTGAAGTATTTAGAAAAGCAAGAGCAGCATCACCTTCCATAGTATTTTTTGTAAGATGTAAGAAAGTCATATTTCGTTCGTGCAATAACTCTTTTTTTTTTTATTTTGAAAAGGATGAAATTGACGCACTTGCAGTGAAACGAGGATCATCAGGTGATGGTGGGACATCAGTTGCTGATCGTGTACTATCACAGTTATTGAATGAACTAGATGGGATTGAACCTTTGGTGAACGTTACGGTGGTAGCTGCTACAAATCGACCAGATATCATTGATGATGCGCTATTACGACCTGGGCGGATTGATAGAATTCTCTATGTGGGACCTCCTGATCTAGCGTCTCGACGGGAGATCTTCAAGATCCAGATGCGGAAAATGACATGCGATCAAGATGTAGATTTGGAGGAACTTGCAATCATGGTAAGCAAAATGAAAAAAAAATTGTTGATATGATTATGAACACTATTTTATTATTATTCTTTTGATATGATATAGAGCGATGGATGCTCTGGTGCAGAAGCAGTAGCAATTTGTCAAGATGCTGCGTTATATGCAATGGAAGAAGATATGCAAATTGACTCGGTAATAAATAGAAAATTGTCATGATGATTTTTATTTATTTATCAATTATCATCTTTTTTTTTTTTCCTTTTGAAATAAGATCAAACGACGACATTTTATCAAGGCATTATCATCATTTACCAGACGAATTACAGAAGAAATGATACAATTCTATGCGGATTTCCAAGCGAAGTCAGGACTACAAAGCATTTAGATTAGTATTAGTCATATATTTAGGTTAGAACTGACCCTCCTTATCCTTTCAGATTAGTTTGAACCAGTGGCAGATGATTATTATTATTATTATTATTTAGATTCTGTACATTTATACAAAGAATAAATAAAGTGATGGATGAACTTTTTTTTTATTTGATTTGATTTTGGAATAAACACATAACCAACAAAGTAAAAAGAATGACATTTATATATAGAATAGAAACCATAGGATGTACTTTTGTTTTTAGTTGCCACCACTACTGATGACTCTACTACCAGCACCTGTCTTGTCATCATCCTTATACAGTTGTTGATCCCATAAGTAAACGCCAAGGCCTAAAATAATAAACAAATGATCAAAGAACATCGTGAATAGGAGTTTTGTGGGAGTATAATGTTATTTTCTGTGTTACTATTTATTTTATTTTATTTTTTTTTTCTTACCTTCTCCAACACGATTCAATTGAGTCACCATATCAGCCAAAGTCTTAATTGCTTGTACTTGTTCATCCAAGTAACGACTTTCAATAAAGTCACACATTTGAGGATCACTGTTACCATCTCCAATCTTATGAAGGTTAAGTAATGATTTGTTGACATCTATTTTTAAAAAAAAAAAAAAAAAAAAAAAAAAAAAAAAAGACGCGTCAAACATTATGGTAGTCAAACACACATATACAGATTATTATTATTATTATTTTTTTGTATATATTGTAACTGTCCTTACCCTTTTCCAATTGTAATGCAGATTCAACCGCATTCTTTGCAGACTTCCAATCAGTCTAATTTGAACAAGAGTAAGTTAGATGTGGTTAAATACAAGTATGTAGTTTTACCTCAGGTGCTTGTAAAGCGCGTAATATAACTTTGCCTCCACGCATATTCAAATAATCTATGAAAAAAAAAAGAGAATCATTGTAAGGGTGATTCAAAGATCATGATGATGCTGATAATATTATTTTCTTTTTTTTTGTTTACCAATAAGATGTTGAGCATGTTCGCGTTCTTCTTGAGCAGAGTGACGGAAATACTTTTCCAATCCTAAATTAAATATATATCAAAAAAAAAAGTTAATCAATATTAATTCATATTTTTTTTCTTTATTTGTAAATGACTGGACGCGTCATTACCTGGTAGAGCCACAGTGGTATGTTGAGCCCAAGCTGCCATAGACAAATACACTTGAGATGCCTGCAATTCAGTGTTGATTTGTTGATTGATGGCTTCTTCAGAAGCAGTGGCAAAGTTTTGTTTGGCAATAGACATGATGATGATGTTGATATAAGAAGGAAATGTATGATTAAAATAAAAAAAAAGAAGAAGGAAAGGAAGAAAGGAGAAAAATTAAATATGTGTGTGGATGGTTCTTTATCCTTTGATCAATCATAGTCCGACTATGGATTACTCTTTTTGGAAATGAAAAACTTATCATCTAATAATGTTTCATACATGACGACAATGATCCAGGAATCGTTACGCTGCTGTGCAACAAAAAAAAAAAAAAGGTTATTGTTTATAAAAACAATGGATTTTAACCAAACGATTCAATATTACCATTTTCTCTCCTTTGACATGTTGATGAAACACTCTTCGTTTCTTTCATTTGTTGATCTACACATACTGCACGTCGTAAACTCATATAAACTTTGAATCCTATTTATTGAAAGAAAGAGAAAGTTTAATAAATACAAATAAAACATCCCACTTAACTTTTCTTTTTTATGAATTACACCATCCTGAGGGATGAACTGATTCTATAAAGAACAATTTCATTCATTTTGTTACACTGCATGAAGCTAGAATTTTTCAAGGAATGCATTTTGTTATTTTCTGATCAGACACAAACAACCATCTTATATACCCAGCATACACAAACATATATACACACGACCATACAAATCATAGCACGTATACATACTGAAACTTGAGCAGAGTATAACTAATCATTTCTTTTATTATAACCATTGACAAGTAATATAACTACACGTTCATAATGATAAAACTAACTAATAACTAAACCAATACTAATCAATGTAGATGCTTGATAGCTTGAATTTGATAGTGCAGATAGACTGGTCCAATACAAGCGACTCATCCCTTATACCATCCGTAATCCTTTTTATCATAATCATCCCCTTTCCATTTCTAAGATGCATAATTTTTTTTTTTTTTTTTTTTTTTTTTTTTTTTTTTTTTTGCATCATCCAAAGTATATCTTGAATATCTAAGAAATAATGAATTACAAATGACTGAAAATAATAATAATAATAATAATAGTACGTGGAATGACTTACTTTGAATCTCCTTGATGTATTGTCATGATGTCTTTCCCAATCATGGATTGACCTATTGATTGTATATATTGGCATTCCGTCTTACCATACAGAGTGATTTCATATATCGTTGTCACTTGGTTGGTATCATATCATTGACAGCTTCATTTATGACTATTCAAGCATCAGTCTTACCTAAAATATAAAAGAGTACAAATTATGTTTAATTTATATGTTTATTTTAATAACATCATTAACTTACAATATCAACAAAGAAAAAAAAAAAAAAAAGAGGGAAAAGAAAGGAAGGCAAAGAAAAGAAGCCTTCAGATGGAAAAAAATAACGCTGGATTTCAAATTACCATCGTCAACCAACACATTCTCATCATCAAAAACAGTGAGATCGTTTTATTACGAATTATGCTTTCCTTCTGGTTAGAAAGATTAATTTAAAGGGATAATAAAATTATAAATGTCATATAAAGAATAATTGATATCATAACATCAAAAGAATTTTCATCATATCAAAGCCAAAATGATAGATATACTCAAGAAGTATTACAGTAAAATTGCTATACAGTGATAAACATGATTTTTCTTTTATAAAAAAAAAAAAAAGAATATATATATATATATATCATCATTCAAAAGGGAGCTTTAAAAAGATTTAAAGTTAACCATGATGATGTGATGATTCCATATTTAAATAGGTAAAATGCCCTGAAGAGTGATACAAACTACCTGAATTGAAATTGATTTTTCCTTTTTAGGTGTTATTCAGACTTATAAAATTAGCCACTTTTTATATGTACAACGCCTCAATAGAAGTTAAACTATATATATTATATATATATATATATATTTTAGTTTATTTGATAGTTACTATTATTTTTACTCTTTCTTTGTTATTATTATTATTATTACTATTATTTCAAAAAATCTAAATATTTTATAATAATGAAATATATATATATATATGAGAGAGAGAGAGAGTTCTATATATATATTATTATATTATATTATTATATTTAGTAAGACGAACTGTAGGCGTAGGAAATTCGATACAATTTGGTGTAACTCTTTTTTCCACCTGTCTACAATTTGATAATCCGCTTAATCTGTAAAATCAAAAAAAAAAAAAAAAGGCTCAAAATTCCCCTTTTGTTTTTTTTTTTTTCTTACTTTCTTTTCCCCTTTTTTTCTTCCTACTAACCTTACTCTTTTCATTCATTTTTATACATTATTTATTCATTCATTCATTTTCTTGTATCATTATCCTTTTCCTTTTTGTATATCATGTCCTTTCGGTCAAAGTCAACATTGTTATGTTTACTTTGCTTATTATATTTATTATACTTTAACCTTCAATATATACATACGTCAAATAAATCCATGACTACAAACTCCTCTTTGATTAAAAATTTATCATTACCATCTCACTCTTCAACAACAATAACAACAATAACAGCAACTTCATCATCAACTTCATCAACTTCATCTTTACCCTCTTCTATCTCATCTGATATCTTATCATCACCAACTTCTCAATCAGCATTTAATATACCTTCTATTTCATATGATCCTCAAGAAAAGTATCTTACTTTCTTCACTCATAGTGGTTTCCAAAATCAATTGATACAAGGTAAAAAAAAAAAAAATTACTTTATTTTATTTATTTATTTTAAAAAAAAATAGTCTTACATTTTCCTTTTATTTTTTTTTTTTTTAATAGTCGAAAATGGAATATTATTAGCATGGTATCTGAATCGAACCTTGATATTACCACGAGCTCTTCTTGGTGAAGCATTTGGATGGAGTCAGTTTGCCAAATTACAATTAGAACATCAATTACGAGATCAAGATACTACCGAAGATTGTGAAGAATTTAGCAATGATATGGAACAATGGAAAATTCAATGCCCAAATCGTGATCGATTTGCCATGTTACCTTTTGATTCTATCTTTGATCTTTCGTGGGCCAAGCAACATGTGAAAATAGTCGTGCGTGAACAAGCAAATGATGCATGGTTGGCTTCGACCTTTGGTATTTATCGTGCTGGTGGCGCAGGTTCTAATGATCCTAGTCGAATGGTGGATGAAGATATGGTAGAAGAACAAGATTATGGGTCCTACGTAGATGGAGATATTCTCTATTTCCGTGGTGAAACGCGATACGATTGGCGAATTTTTGATACACCTCGAAAATCTCAACGTCTTGGCAAGTACGCAGATGCTCTCAACATTTACGATCTACGACGACGAAAGGAAAAATTGATACATTTCTCATCTCTTTTTGGTTCGGGAAAGTTACCTATCCGACGACCTGAACATTACGATTTTTTACGTTCTCTACAACGAAGTATTACCTATCGACATCCTGCTGTCTTGGGGATGACTGATTTGATGGTGAATAAATTAGGTGGACATGGAAATTTCATTGGCCTTCATATCAGGTAATGACATATATATATATATATATATATGTATTTTTTTTTTTTTTTTTTTTTACTAATGATGATTTCTATGTTAGATCGGGTGATGGATGGTTTGTCAACGCACTACCAGAAAACGTTCTTAACATTGTATCAAATATCAATCGCGCAGTACAATCTCAACAACGACGACAAGATACCTTATTGGATTCAGGATTGGACGAGGATAATAACATAAATCAATACATCAATCATCAAAATCCTTCTTTGTCATCAACACAGCCACCAATTACAACCAACAATGGAGTACCAGATCTGGGACAATGCGTTACAGCTGCCAAAAATGGACAAACTACCTTGATTTATGTAGCAACAGATGCCCGGGACCCAAGAATGAACAGTGCTTTCGAGCCTCTATGGAAATTGTACCCCTGCAGTTTTACTATCCACGACATTATCGCACAAGAGGAAGGTAACAGCAATCGTGGTGGTCTGGATGATGATGGTGATCTTGAAACGGAAGATAATGATGATGAAGATGCTGCAGCAGCGGCAGCTTCCATGGGTTGGGCCATTCTGGACAGGGAACGTAATCCATCCACTGGAACAAGTATGCGGAAATTTCTCTTGCCTTTGGTGGACGCTTCTATATCAAGTCGTGGCTGGTTCTTCATTGGTAGCAAAGGTTCCACTTTTTCGGGTTATATTCATCGACTTCATGATGTTTATTGGTCAACTACAAAGAAAAATGAATTTACTGCTTCTTCCTCATTGGCTGATGAATAATGTATCTTCTTCCCCTCTTTTGTTTCTATTTTTTTTTTTTTTTTTTTAGTTTGTTTTATATTACTTTATTTGTTTACACTTATTATTTATATACTCTTCTCCACACACACTTTCATTTATATTTTGTTTCATATTCCAAATACTACTCCCCCTCATATATTATCATTATATCAATCTTTTTCCCGTCTCTCCTTTCATATCGATCTTGATAACCCCCCCTAACATATATTCTCTATTTTGTTATTTTCAATAAAGAATGATCATGATTCCTTCCTGGTGAAGGTACAAAATCATATACATAGTCCAATTGTCAATTAACATTGTGTTTATATATGTATGAATCAAACGATAAATGAAGTCAAAAAAAAAAGTCATATAAATCAGAAGTTTATTTGTGTTGTTTGTGTACAGAAAAAAAAACCCCCAAGATAAGCTTCAAAAAAAAAAAAAGATGTTTCTACAATTGTACGACCACACGTACAAAAAAAAAAAAAATAGTGTATATATAAATAGTAATAGTAATACTGAATAGAAAGGGAATGTGTGTGGGGAAAAATATATATAAATAACTAAACGACTGAAAAATCAACAAAAAAAAAAATCAACAAAAAAGAGAAGAGATATCAGGAAATGGCAGTTTTCTTGTACATGACTACGTGGGAGGTGTTATTGGATGGTGATGTAGAATATGATGTTGAATTTGGATGAGCATAGTACTGTTGTTGTTGTTGTTGCATGACCCCACTTTGTTTCCGTCCTTTCTTGTCGTATAAAGCTCTGTCATCATCATCATCGTCATCCTCTTCTTCGTCTTCGTTACCTTCTGAACTACTACTACTGTTACTACTACTACTGCTGCTGCTGCGTCGTATATACTGTCGGACTGAATGTTTACCATTACCGCGTTTATTGATTTCTGGTTCAGAAGTCGGTCGTAAATAGTTTTCTGGGACGATAAATCCTGTAGATGTCTGCTTTGTTGATCCATCCATATATTGTTGCCAAGAAGAATCTTGTATATGTAATGATGATGATGATGATGATGATAATGCCTGTAATGGTTGTTCATCAGATGATTTTGCTGAAGTGTGAGATTGTTGATAATGCATTGTTGAATTTTTGACACTTTTTTGAGATCCAGATGAATGTCTTGATTGATGATAGGATGCTGGAGTTGATGATGACGATGAATTTGCCGGATGTTGTTGTTGATGATGATTTTTCTTGGTCAATCGTTTCTTTTTCTTCTTCGATGCCGCGACAATTTGTTGGGGTGTTCTTGGTGGGACACGATTATTGTTGGAGCCTTGTTGATGAGGAGATGACGAATTCGTTGGTAATTGATTCTGCTGATGTGCTTGCTGTTGATTTTGGTTCTGTTGCTGGCTAATGATAGTAAGGTACCAGAACATAAAATTCGAGATGATCACTTGATCATGGAGAGGTCTACGGGGATTTGCCAATTTCATATGAGAAAGTCGATACACGGCACGTTCCACATGAATAGGTAGCCGAGATTGATGGTTGATTTTATTAAGCTGGAAATCTTTCGGAGGTATCATGACCATAGTGGAATTGGTATTCGTTTCGTCAGAACTTGTTGCTGATGATTTCCCGTTGGTCACCGATGATTCCGAAGATGTGTTGTTTGCTGACGTTGATGACTTCCGAGAAAACAGTGAGGATAATCCAAATCGTTGTTTACTGGATGATGTCGTGGGAGTTGATGAAGATGTGGACATTCGAGGCACATTTTTAGTATTGCTTGTTCCATAAGCTTCCTTATCAATATGGCTTGGTTGTTGTGTTAATTCCACTGATGACGTCTGTTCAGTCTTTGCCTTTTTATCATCAAACCAAAATGCCCAAGACCATGATGATTTCCGTTCACGTGGCAAAGATTTGGCCGTAGGCTGTTGTTGTTGCTGTTGTTGCTGTTGTTGCTGTTGTTGTTGTTGTTGTTGTTGTTCTGGATACTGATCATGCTTTTGTTGTTCTTGTTGTTGATGTTGGTGTTGCTGCTGTTGCTGTGGAGGAGATGATTCGAATGGATAGATACAAGGTTGACTAGTTGTTGCTGGATTGCTATTCTTTATTGGCATTAATTCCTCTTTTGAAACGACATTTTGCAAATTGTCTTGGTAGTGATCGGTTGTTGTCGTCGGCAATGGCGGTAAAGTTGAGGTAGGTGGTAAAGTAGCATCCATTTCTATATCGAGGTGAGGTACTTCAAAAGTCATCGGGCTATCGGGAAGCATCATACTTTCAAGAGATTGAAAAGGCTTATGGCTGATGTCGTTTTCATTTTGAGAATTGTTGCCATCGTTCGTATCATTACCATAAATAGTTGATGTTTTGGAAGAAGTACAAACAGAATCACTATGTCGATAGGTTGACCAAGATTTGTTAGAGGAAATATCGGATATGTTCATTGAAGATGGCGCAATAGAAGAACTTCGTTGGAACTTTGTTCTTGCACCACGTCGTGACAAAGGTCGATTTGTTTTTGGCACCAATACAGGAGACTGATCAAGAGCTGTGGAGTTGCGATCAAATACAAGAAAATCAGGAATTCTACCACTGCCAGGATCTATATAATAATAAAAAAGTTAAACAATATAATGGATTTTTCTAAATCGATTTACCTGCACCATTGCCTGGTAATTGTAGGCTCATACTTCGTCGTAATTTTTCTTTCCGGGCTTTTGCTGCAAGTTTGTTAGTATCATCTTGTTCTCGATTATCTGGTTCACTTGATGGTTGGTCACTATCATTTTGTTTTCCCAGAGATTGTAAGGAATTTGATCGTATCAATGGGACAGAGTCGTTGATGTTATTTTCCAAAACATCCAAGGCAAATTGTCGGTCCTGATCTTTGTCATTTTCGTTTAGTGAATGGTCATTATCCATGTCATTTTCCCCTCTATCATTGTCAGCAGCAGTAAATGAAACTGATAATACAGAGCGTCGTCGTCTGACTTTTCCTTTATCCTTGGCATTGGTACGAAGTGCAGTAACATATTTTTCGAATTCGGCAGGAGCAAGTTCAGGATGTTGAGAGGCAGGAACCCTAAGGAAAAAAAAAAAAAAAAAAAAAAGAAAAAGAAAAAGAAAAAAAAAAGACTGCTTAGTAAAATGCCAAGTAATTTGATAATAAGTGTTTTCATACCAGAATAAGTGAGAAGGGTTGGAAGTGGATATGTTGATGATCTCAGTCAAAGCTTGACCATGATTTGTTCCAAGAGCGCGTGTCAAGCCTGCTGCTGTCAAAGGGATATTTTCTTGATCATATGTATCTTTGCTTTCCTCCTCTTTGTCATCATTGGTGATGTTTGTACTTAGTTGTTGTTGTTGTTGAGGAAGTGGTGTTGGTGGTGGTTCTTGTTTAGAAGGAAAAGAAGGATGGTATAGATCGGTTTGTAGTAAAGTAGAATTGGTATTCGACATAGAGTATCATCAAGAAGGGAAGAAAGATATAAAAAAAAATGTTATTGGTGGTAAAAAGGGGTAGAAAGAGACATGTAAGGTAGCAAAGGACAGTAAAATAAAAAAAAAAAAAAGAATAAAAATAAAAAAAAAAAAAAAAAAAAGAGAAAAGACTCAATATTCCAATCTTACTATTGCCACTATTTTTGTCTCTCTTCGCTCGCTTTTTTATTTATGGAATTCAATAGCCGCTCCTTCCTTGCTTCTTATTGGCTAATTCGTTCACTCTCCCTAAATATTTTTCAAGGAACAAAAAGGAGCAGGAGAAAAACAAAAAAAAAGAAAAAAAAAAAGCCAATCACCTTAATAGAACATTACTATCCCTTTTTCTTTTTTTTTTTGGAATAATATATAATATACATCTACTAGTTTTATCTTAAGTATCACAGCCACCATTAGTGTTAAAAATCATAGAGATAAATTTGCCACTCCATATAACATAGAAATGTAGACTAATCACTTCCACCATAACAAACCAGGAAACATCATCATCTCATAACATACTTTTAAGTTAGGTACGCATGGGGCAGTACAGCTTCACTGGCCCTGCGTCGGGCCTTTATTTTAAAATTAAAATGTTAATATGGTTTACAAAAAAAAAAGTATAAAGCATGCTTGTAATTCATTCTCACTCGTTCTTTTTTTTTTTTTGAAAAGAAAATGTCACTGATTACTGGAAATAGTACGATTACGATTCTAACGTCACCTTTTATATGTTGCTATTATTTATGGATGATACTTTTTTTTTATAGTATTGATGATGATTTGCATTGATTATACTGTACTCCTTATACAATTGTAAATGATTTTGTTTGATTCATATATCTATTCCTTTTTTTTTTGACTATATTTCATGATCATATTCAATTTAGGTGATGAACTATTTTAACTTTTTTCAAAGATGTAAAAAAAAAATAAAAAAAAAAGAACAAAAAATAGATACAAAACAGAGTATTTCGAATTCATCAAGGTGGTCAGTAAAGAAATCAAGTATGTAGCTAGTTAATTACATGCAATTTGGATCTCTCTTTTTCCTATGTTGATTGCATTTAAAGATAAAGAAAGCCAAGCGCCTCGTGTTTGTAGTTGTACAAAATCAACTAAAAATGGAAATATGGCTCCTTAACAGTTTATTCAATAGCATTGGCACCCTAAACCTTTTTGATGGTCACAAAAGAATAAATTGCCAATTCTTGTTCTGTGTTTTTTTTTTCTCTTTCCTTTCTTTCTTTCTTTCTTTCTTTTCTTTCTCCTCTTTGTCTCCCTTCCTTTTTCTCCTTCTCACCTTTTATACGTTTTTTAAGAAATAAATAGGTCGATCTTTGTAAGATCCCATTTACTTTCTATTTTATTTTATATATATATTTTATTCCTTTTTTTTTTTGTATTATCTTTATTTCATTAGAACGGCTTGCTGTTTTTTTTGAAAAATATTCCATTCTTTTTATTGATAGTTTATTCTTTTTTTGGCTTGCTGAAATATAATATTCTATCATTTTTTCTTCTTCTTCTTCTTCTTCTTCTTCTTCTTCTTCCTTTTTTCATTGTATATTTTCACAATACTTGCTTGTTTATTCTTTTTGTCTTGATAAGAAAAATAAACTTGCTTTCCCCTCCTCCTCCACCTTTTTTTTTTGTTATCCTTTATATATATATATATTCAATCTTCTCAATGCTCTCGGTTTACCCTGGCATGGACACAAATTTTACTCAGTCAATTCCTGAACCCTTTGGATTGGCTAGAAGTCGTATGGTATCCTTTGAACCTCAAGATACTTTCCGTTACTTACAACAACAACAACAACAACAACAACAACAACAACAACAACATTATCCAACTACTGTATCTACTGCACCTGTATCAATGGTTGAACCTATGATGCAATCTCATTTGTCTATGACATCTACTCCTCTATCAAATACAGTAACAACTTTATCGTCATCCTCATCATCATCACCATCAACAATGTATTATACTACTTATCCTTCAACATTTGGAAATGTAGTATCATCTTCTTCTCCTTCTGTGACATCTTCACCTTCTATGGATGAATCATGGAGATATTCTTCATCGACTGATCTTCTTACTGATTCTACGTACAATCATCCCTTCTCAACCCCATTACAACAACCTCAATCTCAACAATATATGCTTCAACAAGACGAATCTGCTTATCTTACGTCTACTTCCCTAGAACAACAATTCGCTAGCTCAAGTACTTCTTATGATCCAATCCCATCCTTTCAAGTATCTTCAAATTCATATTACCATCAAAATAACAATATCTCCAGACCAATGTATCCAGGTAATATAAATTACTTTTTTTCTTTTTTTGGTGAAATTATTAGATGTGTACTGAAAATCTCACCTCTTTTTTTTTTTTTATTTTATTATTATTATTATTAAAATAGGTCCTATCGATACATCGTCTTCTCCTCAAACACCTATTACCGCTCCAGTAACCTCTCCATCATCATCATCATCATCTACCAGTCATCGATCCAGTACAAGAAAACGTGTTCAATCATCACCTTTGCATTACTCAAAGCAAGGTCGATCTCCTGTATCGTCTCCATCATCTTCTGGTGACCTTCATCAACAACGACATTCACATTATATCAGTAAACCAAATCGACCTGTATCTATTGGATCGTTGTCGCCATTATCAGAACAAGGAAGTACTACTGGATCTACAATGTCTTACTCCCCAATGAACATGATTTCAAGTTTCCCTACCAAGGTTAATGTGTCTACTGGTGCTTCTCCGAAACGTTATGAATGCCATGTTTGTTCCAAGAAATTCACAAGACCGAGTTCATTGACTACTCATATCTATAGTCATACTGGTGAAGTAAATACATACACTGATAATTAGGAAGCAGACGTGCAAAAAATAGGAACATATTAATGATGATGATGATATTTTTTTTTATTTATTTATTTAGAAACCATTCCAGTGTCCAGTGGAAGGCTGTGGTCGACATTTTTCAGTGGTCAGTAACTTACGAAGACATGCCAAGATCCATACGAATCCTGTCAACTCCAAATCCTGATATATTTCCTTCGGTCCAACTCCTTTCTCTTTCTCTCATTTTCTCTTTCTCTTTACTTTTTTTTTTCTTTCTTTCCAATTTAGCCATACTCCTCTTTTTTTTTTTTTTTTTTTTTTCTCATATCCCCATTTCACTTCAACTCCTACCCCATTGTCTTCCCTCTCCTTTGATATCCATATTATTAACAATCTTTTGGTTGTTTTGTAGTCTCTTTTATTTTATTTACTTTAGTTAGTTTTCCGGAACAGAGTGATTCTTTTTTATCCTGTTGATTCTTTAAAAGGGAAGAAAAGTATTTGTTTTTTACTCATATGTGCTTGTTGTAATAAAGATCACTTTTTTTTTAAAAAAAAATGTATGTTATATTGATTCGGTTTTGACAAGTGGAAAAGGGAATTTCAAGAAATATACCTTTTTGTATCAATAAGAAAAGGCGTATTATGTGTAGGAGAATTGGTGGGGTAAATATCATTTACGTTGTTAAGGAGACAGTTTAAACGGTTCACAATGTTTAAAAGTTGATTTCATAATCAACAATGATGGTGAGACAAAAAATGAACACCGACAGTTTGTTAGAATGATAGAACCCTTCAGGGTTACCTTCATCATCATCATCATCATCATCACATTATTATCACCTTATTATAAATATAAATAAAGTACACATCAAAGATAGAGAATACAAAATAATATGAATTATACTAATCAATACAATAATCATTTCAAAAAATGTGGCGTAATCCTTCCTCCCTCTTCATCCATTTTTCTCCTTCCTTCCGTAAACATATAATGATAAGCTAATAATAGATCAATCAATATTACATCTTTTACTTTGAAACCCGGTTTATCGGTTAATATGGTATGAGACTACCATTGAGACGTCCCTTTCCCCCTTTTACTCGAGTTTATTATGAGTAGAGAAAAAAAAGGGGGGAAGGGAACAATCTGTTCTCTCTTTCTCTTTTCTTTTTCCCTAAATGGTTCATAAATTTATGGAATCATTCTTTTTATATCATTATTTGGTAAAAGTCAACGATGTCTTCTAAATGGTACAACAACTATGTAATATTATTCCTATACGATGATTCGATATAGAAACTTAATCATGATTAAAATCATAAACAATTTATATCATCATATGAACGTGGAGATGTTTGTACATCATCATCAGCCACAACACACAATATAACTAAAGAGGACATATATAAATGATTTATATATATTACTATACTTTATTCAATAATAAATGACAGAATTCAAAAATAAGATGTCGCAAAAATAGGAAATAAAATATCGTAAGGATAGAAAATGATTGACAGAAGAAAAAAGTTGAAACGCATAATCGAAATTGAATTCAAGAAGAAAAAAAAAGAAAAAGAGTGAACAGTAGTTCTATTGAGTATTTTGAGTAATAGAAAAAATATATATATCTTTAGTCAACATATCCATTTTTTTGTCTATATTTATTTTAACTTACTCGTATTAAATACATCCTCAAAAGAGGTGATAACATAATTTCTATATGTTGCTATTCCAGGTTGATTACTCACTTTGAACTGGAAACACCAAAGGAGATTTCAAAAAAAAAAAAAAAAAAAGAAGAGAATGATTAATATGCTGTATCATCACCAATCATCAATCAATGTGTTTTGACATACCCTAGAACGATATCTGAAAAAATGGTAATGCCACATCCATTTTGGGGAAGATGGATAGTTTTATTATATCACGAAACTATTTTCTTGTGACCCGATATAAAAAAAAAAAAAAAAAAAAAAAAACTTTGAAAACACTGTGAAAACACTGTGAAATCACTGTGAAAACAAAATCATCATCCATTAGTATTGGTGCGGAAGTTTAAAAGTCCATTCGCGTATTTTGGAGCTTCGTTTTTTTTTTTTTTTTTTTTTTTTTTTTTTTTTTTTTTTTTTTTTTTTTTTTTTTTCTTCTGCTTTCCTTATTCTCAAAAAAGAAAAAGTCTATCATGTCCTCCAATAGTAGATATCGTGAAAGAAAATACAATTCTTCAGATAACGATAGATTATCACGAATACTTTCTCAGCCTGTACAGTCATGGTAAATACAATAATAATAGAAAACAACAATTATTTATTTTACTTACTGTTTTTATTTTTCATAAAACGCTAATATTTTATTCCAGGGAAAAGAAATGGGCACCAAGTACAAGATCCAAGAATTATCAAACATATAAATGGATCAAATGTATAGTATTCGCATATATAACTAGTTGATTAGAACTCAAAAACTCACTTTATTACTCTTTTGTTTTTTTTTTTTTTTATGTGTCCTTTAGCTGATAAGTCCATTGTTTTTGAAGATGATGACGACGATGAAGAAGACGAAGACGAAGACGAAAAGGATCAAGTAATGACAGATGCTGATAAAGTAAGATAAATCACAAAAAGTTTTTTTTTTTTTTTTGATTGATATATATTATATATTCTTTAATGTAGGATACTGCAACATCAAGAGATATCAATAGCACTACCATTCAAACAACCCCAACAACAACATTACCATCAACTATAAATGGAACAAGTTCAGAAGCAAAAACGACTATAACTGATGTCACAGATCAAAACAGGGGATTATTCTCAACTCCAATTGACAACAAAATTGTAAGTTCTCTGGCTGACGAAGAAGAACGTACTCCTACACCAAAACTTTCAGACGTATCGGATGTGGATCAGACCATGGGAGATGATGATGACAAAGAAAGTAATGCCGATGATTTAAATGATGCTTCTCGACACCCTGCTTTTGCACCTCATATACATCCACGACTGAATGGTGATGACAACTTGTACAATACTTCTGAACAAACATCAACGGCAACGACGAATACACCACAGGATGAATTATACGCAAATAATAACAGCAATATCACTATCGCAACTACAACAGAGAATATAATCAACAATGGAAACAATGATATCAATGTTGCTACTGAAATCAATGCCACTACAACTGGAATCGAAGAACCAACAACAACTACTGAAGATATTACTAACACTTCTTCCTCTGTACCAATTGCCACAGCACCAGCCATAGCGCCTACAACTGTAGAAAGTGAACCATCACCAGTAGTACAGCAACAACCTCTACCAACAGAACAAAGAATGAATTCAGAAATAACTGACGATCTAGATGCTGGACGAATCCAAACACCTGATGTTGTATCTTCTACAAATACACCTGGAGTAGACACACCTTGCGACACACCTTCTGATGTGCCTTTACAAAGAAATATCAATGTTGTGACTGAAAATGATACAGATATGGAACTAGTAACACCAGGACATCAAGATAACAATGAAAATACACCTCAATGAATTCATCTTCCTTTCTTTACATTTTACATCCATTTAGATATTATCTCTCATCTTTTTTTTTTTTCTTGTATGTTGCAATAAACGAATAAAAAAAATATGTCATTTTCTACCTCCGACTTCCTTTTTTCTTTTATATGATTTTTGTTTTCTTGTTCCTTGATTTCTCTCTTTTCCCTCTTCTTCTTTTATTCTCTCGTTTTATTATTACATGTCCGTAGATAGTTGGCATCTTTTGGATACGGAATATGCTAACCTTGACGAAAAAAAAGAAAATATTCAGGATACCACTATTTCATCAACCATGGAACCCCAACGTAGACTCAATTTCGATAGATTTAAAGGTCTGAATGCAGACTATTCTTCTCCAGACGTTTCTGATATTATCGATAAGAACACCTCGACTGAAAACAATACCAGTAATGAAAATGACTTTTCAACTGATCAACCACATTTATCTATATCACCCTCTTCTATACGCGAAAATGACAAGATGACTCCAATTTTATCACCACCATTACCAACAATTGCTCCCACTTCTTCCTCTCAACAAAATTATTCAACAACTATATATTCACCTCAACTAGTCTCCTCTTCTTCACAACATACTATGCATTCTCATGATACAAGTCTCAATGTACATAATACTACCACATCACATGCCGATGCATTTGCATCTTGGACGCCTCCTCGTACCACAACAACGTCTGGTGCTGCTATTCCTTGGTTATTTGGTCAACCTACAAATCAAACTGAAAATGATATCGACACTTTGAAAAACGACTTTGAAAAACACAATCAAGCTTTACGCGAAAAGTGGAAGAGGATGCACCAACAAAAATTATCTTCTTCATCATCTTCAAATCACACCAACACTACCGGACCACCACTTCCAGCAAATTCTTCATCTGTATTTACACCATCCTTTCCACCTTCTCATACAATCAACAATGACAATGACGGAGAATGTTTAGATTTCATTCATCATAAAGCTTCTCAACTTAGTCTTTCTTCATCGCCTTCGATTAATAACAATCCAATGGTATTTCAATTTTCTGGTTTAGTTGGTGATCAAAGACAAGCTTTGGACTCGATTATGTTACGTATTCATCAACAAATTCCTGCCCCATTATCATCATCATCATCATCATCATCATCACCATCACCATGGCATACCTTACGCTCTCTAGATCTCAGTCATCAGCATTTAACATCTATTCAACATTTGGATACCTTGACTCCACTATTGGAAGTATTGATTATGTAAGCGAAAAAAACAATAGAGAATGAAAAAGAAGATTAACATTTGTTTTTATTCTGCTTATTTGAAAAAAAATAGATCTCACAATCAGATTCGTCAATTATCTGATATACCATCCTCTCTCAAAATTATGAAGGCAAAATCAAACAAGTAGGAATTGTAAAGATCAATTGGATATATTTGGATATTTAAACTAAATTTTTTTTTAATAGACTAACTGATATTGAAGGATTTCGTTATTTGCATAAATTGGAATACCTTGATATATGTGATAATGCTCTCGATTCATTTGATGGTAATCATAGAAAAAAATATATAAAAAAACGTGTATCACTTATCTTTTGGAACATCATTTAGGCATTGGCCCTTTCTATTACTTAAGAACTCTATTAGTGGAAAACAATAAGTTGAAGTGCTGCCTTGCTCTTCAACAAATGCATGGATTGGTCGTCTTAAAACTCCGGGGGAATGCCATTGAACATCTGAAGTTTGACAAAGCCTCTTTGTAAGTCACCAAGATAAAAAAAAAAAAAAAAAAAAAAGACTTTTTTTTATATTTACTTTACTATTTGGTCCTAGATATCAGTTGGAAAGTTTGGATTTATCTTACAATAGAGTGCGTTGTTTGGAGTCACTGAATGGCGTACCGAAATTATATGAACTCAATTTAGGTACAGGATAGTTTCTGATAGAATTATCTATTTTACTAAACTAACTTTATTATTCCTCTTCTTCTTCTTTTGAATTGACATTTGATATTCTCATAGATAATAATCAAATTGACTCAGTGGCTTTGGATAAACCAGTGGACACTTTACGCGTGTTAAAATTGAATTACAATAGACTCCAGGCTTTTGATGGACGGTTCTTTCCCAATCTACGGACTTTATATTTAGACAGCAATCGACTTGTTCGTATCGTTGATTTACGTATCATGCAACATTTGGATTCTATATCATTACGAGATCAAGGTGGTTCACAGCTGTAAGATATATATTATCTTTTTTTTTTTTTTTTTTTTTTTTTGTTTAAGCCATGTTCTCACGTCTTTTTTTTTTTTTTTTTTTTTTTTAGTCAAGTCAATGTGAAAGAACTACAGAGTACTCGAAAACTTTATTTATCAGGTAATATATGAATATATTATGTTTAGATATATAAAAATCAATTCATCAATAAAAATTTATTTTCTTTTAGGCATGCCTGTCAAACAGTTGAATCATATGATTCATTTCAATACTTTGGAATACTTGGAAATAAGTTCGGCACAATTGGAAGAATTACCATCTGACTTTGGATCTCAAGTTCCTTTACTACGCGTACTTTATTTGAGTCACAATTACTTAAAACAGTTGAACCCATTGATACATCATCGGCGTTTACAAAGACTGGTCTTGATCGACAATCGATTACAAAAGTTAGGTGATATCCTGGATACTATACGAACATTACCTCGATTAAACTATTTGGATATTAGGTAAACAATACAATTATTCTTTACTCAACTCACTTTTTTTTTTCTCTGTATAATAGAGTCAATCCTATCAATTTTAAATTATATCCTGATTTATTGTATACTTCAAGCTATCAATCCAAGAATGGGAAAACGGATCGTCTCTGTCGGTATCTTGGACCTGAATATGACACTAGTTGGTTATCTCGTGATGCAACACATTATGAAAATCTTCCTGAACACTGGCAACGTCGACGAAAAATGTACCGTGCTTTGTTTATCTCTGAATGTAGTAGTAAGCTAGATATGTTGGACAACATCTTGGTCACCATGGAAGAACGAACACTAGCCGATACTATGGTTTTGGATTATACTATGAAACATCGTCATCAACAACAATCATCCATAGATAAATCATCTTGTAGTTAACTTTGTTTGACACGAATGAACCAATAAAAAACCAGATTTACTTGCGGAATTCAAAATTATATATATATTTATATTTTTTTTTCCTTTTCACTTTTTTTCCTTTCCCCCTTTTTTTGACTTTTATCTTTTTATGTTACGCAGTTTCCAATATTTGAAATATTCCCGGTCTTCTTCTGTTAAAAAAATGTCCATTTCTTCCTTTACAACGCTCTCTGAGACCCTTTCTTCTTCTTCTTCACCACCCAAAGAAGCCCTGTCCTTTGTTGAATTTTTAAATGCTTCACCTTCACCATTCCATGCGGTTCATGAGTCCATACAACGATTAGAACAAGCAGGTTTCCAAAAACTTCATGAAAAGTCAGATTGGAAATTGCAACGTAAAGGGAAATATTATTTTACTAGGAATGGATCCTCAGTCGTTGCGTTTGTGGTGGGCGGAAAGTACAAAACTGGTAATGGATTCAGTATCGTGGGAGCACATACGGATTCTCCTTGTTTGAAGGTAAATAAATAAAAAAAAAAAACATTGTTCTTGAAACTACAAACATATATATTTATATCTATATATATATATATATATATATATATATATACTCATTTTTCTTTTTTTTTAATTCTTTTATTTTAGGTCAAACCTATATCTAAAAAAGAACAAACTGGTTATTTGGAAGTTGGTGTACAACTTTATGGTGGTGGTATCTGGTAAGTCCTCATGTAATCTTTATATATGAATAATATGAAAATGAATTCCTTTTCCTTTTTTTGTTTTTGTTTTCGTAGGCATACTTGGTTTGATCGCAATTTGGGATTGGCTGGTCGCGTGATGGTACAACAAAATGATGGCACATTCAGACATACACTGGTTAGAATCCACAAGTACGATAAAATGAAATGACAATAGATATTAGAAAACAATCGAACTCATTTCTATATATTTCTATCATTATATATAGACCTATTCTCAATGTTCCTACTTTGGCTATTCATTTAGATAGATCTGCAAGCAACAAGTTTGAGTTCAATGAAGAAACTCATCTCTTACCAATTTTGGCAACCAGTGCAAAAGCGTAAAGTAGTGAGGAGAGGGATAATCTAAGATGCAAGAATTCTAATATTTCTTTTGTATATATATATTAATAACATGATAGAGCACTCAATGTAGTAGAAAAGAAAGGTGAAATATCTGAGCAAGAACAACATCATCATCCAGCATTGATTCAAATGCTAGCAAAGGAATTACAGGTGGAAGGTATGTTTATTTATTCACAGAGTTACTTCTCTTCTTGTTAATGATCGTATCGTTTTCCTTTTTGTTTTTAAAAATAGAACATCAAATTCATGATTTTGAACTATGTCTCTATGATATCCAATCTGCTGTTATTGGTGGTATCCATGACGAATTCATTTTCTCTTCACGTTTGGATAATCTTGGAATGACCTATTGCTCTTTAATGGTAAGACTGATTTTTTTTTTATAAATAGATATAAATATATATTCATTCTTTCATTTATAGTCTCTTATCAACAGTGATAATGTGGATAATGAACCCAACATTCGATTGATCTCCCTTTTTGATAATGAAGAAATTGGTAGTGTCTCAGCTCAAGGTGCCAACTCCAACTTGCTTCCTTCTACTCTGGAAAGATTAGTAGAAGCTAAAATAGGTGACAAGGTACCCAAAAGATCATCATCATGGTTTCAAAAGAAGATTACCAAAACTGACTCACACTTATCTTCTCAACATTATTCATCAATAACAACAAACGATCTGGATTCTTCATTTGCACCAAAACATTGTTGGCCATTCTTGCCATCTCGATCACAACAATCATACAAGGAGGGTCAAAAGGGTTTATTTGAACAAGCTTTACGGAAAAGTATGCTAGTTAGTGCTGACATGGCCCATGCTTTACATCCAAACTACAGGTAACACTTTGAAGACTGACTAACAATAAAGAAAAAAAGAACTGGTATCATCATATTCTGACAAAATAATGTTTTATTTATTTATTTATGGTATATGATATTTATTATATTTTTATACAATAGTGAAAAATATGAAGAAAATCATCGACCAATGATGCATCAAGGAACTGTGATCAAGATCAATGCAAACCAGGCAAGTAATCGAAATGATTGATAAAATAAAAATAAATATATAGAGAAAAGGAAAAAAACATTTCATTGACATTTTTCTTTTCTTGGTAACATAGAAATATGCCACTACCTCGGAAACAAGTCTAATTCTACGTGAAGTTGCTCGTCGAAGAAATGTCCCAGTACAGGTAACTAAAAAATTTATTTGATTTGATTATAATATGATCTGACGACTTTTTTTTTTTTTCTAGTTCTTTGTTGTTCGGAATGATAGCCCTTGTGGTTCTACGATTGGTCCAATGCTATCAGCTAAGCTTGGTCTTCGAACTATTGGTAATAATGAAAAGGAAATTCCGAGAACATTATTTTTTTTTTTTTTTTTTTTTTTTTGCTGATAGTTTTCTTTTGTAGATGTTGGAAATCCTCAACTTAGTATGCATTCTATTCGAGAAACAGCTGGTGTGGATGATGTGAAGAATGGAATTGATCTTTTAAAAGCATTTTTTGAATTATATCCAACGGTTGAAGCACAAGTATTTGTAGATGAATAGATAGATTCGATAAACTTAAAAATATATGAAAAATAAATTTATTATATATGTTCAGGTCACGTCTCATGACAACATTAAGAGATATTTATGCGGTTTCTATCTAGACAAGATCGTGTTGGATTATTCTAGTGATTTCTACTACTAATCATTATAGAATATTGATTTGATTCAGTTGGATCACTTGACAGTTTATTGAAGAGATCATAATCTTTGATAGAAAAAAAAAAAAAAAAAGGAACTGGTACTCATCTGGTTTCAAAAACAAAGATAAAAAGTCGGCATTCCAACTTTTTTTTTTGTTTCTCTTTCCTCTTTCATTTTTTTTTTTCTCTCTTTCTTTCTTTCTTTCTTTTAATTGTCTTCCCACTTACCAACCACTCATTCTCTTTTTATTTCATTTCATTTTTTACAAAGTATTATCTTCTTCATTATACCATTCTTTTATATTCAACTTTTGAACAATAGTAGCAACAATTGACAACCATGGCAGGTGCTACGAGAAGACGCCGAACCACACGAAATTCAACTGCCTCTACTCAAGCTGAAGGTACTACTAAAATAAAATTTTCGTCTCCTTCTTCTTCCATATCTGATTCTTCTCATTCAACTTTACTTCATCAAACTTCTATGAATGAAGATGTTACTCGTCCTCCTACTACAAGATCTACTCGAAACGCTAAACGTCAAGACCTTCGTCAACCAGAAGGCGATGTTCCTGATATTGTCTCCACGTCAGCCCCCTCCATGTCTTCTAGCACGGTAACCTCATCCAACAATGATCATACACAAAAACAAATCAGTAGTGTGGATCAAGTGACAAGTGAACGTGTCGTTTTATGGTAAGTCACTTTATATTAAATCACTGATGGTGGTTGATAAGCCAACTTTTGTTTTCAATATTTCTTTTTTTTTTTTTGCATAACTGAAACCTGTTTATTTATTTATTTTTAGGGTCCGGGAAAACTATGAAATCAAGCCTAATTCCAATGTGCCTCGCTCTGGTATATTTGAACATTATAAACATTATTGCACCACAAGACATGTGAAACCAGTTAATGCTGCTACTTTTGGAAAACTCATTCGTGCGGCTTTTCCCAACATTGCTACTCGTCGTTTAGGAAATCGTGGCCAATCAAAATATCAATATTGTAATATCCAACGTCGTGAAACTGCTGAAGATATACCTCCTCCACCACCTCCACCTCCTCCTACTACTACTGCTGCTGCTGCTGCTGCTATTACAACTATGACTGGTACCAACGATGATCATCAACAATCAACCATTTTATCTCCGTCTCTTCCATCTCCATCTGATCCTACTCAACTTTATCAACAACATCCTCAATACTATCCTCTTCAATGTCTTCCATACCGACAACAACAGCAACAACAACGAGATGGAAATGATACCAACACAACAAGCTATTTCATGATGGGTAACTCTGATGATCTTATGACGAATACATCAACAAATCCACCTCATACAACAATACCATCTTTGACAGTTCGACTTCCGACGAATGGCCCCGGTGACAATAATATCTCAAATACTTTGACAGGATCACGGGATTTACCAATTTTTCGACTTCCTCCTCCATTTGGCTATTCTCCTTCAATCTCAAGTAAACATACCCGTTCATACAACAATGGTCTTGTATCGGATTTTCCTGATTCACCTGCCACTTATCATCATGATCAAGGTCCTTCTTCTCCAACAAGATCGTCTTCGTCTTCTATGTCTACCATGACGGCTTCAACTTCTGCCGGCGGTGGTGGTCATTCTGGTTCTGTTTTGGCACTTCCTACCATTGATGTCCCTGGATCATCATCTTCTTCATATCGACAATTGGATTCATGGAATACAACTCAACTATCAACGCAATTTGCCGATCTTTATAATCGTCATTGTCGAAATATTTACAATAACATATGTACTGGTCAATTTGAAATGGTAATTTATAAAAATAAAAACGATTGTAAAAAAAGGAAACGAAATGAACTCTAATACTATTTTTTTTTATATAATGACATTTAGCTTCAAGGTATCTATGAAAATTTTTATCATCAGATGCATCCTCATTTTAGGACCCTTTTGAACGAGATGCCTGATATTTATGATTCCATCTGGCGTTGGGACTGTGTGTTGTACGACGTAAGTCATTCTTTATTAAAATTGAAGGTATCATTCTTTTTAATGACAACATTTTCTTTTCTTTCTTAGTCGCTTATTGTTGACCTTTTACCTGAAGTGGACACACCAACAAGTAATCATATGATGTCTGGACTTCGTCAATATACCCGATCATTACCTCAATTTCTGCAACAATTACTCAAGGATTATCCTCAAGCACTTCGACAAAAGAAATGTGATGTTGCCAATATCTTTGTTGCGAAAATACGCCGACAACTGACCTTGAACCAATTCGCTATTGCGACCGGAAAGATTTTAGGGCGACCTGATCTACTTGGAGCCATGAAAACTGATTGGGAACAACTAGATGTTGGTATTGTCTTGGATCACGTTCTTTGGGTTTGTGATTGCAGAAATAATGATATGAGACAAATATGTAAGTTTTTATTAGAGAATACATGTAAAGGAAAAAAAAAGGCTTACGGTTGTTTCCTTTTTGTCTTGTTGATGATAGTGGAAAAAGATCTGGTTCGTCTATTGACAGTTGGTACTACTTTGGATCAATGGATGAAATGGGAAGAACAATTGCTTGATAAATTTGTTCCTGCTACTCCAAAGGTAAAAATAAAAACCCTTAGATTGATTTGATATTAATACCATTTTTTATTATTATTATTATAGATTCGTGATATTCAGGATATTGAAAAATATTTGGCCATGGCAAAACAATTTGTATTGAAATGGAAAACATATACTGGTTTAATCATGCAACATTTTTATATGAAGAATATCGGTAGTATAGGTAAATGGAAAAAAGAAAAAAGAAAAAGATAGGCTAACAAGTATTTGACATGTTTGACTTTAGATTCATTCAATACACTTCAATTCTTCTTTGATGAACTGATTCTTTACCATGTGGAAGAACGTATTGCTCGAATGAATGCGGATGTCAATCAACGCCTTAGTCCTGAACGTAGTGCCAAGATCAATTCAAATTTCTCTGCAACTAATATTATGCCAACAACAACGACAAGTCAACTTTGAAAATTGAATCTTATCAAAACCCATCCTTCTTGTTATATAGCCCTTTTTTTTTTTTTTTACTCTGACACTTAGTTACTTTCATTTTGTACATAACCTTTTGCTTTTCTTATTCTTTTTATATACATATATTCTATACTTTAGGCTGTACATACCTTTTTTTCTTATATTGATGCTACCCATTTGTTATCCCCTTTCCCCCTTTCCAGAAAAAAAAAAAAAGAATAAAGTTCTTGTTTTCAATTTCAGCTCTTTTTGTTCCGAATTTGGGTACTTTATATAGTTTTTTTTTTTTTTTTTCCTTTCCTTTCTTTTTCTTTTCACACCAACATCCTCACTTACAAATACATACGTATATAAACGCAGGACCATTTATACTTCTTTATTCTTTCTCTTTTTATATACATACATGTCCAAACATGATCCACCCTCTTCATCGCTCAAACAATCTCCAGATAACATTCAGCATCGGTCTGTTTCGAACATTCAGATGATTTCACCACGTTGTTCACATCAATGCAGCAATAGTTTTAGACGAGGGCGAGGGAGTAACAATTTGACACCACGTTATAGACAACAAAGTAGATCTGATGAATTACAAGGCAGTTTTGAAAATATGGACTTGGATAGATTACCCACAGTTACCGACGATACCAATAACAGTAACGACAACAACAGCAACAACAACAACAACAACAGCAACAACAGCAACAACAATAATGATAATGATAATGATAATGATAATAATAACAATGACAATAATAACAACAACAACGATAACAATAATACCAATGACCTAAATAACGTGATCACTACGTCAGCACTTGACACCTTGCACAAAAACAACATTATAGATAGTAGCAGTAACAATAACGTTGATATAGCTCCTCATTCAAGTTCATCGAAACCAAAAGTTCTTCATCCTTCACTTGAAAGAATATTTGTAAATAGCTCTCCAGCTACCAATCCTACAACAACACCAACATCATCATCATCATTGTATCCTGTATTTTCAACTCAGCATTATGCTAACCAAACTATACCACAAGAACAACAACAACAACAAACATACTCAGCAACAACATCTTCATCCTCAGCCTCATATTCTTCAACCTCTCGTCCTCTTCCATCCACCACACCAACTGGAAGAAGACCAAGTAGACAACGATTAGGTATACGAACACTATCTATACGCAACTATGAACGATTTCCAGGGAACAATGTTTTCTTCTTTCATGGACGATTTTTGACAAGTCGTGTGTTTTGGGCATTTGCTTTGGCTGTCTTCCTTTTGATAGCTCCATCTATCTTATTTGCTATTTTTATGTAAGTCAAATCCCATTCTATCCAGGGTACAAGGGATGATCAAACGCGGAATAGAAAAAAAAAGGGGGGATAAGAATTAAGGAGATGAAAAAAAAAAAAAAAGAGAGAGAGAACAAGGGGCGCATAATAAATGATATATTCTGATTTCCTTTTATATTGATTAGATGTCCTTGGCTATGGTATCAAATTCATCCTATTGTGCCTATCCTTTTTGGTTATATGTTTTTATTATCGTTGGCTTCTATGGTGAAAACATCCTGGACAGATCCTGGGGTAAGAACAATAAGATCAATAAGATCAAACATCTAATTCCCGTTTTTTTAACCAAATTTAGATTCTACCTCGTCACCTACATGGAACACTTTCAATTTCTCAAGATAACTTTGGCCATGCTTATGAACTTCATGGGGAAGCACCACCTCCTTTGAAACAAGTGACGATCAAAGGGGAACAAGTCCATTTGAAATATTGTGACACATGCGGTATCTATCGACCTCCTAGAGCAAGTCATTGTCGTCAATGTAACAATTGTGTAGGTCAGTCATATACAAAAATATGTTACAAGTATAAAACGATCTAAATTTTATTTTTATGTGTTAGAAAATGAGGATCATCATTGTATATGGCTAAACAATTGCGTTGGAAAACGAAACTATCGATCATTTTTTACGTTTATTGTTACTTCAACCGTATTATGTCTCTATGTCATTGGATTTGGTCTAGTGCAGTTGATTAGTATGTTTTTGGTATCAAATGATCGTTCCTTCAAAATGATCCTGACTAATGCTCCTGTCAGCTTCTTGTTGGTGATTTTTTGTTTTCTTTTGGTGATTCCCGTTGGTAGTCTTACTGGGTATCATTGTTTTTTGACAATGCGTGGTGTCACTACTCATGAGCAGGTAAATGCAAAAAAAAAAAAAAAAAAAAAAAGATAGATAGCCGATTGATTCCCTTTTTTTTTTTTTCTTACATAGTTACGATCATCTATGGCCATGAGACCATTGGAACCTCATCTGTTTGATTTTGGAAACCCTCTTGTGAACTTTATCTATGCGCTTTGTCGTCCAAGAACAAAAAGGTATAAAAAAAATACAAAAAAAAAGAGAGAAAAAAAAAAAGCTCATTATTTGCCGTTTACTTATTAATTTATATAATCACGTTATAGTTATCTTGCGCGAAGAAAATATGTACAAGAACAATATAATATGGATCAAGCTCAAGTAGGCCCAGTATTGAATACCAATCAACCCACAACATCATCCACTACAGCTGTCGTTACCCCTGCTTGACCTTGTCATTTATTTATTTGTTTTACTTTCTCTTTATTTGCATTTTATTTACCTGTTATATAATACTTTATATATTCATCATAATTCTTTTCCATGTCTTAGTATTTCCACCTCTCTCATGCTTTCTTCATCAAACAATAAAAAAAAACAAGCAGTAACAAAATGGTCTCTCTTTTTCAAATATATTACTCGTCAATCAAAATAGAATTTATTATATGCACATGAGAGAGATACTTTATAAGTAGTTTTGATGATTATAGAACGATTAGGCTGTTTATAATTGAAATGATTCGTGATATCAGTATATGGATAACCACACGGGATGGATGACGAGTGAACGCGTACTATTGGCTTCCGCTTTCACTTCCCTTTCTCTTATTACTTATATTTTATTTAGTTTTCTATTATGAATTGTATTAATCTTAATAAGTCTTTTTTTTTTATGATGATGATTTATTCTTAAAAACAAAATTTATAATTTATGCTCATTACGGTTGGTTCATGGTACATCCGTTTGATCGGGTAGTGAAAAAACCTGATTTTTGATTCACTTACTGTTGGATCCATTGTCCAATCAGTCATCAAGTCGGCGTATCTCATTGGCTGACGCTGTATAAATACAAGAAGAAAAAAAAATACGACAGCTGTCTACATTCTCTTTCTTTTTTCTTTGTGTTTCTTCATCTTTTCCCTTATATAATATATACATACCATGACTCAACAACGTGGTAAGTATCTTTTTTTTTTTTTTGATATATCTGATAACAAAGAGAGATATCTTATTTGAATATTAATCAAACAAACTCATACATTTTTCTATTTTTTTTTCTCTCTTCTTTCTTTTCTGATAGACGTGTACATTGCCGCTGCTGTGCGTACCCCTCTTGGTGGTTTCAATGGATCTTTGGCATCTTTACCTGCTACCAAACTTGGTTCCATTGCTATTGAAGGTATACAAATTAGAAACAGTAACAGAAGGAAAAAAAAAAAAAAAAGAGTCGGTGTCGAGTACCGTGAAATGAATCAAATAGGATGACTGGATAAGACAAACTTGAAAGTTCTTTTTTTTTTTTATTTCTCACTCGCTTTTGGTTTAACTATTCAATAGGTGCTGTCAAGAAAATTAACTTGCCTGTAGAAGCTGTAGAAGAAGTTGTGTTTGGATGTGTATTATCTGCCAACCTTGGACAAAACCCTGCTCGTCAAGCTGCTCTTGGTGCTGGTTTGACAAACGAAACCATTGCTACAACAGTCAATAAGGTGTGTGCTTCTGGTATGAAGGCTGTGATTATGGGTGCTCAAAGTATCATGCTAGGTAATGCTGAAGTGATTGTTGCTGGAGGTATGGAATCCATGAGCAATACGCCTTATTATTTGCCCAAGCAACGATTTGGATCAACCTATGGCAACGCTGAAGTAGTGGATGGTATTGTGAAGGATGGTTTAACTGATGTGTATAACAACTACTTGATGGGTATTGCTGCTGAAGAATGTGCTGAAACTCACTCCATCTCCCGTGATGAACAAGATAACTATGCCATCAACTCATACAAGAAAGCTCAAGCTGCCTTTGCTGCTGGTCATTATAAGGAAGAAATCATCCCTGTCACTGTATCTGGTGGTCGTGGTAAACCTGATCGTGTGGTCCAACAAGATGATGAAGTCGCCAAATTGAATGAAGAAAAATTACGTGCTGTTCGCCCTGCTTTCCTCCCCAAGAACGGTACTGTCACTGCTCCTAATTCTTCTCCTTTATCAGATGGTGCATCTGCTTTGGTTCTTGTTAGCAAGGATGCCGCTGAAAAGTACAACCTTCCATTGTTGGCCAAGATCTCTGGATGGGGTGATGCCGCTCAAGCTCCCAACTTGTTCACTACCTCCCCTGCTCTCGCTATTCCCAAGGCTATCAAGCATGCTGGTTTGACTATTCAAGATATTGATTACTTTGAAATCAACGAAGCTTTCTCCGTGGTTGCTTGTGCCAATAAGAAATTATTGAACATTGATGAAGAAAAGATGTAAGTCATGAAAAAAAAAATAAGGATAGAAAGAGAAACAAAAAAAAAAAAGAATAGTAGTGATCAACTTTTTTTTTTTTGCTATATGTTTTATTATATAGTAACATCTGGGGTGGTGCTGTTGCTATGGGTCATCCTCTTGGTTGTTCTGGTGCAAGAATCATCACTACTTTGAATTCTGTCTTGAATCAAACCAAGAGCAAATATGGTTGTGCTGGTGTCTGCAATGGTAATAAAAATAATAATAAAACAAGAAGATGATCGTAGAACTAACTTTCTTTTTTTTTTTTTTTTTTTTTTTTTACTAATAGGTGGTGGAGGTGCTTCTGCTATTGTGATCGAACGATTGTAGAATAGTTTTCAAGGACAAAGGTGGAAGTTTACAAATATATTAATGCAATAAATAAATCTATTCTATAATTACTCTTTTTTTTTTTTATTTGAAACATATTTGTTTTTCTTTTTTTTTGGGCTTAGTATCTTTGCTGCAGTCAGATATATATATATATATATGATTGACATTTTTTTTTATTATTTTTATCTTCTTTTTACTGAACTGTATTCTTTTTTTTTTTTTCTAACTTGATTTTCTATATGGGACCTGAAGAAATAGACTGGATTCTTCCTGTAGTGATTTATTCTGTTCTATTCATAGTACTAGTGATACGTTATCAAAGAAATTCACGCGTTTTTTGTCAACTTGCCATCTTTTGCCTATCAACCACTATATGGACGGTTACTTTCATGATGATACACCATTGGCTACATTATAGAATACCAGTACTCCAAATCTTCCCACTCTTATCTACGATTCTCTATAGCGCACTTGTGGATACCCAATACCGTTTTTTTCAATTCTATGCCACCATCCTCGACAATTATGCACGATGGGCTGCTTTGCACATGGATGTTTCGCTTGGCAAAAAAAACTCTCACCATTATCAACAACAACAACAACAATCATCTCCTACCATAAACAGCCATTATTATACTTTTGTATGGTTATGGATGAATTTGATCCTACTGGTTTTATACGGATGTGCAGGTGTTTCCTCCATAGTATGTCAGATTATTTTCAATGATGATGATCAATGGATGCTCTCCACTTCAATAGGTTTATCTATTCAATCTGTGTTCATTGTGATCAATCTCCTATCATCTCTCATTACTAGATACAAAATGAAATATCGGCAGCAGCAACAGTCATCTAAGAATGCCTTTTCAGATAAATCTATTCAACCTTCACTTGTATTGATCTATATTCCCATCTTGTTCCTGATATCTTGTTTAGTCCTCACCTTGGTATCTTGGTTTGTCTACAGTAATATATTAGAACTCGCAACTGATCGTTGGTGGATAATAATCATCAGTCTTCACTACATCCTTATTGCTATTATGATTTTTCTGGAAGTATTTTCTATAAAACCTTATCCACTTCTTATTTCATCTCATAATATAGATTGTTTACCATGAAAATAAAAATAAAATAGTTTCTATTTTAGGAAGCGGGGATTTCTTCTATTTTTTTTTTTTTTAAAAAAAAAAATGCTCAACCGATAATTTCGACTCTCTTTCCTGTCTTTTTTTTTTTTCTGAATATGGTTGTAGGCATGAACATTACATTTCTGGGTACTAGTAGTGCTCAACCAAGTATGACACGCAATCATCAATCTATGGCATTACGAGTGGACGGGGACATTTGGTTATTTGACTGTGGCGAAGCAACACAACATCAATTCCAAAAAAGCAGTTTGAAAATGGGTAGGATCACCAAGATATTTATTACTCATATGCACGGCGACCATTGTTTTGGTCTTGGACCCCTTATGTGCTCCATGACAGACAACTTGAATCCTGAAAAAAAACTACAGTTACAAGATGCTACACAACAGGAACAACCACCTATTGATGTCTACGGACCTGCACGATTACGACGATGGTTACGGACAACTCTCTCTTCCACATATTCTAATTTAGGACGATATTACCGTGTACATGAAATCTTGGGACCTGAAGAAGAAGAATCTATAGACGATCCTACTCATTTCCATCCTCAAGAATTACTCGGCACAACAGTTAGGTTGACACCTGCAGCAGTATTGGACGTTGGACGAGGCTTCACAGTGACGGCCACGGCAATCAAACATTCGATTCCATCGTTAGGATTTGTGATTCAAGAACCAGATGTTATGGGCAAGTTGGATCGGGATACTTTAGTACCTCAACTATTACGCAATGCCGAGGCACTCTTCCGACAGCAAGGGATCAAGCAACCACTGGTACTTTTGGGACGATTACAACGTGAAGGGAAACCTATTCAACTTCCGGATGGTACCTGGCTAAATCCACCTGACAAGAAACAGGGAAGGCAAGTGGTGATTCTAGGTGATACTTGTGATCCATCATCCATCATTCCTTATTGTCAATCACCTCACTTACTGGTACATGAAGCAACCAATGCATGGACTTCTCTAGATCGGGATAATTTGGCAACAACGGAGGCACTCGTGGAAGAAAGGGCAGTTCAACATGGGCATTCGACTCCTCAAATGGCAGGTGATTTTGCTCTTCGGATAGGCGCACGGACATTGATCTTGACTCATTTTAGCGCAAGATATAAGGGCGATGATAGTGAAGATGGTATCAAGGTCATGGAAGAAATTAGGCAATTGGCTTTGGCTCGCTTTGGCAAGGATAAGGATACAGATCTTTATTGTGCACGGGATTTATGGTCTTTTGAAATCAAGCATCGATAGTGATTTATTTAGTTACCCAATCTTTTTTTTTTTTTTTTTTTTTTTGTATATTAGTTATTTTACACATAATTTATTACACTTCTTTTTAATAATATAATAGATATTTTACATTTTCGTGTTTAGTGATTGGATTGTATTGGATAAATGATAGATGATGATTTAGGTGTGATTAGAATTTCTCTTTCCATTTGTTTCAACAAGATGTGATGATCATATCTTATTCATTATTGGGAATGGAATGCCTCGTTTCTGTATAAAAATAAGAACCGATAGTGTTGGACTGATATTTTCTCGTTTCTTTTTTTTTTTTTTTTCTGTATCATGCGATTGACTTCTTTTATTTCTTTTGTCATTGCCATTATTGGCTTGACTCAATCCTTGCATGCTGATGAATCATCCTCTTCTTCTTCTCATCAAGAACCACATGAACGTAGTTTTACGTAAGAAACCCCCACATTTTATTCATTTTTGTATTAATTTTCATTTGTTTGTTTAATCAGAATGGAATTGAAACCACGTCAAGTACTAGGTAGTAGTATACCTTATAGAGTACATCAAGTACTTGAAAAATATGGTGTGATCAATGATGGTATTCGATATAGTATAAAAGAAGCTGCTAATGTGGGACTTGATAGTATCTTGGTCGATGTCGAGGTATGTATGGTTTATTCTCCGCTCCATGCATTCTTGATAAATTGCCCTCACTCTTTTTTTTTTTTTCTTTTCTCTTTCGCTCTTTTTTTTTTTTTTTAATTTGGTTGACGATAATATCAAAATAGTATGTTGCTTCCATTGGTATAGGAACACCTCCTCAATATTTTGATTTGGTTATGGACACTGGTAGTGCAGATATTTGGGTACCTAGTTACCCTTGTTTCAGTTGTGGTTTTCACCGAATGTTTGACAGTCGTATGTCCAGTACTTTTACACCTGTGAACAAAACTTGGCGGTTGGGATATTTTGACGGATCAAATGTACTCGGGGTAATGTACATGAAAAAAAAAAAAAAGATGGAACTGATTGACTCATTTCATTGTTTAGGTAGTGGGAAAGGATACAATAAAAATAGGCAATGTATCTCACGCAAATCAAGTCTTTGGATTAGCTACTTCGGAATCAGCAGCGTTTACAAAGAATCTCTTGATGGATGGCATCTTTGGTTTATCATTTTCTTCACTCTCATTGATTGATAGAAGTACATCACTTGTTTTAAATATGCATGCTGCTGGTGATATTGATGAGCCTGTGATTGGTATCTATCTTGGTCGTCCTCGTGATGGTGGCAAAGGCGAAGTGGCAAGTATATAATAAAAAAAAAAAAAAAGAAATAGATAATCTAATCATCTCTTTTTTTTTTTTCCTTTCATTAGAAATTTGGTGGGGTCAATACGCGTCATTATACTGGTGATTTCAAATATATTCCTGTGACAAAACAACAATATTGGCAAGTGGACTTTGGTGGTATTGAAATCGATGGACGCATGATAGGATCTATGGTCAAACAAGCTATGCTAGACACTGGCACTACATTGACAGTGCTTCCTCCAGAATTATCGCAAGCAATCCATGCAGCTCTTCCTGGTGCTCGGTATAGCAGATTGTATGGATGGTTGGCTCCTTGCAATACATCTTCCAAATCAGTAGTAACATTCAAGCTTGGTGGCCAATCTTTCCCTGTACCTATCGCTGATCTGGTACGTGAACGTATGTCGCCAAATAATCCTTTTCTTTGCTTCTCTGGTGTGACTGAATCTACTTCGGCTGGATTTGCTATCATTGGTGAAAGCTTTTTAAGAAGTTATTATACGTCTTACGACTTTATGAATGCTCGTGTCGGTCTTGCTATTTCAAAGGCCTGATTTTTGGATATTCTTTTCTTCCCTTTGTGTATGTTTGCCTTAGTTTAGATCATTATTATCTTTTGTATAACCAATAAAACAGCTATTTTTTTTTTTTTTGAATCGGTAATTCATACTGTATGATTTGAATAGAGGACATCTTTTATGAATCTGTATCTCCAAATGTAGACTACATAAAAAAAAAAAAAAATACTTATCCCTCATCCAATTCCAATAATAAAATACCATCATCAATAAAATTATTACCATTGGTTCCTTTTAAAAAACTAGTTTAATATCATCCAATCCCATTTTATCACCTATGTTGCCACTTAATGTACGATAAACTCTCAAAAAAAAAAAAATCAATTTTTTCAAAAGTTGCCTGATGATCCTAATAGGAATAACCATTATTATTGAAAATCATCATCATCATAGAAGTTATTTATCATTAGAGAGAAAAACATTATAGAAAGTCATCATCATCGTAGAAGTCACCATCGTCAAATAAAACAGTATTATCATCATACGAGTCATCAATCATAGGAATTATTAATACAAGGTAATCAGCGGTATATCAACGTGCAAAATAAAAAGAACAATACAATTCTTAAACTAAAGCCCAAAGATGAGTTATACCGATATTGTTTCTGATCCACAGGTTGTTTCTCATCCTCATTATTAAATATGCAAGAAAGAAAAAAAAAAAAAAAAAAAGAGAGAGAGAAGAAAAGTTATAGAGCTTGATTATAGGAGAATATCACGCTTCGTTTTCACCTCGGGTGTAAAAAAACCAACCTTTGACCTTTAAAAAGAAAAAAAAAACGAAAAGAAATCAAGTCATTGTCTTTTTCTTTTTCTTTTTTTTTTTTTTCTTAGACACCTTTCCTTAAGGAAAACCTTTATCATGCGATTTTCAATTTCTCTTGTCAGTGTGGCAAGTGCCATTATGCTGACGGTACAAGGCGCGCCATCGACTGTAGAGGATAAAAGTTATACGTAAATTCAAAATAACAAAAAAAAAAAAAAAAAAAGATTGACTGACGGATGACTCGTCCTGTTTTTTTTTATTTATTTATTCATTAGAATGGTGCTTGAACAACGTGTAGGTAAAGTATGGAACACACCTGCCAGAGTCAATCATGTCCTTGCCAAATATGGTATCATGGATGATGAGACCAAACTCGACGCTGCTGCTGAAGTGGAACTGGAGAGTGCTTTTGTGGATGTTGAGGTAATTTAAACACCGAACGTGTTTGCTTGTTTATTTGAACGAGGTTCATTCTTTTTTTTTTTTTTTTTTCTCTTTGCTCAAATAATGACACATGCTTTCACTTTAGTATTTAGGCAAGATTGGTGTAGGCACTCCTCCTCAATACTTCAATATGGACTTGGATACCGGAAGTGCTGATATTTGGATCCCTGCCAAGGAATGTCCAACTTGTGGAAATCGCCAACTCTTTGACTCTGCAGCTTCTTCTACATTTGAAAATGTTAACAAAACTTGGTCGTTACGGTATGCAGATGGATCGAGTGTAATCGGTGTAAGTGTATATTTTTGATTCTTTTTTTTTTTTTATAAAAATTGAATAGATTCATTCATTCTCACACTATATGCTTTTTTTTTTGTTATTATTATTATAGTTGACTGCCAGGGACACGGTGGAAGTAGGTGATGTGAAACATGCAAATCAAATCATTGGCTTGGCACATACTGAAACGGAAGATTTTGCACGCGACCAGAATTTGGATGGTATCTTTGGTTTGGCATTCCCGTCGTTATCTTTCACAGGTCAAAAACAATCTATTGTTGAAAGTATGTATGAAGCTGGGGAAATTGAACAACCTATTGTGGGTATCTATTTGGGTCGTGTTCGTGATGGTGGAAAAGGTGAAGCTGTAAGTATATATAAAAAAAAAAAAAAAACAATGATCGAATGTTTTCTGATTTTGATATGATGTTAGAAATTTGGTGGTGTGAATCAAAATCATTTCACAGGAGAAATCAAGTATCTTCCAGTAACACAGAAGAAATATTGGCAAGTGGAATTCGGTGGAATAGAAATCAATGGCAACACCACAACTGGAGGTGCTTCGCAAGCTATCATTGATACTGGCACTACTTTGACTGTTCTTCCTCCTGCTTTATCCAAGGCATTCCATGATGCTATCCCTGGTGCGACATTTAGTCGATTATATGGATGGCAAGTTCCATGCAAATTACAAAATGGTGGTACTATTACTTTCAAGTTGGGTGGTCAAGATTTCCCTGTGCCTCTTGGTGATATGATTCGTGAACGATCTACTCCCAATAATCCCTCTCTCTGTTTTTCCGGTGTGGCCGAAGCAAATTCCCCTTTGATCATCATGGGCGACACCTTTTTACGTAACTATTATTCGGTGTATGATTTCAAGAATGCTCAAGTTGGTTTGGCCCCATCAAAAGCTTAGATGATTAGTTGATAATATAGTATAGATATTTGTATGTGTATTTGAATCAAAAAAAAAAAAATGTTAATAAAAAAAAAAGTGTTTTTTTTATCTTGATATGTGATGGTCTAAGTATTCAAGAAAACTATCCCCAGGCATTTCAGAGATGTAAAAAAAAAAAAAAAAAGTCCACATAAGTTTCGTTCTTCTTCCTTTTGGAAAAATAAAGGTTTTATTTCATATCAATAATATTCTATAAAAAAAAAAAAAAGATTCCTATCAACGACGTTTTCCACTAATTTTCTGAGCAGCCTTGATTTTATCTTTGATGGTTGGTTCCTTCTTGCTTTTTGATGCTGGTGGAGATGATGATTTTGTTGGGCTGAATTTTCCATATTTCGTTAACAGACGTTCTTCGACATCGTCTAGATCCCAAACATGAGGAGTGATCAAGACATTTTCCTTCTCTGCCAAAAACAATTTCTTGAAATCTTGAGGTTGACCAGGTTGAGCACCCATGCCGGGCATCATACCAGGCATACTACCCATTGCCGCCATATCCACACCAGCAGCTACATAAAGAAAGAATCATTATAATAATAATGAATGTCATTATGTTTTCATTCCTTTTTTTTTTTTTTAATATTACCATTACTATCACCAAGAATCAATGCAAACACACTGCCAAGACCAAATAAATTTAAAAAATACCAAGATAAAGAGGAGACCCAGGTTACATCCATATCTCTTGTATCCACACCACTTTGTAACATAGACTTGAATCTTGGGGTCAAAGGAAAAGGAAGCTTGACTAAAAAAAAAAAAATCAGTCTTTTTTTTTCTTAGTTGCCGTTCTAATATTACTTACTAACGATGAAACCTTGAAAGAAAAAGTTGATCCAGCCCATAATTAACATTTGAGGTACCATATTAACGAGTTGTTTCTTCATACCATCCATCATACCTTCCATCATTTCAGGATCTGTCATAGGGTTAGGTGCTGTTAATGGATTAGCATTGTTGTTATTGTTGTCTTTGGCGGCATCAGGATTCTTCAGATAGGTGCCTTTTTCATACGCTTGAGAGAGATATTGTTTACGACTATTGAAAGCATGGTGTGGTATATAATTGCCAAATGAACGTAATCGCATACCTCGTAATAAAGCCTTTCTATATATAGAAAAAAAAAGAAAAAAAAAAGATGAGTATCTAATAATATTATAAAAATAAAAACTTACGATTCACGAATAGCTTTGAGAAGTGGTTTCTTAGGTGTACCAGTTAATAACATGGTGATATGATGTCGAAGTACACCTACCAATACCATGACAATCATGATAGGAATAAGTACCCAATCACGAATAGCTAAACATAATAACATGTTGGATTAGTACATCATCGGTTTAGATAAAGGGAAGAAAAAAAACAAACGCGATTCAAGTTCTCTTTTTTTTTAAAAAAAAAAAAAAATACTCACCAGGATCAAGGATCATCTGTTGTCTATTGAATTGGTAAAAAGAATGCATATATAGAAAGAAAATAAGATCATATCAGTATCATAATATCTACAATTCAACTATATAAATATAATGTTTTCACTTTACGAGTCACCCATGGTTATGTATATAGTATAAGAGTCCAAAGAAAGAAAGAGAAGTGAAAAAAAAAAAATCCTCACCGGCCACGTTAGGTCGGAAATTGAATGTGTACAAATAGAGTAACAAAGTTTATTGATTGAAAGTATAAAAAAAAAAAAAAATGCATAAATCAATAAACGAATATGGTATCGAGTTGAGCTTCCAATTTTAATTGTAAATACTCTATAAATCCCAAAGGTCCATCCGAACAGAGTGCTTGTAATTCACATTTTTGATTCCTATGAAGAATCTTGCATACTTCCAATCTAAAAATGTTATGGAAAAAAAAAGTTTAACCTTTTTCTTTCATATATTCATACTTACATGAATTGCTTGTATTCAGTTGTAGCATTAGACTGTAGTTGTTGAGCAGATTGAATCATCCGAATCCCTTTTTCTCGATCTTTCATAGTTAATGGCGTATAAGCGATATCTGGAATTTGATACCTAAAAAAAACAAGTGAAGTCTTTTGTCCTTATACTTTTTGTTTAGTCTTACTTTTTTCGATCTGCATATTCAAGTCCAAGGAATTTCATTGAGGGGATTGTCAAATTGACTGAATCATGAGCTTGTGCCTAGTATAAAAAAAAAAAAAAGGAAAAGATGATGAACATTCATGTCAATTTTCTTCCCAAGCTATTTTTTTTTTTTTTTTTTACCATACTACCCCATTTGTATACAGAGTAAATATCCAATCCATAAGGATCATTGTCCATCACTGCTAACACAGGCATTCGAGGATATCGTGTAGAGAGATGTTTGACCATATGTCGCGTAGCAAAATCCTATCATTCATAAAATCATCGTGTGTTTGTCAGTATTATTTGAACGATGTATATATTTTCTATGATTCATACCGGGTAGCCACATCCCTACCAAAAAAAAAAAAAAAAAAAAAAAAAAAAAAAAAAAACGAGTTATCCTTCTTATCTGACAACATACATTTTTTTAGCTTACAGTGATAAGTACACAACGATGAAGAAGTCTTTGTACAAATCCAACCGAAACCAAATGTCGAAAACTAGCCTACTCTCATCAAAGGTTAGAATTGATTTTCAGTTTTCTTTCCATATAGTTTCTTACCTCTTTTTCGATCACCACAAGTAGTTGAGCTCGACATTCGACATCCAGAATTTGGCTGATGGGAGGAATCAGAGTACCTTGTTCATCATTACAATCATCAGAATTACCATTTGGGGATGACATACAGTTCAAAACACGGTGGTTTTTCAGAATAATATTTGCAGGACCAAAGATACGACCTTTTCCAGAAGCGCTCTAGTTATCAACAATCAATCATGGTTGGTATATACCCTATTGATACCTCATATATAATTTTTTTTTTCGCTTACGACATTGAGACATGATCTTGGTACATTATAATGACAACAGATATCATCGACAATCTATCATTATTCATATAAAGTAAAAATGAGTTTTGATACCGTATATGACCATAGTCTGTCATTGTCTCTATCTTTTTTTTTTTTTTTGAAAATTACCTTATCCACAATCGGCTGAGTCTTGAATAGAGGTACATCACGGTAAAAAATATCTCGTTTAGTCACCATGATATTGTTGGCAAGAGCTTCGTAGACGATTTCCAGTACACGTACATACCGAGCTAAATGAGAATCAACAGAAAAAAGAGAGGAGATATACATAGATAGAGATTAATCCAATTGAAATAATCACCATAGATATATATTTCATTCTTACTCAGAGAAGTAGCAGAAGCAGTAGTGTTCAGAGAAAGAGATTTCATCCGAGGTTCTCCTGTGTATAATGGTCCGTCAGATCCAGTTGGCAGATCGCTACTAGGAAGGGATGATGCATTGACTTGTCTTCGATTCCTATGGAGTAAAAGAGGATGATTCAGTTACACATATCGTGCTTTTGATAAAACACAAACAAAGATCCTTACAGTGTTCTTGATAACACTTGAAGTTCCACAGGTTTTGTTTTTGAAAGAGATTCAAAGATTTCCAGTATTGTATTTTCTATAGATGCCATGACAGAATCTCTAAAAGAAGAAAAAGAAATGTTAGTGAGTGCATATAAAAATAAAATCAAGATTTTACAAGATTTTACCTTGATTGGTAAATTGTTCGATGACTGCCTTGAGAACTAGGGAAAGAGGGTTGATACTGCTGTTGAAAGTCCAGTGAGTCGAGATAAGCAAAGTCCATAGAAGGTGAGGAGAATGAAGAAGCAGAATCCATTTGTGGTGGACAGGTAGCAAAGTCAGTAACTGGTACCAGTGGCGGTGACAATGGGTCAATAATATCATCCACAATGGAAGAAGAATGTACATTGTTAGGATCCAATGAAGAAGAAGAAGAAGAAGAATGAGTGGCAGATGTATATATTGCTTGGTCTGAATAAGTATCAGTATTGTTATTATTGTTATTGACAAAAGAAGTCCAGCTTCGCTTTGTTGGAATCGTATTTAAAGAAGAGCATGACGGTTCTGTTTCTCGGTATTGACCAGAATATTGTGTGTTGAATTGAATGTTTTCATCCTCGTCTGGTACTATTGCCTCATCATCTTGTAGTAATAGATCAGTAAAGTAACTACTTGTCATACTACAATGTTGCCTGAGATTCTAAAAAAATTTCGAAAAGAAAGGAGTGTCGAAAAAAAAAAAAAAAAAAACTTAAGCGGCATAATAAAACAACCGACTTGTACCAAAAAAAAAAAAAAAAAAAAAAAAAAAAAAAAAAAAAAAAGGGTGACTTTTATGGTAATCGACTGCTTTATTGTTTTGCCCTGAAATCCTTTTATTATTATTATTATTATTATTTGTTTTTGTATATGTACTTATTGTAATGTTTTATCCCTTCTCTCCCTTTCTTTTTCTTATCTCTTCTGTTTATCTCCAAAAGTTTCCTATTTGTCACAGTTTTTTTTTTTTCGCTAGATAATGTCGTCTGGTCTATCAAAGTACATACTTTATTTCGTCATGATGATTTCCTAACAGTCATACTCTTTTCTTTATTATGATAATTATATAGTGATACCAGTGTAGCCACATCATCCACAACAGAGAATGGTGTATCAGCAGTGTTAATCATCACGTTCGAAGTGAGCTTCTCTGTTGCGATCTTTATGATTATTACAGCGTGTTATTTTATAGGACGCCATCGTCGAAAACGGCAAAATATGGCTAGATTGCAAGAACATGATACGATGATGGAACGAGCTCTAGCTAGACAACAACTTCATTCTATTAATCCAAGTTCTTGTTCCACCATCGAAACTTATCACAATCATCCACCTCCTTATTTGCCACCTCCCACGGATCCCACATCTCAATTATCTGAGCGAGATGTTGCACAACTATCACAGGCCATGTTGAATCATCATCTCCGATCACATATGTTTTCTTCTTCTCCTCCTCCTCCTCCTCATTATACCGACCTGATGGGAAAAGAAAATACGTTCAATGAACAATTTGTATCATCATCATCATCATCTAACGTGGTTCAATCTGTACCACCTGCTGTCACACGATCCTTGACCCATTCTTTTCCTTCTTCCGCCAACGAAACTATCTCTACCCCACCATCATAGTGATCTACTCATAAATATGTTTTTTTTTATTTATTTATTTATTCTTTATTGTATGATAAACACCCCTACTAGATGTATGCAACTTGTTAACGTGATCTTGGCGCCAACTGAAATACGCCAATTGACAAGAAAGTTTAACACTATCTAATATAATAAAATTACAATTATATGCAGTGTCAATTGAAATAATAATATCCTAGAAACCCTTTACCAAAATAAAAAAAAAAAGAGAGAGAGAGACAAGATGTATAAATAAAAAATCGTTTATTGCCACAAAAAAAAAAAAGTAAATGATCTATCTATCAAGTAAATATAACCATAGGAGTCACTGAATCAATAATATTGTTAGATCCAATCATATTTTCATCTTTGAGATAGTTGACGGGGAATTGCACCAGATGACCTTGAATTGTTTCCAATTCTTCACGGATTTCTTGTCCAGACAACAAAGGATCAGCCACATGACCATAAGCAGTGAAAAGAGAGGTGGCAGATGGGGTTTCTGTACTATTATCGGACATGTTCATTCCAGTAAAACGGCGATGCTGTTCATAAGTGTGGATAGTATCATCAGGAACACAATGGAAGAGTCGTCGGTATATCAAAGTATTGGATTCTGCTGTCTTTCGCCAAACGTTATAATAACATTGATCAGAGAGTGGGTCGAGAGCCATCGCGTCCAATCTTTGTTGTTCATCATTGCTGTCCTTGCCTTGATTTGGCGCTTTAAATGTGTCATATAAGCTGCGAGTGCGACTAAGACGATCGATCATACGTACAGGTTCCTCTGCTTCACAAAATTGAATATCCTTGTCATTATCCTTTTGAGTCTGGTGATGGTAGTGACGGTGGCTATGGTGGTGCTTATGACGATGATGATGATGATGACGATGATGATGATCCATATTTTGTTGCTGCGTTGCAGAAGTCACATCTAAATGATTCACAATATCACTGTTATGATCCTTGTCGTTTGCCAATAAGCTCGACCAATCATCAAAGTCCAAAAGTCCCAAATGTTCCTTCCAAAGTTGTAATCGTAATGTATGCGCGAATTTGGCTGCCTTGTACTATATTCATGTTTGTAAATAATATAAAAGAAAAAGCACTGATGAGCCTGAACCTTCTTATCCTTTTTTTTTTTTTAAAAAAAAAAAAATACCTTTTTCCCATCCATGTAGGAGCCAACCATCTCCGTATCTTCAATTACCATCGCGATTTCAGAATCTCTGTTACCTAATTGTGATCTAAATAAAGAATCCATCAAAGTAAAAAATAAGAATAATAAAATAAATAAGTTATCCACAGGATTGATCATTTCATTGAGATAAATACCTATCGTTGATATTTGCTAAGGAAGAAAAAAAAAGACAAAAAAAGAAATCAATCATTAGAACAATTTTTACATAAAATATATAATCATTTTGTCTATTACCTGATCCAATCAAAGCAAGTCTATCATCCACAATCATAATCTTGTCATGAATATAGAGTAATTCTGAAACATACTGATCAGCATCATCGTATTCGCTATTATCATCATCATCCCTAGAAACTTGATCATCGTCCTTTTTCAGTGGTATATGTATTTCAGAAGATTGTTGATCATCGAGAGGGGTATCATTATCATGATCATCGGTGGTAGCTGAAGCCTCGGCAACAAAAGTCGAATGAAAGGGAGTATTGTTCTCTTCCGAATGAGATCCATCTTTTCTAATGTCATTATTTTCTGTTGGTTGATGATCCTGCTGTCGTCTTGTCTGTTGTATTCTTCCCCAGTTTCGCAATGAGTACCAATCAATATAGTCAGATGGATTGATGCCAGCTCGTTCAAGTCGTTCAATAATAGAGTTACCGCCCCTTGATATGGAAGTATATTGAAAATGCATCACCGATCTAAATGAATAATAGAGAGAGAGAGAGTATTTATGAATCAACATTAGCAAAATATTTAATGTCTATATCTACTTACTTTGCTGATGATCCAGAATCAGCAAGATCACCTTCAAAAGCTGGTACCAATGGTATAATAATAAATACTTTGAATTTTTCTTTTTCTTCATGTGCTCGGATGATGCGCTCTACCAAAGCTTGTGCAATTTTGTTTCGTAGCAGTTTGTCTTGATCTGTTGCACTAACTATATAAACTCAAAGATTAATCTTACCCTTTCTTTTTTTTTTTTTTGTCTTTTTTTACTTACTAAAGAACTGATTTTCGATATAAATAAAATGTTTTGCTTGATTAATACATTCCATATAAGCATTGTAAATCGAATGCTGTCACAAAAAAAAAAAAAAAAAAATGAGCTGCTGATATCTTTTGGTTTCATCTATCAGTATTTTCTTTTCCTTTTTCTTTTTCTTTTTCTTTTTTTTTTCCTACCTCTCTTTCCACACCAGAACTCCATTGTGCAGATGATCTAAGTGCTTGCACTCTGCAGGTGCCCTTGAACTTGGATTCATCACGAGCGGCCACATATTCACCTTTGGGAAGCAAGAAAGGTAAATTCTGTCGATGCATACTTTTGGTTGCTTTGAGGTAGTTCCACCGCTGAATAAAATGTCTTGCAATATCTCTTGCCATGGGTCCAACCGTTGCTAGAGTGACATCATGCCATGGCATACGAGGAATTACTTGACGATCAACCAAAGTCAAATCATGATGTGCCACTAAAAGTAATGAAAATAAAATAGATAAATAAATATACAATAACTCGATAAATAAAACTATTTCACAACTTGCCATTGACAAAATCCTTTTTTCTCGGATTTGAATAGTCTTGACCAGGGAAAATTTCTTGATCAGGATCATCAGGAACCCAGTCTGATAAAGAATGTTCATGAGAATCATAGCGACCAAAACATAAATCCAATCCACCAATAAATGCTAAACGATTATCCACCACAACTATTTTCTGTAAAAAATCAAACAGAGTTGAGTTTGCATATGTCTACAACCTTCCATTCTTTTTGGTTTATACTTACTTCATGATGAGACCAAAACAGAACATTATTATCCATTGAAGCATGATCAGGATGACGTTGTACCATAATGTTAGGATGCAAGCTTTGAAGCCATTGTTTAGTATGAGCACTATCGATAGTCAGAGCCAAAGACATTTCTTTGTATACAACGATATAAATCATCACACCTTCACGAGCTTTGCGTTGTAAAAGTCGATCCAATCTGAATTCTTCATTTTGAGCAGGAGGACGACGAAGATACTAAAAAAAAAAAAAAAAAAAAAAAAAGTCAAGTTCGAAATCTGACGGAAATGATCCTATTTCTCTTACTAATTCTGGAGATAGCCACCAATCTGCGATATATATTTCTGATTTGGCTGATAATATTGCTTCAGCAACAGCATTGAAATGATCTATGATAAATAAGAGGAATATCAAGGTTAGTTTCAAAAAAAAAAGTTGTTCTTCGTAGTTTTCAACATTACTTTCAGCATCGACAAACCATTTGACTTTGGCGTTGTGACGTACAGGAGCAAATGAACCAAATCGATGATTACGCACCCAAGGACTTTCGTTCTGAACCTTCTTGATATTGTTCCACCATTCATCCATTTCGCGTTTGCTACCTTTAAGTCTGATCCGACGAGTTTGATTGGTAAGAGTCAAATGATAATGGCCCAAAAGATTCGGTTCACTGGAGGTCATTGTAAATCCCTTGTCGAGCATCAATACATCAGTAGGAGTGTCGGAACTGATGTTTTCACAAAAGGCTATATAAGAGTCACGTAGCAATACCCATTCAGTGTTCCATGCACGAGATGTCCAAAATTGGCAACATCGAGGATTGACAAAATTGATTCGATGTTGTAGATAGCCTTCTTTTCCTTTCCAACCCATATCTTGCACCATACTGATCGCAGAGAGTTCCAAGAATTCGCATACATCGTAGCTGATTTGCATATGAGCTCTTTTAAATAAATCACGGAGGTAAGTTGTCAAGGCGATACGTCGATCAAGTGCATCTCGTTGTTTTTCATTCTCATCATTGATATCCATATTTTGTTGCTGCTGTATCTGATCTTGATCATCATCTTCATCTTCCTTCCGATCCCATCCAATTGTTGTTTTTGCCGAGTCGTATAAGCTTTGTAATTGATTTGGAAATGTTGGAGGCGCTGGCACATAATCTGATACACTAGACTTGAATCTGAGCATATAATGAAGCATGACGAATTCGGCAATAGTTCGATAAATCACCCATTTCACATCCCCGTATTGCAGTTCTATACGAAAGGCCCATTGACCCATTCCATCGAGATATTCAGAATCTGTCACTGACACCTTGTAAATCAAAAAAAAGTTGATACAGTTAGTAACCATGATAAATATTTTGAATCATGTGACTTACATTGAGACATTGTAATAAGATTGGTGGCTATTTAAAAGTATGAATGAATAAATAAAAAATAAAAAAAAAAAAAGAGGAATATTATTAGATTCAATGTGTATAACTATTAGTTATCAATATACCAATTTGTTTCCATGTTCATCTCTTGAAAATGCAATAAAAATAGGATCAAACGCTGGTGGATAATAAGGAACCAAAGCACTACTAGAAGTAACGATTGTGGTGGCGGTTGTATCCAATTGAGTAGTTGGCTCGCCTTGCTGTTGTATTGATGAAATCAGGCGTAATTTGTCCATTGTTCTTTCCCAATGACTTTTGGTGATATTGTTGTCACTTGCGGTTGTCGTCGATGTTGGCGGGTTTGTAACTTTCAAGGGGCCAGTTGAAGTTTTCAGTTGCATATGTAGACTGGGATTGGAAGGTCTAATAGGAAATGAACCATCTGTACCAACCGTTGGAGAAGATGATGTATCTATTGAGATAGATGGATCAGATTGAATTGGTGCAGAGTACGATACAGGAACTGCAAACGTGATTTCAGGAGTGGCTTTTGGCGGAGGTAAGGAGGTATCATCAATGCTAGTTTGGAATGGATGCATAAAATAGTTGGTATTGTCTTGGTCTTGACCATCAGTCGTCACGTCGTGTTTGAAGTCAATACAGGAAGGCAAAAGATCATCATCATCAAACTTATTCTTGTTTATAAAAAAGTCATTGTAATCATCGCTGGAATGTCTTCTGCTTGATTGTCCAGATCCAAAATTCAAGTTGAACCAACGATTTTCCCGAATCAATTCAAATGTATCACGATTGTCGTTATTTGTGGCGAAGTTGGTTCCCATCATAGTAGTATCGTTTTCATCATATTGTTGTACACTGTTACTTCTGTTGTTTCTACTGTATTTGTTGCGAAGAGTACTATTAGTAGTAGTAACTGGAGCCATATGTTCATTTGCTGTCAATGGAGATATGCTTGCCAGGACGCGATTCCAATGACGAATATTTCCATTTTCGAGACTGTTGGTATGGTAATCTAAACTATTTCCTCGACCATTGAATTGTGCTTTGCCGCTATCTTGAGACAAACCACTTTCTGAATGACGATGGGGTGAATTTGTGCTGTAGTCTGCGTTTCGCCGCCTAAAGTAGTTTGCTGTATCAGAAATAGGATTCGACATTGCTTCACTTTTCAATAACTAAGTGAGAGGTATAAAGTTGATGGTATCAAATCCACGTATTTTAAGAGAGAAAGAAAAAAAAAAAAGAAAAAAAAAAAGAAAGAAAGAAAGAAAGAAAGAAAGAAAGAAAGAAAGAAAGAAAGAAAGAAAAAGAAAAGTGAGAATGACACAAGGATAAAAGGCAAGTAAGGCGGAGTAGAAAAATAGGGACAAAAAGTTTCTTTATTAACTTTCTAAAAAAAACTACTTCTAGTAATCTGTTGATTTTGTTGAAAGTTGGGAAACCGATTGAAGGCTTGAGGTTGCATTTGTTGGTATTGTTGTTGTTGTTGTTGTTGTTGTAATTGCTGTAGTTGTTGTTGTGATTGAGATTGTTGTGGTTGTGATTGTGGCTGTGGCTGCTGATGTGAGAAACTTGTCATAAACGGAGTAGACGCTATCATATCTGTTGTCTGTTGAATCTGTTGTTGATGAGGAATCATGATTTGGCTAGTATTAGAGAATGGATTGGATGATGTTTGTAGGCCGTGTGATTGTTGAAAAGGCATTCCAGTTACTTGGGGTATGAGATTACTGTTGTTCAAATTACCAGATCCATTCATGTTTGAGGGGTAGAATCCAGATGTTTGAGTTGTCTGCAGTGAAGTCGATTTGGCAGGAACTATAAATAAATAAACAACATGTGAGCAACTTTTATACATATACATATATATATTACCCAGATCATTTCACTTTTCCCCCCTTTTTTTTTTCTTCTTCTTTCTTCTTTACCTGCTGCAGTATTTTGGCCAAAAGGATCCATAGCATTTGATATTGAGAATGGGCTTGCTACTTGTTGCTGTCCTTGTTGTTGTGGTTGCATGATGAATTGTTGCTGTGGTTGAGAAGTGTACAGTTGTTGTAAAGGCTGCTGTTGCAAAGGCTGTTGTTGAAACATTTGTTGCTGAATAGGTTGTTGTTGTGGTGGTGGTAAAAAAGATGTCTGCTGATGCTGTTGGAATTGGATTGCTGAATTGTTCGTCGTATAATTTTGAATAGGAGGTGTATCACTTAGATCTAATAATTGTTGCTGTTGTTGTTGTTGTTGTACATTACCCCCCGTCATCATACTTTGTTGATTCATCGAATTAGAAGAAGATGAATTACCAAAAATAGAAGCATTGGTGACAGGTGTGTTACTAGCCTGATTACCTTTCAATAAAGTGACAGCGACATCCACATTTCCACCAGTACGACGTAAAGCGTCACGGTTGGCAATCATATCCGTATAACCCATGTTTCGTAATTGTACCAATTTTTGATCATCCGTTAAATTATCTTGAGTATCTCTTTGTTGGTGATTTGTATTATAACGAGATAGAATTTCGATGGCTGCATTTAGATTCCCTTGAGTTTGGCGTAAAACGGCTTGATTCTTGTAATCATCCTTGAATCCCATTTCATGTAGTTTAATCAAAGCCATTCCATCATTTTCCTTGGAAATCACTGGTACAGATGATGATCGAATTGGAACATTTCGATGTTTCTGTTGTTGTTGAATACCATTTGTTAAAGCTAAAGAAGAAGTCTATAAAATAAGAAAAGTTAATTTATAATATATATATAAATAAATGATAGATACTGACCATAGTTGGGTTTTCCATAAAAGCTCTTTTTTCCCATTTGTTTCGAATATACTTTTCCATAGCACTATTAAAAAATAAGAACCCTATAAATATTGTGTATTATCTAATATAATATTCTCTTATTTTTTTTTATACTTACTGTCCTTCGTCATCAGCTAATGGTAAAGGATATTTTGTAGGATTAGGATTGACAATATTATTCACTTTGATATTTCCACCACTATTCTTAATAGCCTATAAAAGAGGGAAAGTAGTTGTAGAATATAATAAAAGATATATAATAATATTATGTGTTTTTTTTACCTCTATTTGTTCAGGTGTCCATTGATCCATAGAAAGAGACTTGATTCTTGAAATATGAGTACCCATCTTTCTATGTATACCAGCACATCGAACACAGAGAAATACACCAAGAGAATAAGAAGCCCATCGAGGATCTATTTTAAAAAAAAAAAAAAAAAAAAAAAAAAAGAGGTTTGAACGGGGAAATTGATGATAGAAATGAGAACTTACTTCTAGACCTGCAATCTGCACAATATTCATTTCCGGGTATCTTGAGAAGTTCGTTGAGAATACGTTCATGCCTTTCTTGCATAGCCTTTGTTTGACGTTTCTCTGCCATTATTTTCAATTACACCAAAAAAAAAAAAAAAGAAGAAAGAGAGATGAAGAGAAGGGAGGAAAAAAAAAAAAAAAAAAAAAGGAAAAAATATAACTTTTTCCAATCACCGCCTTTTCTGTAATGTTACACATGATCAAGGCACACAAAAAATCAAGGGTTCTTTTTTTATTATTATTATTATTATTATAATTATTATTTAAGCTGTATAGTATTCTGATGTAGTAGATATAAGAGTATTTTGTTCAGTATCCGAAAGATTAATTTCTAATACAGATGTTATTCCTTGATTATTAATAGTAACAGGAAAAGAAGTACATATATCAAGAGAAGGATGAAAAGTACATACTATAGTTGTTATAGTATGATTAGGATCAGATCCTAAAAGTATTTTAACTAATTCTATAACAGAAGCACTTGTACCAAACCAAGCATCTCCTTTTTTATCTTTGATTAAAGTAGAATGAAACATGATTGCACCTACCCAATTTCTTTTTATTTCTTCTAATATCTCTTTTTGTTTCTCTCCTTCTGCTTGTGGCCAAATAATTAATGGAAATTTAGCTGTACCAATAACCCATGGATTAAAGTTATTTCCATTCATTCCTTTTTCACATTGTTTAAACCATTTTTGAAATCGACGATTACATATAGAAGTATGTCCTACTCCCATAATACGTTCTGATTTAAGTGATGTTGTCTTTCGTAATTGATTAACAAACATTTCCACTGGTTCTACTGCTACTATGATAAATGCTTCAAGTTGTATAGGTAACATGGATGCCACAATACCATCAATAAATCTTTGGCTTCTTAATAACCACTACTATATTTATTTATATTAATTTTATGTAATAAAAATAATTATCTTCTTCTTTTTTTTTTTTTTTTTTTACCTTTCTTTTGGATTCTTCTTCAATAAGTGGTGTATTGGCAGCTAATATAATCAAGTCACTTCTTCCTGCTTCTTTAAAAGTAGCTCCACGTATTATTGTTTCCCCAAGTGAACCATCTGATAAATCAATCACTTGTGCCTGAGTAATATCTGTGCTCATATCTACAAATAATATTTCCTTGATGTGGAACCGATCCTCATTTGCAAGTAATCCAAATGCTACTGTTCCGCCAATAGATCCAGCTCCTATAATAGTAATACTTTCTATTGTCATGTCGATTCAATAGATTGATAAAATAAAAAAAAAAGCATGTTTTTTCTTCTTCCTTACTAAATGTTTCCCTTTTCAACAATACATTCCTATCATTTCAACAAAAGTAAAATCAACCAATAAAAACACGTTCTTAGTCAATAATGATCAAACTGGCTAAAGCTCACACGGAATGTTGTCCAAAAAAAAAAAAAAGCATATATATAAAAAACAAACTGTTTGATTTTTTTATTCAAAACAACAATAAACACTACACTAAACTAAACAAGAGTGGTCTATAGCAATCCTCTTACTTTCCATCACAATTTCTTGCAAAATGACCATACTATTGTTTTTTGATAAAAAAAAAAAAAGTGAGATTATTTTATTATTGTGAGATAAATCTCTTTCTACTATTCTTACATTTCCACAGTTGTAGCATTTTGGTCCAGCCGAGTTATCACGGAATCCAAGTTCTCTGTTAAAATTATAGCTGGACCGTTTTCGGAATTCATCAAAGGCATCAACAGGTGCTGAATCATGACCAAGTCCCATACGTCCAGTTGAAGCTAATGATAATGATGATGGTGATGACATCGTTGAATAAGTTGAAGAAGGCAACATGCTGGAGGTTGGTAAAGAAGATTTTGAATAATAAGGTTGAGATGATGACAATTTATTAGAGTCCTTTCGATATCGACGTTCAGTACTTGTAGATCGTCTTCTTGATGAATAATGATGATCCCGATGTCGGTGGTAATCAGATCTTACTGGTGATCTAGAGCGTGAATTGGATCTTGATCGGCTTCGTGATCGACTACAAGTTGATTCAAAAAAAAAAAAAAAAAAAAAGAAAGAAAGAAAGAAAAAAAAAAGAAAAAAAGAAAAAAGGTCAGCCAACTGTTCCAACAGTTAATCTGTTTCCGTTTTTACCTATAATATCTTGATCTCCTTCTTTCAATACTTCTATCACGTCTTCTTGGACTTCTACCGCGTCGAGGACTTTTATCTCTGTTAATTTGGTTACGATGTCGATGATCTTGTTTTTCATTTCTTTCCATATCATCATCTGACCGTTTGTTTTGTTGAGATGAACTTTGAGAAGGTACATTTCGCATTCGCTGAGGCAATGTTGATTGGAAAGTTTTGTAAAAATCATCCAAATAACCGTTTTCCCATCCCAATGTAAAAGCCATATCCTTGCTGATAGGTGTTTTGAATGGTCCATTGTCATCTAATTTCAATCCAGTGTAAAAATCATCCACTGCACGAAGCATGTCTTTGGAAGGAAGTTTATGTTGATGAGTAGGTCTTTGATGTACAGATAAGGGATTGATAGGTGTATAAGGTGGTTGATTGATCTTTGACGAAAAAAAAAAAAAAAAAAAAAAAAAAGAGTTAGACAATAGAGATTCAATATACAATAATTTGAAATCTAACCTTGATGGATACAACAGTAAGACCAGCAGGAAGATCATAATATGGTTTTCGTTGTTGTTGTTGTTGTTGTTGTTGTGATGGTATTGGTATATAACCACTATCAGTATCTGTATGAGATGAGGTAAACTGTGATGATGATACTGATGATGGGCCATGTTCAATTTCTTGACGTAGTTTCTGGATAACATTTGAATCAAAGAATTGTTTTTCTTCCCATATGTTGAGAACCTATATATGTATGTATGTATGTATGTATGTATATTTAAAAGACAAAGATTATTTTTTTTTTAGAAATAGAATTGTTTTAATAATTGAGTATTACTGACCTTTAAAACTTTCTGTTGTCGTACTTGTATATTTGTTGCATCAGGACAATGGTAAATCAAATACAATAAGATTGATATTCTTGATAAAAATCCAGTTATCATCCAATTTAATTGTCGTCGTATACTATAATAATAAAAATGAATTATTCCTATTAAAAAAAAAGAAAAATAGAATGAATAGTTAAGCTACTTACGCATGATGAAATATATCATTGATTAAATACAACAGATGCAGTCGATGAGAAAAATGGTTAGTTGTTTTGGCTAAAGCATTCATATATTCTAATACAGCTTGACAATGTTCAGGTTGACTACAGCTTTCAAATATCCAATTCTTCCCAGCCTAAGTGAATAGTAAATAAATATTTGAATTGAAATAATAATAATAATAATAATATTAATGTTTACTTACTTCAATATTACTAATAACACAATCATTCATTATCATGGATAATATTTTTTCTAATGATTGTATTGTTGTTGTTGAACCATGAGTAAGCTTTTGTATTCGAAAAAGATGATATTCAATATCGTCCTGTTGTTGTGAAGTGTCTGAATGGATAGAATCAAGAAAAGTAACAATGACAAATGTAGAGTAATAACAGAGTATGTTAATATAGTTTCAAACGTCAGTTACAAATCAAGAATCATGATGTACCATAAGTTCGATGATCTTTTTCCATTGGGAATAAAACTGTATAAAAACAAGAAATTAAAAAAAAAAAATAAAATAAAAATAAATAAAAAAAAGAGTATTTTTTTCAAACACCGGTTATTTTTTGATTTTTTCACTCTTGTCCCACGGTTTTGGGTTGACTTATTTCTATAAGTTGGATCATATTCAAATTATAAAAAAGAATATCTAGAAGCTAATAATACTTGATCATGAAAAAATCATAATAATAAGGAACATTGTAAAAAAAAAAAAAAGAGAAAAAAAAAAGTGACGCGTTCCTTATTTTTTTTTTCTTTTTCAAATATATAAAATCTGTAATTCACGACCCCCACATTTCCAAGTCAGTTCCGATTATCACCCTTTTTTTTTTATAATAATGTCTCTCTTGTCCTCATCTTTCCTTCTTTGTTTCACTGGCTTTCTTTCTTTTTTTTTTATTTATTATGACTACAAGAGTTAACTTCAGTAAGTGGTTCAAAATAACAATAAGATAGTATATATCCTTGACTGATCAATATTTCATCATGGTTTTTTTTATCTTTGACACTTACAGCTCCTCGCATAGCTTGTGTGGTAAGTTTCTTATATGATATTAAAAGCAAATGTCATTCTTTTTTTTATTATTATTATTATTTTATTTCTCCTTCTTACCAATTATTTCTATTATATATTCTGATAGATGGTTGGATTACCCGCGAGGTAAATGACACGACTGGTAGAAAAAGAAGAAGAAAAAAAGAATACATAACATGTACCTGCGTTAGATAGAGTGGTGTGTGTGTGTGCCATATATGTACAGTTTGTGCGTGTTTATATACACATATACATATGATTCTTATATTGCTGTTTTTTCCTTTTTTTTTTTCTCTCTCTCTCTTTATCTATTCAATTAGGGGAAAGACATATATTTCACAAAAAAGTAAGAATGATTAAATAATTATCATGAAATTTTAAATTAATGATCCTTTTATTTATTATTATTATGATTTAGTATGTCGATATCTTACATGGCTTGGTATCAAAACAAAGGTGTTTAACGTAGGAAATTGTCGAAGGGAACTTTGTGGTGCTCAACAAGACAATACATTCTTCGATCCAAATAATCAATCAGGACAAAAACAACGCAAGGAAGCTGCTTTTATGACACTACAACAAATGCTCAAATGGTATGATGAAGAAGAGGGCATAGTTGGAATCTATGATGCGACAAATAGTACCTTGGAAAGACGACAATGGCTTCATGAAACGCTTACTCAAAAAGATATTCAGGTGTTTTTTATCGAATCTATTTGTGAAGATGAAGCATTAGTATCAGCAAACATAAGAGATGTGAAACTCAGTTCTCCAGATTATAAAGATATGGATCCCGAAATGGCTTTATCTGATTTTCAAGCTCGTATTGCTCAATATACAACTCAATATCAAACTATTGTGGAACAAGATTACTCGTATATCAAACTCATCAATGTTGGAAGTCAAGTGATCGTCAATTTGGTTAAAGGTTATTTGGAATCTCGTATCGTATACTATCTTATGAATCTTCATATTCGTGGTAGAAAGATTTATATGTCAAGAGTAAGTTATATATATACATATATATATAAAAGAATGACTGACATTGCTTTTTTTTTTCTTTATAGCATGGTGAATCAATGTATAATTTGGAAGGAAAATTGGGTGGTGATTCTGATCTTTCTCCTCGTGGTCGATTATATGCTCAAATATTACCTGATCTTATTAAGGAAAAGTTAGGTGGAAAGGAATTGATGGTATGGACTTCTACTCTCAAAAGGACAATTCAAACAAGTGAATACCTTCCATATCCAAAACAGCATCGTAAAGCTTTGGATGAATTAGATGCTGGTGTATGTGATGGTCTGACTTATGAACAAGTAGAGGTAAATCTTGAAAAAAAAAAAAAAATCTCCACTCCTCCGAATGACTCATATGTTATTATTATTATTATTATTATTATTATTATTATTTATATTCAATAGGAGAAATATCCTGAAGATTTTGCAAGACGAGATGATGATAAATTCAATTATAGATATCGTGGTGGCGAATCTTATCGAGATGTGGTGTTACGATTAGAACCTATTATTATGGATTTAGAAAGACAAGAAGATATATTGATCGTTGGTCATCAAGCTATTATTCGTTGTCTTTATGGTTATTTTATGAACTATAGTCAAGAAGATTTACCCTATATCAAGATCCCATTACATACCTTGATCGAACTTACACCCAAAGCCTATTATTGTGAAGAAAAGTTTTATAAAGGTAATATGATCATATATAAGTTTACTATTATTGATCTTTTTTTTCTTTTTTTTTTTTTTTTTTTTTTGTTACTCAGCGGATATTCCAGCCGTTGACACTCATCGAAGTAAACCAACTCAAAGAAAACCACCTATCAATACTCAAGCTGTGGTTGGTTCAGGTGGTGAAGTTCCAAGTCCATTATTATCTAACTCTGTCTTTCCTTCTAGTCCTACAATTAGAACTCACTCATCTTCATAGAATACCTCTTATTATTATTATTATTATTTCATTTTCATAATAATAAAAAACACTGCTTTTATATTTGTACCTGGTAAATGGAGCTTGAAATATAAATAGGAAAATCTCACGAATTTTTATCTCTTTTTCTCTTTCTTTCTTTCTTTTTCTTTTTTATCTTTTTTTTTTTTATTAACGATCCTTCTATTTTATTATTTATCTATAAATCACTTTTTTTTTTCATTATTATTATTATTATTTATCTATATTACTTCAGATAACAACCTTGTGTCGATTAACACCACTTTGATGTTCTCCTTTGACCAAGCAGGCCAACAACAAGAAAATAATAATAATAATAATAATCCTGAACCTGTACGACCAAAAAGACCTCGATCTAGTCTCGCTGTATGTATTAAATACAGAAAAGAAAAAAAAAAGATAGATATTAATATCTTCCTCTTCACTTTTTTTTTTATTTTTGAAATAGTGTATAAGGTGTCGAAAGAAAAAGGTGAAATGCGATTTTGTACAGCCAACTTGTGGACGATGTTCAACAGCTCGATTACCTTGTAGTTATGCCACTCCTCCTCGTCGTGTAGATGGTCAAGCTTTTGATCTAATTGGTAATCATGTGGAAGAACTCAAAGAACGTATACAAAAGATGCAATCTGAATTGGTTATGATGAAATCCAACCTACACCCTTTTTCTGGTGGTGACTATCTATCAGGTCCAACTGTTCATCGAAATCCTCATCCTTTTGGTGATACGCGTCAGGCTAACCATTCTAGTAGTGTGAACGACCCAGCATCTTCATCTTCAATGTTTGAATCCCAGAATCAACCGCAGCAACAACAACAATTAATCTCAACTGCTCAACAACCTGTTACATGGAAATTGTCGCTATCTCCCTCCGGTTTACGTATCGATACTAATATAGCAAGTGTAGCTGATCTTTATCGTATTCTACTCAATGGTATTAGTCAATTGAATATTAGTGGTGATTCGGCAACAAGTCTTTTCAGTATGGATTCTCTTCGTGGTGATGGAGGTAAACGAAACAACACGAACGATTCAACTGGTGACACAGCGGATAGTAGCATGAAGACAACGAAAGCAAGTAGAGCCTGGGGAAGATACGCCAAATATCGTTCTTTTGGAAATCGCAGTGCTTCTTCCACTCAACAACAGCAACAACAAGAACAAATGGATACTTCGGATGGAAACAACGTTTTAGTGTCTACTTCTTCTGGTATCGCTAATAATTCACAATCATCTGCAGCATCTTCACCTGGACGACTATGGGAAGTCAATGAAACAGAAGCACGTATCATCCTTCAAGAAAAACAACCGGATGATACAATGAATCAAGAAACTCTCAACAATCTTATTCGTACCTCCTACCATTCTTGTTTTCTGGCTTACCAAATCGCGGATCAGAAGACGTTTGTGCAACTCTATGAAAATAGACAATCGGGACTGGATCCTCTCTTACTCAACTCTATCAATGCGTGGCTATCAAAACATGGATGTGTGTACCACGGTGCTTGCCCTGATAAAGATCCTTCAACAATGGGTGAAACCTACTTCAAAAATGCGCGCCAACTCCTGAAGAAATGTTTTGATATCAGTAGTCCTAACACGATTCATGCTCTTATCAACTTATACATGTATCAACTCAGTTGTGAACGATCAAGTCTCGCTTATCTGTATATTGGACTTGCTATTCGGATGGCCCAAGATCTCAAGTTTCACAAAAAAGAATTTATGCCGGCGGATCCTACACTTAGGGAAGCGAATAAACGATTATGGTGGACAGCATATTGGTTAGATCTCTGCGCAGCTTTGGAATCGAATCGGCCAACAATGGTGGACGACAAGGACTGTGATTTGGAATACCCAGTGAAACTAGATTGTGAAGACGATGAAACTGGATACCGTATTGGCTTTGCTGTGAACTCGATCAAGCTGATGAAGGTACGAAAGGATATCACCAAACATTTACCATCTGAACAATCTGGTCAATCTCTACTCTCTGCCATCTCTCGATTGGAAAATGCGTTGACAAGTTGGTTTCAAGATCTTCCTATGGACCTTCGATTTGAATCTGATGAAGCATTCCATACAACTAGTAGCTTTAGGGATGAAGCATGTCTTATTCTCAACATTCAATATCAAACGACATGGATCATGCTACACAAATTCTTCTTACCCAAAAAGAATCAAACGGCAACTCCTGTAGCTTTACTTTCTCTCAACATTTGTACCAAATCTGCCAACTTTATCACCAAAATGTTGGATATTTACCGATCGAAGCTACCATGGTGTCAGTTTTTCTATGCTATCGATGGTGTTATTGCAAGTGTCACTATCCATCAAGTCAATGCCATATCAACTGAAGAAGAGGTAGCTCATTTGGCTCAACGGAATTTGATCGTTACTGCTGATATTCTTCGTCAATCTCCTCTGATTTATATGGAAAAGATCAACGAAATTGTTGAAAGCATTGAAGATTTTCTCAAGAAAAATAACCTGGCCACCAATTTACAAAATCTTCCTGCTGTGAATGAAGACTCTATTAATCAACAATGCCTCTCATCTGTCTTCCATCCTACTGTATTTGACCAAAATGAAATTCCAGTGAACAAGAACAATAGCAATTCGTCGATTTCCTCTTCACCATCCTCATCAACCTTTATTTCCGAACAAAGTCAACAACAGCGGCATAGTAATCCTGCGTTTGGAACACCTTCTTCAATGATGACTGCATCCACTTTATCAACTGGAAGTCAACCTGTGCCTCCTCACCAACGGTATTTACATAATCAACAACAACAGCATAGTCCTTTATCTTTATCAACATCCCCTTTTACTCCTGTTATGGATCCACAGTCACAACAACAATCATCAATGGCATTGTCAACACCATCTAGTTCGTTTGCTTTATCATCATCACCATCACCATCTGTCAACATACAACAACAACAAGGTAGTTCATTAACATCCATCTCAAGCGACAACAACAATAATAATATTGTATTTGGTGATGCATTATTCAGTGATCATACTTTGTTGGATTTCGGTACAAGTCCATTACCTTCAGCACCAATTACAATGGGAAACACTACTGGCGAACAAGAAGCAAACAAAGCCATGGATCAATTTATTTATGGAACTGATATGCAATTTATTAATTCAACATTACAAAATAACTTGCAGCACCAAGGCAACATGTTCAATCAACTTGGAACAACAACAATTCAAATAGATTCATCTAAAACAAGTTTGGCAAATAACAACATTAGTAGTAACAATAATCAATCTCATATAAACCACCAATCATCATCATCATCAACAACAAACGATCATCATTTATTATCTATATCCAATACACCAATGACAATGTTCAACTCGGCATATCTTACAAACAGTCAAGGTAGTGGATTTGGAATGTCCTCTATCCATCATTATCAACAACAACAACAACAACAGCAAGAGGCAGTTCTCAGTACTTCTATGGAATCATCTACATCATCTTCTTTACCACCATCATCATCTACTGGGATGTTTTCGACTATGGATGCCAAGGCTCTACACGATTTACTTTATAGTGATGCGACTGGACGACAAGATGCACTAAATAGCAACTTAACAACAAACCATACAGAACATCATACAACTACAATCAGTGATCAGTTTAGTTTTGGTTCACAACCGACACATCATGGGTTTATGGATGATACGATGGCCAATATGTTTGCAATGGTTAATAGCGACATGAACACAGGACAAAAACGCGTCCATCGGGAATGGGATGATGCAAGCTAAGTTGGACTTTTGGATGAACTTTTTTTTTATTATTTAGTTTTAGTTATGTACTTCATCCCCCTCATTTTACCCTCCATTTTAATATAGCTTTTTTTCTTTTTTTTTTTTTTTTTTTTTTTTGTTCTCTATTACCCCCCCTCTCTCTCTTTTTTTTTTTTTTTTTTTTTTTTACATATATACTTCTTTATTGACGTTGACCGTTTTATTATTTGTTATTATTATTATTATTATCTCTCATTTTTTTATCTACATTTTATTCTTTTTTTTGTTATTTGATTTGTTTTTTTTTTTTTTTGTTCTCCCTATCATCTTTACTACTACTCTCATCTTATTTGAATCTATCTATTTATCTATATTTATTGTTTCTTTATTATTATTTTTTTTGTTTTGAAAATAAAAAGATCTTCTTGAAAAAAAAAAAGAAGCATGTGAATACATTATATGTGCCAATATTATGACGATCACAGATGCTTTTCCTCCTGTTCAATGCAGGTATCAGAAAATTGGACGCATTAGGGAATGAAGATAAATGGATGATTGAAAATAAGAACCGATAAATGATATGTCTTATCCCTGGCAAGTTGTCGATCTAAAATCAGACTAAACTCTCTCCCTACAAGCAAGAAAGAAAATTGGGTCGATTTTTCTCACTAGGATATCAATCAGTCAAGTCCTTTCATTCCAACCTATCAAATCAATCTACATAAGAATAAAACAACAACTTTGATCCCAATAAAAATAAAAATAAAAAATCCAGCGGATTATACAACTTTATTTCAAATTTGTAAAAGTACATATATATATATATATATATAAAGAGAAGAGTTCTATTTATTATTAAAGAATATTTGTATCAACTGATTCTATATCTACATCCAAACTATTGTAAAATTGTATATGTTTGTCTATTAGTAATTCCATGAAATGTCGGTCAAGCAATTCATCTTTGAACGTTTTCCTCTTTTAACGAAAAAAAAAAAAAAAAAAAAAAGTGTCAGATTCTGGTTTTCATATAGGATTCTTTGTCATTTTTCACTATTGTCACTTACGGTAACAAATTGTATACTTTGATAGATAGATTGATACAGTAATTTCGTGTCTTCGGCTTTCTTGTCATGACCACAATTCAAGAGTTTTGACCAGATTGCTATTTTCAATTGTTTCTTGTTATCGGCATGATAAGTAGAATCAGAATTTGATTGTTGTGATGATGGTATATTTGATGTTGCTATCGTTGGATTGATGTCAAGGTTATTAATAGATGATGATGATGATGTCGCTGTAGGCTTTCTAGAGTAAGATGAAGTATATGATAGAGATGAGGATGCTGATTGAGATCGTTTTATTGATTGTGGTTGTGGTGGAGGTGCAATATTGCTACTTTTTCTTTGTGGAAGTAGCTTTCTTTTTGTGATTGTCAAGGTACGTTCTGGTCTACTAAGTCGAGATTCTTCACGTATTTGATCCATCCTGTCCAATCGATCCATATCCTTTTTAAGTATTGACCTCCAACATTGTCGATGGTGTTGGGTATATTGTAGTTTATTCCGTAAATGTAAAGAGAGGTTTGGTCGGTAATGTTGAAGAATTGAGTTTGCAGTATTGATATAGGTATCCTCTTTTGGTGTAGTGTTGATACTGGTGAAGTTGGAAAAGTTGATGTAGTCAAATGGATCTCGAATCACTTGAGCGTAGACATGTAGAGAATTCTGGTCATTGTCATTGGATTGTTCAAGTTGTTGTGCATAAAGCAATGCATAAGATATCTTGGGTAACGGATAAAGTATCTCACTTTCTACTTAACATAAAATAACGACATCAATCAGTCATCATATACATACTAGCATATCTCCTTTTTTTTTAAACCTTGCTTTCTTACCATCAAAGGGATTACTTGTATCTTCACCATTTTTTTGTATACGAAGCAATAGAGCATACTTTGGTTGGTGAAATGTAGAGACGGGCTTAAAGACATGAGTAAGATAGTTGCAAAGCGTAGAAGAATTCGTCATACTTTGAAAAAATAAAAAATAAAGTGCAAATAATACATTAGTTTGATCATTCAGCATAAAAGACACTTTTGATTTTGAATTAAGACTTACGCGCGATATCTTTGTGATGTAAGAGTATATAGTTTAACAGCATGAAGAGGAATGATAGTTTCCACATAGAAGGCAACAGAAAATGTACCACAAGAGATCGAATCAGTAGAATGTCGTGCTAGGAATAAAGCTGAGAGTAACAATATAAAGAAGTGAGTCCTTCAAGCTTTTTTTTTAAAAAAAAAAAAAAAAAAGAAAATCTCTTCTTACTTTCAAGATCTTGTTTGCCAGCCCAGTTAAGACCTTTTTTTTAAAAAAGTTCAAAAGATAAATAAGATCGTTAGAATGATAGTGTCATAATCATTTATATGTAGTTACACTAGCCTTTTTTTTTTTTTTTTTTGTTCCTTTGTAGTTACCTTTAGTTAATCGTAGAGAACCTGAAAGGACTGCATTGTCAGTCATATTCTTTCTTTAAAAGAAAAAAAAAAGGTGGGAAGAAAGGCAAACGAAAAAAAAAAAATACAAAATGTCTTTTGTATAGCTTGAAATCCCGCGGTCTACTTGATTACAGATAACAATTGAATATCAAAGACTAATTTTTCAATATTGATATAATTAACTACAATATAAAAAGGAATCATCATCAATATCAATCACTATTATACTATACGGATCTAAATAAATGGTAATGATAAAGATGTATGATACTATTTACTATTTCAGGAGAGAGCTTTATTATTATTATTTTATTTTGTTGTGTCCGATGGTTCCGAATACATTTTAACAACAAAGAAGCAATCGAAGTTTAAACTATAATTTTTATATACAAATATGAATACAGTCATTCCGGAATTAGATGTCGCATTTTTAGAAAATGATGTCGCCTCACCAGAAAAAAGATGTCGTGATTTTAAAAAATAAAAGTCGTACTCTTCGAAATGAGATGTCGCCCAATTTGATTTTCAATGTCGCAGTATTTGTCGTTGGAGTTGGCGCACCTAATGAATAAACATTACTTAACTAAAGTACTATAAAAATTCAGTTTTTATTGGAGGTTTAAATAAAAAAAAAAAAAAAATACATAAATATCAACACAAATAAGAAGGAATAACTAAACTACAATGTCTAATCTACATAGGCAATTTCTTCAGACAATCGGCAAAACGAGCAGCAGAATATCGGGCATAACCTTGAAGATCTTTGTGAGTCACCATATGGCAAGCTTCCCTTATCCTTGTTGTAAGAGTTTCTTCTTCCATGAGTAGACTTCGCTTTGTTGAATACTTCACCTTGGACCAAAATTGTTCGATGGGATTCAGTTCTGGGGAGTAAGGTGGAAGGTAGACACAACGATAGCCACGTTCTTCAATTATCGTTTGAATTTCCACTGCCTTGTGAATTGGTGCGTTGTCCATAACCAGGTAAAAGCCTTTAAATTCAGGGTATCGATCCATAACATCCATAGTCTCCATTAAATAGTCCACATAATGTCCAGTTGTTGTTCCTGTTGTCCTTTTTGTCGTTGTGTTTTCTCCATTTCTAAGCCGTTTTTGCCTTTTTCGTTTAGTCCCTGGTTTTCGAATACTGATATTGACAATCCCAGCAACAGATATGGCACCTAGTATTGTATGAGATGCTGCCCGTGTTTTAGCCACCTTCACAATAGGAGTAACACCTTTTTCCGCCCACCCATATGTTCGACGCTGGTTGATGTTGAAGGCTGCTTCATCTATAAAAACGCAGTTAGTAGTGAAGTCCATGTCAGTGTTCATCCATTTTAGCACCCATTCGTATCTTTTTTCGATCGTTTCATCGCTGTTTCTTGCCAAAGAATGGAAATGAGCCTTCTTGAGAGATAGATTGCATTCATTTTTCATAAATTCATGCACCACAGTTTTCTTGACAACCAGTCCTTCGAATTGCTTTGTAAGACTATCGACAGCTTGATCGATGATCGCCGAGGGATTGTCGTCTATGAATTCAATAAGATGTCGTTTGTGTTCGTCACCTAATCTTGATTTCGGCCCAGGTTTTTTTTTTGTTTTTTCCAGGTTCGTCTTGCTGTCCAGATTCTTTGTATGCTTTAATCCACCGTTGAGCTGTTCGTGCATCCACTCCGTATTCCTTACCTGCCTTGGCTGCCGACACAAGTTTTTCAAGATGATAAGTGATGACAAGAGATTTGACGTCTTCCGAATGTACGTTGTAGTTGCGTCCTTTGGATTTCGCCGTTGTTTCCATTTGTTGTTGTTGCATCATAACTTCGTCTTGTTGGTCTTCCTCGCGTTGATTTTGTTCATTCTGACACCTTGTATAAATTTCCATGTTAGTGAGTGATTCCAATTCTTTGTCCAGCTCAGGATAATCAGCAGCCATAGGATCATTCCCATCTTCATCAACAATATTCCCTTGACCATCATCGAATAAAAATTTGATGTCCATTATAGATAACACACAAAAAAAAAAAAAAAAAAAAAACAGAATCCAGACAAGGTAAATAATAATGGTATAAGAAAGCTTTTTATTGGATAAATAATGAGGATATAAATAATGGGACAAAAGACAAGAATGAATATAACGAAAAAGAAAAAGAAAATAACTGAAAAGAAAAAGAAAAATTTATTTCGAAAAATGCGACATTGAAAATCAAATTGGGCGACATCTCATTTCGAAGAGTACGACTTTTATTTTTTAAAACCACGACATCTTTTTTCTGGTGAGGCGACATCATTTTCTAAAAATGCGACAACTAATTCCGGAATGACTGTAAGTCTACTGATCAAAAAAAGGAGGAATAGGATGGGGTAGGATGAAACAAACAGGAAGATCCTGAGTGAATACCCGATATAGTAGTTCAGGGGAGGAGATCAAAAAAAAAAATAGTTTATTTTCAATGTCATGTCGGCTAACAAGAAACATTATCTTGAAAAAGGAATAAAAGGACATGAATGATAAAAAAAAAAATAATAAAGATGCCAAGAAGATATAATGAAAAAAATAAAAGCATAAATAAAAAATCATGGATCATGAATATATATATATATATAATAAAATGAATGGAATCATATATTAAAGCATAGGAGAAAAGGAAAAAGGAAAGGAGATGAAAAAAAAAAAAAAAAGTAATCAATAAGAAGGTCGTTCAAAATCAGAATGTAAATGATATATAGGAAACGTTGTTTTGTTCTCAGAAGCCGCCAATGTTACAGCAGAGAAAGTTCTACAAGATAATTGATCTTTATAAAAAAAAAAAAAAAACAAAGGTAAGTTCAAGAATCAACCAATCAGATGTATAAAAGAAAGATACTTTACCCAACATACTTGGCATTTCTTTCTTTCCTGAATGATTAAAGAAAGAAGGACAACTGATTTGTTTCATTAAATGATGTTGATGATGATCGGATGGAGGGGGAGGAGGAGAAACAGAACAAGTAGAAGAAGGTGGAGAAGATGAAGGTAAAGATGACCAAGATGGTGATGATGAAGCAGTAGAGGGGAGATGATAACGTTGATCTAAAATAGGCTTAGAATATTTGGGGGAAGATCTTTTTCTTTTACTTGGCCGATGAATGCATTCAATTCGATTGGAGGCACAAAATCCACAGGGTTGCCCACCATCACATTTAGTCTTCCGACGTCGGCATGTCTCGCATGCTGATCCCGAGCTTAGTCTACGAGGCACGTGTTGCATAGTGCCTGTGCTTTTGGATCGATAAAGAGATACGTGATTATGAAGATGATGAATAGTTGTAGATGATGATGGTGGTGATTGTTGTTCTGAAGAAGTCATTTATATTTTGATTTCAAAAGGAAAAATGAAGGAATGAAGGAATGAATGTGATTTGTCAAATAACTAGTTAATCAATTTCGATGATGATGATTCTTTTTTTTTTTTTGTTTTGGTTATGATTTAAAAAAAAAACAAACTAAAGATGGCCTTTTTAACAAAAAAAAAAAAAAAAAAAAAAAGAAGATGAAAAGTAAAATAATAAAAAAAAAAGAAAAAAGACGACGAGAGAGAGAAAAAAAAAGAAGAAAAAGAAGTTCTTTATAAATGAATACAAAACAATAAACAATCATGTGGCAAAAAATTGACTAAAACGTGGTTCCGATCAAACAAAAAAAGAAAATCACACAAAAAAGCAAAAGACTAATGAAAAAAAAAAAGATCGTCGAATAACTTCTTGGTTGAATACTCTAATATTGGTATTATTGATGAAATGCATTTATGCTTAAATAACAAGAACGTGTATCGGCTCAAGTTATTTTACTTTGACTTTTATAGAACCATACCCCTGAATTTTATATTATCGCGCTTTATTCTTTATGTGGAGAGAGATTATTTATAGTCTTTTTACAGATGAATTGATTAGGTAGTGTTTCAATTGTCAACTAGTTTACGTGCTTTGTTTTTGCCACAACCTCCTTTTTTGGTCTTCATCTAGTTTATTTTTTTTTTTTTTTCATTCAACCGACCATCAGGATTGTTTATAAACAAAACCTTCCATTCTTGTTTTTTTTTTTTTTTTTACACATACAAACAAGTAAGTATTTTAAAAAAAAATTGGGTTTTATTTATTGTTCTTTTTCTTTGGAGGATCAATGATGTATGATGATGGCGATGATACAAATAAGGTGTCGTCATTTCAGACTTTGGAAATTTCATCAATGATCATCTTTTTTTTTTTTAATCCCTATATATAAATAACGTATATATATATATACATATGTTCATACATACATTTAAATATTTTTATTCAAAGTATCAATAATCAATAATAATCAATAATAATCAATAATAAGATGAGGGGAAAAGGAGAGGTAAAAGTATAAAGGGGGTTAAGGTGATACAAAATATAATATACAATGAGGAATTACTATTTTTTTTTGTTCAAATCATTATTATTGAGAATAATATATATTCTATAAACTAAAACTAATCCAATTGATATTAATAATGATCCAATCAAGAAAGGTAATAATATTAAGAAGGCAATTGTACCAAAGAAGATCCAAATACCGGCTGATATCATAAATAATATAGATGATAGACAACTACAAAATATTACAAATATACTTATAGGAATAAAACATAAAGCCAGAAATAAATATATCATTATTCTAAACTCCATACTATCAAAAAAAAAAAAAAAAAAAAGTATTATACATATATGTTATCATAATAATAATTGTACTTACTATTGCCAAAGTTGAATAACCGTGTCCTTCAATAATAACCAATAATTATTTATCATTATTTTTACTGTATCCATATAATTGAATAGTTGGTCAAATGTATTCATTTCCATATTCCTTGAGTTTGCACTATCTGTAGTCATGTTAGCTTGGGAAAATGAAAAAGAAAGCAAAAAAAAAAAAAAAAAAAAAAAAAAAAAGGATACAAGAAATAGAAAAAAATTCATCTGCGGCCTTTCAAAATTTTCATTTCTTTTTTGTACGTTATGCCGTTTTGAAATTCTTCAAAAAAAAAAAAGTGTAATAAGGGTCTTATCTTATGTAAATGATACTCTTATTATTAAATTCAATAAAAAAAAACAAATCAACTATTTATTACAAATCACGTATATTAATTATTCATATATTATTGTATCAAATTGGTATCATTATTGATAAGATCAATATAGTCACACGCGTTATACATCTAAATAAACCTTCGTTAGGCCTTCAGCGGTTGTTAAACTGTAACAGCACCCGCCCTTTCATGATCTTCGCTTTTTTTTTTTTTTTTTTTTTTCCTCTCCCTCTCACTTTCTTTTTTCCCTTTTTTTTTTTTTTTCTTTCCTTGTTCCCTTTCTTTTTCTCACTTTTTTTTTATTATTCTTTAAAAAAAGTATCTTTACTTGTTAGTCTTTCTTTTCATCCACAATCTTTTTGAAGGATTAGAACTTTGTGTATGGGTAATTTATATATATGATAATAAGGAAAAAGCCTTTCTCATTGAATAGTCATTTATATATCTTCAATAGTCTAGTCAATATAATGGAGGAACTCATATATGATGATACCATAACTACGACGAAACCAAATGCTAATTCACCTTCTACTTCTATCGAAGAGAATGCAACATCGGAAAAACAACAACAACAGAAATCTTCTTCAGATCTTGATGTCTTGGACACTCATGATGAATATACTCGTTGGATATTGACTGCCTCTCAAAAAAAACTTCAACGGAAAGCAAAAAAGCAACGGGAAGAACTTCAAGCAAAAAATTCTTCGGTCAGCGTATCGGCTTTGGACTCTGTCAACCTACCAGACGAGAATAAAAATCAACTTGTTATGGATACATCAAAAGTAGAGGACGAAAATATATCATTACAACAAAATTTACAAACATTTGATCCTCTCAGCAACAGCAATAATAGCAACAAAATAGAACACAAATCTTCAAGGCGGCGTCATACTAGTTTGGGTTCTTCTATCAGTCATAATGTTAACAATATTCTATCTCCTAAGCCAACTACAGCTCCTACACGACTACCTACACCAAAATCATCCTCTATCCATTTATCTTCTCATTTCTTACAAACAAATACTTCATCCTTACCTACAATCGATAGACCAAGAAGGACAAGACATCTCTCAGCAAATGACGGAACTGTTTCACAACATCATTATCAATCCTCTGCTCATCCTACCTCGAACTCAAGCTGGTTGGATCTTGATACTGACAATTCTACAATTATACCTATACTTCCAAGGAAACAAGATACTAAACGACCTGTTTCCATGGTTTCTTCTTTTACTGGGAAACAATCATCCACTGATGTTTGTACTTCAGATCACGTCAAAGGAAGAGCAAATAGGCAATTAGTGGATTTTGATCCCTTTTTATCACAAGATCCTCTAGATGATAGACTCAAGGTAATCTTACATTTAATTTAAATAGGCGTGATATTTATTTATTTGTACTTGTACTCAAGTTTTTTTTTTTTTTTTCCTTTTTATTTGTTTATTTGTTTATTCATATTTATTTTATAGTGCATCAACAAGGATAGAACAACTTCATTTCATACACTTGCTGGAGGACCAAAAACACCATCAAGACGCAATGCGAATATAGCCACACCAACAACTACACGTATTCCATTACCTATCAGTAGCAACAAAAAGTCTGAATCCATGGACAATACAAGTGGTAGTGGTGAGGACGATGGATCATCATCACAACAACAACAACAACAACGAAGACGACGACAGCAGGTCAGCCCACCTACAGCACCATCTCTCAACAACAAAACAACAGTGACTAGAATATCACCCTCACATGATAGTCGACCTGACAATGAAGTGATCCGACGCCCTTCTTTATTATCAAGTGATCTTTTACAGGAACAGCGAGACAAGGAACGAAAGATATCATGTCAGTTGGATGTCAATTTAGTGTCCGTACAAGGGGAACTTTGTGTACCTGAATGTATATCTCAACCAGATTCATTGGATCCAGAACAACAGCAACAACATGACTCTCATCATCATCATCATCATCAATCGTCATCAACTTCTTCTACTTCACCACCATCACATCCATTGCAACGACGCATATCTTCACTACATGAACGACTTCAGGAACTAGTACAAGATGATTCAACCTGGAACGACACTTTGAGGCAAGAAGATGATGGTACAATTGATAATGGAGTGGAAGAGGAATGGCCAGAAGAAGATGAAAATTTGAACCCGACGACACCAACGCATCAACATATAAAAGATACAACACCAAAACAACAACAAAAACGACGATTACGACGACTTCCGCCATCATCTTATTCATCAAGGACGGTACCATCTGCAACAAGTACGTCGTCATCAATATCACCAGCATCATCATCATTGGCAACATCGACAACAACACTGGAAACCCCTTCCATGCGACCAGCGATGAGCCCACCCACCGCATTCAAATTATATCAACAACATCTTTCACCATTTGAACAACATGAAATTCTAAAGTACTCACAAATTTACTTCGTCGGCCATCATACCAAAAACAAATTCCAGGCGAAAATGAATGAACCAAACAACAATTATGGTTATGACGATGAACGTGGAGATTATCTTATTGTACAAAAGGACCATTTGGCTTATCGATACGAAGTGTTGGAAATCATGGGCAAGGGCTCTTTTGGTCAAGTTGTCAAAGCATTTGATCATAAATTAGGTACAACCGTAGCTGTCAAACTTATTCGAAACAAGAAACGATTTCATGCTCAGGCATTAGTGGAAGTCAAGACTTTGGAAGATTTATTGAAATGGGTAACATTAAATTATAGATTACATATATATGATTGAAAAAGAATAATCAAGTTATATGTAATTTATTTCTTTATTTATTTTCTTTTGGATTTAGGATCCTGATGACAAGCACAACAATGTACGAATGACTGATCACTTTTATTTCCGAAATCATCTTTGTATCGCCTTTGAATGTCTCAGTATCAATCTTTATGATTTCATCAAAAGCAACAACTTTCAGGGATTTAGTATGGGATTGATTCGCCGGTAAGGAAAAAAAAAAAAAAAAGTAAAAGATTTATCTGTGATGATTCTTACTTTTATTTTTATTTTTTTTATTTTTTTAACTAATATGATTACTAGATTTACTATCCAACTATTGAATTCATTGGTGATTCTTTATCAACATCATTTGATCCATTGCGACTTGAAACCTGAAAATATTTTACTCAAACATCCGACAAAAAGTACCATCAAAGTGATTGACTTTGGAAGTTCTTGTTTAGAAAATGAGAAAGGTAAATATCAATATAAGGATTGAAAAAAAAAAAAATTAATACACATATAATATTAATATGTATATATTGTTTAGTATATACCTATATTCAAAGTCGATTTTATCGGGCACCTGAAGTGATATTAGGATTGGACTATGGCATGGCTATTGATATGTGGAGTGTAGGATGTATCCTGGCTGAACTGTATACGGGTTATCCTTTGTTTCCTGGTGAAAATGAACAAGATCAATTGGCGTGTATTATGGAAGTTCAAGGTGTACCTGCTCGTTCTTTGGTAGAAAAAAGTACAAGACGTAAAGTATTTTTTGATTTTTATGGTAACCCACGAATCGTGCCCAATAGCAAAGGCAAGAAACGAAAACCTGGTACAAAATCCTTGGCTCAAATTCTCAAGTGTTCCGATACAAAGTTTGTTGATTTTATAGATCAATGCCTCCAATGGAATCCTGATAGTAGGATCAAACCTGATGAAGCTTTCAAACATGGATGGATTGCTAGACAACAACAACAACAACAACAACAATAGTAGTATTAGTATAGATCATTTCCCTTTCCTTCTTTTTTTTTCGTTTATCTTCATTATAGTACTTTTTACCGTTCGTATCACACTTTATTCTCCTTTGTATAGTTTTTTTTTTTTTATGTTTATGTTATTTAATCCAGTTTTATCTTTTTTCTTTTTATTTGTATAATATTCTAATCCACTTAATACATTTCTTTTTCTTTTTTTTTTTTCTTTTTTGTTATGTTACATCAACAAACTGTATTAAATCTAACTTTTGGCTTCCCGCTGTGTTTAAACTCTTTTTCTGCGCATAAGTCTCAGGTCCTCCTTTTTTTTTTTTAATTCTTTTCTTTCTTCCTTTCCATTCTCTCACACTTTTCTCATGAGACAACTTGTATCTGATGACTATACTTTGAAGGATGCTTCTAGTCATCCTCTCGTATTTATCAATAAGGAAGGCCATAGAATCAATATTTTTATCTTGGACCATCATCTGATTCGTGTTTGCCATACTCTCTCTGAAGACAAAACGCCAATGAATAACAATCACTTTCAAGAAACACCAGCTTTCAAAGTTAACATCATCAACAATGACGGCCATCAAAAAGAAAAAAAGATGGTGCAAGTGACAACTGATGCTATTGAAGCGTCCATTACTTTATCACCATTTGGTATCACCTGGCGACCCCTTGACGAAAAAGACTGGTTTGCTCAAGATTTGGCTTATCGAAGCTATTGTTATGACCCCAAACATGGAACAAGATGGCACTATCAACGTCGGCGAACTACAAGTCAAAATACATTTTATTACGGATTGGGTGAACATACTGGGAGATTAAATCTGGATGGACGAAGATTTCGGTTGGAAAGAATGGATACTATGGGTTATGATGCGGAAACTCAAGATCCTTTGTACAAGTTTTGTCCATTTTATATTGGATTATCCAACATATCCTCCTTATCAGTCTATGGTGTTTATTACAACAACTTTGGTCGAACATTATTGGATATGGGACAAGAACGTGATGCAGTAAGTCTGATTTTAGTGGATAATACATATTATTTTGTACTCATTTTTTTTTATTTTTTTATTTTTATTTTTTTTTTTTTTTGTGTAGATGTGGGGTGATTATACTTATTATCAAGTAGAAAAAGGACCTTTAGATTATTACATGATTTATGGTGGAAAATCAATAGCCAAAGTAGTTCAAACATTCAATAAAATGATGGGTGGTTATTCTCTTATGCCTCGGTCTATGTTTGGTTATTTGGCTTCAGCGATGGGATATGCTGAACAAGATAACGCTCAAGAACTTTTGGAACAATTTGTAGACAAATGTAGACAGCAATACAAGCTTCCTTGTGATGGTATGCATCTTTCTTCTGGTTATACAGTAGATTCGACAGCGAAAACAGAGGGTGATCGTTGGGTATTTACCTGGAACAAGCGTCGTTTTCCCGATCCTGCAAGACTAGCAAAAGTATATCGTGATGCCGGAATGAAGATTTTTGCTAATGTCAAACCATGGTTACTAACGAATCATCCTGATTACAATAAGGTGGCATCTGAACATGGATTTGTCTGGGATGAGGCAAGAAATGGTCCTAGTTTGATATGGCAATGGCGTGGTGGAAGAAATACAAAAGGTCAAGCAAGTTATATTGATTTTTCAAGTGATGCTGGCTATCGATATTGGCAAGATAATTTGACAAGTGCACTTCTACGGTTTGGATTCGATATATGGCTTGACAACAATGAATTCACCATGATGGATGATGAATCACAACAATTCCAATGTCAACGTACATGTGATGGCTTTCCATCGGCATCCATCGATATCCCTTGTAGACCATCTCGTATCAACAATGGATGGAATATCGACTCTCCTGTACAAACGTTATTGATGATTCAAGCATCGTACGAAGCTGTACGTCGACATTTACCTGAAGAACGACCTTGTTTGATTACTCGTTCAACCGTTCCTTTTTCTCAATTATTGGTGGCACAAACATGGAGTGGCGACAATTATACCTCTTGGAAAACATTGGCTTACAATATTTCGATGGGAATCGGTGCTGGATTATGCTCTATGCCTGCAGGATATGGTCACGATGTTGCGGGTTTTAGTGGACCTCCTCCTACTCCTGAACAATTGGTGCGATGGGTACAACAAGGTGTTTTTTGGACTCGATTTTGTATTCATTCTTGGAATTCAGACAAATCAATCACTGAACCTTGGATGGTAAGTTGATGAAAGAAAAAAAAAAAAAAAAAAAAAAAAAGAAAGAAAAAAAAGGAAGAAAGGGATTGGCTTTTTTTCTTATCCATCTTTTATTTACAAATATATATATATATATTTATTCTTTATTCTTATAGTATCCTCAAATCTTTCCTACCATTCGATCATCGTTTGAATGGCGTTACCGGTGGTTACCTCATCTGTATTCCTTATATGTGACTTTGGCATATAGAAACAATGAGCCAGTAGTACGTCCAACATTTTACGATCATCCTCATGACAGAAATACGTATGAACAGGATTTTGAATTTATGGTTGGATCACAATTATTGGTGGCACCTGTTTATGAACAAGACAAATTAGATCGACATGTTTATCTTCCTTCTTTTTATTATCCGTCTGACAACAACGGTGTGAATACAACAGGTGGATGGTATCATTATCAAACAGGTCAATATTATTCCGGTGGACAATGGATTACGGTACCATCCGTCTTGGAAGATGCACTGGCACCATTATTTATCAAAGAAGGATCTTTTATGTGTTATGGGAAATCTATGGCTCATGTTCATGCTTTACCTGATAATGAACGTCGTATTCATATTTATCCTGATGTAATAAATCAAGATGATCGGACTGAACTTCAAACGCCTTATCGATGGACATTTAAACTGGTGGAAGATGATGGACACTCAATAGCACATCAACAACAAGATATATATACAGATATTGAACTCTGGATGGAATGTTATATGGATCGATTACTGGTGGGTATCAATATTCTTTATGATGGTTATTTTCCTGAATACGATACTTTATGGGTAACCTGTCCTTTGGCTTGTGAAACTCGACCGCTTGTCTTTGCTGATGATCCGGATGGTAGCTTCTATACTAGTGGGGATGGAGGTGAGCAGTATCTTAGGATCAAAATGGTCTGGGCCAAGTAATTGATAGTTATCATTCGTCAAATTGTTTTTTTTTTTTTTGTAATATGAATAAAATCAGTCTTTATTATTATTATTATGGTTATTATTACTACTCTATTGTATTACGGTATATGCGGCATCGATTTGTGGGACTGTGTGACTGAACCGTCGTTTGTTGAAAAAAAAAAAAAAAAAAAAAAAAAAAAAAAAAAAAAAGACCTGGGAATAACCGCGCTTTTTTTTTTATTTTATTTCCACTCTTTTCTTTCTTTGATATACCAAAACTCAAAATGGTAGAGCCAATGGACAAAATGCAAGGTGGATCTTCCGATGGTGATATCCCTCTTGGTCTTTCTAAAGATGAATGGGCTTATTACAAGTTTGTAAAAGAGAGTGGCAAGGTAAAAAAAAAAAAAAAAAAAAAAAAAAGTAAGGGAATATGGAATGAATAGATCTAATCATAATAATATATTGATAATAGGGTGTCAAGTTTGATGATCGACCTAAGGATATGGGAGTTCAAGAAGCTTTTGTTGCCATGAACTCTTTATTAAAGAAGGTAATTCTATTTTTCATATTCTAATAGTATAAGCTTTTTTTTTATTAATGGTCTTGTTTCTTCTTATTATTATTGTTATTATTGCTTAGAATACCTTGGAAGTAATACAACTCAATGGGGAAAATATGGTACGAGCCATTGATCTTCAAGATGCTGAAAAGTAGGTATAAAATAGAGGTAGGAAGAAAACAAGATTGTTAACGTATTTTATAATAGAGCAAGTCGATTAAACGATGAACAACGATTGGTTTACAATGCTATTCGAGCTACTGGGAATAATGGATTATGGACCAAGGATTTGAAAAAGAAAACCAATTTACATACTATTATTTTGAATCGTACGTTGAAAGCCTTAGAGCAAAAACAAGAAATCAAATCAGTCAAGCATGTCAAAGTAAGATTAACTTTTAAAGTGGTGATCGAATAATATTAACATTTTTTTTCTTGTTTTACTAATTCAATTTTAGCATCCTACTCGTAAGATATATATGTTATATAATATTACACCATCAAGTGAAGTCACCGGTGGAGCCTGGTATACAGATCAAGAATTGGATATAGATTTTATTGACAGTTTGAAAGCGGCTTGTTTGAAATACATTATGGCAAGAGTAAGTAATATGAGTATTTTTTTTTTTTGTTGTTGTTTCTTTTCTAACGTTTTTTATTCATTTATTTATTTAATTTATTGAATAGAGTTTTCCAAGAAATGAATCGGTACGAGATGCAGTATATGGACCAGATTACGAACATTATCCTACAGCCAATGAAGTACGTCGATTTATCACAGAATCAAGAATTTCATCTATCGATTTATCAGTCAAGGATATTTCTAGTTTATTAGACGTATTGGTATATGATGGCGAAGTAGAAAAACGACTACCATTTATGGTTGGTATGGAAGAATTCAGTGATGATGACGAAGATCCCGCAGCATTGGGTGAAGAAAATGGAATTCAGTGGTTATACAAAGCATCAAGGAAAACAAGATCTCATCTTCCAACTGAAGCTTTGACGGAAACTCCTTGTGGTCGATGCCCGGTCTTTACCTTTTGCAAAGAAGATGGTCCTATCTCCCCCTTCTCTTGTGAATATTTCCAAACCTGGCTGGACTGGTAGTGTTTTAGTTTATTTCCCCCCCTCTCCTCTCACAAACTCGCACATACACACATATCAAAAACAAGCGCATCATTAGAATAGTCGTTATTTTTTTTTCCCATAACATCATTCTTTGTATACATCTTTTTCTTTTATATATTTATTTATTTATATATGATCCTTTCTTTTTTTAGAAAAATGCATCCTCATCTTCATATCTACAATACAACAACTATAAAATAAAAATAAAAACTATCCTGATTTATGATCCATCATTGGGTTTGATTCGGTTGATGATGATGATGATGTCGTATTGTTATCCTAAATAGAATTGATGTCAGATGAAAAATCATGATTTTTTTTTTCTTCTTTACCATTTCAGCATCCATAAAGGTAGGTATGAGGTCTTCTTGAGTATCAGTAATAGCGGGAGTGGCGATCTTTGTAACGTCATGATCACCTTCTTTAAATGTACATCCAAGATGTTGTAAAGCAAACACTCTCTCTTTTCCAACAGGTGCAGGGTAAATAAGTTGAGTGGATGATTTATAAGGTAAATCCATTATTTACTTTTGGAAGGCGGATTATCAGTGAATATAATACTACACTTTAGTGAATAATCAATAACATATAAGAGGATAAATCAAATAATAACAATAGAGAAAAGAAAAACAAGAAAAGAAAAAAAAAAAGAAACCCGATTATTTGTTCGGTATCAGGAGAATCACACTTAACAATGGTCAACTATGCGGAGGGGGGGCATGATACGGAGAGTGAATGCTATTTTGATCCAATGAAAAGCTTTTTCTATGGATTTATTCTTTCCCAGTCCTATTGCATGAATTCCCACACGAATGATGATGATAGTAATATAACTGAAAAAAAAAATGAAAGACTGATTAGATGGATTTACTTGATGAGGAATGATGGGTGCAGTTAAATTCGTACTCGGTTAGAAATTTATAAAAAAAAAAGAAAATCAAGAAGAAATTATCAAACATCATTAACTTAAACATCATATATATATATATAAAAGAGAAAAAAAAAGAATGGATCGCGATACGGTGTCATTTTGTTTTGTTGGCAAGCATTTTTTTTTTGTTTGAATCATCCATTATTCATGATTTTTACTTTCCGCTTCCTCATCATCATTGCGTCGCATAAATTTGATCATTGATGGGTGTGGCGGGCTCCGGGGCTTACAAAAATATGACAAATCGTATACTTTTTTTTTTTCTTTATTATTCATTCACACACTCTTTTAAAAAGAGCCCGCAAAACCCTATAAATATTTTTGACACGAAAAAAAAAAATGACGGCGGCTTTACTTTCTTTTCGTTTTTCTCGTCCTATTCTATCTCGTTCTTATAACACTTTTACTAAACCAAATATGTCTAACAATATCTTGAAATGGGCTTCCAAAGATGGTGAATTCCGTCGTCAAACTTCTACTTTTAGAGACTTTGTATCTACTGATCCCAAAGCTACTTTTGCTGCCGAACCGTAAGTGTTATATATATATATATATATATACAATGACGCTTATATACCTTTTTCTCTTTATATATAGTAACCGATATCATCTTTATGTTTCTTGGGCTTGTCCTTGGGCTCATCGAACTATCATTGTACGTGCTTTGAAAGGTTTGGATAGTGTCATAGGTTTATCTGTAGTTGACTATCTTTTAGGTGACAAAGGATGGTAAGTTAACATAAAAAAAATATCTTCTTATCTAATCACTGACTTGATTTTTTTTTTTTGATATAGGAAATTCTCTTCTGAAAAAGAATGTCCTGGAGCTATTCCTGATACGGTGAATAACAAACAATACATTCGTGAATTGTATTTCCAAGCTAATCCTAATTATGAAGGTCGATTTACAGTGCCTGTTCTTTGGGACAAGAAATTAAATACCATAGGTAAAAAAAAAAAAAATGAAATAGGTTGTATGAATATGTTTGAATGAATAATATTGACTCTTTTTTTTTTATATGTATATAAAAGTGAACAATGAAAGTTCTGAAATCATTCGAATGTTCAACACAGCATTTAATGATTTTATTCCTGAAGATAAGAGGGCTATTAACTTTTATCCTGAGGCTTTACAAAAAGAAATTGATGATTGGAACACTCCTATCTATGATAATGTGAACAATGGTGTCTACAAATCTGGTTTTGCTTCAACTCAACAAGCATGTAAGTGTCATTATTCTTCCTTTCTTTTAGAGTAAAATTGATCTTTTCTTTTTTTTTTTTTATTTTAGATGAAAACAATGTATTTAACGTTTTCGTCTGGTTGGATAAAATTGAAGAACATCTCAAAAATGCGGATTACTTGGCAGGCAATACATTCACTGAAGCAGATATTCGTTTATGGACCACTGTTATCAGGTAATCATTTCATTTTTTTTTTTTTTTTGGTTGATAGCATTCATCTAAATTTCTTACCATCCTATAGATTTGATCCTGTTTACTTTGGTCACTTTAAATGCAACATCAAGGGAATTGAAAAGGATTATCCAAATATCTTGAAATGGGCTCGTCGTATTTATCAAAAACCAGGTGTAGCTGCTACCGTTAATATGGATCACATCAAACGTCATTATTACATGTCTCATTTGCAAATCAATCCTACTGGAGTCGTGCCTATCAGCAATGGTCCCGATTTATCCGCCAAAATCTAGTTTAATCTGGTATTCATTAAGTCAATAAATCATATTTATATTGTTTTGTTTGTTTTATTATTCCCATCAAAAGATAAATATGGATAAAATAAAATAAAATAAAATAAAAAAAGAGGGCAAAATGATAGGAGAAAAAGAAAAGAGGGGAGAATCATCAAGTAGATATGTATATATGTGTTTGTTTGTGTGGTGTATAAAGTGGATAAAAAAACTTAAACGATACAAGTCTACCTATAAACCATCTAAACACCTTCAAGTTGAGATTCCAATTCGTCCATTTCAGCCTTGGCAGCTCTATACTTTTCTTCCAATTCATCATTCTTCTTTTCCAAGGTCTTGAGTTCTTGATCCAACTTGATGGCCTTCTTGCCAAGTTGTTCAGCACGCAAATCAGCTTCACGGAAACTATGAAAAGAAAAAGAAAATCAGTATCATGAGAACCAGTTTAATACCAAAAAAAAAAAAATATTCTCGAGCCAGCTATTTGCCAGTTTTCCTGGTATAGTTTTCACTTACTTTGCACTGGCTTCCTTCAAATCAGCTTCAGCTTGTTCAAGTTGTTCTTCCAAAAGCTTGGCACGTTCTTGTAAAGAGGTGAATTCATCATCCTTGTTAGCATGTTGAGTTTCCAAGGCAGTGGCCTTTTCTTCAAGTTCTTGAGCGCGGTTGTTGGCAGTATCAATTTCAGAGCGAAGTGAGGCCAATTTCTATATATAATAATAAAGTATGACAAGTTCGTAAGTAAAAGAATATTCATCATCAAACACAACTCATCTTTTTTTTTCACACAAACACACTTATACACGCAATCAATTCATTACAAACGTATATGTTTTGTTTTCTCTATTTCTTTGTATAGTTTACTTACTTCCTTAAACTTTTCCATGTTGTATGATGATGAATATATGAAGAGAAAATAAAAAAAAAAAAAAAAAAAAAGGAAAAGAAAAGTAGAAATAAAAAAAAAAGAAGCCCAACCTTTTTGTTGTTATTTTTTTTTTTTTTATTATTGGACCGACTGCTGCTTCCTAACGGTGTTTTAATATATTTTTAACCCATTGACCCCAAGTGATGAAAGAAGGATTAAAAAAAAAAAAAAAAAAAAAGAGGAGAGAGAGGGAGTTAGATCTTAACATGTGCGAGTCGCTTTTCTCCATGATGATAAATAGTAAGAGAGTTCATATCATAATCTATATTGATATACTATCTTCATATACTCTTTTTTTTTTCTCGTTTTTTTTTTTTTTTCTACAAGGATTGTCATCACGCTCACAGGCACCTAAATCAGGCAGTGGACATGATGATGATAATAAATAGAAATAATAATAATAATAATAATGATAATGATGATGATGATGATAAAGACGAGGTTGAGAGACGATGATGCCATCGCAATGAGCTTCTTTTTTATCGTCAATGTCTCCAACAAAAAAAAAAAAAAAAAAAAAAGGATGGGGAGTGATCAGGTTTTTCAACTCCTAGTTAAATCCAATGATCATCACCACCAAGTCCCTATATCAACATTGATGATGACGGTGTAAAGCTATAAATTTAGATAAACACAAATAAAATCATGTTCATATGTTTGATTCATATTATCTTATATACATTGAATAAAAATGAAGAATAATGAAATAGTACTAGTAAAGAAGAAGAAGAAAGAGGAGAAAGACATCAAGGGGAAATAGGGATTAACATATGTTTATCATCTTTTCTATTTCAAACGAGGAGAAACAAAGAATAAAATGAAAAAAAAATCATCACTATGAATATTGATGATACCAAGTAATAAAAGAATCGATGATATGAACTTTATCCTTCTACATAAAATCGTTCATCTTTAAAGTGAACCATCATCGACATGTTCTGTATTACACTGACATTGAAAAAAAATTACCCCTTGACTTTCCGCCAATCATATTTATCCTTTACCTTCTGACTGTTTTTTTTCGCGATCCTCTCACTCATTTTGTATAAATACTCTTTTCATTTATATTTTTATTATTATCAATCATCTTTTTTATTTTTTTTATTTTTTTATAAATATCACTCTCTTTGATAGTTTTCTTTTTATTGTCAATTTTTATTTCTTTATATTCAATAGAAGGTTTTTTTTTTAACCATAATCATATTGGCCACTCTTAAGGAATCTACTATCCAAAGTTTTATTTTTATTTTTGTTATTACCAAGCAATCATCAAGTACTTATATTCAAATTATTTTATTGATCATCATCAAGAGTGATCATTTATTCAAGACATCTATTTCCTTTTCTGGACTACTATTATTTTTTTTTTTATAAAAAGAACTGATGCTCACTACGATAAATCATCATCAATATTATTACCTTAATAATATCATCCAACAAATATATAAATCAATCATCTACCCAATAACAAAAAAAATCCTTAACAGAACAATTTTACTTTCCATCTACTTTCCAAATTTGGAACAAGACTTTATTTTTCTTTACTTTACTTTTTGTTTTATTTTATCTCTTTTCTTATACGTGTGCTTGCGTGATCAAGTACTGGTGCTCACTATTGTAGAAGTAGAACCCAGCTCCTAAAAAATTTTTTCTCTCTCAACTGTTGGATATGGAAATATTGCTGACCAATGAATTTTTTTCAATCCTTTTTCAAACAATTGAATTTCTACCTTGTGTTTGAAAGATGTCAAACATTGAACTTTTGTTCATATGTTCGACAAATGTCAAACACAATGGTTTTTTTTATTTATATATTTTTTTATTTTATTTTTTTTATTTTATTATAAATAGTCATCATATTTTAGTTTTCTTTTTTTTGGAATCGTCAATTTTTTTTATATATTTTATTCAATAAAAAAAAGTTTTTTTAAAAACTAAATCACATTGGCCACTCTTAAGGAATAAATCATCCTAAGTTTTACCTTTATTTTATTATTATCAAGCAAACATCAAGCATTTTATTCAAGTTATTTATTTGATCACCATTATCTGTGATCAAATCATCAAGAAATCTATTACCTTTTTTGGATTACATTTATTTTTTTTTTACTTTTGTTCTTTTTATATAAAAGAACTGGTGCTCACTATACGAACAATCATCATCAATATCATCACCTTGATATTACCATTTTTATTTTTGTGGAATTGGTGTAGATGTGGTTAGTAAAATAAATAAAATAAAAAAGGAGACGAGAACAAGTCTGTGAGATTTCTTTTTTATTTAAAAGATAGATGATTAAAAAAGAGACAAAGTATCTATACAAAAAGTTTTGTTGGTCTTATATATAAGTACGTAGTGAGTGATACGTAATACTGGTATGATTACACCATATTTAAGATTGGTGACCAAATTTTTATTTTCTTTTCTTTTTTATTTTAGTTTGTAATACTGTTATACAGAGAGTATAATTTTACTAGTATTTTATTTTTTTATTGATGTGATGAATCATCATATGTGTAGTGATTCATTATGTTAGTTGCCCTGAAGCGTTTATATATTGATATATATCTTTCTTGATAGTATCAAAAAGATCATGAGCATACTAACTTTCGAAGTCCGTATTTTATTTTTTTATATTTTAGATATGCGTTAATTTTTATTTTCTTTCTATTTCTTTCCTTTCTTTATAACAATTTTAGTTGTAGTATATCAATTAGTAGTCTTTAGTAGTTATATTTTTATTTAATAAAACTTTTTATTTTTATTCCAACTACTTTGTTACACGTCAATATAATTGATTCCATCTTACAATGTATTTTTTTATTTATTCTTTATTTGTGAATGCATTCTTTAGTCTTATTTTACGCATATGGTTACGAAATATGCTGATACGACAACTATTCATCTGTAGTGGCGCCTGAACCCTAATCCTTTTTTTTTTTTTCCTCTTCATCAATTATTATTTTTCTTAAGTTTTGACATATTTCTAAACATCGGTTTTTTTTTTTTTTTCTCGTGTTGGATATTTCTCAAACACTGGAAAAAAATCCAGTGGAAAAAAATCCAGTGTTTGAAAAATATCAAACTTTATTTTTCTTTTTTTATTTTTTAGTATAAATATCCATTTTTTTTTTTTTTTTAGTTTTTTTTCATTGTCAATTTTTATATTTTGTATTCAATAAAAAAGGTTTTTTTAACCAAAATCACATTGGCCACTCTTAAGGAATAAATCATCCTAAGTCTTATTTTTATTTTTTTATCATCAAGCAATCATCAAGCATTTTATTCAAGTTATTTGGTTGATCATCATCATCTGTGATCAAATCATCAAGACATCTATTTCCTTTTTGGTTTACATTTATATTTTTTTTATTTTACTTTTGTTCTTTTTATATGAAAGAACTGGTGCTCACTATAATCATAATTCTCTTTCAATCATCTGAACTACTTTTTCAATTTTGAACCTATAAATCAATATGTTGGCGAAACGAAGACAAAAAATAAGGCCCACTCAATCAGGTCGGCGTCGAGCACAAAAGCGGTGGAAAAAGGTCATTCGATTCAATCCATAAAGGAACACGCAAACTGGAGTTTAAACACCAATACTTTTGAAAAATTTTATTATAAACCTACGACACAAGAATCATCAAGTACAGCCATAACCAATTCAAAAAAAATCACCCAACACACTGTTGAGAAAAAATATATAAAAAAAAAAAAAAAATTTTTTTAACCCTCAATATTTTTTATGCTGTGAATGAATTCCGTTTGAAACAAATTTCTTTTAGGATGAATTATGATTGATTCTTTTCTTATAAATCAATTTAGTATAAATAGCCTCCCTTCTGCCTTTTATTTTTTTTCAATTCATCAATATATTTTATATATTTTTTTTAAATAAAATAAAAACATCTTTTTATCCCTACTTGATTGTATTGTGGATTATCACTTTTGATTGGCTCACTTTGTTCTATATTTAAAGTCAGAACAATTTTACTCTACTTCTACCTTCCAAATTTGGAACAGGACTTTATTTTTCTTTACTTTACTTTTCTTTTTTATTTTATCTCTTTTCCTATACGTGTGCTTGCGTAATCAAGTACTGGTGCTCACTATAAACATTATTAACTTTCAATCATCCTGTTTACTTTTTCAATTTTGAACCCATAAACCAAAAAATCACCCAACACACTCAATAACAAAAAAAATCTTTAACAACACAAAAAATTTACCCAACACAAGGAGCACCAGTTAATAGGAATCATTTTTTTGCCATGGCGGGGAATCGAACCCCGGTCGCACCCTATTTCCTTTCTGTGAGATGATTGGGAAGGGCGAATCTTACCTCTAGACGACCATGGCAAATTTTTTTTATATAAAAAAGCAGGCTTTTTATACACAATAATGTACCAATTCAAAATAGAAATGAAATAAAAGGAAACAGTAAATCTAGTTTTGTTGCATATGACATGATTATGTTTCATTTCGATGATAAAATGAACTTGAAAATAATTTCTTTTGTGATAACAATGCGGTCAATGAAATGTTTATGTCCTGCCTTTTTTTTTTTTTCGTTCTTTTTCTTTTTCTTTCTTTTTTTTCCCTTTTTTCCTTTTTTTTTTTATTTTTTATTTTTTATTTTTTTTTTTTTTTGGTAGATATTCTCAATGACAACACCACGTGTACTTGTACTTGTTGGATTACCAGGATCAGGAAAAAGTACCTTTTCAAATAAACTTATACAATGTCGACCAGTAAGTCGCAAATAAAATAAAAAAGCATTATATGTTATTAATCATTGTTTGTTTGCGGTAGGATTGGAGAAGAGTTAATCAAGATGATATGAAATCAAGGAAAAATTGTGAATTACATACAAGAAAATATTTGAAAGATCAGTACAATGTAGTAGTGGATCGATGTAACTTTGATGTTAGTCAACGGAAAACCTGGATAACTATTGCTCAAGAATTCAATGTACCAGTGGATTGTATTGTGTTTACTGCCAGTCAACAGGTAAATAAAGGAAAAAAAAAAGATAAGACTATAATCAAGTGATTGACTTTGTTTTCATTATAAAATAGGAATGCAGTGATCGAGTTATGCAAAGAAAAGACCATCCAACTGGTGTCTCAGGAAAAGAAGGTATCGCTATATTGAAGAAGTTTATTAAGAATTATCATCCTCCCAACGAAACTATTATTGAAGGCTTTGACAAGTTGTTACTGGTGGAACCTAGTATAGAACAAGAATGTACTGAACAACGAGTGAACACTATTTTGGATCTTTTACAACAATCACCTTCTCTTCCAACACAACATCCGCCTACTGCAAATACTACAACTACTATCAATGCTACTCTTCCCCATTCCTCTGATACTTAGTTTAGCCTTGAATCATACCTTTGTACAGTATTTTTTAGATTTAGTTAGGATGATAATAAAAGTATAGATGACAATAAAATACGGTAGTTGTATTTTTTTTTTTTTTTGTTTATTGAAGAAGACAGAAAAAGTTAAAAAAAAAGAAAGAGAAAATTGCTTATAATACACTAAAAGGCTAGAACGAAATAAAAGGTTGTGAAGAGAGGGGAGATAAAAAAAAAAAAAAAAAAAAAAAAGACTATGTACGAAGTGAAATGGTAACTAAAGATGGAAGAAAGACTTGACTATTTGGGATCACAATGAATTGTTGGTATCGACGGTATCCATTTCATCTTGATCTTGTTTTTGTTGATCCGTTTGTTGTTGTTGTTGAACGACCAATTCTGCTGTGACGAAATCATTGATACGAGGATAAATCATTCTTTCATCCAATTGTTCTTGACTCCAAGCAAGGACCTTTAGAAGATGAGGTAATTTTGGATGAGGATCACGAGATTGACTAGTAAGAATCGCTTCGTTAAGTTCTTGTGCCGTCTTTTGCCTTTGGTGAGGATGAAGTAAATCTTGTACTGGTGATTGTTGCATATCTTGAAAAGCCAATAGAGCCATGGTGCGTTCCAGTTCTTGTAAAAATTCTGGATGTTCCTCTCCACGTGGTGCCATTTCATCTGCTGCAAATGCTAACGCGCCTTCGTCATCACCCTTACGAATCAATTCGATTAATCGTTGTTGTTGTAAATGAAAGTATAGTTTGGGATTAGTGTCTAGAATCTATAGTCAAACAAAAAAAAAAAAAAAAAAGTAAAAGTATTATGAGTTTTCCATGTATGTTCCAGTCCATCTATAACATATATATAAATATATATGTATACACTGATATGCAAGTACATAATAACTTATTCTTTCTCTTTTTTTTTGACACATCAACATACTTCCGGATTCAAGTCGTTCACAAGGTCAATGGCAGTATCGATATCACCCGATTGAACAGCATGACGAATTTCTCTGCGTTCTTGAATTGATTGTAAATCCACACAAGGAGATAATCCACTTTCTCGACTAAACTGTTCAGCAGCTTCCATATACCCTTCAATGACTAAATAATTCATAATAAGTTGATTCAATGTTCTAATGAAGACAATAGTGTGAGAATAAATTAGTATCGGCATATTTTGTTTTTGGTCTAATGAATGTAGTCTTACTGTTTTTCGACAACTACTTTGGCTAATCGTTGTTCCCATTCATCCTTGGTGATAGTTTTCTTTTTCATAGCAATAGATGTCATTGAGGATTATTTTTTTTTTAAAAAAAAAAAAAAAGAAAAGAAAAAGAGAAGAAGGAAAGACAAAAAATAAAAAAAAAAAAAAAAGAGGAAATGTAAGTGCGAAAAAAAAAGGCAAAAAAAAAAAAAAAAGAACTGTCTCCGAACTGATTTATTTTTTTTTTATTTGAAAAGCTGCATATCCTTGCGCCATGTACATATCTACATAATATATATACCCTAAGCATATATGATCAATATTAATCAGTTCACTTCATTAGTATGTTTGTCAACATAGCTTTATTTAGGTTTCATATATACATAATAGAGAGAATGAATAGAATAATAAAAAATAACGAGGAAGATGGGAATGAATCAATGATTTTTCTAATCAAGAGGGAAATACATAAAAGAATATTAGACTAATATCAAATAATAAAGTCATTGCCAGAATCAGAATCAGAATCATCGAGATCTTCATCCGTTTCTTCATCTTCGCTATCAGTAATCAAAGCTGTCATCCTTTCTGCATTCAGTAGATTCTCAACCAACACATAAGGTGTCATACGAAAGGAAAACGCTAAATCTCGGAGGTTCAGTGATGCTTGATGTTGTTTCTGTCCTGCGGTTGATAGTGGATTGGGTGTTGATGATAATGATGATGATGATGTTGGTCCTGGTAATGTTCCATCGTTGTTATCCTTTCTGATATCATCCTTTTCATCATGGTTGGTAAATCGATCTTGTATCATTTTCAACCCTACTGACCTATTGTATCGACATTTGCTAATAGCATTTGATAAAGCAGATTTAATGTAGCTCTAAATAAATAACAATAAGAATTCAAATTATTAATAGGATGAATCATCATTTTTCCTTTTTCTAAAAAAAAATAAAATAAAATAATAATAATAATAATAATAATAAATAAATAAAAAGTTTACCTCCATTGCAAATAACATGCCATATACAGCATCTTCACTAACACCACCCATTAATCCATGATTCATAGCTATGCTTGTCATTCTAGCTTTCAATGTACCAGCTCGAGGCAGTTCTCTCAAGTCACTACATAGAGGTGCCAAAAGTCCACGAGAATAGGCCATGTTGAAGTCTATCACAATATTAAATAAAATAAATAAATAAAGATATTAATACTTTTTATCTTTTTTTAATAAAAGATCTTACTTGACGGTAGTTGATTCAATGTATGTGATGAAGGAATTGGTTTGCTGACACGAGGTGCAAGAAGTTTGTTGACAAAAGGACGCAGTCTATCTTTATCCCCACTCTAAAAATACCAAAAGTATATCAATTAATAAAAAAAAAACTATTTCTTTTTTTTTTATGAACAATAATAATAGTTTTTCATTCGTTACCTTGATCAAAGCTTTTAATCTTTCTCTATCAGCCTTACTGAGAGACATAATGTCGAGTTTCATTTTTTGTTTCTGAGGGTTTTGATCATGACCATCCTTTCCGCGTTTTCGTTTCCAACCTACAGTACGTTGTCTTGAAGGAGGTGGTGTAGCTGATTGAGCATTGTGTATCGTACTGAGAATAAAGGCATTGTGTAAATGAGCTAATAGATCAAATAATAATAAAATAGAGGGTTGTATCGTGTCAGTGTCCTAGTTTTATATTCTTCTTTTATTTTCTTACCATGTTGACGACTAAGATATAAATTGGCATAAAAGTCAAATTCCTGTCGGTTGAGTTTTCCCATAACGAAATCCCTCAAAGCATCCCAATATAAAGGTCCATTGTCCCCTAAACAATCGGCAAGTTGTTGTTTCAGTGCCATCACATCCTTTCTTCCGTTAACAGTTTTCACTGATCCAGGGTCATTCGTTTTTAATGAATTGATAGTTGTTGCCGTCATTGTAACCATAAAGAATTATAAAAAGTAAAAAAAGATTAAAAGTGATTCAAGGGATAGGAGAAAGTTATATGATTAAGAATAAGAAAAAAGAGCGAGAGAAGAAAAAAAAATTATGAGAGGTCTCAAAAAAAAAAAAAAAAAAAATTGAACAGCGCTCCCTGCAATATACGACAATACTTGAATCCTTAATCCATTGGATTAAAAAAAAAAAATCACAAAATAGATAACCATCATTTTCATTCGTCATCATGTATTATCCATGATTTATGATATTATTCCTATATTAAATCATCAGGAAGGAATATGTTATTGTTAATAAGAAAAAAAAAATCATGGATGTTTTCTTTTTTTTTTTTTTTTATCCAGTTTTCATTTCTTTATTCGTTTTTTTATCATCTAAAATAATAAAATAACAAAAGAGTATAAAGATGAGGATTTTTATTATTGAAGAAAAAAAAAAAAAGAAAGTAATACAAAAAAATAAAAAGAAATAGAATAACAATAACATAACAATGACTACATACAGAGTATAAAACAGATCTAATCTAATATAATTTTAATCCTTGTATTTGGCCATAAAATTACCATGGAATTTCTTGAGATCGGTACAGAAAGTGTCAAATAAGTGTTCTTCAGGCAAGAAAGTAGAGCGGAAATGCCATGTATTGGGTTCTTGACCAAATCCAGATCCTTGATGACAAAAAAAAAAAAAAAAAAAAAAAGTTAATAGTCCATATATAATTTTCCTTTTATATTCTTGCCTTTTTTTTTTTTTTTTTTTTTTGTCCCATAAATCTATTTATTACCTGGAATCACACAAACACCAGTAGCTTCCAACATAGCCATACAATAGAAGGTATCAGGAGCCATACCCTTTTCTTTTGCAGCATCAATAGCCTTTTGAGGTAGAGTCAATTTAGGGAAGAGATACATTGCACCTTCAGCAGCATTGGTGGACATACCTTCCAAAGAATTGAAACAGTCGGCCAATTTGGAAGAACGACGAACAAGAGATTGATAGATAGCATCGACTTCACCTTTATATTGATCATAAGAAGCATCACCTTCCACAGGAGGATTGGTCATCAAATCAACAAGAATTTGACCTTGAACATTAGGACACAACGACACAGATGCAATCTTGTAAAGTTGATCCATCACTTTTTCATCAATATTGACACATTCCAAGTAACCACCACGGCGACCGCATTCACCAATCATACCCTTGGAAATAGAGTGGAATGAGAAAAGTTCTTGATCCTTGTACTTTTCACCCATGGAACATAACACCTTTTTGAAACTATGGAAAGGTCGAGAATCAGGCTTGTAGATGTTGGTTTGATAAACTTCATCGGCCAATAAAACCAAACGTTCCGTATGACAGAAATCGATGATTTCACGCATGTTTTGTTCAGTTAAACATTGTCCAGTAGGGTTACCAGGATTGATGATCACCAAAGCACGCATATCAGCACCCTTTGCACGAGCTTCATCCACTGCTTTCTTGAGATCCTTCACATCCAAACCCCAATCCTTTGATTCGTTCAAATAGTAAGGAACTTGAGTGGCATCCACCAAAGACAATGTAGCAGAATAAAGAGGATATTGAGGAATAGGAATCAAAAATCCGGAATTGTTATTTTGAGTCAAGATTTGGATCACAGTATGGACACCAGCAGAAGCCCCTTGAGTTAAAAAGATACTTTCAGGATCAGCAGCATAACCATCACGCTTTTCAATGAACTTGGCAACGTTTTCTCGAATATGATGGATACCTTTGGAATGAGAATAAGCCCCAACACTACCAATATGCTTCAGTAATAGTTCAGCACGGGCAATAGCATCAGCAGGATATAACTTGAGTAAAGTCTCACGGTTACTAGGTTTGAGTAGTTCAGGATTTTCACACAAAGAGGCCACCTAATTGTTATATATATAAAGGAATAATAGTAAAGGTTATTACCATAGCCATAAACAGAAGAATAAAAAAAAAAAGGCACAAGATCAAAGTAATGTATTTACCTGACGGAAAAAAGTAATGGGTTTTTGATTGAGCTGTTGGGGGTTACCAATATTGCAAAATACAACACGTTCAAACCCGAGATTTTTGTCAGTCAACAATTGCTATCCAAAAAAAAAAAAAAAAAAAAAAAAAAAAAAAAAAAAAGGTATATGAGCAAAGATATAAGCAAAATATATAAGTACCCGATTGCTTTTTTTTTCTTCTTCTTCTTTTTACCTTGCTTAAAGCTTCTGCACGAATAGGAAGAGCACCACGTACAGCATATTCCATTTGTCGAACAAGAGGATGCATCGTTTCAGTAGTCAATACCTTGGCTAAAGTGAAGAAATTAAAAACAATAAAGAATCAGTGGATTAAGAATCGATTTATCCTATTTGACTTACTTCTGCTGGAGGTAGTAGAAGCATGACGTAAAGACAAGTAAAGGTTGGATTGTCTATTATGGACATTTACTGTACGAATAATGCTTCTAAACATGGTCAGGGAAATATTGATTAAAAAGAAAAAAAAAAAAAAAAAAAAAAAGAAAGAAAAAACGGAAAGAAAAGGGAAAATCTTGAGTTTCTCCACAAAAAAAAAAAAAAAAAAAAAAAAAGCCAAACAAAAAAATTTATTCTACAGCCAATCATACTCAATCCCAGCATTTTATAATATTCCATTACAGGAACCCGCTATATTCATTAAAATTCTTAAATGTCTCTTGAAATGTGTATCATTTTTTTTTTTTTTTTTTGTACTTGAACAACATATTTTTATAATAAGATTAAATATAATATATCATTCATACTACTTTTAAGTACCATCCCAAAGAAAAAAACTCTTCTTTTATTTCCATTTGTGGTATTTTTTTTTTTTTTTATTTATGAATTACAATATATGATGATATAGAAAAAAAAAAAAAAAAGAAATGTAATTGACAGAATGATAAAATGTGAGCCCTTTGAATATTTTTATATTTGATAAACTTTGAATAAATAAAAGATATCAAGTTATATTGTAAAGTTAATATAATACCTTGCAAACAACAATAGTAACAAGCATTATCATATCAACACATCATCCATCATCACATACAATATCATCACTATCATCCATTCAACACTGATTCCTTCGTATATTATCATTAAACATCATAATGTATCAGAAAAAACAAATCGAAAGAAAAAGATAAAACACAAGTGGAATATTTATCCAGTAATAAGAGAAATTGATTACTTAATGAATAATAATATGTCAAACAGACAAAAATAAAATAAATAAAGAGATAGTATCTTTACAATCAAGTAAACACAAAAAAAAAAAAGATATCGTTTATTTAATCTAACAATGTTCATAACATTATAGAGAGAGAGAAAAAGATCATGTAAAAATAAATGTACGAATGAATGAATGAAGTATATGTCATAAACCAGACTAAACAATGTAGATTAAAAAAAAAAAAGTAAAAAGCTAAGGAAACAAAAAAAAAAAAAAAAAAAAAGTAGAGAAAAAAAAAAGAAGATTAGGAAAAAAAAAAAAAAAAGAAAAATTGAAAAGTAGGAGAAAAATAAAAAAGAAAGGAAACATCGACCAAAAAAAAAAAAAAAAAAAAAAAAAAAATCAAAGCTCCGCCAGCATAGAGTAGGTGGAAGGCAGCAAAATTTTTTCTTTTATTCATTACCAAAACCATCAACTATCAAACAAACAAACCAAAAAAAATAAAAAAAGCAAACCAAAGCAATAAAAAATAAAAAAAAAAAGCAGTTGCTATGCAGAAGGAACAAAAAAATGCAGACTGGGAGATTCGAACTCCCGCCACCGAAGTGAATGGAACCTGGATCCATCGCATTAGACCACTCTGCCAAGTCTGCTACAATCGAATTTTTCTCAAAATTCATACTATATTCCACAAGCTTAAATTCGCGTGAGAAATATAATGTACAAATCGATTTTCTTAACCATCAAGCGCGGTTGGTTAAGTGGTATAATCTTCGCCTGCCACGCGAAGGGCCGGGGTTCGATTCCCCGACCGCGCAAAATTTTTAGCCAATAAGCTTATTTACCTCAGCCAATCATATTCTTTTGTTAAGTTCAGATGGCCAATAATAATAAAAGGTTAAAAGGGGGTGTTAAGGCAGTAAGGAAGAAACTCAGCAAAATGACCATGTTCAGTTGAAACGAGAAAAAACCCTCCGTTCTTTTTTTTTTTTTTTTTTTTTTTTTTCCTTTTCTTTTTTTTTTTTGTCGCACTTCTTTTTTATTTCTCTCAACTTATTAAAAAAAAAAAAAGCATGTCAGGATACAATCTTATTTGGGTATTTATTGCTGCCGTGATTGCTTCTGCAGCATCATATACTTTGACTCCCAAAGGCATTAATCAAACGTAAGGACAACTGGAAAAAAAAAGATGAGACAATAAACTATAACAAAAAAAAAAAAAAAAAAAGATAAAAAGAAGTCATAATAATAACGATACATTGTTATTAACTATTTTATTAATTTTTTAGTGTCATTCGAACTATGATTATCATGTCCATTGTGTGTTGTTATTTGATGTAAGAATAAATAAAAAAGGAAAAAGAGAATGAGATCATATTGTTGACTATTGCTTTTTTTTTTTTATTGTTGTTCCTTCTACTATCATAGGTGGGCTATCACTTATCTAGCTCAACTTCACCCACTTATTAACCCCATTCGAGTTGGTCTTCGTCCACATCATGAATAGATATTTGTATACCAAAGAATACATTTATCTTTTACACTGAAGCAGCTAGTTGTACCTTTTTTTTTTTTTTTTTTTTGTTTATTTAGTTTATTATCATTTTTATCCCTTGTCGTATACTCATACCCTCTATTACACTTCCTTCCTTTGGGTCCACCCTTTTCTGTTCTATACATTATGATTTTTCTTATATCTGTTATTTCTTCTCCTTATTCGTTTATTAGATGAACATATTTTTTTTTTTTTTTGTTATTGTTGTTGTTGTTGTGTATGATGTGAATAAATTCCTTCTTTTTTTTTTGAAATTCTGAATTGATGTCTATGTAATCTTAGATTCATTTTAAATAATTTTTGGAGAGCTGTTGGGTATTCCTTCTCTTCCTCTCTTTTTTCTTCGATCATTATTTTTTTTTTTTTAACAAATCATTTATATTCAAACTCTATATTGTAATTAAGCTATTTATTATCCTATAATGATGAATGAATTGATGTGATGATTGACATGATGATACAATTATCTACGATAATAGGTAGTCCATTGGTCATTGTATGTCTGTACGATGGATCATGATGACCTTATAAATATCGCGTGGATGCGCCACTTAAAAATTTAAACGCGTACAGGTTGCCCTTTTTTCCACAAAAGAAAATGGGGACGCGCCTTTTTTTTTTTCTCTTTCTCTTTCTCAATCTTTTAATTCCATTTGAACTTGTGTTGAAAGGAAACTGATTACAATGGTAAGGCAAAAGAAGACTTCCTATGACAAAAATATTACTATTATAATTGTATATATATATACAACATGAAAAGAAAACGAATGACTTTAGATAACTTTTTTTTCTAACTGATTTATACTTTTTTTTTATTCCTTATTCTCTCTTTTCAGGCTCCAGAAGTATGGCGATCCACTCGTACAAAAACAATGCCTGATTTCTTTCGACAACAACAACAAAGATATGCAGGTAAAAAAAAAAAAAAAAGACTCAAAAAAAATGTGTCAAACTCTTATCCTTTTTTTTTTTCTTTTTTCCTTCATTAGTATCAAGAAAACGTATTTCTAGTCAACAAGACAACTCTGATAATAGCGATAATAGTTCTAACGAGGAAGAAAGTCAGGATGAAGAAGAGCAAAACGAACTCGACTCTGATGAAGATGCTCCAAATGATATGGCTAACGAAGATGACTCGGATAATGAATTCAGCTTGGCATTGTTGACAAGCCGTGAATCCAATGCTAAGAAACCCAGGAATAAGACGACATCCAAAGATAGGACAAAGAAAACCAACAAGAAAAGACGTCTGGACCCTGTGACTGAGATCACAATGCCAACTTCAAGTCAATTATTGGAACAAGTCAGTGAACAACAAGAAGGAACTAGTTTGTATGATCAAGTACTTGCAAGTGATGCGGATATCGACAATATGGTGACTGTTTGGATTCAACATTATAAAGATGACAAAATTCCTGCTCTACAAGATTTGATTAACTACGTTATTCGGGTAAGAGACAAAAAAAAAAAAAGCTATAAAAAGAAAAGGGATTGAGTGAATTCATCATTATGCTTCTTGTATACATTTTATTATTTATAGAGCGCTGGATGTAGAATGGCAGTGACAACTGAGGCTTTTGCAAATGAAAATATCACAGTGGATGCACTTCAAGAATTACAAGAAGAATTGGCCAAGGTACTTTTGAACAAAGATGACACTTTGCATATATATATATATATATATATAATTAGATCATTATTACTGACAAAACCTTTTTTTTTTTTTTTTTTGAATAGCTTCCTCATCATGAATATCCTATCATCTCCAAGGAAAAATCTCACAAAAATCTAAAACAAAATTTACTGGGTTTCTTCGAATTACTTATTGAACAATGTCAGCATGAACTCCTCTATGATGGTACTTTGATTGAAACCTTACAAAGCTGGTTGACCACCATGTCTAGGTAAAGAAAGCATAAATGAAAAAGAAAATAAATCAAGGTAGAAAAAAAAAAGCCCTAATCATATCAATTTTTTTTTTCATTTAATTACAGCTCTGTTTATCGACCTTTCCGACACACATCGACAATTATTGCTCTCAAAGTGACTGGTAGACTTTGTGTATTGGCCGACAAAACCCAAACTGACCTAGTAAAGGCAACAAGACAAGCAAATGCAGAACGTAAAAAAGGTGGAAGAAACACAAACAGACTCAATATCTTGAAACGACGCTCTGACTTGCTGACACAGAAAGGAAAAGATCTTGATGAATATGTGAATGATTTTTTTGTAAGGTGAGGACTGAAAATAGAGAGTTGGAGAAAGTCGCACTTTTTTGATTGATCTTTTTTTTTTTTTTAAAAAAAAAAATCTAGTGTATTTGCTCATCGATCTCGAGATGTGGAGTCTATCATTCGCAATGAATGTCTAAAGGAACTTTGTGCGTGGATTCAACTTTATCCTGCTCGTTTTGCGAACAATCTATGTTTTCGATACTTTGGATGGGCTCTGAACGATCCGGTAAAAGAGAGCATATGTAAAAACCGGGAAATAGAATACTGATTATTATTATTATTATTATTATTTCATCTTCTTTTACTTAGAATGCAAGTGTTCGATCTGAATCACTCAAAGCTATCACCAAGTTATGCAAGACGGATCAAATGGAAAAACTGACATCCTTCATTCAACGCTTTGTAGCTCGTATGGAAGAAATGGCTCTTTATGATGTGGACGTCTCTACTCGTGTACACGCCATCACACTCTGCAATACATTATACGCCTATCAACATGATCTGATACAGGAAACTAGTAGGGATGCTTTGACCAACTTGGTGACATCTAACAATTCTCGTATTCGAAAAGCTGCCGCACCCTTTGTCAAATCTGTTATTGAATCTGATATTTTCAATCCTGTTTTACAACAAGTGGAACAAGCTTTGGAATCTCTGACTGTTGCATCATCATCATCAGCAAATCGTTCGTCAACAAGAAACCTTCGTCCAATTTCAAGCACACCCAATACTAGTACCTCTGCTTCAACATCGGCAATCAAGAAACCTTGGATTGTATTCAAAAGCATTGCTGACTTTTTAGCTCCTCGTGTTCGAACAAGTGAAAGTAGTGATGGCATGATGTCATTGGATGAACCTTTTGTTTTTGATCAAAACAGCATTCAGATCATTGACAATACAGTAGAATCTCTTTGGGGCCTCATTCGAGAACTTCAAGATTATCAAACTATGGCGGATTATCTTAGCCGAGATCATTCCTCTGATACCACTGGACAATTCACTTCCAACGATGACAACCAAACGACCAATAGTGAATTCAATGCTTGCTACCGTCTTACCAATGTAGAAGAAACTATATTAGTTTACGTATTTGTAAGCTGTTTGAAGAAAACGATTAAAACTGGAAGCGACAAACTTGGTGAAAAGAAAAAGGTAACGGTGCAAAAAAAAAAAAAAAAAAGATTGACCATAGATGAAAAGCTCACTTCTTTTTTATAAACATAATTCCTATTAGGATGACGTTCAATCTGACGAAATCCGAAATACTGTCTCCCGACATCTTATACAAATATTACCAAAGCTATTGCGCAAGTACGGTGATGATCTCAATCGATTGGCCCAATTGATACAAGTTCCTCAGTTGGTGAATCTGGACGTCTATTTGGAATTACGCATGGAAGAAGTAAGTTCATGGAATCGTAATGATTTCAAGTTAGTAACTTGTTTTTTTATTACTTTTTATTATTATTATTATTGTTGTCATCAACATAGTCTTATAAAGAATTACTACACCATTTATGCAAACTTTACACCACCATCACCTTGCCTGATCTACTTCAAACTTGTATTTCATCTTTACAACATATGATGAAAGCTAGCTTCCTGTCCGATACCAGCGATCCTTTGATGAAAAATCTTCAAGAAACAATAGTCAATCAAGTTCGAGATGCTTGCCGTAACAAAGATTTATATACTGCTCGATTCTCAGCGGACGATCTTCACGCCATTACTACCTCGGTGACTCGACTTGATTACTTGATTAGTACTGTGGACATTACCAGTGATATGGATGATACATCAGAATTGAAGGCTGACGTTACTGAACTCATGGGGGAACTTGTGGAAAGATCTGCTCTTGGCTACAATGGAGAAGTACAGGTACAAATGGGAAGGAACTAAATAGATCAATGACTTAATGATTATTTCTCTCTTTTGTATTTATGTCATAGATTGGACAGTCAGCTTTATCTATTCTATTCCGATATCTTATTTGGCAATGCTGCTATGCAACTGAAGAAAACTTGACTGACTTTGATAAGACGGTACTGTTGAAGATTGAAAAGCGTCGCGATTGGCTCATTGAAAAATCCTTGGAACTCATTTCATCAGATTCTGATTCTGAACCACTACCTGAAGTTCAACGATTGGTAAGAATCAGCCCCAAAGGATCCATTTCTATTACTCATTATGTTTTATACTTTAATTGTTGGTTATAGGCATTTGGTGTTTTGATCGATATCTATTCCGTTTTCTCAAATGAAATGTTCAAAAAAGTCGATTTGGGTCAATTGTATCTCAAGTGTACGGAAACGATTCAACTTCAACTGGTAGCTTATATGACTGGTGAAATGAAGTCTTGGATAGAATCAAAAAACAACGGCGATGATGATACTGCTAGTGAGAATGGTAAGAACGATGATAACTAAAGCGTATGTGGGTTTTTTGATTGGCAAGTATGATTACTCACATTTATTCAACACTAATTAGTTCAACGCGACAAAACCTGTATAATTAATCTGATGCTAAGTTATGGACGTGGACTGGCAATGGGTGTGCTTGAAGCACAACATGGTTTATTATTATTGGAACAATACGGACAACATGGGGATGAAGAAATGGATGCAGCAATCAAAGCATTCGTGGAAGAAACAGAAATCAGCTTGATTAGTAACCCTACAATGGCGGATCAAATTTGCAAGCTATATATGGCAACATTACAAAAGGTAATCATACTCAAATAAAAAGGGAAAAATAGTTAACTAATCATAGTTATATTCCATCTTATTATAGACCTTTGATCTTCGAGTTGACAGAAATCATCGATCTTTGGACAAAACTCTCAAACTGGGGCGTCTATTCTCTCAAAGCTTCAAGCAAACCAATGAAAGGGTTAATTCACACAAGATCTTCGAAGACATTGTCTGTGAACGTATCCATATTGATGGAATCAACTTTGTTTTCGACAAGGCAACCGAATCCAAGAATGATGATGAAACAATGACTGTGGCTCTCAAATTCTTCAAAGTGTTGACACTGTTTGCTAAACAATTGGATCGAGCTCGTGATGTGGGGAAAATGTAAGTTAGTTTTCTTGGAAAAAAAAAAAGAAAAAGAAAAAAAAGTTGTGATTAGTTTGATATAACCTATCTAATTTGATTTTTTTTTTTTTTTGTTTTCTTTTGAAATCCAAATCTAGCCATAAACATCTAGAAAATAGAATACAAGAATGTCAGCTCAAACCCTTGGAAGGCGAAAAGGAGTGGGAACCCTATTATGGTTATACTAAGACAATGGATGATCTCTTGAAGAAGAAAGGATTGCGGTATGATTATGCTTCTACCAACTAATGGAAACTGTTTTTTTTTTTTTTTTTTTTTTTTTTTTTTGCATAGAATGCACTGATCATTATGATTATATTCATAAGTGTTAGTTTTTAGTTTAGTAGCCGAATTAGTGAATCAACTTGATATACATATAAAAACATACCTTCCTTATTGTATTCATTTTCAATAAAGTTTTTTTTTTTTTCTCATTATTACTTTTACTTTTGTCGTATTAAAACTGTTATCACTTTATTCAATAATCACGATTTCAATTATGATCTCACGCTTTTATAGTATTAGCATCATGTCGTTTCAGATAGATCAAACATATAAAAATTGTTTATTGAATAAATATAAATATATAAGCTACAATTAATTCGAGTAAAGGCGAGTAAAGGAACTACAACGTATAAAATCTATGACCTATTGCAACCATTCCTTCAAAGTCGAAATTGTCAACTTGTGTAATTCGGTCAAACTATTCTTGTATCCAGGGACAATGCTGTAATCCTATATCAGAAAAAAAAAAAAACAAATTGTCATGAGTAAGGAATATCCAGTCATTGATGGTAATACAAGTTTTTTTTTTTTTTTTTTTTTTGCTTACATAGCAATGGACACCATGAGGAATCATCAAAGATAATTCAAAGGTACTGTTTTGACGTTTAGGAGCATCATCACTAGCTACACTAAGTGGACGCCATGGATCTAAAGATAATCATAATAAAAAGATCACAGTTAGTCACATCTCTCTTCTTCACCACTATTGTCTTATTATCCTTTCTAGCTACTTACCCCATTCTCCGTTGATCCAGATAGTACGATTCAAGTGCAAGTTCCATCCTTGATATTCCGCGTTAACAGCATCAATAGCAGGTTTCGTTGTAAGGTTGAACAGTTGTTTGCATTGATCTTCATAATATTGAGTGGTGACCAAATTGGAAGTGACACGACGGTTGTACCAAGGAGAAGATTTGGAGGGAGTATCTTGCCAGTAACCAAATTCGGTACAGACTTGCCAGTACCATGAGTTCAAATAAGGATCTTGACTTTCAGAGAAAGTAGTAACATTATCACCTTTTGTATTCGTTACTAACTTTTTTGTTTCTGACGGCATGGATTCCTTCACCCAGTTTTGATATACTTGGAATTGTTTCTTGGGATCCTTGACATTGGTGAACAATGAACATACTTCATCAAATGGGAATTGTGTAGGAGAAGCATCTTGCCATAAACCAAGTGCAAGACCCATCACCTCTACATAATAAGAAAAAAATACATTAGTAGAAGCACTAAAAAAAAAAAAAAAAAAAAAAAATAGAAAAGAAAGAGAAAAAAAAAAAAAAAAAAAGAGCGTAAAAATTTATACCATCAGCAAAATCAACATCGGGAGTTTGATCAGAGATTCCAAAACCAGCTTTAAAATTGCTTTTATCACTATCTGAGGGATTACCAGCAAAGAAATCATCAATCGTTTGTACGATGCCTTGGAGAGCCTTGATGCAACGAGGAGAGCCATATTGAATGATTGGGTCAAAGTATTGATAGAAATCAAATTGAGCTTGAACAGGGGCCGAACTGGAAACAGCTGCATATACAATATCAGGATATTTATATCTCATCCAGGCAGCCAGATTACCAGAATATGATCCACCTCTTACAATCCATTTTGTCTTTGGTGCTGAGACATCATAATCAATGCCATCAATTTTGTGTTGTTGGATAAAGTTAGCCATATCTGCCAAAGATTGATTGGCACTAAGGAATGTAAAGTCTGGTTCTTCATTCTATTATATAGATAAAACGTTAAGAGGTTATTTCATTTTTTTTTTTTTTTTTTAAAAAAATGACTTACGCTGGGAGGATGTGATTCACCATAATATCTATGTTCCATGATGATGATGATACCATTCATTTCTTTTGCCATCAAAGTGAAAACAGACCTTTGAATCAAACCATCAGCTGGATAAGCGTTACCTTCACCTGCATTATTCACTGAATACATTCTTGTGAGTACATATACTTATATATATTTTCTCTTTTAAATTACAAATCACAGGGCCTCCAGGCTTATAGTATGAAGTGTCAACCCAGTAACGTTGACGGAAAGTCTTCTTGTTGGATGAATCAAAATGATCAAGTGGTTGTTCAATATAATAGGTGGTATAATTTGATTTGTCGTGCGATGCATGAGATGATGACTTTGATGTTTCAAGCAAACGATTGACTCCTCTCGTACTAATCATATGGACAAGGACGATCAATGTTTTTTTTTTTTCTTCCAATGTTGAAGTTGGCTTTCTTTTTTTTTTTTTTTTTTTTTACTTACCCATGATGGAATGTACCAAATCGGGCTTCAGACCATTCAAATGCGCAAAAGATCAATAGTAGTAATGATGGTAGAATGATCATATTCACGTACTACCTTTTTTTTTTTTGGAAGAAAAATCAAAAAGAAAAATATATGTAAAAAAAAAAGATGAAGGTTTTATAGTAGAGCAGACCCGGTTCTTCAAATGGAAGACATAGGCACAAATATCAAAAAAAAAAAAGTAGACTTCGCCTCAAAAGGTAGTTCTTTCTTATTATGAAAAATCCACTTCCTTTCATAATCCTTTTTAAAATATCATTGGTCAATACACCTCGGAGGTACAGAATTAAATTATGAAATATATCTTAATCGATCATCAATATCAGTATAAAAATTGTTTCAAAACATGAGGATGATGTTGCTTAGTTTGTTTACTGTTTTCTATTATAATCAAATACCTAGCCAATTACTGTCAATTAACAATTTTTTTTTTATTAACATGGCAATCCATCATCTATTGTTTAAAAGAATTGCAAGCTTGTCACCTTGGTAACACATTTATATATTCGGTGATTTAATATAATTGTTGATTGAGCTTTGTTTGCTTAAGCCCATCATTGCTAAAACAATCAGCCTCGCTTTTATTTAAAAATAGATGAATATCATATTTAATTTTTATTACTGATAATCGTCAGTTGTTAGATGGTAAAGAAAATATGAGATATGAAGATAATGAATAAGTATATGGGTGAAAGTGAGTTGGCGAAGGAAAAACGGATTTGATAGTTCGAAATTTTTTTTTCCAATGACATCGTTTATTTCCTTCTATGGTAATGATGATGGCTAAATATGTAAGTTATAATGAAAAAGATATTACGGCATTGAGGGATGACCTGGGAAGGAAGATCCATTACACACCATTAAAAAAAAAATCTATTTCAACATATTATGCATGTAAGTCGTACAAATGTTCTTTTTTTTTTTTTTTCTCAAAAAAAGAAGAAATAGCCAAAGTGAATGAAACATGGATTCTGCATCGAATGATGTACAAAGCCAACATTTTCTCTTCATTTTTCGAACATCAACCATCATCATCCTTCCGTTCATTTGTCGTTCTAATCGCCCATTATCCATCATCTGTCATCCATCATCCGTCAATCATCCATCAACCATCAATCAAATGTCACCATACATTTGATCGAAGCATCATCCGTCACAATATTGTTACCATTATAGAGTGATCATCATCATTGCCTTCCAAAATAATACAATCCTCGTACAAGCATCATTTTAATCATAGAGTTAATTCAGAAAACAAGTTATTGTAATATATCGACTTTCCAAGCGATCATCCAGATTTGATACTTGAATGGAATTTTGAGAAAATTTCGTTGCGTACCTTTCAAAGCCCTTACACAGCCAAATTTAAGCCGATGAGTTGGAAAATTTGGGCTGTAAAAATCTAAAACGATTTTTTTTTTTAGACTTACTTGTTCTTTCCTTTTCTTTTCTTTCTATATATATATTCATCCTAACATAGATTAGTTGGAAACGTATTTATTGTTCCACACAGCGAAAACTGCAAGGCAAGTTGCTATGCCTTTTATTGTCTTATTGCGTCAAAGGTAATGTCAAATAGAAAGTGTTGAATTGAACAATGGTACTAATGTGTTTTTATGAACACCTTTTTTTTTTCTCCCTTCTTCTCGAGATCTCTTTTATGGTTTATATCGAAAAGATAATATTGTCTCTATTGGTCTTGGCGTCTTGCTTCTCTTTTTGGTAAGTCACTTGTCACTTTTCTTTTCTTTCTTCCTGCATAGCCTGTTCTTTTTTAATCACACTTTCTTTCTGTTTAAAATAGGCTATGTTTTCTCCTTTTTTATTTTCTTTTTTTTTTTTTTTTTTTACAGTGTATTCAAAGTTTCTTGTCGGGTCACAAGAAAATAGTTTCGTGATGTTATAAAATAAAACTATCCAACTTCCCCAAAATGGATGTGGCATTGCCATTTTTTTCAGATATCGTTCTAGGGTATGTCAAAACACATTGATTGATGATTGATGATGATACAGTATATTAATCATTCTCTCTTTTTTTTTTTTGAAATCTCTTTTGGTGTTTCCAATTCAAAGTGAATAATCAACCTGTAACAGCAACATATAGAAATTATGTTATCACCTCTTAGGAGGATGTGTTTAAATACAGGTAAGTTAAAATAAATATATATAAAAAAATGGATATGTTAACTAAATATATATATATATATTTTCTATTATTCAAAATCTCTTATACTCAATGGAACTACTGCCACTCCTTTTCTTCTTCTTCTTGTATTTAATTTGGATTATGCATCAACCTTATTACTTTTTTCTTCCGTGACATGATGATATTTTTTTTTTTACCTGGCTTTAGTTAGTTACTATATTATGTAGTGTATTATTTTTATTTTGTTATTTTCTTTTTAATAAAGTCATCATGGTATTTTTGTCATCATCATCATCATCATCATTTGTTATTATACTATCATTATCATCAATAGTACCCAATATATATAGAAATATCGTCATCCATATTGTATCATGAAGCCATCATCATCATTATTGCAGGATCATTGCCATCAATCATTATCAGGAGTTGGAGAAATATCACCAAAGGAATAATAGGAATCAATAGAGGAGTTATCATTCATCACTCATCATCATCGTCATTTCACAACTAGGAATATTGATAATACAAGATTTAAACTAAAGACACTAATAACTGTTAACATCCTTTTTTTATTATTGATTAAGACAAAAAAAACAAAAACACTAAAAAATAAACAAAACAAAAAAAAGATGAAAATAAAAAAAAAAAAAAACAAACAACTACAATATATCCCAAAGCTAAACTAATTCAAAGCTTTCAATACAGCTTCGGCACTAGATCCTTCAAACTTGCCAGCTTCATCCACAGCAAGGTATGTTACCTTCAAGTCATCCAAAATCAAGGCAAATCTTTGAGCCCGAATACCCATTCCCTTTGCAGTCAAGTCTTGGGACAAACCAAGTTTATCAAAGAAACCAGAAGTACCATCACTTGCTAACACTACCTTGTCCTTGGTTCCTTGTTGTTTAGCCCATGCATGCATGACAAATCCATCGTTGGTAGCAGTGCCTAGGATCACATCCACACCTTTGGCTTTGAGCTCGTCGGCATACTTGATAAATCCGGGGACATGAGAAATACTACAAGTTGGGGTGAAAGCACCAGGGACGGCAAAGATAACAGCTTTTTTACCCTTCAATTCCTTGTGCAAGTCGTAGGCAACCGGGCTAATAAGGAATGATAAATAAATAAACAAAAAAAAAGTTTAGTGCACTTCCCACGATAATTCATCATTACTATTCTAAAAGATATAGTTTACATAGGACACGCGTCAGGAGCTTCATTAGCATCATATGGAACATAGTTCAAGATTGCTTCGGGAATCTATTTATAAAGAAGAAGAAGAAAAAAAAAAATCAAATGAAAATTCAAGAAGACGAAAAGTGAGTAAAAAGAACAGAGTAGGAAAGCGTGTTTATTTTTTGGCTATTTTCTTTTTCTTACCGTATCGCCAACTTTGATCTTTTAAAGGAATCAGAACAACCAACAATATTTATATATATATATAAGTGGGGGGAGTAACTAAAATGAGTCAAAGTATTTCTTTTTTTTTTATTTTATTTTATTTAATGAATATCCAAGTGTACTTACCATTTTGAATTTATTTCAGGGTTTTTGACAGTGAAGATAAGAGAGTAAAGAAAAGAAGAAAAAAAGTAAGAAAAATTGGTGTTGCATTCCTTAAGAACATTGTTTCAAATCCCGATCATGAGAGAAATTTTTAGGACAGGAGAGAATGGTGCAATGCTGTCCTTTAAGAACACTATTTGTATCCATTTGTCGGGTGTGTGAAATAGAAAAAGGAAGGAAAAAAAATGATTACTTCCTTGACATTCTACAGTAACATGATGATTAGATATTTTGACGGTATAAGAAGAAAAGGATGCTACAGTATGCTGGTATAATTTTGTGATATGGTGACGATGGATTATACTGTATGTGATGATGGATGATGAAGAAATGTGTATAGATGATCGTATAGTTATTCAAGTCCACTGGTGTTTGCTGAAAGCTAGTTTCAGGGGCAGTGAAACAGATTGAATTGCACCAGCTATCGCGATACGGAATGATGATTGGTTGATGAGAATTTCATATTCCGAGTCCAAAAAAACATGGGAAGGTCGAAATTGTTTTTTTTTTTCTCTTTATTTCTTACTTTAGTCTTTTCCACAAATAGTCTGTTACATTATTTCAACATTATGCAACGTCATGCTTCCATCATACGACGTGGTATACACTCAATAAGCACTCATAACCCATTTCATTGTCATAATCGTCACTATCAACAACAACTGCAGCAATATTTATATTTATACAGTCAAAGACGATCACTCTTGGCCCTGGCACGTCGCTCCCACATACAGCATTACTCGACTTCGTCTGATCATCAACCACGTACACATTTTGCTCTTCCATTTTTAACACAACCTGAAGAAGAAGAACAAGATTTAGAGGAACGGAAAAAATATCCCAGAAAAACAGCAAGCGACATTAGCCACTTGACTCAACCACCAACTCGAACCAATATGCTTGTACGCGATTTCATTGATGACTCTCTTTACAATCCAAACTATGGTTACTTCTCTAAGCAAGCTGTGATTTTCTCTCCTGAAATCGATTTTGATTTTAATGAAATGCGTGATCACTTGGAATTCATGAATATCTTGGCTCGTATGTACCGTGATATTGAAGGTGATGCCGATGAAGTAGATGAAATTGCTAGACAAGTGTGGCATACTCCTACAGAATTATTCAAGGTAAAAAAAAAAAAAAAAAAAAAAAAAAAATAAAAAAAAATAAAATAAAATTATATAATGCTCTTGGATGTATATCTGTACCTTGTTAACCAATATTTTCTCCTTTTTTTTTTTTTTTTTTTTTTACCCTTCTATTTGTAATAATTTTTATTATTTCATTGAATGATAACAGCCATGGTATGGATATGCTATTGCCAAGTATATGGTTTCTGAATACAAGCTCAACCTTTATCCTCATAAAGATTTGATTATTTACGAAATGGGAGCAGGAAATGGTACATTGATGATGAACATTCTGGATTATATTCAACAATACGAACCATCAGTTTACAAAAGAACACAGTACAACATTATTGAAATTTCGGGTAAACTAGCAGAAAGGCAATCAGAACGACAGGATGTACGAGATCTCAAGGATCAACACCAATGCGTCAAAATTATCAATAAAAGTATCTTTGATTGGGATACCTATGTTCCAGATCAGTGTTTCTTTTTAGGAATGGAAGTCATTGTAAGTTTTTTTTTTTTTTTTGGATTATTTAATTACATCAATTAACCGATATCTTTTCTTTTCTTTTCTTTTTTTTTTTTTTTTTTTTTTTTTTTTTTTATTAGGATAACTTTGCTCACGATCTTATTCGTTATGATATTGAAACATTGAAACCATATCAAGGCTTGGTCAGTATAGACAGTAAAGGGGATTACACAGAATTATATGAACCGGTTGGAAAGGATGCGCTGATTAATCGATACCTAACAACAAGAAAACAAACACGATATCGTAGTCCTGTATTGGCCAATTCATTCTGGTACAAATTATTGACTTCATTACCTTTGGCACCCAATTTGACTGCACCAGAATTCATACCCACCAAATTGTTTTTATTCATGGAAACTCTCAAAGAATACTTCCCTCAACATCGACTTGTTTTATCCGATTTTTCGTCCTTACCTGATGCTGTCCCTGGTGTAGATGCTCCAGTGGTTCAAACTCGTTATAAAGGTACGATGGTACCTTGTTCAACTTATATGGTACAACCTGGCTGGTTCGACATCTTTTTTCCTACCAATTGGGAACTTTTCCGTGATATGTATCTCTTGGTGTGCCGCGGATCTAGGGCTGGTAGTGACAGGAATGTCAAGGTAATGACTCATCGGGAATTCTGTGAACGATATGGTGAAGTGGAAAGAACAACAACTCGTAGTGGTGAAAATCCAATGTTAATGTACTATGAAAATATGAAGATGTTGGTTACTTAGAATTACTATTAGATTAGATACATTATTCTTCCAAATTTTTTGATGTTGTACAATAAAGAAAATGAATGTGCTGTTTTTTTTTCGTTTTTTAATTTGTGGGGTTAAGTTGATATTGGATGACAAGATGTGGAAATGATAAAAAGAGTAATGAAGAACGGGCCAGGTCTATTAAACTTCCGCACGTGAAAGTGAATTTCAATACTTTTTTGTTCTTTGATTACCTTGTCTTTTCCTTTCTTTTTTTTTTTCTTTTACAAAGTCATCAAAACCAATATGACGAGGTAATACAATCTATTCTTTTTGTTATTTTATTTGTATTGATTATTATTTTATTCTCCTTTTGTTTGTTTAGATTAGAGAACGACCTGCATTCTCGTATTCTACTTGGTTTAGCTGAAGTCCTCGCCGATTCTCGTTCAAAAGCTACTACAAATGAAGTAGAAAAATTAGTTTCAAAGTGTCCTATTGTTCCTTTGGATATTCCTGATGATGATAACATTTATATTCGTGGTTCTATTCCTAGCGTGGGTACAATGGTAAGTTTTTTTTTTTTTTATTTTGTATTATTTTCAGGAACTGTTAGTTCATTATTACTATTTTTTTTTTTTATTTTTATTTGTTTTTAAATAACTATTAGACTCGACGTAGCCAGCAAACTTTGACAGCATTGGTGAAATATGTTACTCAAGCAACAGAAGAAAGACAATTGGAACTTTTACCTCGACTTTTATCCTATATTCGACATTTATCTGTATATGATTGGGAACCTGTTACTCTCACTCGTGGTCCTCCTCCTTCTGATGGTATTACTTATAGTTTGGTATCTGGTTTATTGGAAATCTCTTACAAGTGTCCTTCTGTATATGAACGTATTACCAGTATTCTTTGGAAATATGCAGAAGCCCTTATGCAGCAATTATCTAGCAATGGTAAAAAAAAAAAAAAAAAAAAAGGATAAAATTATCTAAGGGGGTTGTTGAAGGGAGGAAAAATAGAAATGGTATATATATATTTGATTCTGATTAATGACAACTTTTCTTTTAATACAAATAGTCGAGTTCACCATTACATTCATTTTACCATCTTTGGCTGGTCTGTCTCGTGCGTTACAACTTAGTCCCTATTTGTATCGAAGCAATCAATTATTAATATTATGTACTAATACACAATCATTGATTCAAGATACTGTGCTGGAACAAATTGCTACTTCAATTCAAACATGTCTCAAAGATCATGATGTATCTGGTTATGGGCGCCGTGTTTTAGCTCGCTATTGGGAAGATGGAATGCCACTCAGCAGCAACCGTGTTGTGTATGACTTGCTCATTGTTCTTCGAAATGTTACCGCTCGCGTCCTTGCTCAAGCTGATCCATCCAATAATGAACCATCTACTCCATCAGTTTTGGTTGGAAAAACTCGCAAATCTCACTGGACTGACACTATTGATACTGCCTGGTCTGCTTTGATGAAAAAACCTTTTGATACCTCTAACAAGAACCAAGAATTGAATCACAGCTTACGATCTGTTTATGTCATGAGCTCAGGTTATTATGAAGATGTCCGAAAGTTTGCTGAAAATCAAGATCAAAATGACAACAAATGGGCTACGGATGGTTATATGCAAGAAATTATGGGTACCAGTTTGGTAATTATTCAGAAAGAAAAAAAAAAAAAGAGAATGCTACACATATTTGTATTACTAACAAAAATAATATTTTTTTTTTTTCTATTTTTTTTTTTTTTTTTTTTTTTTTGATACTCAATATAGCATGTGGCGGCATTGTCTTCTGTTTATCTACATGAAATGGATGACCAACTTGTAGACCATATCTCTGAATGTCTATTTACTGTCCCTAAAATTCCTGATGCTTGGATTCAAGTGGCTGCTCTGGATGCTGCAGTTCTTCTCTCCATCAAGTAAGAATTTTTTTTTCTAACTATCTGCCTTTTATTACACATCATATCAAAAAAAAAAAAAAAGAATTCTCATGACAATATCTATTTCTTATTTATAGCTTCCCATATATGAACAATAATATGATCAACAGTATTTCTCGGTTTTTGGCTACACCTTCTCCAGTCTTTGAACTCTATGCAAGTGATATTAGTGTTCAACAATATGCTGTTATCCGTCTGGCACAATGTGTACAATCGAAACCTCAAGCTCAAATGTCTCAAGCTGCCATATCCACCTTGTATGCCTTGCTGAATGAAATTACTCGATACAGTGGTGATGATGGAAATGAAACGGGTCATCATGCTATTTCTGGTGCTCCTGCTGCAGAACAATTGAATGAAAAACAGAAACAACAAGTGTGCACCAATGCTCTTTCTGCTATTGTGGGTGTTGCTGTTTATTTGAAGGATGAAGCGGTAAGAATATCAAAAAAACAAATTAATAATAATAACAAAAAAAGAAAAAGGTCAAGAATACTCATACTGATATTATAAATATAGATTATGACTCAAGCTCTATCCATGCTTTTACTTCGACGCAAATCATTGTCTGTTGCTTCCATTTCATCCCTTACTTCTCGTCTTGTGGACCTTGCTCTGGTGGCTCCTGCCAAGGTATTTGAAGATATTCTGAACATGTTTTCCAATCTTAGTCGTGAATCACTAGCCATTGATAATAAGCAACTTTCTTCATCGGTAAAAAAAAAAAAGCATCATTTATAACGTATATATTATTAAAGAAACAGGTGACTAATGTAGATATATTGTCCTTTTTTTTTTTTTTTGATAGATTCAAAACGCAATGCACGATCTAGCTGTTAGATTGTCATCAAGACCTGAATTTTATCAAACCTATTTTAGTAGTTTGTTAACTCTTTTTGTGGAAAATGGCAACGCTATACAACGTATCATGGCAAAGGACAAAAAATCATCCGATCTTCCTCTCATATCGAAACTTGGAACTCTCCGTCCTGCGCTTCAAGCTTTATTGTCCCATCCTGATTTTGAACCTCATATTGGATGTAGTGCTGAAACTGTCTCTCTTTTCCGCAACATGTGGTTCCTTTGTGTCGTATTTGGATTTGTGACTGAATCTATGTGGATTCGCGAATGGAATGAATCTTTGCAAGTAATAGCGAAGAAAACTCCTGTACTTGTGATTGAAAGTGCTACAAATTATTTGGAAAGTGACTTGGAATACAACTCTGTTCTTCGTGGTGGATCAGTGGATATGGATGTCGGGACAATGCGACAAAAACTTTTGATGGTGCTACCCTCCTTATCCTATGATGTTAAGACCTTCTCGTATGCTCAACTGGTTTTTGCCCTAAGTGTTTACCACGTGGAAATGATGCGCAGCAAGATGGGTGATTGTAGCTTTGTCTTACGTTATTTTATGAATGATGGAGTTAGTACTAGCTCATTGGCAAATTGTCTGGAAACCATTGCTGAACGTGTGGCAAATGCTTTTACAAAGGATTCGGCAAACAAGGCTGCTACTCAAACTTTGGAAGGTGATCTTCGAAAACAAGTAGCTGTGTTATTGGAACTCTGTTGTCATCGATTGTCCAAAGTGCATCAATTAGCAATCAAAACAACTGATCGAATTGTTACTTCATTCCCTCAAGCTTTTGCGGATAAACATCTGATCACTTTACTATTGGAACTGGTGCAATTACTCTGGCTCAGTTGTGAAGCAGAATATCGTGATGAATATTCACCTGTGTATCAATTTTCTTCGTCTCGTCTTCCTGGTGGTATTACTATTGAACTTGGTGACAGTTTTACTTATCGCAAGGAAATCTGTACTCAATTCTATGAAAGCGCAAGGAAATGGTTGCATCTTGCTGTGGATCGTGCTCCTTTAGAAATTTCTGGACTTCTTCAAAGCTATCTTGCCGGTTTTGATCGTTTTAGTTCGAACACCCCGCTCGATGTTGGTCATTTAGGTCGGTCTCTTGCTCTGGATGTTGGAAAAGCTACAACAAAGAATCATCATTCAAACGAATTTATTCCCAAGGTGCCATCCATTCATCCTGATATTGCTTCCAGTTTTGTTAGTGGGTTTACTTCTCGTCGATTCTATGCTGGTGAAATTAGTGGTGTAGAATATCTCTATGATCTGAATGAACAACCAGGTAAGGGAAATGGACAAAAAAAAAAAAAAAAAGATGGAACAAGAAATGTGAAAACGTAATGATGACCATTTGATTTCATTTTTTTTTTCCCTTCCTTCTTCAATATAGGCAACTCAGGTTCAGATGCTATGGAAAAACAAGTTGGATACGTTCTCAAAGCTTTAGAAACCTTGGCTGAAGATATTAAGCAAACTCGTGACGTTTCGGTAGAGCGATTGAACAGTACTTTACATCGTGCTGCTGGATTCACTATTGCTTTACCGCATGTTCATCCTGATTTGATTCGATATTTGGTACGTATTCCTGTCTTATTATTTACTCCTGAATCTTTGGAACTTGGTACTTCTGTTTGGACTTGGATATTGGTTGAACGTCCTGAAATTGAAAATCGTTTGATGGTGGAAATGTTAGGTATGTGGAGTTGGGCTCAACGTCATCGCAAAGGTCTATTCTCACCAGTTCTCAAGTAAGTTACGAAACGATGGTTCTTTTTCTTTTTGTAGTATGATTATTTTACAAAGTTGATATTTTTGATTTTTTATATGATTAGTGTGAAACATCCTTTTGTTAGCAAGATGACTTATGCTCCATCGGACAAGGCTATCCGTGACAATACTATACGTGTAGCTTCCTTCTTATTTTCACCTCATGTCACTTGGATCAAATTCCTCAGTAGTAGATTTTATGCCATTCGTCATCGAAGCAAACATCTTGTCAACATGTTTATTCGTTTATTGCAGGAATCATTCCAAAATGCTCATTTGATGAGTACTCACTCTTTGGCCTGTTATTCTCGATTCCAATTACTTCGTCTTGGTTTGAAAATGTTACAATCTTGTCGAATGGAAGCTCTAGCTGAACACAAGTTCCGTTCTCTTGTTTATGATGCTGCTTTTAACTGGTTTAGCTTGACTCCCAAGTAAGTGAAAATAACACAACAAAGATATCTCACCATTCATTGACATATTTTTTTTTTTATTTGCCCTTTATAGATGGCATTATGGATCCCGCAAGAGTCAAGCATTGATGTTATATAAATTATTGAATGACTTTTATACCGCCATTAGTAATGATACACCAAACCTCAGTTACCTTGTTACCAGCTCACCTTTGAAGAATAATGCTACAAGTACGTCAAAAATTGGCGCTGGACTCTATATGTTTTTGAACGACAAAACCAAGGACGATGTGATTCGACAACATCATCTAGCTAAAAAGTTACTTATGCTCTTTGTTGAAAGTGAATTGACTCGTTTGTCTGTGTGGTGTAATCCTTTGAATGCAACTGGTCATGGTTTACCTTCAGTGTTTACTGGAAATACCGAACGCTCCTTGGTGATGGAAGATTCTTGGAAGGAAATGATCCGTTTTGCTTGGGAAGTTTCTCCTCGTTTAGCTGTTCAAATGGATACTCGATTTGTACTCCCTGTGGTTCATCGTGAACTTCATCGTTTGATTGCCAATAATTCCTTGGATGTTGTGGATGTTCCTGAAGCTTTGATTATTTTACTTGGTGATCGCTTGGTACCAAACGCCAAACTAGATTTGAAGGTAATTATATATATATAGATAAAAAAAAAGATGAAACATCACCTCATTTCCGAGATTGTTTTCTAGTATTTACAATATTGGGCTCCTGTGCCAGCTATCACTGCCGCCAATTACTTTTTACCTGCTTTCAATAATCATCCTTTGATCTTACAATATGCTATGAGAAGTTTGGAATATTATCCTGTGGATACGGTATTCTTTTATATTCCTCAAATTGTACAAGCGCTACGTTACGATGAAATGGGATATGTTGAAAAGTACATTATGGAAGCGGGTCAAGTTTCTCAATTGTTTGCTCATCAACTTATTTGGAATATGAAGGCCAACTTTTTTGTGGATGCTGATAAGGATTGTCTTAAGCCTGATGCTCTCAAGCCTACTTTGGAACGTGTTATCGACAATTTGGTAGCCTCCTTTACTGGTGCAGATCGTGCATTTTATGAACGTGAATTCAAATTTTTCAATGAAGTCACTGGTATATCTGGATATCTCAAGGAATATATTAAATATGGTCAAACAGAAAAGAAACCAATGCAAAAGGTAATGAAAATAGGTGATATCCAATGATTTTTTTTTTTTGATCTCATGCCTTTTCTATATTTTTTAGAAACGTTTGGATGAGGAATTGGCCAAAGTTCAAGTGGATGTTGGTGTATACTTGCCTTCCAATCCTGATGGTCATGTTGTGGATATCAATCGTACTTCTGGTAGACCTCTTCAATCTCATGCTAAAGTAAGTAAAAAAAAAAAAAAAAAAAAAAAAAAAAAGAGAGATTTATTGATGAAACTTATCTCCATTTGATCATATATTAGGCACCTTTCATGGCTACTTTCAAGGTAGAAAAGGAAGTGGAAGATACGGAAAAGATGCGACAAGCTTTGATGCGAGGTGAACAAGGTGTAGTGCACAAGCAAACCATTCAAACATGGCAAGGTGCCATTTTCAAGGTTGGTGACGATTGTCGTCAAGACGTACTAGCTCTTCAGTTGATTGCAGTCTTCAAAAACATCTTTACAAGTGTTGGCTTAGATCTCTATGTATATCCTTATCGTGTAGTTGCTACGGCGCCTGGTAATGGTGTGATTGATGTCTTACCCAACTCTATTTCTCGTGATCAACTTGGTCGTGAACGTGTCAACAGTTTATTTGATTATTTTGTCGCCAAATATGGTTCTCCTGATTCTATTGCTTTCCAACGTGCTCGTATCAATTTTGTTCAATCTGTGGCTGCATACTCTTTGATTTCGTATTTACTTCAATTCAAGGATCGACATAATGGTAACATTATGTTGGATGATGATGGACATATTATTCATATTGGTAAAAAAAGAAAAAAAAAAGACTTTATTTTTTCTATTGATGATCAATCAAACCTCATTCTCTTTTTTTTTTTTTTAATATAGATTTCGGATTTATCTTTGATATTGCTCCTGGTGGTGGCATTCTCGAAAGCTCACCTTTCAAGTTGACAGCTGAAATGATTCAAGTGATGGGTGGTGGATCTCAAGAACAAGCCTTCAAACACTTTTCGGAACTGATGATCAAATCTTATTTGGCCTGTCGTCCTTATGCTGAATATATCATGCAGTTAGTCACTCTCATGCTTGAATCTGGTCTTCCATGTTTCAAGGGTGAAACAATTAAACGTATGCGATCTCGATTCCAGGTGGATAAGACTGAACGACAAGCTTCCGATTTTATTATGATGCGTATTAGGGATTCCTTTGAAAATCAACGCACTGTTCTTTATGATTACTTCCAAAAATTGACCAATGGTAAGAAATAAGAAAAAAAAAAAAAGAAAAGGCCAATGCGATCTAACTCTTTTTTTTTTTTCCCACTTAAAAGGTATTCCGTATTAGTTAATGATTGTTGGACACGTAGACCATATAGTCATATATTGATCAATAAAATCTTTCTTTTTGGTATCGAATATTCAAGTGGTTTAGTAGACGTGTGTATATGGCAAATGATGGATGATAGATTCTACACGATGGGATGGTAGGATGATGGGGATGTTAGGCTTTATATGCTAAGTGATAGATTCTGAGAGATGGATAACAGATTCTGAATTGATGGATCATCTTGGAAAAAAAATGATTAGACGTTACAAGGTTGAAGTACAGGACGAATCGAGTTTTTTTTTTATACAGACACGATACATGCATAAATATCAGGTTATTATAAATAGAGAGTACTATACTACAGCAGTAAATATATATGTGGTAAAAATAAATACGAAAGGGAAAAAAAAACAATTTATACTACAATTAGTATCTTTTGCGGTCTCGTTGATATTGTTGATAATGGCAAAAAGGTCTGCTTGCTTTGGTTCAAAATGGGATCCATTTTTGAATTTTACAGCCAAAATTTTGAAACTCCACAGCCAAAGTTTGGCTGTAAGAATGAATCATCAGGGGGTCATCAGGCAATTTTTGGAAAAATCGATGAAATCTTTTAGTGATCATTATCCGATAGATGGTAATGTAAGCGAGAAAACGGTATTAGATGGTATTAAACTAATTTTTTGAGAGGAATCTAACGGTGGTGATTTTATTGGATGATGATCATTATTGGATGAGGGATAACGATATTGATTTTTTGCTTTTAAATTTACTCTACAAATTGCGAGATAAGGAAAAAGATACAAAAAAAAAAAAACTTGGTTACCAAAACTTGAAGGATATATCAAGTTGAATCAAAACGTGATGTCTTGTCAATTTTAATAACGGAAGTATCTATCTATCTATCTATCAGAAATGCCTCGCTTTGGTGATACAACATAGAAGGAAAGAATCATGACCTGTGTCAAAAAAAAAAAAATAGTTTATTTGAGCTGGTGCAAGGGAGAATGAAATAAAGTTCAACAAATAGTAAAAAGTATCCGTCAGGGGTATTCTTTTTTTTTTTTTTTTTGTGTCGTCAACAACTTTTAATCACATAATCATTATGTTCCCAATCTATCTTCATTATTATTATTATTTTCAGCTAATATAACACAATATCAAGATCCTACTATATTTATTCATCGTCATCCAAATTGACATATGGAAAAAGGGGTAAAACTTACCCTAACAACCCGTACCTTTTTTCAATCCCAGTAAGTGTAACAGGTCGAATGGTAATCCCAGGTTTATCACAAGCCACTTTCACTAGTAATTCAATAAACACATCATCAAAATAAAAGACATACATAAAAAGATCAAATTAACTTCAAACAAAATAACATATATTTTTTTTTATTGAACTCCAAATATTAACATGTGTTAAAAAAAATTTGTATCTATATAAAATGTTCCTAATCTACTAAAAACAACCTAGTACTTCTTGCCGAAGACAGCAACTTGGAGGTAATCGTAACCACTAAAGGAATTAAAAGAATAAAATACGATTAGTTAAATCATCATCATCATCGCCCTTTCTCCACACTTTTTTTTTTTATCATTCATTGGTTTTGAATTTACCTGAGCACACCAGCACCAGCAATGGCACGGAGAATGTTAGCACCAGCACCCTTGAACAAGGACTTAGCACCTTCCTTAGCAACGATTTCCTTGAAAGCAGCCAAAGAAGAGTCATACTTGACAGCAGCACCAGAGGTCATCATCATACGTCTACGGACGGTATCAATGGGGTAAGAAGCTATATAAAAAAAAAAAAAACAAATCAATCATTTGAATCTTTTGAATTCCGCCCAATAGAAAAATTTTTAAATAAACAATCCAACTTACCAAGACCAGCACCAGTGGTAACAGCCCAACCCAACAAGAAGGAAGCCAAGAAGGAATCCTTGAGAGATTCAGGCATGACAGGCTTGATGGAATCGTACATACCGAAGTACAAACCACGGTAAACAATGATACCAACACAAGAAATGTTGAAACCACGGTAAAGACCAGCAATACCATCAGAGGCCAAAGTCTTTCTGTAAACATCAATCAAACCATTGAATTGACGTTCACCACCAGCCTTGGAGGACTTGGCATCGTTAGCAAGACGAGTACGAGCATAATCCAAAGAGTAAACGAAGAACAAACTACAGGCACCAGCAGCACCACCGCTCACTAGAAACGAGAGATAAAAAAAAAAAAAAAAAGAAATTTAAAAAAAAAATTCAGTAAAAAAAAAAAAAATCATAGTGAAATATCAAATGTTTTCAGACTTACAAAGGTTACCACCAAACCAGGCCCAGTAGCCATCCTTCTTCTTATCCTTGTTGAACATACGCTTGAACTTATCCTTGAAAGCGAAGTTCAAAGCTTGGGTAGGGAAGTAACGGATAACGTTGGCAGTGTTACCTCTCCACATGGAAACCAAACCTTCATCCTTGACGGTACGGTTGAAACAGTCAACGATACCCTTGTAGGGAGAGCTGAGACGACCTTGCTTGATCATTTCATCTTGATTTTGGACCAAAAGCTTGATACGTTCAATAGGGGCAGCAGCAGTCTTGGAGACAGCGGCGGAAACACCACCCATAAGGAAATCCTAGGTTGAAAAAAAAAAAGAGTTATCAGTATATTTTTTTTTTTTAATAAACAAGAAAAAAAAAAAAGATGGTAAAAGATCAATTGATCTTTTTTTTTTCTTTTTGACTAAAATAATAATATATAATAAGATGATTGAATACTTACAATGGCAAACTTGTTTTGTTCAGCGAAAGAAGACATTTTTATATAAATGTAAGGGAGTGGGGTTGAAAGTTAAGGGAAAAGGAAAGAAGAAAAAAAAAAGGAGTAAACAGACTTCCCGTTGAACTTTATAAAGATTGAAAAATTTTTTCTTTGTATTTTTATTGGTCAAAAATTTGTTTTCTTTTTTCTGTTGGACCAGCCAGGGGGGGTGGAATTAAAAAAAAAAAGTTTGTATTTCATAAGCCGACATAAATTCATTGGTTACTTTCAAGAGATTTGACTTGACGTCCACGAGTGGTTTGAGCGTAGATTCCGAGAATGCCCTGTGTGTCTAAATTGAAATCAGCATGATTACTGTTCTTTGATAGATTATGATTGGAAACCAATATAAAATCATCATTATACGAATAAAAGATTAATGATAAAAAAAAATAAAAGGAAACAATATGTATTTCAAAAACATTTATTGATTCAAATATTAACTAAATGATTGATTATATTAAAAAAGAAGACATCAAAAAAGAAGAGAAGGCCCACTAGATGTTGATTACTTCAGGTACGTCAATACGGACAACTCTTTGTTTCCAAAATATCATACATCAACCGTCATCATCTGTTGCAAATATGGTGTCAAGTCCTCGTATTCATAATATGTTCCCTCATCTTGATCAGCCATGATGTTTTTGGCGTTTCGATAATTGCGCGTGATATCCTAAGAGATAATAATAAAATCAGTCATCAATATATTCAGATATATCCAGATTATTTTTTATACTTACATGATGAACCGAGACATAGGTCAATGTTTGCACCTTGGTGAATGCCTTTCGGGTGGAGATGTTGAGCTTGGCATTCTGAGCAGGGGGGAATTTTCAGGGCTTCTCTTCGTGCAGGCTATCAAGATTGAGAAAAAAGAATGTCAATCATGGCGAACTAAGCTTTCCTTTTTTTTTTTTTTTATTTTGTCTTTCTACTTACTGTCCTAATGTGCATGTCATGGATATGCTTCTCCAAGCTCCCAGGTGTTCGAAAGGTCGATGTACGATTTTCAATTTTCAACAGAGCACTTGTTTTCCTATAAAAAACTAAGCGATGGATCAATAATCCATCATAGTATTAATAGTATCTAAAACAAACATACTTGGTTCTTTTGATATATTTGTCCGGTAGAGGAGCTTCTATTGGTTGTAGTATCTGTTGAGGTTGTTGATCTGGAGCCAATCGAGCATGTCGAGGTCATGTTGTCGTTTGTGTTTGGCGACAACGTTGTATCATTTCCTGGTCCGTTGGGAGATTATTGTTTCGAATATGATGATCCCCATCTAATTTAGCCAAAGTTGTTACTCGGGGGCGAGTAGGAGCAATGTCCTAGAGAATAATAATAATAAATGGTTAAACCGCAACTATATAAATGTATTTTGATGCTTACTCGATATACTAATGACCCGAGAGCGTCCGCGCAGTTCTGCATAGACCATTGACCAGGCACGTTCTACAGGGAATCCTAGCAGCGGCTCGTTCCTTTTCCTATGAATGCAACCAAAAAAAAAAAAAATAGATTAGCATGTTGCAACTTTTTTTTTTTTTCCATGACTTACGGTGCTGTAATGGTAGAGAATAATGTGTTGCACCAAGCTATCGGATCTGTTGTATGACTTTGTGCAATTAAAAGGGCAAAGGAATCTGTTTGTCTAAAAAAAAAAAAAAAAAAGGAGAAAAAAAGAAAAAGAAAAAGAAAAAAGAAAAAAGAAAAAAGAAAAAAAGGAAAAAATAAATATGAATTTGATCAGCCAAAAGGCAAGTAAAAAAAAAAAAAAAAAGCTTACCAAAAGGCGATGTTATTGTTCCACAGATATTGTGGAGTAAATCATAAAGAAAAGGGAATTCAGTGGGTCGTAATGCTATAGCAACATAACCATGCCTCATTGTGCTATCGATGGCATCGGAATCCAAGAAAGTACAGCGACGAGATGGATTGTTGACGGTAAAATGCACATGGTATCCTTTTAAGGGTATTTCTAGTTCATCCGCGGCAGGCAATCCTCAAGGTGAGAGTCACTTGTCTTCCATTGCTAGCAAATCTCAATCTCGCAATTGAACTGACAGAAACTTGATTTTCACCAGGTAGGATGATATCTGTTACTTTTATATCAGTGATGGGACGTGTTTCAAACCGATCATCATCCAAAAGATCATCCAGCTCTTCCCTCTGCAACTCATTTGGTTGTTGTCCATCAAGTTGATCTTCTTCAGAAGCATTCAGTAATGGATCATCCTCCTGGTGTCTTGTTCTCCTTCATACAATTCGATTTCGTCCAGTTGAGCATCATCCATCTGCTCTTCTTCCAATATGGTAGGTGACATTGAGTGATAATAATAGAAAAAGAATGGATCGTAAAAAAAAAAAAAAAAAAAAAAGAAAAGAAAAGAAAAGAAAAAAAGAAAGAGAGAGAGAGAATTAAATGGTGAAATGAGAAAGGATGATTTCACTGATTGATGAGAACTGGTAGAAGGAAGACATCATCGAATAATGAACAAGAATGATTAATACTGAGGTAAACGTTGACTCCGTAAAATGATGATCACATCGATCAATGAACCAATTGATCAATCATCTTTGTACGAGCCAAAAATAGGATTGACAACATAAAATATCTCTGATTTTTTACTATTATTATTATCATTATTATTATCATCATCACTATCTTCCACAGCTTAAAAAGTAGATGTACTTCATTGAGTGAAGCGCAAATCCAGTGAAAATCAACGAATGAGAATGGGTCGGTACTTATATAAAAAGTAAGGAAAAAAAAAAAAACAAAAACAAAAATTCTTCTCCACTTTTTTTTTTTTTATTTTTTATTTTTTGTAACCCCTCTCTATTATATACACAATGCTACGGTTCTTAGTACCATTATCACGACGTTCTCCTGCTTTAAGACCGAAAACTTTATCACCACGACTTTCTACTACCTTTATTCCATTCCGACAACCATATGGATCACAATCAAATGACGATAAACTATGGAATGGAGCTACTGTGAAACAAGCATCTAATGAAGCTGGTATCAATATCACTGAAAATGCATTGAAGGTAACATATTAGATATATTGTTGAACTAGTTTAGAAAAAAGTGACTTGTGATAAGAGCTCTATACTCATTTCATTTAATTTTTTTTTCTTTTGTAGCAACTCAAATATATTGCAGAACGTGATAATGATCCTACACAATTATTACGTATCATGGTCGACTCTGGTGGTTGTCATGGCTTTCAAAACAAGATGGAATTGACTAATACAACTGATGAAGATGATATGTAAGTGGTTGCCTGCTAACTTTTAAACATGAGCTAACTCTTCTTCTTGTAGTATATTTGAAAAGGACGGTGTTCGAGTTGTGGTGGATGGTATCTCTTTACAATATCTTCGAGGCTCCAATGTTGATTTTGTGGAAGAATTGATTGGATCCACCTTTCAAGTAGTAGATAATCCCAATGCAAAGAATTCTTGTGGATGCAATATCTCCTTTGATATAGATTTGGATATGATTACTCAAAATTAGTTAGAATTAGTCGTGTATGATCGTTTCTTCTTAGATTCCCCCCTCTTTTTTTTTTTTTTTTTCTTATACATCCATTTTGTATTTTATTCCTTCTGCCTTTCCAATAAATGTCATGATATATCAGAAATAAGGATCATCCATATGAATGTATTCTAGACAAATACATTAGATTTTTTTTTTCTTCTTGGTGTACAAACACAAAATTCCAAAGAATCATCATAGCACTAATCTTAAATGAATATGCCACTTTTTTTTTTTTTTTTTATTTTGACGATATACTTCGCCCCCGATTTGATTTGTCATAAAACAATCACTTAGTCCTATTTCCTTAACATCCAAAAAAAAAAAAATATGAATAAAGCATCATCCTATTTGTTTAATATCCAAAAAAAAACCAACAATATATCAATAAAGCATTATCCAAAACATATATCCATCAAATAATATTTAAAAAATCTTTATTTTATTGTAACAATTTCTATTTCTAGTTTCTAAAAATATAAAATTCATCAAAAGTGTACAAAAGAGAGAGAGAGAGAGATATCCACAATATATAAAAACCGCAAACAATTCAAAAAAGACCAAACTTCTAAAGCTTGTCGTAGTATCTGTCGAGACCAGGAATATCTTCGGTAAGACCCTTTCGCTTACGGACGTCACGGATGATATCGTAGACCTTGTTACCAGCTTCCAAGGGGTTACCATTCATAGCTTCCCAGTGATCGAACACACATTGAGGGAAGGCTTGACCAGAGGTGGCGGCACGGAGATCACCATTGAAACCGAAAGATTCGTTGATGGGCAAGTAGGCCTTGATGGTCATCATAGGGGTACCAGGACGTTGTTCTTCAGAGAAGACGACACCACGACGTCTGTTAAGTACAGAGTAAATACCACCAATAGCAGATTCAGGACATTGAACTTCAACGAGGTACATGGGTTCTTGGATACCAGGAGTGGCAGTCAACACGGAAGCATAGACGACACGACGACAAGTGGGGATGATTTGACCACCACCTCTGTGAATAGCATCAGCATGGAGAGTAACATCCAAAATGTTGAAACGACAACCACGCAAGTTTTCTTCGGCAAGAGGACCTTCCTTGGTAGCCCATTGGAAAGCAGCAACACAAGAATCCTTGATTTCGTTGAGGTATTGGACAGCCTTGGTAACATCAACCATCTATATATATATAAAAAAAAAAGAATAAATATATTATTATTTTTTTTTTTTGATTATCCATCTATATCTTTTCTATTTTTTTTTTCTCTCTCTCTCTTACCAAGTTAGGACCAGTGGCATCAGGACCGAAACACCAAATCTTACGAGCTTCAGTAACATCCCAGTTGAATTCATCAGCGAGGATACGGGCACGAGCCTTGAAATCATCCTTAGGACCAACCTTACCAGATTCAATAGCGTTGGAGAGTTCATCATCCAAAGGCATAGCACGCATGTAGATACGGTTGTGCTTGTTGGGAGACTTGGACAAACAGTCGATGGAAGATTCGGCAGTAACAGTTTCACGGTATTGGACAACGGGATCACCAATCTTCAAGGGGACTTGAGCGTGATCTTCTTCAAGATCCTTCAAACAAATTTCCAAATGGAGTTCACCAGCACCAGCAACAATGTGTTCACCAGATTCGGAAGTATAAGTCAACACACAAGGATCGGACTTGGCAAGACGCTTAAGACCTTCGACGAGCTTGGGCAAATCGTTAGCGTTCTTGACTTCGACAGCAACTTGCACGACAGGAGAGACAGAGAACTTCATGACCTTCATGTTGTGAGCAACTTCAGAGGTAGTGATAGTACCAGACTTGACCAAGAATTGATCGACACCAACGAGACCAATGATGTTACCAGCAGGACAATCATCAATAGCTTCGACACCACGACCCATCATGAGGACAGTACGTTGAACAGACTTGATGTGCAAATCAGTCTTGGTACCGGGAACAAAGTTGGGACCTTGAATACGGACCTTCATACCAGCACGGACAGTACCAGAGAAGACACGACCGAAAGCATAGAAACGACCCTTATCAGAGGTAGGCACCATCTTGGAGATGTACAACATAAGAGGACCCTTGGGATCACAATCACGGATACCAATAGCACATTCATCATCAGCAGGACCTTCGTACAAGTTGGGTACACGGTAACGTTGAGAAGTGATAGGAGAGGGCAAGTGAATACAGATCATTTCCAAAAGAGCATCACCACAAGGCAAGAACTTGCGCATAACAACCTTAAGCAAAGCCTTTCCTTCCAATTCCTTTTCATCAGACTTGAGTTGAATATCCAACTTTTCCAACAAGGTGGCAACTTGATCCTTCTTGAAGTTCATAACAGAGTCAAAGATCTTGTAAATAGGATCCAAGACAAACATGTTGAAAGCACGTTCACCACCAGCGGATGCCTTGGTGGACCACTTCTTGGTCTTAGGGTTGAAGTAGTTTTCACCCCACAACTTGGCCATCATCTTTTCCTTGTCAACACCGAACTTCTTGGAGTAACGTTGAGCGAATTGACGAAGAGTGAAACCCCAACCGTGAAGAGCAGAGGCAAAGGCAACAGTACCATTTTCAGGACGAACTTGGATATCACCGAGAGCTTCATCAAAGTAAGTAGAGATGATCACGTTGACGGATTCAATAGTACGAGCAAAGGTCTATTAATAGAAAAAAAAATATAAGTACATGAGGTGTTTTAAAATAATTTCCTTTTCCGTTCTTACGTTGTACAATTCTTCCTTGCCCAATTGCAATTCGAGAAGAGCACGATCGACCTTGTTGATAACAACGATAGGCTTAATACGTTCACCAAGAGCTTGACGCAACACAGTTTCAGTTTGGACACAGACACCATCAATACAATCAACAACAACAAGAGCACCATCAGTAACACGGAGAGCAGCAGTAACTTCAGAAGAGAAATCAACGTGACCAGGGGAATCAATCATATTGATCAAGAAATCAGAACCTATCAAAATAAATAGTAATAATCATTATTAATATTGTTTTTAATAAATAACTTTTCTTTTTTTTTCTTTTTACCATTGGTAACTTGACCCTTGATTTCCTTAATATCTTCAGGATCAGGAAGTTGGAAATAAAGAGAAATGGCAGTAGACTTGATGGTAATACCACGATCTTGTTCATCTTGACGAGTATCCATGAAACGAGTTTCACCAGCACGACCAGCAGAGATAATACCAGCCTTGGATACCAAAGAGTCAGACAAGGTAGACTTACCGTGATCGACGTGAGCAATAACAGACATGTTACGCACATTGGTAACCTTGTCCATCAAGCCGCGAATTTCTTCAACAGTGAAATTCTATAAAATAAGAAAAAAAAAGTCAATTCATCTTTTATATATATATATGGAGACCATGAATAAAAAAAATGATGTTACTTACAACTATATAATATCAATAACAGAAAGAGAGTGCCAAGCGTTTTTTTTTTTTAAAAAAAAGGTCAGTATCATCTTGTTACTTTTTTTTTTCTTATCTCATCCATCCATTCACCTATCCATCCATCCATCCATCCATCCATCCATCCATCTGTTCATCCATCCATCCATCCATCTGTGCATCCATTCATCCCTCTTCTTTCCATTTATATATAGACTTGTTATTTATAAGGACTTACCCATTTCGAAGTCTTAACTACACTAAAAAGTGGATGGGGAAGAAGAAAAAAAAGGTAAAAATTGGTTTGTTCCTCATCCGTTTTTGTCTTCCCTCGCCCAGGCACGCGGAGAGTGAAAAATCTTTTTCCCAATCAAGGTTGATCTTGCGCGTACATTGTCTGTATATTGTATTCATGAATTTTTCAATGATAACGATAAAAAAGAAGTAAAAGAAAAATATTTTCAGTTCTTGAGATACCTGTCAAATAAAAAAAAATGTATGATCAACAAAAAAAAATAAAATAAAAAATGCATGATCAATCAACAAAAAAAAAGGTGTGTGGGAATGTTTACAGTAATGGCTGCATAAACAAAAAAAAAAAAGTCAGTGTATGAAGCACGAAACACTTTTTTATTAATCAGGCTTTAAACTAAATGAGGAAGAAGGTTGACCATATAAATAAGTAGATAATAATACAATGAATGTACCCAATACAAAGTATGTTGAAGGTTGAAAATCAAATAAATATACACTAATAATACTAGATAATATAATAGATAAAGAAGTAGCAAAAGCTTTCAAGATATTATCCGCATATTTCATCACCATAGAAACGACCAATCCACCTAGTGCTTGATTTAGTATCACCCAGATCGTCATACCATCATAACCTTGAAAAAATCCATCTTGCCAAATCCTTTGTCGATCATATATCATCATACCAAGAAATGAGAAGATCAAACCACAAATACCAAGTTGTACATTACGTATCCAAATGGAACAAGAAACACCAGAAGATTTAAGTATTCTTTCAAAATAACAACCAGCAAATCCAGAAGAAATACAACTTGCCAATACTGCCATTAATCCAATCCACGTTGTTGTTGTTTCATCATTTATAGTAGTCGAAGTAGAGAGTTGAACCAGAGTCACACCTAACATTAACAAAAATAATGCTATCCATTGATGTTTGTCCAGTCGTCGACCCAATAACACCATAGAAAAAATCGCTGTTGATAATATCTTGAGTTGATATGTCACTTGAAATGTTGCTGCTTCCAAATGACTGAGTGCCACATAGAGCAAGTTGTTTTGTAATGCATATAATCCAGAAGGCACCATCATTAATGCTAAATCATGTCCACCTGAAGAGAGAATCACATCTTTCCATAATCCATGTTTCAGAAAAGAAACCAGATCACCTCCAGTTGTCGAATAAAACATCCACGTACAGCACAAGAGTTTGATCACTTCAGCTAAAAAGACAGCGGTAGATGCCAAATACATTGTATCTTGTGTGTCTTCTGATCCATTTTCCATGTCGTCCATCAAAGGATTCGCCATCATCCGCCTAGATTGTCGCATCACTAGTACAAGCACACTATTTTGAATCACCAGGATCACAAGGGAAAGTTGTTGTTTCGTCAATCCACCAATCGTTTTTTGATGACTTGATAGATATAATGGTCGTCCGTTGGTTGAATGAGATATAGCAGGATTGTTTACCGAACTAAATGGAAGGATGGTATCCTTTTTTTGAAATGTTCTCCGTGATTCATATAGAGACATGGCCTAAGTATCGTGTAGATCATATGAAAAGAAAACAATAAAGAGGTAAAAAAAAAAAAAAAAAAAAAGTGGAAGTGTTCAAATATTATAATGCGGAGTTTATTTCATATATTGTAAGGAGAAGAAGGGAGAAAAGACCCCTTCAAATATACAAACTAACTAACGAATCATCTTGATTAATTTTCCTTCTTTTTCAACATATCAGCATAACTAAAGCTAGAGGAGGACACAGAGACTTCTTGTACGGGACACAATAGAGGGAATGATTCTTCTTGTTCTTTTTGTTCCTCTAATGGCCTTTGATTTTCCTTGATAACTACCATGTTTTCCCTTTGTGATTCGGAGGTCATCACTTTCTTTTGCTGTTGAATCTTTTGCAGTCCAGGAGTTGATGATGAAATGGTTGGTGTTTTGTCTTGACCGCCTTTTTTCACCACATCCGCAGCTGATAATCTTTCATTCAATAAGGTTGATACAGTCATTGTCGTTGTTGTAGTAGAGTCGGAAGTAGTCGTATCAATCATATTAAATTTGGACCCAGGTAATGGTGGAAAATAAGTGCCAGATTGAAGATCAATTTCTTCTAATTGTATAATAAAACAATTCATCATTAGTCTGTTCATTTACTTTTGTTCCACTCCCTCTTTTTCTTTTTTTCTTCCATTGTTGTTACTCCAATATATATATATATTACCTTCAGTCACATGATTCGCAGATGTTGTTGATTGCTTTCTATTCTTCCTTTTCTTATCCCATTTTGGTTTCCGTTTTGATTTTGCATCTAAAGATCCAACCAATGATTTTGTTGGAGTAGTAGATGTTGATGAATCCTTTGAAGATGATGTTGGTGATATAAGACTAGTATTTGTAGTAGCTGGTGTGGTCGTTGTGATACTTATGGCACTTGCTGTGACTTTGTCCTTTGTGTCCAATGACCCAGAAGAAGTTGAGGATGAAGATGAACCTGAAATAGGAGATGCCGTCCCATGTGGCCAAGATATTGGTGATGCTTGATTTCTAAAGTGTCGATTTTGATGTTGATATTGCAATTGTTGATGCTGATGCCGCTGGTGACGTTGATACTGTTGATGACGTTGAGGATACTGTTTTTGTAGATGCTGTTGATGTTGACGATGATTTTGTAAAGGATGTTGTTGATTTGTAGGTGAATACGATTCGAAATTTTGTTGGTGAACGGGTATTGCTGCTGTATTGCTATCAATATGATTCATGTTGCTGCTTTTATGGCTGATATAGTAATTATTGGTATTGGTACTTGTGTTATTGCTGTGATTATTGTTGTTTCTGACACTCTGTCGGTTGGACCGCCATTGTGTATATAGTTGATTATGTCCCCTGTTCTTTTGTCCACGATAATGACTGTTTTGTTGGTAATGATAATTCTGGTGATGTCCTGCTGGATAATGATAAGATGATTGTATCATTGTTGGTGACGGTGATGATATAGAAGGACGAAGACCTTCATGGTGAGACGTTGAAGGATGATACGCCGGTTGCGATCGTTGTGATTGCGATGATCCATTAAGCTTGTATCCATTCGTACGTGTTTGATGCTGTGTTTTTGGAGATGAAAATGAAGTGGATATTGTTTCTACAGGTGTACTATTTGTACTGGTCGACGTTGTCCCTATTGCTGAATTGTTTCTAATCATGTCTCCATAATGATTGTTGTTTTTATACCTTCCTCTACCAGATTTACCGCCACGTTTATTGTTGTTATTATTGAAGCGACCTCCATTTTGATTACCATTGGGAATATAGTTTGGATATATGTTACCAGGATGAGAAGAATAAGGTATAGGCCAATGATGCCTAAATGTCATAGGAGAGTTGAAAGGAATATAATAACCGTTGTAAATATAATTTTTCATAGGATTATCATTGAGAGATTGCCGTTGATCATTATCGTTGTGGGTGTTGGAGGCTGTTGTAGCAATATTAGTAGTAGTAGTTGTAGTTGTTGTTATTGTTGTTGTTGTTGCTTTTGGTGAAGCAGTTGATTCCGCCTGTAATGCCGATTTTCGCGCTTGACTATATGAGACGATCAAATAATAATAATAAAAAAAATATAAGAATCTATCTTGATTTATTCCCTCACGATCCATCTATCCTTTTTTTTTTTTTTTTTTTTTTTGATATTACATGCTACCAACCACTGGTTCAGATTTCATTCTAGCGGCTACAGGCTGTCCTTTGAATGACTTTCCACGGCAATCATATAACATTTTCAAAGCATGATCTTCGGATTCAAAGGTAATATACCACATATTTGCATATTCATTCTTGATACTTTTAATTGGTGGAGTGCCAAGTTCTTGAAGAAATTGTTTGATTTCCTATATGTAGTGAGATGGAATGAATTAAAAGAGTATATGGATATATATATATATATATATATATATGTATTTATTTATTTATTACCGTTTCATTTGTATCGGCCACATCGCGTAATATTACCGTTGTTCGTTGTACAGAGATATTCGGTTTGACCATAGTGCCAGTTTCATTAACGATGACAACGGGAGAACGACGAAGAGTTGAGACTATAAGATCCATGTCTGTAGTAATATCCAAAACACGTCTGAATTTGGCAATGGTAGCAATCGGAACATAGAGATCAGGGTTCATTTGTGACACTAAAGAGATAAAGCAAACAATGGTTAATACCATTTATATATGTATATGTATAATATTACCAAGATAAGAGTCATTTGCCAAATTTTGTCTAAATACCAAAAAAAAAAAAAAAAAAAGGATGATGAGATTTTCTTACTCCTTAACTCTGTATTTTGCATATAAACAAAGAACAATTTGATGTCTCTTTCATCAAATAATTTACTACCTTGAGAAATAATATTCCAACTGTCTCTGAAGATGATGATGAGATGATGGTATTGATGATGGTGAAGAATCTACTTTAAAAGAATTTAAATGAGTACGTTAAGTATATATTCTTTTTTTTTTTTTTATTACGTGTTGGATGATCAGGATCGGAGCTTAATTGTTGTTGTTGTTGTTGTTTATGTTGTTTATGTTGGTGTTGTTGGTGGTATTGTGAGTCTAGAGCTGCGGCGACAGGAGAAGAATTGATAGGAGAAGCGTGATTGTCAAGACCGGAGCCTGTATAATTGAAGGCATTGGGTTCATTATGCATAATGATTTCAACGTCATCTTCATCTTCAGCATCATCCAAATTATCTTGATCAATCATATCAGAGTGTTCCAACGCATCATCATGTTTTACGTCAGGCACAGTATGACTAAAAGAAGTTGACAATGTTTCAGTAGCAGTAATAGTTGTAGAATGATTATTGTTTGATTGCTTAGTAGTGGTATAAAAAGTCGAGTTCAAAGTTGAAGAGGTAGATTGACCAGACTGTTGGTGAAATATAGGTTGTGTAGTAAGTTGATATTGTTGGCGTCTATTTTGTGTCTTGAAATTCAGTTTGGGACTGACTTGTTCTTGTTGTGTTGTAGTTTGAGTATTGAATGTTGTCATATGAGAGTGTAAAAAAAAAAAAAGAAAGGTAAAAAAAAAAAAAAAAGATATATAAAATGTAATAAACACTAAAAGGATCTAGCTATAGAATATCAAGAATAGGGATAAAGGGAATAATAATAATAATAAACTAAAGAGAGAAAACGATAGCAGGGGGTGTAGGAGAAGGAAGAAGAAAAGAAAAAGTGAAAGTGGTCACGATGTAGGCAATAAGAGATAAAAAAAAAAAATAAAAAAATAAAAAGTAATGTATACAAATGGAGACGTGAGAGGAGGAGAGAGAGTATATATATATATATAGTAGTAGTAATAGTAATAGTAATAATAAAAAGAATACAAGTATGTAGAAAGGAGAATGTCTTTCTTTTTTTTTTTTGATGTAAATAAAAAGAAAAAGACAAAATAAAAAAGAAAGAAAGAGGGAAAAAGAAAAAGTTGGCCAATTTTTTTAAGGGTCATATATGTTTTTTTTTTTTCTTGGGGCGACAAGTTTCCTAGTACATTGCGCCCTTTTTTTTTTGTTGTACAGGTACAGACAAAAACAGGTCAATTCAAAATCATCATCAGTTCTTCACTCAACTATAATAATCTACTCTTTGATTTCATCTCCTTTATACTTTAAGATATATAGAAATATGATTCTATAATATCATTTTATCATCTACAATATAATATATTGATATCCAAATGAAGACAGCGGAGAATCGAAATTCATCCTTTCTATTGGCTTTTCAATTGTTTTTTTTTTTTAACGTTTTCACTTTCTTTTTTTTTTCTTTCTTTCCTTTTTTTTTTTTTTTTTTTTTTTTTTTTTTTTTTTTTTAATTCTATCTTCCTTTTCTCCTTTCTTAGTTTCATTATTGACAGTTATGGCAGAAGATAATAAGATCAAAGCTGAAGAAATCAAAAATGAAGCCAACCAACTGTTCAAAGGTATATAAAACAAACACATATATTGTATATAAACGATCGATGACTTAATTTTAAATTCCATTTATTCCTTAGAAAAGCGATTCATTGAAGCCATTGAAAGATACACAGCTGCCATCGACTTGAATCCTGTATCTACTTATTATTCCAACCGTGCTTTCTGTCACCTAAAACTTGAATCTTATGGATATGCTATTACGTAAGTTATTAAGATATTATACATTTTGACACGCGAACCTTTAACCTTTTATTTATCACATTAGTGATGCCGAAGCTGCTTTGGAATTAGATCCTACTTTGACAAAGGTGAAGGAAAAATATATAAATATAATCTTCGTGTTAAAAAAAAAAAAACTTTATTTTTTTTTCTGACATAGGCTAATTACCGTAGAGCAAGTGCGAACATGGCCTTGGGAAGATTCAAAGAAGCATTGAAAGATTTCAAAATGGTAACTATTCTTTATACTATATATATATATAGGTAGGTTATATCTGTATTACTGATCTTTTTTTTTTTTTTTTTAAAAAAAAAAACAAATATAGGTTTGCAAACGTGTACCTGGTGATAAAGACGCAAGAGACAAGTTAAATGAATGTGCCAAGATTGTCAAACGTATCGAATTCGAAAAGGCCATTGAAGTAGGAATACATTCAAATGAAGAGTGATGATTGGTTACTGAACTCTGATATATTTGATTAGGCTGACAATAATATCCCTAGTGTGGCCGATTCTTTAGATACTACCACAATGAGTAAGTATATGACTTTTAGGATAATTGAATCCATATTACATAAATGACAACGATGATGATTAAATTGATATCTTATTTTATTTTTCATATAGATGTTGAAGATTCTTATGATGGACCTCGAATTAACGAAGAAACCAACGAAATCGATGTAGACTTTGTCAATAAAATGGTGGAAAGATTCAAGAATCAAAAGAAACTTCACAAGAAATATGCTTTCATGGTAAATATACTAATGTACTTGTTATTTTTCATATGACAAACATCTGATCCTCCTCGTCTTTTTTTTTTTTTTTTTTTTTTTTTTTTTTTTTTTTACATTTGTAGATTCTGTTGGCTGTACGACAAATGATGATGCAGGCTCCATCTTTGATAGACATTTCTGTACCAAATGACGGTAAACTGACTGTGTGTGGTGACGTTCATGGTATGTTTTATAAAAGAATAAAAAAGGAAACAATTTCACTTATTTGTTTTATTACAGGACAATTCTATGATTTTATCAATATTTTCAACATCAATGGTTATCCCTCTGAAAGTCATGCTTATTTATTCAATGGTGATTTCGTGGATCGTGGTAGCTTTTCTCTGGAAGTTGTGCTAACATTATTTGCCTACAAGTGTGTTTATCCTGATCGACTCTTTTTGGCTCGTGGTAATCATGAAACTGATAATATGAACAAGGTATATGGATTTGAAGGGGAAGTCAAAGCCAAATATAGTGAAATGATGTTCAAGGTAATTTACATGATGAAGGAAAAGAAAAGAAAACCAAGTTTCTAATTCCCTTTTTTTTTTAATAGTTATTCTCTGAAACTTTCAATGCTTTACCATTGGCTCATGTCATTCAACACAAAATTTTGGTGGTTCATGGTGGTTTATTCTCTCGAGATGATGTTACTTTGGATGATATTCGAAAGATTGATCGACTGTCATTAAGACAACCACCCAATGAAGGTAAAAACAAAAAAAAAAAAAAAAAAAAAAAGAAAAAGAAAAAAAAAAGATGAAGATTGATAAATCCAAGTCTAAACTTACCTTTTTTTTTTCTTTACAAGGTCTCATGTGTGAATTATTATGGTCTGATCCTCAACCTGAACTCGGTAGAGGAGCAAGCAAACGTGGTGTAGGTGTTCAATTTGGTCCTGATGTCACTAAAAACTTCTTGGAAAGAAACAAACTTGGTAACGATAAAAAAAAGAAACAATGATTTAACTATTGGAGATTTAATGTCTTTCCTCATGTTTGCATATATTGTATTGTTTAGATATGTTGATTCGAAGTCATGAAGTGAAAGAAAATGGTTATGTGATAGAACATGAAGGGAAATGTGTTACGGTGTTTTCTGCTCCTAATTATTGGTAAGATGGATACTGATAGGAACAAAAGAAGGTGGTGATCTAATATTATTATTATTATTATTTAATCTAGTGATTCTGTGGGTAATAAAGGTGCTTTAATCAACATTACTCCTGATATGAAACTCGAATACAAGACATTTGAAGCTGTGGTAAGTGACAAACAGAAATAAAGGGGAATAAGGGTGATGACAATATTCTAATATTCTTTTTTTTTTATTATTCTTATTCTTATTATGATTAGCCTCATCCTCAAGTTCGACCAATGCAATATGCTAGTCAATTCAGCGGACTCCTTGGAATGTGAAAGGAACAGCAACAACTACAAAACCATCAACTTGGAAACATAGGAATCCTGTATATCATTGCAATTCATCATCTTACATCTTCCCTTCATCCTAGTTTTTATTCTTTTTTCCCTTATTCTATTATATTCCATTATTTTATATTATCCCTTGTTACTTATTTTTTTTTTTTTGGCGTTTTGATTATTAGGCATTATCTATAGTTCTCTTTGTTTTTTTTTCTACTTCTTATACACTGTATACAATAAAAGAAAATGCATTTATTTATTAGAATAATAAGGGATTAATCAACAACAGATACGAACTTGAAAAACTTTTTACGTAGAGGTTGATGGTAAGTCTTTTTCATTATTATGCTTATCTGTAGTCAGTAAAAGTTGAAGGGCTGCATCACGGAGTTTATGGAATGAGATCATTTTAGGGTATCGAAAGGCAAGGAAATCATCATGATGATGGCGTTTTTGGTTGTTTGTTTCAAGTTGAGCGTCCTTCCAGCGACATTTCCACCAAGTTTTTTTAGGTATAGATGGTGATGATTCAAATGTAGTGTGATTTAGATGGATGGATGAAGGATGTGGTTTGTTTAGCTTCGTAGTAGTTGAAGGGTGATGTTGCATAAAGGAGCCATGTGAAACAGGGAGGGTGGCGTTAAATGAGGAAGTGGATGATATGACAGATGGATGTTGAGAAGAAGGAGATGTGATGATAGAGGAGAACAGAAAGGATGCTAATTGATTAGGTTGTTGATGATCATCGGATGGGGAATAACTGCCAGATGAACCACAGAGACCTTGATGAATCAAATTCATTTTGTCTTGACGATACCTTTGCTGCAGTCTTGATTGAGATATTTCTGGTGGCCTACATGTGGATGATGAATTTGGATGATGATGATGACGATGCCGACGTTTCATCATGAATAACCAAGATGGTCTTTTTTTGATAATATCTGTTCCACCACCATCATCATCGTTATTATTATTATTACTATTACTATTATTACTATTATTATTATTATTGTCAATAGCAATAGATGACTTCTGGCTTTGTTTCTGCTGATGAATACTTATTGAGAAGGATATAGGGTCTGCCTTCTTTTTCGCTTTCTTTTTGTTGTTCTGGCAAAGAATAATTTCCTTTTCAAAGGGTGCTGTTTCTAAAGGTACCAAAGTTTGAATTTCTTTCCACCTCTGCTGCTGTAATTTAGCTTCCAATGCTAGTATACATGTCTGATTTTTGACATAGGTGGCGACATATTGATGTTTAGCTTGGAGTTGATAAGTCAACTATGATGATCATCATCATCATCATAAAAAAAAAAAAAAAAAACCAATGTAAAAGGAGGTCAATTTTCTGATAAAAAAAAAAAAAAAAAAAAAGACTCAGATGGCAAAGGGATAGGAGACAGAAATAAAAAAAATCATGCATGATCGACTAAGTGGAAAAAGCTTTTTCAATGTGATTTTGATATGCCGCTCCCGCCAAAAGATGACTGATTCCTTTTAGGGAAGGATGTCCCTTTTTTTTTATTACTTAAGCTTACCTGAAGTAATTCCAAGTTACTAGTTGTTAATGGAAGAACTTGATTTTGATAATCTGTTATATAAGAAATATTATTCTCAGATGTACTTAATACACTGATTGATCTATTTGTACGAATAGAAGAAGAATTAGAACACATCAAAAGGATTTTAAATGAAAAAACAGAAGGGAACGAGAAAAGGAACAAGCATTAAAAAAAAAAAAAAAGAAGGAACGAATGGGAAAAAATAAAATGCTTAAATATACTTTAAAGAAAAAAAAAAAAAAGGAATCAAGGAGGGGAGGGGAGAAAAAGAGGAAAGGGAGAAACGGAAAGGTAGGGTCGAAAAAAACTACGGTATCCGGGAAGAACGCATGACTTTCTCCTTCTATAATATTAGTTCTCCTGTTTTGACACTATCCAACATTTAACAACAACAATAACAAGAAGCAATCAAAAATAATCAATTTTATTATATATTTTTTTTTTTTTTTAAAAAAAAGAAGACAATAAATTAAACAACTAATCTACAATTACTGATACATTGTTTCATTGTTGGGAAGGTGGAGGAGATTGGTTGCTATTAGAAGAAGAGGTGTAAGTCCATGGATTTAGATTAAATTCTTTTTTGTTTTGATCGTCGTCATCTTGAAGTCCAGTCAATGGTTTCAAAGAGGATGAAAGTGAAACAGCATCTTGCTCGCCATCCATTAAAGGAGAATGAATTGGAGGAGGCCAATGACTATCATCATCATCATCATATTGATTAAGATGATTATTATCCAAAGAATCATCATCCTCATCATCATAGATTGGTATCAGAATATCTTCATCCATAGCGTCATCCAAATGAATAGGTGTATGTTGTGAGTTATGTTTAAGTATTGTATCCACTATCCAAAATTGAGCAATATTCATGATCAATGGAAAACTACAATAATAATTAGAATAATAATAATAATAATAAAAAAGTAATACAAGTTAGTTTAGTTATCAATTGAAAACCTGCATTTTTTTTTATTCTTTTTCTTCTTCTTCTTCTACTTACATAAGCATCACAAATACTACTTGAATTTTATAGTTTCCCGAAGTCCAACCAAGAACCCATTCACCAAACCATTCTAACCAAGGACAAAGTCGAAATAGTAAAAGGACCAATAATTTCATCATAATCAAAGCTGTTACATACATCAATAATTGTTTCCACCATCGTTCTATTTGTTTTCTAAAAGTAGATCCATATACACCATTTTCAAAACCTGAGAATCCCCATTGTCTTGCTATAAATTGTCCCAAACGAAGTATTCCCCATATAATAGCTGTTCCTAATGTCGTATCTACAAATATATTTAACCAATACCTAAGTATAAAGATAAAAACAGTAAATATATACAATCAATTGTGATTTTTTTTTTATTTTTATACCAGACACATGGGTTTGACGGACTACTATCCTCAAGTGAATATCCAGATATGTATGACATAACCAAGTTCAGTGTATGAATGACTATTCCTCCAACTACTTGTTTACTGATATCAAATCCCCTAAAATGATAAATAATAAGTGAATATATGAGTTATCTCTGTTTACCTTTTTTTTTTTTTTTTTTTTTTTTTTTTTTTTTTTTTTTACCAAATGCGTAGAGGTCTTCTTGGCTTTTCTCGTTGTCGTTTTATGATAAGTGTAGAGAAAGCAACACAGGCTAATAAAAGCTGAACAAAAATAGCAAATGTATCAAGTAGTTTACATCCTTCTTGTTGTTCATCATCTTTATCAAATGGTATTGACCGACTATTATATAACATGAATAGAGGTAAATAAAAAAGAAAAAAAGAAAAAAAAAAAAAAAGAAAAGCTAAAATAGAAAAAAAAGAGTTCTCACCGGTATTTGAAATTTGGTCACCACTTTTTTTATGGTTGTTCACCATCATCTTCAGCTCAAAGTCATCCTCTGATATCCCAATAGTAAAAGATATCTACGCCCAGTCTGACCAATTGATATTCGTGCCTCTAACATACCGTCATAAAACTTTTTTTTCTTCACATCCTTTTTATTTTTCATTGATTCATCACATATTATCCAAACATCTACTTCTTCATATCATTTAACATCACATGTACATTATCATCAATAGTTTGAATAATTCTTTCCCGTTATTTAAGTATTATGTTTTCTATGGATTGGATTTTAATTTGTAGGGTATATGTGACGTTACTTTCCAAAAAAAGAAGGAGTGAAAGAGGCAATTTTTTTTTTGTTATGATCAAGGGGGGAATTTTAAATTTCTTCCTTTTTTTTTTTTTTTTTTATTTCTTTAGTTCAATAACAATGTTATCCAATTTGAAAGTCATTGCTCAACGTGGTGCAATCTGTAATCAACGTATAACACTTGGTTGTACTCAAAGATCATTTTCAACTAGTTTTATTACTCGTCAAGAACAACAAGAACCTCCCGTAGAACAGAAAAGTAAGTCATGATTTTGACAGTTTATTCAGTACTAATACAACTTTTAATTAGATATTGAACGTGAAACTCTTTTGATTCTTCAAGATTCTATTACCAGTAAGTGATAAATGTTTGTCTTTTTTTTTTTTTATAATGAAAAGAAAAAAAGCTAACATGTTTATGTTTTACGTTTGACAGAGGAAAAAGCGAAACCTTTAGCGGATGTTGGACAAAGATATCAAAAGATCCATCATGCTGGTGACATTTATCATCCTCAAGATTTGAACGATGCACGATACCAAGATCAATTACGCCAACGTCGAGGTCGACCCAATGTTCCTAGTGAAGATCCTTTTGATGTGCTTGGTTTAGATCCTCTTCATGAATACAAAAATTATCGTCTTTTGTCTCACTTTGTATCTGATATGGGAAAAATTTTACCAAGAGAAAAGACTGGTAAAGGAAGAATGAATGATTTTTTTTTTTTTAAAAAAAAAATAGAATACTTAATTCTTTTATTTATTTATAGGTCTGACGGCAAAGAATCAACGAAAATTGGCCAAGGCTGTCAAGAGAGCTAGAGCTATGGGTAAATAAATAAATAAATAAATAAAAAAGAAAGAACAGAATGCTTCATTACCATCTTATTCATTATTTTTATTATATATATATATATATATATATAGGTATCATGTGCTCTACTACTAAACATACTTCTGGTTTTTCCAGGAGATTTTAGATTTCTTCCCTCCTTCCCAACATTTGTTATTTAGTTTTTTTTTTTCCTTTCTTTAGTTGTATAGCATTTTTAGATTTATTTTTGTTTCCTTTCATCTTTCTTTCTTTTTGTATTATTCTCTATTATTCTTTGCAAATAAAGAATGAACGAGCTTTTTTTATTATTTATTATTGATGCTTGAATGATGATTTTATATATTTACTGCGACGGTCAAAGGATTTTTATTTTTTATATCAAGTACGATAAAGCGTACTGGATAACTTTGGATTTATTGGTAAGTTATTACCAATGATGGATGATAAGTGATAGCTCATAAATAGGAAGGGTTTCTATTAGTGATTGCATAAAAGATCCAAAAATCTTTCTGTGCAATGTGTGTAACCTGGATATGTCTTTTTCTCCGCTTCTCGGTGCAAAGTTTGGGATTTTTCCCTTTTTCCTTTTTCCTTTTTTTTTTTTTTTTTTTTTTTTTTTTTTTTTTATAACAGAAAGAAGTATGTCAGACTCTTCGACTTCTACTATATCTGATGAACGGACGCATTTATTGAATAGATCTTTTGAAGAGAGACAACCAGAACAATGGAAGGATCTTATACCTCATCTTCCAGTGCTCTTGACTTCTTGTTTTATGAGTATCGTTATTGGACTAAATGACGGTGCGATCGGGTTCATGATTCCACAATTCAAACAATACTATGGTGTTTCCAATCAAGCACTCTCATTTTTATTTCTTTCCAATGCTACCGGTTACATTATATGCGCTCCTCTAAATGGTCTCTTTGTACAAAGTCTTGGTCAAAAAGGAACTGTATTCATGGCTGGTGGATTTGCTTTGTTAGCTTATCTATTAATCATGAATGGATTTGATTATCGATTGACTTGCCTTTTGATGGTTTTTCAAGGTGCTGGAATGGCTCTACTGGATGCTGGTAAAGTTAAGGAGGAGGGAATTAGGAATGAGTTTAATATATGTAGGATGACACCTGACTCTTTTTTTTACTTTTTATTCAGGAATGAATGTATTAGCAGCGCATCTCCCTTTTGCCACATTGATGCTAAACATTGTACATGGTAACACAAACATACTACATAAAAAATATATATATATAAACTTATTCCATTTTATTTTATTAGCGTTATATTCTGTTGGCGCTGCTGTTAGTCCTGTTGTTGGAAGTACACTGATAGCAAACAAACTCTCTTGGAAATGGTTATACGCGTTTTTATCGATTATATCACTGGTGAACATGATTATTATCGCAATTGGACTTCGTCATACTGAAAAAGAAAATTCTTCTTCTGTCAATCATGGTGATGATACTGATGATACCGTTTCTACGGATAGACCCTTGGAATCATCTGAATTACAAGTTGATAAATCTGCAAGACAGATGATTCATGATGCCATTATGAATCGTATTACTTTATTATGTGCTCTCTATATTTTGATATACGTAAGTTGTATATGTACTTATTTATTGATATTGATCTTAAGTCTTTTATTATAGGTCGGATTGGAAGTTACTTTAGGTGGATGGGGATACACTTATTTGATAGAAGGAAAACATGGCGATGTTATTCAAATGGGAAGAGTTTTATCCTTGTATTGGGCTGCTATGGCCATTGGAAGAATCTTATTGGGTTACTTATCAGGAAGATATGGGGAAAGATCATCGATCAATGTATTTACTTTGTTGACATTAATTGGCATTGTCAATATTTGGCAAGTGGATGATCTTCGTATAGATGCTACAGGTAAAAAAAAAAAAATTAATTCATTCAAATAGTAAAAATTATAATTATATATATATTTTGATAGTGTATGTCATTATTGGCTTTTTATTGGGACCCATGTTTCCTACTGCTATCTCTGTAGCGTCTAAATCTATACCAAAAGAAATGATACCTACGTCTATTGGATTTATTGCTGGTGTTGGTGCTTCTGGTGCAGCCTTCCTTCCATTCATTACTGGTCAAATTGCTGGTCATTATGGCATGTTATGCTTACCTATTGTCTGTTTAGTGATGGCTATTGTAATGCAAGTTGCCTGGATTCTCATGCCGTCTATGCCTGTTTGAAATTTCAAGATCCGTATGCAACTTTTTTTTTTTTTTTTTTGACCTTTTCCTCCCATTTTTTTTCTCTTGTCTTTTCTTATTTTATTTTATTGAATAAACCTTTGTCTCTATATTCATTACATATTACTATATATCTATTGTGTTTATTTTTGATACTCTCTATGTGGTTCTCTATACCAAAATGGTGTTTATTCTTCTACTTATTTTCATCGACCATTTTTAACACTGCGTTGGCATATCAAACCATTATTGACGTATTATCAGAAGATGCCAGATTTGAAACACTTCTTCGCCATTTACAACATACACGACTTATTCCAGTTATCAATCAACTCAAAACAGGAACGTTGTTTGCACCTGACAATGATGCTTTTGCTAATTATCATGGACCAGATATAACCCAAGACAGTTTACTTTATCACCTTTTACCAAAACACACCTCAGCCTCTCAGTTCCATCACCATCAAGTACTTGAATCATCATTGGTGTTTGACAATTTTTTACGAAACAACACTGGTCAACGACTGTTGATTCAACGTCATTCTTCAATCAAACCAACTGACTCTATTTTTGTTAATGACGGTCGTCTTATTGAAACTGATATCTTTGTTAACGAAGCTACCAACATACATGTGATCAGCAAAGTATTAGAACCACCGATGATGTTAGGTAAAAAATGATTATTTAATGTAGGAAATATGATAGATAACTATATGATCTTATTTTTTTCTTTTATTTCAAAGCTCCCAGTCTCGAATCCAAGAACAAAGACTTGTATAACTTGATGGATGATATTGGTATCATCCATTTATTGAAGAAACAAGAGCCCTTTACTGTGTTTTATGCAAAACCATCTATCCTACATTCCTTCAATGATGTGGAAAAGTCTTATCTTTTATCAAGTTATGGTGATGAAGATCTTCTCCATTTGTTGGATTACCTGATTATACGTGGTGACATTTATTCCGAGGATTTTACTGGAGAACAACAATGTAAGTCAGGAAAAAAAAAAAAAGAAATGTCTGATTCGATGTATTCATACTAACGAGTTTTTTTTTTTTTCATAAAGATAAAACTCTGGGAGGGGAAATGCTTACCATCAATGTTAACAAGGAAAAAGATATAATTACTGTTAATGGTCAACGTGTTATCCGAAAAGATTTACTTGCAGCCAACGGTAAGATATATATATATAGAAAGTACAATAAATCAAACTTATTAATTCAATACCATGATACTTTATAGGGGTTTTACATGAACTACAAGTAATGCCGAACAGTCAACAAGTGAAATTTGACACAAGAAAGTACCTTTACGGAGTAAATGCAACAAAATTTGTATCACTTTTGGACAATTATGGATTGGGTCATTACTTGGCGTCGGGAGTTACCAACTTTACATTATTGGCACCGGACAATGATTCTATAGATGAAGGTTCTATTCCAGACAATGTGAAGAAATCTTGGCTCAGTTATCATATCTTACATGGTCAATGGTATCGAGATCAACTAACGGATCGTCAATTATTACCATCTGAATTCAAATCACCACAGCTTAATGATCAACCACAGCAGGTTCCTGTTTCTTTATCTGATACTACTCGCAAGTCTTCTCTTTTTTTTGGTGATGCTGGAGTTCATGATGACAATCGTGAGTAATAATTAAAAAAAAAAAAAAGGGAAATCATCATGTTTTAGGATATTGAAATTAAGATCTATTTCATAGTGACAATCAACAATAATGTTATTCATCAACTGACCAATCCAATGACACTACCGTATGATGTATTCTCAAGTATTGTAATCGACTTGGAATTATCATCTTTTATTGCTACTTTATATGTTTCGGGAGTGGTGGACAAGATCAAGAAATCGAATGGGATCACTCTTTTCGCACCGACAAATGAAGCCTACCGATCATTAGGATTGATTGCAACCTATTTGACCCATCCGACCGGACGACAGGATTTGAAATCAACATTGGAATATCACGCAGCAGAAGCGATTCTATATGATCACGATCTCCGAACATCAGCATACAGCGTGTCTACTCTGAATGGAAAGGATACAATGCAAGTAGGCGGAACAGATCAACAAGGAAGGGTTGTCATTGGCAATGAAGATAACAATGGAACTATTAGCGAAAGCAACATATTGATGGCCAATGGAGTTGTACACAAGATTGATACACTGATGATGCCGAATTCAGTGATATTGACACATCATAAAATGCTGGTGGGAATGAATGCACATCGTGTATTGGAATGGTTTGAAGATTTCTCATGGTTAGACAAGGCTGACGATGATTATATCCTATTGGCACCCACAGATCGTGCTTTTACGCAACTGGATTCAGTGTTGGGAAGTGGTTGGGAACAGAAAGACCCTGATGCATACGAACGATTGGTACGATTACACGTGATTCCCAAGGAACAACAATTACAACGACGTAGTTTACTTGGTGGGGAAATTGAAGAATATGGTACTCTTTTATCGGACCGTGATCGATTGGTGATTCATGATCTTGGTTTCTTTGATGGACAATACGTACAAGTGATGGGTCAAACAGGTCAAGGTGCTCGTGGTCGTGTGCTTGCAAAAGGACAGCTTGGAAAATATGCACACATGATTCAATTGGATACGGTACTGCTACCAGTGTCAAGAGGTGTGTTTGGTTTACCTTGGTATTGGTCTTTGGCCGTGGTATTAGTCTTAAGCCTGATGGGTGTTTTGGCTGTAGTTGGCATCGGCTATTATGTATGGCAGAAATGGCGTAGATCAGGATATGAAACACTGACAGAAGAAGATGAAGAAGGCAATCCAACAAATATAACCAATTCTCAAGATGATCATTGATTTTCCCCCTTAGTATAACTTATTAGGCGTCACGATAGCATAATATGTGTCTCCTTTCCAATCAAATAAAAATAAATGATGTGCTCAATGTATCACTTAAGGAGTAAATTCATGAATGATGATTGGTTGTTCATACAACAACCGATTACGGAATTTCAAAATGAACGCTAAGGAAAATGAGTTGAGTCGCTCCCCATTTTCACAGCTTTTTTTTTTTTTTTCTCTCTTCACTTAACTCACACACTCACCTTATACTTATACACACACACACACACTCTCACTCACAACTTTAGCTTACTCATATAACTCCACCACACACTCAGTTTAAAAGGTGAGTCTTTTTTTTTTTTTTTTTTTTTAACCTCCAAAAAAAAAAAATATTATACTCTCCATCCTTTTCACCTTATCTTCCCTTTTCCTTCTCATCATGATATTCTTTTCCCATAACTTTTCTTTACTTTCCATGGTCTTTTTACTTTTATCTCTAATATCTTTTAGCTTGACCTTTTTCTTTTTGAATTCACTTTTTATCGTAATGGGTTTCTTTCATTTATGCAACCACTTTTCGCATATATAGATACACCTTTTACCTTTACTTCTTTTTTTTTTATTCTTTGAAAACTCACTTTTTTTTAATATCTATTTTATTTTCTTTTTAGAATGGCTAAACAAACAGCAAAAAAAATAGAAAAGCGTAAGAAGGATCCTCTTGCTCCCAAGCGTCCTTTGTCAGCTTACATGTTTTATTCTCAAGTCAATCGTGAACGAGTCAAGAAAGAAAATCCTGATATCACTTTCGGTAAGTTCCTCCCCCCAAAAAAAAGTGTAATTGATATCTTTGATTATTTGATTAAAAAAAATCATCATCATCTCATAATGCTTGCTCATTTAATCATCATTTTTGTATCATAGGTCAAATCGGTAAAATATTGGGGAGGGAATGGTCCGAATTGAGTGACAAAGAAAAAGACGTAAGATATATTATCCTGTTTGTAGCAATGATGACTTGATTTCTTATATATATATATATATATTTTTGATAGCAATACATCGAAAAAGCTAAAAAAGACAAGGAACGATATGATCGTGAAATGACCGAAGTAAGTGGGAATAAATTGATTAAGTGAATGATTACTTATCTATTGTTATTTATAGTATAAAGCAAAATAGGATCAAGTCAAGCCTTCGTGGTGCCTATTGACGTTCCATTTCTTTACTTTTTTTTTTTATTTTCTTTTATATATATTTTTTCATATTTTTTATATATTTTCAGAATAGTTTTTCTTTATGATATTTTTTTTTATTTTATTTTATTGAATAAATAAACATTGCTTCTATCATTTGAATTAAACAATTAAAAGTAGATTCTATCACTACAAGGGAATAAAAAACTAAACTAAATGAGAGGAGACTCTAGTCTACAAAAACCTATTATGAAAGTATCATATTGAATAAACCATCCACTAATTGATAATCATTGTGCACTACATTGACCAGCCAGTAAGAATCACCCACTTTTTTCAAAAGTGCTGCCGATGCACTGTCAGGAGCGTACTGTTGTTCCCATTCTTTCCATAAACCAAATGCTTCTTCATTCCAGGATTCAAAATTGGCTCGTTCTATCAAAGTAGGTTGTACTATTTCTTTGCCAGGAAATACTCCCCAAGTCACTGCATTTTGTGCTTGTTCTTCCATCACATTCGTCAATAAATCGCCCTATCAAATAAGAACAAAAAAAAAAAAAAAGAAATCCATGTTAGTCAATATCTTTTTTTTTTCTATTTGCTTAACGTACATTTCTATTCATAGCATAATACGTCACCCAAGGATCTTGTTTGAATTTCTTGAGAATGACTTGTAATTTTTCTGGAGATACAAAGAATTCTAAAAAGGCCTATCATATCATAAGCATTAATGATCATGTCAAATAATATTACCTATATTTTTACCTTTTGATAAACATAACCACCTTTGGGACCCCAACCAAAAACGGCATCTTGACTTGATACACCATTAACAGAAGGCTGAGAACCAACTGTCCAATAACCGCGAGTATTGATCTCAGCTAATGCTTGTCGTATAGCATCTGTTTCTGTTTGTAGTCGTTCTTCACTCCAAGGTAAGCTATCCAACCGGCCAAGAATGTATTGATGGAAAATAGTCGTGATATCTTGTTCTGTCTTTGGATAACCCCATTTACGACTGGCTTCTGAGGTAGATTGACTTTGACTTGCACTAAATGTTACTTCACCGAAGGCTAAAGTCATAACATAGAAGATTAGTTAGAATTTATAAATATATATATTGATTGTTTTACCTGGTGATCGAGAATCACCATAACGACCATTTGGAAATTCATCCCAGTTTTCAGCATGATCATCGTGAGGAGTAGAATAAGGAGCTAACAATTTCGATAAACTAGGTTGTTTCTATTGAAAAAAAAATATATAAATGGAATGTTAGTACAAAAGAGCTTTGATCTAATTGGAATCATACTTTGAGAGAATTTTCTGAAACCAAACCAAGATTGTGTAATATCAATTTCGTTGATCGTTCCAAATTCAATGTAGATAGATGAAAATTATATATATTGTGTTCTTCATGTAATTGATTGATCATATCCACAGCTAGTTTAACACCAAAATCCTTCACCTTTTGATCATCTGCCTATTGAGATTAACAAAAATAGCATTTTAGTATATATATATATGTGTGTGTGTGTGCTTTTTTTTTTTTTTTTTTTTTTTTTTTTTTTTTTTTTTTACCTTGATCCTATCTAAAGTATGCAATATGTCTTCAGGTACTTGAGTTTTACACAAATTGATCATACGCCGAAAGTTTTGATACGTTGGAATAGGCATAATTCCAGGGACAATAGGCACAGTGATACCTAAAAGAAAAGAAAAAAGATTATACATCTGCATAAATCAAATAAATTTTTTTTTTTGTCTTTCTTACCAATATCACGACAAGATTTGTACCAATGGACGAAAGTATCGACATTATAAAATAGTTGAGTTAATATAAAATCAGCACCAGCATCCACTTTTTCTTTCAAATGAATCAAATCTTGTTCTTTCGAAACAGCATCCATATGTCCTTCAGGATAACCAGCTACACCAATACAAAAGTAATCACCATAATTTTGTCTAATATAACGTACCAAATCAACAGCATGATTAAATCCATTTTCAATAGGTGTCCAATATTCATGTCCACGAGGAGCATCACCACGTAATGCCAAAATATTTTGAATACCAGTTTCTTTAGCTTTCTAATAACAATAAAAAAAAAATTCAATATAATTCATATTCTCTTTATATATATATATATATATATATATATAAAAGATACCTTGAGAGCAATGTCGATATTCTCTTTTTCCATGTTAGTACAGGTCAAATGTAATAAAGTTTCCACACCATTGACTATTTGACCAGTAGAACAAACAGCCATAGTACGTTCTTGACTTGATCCACCAGCACCCCATGTACATGATATAAACGCAGGTTCCCATTGACACATACGCGACATACGATCAAATAAGTTGGCTAAACCCTATAAATAAATGGTAATAAGTGATATGGTTTTTAAACTTGAAGGTATTTACCAACTCAGTTTTGGGTGGAAAGTATTCGAATGAATAGCTCAAGGATCGTTCTTGTTGAGCTTTATTGAATTTTTCGACAATTTTCATCGTTGATAGATCCGTTTGAGAAAAGAGAAAAAGAAAGAAAACGAAAAGAAAAAAGGAAGGGTCTTCTTTTTTGTACCATCTTTTTTTTTGAGATTGACGGAGTTTCATCATGGCATCATCGATAAAATGGTTGGTTGTGATTGGCTCATGTCAGTTTAAGCATTAAGTGGGAAGTAAAACAGTACTTCTGTGAAGATTCAGTTGTAATAAAGAAAAAGTTGATGTATCACTAAAAGAAAGAAAAAAAAATACGATGAATAATAATATAGATCCAGAAAGAGGGAAAAATTAAATGAGTGAAAGATCAAAATTTTGTATTCATGTAATGATTAGGAAAAACAAAAAAAAAAGAAAAAAAACTTTATTGAATCGGATCTTTTGCTTCTTTTCTTACGATTGACTTGATCCAATCAATTTCAACCTTGGAAACCTTGAATCATCTTGTCTGTCACTGAATTCGCTTTTTCATTTGGAAGAAGAAACTAGGATAATAATAATAATAATAACAACAACAACAGCAACAAAAAAAAAGACATAAAATTTTTTTATTATTTCCATAATACAAAATAAAGATAGTAGGGGAACTATGTAAAAACAACGATAATAAAAATATAGATGTAAAAAAAGTAACACACAAACAAACTAAATAAATGATAATAATATATACACAAAAAAAAAAAAGGTAGACAGTCAAAAGAGAGTAGTAAACTAAAAAAAGATATATTTTTTTTTCTTCTTCTTCATCTTTCATTTCATTTGGTGGTAACGGGAGTTGTTGTTGATGTATCCTTTGATTTTTCACAATGATTATGGGCTGAGGTGAAAGGTCGAGGCCGTCGTAGTACTGCTACCCTGGGATTCATTGTTGTACGTTTAGAAGAATTGGTTGAGCTGACAGTAGGGAATACCTTACGTGGATTCTTGAGGTCCAATAATAACATTCCTTGAGGAGACATGGGTTGAGGTGGATGATCAGTATCATCAGATGATGGCCATATGAGATTATTATTGGATGATAAGGATGATTTGTCACCACTGGATAAAGTGGGTGGATTGGATGATCGTCGTAATTTTGCACGTAAAGCTTCCATGACTCTATCATGATCCAATTGTGGTTCATCTTTGACAGATAATGATTCAGATTCTTCTTCTTCTGGTTGTTGTTGTTGTTGAGGGAGAGTAAGGGATCGGTTCTTTTTCTTGCCAGGAACATGAGGTCGTCGTTGAGATCGAGTACGAGATAATGTACGTTTGCATGCACTTTTTGTTGGAGGTATATGATCATCATTTGTCGTATCATCATGAGGAGGAGGAGGTGGTGGTGGAGGTAAACTATTTCGATTTGATGTATTGATGTTTTTAACTGAAGAAGGAGATGAAGGTTTTGTTTTATTTTTGTTGGAAGAAGAGTCCAATGGTTCTGGAGAAGATTGTGTAGAGATGGTCAAATCGGCAAAAGGAACATCGAATGAAGTAGTGGTCAAAGGAGAAGGTGGACGATAATAAGAAGTTGTAGGAGAAGGTGGAGTTTGATCAAAATGACAAAGTGATGCTGCCATTGGAGAAGGTGATAAAGTTGATATGGTATTGTTAGGGGGAATAGAAAGCCAATCAGAAACACCATCAGTAGAGGATACAGCAAGGGAACCTAAATAAAGTGTTATTATTTTTTCGATCATTTTTAATTATCAGTTTCATTTATAATATATATATAATTCATACCTAAGGAACCACTAAGAAAATCATTTGTAAAAGCTGAAGGATCACTAATACGTTTCTGTTGTTCCCATCCAAGATCCAGGTATTTGCTTTGTAATCGTGCCTCTTCAGTTCTTCGTACTTCTTCAGCTGCTCGTCGCTATAATAATAATAATATTATTAATAAATATATATCCGGGTATCATGTGACAAAAAAAATATAATATGTTATAATAGATACTTTACTTTATCTTCTTCAGCTTTTGCCATTAAAATATGTTTCAATAATTCGGTATCATGTTTATAAATTTCAAGAATATCACCTACGGAAATATCACCTAGTCCAATACTATTCCTGTTGTTATTTTCACTTTGTTGAGGAAGGGTATATTCGTGTAGAGAAGCATTACTTGAGTTATTTGACCATAATCCAGATGAACTATCCACTTCTTGTGGTAACATGAGGAATATATATATATAATATTTATTTATTTATTTTTATTATATTTTAGATAAAAAAAAAAAAAAAAAAAAAAAAAAGGAAAAAAGAAAAGAAAAGAAAAAGAAAGTAGTGGAAAGAAAAAAAAAGCGCTGATTTAACCCTAATTTTTATGGGATCATTGGTCGACTAGTTTCGTACCTTTTTGATCTCTCTGTCTCTTTCTTGAGCCATTTTTTTTTTCTCTCCGTCAGAAAATTTTTTTTTTGTCCTTCTTCTTCCATTTTTCACTGCGGGTCAACTCTATTTTATATTATCACTAAACTATGACTTTACAAAATACTATTCAACAACCACTTCATCTTATTTCTACTCTTTTTGGTAAAGAAATTGATATTTTATTATTATTTAAGAAAAAAGAAAGTATACTAAACCTATTTTGTAATAGATGAATATATGAAAGAACCTGGTTCAACGCCTATAGATTTCAATCCTTCTTCTTATTTTGCTAATCTATTCAAAGATCAAAAAGATTTGACCATGGTAATTTGTTTATTATTATTATTTAAAGATAATAAATAATAGAATTAAAACTAACAGATTTATATTAGATACCTTCCCTGAATCAAGTATCTGTTTCTTCAATAAAAAAAAATTCCTTAGTTCGCTTCCGTTGTATGCTACAAGATACTGGTTTAGGACAAGAGATGTTTGTCAGTGCTTATACAAAGCATGAAAATGGTATTCAAAAAACTTTGTGCTACCGTTATACTGATGATCTCGTGGACATAGATGTAAGGTTGCTTTTTTTTTTTTTTTTTTTTTTTTTTACAAAGAAAATTGATTCTATTTTTACAATCATTATTATAGACAAATCAAGAAAATGTTATTCCAACCGATCATCTTTGTGAACGAACGATTGTTTACTGTGTCTCTCCTCCTGGTGAAACCTCATGGTTAAAGAATTCCTCCACTTCAGGTACCAAAAAAAACAAAAACAAAAAACTCAGTTTTCTTCATTTTCTTTATATACATATATATATCAAAATAGACTAATTCTCCTTATCTAACTTCTTTCTATAGATATCACAGAAGCTTTGAACAATATTAATATTCAAGAAAAACCAACACCATTACCTCAAAAATTCCCACTTCCAGGAACACATCATACTGCTGCTATTATCAAGTTTTATCATGATTCAGAATCTCTTCGTGTAGGTCAATTGGTAGATGTGATTGGTATATTAGGTTCCTCTGATTCAAATATGGTTGATACTATGGACCCTGAAGCACAATTTGATACTCATTTGACTCAATACAAAGATGTCCCAGTCATTCATGCTATTACTTATTCAACTATCGATGGAAAATCTGGTGCTCCTTTTACAAAATCTCAATTGGATGATATGGCTCTTCAATCAAGGGATATACGAGGTCCTTTAATCGATTATATAGCATCTTATTTTGGTGGTGATATGTTGGTTGCTGAATTTGTCTTGTTACAATTGTTATCAAAAGTGTAAGTTTTGTTATTAATAAAAAAAGGAAACCTGGGTTAGAAACTATAGAGTTAAATATAGAATAATGATACTAAATTTATCTCTTTCTAATTTTTTTTTTTTTTTTAAAAAAACATTAGATCAACTCAAAGACATGGTTTGAAAATAGGTCAATTTTGTCTCAACATTACGAATTTTCACCCTTCATCTGACCCTGTCCCCCAGAAATCGACGTCCTCTTTACAATTATCAAATGGTCCTAGTCAATCGGTGGCTAATATGATATCCAATCTTGTTCTTCATCAAGTATCTATTCCATTGACTTTGGATGTTCTTAACAAATCTCGATTCTCTCCTCAAAGTGTCAATGAGGATCTGATATCTGGTGTTTTACAATTGGTACCAGGAACACATGTCTTGGTGGATGAAAATGAATTATCCGAAGGTCAATTAGGTGATACAGGGGTTAGAAATATGCAGGCTTTGATCAACGTCATACAACATCAAACCCTGACGTATGGATTTCCTTATAGTCAATTTGATTTTGATATGGATTTGAGCTTTATTACTTTATCTAGTGGAAAGTCTTTATTGCCAGTATGTGAAACAGTTAAACAAAATTGATTTTTTATATCCGTTAATCTTATCTTTTTTTTTTTTTTGTAGAATCACTGCGTCATTCCTCTGAAACCAGACTATGCCTTGGAACAAAATCAAGCGGAAAATCGGACATCACCTCCCAAAGAAGAGTTAGAAGTATTTAGAATCTATTTACAGGCCTCGAAACATGCCTCCTATGAAATTCCAGACAATGTCTCTCAGGTAAGTCAATAAAAAAAAAATAGTACATTAACTGATGCAAGTCATTTCTTATTGTCTTTTATTTGTCGTTCAATGATCTGATAGTATATTCAAGATGATTTTGTGAAAGAACGAAAACAAGCTTCTGAACGACAAGCTCCTTTACCAAGCCAGGAAGATTTAATGATGCGAATGAACCTTTGTCGTTTAGTCGCCTTGTCATTTGGAGAACGAGTCTTGACCAAGGAAACTTATGATTATACGGTACAATTGGATCAGGGTCGAAAGTCTCGGGTTCTGGAACATCAACAAAAGACCTCCAATTAGCTACAATTAGTTAGTTAGTTAATCATATATATATATATATATATATATATATATACATATATCATTAGATCAGTGTACATTTTTTTTTTGCTTATTTTCAAAATAAACTACCACCTGCTGAAGAAGTAATTCTTTTTTTTTTATCTTCAAGATATCTGGGTATAATTTTATGATGATTCGTATGGCATATTGAAGATGATTACTGATGTATGGATTTTTTTTTTTTTTTTTTTGAAGTTGAAGATTCTGAATTTACTAATCCTATTTTGATACAAGTTGTATCCGTAACATTTTAGCACGCAATTTGCCTTACAAAATGACAAATATCTGAATTTCATGCATCCAACATGGCTTAATATCCGGAAAAAAACCGAAATCCCTTATCAATCGCACATGATGATATCATTCTTTGATTATTTTTTTTAAAGAAAAGATATATCCCAAATGAAATAAAATTACATCCAAGCTATACATATCATGAACTTCGATCATCCGTATGACGTCAAGTCGTTCGTCACTCATATACATATTCCTTATCATTTGACCTGAGTCTTCATGTTTCTAGAATAAAGCAATCTGACTTTTATAAAATCTATATCTATTGTTTGATTGAATGACCAAACCCAAATTAATTATATATTAATAAAAAGTCCTCGTGAAAAACATAATATTCCCAGTCAACATCATTCATTCATCAAAAAAAAAAAAAAAAAAAAGGACAGTATAATGCAAAACTAATAAACTTTATTGACCAAAAACTTGTCCTAATACATTCTTCAATCCAGGATCCTCTACTCTATCTAATGATTTCTTTGCTGCCTGACCAGTAGCACCTTCACGATTCACCATATCACGTTGTCGGAACATACGACGAGCTTCTGTACCATCAGTATTAATATCTTGACCACGTTTCCGTTTTCTTTCTTGAATATGTTCCATCTTCTTCGCCTTGTCCACATTAAGCATATATGCTTTATTTTCCCTAGCAGCTTGCGCCATTTCAGCCCGTAATCGTTCCTGTCGAGCTCGTCTTTCATAAGCTATTAAGAAGATTGTAAAACAGATAAAAAAAAGAAAAGAGGTTTTTGAGTACCTTCTTCATCTTCAATCTTTTTTTTTCTTTTTCTTCTTTCTTACCAAATTGTTCTGTCAAGTGCCTCCATTTGAATTTTGGCAAGTATTTGATATTCCACATTTCATGAAAATGTTGTGATGTTCGTTTTCCACCTAAATTAGAATGAAATACAGTAAGATATTTATTTATATATATCTTTTTCCCTTTTACCTATTTGTCGCATATTCAAATGTTCAGCCAAAGCCTTTGCCTTTCTTTTATCCTTGAATTCCACCCAACCTTCGGTATAATTAACTCTTCTATTTTTGGAATATTTTCGACGTCTTGCTGTGATTTTTGGATCTATCATAAACACAGAAATCGTCAGTAAAGATCAAAAAAAAAAAAAAAAAAGACAGTTTTACCTTCAGGTGCCAAATATAACTTGCCCAATTCTGCAAACTTGCTCAACAAAGATCGTACACGTTTGGGAGTCATAAAAGGAGGTACACGAGATAAATAACAAACACCACTACGTTTATTGGCTAGTTCAAGTTCTTCAAGTTCGGCTGGGGTCATGGGCTTGAGTTTGGTCTTCTTTCGTTTCTTGGATGTTGCTTCTTCCGCCAAAGGATCATCATTTCCATCGTCTTCATTGTCGTGATCTGAATGTTCACTTTCATCTTCTTCTTTATCAACGTCTTGATCTTCATTGTCATCGTCGTCGTCGTTATCTTCAGATTCGCTATTGTTTCCTTTCTGTCGAAGTTGTTTAATGTTGAATCGAGTATCTTCACGTTCTACCAATTCTTCTTCAATACTTGAATCGTTATCACTTTCATGAAGTCCTAAAAGATCTTGAGCTTTATTATTAATTGCCATGGTGAGTGTGTGTGTGTGTATCTGTAAGAAAGAAAAGAAAAGGAAAGAATGAGAAAGAAAAAAAAATTCACTGCTGTTAGTGGCTTCAATGGGTTTTAAAGCTCCGTTATGAATGGGAATGAATGGATGCAGTTTTTCATGCTTCTTTTTCCTTTTTTTTTTCTTTTCTTTTCTTTTTTTTTTCCTTTCTTTTCAAACATTCATGTGGAATATCAAACATCATCCAACCTCTTCACGTTTTAAATTATTTATATTCTCTACTCATCATGATGTCATAGTACGAAACAAGGTTATCTTACGGGGAAAATATCACTCGTTCCATTTCTCGAACAACAGCAGTCCATCAAAGTCCAATACTCAAGTAACCTCAACAACTCCTTCATCACACACACCAACATCAAAAACACCTTCAACAGCAAAGGCATCTATACCAATGACTTCTCATGATATTCGCTTATGGAAACATTACCTTGCTCCTTCATTATTTGCACTTGTGGCTATAGGAGGTAGTTTCTTAATGGCAGCTTCTAGTTATGAACGAGAACAAACCTTTTTATGGCGACAATCACAGCATCGACGTGAACAGTTACGAAAGAAACTACGCAATAGTGTGGATGACGATACTTTTAAAGCAGCGGAATGGCGACGACAACATGATGATCAATACAGGGCAATAACTAGGACTCGACAACAACAACGACAAGAAGAAACTGCAGCAATATCAGCATCTTTGTCTCGACAACAACAACAGCAACAACAAAGTGATAAACTGGAAAAACAACAACAACGACGGGAAGATCCGGGAAGGCTTGGAGGCATCAGTACGGCTATTGGAATGCTTGAATCGTGGGCAAAATATCAAGTTTATCAATGTCAGCAACTGTATTTGGAAAAATTCTCATCACCTAGTCAACGCACTTTGAGTGGATTGATTGGATTGAATGTGTTGGTATTTGTAGGATGGCGACTACTACCTCTGAAATGTCAACCTTTTATGACTCGTTGGTTTACTAATCATCCTGTATGGTGTGTGGGTCCTCGCAACTTGACTCTCATTGCTTCCAACTTTTCTCATCAACATCTATTGCCTCTGACAGTCAACATGATAGCTCTCTGGTATTTTGGTACAGCTTTACATGATATTCTCGGTAGACAACAATTCTTGGCATTTTACTTCTCTTCTGCCGTGACCAGCGCAACTATATCTCGCATCTTGGGCTTACTTACGCGTCGATATCGTCCCATCCTTCTTCTTCCTTCTTCTACAAGTTTAGGGGCAAGTGGTACTGTCTATAGTTGCCTTGCTGCTGTCACTGCCCTTCATCCACATTATACCATTGATTTGATTCCACGGCTACCGATTGAATATAGGTATTATCAATGAATACACATCGATTGACTTGGAAAACTCATCTTTCTTTTTTTTTTTTTTTATTGTTTAGTACTATTTTACCAGGATTACTTACTGTTGACATAACTGGGATTTTATTTCAATGGCGACTGTTTGATCATTACGTAAGTATCAGTAGGATATATGAAAGGAAGTGGATGATTAACGATGTTTTCTTTATTATTACTATTATTATTACAATACATCTGATGGATAGGCACATCTTGGAGGGGCAGGATTTGGATTATGGTATATGACATATGGACAAGAAAAGATGTGGATTCCTCTTGTAAGAAAGATACGTGATATTCGTGATAGAAATGAACGCAATGGCAGGAATGGATCAGGACCACCAACATCGACCATTGATATACAGGCACCTCGTTTACCATGGATTCGTCGTGTGAACAAAGAATGAATCTTTCTTCTTATCTTGGTCTTATCTTGTATTTTGATTTTCCCTTTTTTTTTTATCATTGTTGTTATCTCTACTCATATTCCCTTTACACACTTATCTTGATTTATATACCTCATATTATTAGATATTGACATCTCGTCTATTTACCCATTTATTCCTCTTTTTTTTTTTTTTTTGATTGACAACTTAATAAAATTATATTCTTTTACTATTCAATTTGCATGAATAAGAAGATTGTAATTCGAAACATATCAATTTCTTTTTTTTTATTCCTATTTTCATTTTTCTTCCAAACTATAAGTAAAAAATATCTTCGCGTGAAAATAGTACTAGGATCTTCTGAAGGTTACTCAAAAAAAGAGTAGGAAGAAACTAATGTGGAGAACGAATTTGTTCATCTGAGATCATTCCAATTGAAAAACAGTATACAACGAGCCCGACAGGGTCGAAGCCACACACACTATTCGAAAGAAGAACGTCCGATAATAGAAAAAAAAAATATGTTGTAGTCTTGTCCTATTATTTCTCCCGCTCTTTAATCTTAAATTGTGGTTCACAACTTTTTTTTTTTCTTTCTCCTTTTATACCCCACAAAAAAAATCATCATCATTCATCAACTTGTTTTTATTTCAATACAAAATAAATAAATAAACAAATAAAAAAGTAAATAGTAAATAAAGAAATATAAATAAGGGAAATAAAGAATAACAATAAAAAAAGTCTATCTATCTTTCTATTTATTTAATCCATTTGCCTGTGACTTTCCCCACTAACTTGGTGATGCTGCCTAGACATTTGAAAGAACCTTCTAAAAACAAAAATTGCGCTTCTAATCGTAAGTATTCAGGATCACCCAATAGTTGAAATACACATGTTGCTTGTTGTCCCGAAGTCACTACTACATCATCATCAGTTTGTTGCCCTTGTTGTATATCTATGACACGTGCCTGTTGACGTATAAAGCCAGATCGTAACATTCCACAAGTCCCCTTTTTTAATCCTGTTGCATGATATAATACAAGTACACTTGCTTCAAAGATGGTATAACTTTCAGGTGGACGATCATCATTGATAGCTAGTAACACCATACCTTTCTTGATTTTACCCCATGAGTGATGATGTTGTTGTTGTTGACGTCGTTCGTCTATAGATGATGATGATGATGATGTCAGTTTTATGGCGAGTGAAGCAGTTTGTCCACAATGTACATAATGGGAAGATATACGATGACGATGAATAGAGACAACAGTAGCTTGAATAAAATGACCTTGACTGTTGGGACCAAGTGCAAAGGTACGAGATTGTTCAGGATCATGAATATTGATACGACCTTGACGTAGAACACCCCCTATAACAATACCAACATCCGATAATGTGTAGACTTGTTCGATTTGAAATTCCACAGGTTCTTCAAGAAGATTGGAGGAGGTCAATGAAGATAAGGATTTCTTGCGAGTTGGTTTTGCCAATGCATTTAGGAAGGAATGGACCAAATTCATATAAGCACCAGTGACATTAGAGACCAAAAATATAGGTATTGTTGATTCATCATCCATCATTGCAGAAGCAGCGTTCGTTGCACTATGAACACCAATAAGATTTTGTTGTTCTTGATTATTATTATTATTCTTTTCTTGAAATGGGAAAGGAGTGATAACCACAGGTAAACGACGTTGATGATGGACACCAGTCATAGAAGAAAGAAATGCTTGAAGAGCTTGAATACAGGACTGAATTTGATCATTGGTTGCCAAGTCGATTTTGGTTATTACCACAGAGAGAGGAACATCTAACATAAGCACTAAAGAAATGTGTTCTTTAGTCATTTCTGTCACAGCAGAGTCACCAAGAGTTGCCGATACCACCAATAATGCATAATCCGGAGCATATCCAGTCAGAGCAGAGATTGTCGTACGTAAATATTTAGAATGACCACAAGTATCAAGGAAGGTTACCACTTTACTACTTGTAGCACAAATTTGTTCCCAAGTATAAGAGTCCAAATAATCATTATTGTCATTGAAAAAATAAGCGTCATCAAAGGAAGAAGAAGAAGAAGAGGCACTATTGACCAAAATACCATCAGCAGTGTAACCAATCATTTCGTGAGCAATGGAGGACGTGTTACCAGTTTCAATTTCGTGTGGATGGCGTAAAAGACTGATACGAGCTGTCCCATGACCTGTATCTTTGATGCCATGACTAATATGAGCAAGAAAAGTAGATTTGCCACTACCAGTATCCCCTATGATGGCCATTCGAATATCAGTATATGTAGGTAAATCCAAAGGTGTCCGCAGTCGTACCAAAGCTTCGATAATACATCTTGGTTGAGTATCATTATTATTGACTTCATTCGTGCTTTGTTTCTTTTTGTTTTTCTTTTTTGAATCATTCATTTTTTTGTAGTTGTTGTTCAAATGAGTTGGTTGATTGATTTTCATTTCCTGTACAATAGAGACTTCTGCATTCAAAGCTGCGGCCATTCGTCGAAGAGTATTCAAAGTTGCAGTCATATCTTGATCTGATAGTCCTTTTTTTTTTTTTAACAATAAAATAAAATAAAATAAAAAATCAGTTTAGTTTATAAAATTACCATAAACTATAGAATAAGAATATTTATTCCTTACCAGTAAGTGAACCATTATCATTTACACCCAATTCATACAATGCTTGTCCTTCACCTTCTGTCAATCTATAAATAATAATATGTAAGACAGATATATGATGATGATGTAGTTATCAATTCCTTTTTTTTTTCTCGTTATACTTACCTCCATTTCAACTGTGTAATCAAATGTTCTAGGCGTTCTTCCGATGGATCGACCAATTTTAACTACACAAAAATAATAATAATAGTAATAATTGAGAGGAAAGAATATATTATTAAATGTTAATATATTGTTGATTCATTTACCTTGTATTCAATATTGCCTTGATGATCTACTTCAGGAGGGAAACATCCCATTGTATGATGATGATGCCATATATCTTTTATCACATGGTCTTTTTTCTTACTATGCATAACGTAACTATGCAAAAAACAAGAAAAGATGAATTAATAACTAAACATCTATATAAGAAAAAAAAAGTCCTTACATGAAACATATATATATATATAAATGAAGTAAATAACTTTTTTTTTTTTGGTTCAAGGTAAAATTTTCATATAAAATAGATAAAAAAAAAAAGCGTAATAATATCAATGAAATATTAAATAAAGAAAAGAAAAAGAAAAAAAAGCGGCGAAGTAGACTCTCAAAAATGATTCAGAATGAGTGACACTTTCAAGCTTGCATTTTGGATAAAATTCTCTATATTCAGATTCCGCTTGATTCCAAAAAAAAAAATGTATACTTTACCCCTTTTCGTTATTCTAGACCATATTTTTCTTTTTTTTTTTTTTTTTGTTCTTTATTTCCATCATCTCAAACTTCCATTCCTTTTATTGAACGATCCTGACAATGGGTACTTCATCAACAATACAAACCAAGTTTTTACAATTAGGTTTATGTTTAACTTTTTGTCTGGTGATCTTTTCTGCATTAACCCGGTTCCTTTTTGGTAAAAAAAAAAAAAAAAAAAGGAACAATACTTATAATATATATATATATTTGATAGATGCAAATGATAGAACTCGCTGTGAAAGTATGCTAGATGATGGTTCTTGGCTCAATTCTGATACCTATCAACAATGGCAACCTTCTGGCTGTATGATGCATACCTACAAACCTGACCAAGTAGCAACCTGTCTCAACCATTCACGTATTCTTTATATTGGTGATTCTATTGCTAGACAACAATTCTTTTCATTTGCAAAACTTATTCATCCAGATATCGAAACTGACGGCGAAAAACATATTGATAGAAAATACGAATTTACTGAAGAAGGTCTTATTTTTGAATTTTGGTGGGATCCTTACCTCAACGATACTAGAACAACACAATTCTTCCAACAACCTGGTTCTATTGATGATATTCGTCCTAGTTTACTTGTAGTGGGTGCTGGATCTTGGCATATGCGTTACTTGGAAGAAACTAATTACATGGACCAATGGCAAACAAGTATAGATAAAGTACTAGATGCAGTTCAACTATCTTCACGCTTAGCTGATGCTGTGATTATGTCTCCTATGGAAATACCTCAGTTTGATCAACTTAATCCTAATCGCTCTGCGACTATCACTCCAGAAAAAGTCAAAGCTATGAACGACTATCTTGCTTCTCAACGTTCCAACATTGAAAATGCTCATACACCATTCGCCATTCCTTTTGTTTGGAACAAAATCATTTCTTCTTCAATCAACGTTACTCAAGATGGTTTACATTATGACCCCATTGTTACGAATGCTCAAGTTCAACTGGCTCTCAATTATCGATGTAATGATGTTCGACCCAAACATTTTCCTTATGATACCACTTGTTGTTTCCATTATCCCAAACCTCGATGGTATCAAAATATATTTTTTATCTTATTCTTGATTTTGGTTCCTATTGGATTCTATATTTGTGATAGTGGTAAGTAAAAGATAAATCAAAAGAGTAGGACATACTAAAATTGAACTAATATAATATGTTGCTATATAGGACTCTCAAGATTAGTACCTTCTGAAAAGGTCCTCAATGCTCTCTTTATTTTTGGACTTGGTGTGATTTATATGTATTTTGGTGATCGTACACAACTCTTTGGAAAAATTCACAAACATTATGATAGTACAACATTTACATTCCTTATGACAATATTTGTGGTGATGGCTGGCTTGGTGACACTTCAAAGTAACAAGAAAGAAGGTGTGGATTTAGGATTCTTGAATCGTGATCAAACGGATGAATGGAAAGGATGGATGCAGGTCATTATTCTTATCTACCATTTTGTTGGTGCATCTGGGACCTCAGGGATTTACAATGCTGTTCGAATCTTGGTAGCTGCTTATCTCTTCCAAACTGGTTATGGTCACTTTTTCTTCTTTTACAAAAAAGCCGATTTTGGACTGGCACGTGTATTAAATGTGATGGTACGACTGAACTTTTTGACTTTTGTTCTTCAATATTTAATGGATACCGACTACCTTAGCTACTACTTTACACCTTTGGTTTCTTTTTGGTTTGGGATTATCTACTTAACAATGTATATCGGACACAGCAATAATAACAATGTGAAATTCATGAGCGCCAAAATTGCTATTGCTGCTATGGTAACAACAGCTTTGATCAATACTCCTGGTGTTATGGAATTTGTATTTGATATTTTACGGTTACTTTTTAATATTCAATGGAATGCACAAGAATGGCGGTTCCGGTTATCATTGGATGGTCTTATAGTCTATGTTGGTATGATCAGTGCATTCGCTTATATCAAATGTGTAGAACTCAAATGGATGGATCATGTTTCCTTTGGCAAGATCAAAAAGGGTGTCTTGATAAGTTCTGCAATATGTTTGATGTGGTACTTTTATTTTGAACTAACGCGTGAGAACAAATTTGTTTACAATCATGCTCAACCTTATATATCTTGGATTCCTATTTTGGCATTTGTATTTTTACGCAATGCTACGGTACGACTTCGCAATACTTCCTCACGATTTTTCATCTTTATCGGTAAAATCTCTCTGGAAACATTCATTGGGCAATTCCATATGTGGCTAGCAGGTGATACAAAAGGACTCTTGGTAGTGATTCCTAATAGTGCTTGGGTAGCCAGGTCTTCTATCGGATGGTATACAAATTTGATGGTGTCAACATTACTCTTTGTGTTTGTATGTTATTATATTAGTCAAACAACTGGAGAATTAACTCGATGGATTTGTACGGACCTTTTGATGGGGACACAACAACAAAGATCTCATGGAAACTCTCGTGAATATCAAGCTGTACCCCTTCTACCCACCTCATCAACATCACCATCATCAGCGCCTCAATCAGTTATAGAAACAACAACAACGACAGGAAATAATAATACGTTAGAAGAACAATCACAAGTAAAAGGAAAAGTCAATGACAATGGCGATACAAATGTAGTCAATGTGGATGAAATAGAAGATGACACTGGTATACCAACCGCTCCCTCTCTTGGATATAGAATACTTTCGGATCCTCGTTTCAAGGTGATTGTCTTTTTAGTTGGTGTTGGTTTATTGAATAGGATATCTTAGATTTGTTTTTTTTTTTTTCGTATGTATGTATGTTACTATAAATGATGAAATAAAAGAATTTATATATATATATATATCACAAATATCAAAGGGGTTTGACAGCTGAGCTTGAAGCACGAAAAAAGAAAAAGAGTTCTCACGATACATGGACTTCTTTGGCTTGCATATTGTACCTTCGTGGGAAAAGAGATAAATGAATGAATATTCCTTTTAACAAGTAATCAAGTGATTCATAAAGACTAAAAAGAGGAAGAAATGACTATTTTTGAAGATTATAATAAATAATATATATTATTAATGCAAGAAAAAAAGGCGTCATCGTTTTGAAAGAATTCTGTTGGTGTTTCTCTCACTACTCTATTCAACCGCCGAAGCCTATATTTGGAAACCTTGACTCCCCTCTACTTTTTTGTACTTTTTCCCTTTTCTTTTTTTTTTCTTCTTCTTCTTCTTCTTCTTCTTCTTTAACCTACTTCCCATTTTCAACATAATGGATAATGAAAATAAACTTAGACAACGGTTTGGTCAACCCAAACATACTCCTTTGGTAGAAAAAGAAGAAAAAGATAGAACAGAAGAGAAACAGCAACGTCCTTCTATTGGCAAAACCCCAAGTGGTCAAAGTAAAAAAAAAAAAAAAGGAATGATAAAACAATGTATTCACTATACTGTCTTTATAATAAACTGTTAACTCTAGTTTTTCGTGTTCCTTCAACTCATGATATGGTGACAACACTTTTAAATCCTTTGGAACCGAAATCAGTATTTGACTTGATCACATTAGGTTGTATGACTATTCCTTGTTTACTATGGTTGTGTCTTCCTGTATCTATTTCAAGATATATACTTTTGGGACTCTATCTATTTTGGCGTTTATCGTATAATATTGGTCTTGGATTATTATTAAAATATCAAAGCGATTCTTGTGGGCTTGTGGAACTCTGTCATCATTATCGACTTTTTGATATACAGTTGACTGGACAACAATCATGGTCATATTGGTTGAAGAGACAATTATCAATCAAGATGGATTCTGATTATCAGTTTGAAAAGGTGCCTCTTGAATACAATACTTGGCTTCTCTTTCGACAGCTAGTAGATCTGATATTGATGAATGATTTTGCTAGCTACTTCTTCTTTGTATTATCTTGGTTCAACTGGTCTTATTCTTCTTCTTCCTTTTACTTTATGTTAGGTGATCTATTGCGATGGACTGGTGGTTTATTTTTGATTTTGTTCAATATCTGGGTGAAATTGGATGCTCATCGTGTAGTGAAAGACTTTGCTTGGTGTAAGATTTTATATCATTATATATATATATATATGTATATTAATTCCATTTTTATTTATTTTTATTTTTATTAGATTGGGGTGACTTTTTCTTCGTGATAGAACAATCTCTTACTTTTGATGGTGTATTTGAAATGGCTCCTCACCCTATGTATTCTATTGGGTATTTTGGTTATTATGGATTATCATTGATCAGTGCGAGTTATATGGTATTGTTTGTTAGTATTGCCGCTCATGTCTTACAATTTGCATTCTTGATCTTGGTAGAAACACCACGTAAGAAAAAAAAAAAAGAAAAGAAGTTATCATTATTGACTTTTTATACTCATTTGAATTTTTTTTTTCTTTTGTTTTTTTAATAGATATTGAAAAGATTTATAATCCTCGCAAGATACAGAGAAGACAACCCAGAATGAATATGACCTTGGATGATGATGTGAAGCATATGATGTTGGCTCTGGATAAGAATGCTGGTCGAGATATTTCTTCTTCTTGGATTCGATCTGATATGATTGTATTTCAAAACTTGGATATATTTCGATCGACAGATTTAGTCTCATTGATGGTAATGGTCTATTCTATCTTACTTCCTTTACTCCTGCCTGATCAAATGGGTATTACTGCTGCACTTCTCCAAGCATTTATATGGCGTGTGATTTATTCTGGTGGTTTAGGTACTCTACTTTGGGCTCAATCAACAACCAAATTCTTTACTCGACACTTTGTCAAATGGGGTGGCAATCAAGTAGATGCTTTCCAGAATTGGAAGAGTATATTCAACCTATCCCTTTGTATGACATATATCACTTTCTTTATGGCCTGTTGGAAATCATACTCTCTACCTCTAGATTGGACATATGGTACCACTCTGTTGCGTCATATCCTTGGATTGGTAATCATTATAATAAGCTTTTTTTTTATTATTTATTTTTCTCTTATTTTTTTCTTTTTCTTTATTAGGTATTCATCTCTTTACATATTTGGACATCTGTTTCTATCTTTGAAGTGTTAGGTGACTTTGGATGGTTCTATGGGGATTTCTTTATTGATCAACATCGGAATACCTTATTATATACTGGAATATATAGGTAAAGGCATAGAAATCGTATACAGGATGGGAGAGTAATTAAAATAATTCCAATTCAACTTTTTCTTTCTTTCTTTTTTTTTTTTTTTTTTTGAAATTTATAGATTTTTGAACAATCCTGAAAAGATCATGGGTCATGCTGCATTTTGGGGAATGACTTTAATCACAAACAATTGGATTATCTATGGTCTAGCTTTATTCTCGCAGTTATCTAATGTTTTATTTTTACATTATGTTGAAGGGTAAAAATAATAATAATAATAATAATCAAGTGATTTATGACGTTGATCTTTACCTTTTTTTTTTTTTTTTTTTTGTAGACCTCATATGCAAAAGTTATATGGTGACCAAATTCGTTCAGAAGCAGGACTGACAAAAACATTACGATCAGCAGCCAATTCACTACCAAAAACATTCCCTGAAAAACTTCAAGAACTTATCAAATTGGTTCCCAATCAGCAACAAAAACAGCAAGATAACAACACCATTCCCATTTTACAAAGAGTGGAAAAGGCCATCGAAGGGACTGTTAGCTCTGTAGGTGATACCATCACCGGTAAGCAAAAAAAAAAAAAAAAAAAAAAAAAAGAAAAGAAAAGAAAAGAAAGAAGAAAGAAGAACAAGATAAAATATACATGACTAATATTGTATATCCATTATTCTTATTATTATTTTGTAGCAGGACCACATATCAAGAATTTGATGATAGAAGCAAAAAATTCCATGGAACCTCCATCAGCGCCGAGTCAGCAACATAACACAACTGCATTATCATCATCCTCACGTCAATTGAAAGACTGTCAGAATGCAGACTATGGCATTTATATTCAAGAACAATGGAATCTTGGTACGCCTATCAAAGTTGATTGGGAAATAGTTTGTTCCTCTTATGAGCAAAGGAAATATCATCAAAAGAACTGGATTGGCATATACAAAACGACATCAACATCATCTAAAGTGAAAAATTATTCGAAAACCCGTGACAGTGACATTAAGCTAGATAATTATGGTCAACAAATGACAACAATCAGTTCTAATGGACGTTGGCATTGGCTCAATGAAGGCAAAAATGGAAGAGAGGACAATGAATCGCACAAGGAAAAAGGTACTCTTACTTTCAAAGGATCACAACTACCATGGGAGCTTGGTTGGTATGAATGCAGACTTCATTTTGGTACATCCTATCGAATCTTGGCAATATCAAGACCGTTTGAAATTACAGGTAAATCACATTATCATCATCATCATCATCGTAATCATCGTTACTGAACAGTGACACCTTTTTTTTTATATATCATTAATACCTTTTTTTTTTAGTTCCTTCTGTCCCTAGTATTAAGGATACTGATGCTTTATCCCTCTGTGTCATGAAATCGATACAACATGTAATGGGAAATGATGTGGAACGCATGCCTATGTCAATGGTGGACTCTTTTATTTTGACTGATGAAGAAGCAAAACGGCTAGCATATATGATCACGGTGATGTTCGATTTGGAATTTGCATGGCAAGTCATCTTGATTGATACTTCTGTTGTCAAACTAACAAAGAGGGTAAATGAATGAGAAAAGATTGAAACGATTGTATTGATTGAATTTTTTTTTCTATTGTAGATCCAACAAGCTCAGAATATCTTATCACCTTTTAGCAATCATTCACCTACTTCATCCCCTGAAACTACATCGTCATCCCCTATTTTAGAATAGATCATTTTATATTATATGACATGAAATTGAATAATAAAAGAATCGAGCTTTTGAATCAATGTAATGCAATATGTTGGATATTTTTTTTTTATAGTTCGTTTAGAATCATCTCAACAGTGACAATAAAATATGACAAAATCAGATCATCAATGCTAACATCTAGAAATGCGATGATAGTATTGAATTTGCATGTGCATATGACAATGGCATTCTAACAATATGAGGATGCATTGACCTATCGTCGAAACATTTGACAAAATAGAACATCGGAGAAAAGAAAGAAATAAAAAAAAAAAAAGAAGTGGCTGTGTAATAATCAATGTAGTCATCTTTTTCTTTTTTTTCTTGAGGAACCACGTTGCCTTTGTCTCTTCTTTACCAAAATGAGCCACAGAGAGAGCAGAATTTAAATGAAGTGGAGTACAGACCTTCCTTTTTAGGACATGCCCAACTACAGTATCGTTTTCTTCTGAATTATACAGAAAATGTAATAAATGTAAACTTTTTTTTCTCTCTTTCTCTTTTTCTTTCTACATTTTATTTTTCTTATTTTGGTTATATAGAATGAAATTCAATCTTTCCATCATCAGCTGTTTATTGCTAGTTACCGGCTCAATAGCTAGTGAAAGCTGTTCCATTATCGCCAAGGAGGATTTAGATGGACGCACCTCTCCTGGCGTCTATGCTAAAAGAGTTACCAATATCTATAAAAAAGGCGATTGCATCAAAGGTAAATCAACAATAAAAAGAATGGATCATCATATTTTTATTTCATCTTCATACTTTTTTTTTTTCTTAGTTAAATGCCAGACTACCGGAGACGTAATTTATGGTAGCAAGATTTGGGATTATGGTAAAAAAAAAAAAAAAAAAAAAAAAATTGGATTCAGTACTGACAAATTAAATCTGCATTTATCCATCCATCATCATCATTATTTTTCAATCATGTTCGCCTTTTTTTTTTTTTTTTTTGTCTTTGATTATAGATGGTACTTATTATCTTCCTGATGTTTATGTCAAGACTGGTTATGATGGATTTGATCCTCAACTCAAGGTATATCTTATCAAAAACGATATAGCTAATGGAGGCTAACCTTTTTTTTTTTTTTTTTTTTTTTTTTTATTTCTTTTGAAGCGTTGTTCATCCACTCCACCACCACCTCATCCTCCTCCCAATGTGGGATGTGGTGGTCATTTGAATGAAAAAAGTCTTTCACTTCTCAAACAACTTGAAGGCTGGAATCCCAATTTTTATGATGATGGACTTGATAAGTATCATGATTAGATGATCAACTTTTTATATATATATATATACTTTTTCTTAACCTCGTTTTTCTTTTTTGATTTTTCTTTTGTTACGGCACAAGACTATTGGCTATGGTCACAATTGTGATGCGTAAGTAGATCTCTTTATAATATATATATATATATTTATTTATTTATTCCAATAATCAACTATTCATCCGAACAATGATGATGATTTCTCATCTAGTGACGCCACCCATTGTAAAAATATCCAATCTCCTATTACTGAAGCAGAAGGAGCAGCATTGTTGAAACAAGATGTCGCATCCTTTGAAAGCTATATATGTAATACCGTCACCAAGCAATTGAAATGTCCTTTGAACTGTAATCAATTCGGTGCGTTGGTCATTTTCGCTTACAATGTTGGTATTAGTGACAATGGATTCCGTGCAAGTAAGATTTATGAACAATTAGCCGACAATTGTAATTACAAGGTAAAAAGTGGATCATATACAAATAACAGCATTAACCATATTCACTACTGATTCCTTTTTTTTTTTTTAATGATAGGGCGTTGCTGATGTATGGACATCTTCATTCACTACAAATGGTATCCTGATTCCCCGTCGTAAGCAAGAAGTGGCTATTTGGAATACACCTTCTCTTTCTCGATCCGGTTGCTAAGGCTATGTTCTTCTTTTTTTCAATGATGATCATTTCAATCCATCTGCTAAAACCATCAAATAATAAAAATATTTCAGGGACTTGATCTCGATAAATAGATGTTTCACTAACTATGTAGCATTAATGATTGAAAGAGGGTTGAAAAATAATGATATGTAACAGATAACAATGGGTTGATGATGAATGATGGGTGATTATGCTCAAAAGTCCACAAAAGGCAATTTTATTGGATGCTTTTTTTTTTTTTAAAAAAAATAAAAAGGTTAAACCGTGGTGGGGGAGGGGAATGAATTTTTCTTTCTCTCTTTTGTCTTTTCCCATTTTTCTAAACCATGGTTTTTCTACATACCTAACGACCCTTGGTTTATTGAACGATACGTTCATTACGATTCTATTCTCTATTGGTCATACAATCCATCAAGAAGAATGGCAACTTATTTTTTTTTATTGGCAAAAACCGACGCGTTATTCTGTAAGTGAAAAGGAAAATAGAAAAGGAAACCAAATACAACAATACAAGACTATATGAATATTTTTTTTTTATCCTTAGATCTCGTTGCCAGTAGCGACTTCAATGCTGTTTCTATTCCATACTGTACAAAGTCAAGAAATGGAAGGCTCCACTCAATATGCTTGTGTCTCCCGTAAGCACCAAACTATTATATTTATCGATTTCTTTCTTTCTTTTTCTTTTTTTTCTGACAAACTAACTTTTCCCATCCTAAACCTTTCACTTCTTTTTTTCTTTTGGTTTAATTTGGAATGCGTCAGAAGTTATTCTTAAATTTGAAAAAGAAGTTACAGCGAAGGAACAGTATGCGACGCCGGCTAGATATTGTTTGAAAAAATTATTTGCACAACGTGGCGACAGTTTTTCGCTGGATCTATTTGGAATGGATTGGATGAATTATGAAATGTGGGAAAACAAGGTGATATGATACTCTGGGGGCTATATTACCAAAATACGAAATTGGATGATTGGAATGATCTGGATGGATATCATCAACGCTCAAACATTTCAACAAGCGAAATATTCACCAAGTAAACAGATCTTCTGAAAAGGATTGACCTAATTGTTGTTATTGAAGGTAAGCAGATCATAAAAAAAAAAGAGGAATCAAGGAAGGAAGTATGATTGATTATATACTCTACTCACTCTTTGGGAATATTTTTTGTAGAGATCGAACTAAGCAATATTCCTTTAACAGTTGTCCTTAATTTCAAGCTGAACATTCTCTGATGGACTTACTAACAATAGCATATGTGTTTTATTTGAAGAGTTTCTTCTACGGGAAGTTTCTGGTTACATATCATCATCGTGGAACGTGTCAAGTACAAATTACTCTTTCATTCTTGGCGGACAGTAGTAGTGATACAACAATATTTAGTGGATTAGTATAATAGTATTCTTATCAACACAATAAAATAGTCTTCTTTTTCTTTTTCTTTTTTTTATCATATTGAGATTAAATGTCAAAGATCATGCTACAATAATGACATCCATCGAATCATATCATAGAAAGGATAAAGAAAAGGTATATGTACAAGACAAACTACTGCACATTTTAACTACATATCAAGTAAGATGACAGGAAAAATAACGGCCTTCACTTCTGATCGTCTTTTTTTTTTTTCGGGAGGTATCTTAAAGTTCATGGTTATGTTTATTACTCTATTTGGACCGCTGTCATTCGTGGAAAGAAATTAGACATAATCATTACGCCGACGATTATCTTGAAAAGCTTGTTCTTGTTGCCAAGGGGGAGATAAGGGAAAATGATGATCATGCTCTCCTACATTCATTCATCATCATTTCACTTACATACGTGCACACATACTGCACCTCCTTTTTCAAAATATCGAATGAACAAAAAAAAGAAGGACAATAGGATCAATGAACTGGATGATAAATAAATAAAAAAAATATATAAAAAAAAAAACTTTATTATTAAGATAAAACAAAATATCGTGAGACTATAATAAAAATTTCTATGTAAGGAAGGATAAATAATGTACATGAAGATGAGAATGAGATCGAGAAATCAAGGAGGGTGATAATTATCGATAAAATGGAGAGAGTTGGATGATGAATAATTATGAACAAAAAAAAAAAAAAAGAGAGAGAGATGATGATGATGAGGGCGATTACTGATAATGGTTTGATTGATGAGATTCTAATGAGTATTAGCCAACATTGAGGTGGATGAAATGGTGATCAAAGATAAATTGTTGATTTTTTTTTTTAACAAGTAACAGAGAGTTTCCTTTTCTTGGTATTGTTTGTATCGTTTGAGATCCGCATTGGTTTTCTTGTAACATGATCTTGATGAAGTCGTTCCAATCGATATTCCAAAGATTGTAGTTGATAGAGTAGAGATAGATTAGGACCAATAGCAGGAGCACGACGTTGGACAAATGTATAAGCTTCATGCAAAGGAATACGGAGGAAATGCATAATGTAAGCGATCACCACGGTTGCTGACCGAGCGACACCGCATTGACAATGAACGAGTACTACCTTGTTGTGTGATTTAGCCTGATCGATCAATAACATCGCATCATCTAACTGTAACTGATCACCATGTTGTTCTGTCGCTAATTTGACGTATCCTTTGGTGGTTGTCATACCTGTCTTGACACATTGATCTGACCATGGAATTACCGTCGTACAAGCAGGTCGGTCGACTTCAGCAGCTACATTCAATAAACAATCAATTCCGTCCAAATGTGATAAAGTATGTGCATTCTTTTCATTGCCAATATATAGATGAGGTAAAATGGCGAGAGGACCTTGTTGATATGAAGAATGATATTGAGGTTGTATATTATTATTTTTCGTATTTGTTGATTTTTGTCGTTTGTTTATTATGTTAGTTTGAGAAGTTGTGGGTAAAATACATAAACGAAGTTGTTTCATAGAATTACGACGAATAGCCAATGAAGTTGTATTAATAAGTTGAGAGGTATCCATATTTTTTTTTTATATTTATATTAGTAGGAGAAAGAGTTAAAAAATAAAATAAAAGAAAAAAAAAAAAAAGAAAAGAAAAAAAGCGTTGTATTTTTATATTGTTCCAAAAGGAGATGGATTCCTTAAATAGATAATACATCAAAAAAAAATAAAAAATCAATTCAAGCGCCCAAAAAAAATCCAAGTCAATTTATTAAGTTAAAATGGAACTCCTTTTTATTTTCGATTGCCCCCCTTCCTAAATCATCTCCTTCTTGCCTTTTTAGTAATTAATTATGTTTCATTGATCTTTTATTTTGTTGTCATTAAAAATATACGAAATATCATCATTAAATATCATATGTAATACACTTTTTATTCATCCATCCATTCAGGGCAATTTAAGCCAAAAACAGCGGACAATAAAAAAATTCCATTCTTTTTCTTTCTCTTTTTTTTTTTTTTTTTTTTTTCTTCAGGAATTAGTCTTACTAGTTAGTTAGATGGCAAAAGAAGATATATCCTATATTTTATTTATTCCTGTGATAATATGTCTTTTATCCATTCTATTTCTTTTAAATATACGTCAATTACACCGATCTTTCACTTCTCAACTAGGTAAAAAAGAAACATTATTTTTTCAAATGACTATACTAATACTAGTTTGTTTTTTTATTATCTATTAGAACAACAACAGAATATAACCAACTTTTCTCTAAATGAAACAAATGACTCTGATTTGAATGACGAATTAGAAACAACATATTCAGGTATTGACAATAGTAATGACGAACATGACAACGCGGGTGAAGGATCATCAACTGGGGCAACAGCCTTACGTATTAGAAAGGTTGGCAAAAAGAAAGGTGAAAAACTACGAAGAAAAGAACAAATGAGACAATATAGAGAAGTAAGACAAATATACATATAAAACAAAAATAGAACATGAGAATTACACATTCACTAAATGTTCTTTTATTTTGGGGTTAGTATATGGATCAACAACACGAAGCAAGAAGAGCACAAGATGAAATATTGGATGAAGAATATAGACGACAAAAAGCAGAAGAAGCTATTCAACGAGCTGACGAGGTACCTTTTTTTTTTTTTTTTTTTTTTTTTTTGGAAGATAGCTGATGATCTATATAGATGGAAAAACGTAGGAAACGATTAGAAAAATTGGCCAAGCAAGAAGAAAAGGAACGACAAGCTCAGAAGAAACAACAAGAAAAAGAACTGTATCGAAAACAACAACGATTCCAAAAATATCATACTCGTATCAAAACCTATGTACAGGTAATCAATATATATATATATATATATATATATAAAAGAATTAAATGTTATGATCATCATGTTGCAAAATATCTCATTTTGTCTTTTCTTATTTTATCGTTGTTTAACAGGAAGCCAAGGTTAGTAATGTGGAAGAAATGGGTAAACGGATTGGAATCAACAAGGAAGAAGCGAGTTCAATTTTACAAGAACTATGTCATAATGATTCAGATTTTAGCTTATCTTTATGGTCTGACGATCGAACGACCTTTATGTATGTGGTGCCTTCAGATTATGAACGTTTGAGCAAGTATATGGATCAACATCAAGGCAAGTTAGTGATTAGTGAAGCTGTACAAGATCCCTATCTAGTATTAGGTCAATGAACAATTCCTTGCTGGTTAGATTGTAATTTAGTTTAATTTAGTTTAGTGTAGAATACTGATCAATGATATCCAATATCACTTTGTAAATAAAAGAAAATTAGTCAATCAACAACGAAAAACCTTCCATTTTCATAATAATAATGGTGATACATCGATTCTCTCTCTCTTTTCTTTTCTTTTTTTTTTTTTTTTTTGGTCAGCTGTTTGATCAAATACATTGATGATCTATTACGCCACGTCAAATCGAGAGCAAGGAGACTTTGTTACGATAGAAGAGAGAGAGAGTCATGCACCGAAAATCTGCGATAGGATATTCCCAATGCATATTAACTTGGTTATCAAATAAGTCCACATTTTATTTCCTCCATCATCATTTCCTATAATCAATCCTTTTTAATACCGCTGGAATGGTCATGAATTCAAATAGTAAAGGATTAAATAGAATAGATAATGTGATGATATATACACAAAAACAACTTTATTTATAAATTTTAAAATGTATACACTACAGGAAAGAAAAAAGGGTTAACTAAACTATTGATGCTATCACAAATGCAATCTAGAGATAACATCCCCTAAATCTTTGATAATATCTGTTCCTTGCTGATGATCCCCTTCTTGAATTTCCACTGAAGATAACTTGGCAGTCAATTCATCTAGTTCTTGTATTGAGTCCCCATTCCCTGTTGCCGGTGACCTCTTCGCGAAGTATCGTAATAATTCAATGATCTACTCATGTTATCCATACAAGGAATAAAAATGGATGACAAAAAAAAAAAAAGGGAAAATGTAAGTCAGTAGCATGAAAAGTTGTTCTCCTCCCCTCCTAATCTCTTTTTTTTTTTTTTTAAATTGATTTCACATTGTAGTTTTTACCTTGACCACCTGCGTTGTAAACCCATCAGCTTGGGACGAATGATGATTGGATCGATTTTGTTGTGCCAGTAAATTTAATCGAGATCGTGCCAAATCTAAAGGAGTTCTTTTAAGACGATAGGATATAGGGGCAGGGCATTTTGTTACACATGGTGAAGTCATTGCCGAAGGTATATGATGATGGACATGAGCACCTAATGGACAAAAATAATAAAATTATAAAATAAACAATGACTTGAATGACAACAAGATGGATTGCAAAGAGAGTGATTTTTTTTTTTTTTTTACCTAATTCCAATAAGGCCAAAACAGTATCCACATTATTCGATACAACAGCAAGATCCAAAGGTCTGTTACCAATAATATCCCCCACAGGATTGTTCACATCAGCACCAAACTTGACCAATAACCGCACCAAGTCAGCTTGACCAGATGCACAAGCAATCAATAAAGGACTTCGAAGTTTGGTATCACGTATTTTATCAGGATTCAAATGAGGAGTTGTACATGTCAAGAGTTCAGTTACTACATATATATATATATATAAGAAAAAGAATGATAATTTAAAATGAAAGGAAGTTATTCTTTTTTTTTAAAAAAAAAATTATATATACCTTTCTTTATATCACCTTTACTACAAGCTGACATTAATTCTTCTTGTTCCTTGCCATTGACAAATAAATTTTTCAATTTGGTTGCCTTGGTACGAGATCGATCAGAAGGTAATGTAGTATTGATACCTCCTTGTTGGGTATTGTGTATAAGAATATCATTTGGTGTGCGTGAAGAAGAAGATCGTTTACTGATTTTAGGAGTAGTAGACATGAATTTAGGAAAAAAAAAAAAAAGAAAAGAAAAAAGAGAAAAAAAAATGATTGAATGACCGGACATTGTATTTCTTGGTCTGTCCACCAATGCTTGAGAAAAAAAGTGTAACCATACCCTAGTTTTGATCTTTATTTATTTCTCTCGTAAAAAAAAAAAAAATTGATTGATAATAAAGTGAACAATACTTTTTATTGATAAGTACAATGAAGAATAATGTTACAAGAAAGGGAATAGCTAGAGTAAATAGTGGGAAGGATTGCTCTGTGGTGGATGATTTACACAATAATTCAACACTTTAACAAGAGTATCCATATTGTCTTGATTATCTTGATTGTGTAATGCATTTGGGCTTGTTGGATTATTAAAAGTCGAATGCTGTTGATGGTATGGCAATAAAAAAGGAGATGGAGGTTGAGAAGAACGATGAAAAGAGAGTGTGGTTTGATTTTTTGCCGCTGGAATTGCTTCAGAAAGAATTGGAATAAGGTCAGAACTAGCTATAGATTCATATTCTATAAAAAAAAAAAAAAAAAAAAAAAAAGTGCGTTGAGAAATTCATGTCTTTTTTTTTTGTCACCTTTTCTTTCCATAAAGTATCCGATTAAATAATTGTTCACTACCGTCAAAGTGGAGACTATTGGTTCCGCCAGGTTGTTCTTCATAGACTTGTAAAAAGACCTTGTCATTACGTTCGAATTCCGTACCTAATAAAACAACTGCCTTGATACCTGTGGTGAGTACCTGTTTCAATATTTCTTCTCGCGTGAAAGGACTGTTTGGAAGGAGTATCGTCCGGAGTTTCACCCCTGAAATCTGTTGAGCGATCTCTTCTTCCAATCTGAAAACCAAATATTGATGTGATAATGAGCCGGTATATATCAAATGAATCGCAGCAAGTTCTCTTGATGGAGGTTGATACGCATGAAAGGCTAATGGATGACCTTGTGCATGTGTCGAGAAAACCATTTGTTGCTGTAATAACTGTCCATTTACTAAATCTTGTGTCTGGGGTTGACAAATCGCTGTCTCTACATTATGTAATCGTTGTAATGTTGGTGATGGGTCGTCCACTGTTGCTATATTATGATTTTCTATCTGGTTCATATTCAGTTCATTGGTAATGTTTGTTTTCTGTTGAAATGTCTGTTGTTGCGTTCTACTAAAATCATCTTTTTTTCCTAATCGAGGATCTTCGTTCGTCGTCCGTTTCTTGATCATGGTTGTTCCTGTCGTGCTGACGTTAGACGTATCTATTTTCGGGTCACTAATATCCATTCCTGTCTTGTCAGTTTCTACTGCCTTGATTGTCGACTGTCTCTTCATATCGTTTCCATATTCGACACTGCTACCATCATCATCAGCTGGTCGTTTTAGGCTGCTAGTATTACTCGAGTGAGAAGTAGGTAAGGGTTGTTTCCTAGGATCTGTCGCTAACTGATTTCTTGGATCTGTTGGTGATTGTTTTCTTGAAGAATCTGTTTTTGGTTGTTCCCTTGAATCTGTTGGTAACTGTTTTGTTGTATCTGTTGTTAATTGTTTTTTTGTATCTGTTGATAATTGTTTTCTTGGATCTGTTGGTGGTTGTTTTCTGGGATCTGTGGGTCGTTGTTGATTAGCGCATTGTCGATCCATAGACGATTCATCTTCTTGTGAATGGCGTACAAGATTGATTGAGGAACTTTTTTCGTTGTTGGATTGATGATCCGCAGATGAAAGCGTTTCGTTGCTGGATTGTCGTTTTTCACTGGATGAATGACTTTCTTTGCTGGATTGCTGTTTTTCAGATAATGATGGATCCTTTTCTTGGCTGTATTGCTGTTTTTCAGATGATGATGAATATTTATCTTTGTTGGATTGCTGAGTCTTGGTTGATGATGTCTGTCTGTCAAGCGATGATGAATGTCTGTCTTTGCTAGATTGTCCTTTATTAAGTGATGATGAATGCTTGTCACTGCTAGATTGTTGTCTTTCAGATGATGATGATGAATGCCTGTCATAGCTAGATTGTCCTTTATCAAGTGATGATGGATGCTTGTCATTGCTAGATCGTTGTCTTTCAGATGATGATGATGATGAATGCCTATCATAGCTAGATTGTCCTTTATCAAGTGATGATGAATGCTTGTCATTGCTAGATCGTTGTCTTTCAGAAGATGAAGATGAATGCCTGTCTTTGCTTGATTGCCGTCTTTCAGATGATGATGAATGCGTGTCATTTCTATATTGTCGACTGTCAATTGATGATGAATGTCTGTCTCTGTTGGATTGTCGTTTGTCAGAGGAGTCATCATATTCCTTTGATACTGTCAAAATAAACTGTCCACGATCACTGTCGTATTGTCGAGAAGATACATCTTGACTGGTTGATGAAGAAGAAGACGGTTGGCGATAGTGACGATCGGCACGATGATCAGATGATGATTTAGCTAGGTGACTATACGAAGGAATATGTCTGTCATACCGACGTCTGCCATCAGAATAGTATTCAGTGTCATCATTGTAGTATTTTCTCCTATTGTCATAATCCCTATCTCGTTTCCGCGTATCGTCTTCAGTATGTCGTTTTCTGCTACTATCAGTGTTCTTGTATGACGAATCAGATTCCGTATGTTGTCGCTTCCTGCTAGGTGATTCAGAAGAATAACGTGTGCTTGGTGAATGAGATCGCCTTGATGAAGAAGAGCGAGTGCGATGAGATTCATTATCAGTATGTTGTTGTTTGGCCAAATAAGATGATGATGATGATGATGATTCTGCTGACGCTGGTGCCGATGATGAGACCTTTGACGATGATGATGAAACTTGCTTTGAATTCGAAGACGTGATTGAGGACGATGATGATGTGGCTTGTTTTAAATCGGAAGGTGTGATTGAGGACGGTGATGATGATGGTGGTGCTTCGGTTGGTATTGAATTTGATGTCAAAATCGAGGAAGCTGTTGATGGAATTGCTGATACAGAATTTGAGACTGGGTATTGTTGTCCTTTTGTAGCATGGTCATGGTTTTGATTTTCTGTCCTTGTTGATAATCCAGGTAGAGGTTGGAGACGAGAAAAAACGCTGGGAGTGTCCGTGGGTAAATCTTCATTCTTGCCCAGAAAAGACGAGGAATTCGTACGTCGATAAGGTTCAACGCCTAAATAAAAAAAAAAAAAGGAGTCAGATGATGCATGCATTGATGTCGTTTCATGCGAAAAAAAAAACAAAAAGGATAAATAAAAAAAATAAAGTACTTACGAAGTTTTCCACCTTTGAACAACTTTCCATTTGCATCTTTAATAGCTTCTGCAACACAAAAATCATTTGAATAATCGATAAATGCGTGTGTAGTGTTGACGTTTCTTAAAATATATTCAATATAGCCATATCTTTTGAAGCGTTCAAAGACAGCACTTCTGCTGCACTCGAGATGTAAGTTGCCAATGTATATCCTATTTTCAAATCCTGGTACACAGTCCAATGTTGATGATTTGTTATTGTCGTTGGTTCCTGCTGATGAATGCCTACTTGTTGAAGATTTCGAACTGGATGATGAAGAAATATTTTTGCGATTGTCGGAGGAAGCTGTTGTTTGTTGAGTATTTTCGGCTTTGTCAAGGGGATTTCTTGGAGGAATACCAATAGGAATGCCAGTAAGAGGAGTTGTTGTCTTTTTTGAAGATTCCTTTTGGTTGTTGGTTGGTGATGGATTCAAAGTGTCACTCTTGTGTTTCAATTTGATACTTAAATGCGAACCTTTCAAACGTTCATATACAGGAGCTTGGGATGTTTCAGCTGTCTGTTCTTTGTCTTGAGAGGATTCTTTAGCCAGAGTTTTTGATAAAGTTGTCGATACTGTATTTTCGGTTGATAGAATTCGATCGTCACGTTTTTGCTGTGTAGATAAAGATAATTGCTTTTGGTCGGTCTGTGCTTGTGGTATTATATCAGGTTGCTGCTCTTCTAATGGTCGTTTTGCTTGTGATACCTTTTCAGAATGGTGTTGCGCTAGCCTTTGTTTTGTTTGAAGTGACTTTTCGTTTCCTTGTTGCATTGATTGTTGTTGTTCCGTTGGTGATAATACTTTAGGCAATTGATGATTAATTTCTTGTTGTTGTCGTTGTTGTTGTTGTTGTTGTGGCATATGTTCTGGTAGTACTTTCTGAGAATCAGGGAGACTTTTGGAATCCTGAGATAACTGCAACTGGTCTTTTGAAGTTGAGGAGACTTCGTTGAAGGTAACATCATCAAATACCCAAAGTTCATTATGACGAGCCATGAGTTTTGACAGAAGACTAGGTTTTTCACTTGCATTGTCACTAGCCTTTTCGCTACTTGGTTTCATTTTGTGGTAAAAACAGTAACAAAAAAAAAAAAAAAAAAAAAAAAAAAAAAAAAAAAAAAAAAGGAGAAGAAAAGCAGTGGGAAAAAACGAATCAGATCTAGAGAAAATCGATCAACAGCCACTGACAAGGTGTAGGCGGTAATTAGATCTGTGACAGTGAAGCCTCATGCTGGAATTTTTATGAGACGGAAAAAAAAAAGGTTGCAGGATTCTTTTTTTTTTTTCTTTCTTTCTTTCTTTAACAGTACTTATGGGTAAATCTCGACCTAGATACAATGAAAAGGCAAGAGCTTCTTCATTGAAACCTAATCAACGCTCTCATCCAAAAGCAAGAAATGGTGGACTTGGTAATCAAGATGGTATAGCTGATGCAAGCGTACTCACAAAAAAACCTACTGCTCAGTAAGTAGTACCTGAACAATTCAACTTTTAAGTTTTATTTATTCACGAAAATCATTATTATATTTCATTTAGGGTGGATACCAATGCAGAGATTATTGTACCAGGTGAAACAAAGGATAAAGTGGAAAAACCGGCATTCAAACAGGTAATAATATTTAAAGAAAAAGATCGAAATTAATGGAGAAAGATCATTTACTAACTTTATTATTTATTCCATTCACTTATTAACCCATTTTTCTAGCCAACTAAATACATGTCGAAGAAAAAGAGAAAAAAGTTGGAAAAATATATTGTAAGCTGAAGGAAAACTAAAAATAAGTGTGACATTCATTATAAAGTGTTAAACATTTTGCTTTTGAATATTAGGACCAAAAACTGAAAAAGGATGCTCGTGCTGGACTAATGGAACAACTCTCGTAAGTGATTATATATAATGGAAAGATATCCTTTTTTTTTTTTTTTTGGTTTTACTCACTCTTTTGTATCCTCTTTTTTAGAACATCTTCATGGTCTTCTGATTTACTCAAATCATCAAAACTGATTGGACGACCTGCACAAACACTTCGTGAACAATTGAAACAAGCAATGCTTGAAAAAAAGGCAGGAATTCAAGGTTCTGACGATGATAATGATGACTTGCGACTTTACGTTGAAAAGGATGTACAGGATGCTGAATTTGATGTTACACCTTATCAACAACCTAATTTGGATGTATCTACAGCGACAGAACCTGTTTCTAATGAATCATCTGCTATTGTCGGTAGTGCTTTGAAAAATGGAACAGCAGCACCTTTAGTGATGAAGAAACGAAAGAAGAAGAAGGTAAAAGTTATAACGATTGACCGATCAATAGACTGAATTAAGATCTTTTTGTTCTTTTTGTTCTTTTTTATTATTACTATTGGATATAGTCTACCATTCCAAAACATGTCCGAAAACGATTCAAACAAAGAAAAGGAAACGACTCGGATGACTCCTTTGATAGCTCTGATTCCGCTAATGACACTGATTCGGAAAAGGAAGATACGGATGATAAGCCAAAAGCAAGACCCTTAGTGGAAGAATTTGTAGTAAATGGACCTAGTCAATTGGAACAAGTCGTGGAAGCAGCCAAACATATTACTATTCCTGTACCCAAGCATATCGAGGAAGAAGATGAAGTCAAGTTACAACTTTTGAAAAGCAATACTGAAGGTGACCTTAGCAAGGACATGGCTAAGGTAATATTGATGATCATAATATAATGTAATTCATTCTAAATCTTTTTCAACTTTTATTTGATTTTCTCTATATTTATAGCATTTTTCTGTTACTGTAAACCGAACACCTGAAATTCAAGCTGTACGATCAAAACTACCTGTGTGTGGCGAAGAACAGGTAACATAGAATTATACATATATAAAATTTCTTTGTATGGTGATCAATTAATTTTTTTTTTTATCTTTCAGGTGATTATGGAAGCTATTCGGAATAATACTGTAGTTATCATTTGTGGTGAAACTGGTTCTGGTAAAACAACTCAGGTGCCTCAATTCTTATATGAAGCTGGTTGGTCCCATCCTGAATCTGGTAAGTAGAACTTCAATATTGAAAGAAAAAAAAAAGAGTTTGATAATATGTATTGACTTGATATATATTTCAGATAATCCTGGTCTTATCGGGGTTACACAACCTAGGCGTGTTGCTACTGTTAGTATGGCTAAGCGTGTTGGGGAAGAACTGAATTTATCTGAACAGGAAGTGTCATATCAGGTAAGAAAAAAAAAATAAAAGGATTAATATTGTAGATATCAGTTTTAGCTAATATATGTATATATGTATATATTTTGATATAGATCCGTTATGATGCTACTGTATCGGACAAGACACGTATTAAGTTTATGACTGATGGTGTTCTATTGCGGGAACTCTCTGAAGATTTACTATTAACTAAATATTCCACTTTGATCATTGATGAAGCACACGAACGAAATTTGAACACTGATATTTTGATTGGGGTTGTTAGTCGAGTATTAAAACTACGGGCAGAACTCAGTAAAGAAGATCGACAAAAAATCAAGGTAACAAGATCAAGAATTCAACAAAAAAAAAAAAAAAGAAATGTTCTATTTATATTCATATTTATATATTTTTTTTTTCTTTTATAGCCATTACGAGTGGTAATTATGTCTGCTACTCTTCGTGTATCTGATTTTACAGAAAATAAAGCTCTTTTTGCTGTGCCTCCACCTGTGATCAATGTCAATGCAAGACAATTTCCGGTAAGCCTATGATAAAAGATAAAGCAAGGAAGATCATGTTTACTAATATGTTGCTTACTCTTAGGTAAATATTCATTTCAACCGTCGTACCCCTGAAGATCATGTAGCGGAAGCTTTCAAGAAGGTTTGCAAGATTCATGAACGATTACCTCATGGCGGTATACTTATCTTCTTAACTGGTCAGAACGAAATCACTCAGTTATGCAAACGTCTCCGAAAAAAATACCCTGCTTTACCACCCAAATCATCGAAGTCTGCCAAAATCGAGGAGGAACGCTCAATTGCATTGGAATCCAAGTCAATCAAAGCCCAAGCTGGAAAAGGTAAATGAAAAAGAAAATGGTTAAATTGGATTCTAACTATTGATATCCTTTTCTACTTTAGCTGATTTGGAGGATGAAGATGTTGAACTTGGTGAAAATCAAATTGAAGAAGACTTTGAATTGGAATCTGACTCAGAGGAAGATGATGATAGCGATCTTGGATTTGATGAAGACGAACTCGATGATGTCAAGGATGGTAAAATATTACTTCATCAAACACTGATTATGAGAAAAGATGATGATAAAATGTTAATCTGTTTGAACTTTTTGTTTTAGCACCACTACACGTATTACCCTTATATTCCATGTTGCCAACTGAAGCTCAACTTCGAGTATTCCAACCTCCCCCTGAAGGAACAAGATTATGTGTGGTAGCTACCAATGTTGCGGAAACTTCAGTCACTATTCCTGGTATTCGTTATGTTGTAGATGGGGGAAAAGCAAAAGAGGTAAATATGAAAAAATACAATATGAAACATAAGTATTGACATGGATCACTTTTTTTTTTTTTTTTTTTTTTTTTTTTTTTTTAGCGTCAATACAATCTCCAAACTGGTGTACAATCATTTCAAGTAGATTGGACTTCCAAGGCAGCAGCAAATCAGGTAAGATTAGCTTAAAATTAAAGCAAAAACTCAATGGTCTAATTATATTGACAATTTTTTTTTTTATTTTGTAGCGTGCTGGTCGTGCCGGTCGAACTGGTCCAGGTCATTGTTATCGCCTTTATTCTTCTGCCGTTTTTGATCATGATTTTAATCAATTCTCGAAACCAGAAATTGAACGAATGCCAATTGAAGGTAATTATATCTAGATCATCATAGAAAAGAATATCGGGAAGCTGATATCATCATTCTTTTCTTTTCTTTTCTTTTTTTTTTCTCTTTTTCCCTTAGGTGTGGTTTTGAATATGAAAGCGATGAATATTGACAATGTGATCAATTTCCCATTCCCAACGCCTCCTCCAAAAGAAAATCTTTTCAAGGCAGAAAAGGTAAACAAAAAATATATGAAATGAGAAAAAGAATATCAACTCATTTTTTTTTCACTTTACTTTTGGTTAGATTTTGAGTTACCTTGGTGCTGTTGATACTATGACTAAACGTATTACTGAATTTGGTGATACAATGTCTATGTTTCCTATCACTCCTCGATTTGCAAAGATGTAAGATATATATATATGAAAAGGAAGCTTAATAGAATAATTATGTGGATGAATATACTAATATGCTCTTCTGAATTAGGCTTATCACTGGTCAACAGCATGATTGTTTACCATATGTGATTGCTATTGTATCGGCTTTATCTGTAGGCGATCCTTTTATTCAAGATTATCATTTGGATGAAACACAACCTGATGAAGAAGATAAGGATGAAGACAGTGACGACGATCTAGAACAACAAGAGATGGCTCACCTTCGAAATCAAACCACTATTGATAAACAAAAACGGAAACTTACTCGAAAGAAGTACTATGAATCTCAAGCAGTAAGGAGACATACCAAAAAAAAAAAAAAAAAAAAAGTAGCAAATAGGAACAAGTCATGATTGATGAATTTTCTTTTTTTTTTTTTTTCACTTGTAGAAACATGCAGGATTAGACCCAAAAAGTGATATATTAAAGTTACTCAACGTGGTGGGCGCGTATGAATATGCGGGAGCAACTACAAAGTTCTGTGATGATAACTTTTTACGGCCTAGAGCAATGGAAGACATTCGAAAACTACGACGACAACTTACAAATATGGTGGCATCAAATTTCCCCAATATCAATATATGTGTTGATCCTCAAATGAAACCCCCAAGCAAATTACAACTCAAGGTCCTTCGACAGGTGATTACTGCAGGATTAGTGGATTGTGTGGCTATGCGACAAGATGTTTTGGATACTGATGGTGGAAAGGGATTGACATTCAAGAATGCAAACAATGTACCTTACAAGTTAATGTGGTCAAATGAAATAGCATATATACATCCAAATTCTGTTTTATATGGTCAACCTCCTCCTCCTGTTCTGGTATATAGTGAACTATTCAATGGCTCAAGGAATTGGTTGAAAGGTGTGACCGCAGTGGAACCAAAATGGTTAGCTAAGATTGGGAAATCATTATGTACATTTGGGCGACCATTAGACTATCCTCTTCCAAAGTAAGTGAGAAAAAGAATATATATATATTTATTATTTATTTTTGATGATGGTTAATAGGATGATGGATGAAAGAGGTAATCGCCGACTGTGTCATGTTGTACCTAGCTTTGGACCAAAAGGATGGCCACTCCCACCAATTGAAGTTGAACAAAGAAGAGAAGGCACAAGATGGGTGACTAGTATGTAGTTTAGTTTTAGTTTTAGATTTTTTATAATTTTGGTTTTATAGTTTGTGCATTGTTTTGTTATTATTTATTATTTATTATCATTTCATTTCATTTGTTATATTATATATATATATACAATAAACTTGTAGCATTCATGAAGTATTTTGGAAATAGCATAACTGGCGTAACATCAATTGGAACTCAGGATAGTGGAAATTGGCAGCAATCCTTATCATGAGAGCACCCTAAGAAAAAAGATTTAAAAGTAACGGTGGTTCTGTTTTTCTTCTATTTCTTTTTCTCACACTTTTCTTTCTTTCTTTTTTAAATAAAAAAAAAACTGCAATAATTATGACGGTTCCCCCTCAAGACTATTTACGTACATTAGATGCCATACGTGATCGTTCCTACAAAGTATATGAGCAGGCACAAAAAGGTAAACTTGTTTACTTTGATATTGATGAAACAAAACTTCCTCAAGTGGTACAACATGTTCAGCAAGTAACAAGAACAAGGTTTGGTACTGATCTAAACAAGATTCCTCCTCATTCACGACTAAATCATTTTGGTACTGAGCGTTTGGCAAGTTTACGTCAACAATGGCAAGAGGACAAAGGTTTGGATGTTTTGGAACAAACACGTCGTTTTCTTGATCTTGTGGTTGTTTCTGTTTTGGTGGATGCTGGTGCAGGGCAAATATGGTCGTATACTACTAAACAAGGTGAACGTGTGGGAAGATCCGAAGGTTTAGCTATCGCATCTTTGGATATGTTTTTGGATGGATATTATTCAAGTGACCCTACTATAAAGGATCGTGTTGATGGTAAAAAAAAAAAATATTAGTGATCTCGTATATTAATTTTTATGATTGATATATTAATCTTCTTTATAGCTCAAGGTTTGAAACAACTTTCAGTAGAACGTATAGCTCAAGGTTTTCAAGTATCCGACTCTAATCCAATGGCTGGTCTTGAAGGAAGATCGAATTTATTGAAACGTCTAGCGGATATATTGACAAATGAATCCCAATACTTTGAACATGAAGGTTTACATCGTCCTGGAAATCTTGTTGGTAAGTTATATTCCTTTTTTGAAGCGCAGAATGATATACACATCTTTTTTTATTATTATTATTATTATTATTTATTATTTTATTTTATTTTTCTCTAGATTATCTTCTTTCAAAAACAACAGGAGACAACAAAACAGTCCAAGTTGATGATATTTGGCAAGTAGTGATGAGTCTTGCTCCAATGTGGCCAGCACGAATTACTATTGAAGGGGTCCCTCTAGGTGATGTATGGCCTTGTACATGTTTGGATGATATCAAGGAACAACAATATGACAATCTGGTACCTTTTCACAAACTATCTCAGTGGTTGACTTATTCTTTGATTGATACATTACAACAATCCCCTTTGGATATCAAGGTCAATGGTGTGGACAAACTTACAGGATTACCAGAATATAGGAATGGTGGGCTTTTGGTTGACGATGGTTTACTCACTCTCAAGCCAGAACATCTTCAACGTGGACTTGACTATGCTCGTGCAGAGGAAATGGTTGATGGTGAGAATATTGTTCCGCTCTTTGATGGCAATGATCCTTTGATTGTTGAATGGCGTGCTTTGACCGTAGTTTACCTAGATCGTATCCATCGTGATATGGAAAAAGTAATGGATCAATCATTATCTTTGGCTCAAGTTCTGGAGGCTGGCACTTGGACTGCTGGAAGAGAAATCGCTAAGAAATTACGACCTAAAACTGGTGGTCCTCCTATTGCAATCAAGGTAAGATGAAAAAAAAAAAAAAGGATTCACAGAAAGATGACTCAATCATTATTATTATTTATTATTATGTATAATTAGAGTGATGGTACTATATTTTAGAAAGATTAGATTATTTTTATAATAGTTTATGAAAGTTTTGGTTTTAGTATTGAACGAACTTGTAATTTTTTTTTTATCAAATAATTGAATAAAGACAAATGCTGAAGTCATATCAAAGATGTAATCCACATTCAACATTCTACGTCAAAATGTAAACTACTGTATTCTAAGCAAAGATGATATCCATAATGATAAGATGATAATGATTTCCTTTTTCTTTTTTCTTTTTTTTTTTTTTTTTTGTGCGATGATAAACCTTGCCATGATACAATTCCTAAAATTGTGACTATAATAGTAAAAACTCTCCATGTGATGATGATGATAGTCTTTAACCAAAAAAAAAAAAAAAAAAAAAAAAATCATATCCATTCACATCCATTCATATCCATATATATATAGAAGAGATCAACAAGGTGTTCAAATAGTAGGTTTCAAAAATAGTATCATAACAATAATTCTTTATTGACGAAAAGAAAATATATAAATGATGTTTGAGATGGGAGAGGTAAAAAAAGCTACACTAAAAAAAAAATGATAAAAAGTCTACTTGCGTTGCTTTTGGGAAAGGAAGTCAGTGAATTCTTGGTAAGGAGTCTTAGAGAATTCAGTTTCAGCCCAGAGATCAGGAGTCAAGAAACCATAGGTGTTACCGATAGCAGCAAAGGTAGCCTTGACAAAGTTACCCAAAGTACGGGTAGAACCCTTGGAAGAAGTGTAACAATCAGTGACACCAGCCAATTGGAGGACCTTCTTAGGAACAGGAGCACCGACAATACCAGTACCACGGGGAGCAGGGATAAGACGGCAAACGGAAGAACCACACTTACCAGTGACCTTGCAAGGAACAGTGTGAGGTTCACCAAGAGAAGAGCCCCAGAAACCACGACGGACAGGGATGATAGACAACTTGGCCAAAATGATAGCACCACGAATAGAGGTAGCCACTTCCTTGGAACACTTAACACCAAGACCAACATGACCATCGTTATCACCAATAACGACGAAGGCCTTGAAACGAGTACGTTGACCAGCACGAGTTTGCTTTTGAACAGGCATGATCTTCATAACTTCATCTTGGAGCTTGGGCAAGAAGTAGTCAACAATTTGGTATTCCTTGATGGGCAAAGAGAACAAGTAGATTTCTTCGATAGACTTGATCTTACCGGCCTTCACAAGACGACCGAGCTTGGTGACAGGAACCCTATAGAATTAAATAAAATAAAGACATATTAGCATCTACTTTATAACTTTCTATTAGTCCATTTATCTTCTTACCATTCGTTCTTTTCTTCACCACGACGACCACGTCCGCGACCACCACGGCCTCGACCGCGACCAAATCCACCACGTCCTATATAGTATGACGAATCAATGTAAAAAAGAATAATATCAGTACCAATAATACAAAAAAAAAAAAAACTCGTTCGAGATATAGGTTTGTTTTGTTAAATAAAAAAAAAAAAAAAAGAAAGTGTTCTTTACCACGAGGAGCAGAATCAGCCATCTATATAAAATAAAAATATGAAAAAAGAAAGTTAGAAAAATCAAAAGTGGTACTTCTAATAATTCCCATAATCATTTATCCATCCATCCATCCATCCATATATTAATCCTAATCGTTTCATCCATTCATCCATCTAATCTTCCGATTCATATTTCTTCTCTTGATAATATTTTTTTTTTTTGACTGATAGTTGAGGGATGCTTACATTGTATATTATTCTGAGAAAGAGAAAGAATATCGATTTCTGTTTAGTCGTATCCAAAATATGTGAGGAAAATTCACCTATCGGATCCCGCTCAGCTCAGGATCCCGGAAAGCGGAAAGTAAATTAACACCAAATAAGGACCAACCAATTTGTCTTGTACCTTAAATCTATCAAATATCTAAATAGTATCCCTGATAGATAGATATACGGCTACATATTATTATCATTATCATTATTATTATTATGATGATGATGATGATGATGATGATGAAATTGCTTTAAATTAACTTGATCATTATTTTTGTTTTTTTTTTTTTTTTTTTATGATAAAGCATCTACTTTAAATCCAATCATCCGTTCATCCTTTTCATTTTTTTTTTTTTTTTTTACTTGCTATTTTTAAATATCCGATTTACTCAGGGAATGATTTTTGACAATAAGAATCAAATCAAAATGAGCGAATTATCACTCGTTATAATGATGAACATTGAAAGAAATAATGAAACTAATATATTATAAATATAAAGAGAGGAAAGAAAAAGAAAGGATAGATTCCAATAAATAATAACAAAAATGACAAACATACAATCATTTTGTATATATACATATATATCAATAAATGTATAGTAATGTGTGGGTGTATGATATGCATATATATCTTTCCCGAAAAAAAAAAAAAAAGAATTAAAACTGTCAGATACATGATGTTTTCCTTTTGGTAGGCTGCATAGAAACAGGTGAAAAATGAAACAGGCCATTACCTCATTTGAATCTCAGACTCTATCTTACAAAAATGCAGTTTGGTCCCCTCCTTTTTTTTTTTTTTTTTTCTCGCTTTCTTTATTCTTTCCGTCGGTTTTTACACTATTCACTCTTTGAACACTCAACAATACTTGTTATCATTTTTGTATTGGCCAATAATGTATGTACAAAAAGGAATCAACAATCTACTTACACGTGATGATGTTATATCCTTTATCTCTAACTTTTTTTCCCTTTACATCCCCTGTAATCTTTTATAGACAAAAAAAAAAACCATCTAAGATTTGATCAACAACCTGTCATCTACAAAAACGTTTTATCCTTCACTTTTTAGTGTTAATCTGATACATCCTCATTTATTTATTGTATCTATCCTTGTTTATTCATGTCCATTACTATAGAATCTTTTGGGGCAAACGGCACTACGATGCAACTCGATACCGATCACAGGTAAGCACTTGAAGAGGAAATGAAAAGGGAAGAGAACATGAAGGAATGTGATCTTTGGACTTGGAGTGATGCTAGAAGAATACTTTGGTATACACTTGATATCTTACCACTCTAGTATGAAGAACTCTAAAAGATAATCAACTTGATGACCAGATCATCAGTTAGTCATCTTTTTTCTTTTTTTTCATCTGGAAGAATAACAAGTGTGGATGGATACATTATGCAATCATGACAACTAATGAATATATTCTCTCTTACTTTTATTATTATTTTTTATTTTATTTTTTCTTTTAGTTCATCCTGGCTGGCAAATATATTCCAACCCTATGTTATGCCTTTTACTGGTGATGGCAATGATGAACTTGTAGACGATCATCTTGATTGGCGTTTCCTTGGAGTTTGTAGTTTGAAATCCAAAACTTATGGTCTTATGGACGTAGCTTTCTTTCAAATATCAAGTAATAGTGAAGATAAGACACGGATGGGGACAATGATTGTGGATGATTCCTTTACACCAACACCGTCAACAACAAACCCACTGATATCTTGTATAGCAACAGGAGATACCACTTCTAGTTCACCCAACAATAGTGATACAACCGAATCCAATCATTCTGATGAATATCCAAGAAGCAACAATTGTAAACGCATTATTGTCATGTCATCCGACACTCAAGCTATCAAGTTCTCCAGTCATCAAGCATATTATATATTCCCTTCTGATGCTATTGTTGAAACAGTGAATGATAGTGCACCTTATGAAGTAAGAAAATCAAGAAAAATCGATGGCATGGGATATTGATATTAGAAAATATTATTTTTATTTTTTATTTTTATTTTTTTTTTTGTTAGGTATTTTGTTCATTCCATGTCATGGTCCCTAATCAACAACGACAACTCGGATATGTCATCGATCCTTCTGACCATGTCAGCAATAACATGTCGCCTTTGGATAACCAACGGTGTTACACAAACAGCCCGTCATCATCTTTATTATTGGAAACAATGCCTGATATTAAAATGGAACAAACTACTAGCTCGGTTACAATAGATGGTTCTTTGATCATTCATTTATCGATATCTGGCCTATCAAAAGAACTCTATTCAAATATCAAAGAAACAGTTGCTGGCTTTGAAACAACCTATGGAAAAATGATACAATTGGTAAGAAATTATGAAAAACTTGAGAACTTGAGAACTAATATATAATTTTTTTATAGATGAAACTTCATACAGAGGGTGTTTCTCATCGTCAAGCTGAACTACAGATATTGGATGGAAATCATGCATCTCGAACAAAGAAAGTAACCTCGGACTTGAAAACAACGAAAAATAAACGAAAAGGTAAACTGATTTCCTCTTGGATAAACGAATTCACCAATTTTTTTTTCTTTATCTAGGATCACAATCGCAAAGGCAAACATCTCCTCGAGCTACTACCTCCAGTATCACCAACATTACTACTGCTACTACTCCCATTGATTCTACTTTATCCAACAAAGTTAAACTTGCCAATGGGAATATGGACACTATGAATCCTCCTTCGATTTCACCAAAACAAGCTTCCATCTCTTCTCCTTCGTCTTCTCGTACTTCAACTCTGACAACTTTAACAAACTCCACAACAGCATCAGTGACAACAACATCATCATCCACTACTCATCGCAATAATACATCCAATGGAAATGGAAGGAAGTGCTCATACTGTGGATCAAAAACAACCCCTATGTGGCGCCGTGGCCCCGAAGGTGCTGGTACACTTTGCAACGCCTGTGGTGTCAAATGGAAACATGGGAAAATATTGTGTGGAAAAACTTCTTCGTCAGCGTCTGGGCCAACATCAGCTCCAGCATCAATGAAATCATCTACAAATAACATCTCAATGATAACCAAAGAACAACAGAAAAAACGAAAACAAAATGGTGAACTGAAACTCAAAAAGGATAAACGAATCAAGGTCAAGGAACAACAACAGCAACAACAACGACAACTGCAACAACAACAACAACGACAACAACGTCAACAAAGGAATCAACATTGGCATGGGAATGAAACGACGACGGATAATACTATGGTTACAACCGAAGAGGAAGATATTGATGATGAAGATGAGGAAGATGGCGATTTCAGCTATGAAGATGAATTTATGGATTACAATGAAGATAATAACAATGATGATGATGACGATGATAATGATGAGGATGATGAGGATGATGATATGTTGGATGAAGATGAAAGAATGAAACACAACATTGTAGCAGCTCGACATCTTACTATTCACGAAAGTCAACGACAAGATAATACTTTTTATGCCAATCCACCATTTTTATCATCATCACCTCCAACGCCTCATTCAAGATCCCGATCAATGACAACATCTAATGCAGCCAATTATATTCCTTACCAATACCAACGGCAACAATCTCAACAGTCTCCGGAAGAATGGCCGCTATCTGCAGGATTTCAGGAAACTACTTATTATCACCATCAGTCCGAAAATCAACAACAACGTCCAAGGCGTCATACTGCTGATGTATCCGTTTTAGATCGCGTACCTTGGGGTGAATTTCCTTTATCTATGGGTGTGGATGCTGTGGAAGCTGCTACTGTATTGACTTTACTCAAGCGTAGTTAGTTACATAAGTAGTTTTTTTTTTTTCTTTTCTTCTTTTTTTTCCTTTTTTTTTTTTTTTTGTTATTGATCTTTGAATTTTATTTTTTATTTTTTTACATTTTTATTATTGTCACACTTTTATTTTCTTCCCCTACTCTCTTGTTTCTTATTCATCTTTTTTTTTTTTTTTTTTTACATGTATATATACTGTTGTATCATTCACAATTTCTTTTGCCTTACTTTTCTATATACTCACTTTATATTTATCAAATAAACTATTACGATGATTTCTTTTTTTTGTTGTTGTTGTTATGTTAAATATTTTGGATGGTTTTTATCTTAAAAAAAAAAAAAAGAAGGTGGAACTGATGTCAAATGGATAAGTAAAAGGAAAATATCAGGTTATCCTATGACTTCTCTTTTTTTTTGTATTGATCATCTATCAAAGTCTTTGATCATCATTCATGTGTATCATTATTATCCATTATCATCATCTACCATTATTGTAGAATGATCATCATGTGTACAGCATTGGGTATTCTTTTTCTCTAGAATTTATTACCATTAAATAGTTTCAATGAATCAATTAGAACTTTTACCAATATCAATAGCAAAAGATCACAAAAAAAAAAAAAAGGAACAATGAAAATATCTTTATTTCATATTAAATTATTTAATTTATACTGCACAATTCGAATCCTTTGAATAGAAAAGCTGCAATGATCATGTTGGAAAATGGTTAGTGTGATGATCAACGAAATATAATTTGTATATGTGCACTTGCCAAAAAAAAAGAAGGATCCAAGCAGCAAGGAAGAAAGAGAGAAAGACGCAAGGACAAATAACCAGAGGCACAACAAGACCTAGAACAACGAGGAAAACGGGGAAACAAGAATCAAATATTCTGTCGCGTGTGATGAAGTGAACGAAAAGAAAAAGGTACCAACAAGGAAGCAGCCAAAGGAGGCAAATGATTTCTTTTTTGTAGAAGAAAGAAAGACAAAATAAAACAAAAGTGTCTTTTATATTGTTTTTTTTCCTCCAATCACATTGAAGCTATCAATGAATAATGATGATTATTCTATTAAATCAAATCAATGATCCAATCGTTATATGTCATAAAATAGTCAAGAATTAATATCTCATAAAAAGTATTGCATGATCGGACTTCACCAATTTTTTTTTTTGTTTGTCTGTCAGCCTGTGAAAAGAAAATAGGTTCTCGTTTTTTTTTTTTTTTTTTTTTGTTTCTATTCAGTGTAGTTTTATAGGTGTTGATCTTATCGTTTGAAACAATTGTTTTTCTGCACTCTCTTCTGTTTTGATTCTTGAAACACGCATATTGATATTATCATGACAGATTACCTTGGTTATATTTACAGTTTATTAGTCTTTACCGGTGGTGTTATTGGTTATGTAAAAGGTAAATCTTTGATAATTTATTTTTTATACTCTAACTTATATATTATATATATACAGCTGGTAGTACTATCTCATTAGCTGCTAGTTCTGTTTTTGGTTTTGGTGCTGCTTACGGTGCTACTCTTGTCTCTCGTAATCCCAAGAATGTAGGCTTGTCTTTAGGTAAGTTTGATATTCGTGATAGTATCGATAGGAAGGAACAATCTTACTGAAAAGGAAATGATGATCATTCATTATTTTATTATCCCTTTTATGTACAAAGTGGTGAGTTTGGTATTGTTGTTAGTAATGGGATTACGCTTTAACAAAAGTGGAAAATTCATGCCTGCTGGTCTTGTCAGCTTGTTGAGGTAAAAAAAAAAAAGGGAAGATGATAAGAAAAGAAAACTGTTTATTCATTGATATTATTTTAGTTTCGTTATGGTTGCAAGGTATGGATATCAACTTTTATGATTCGATACTGAAGAAGATGAACTAGTTAATTAGTCTTACTGAATAGTGAATATAAATCAATAAAACAGGTGACTTTATTTGGATATTTTACTTATTTATGCTTTACGGAAAATATGATGTGTCATCAGGATCATGGATTGAAAATATATAAAAAAAAATGACGTGTCACAGTAAAATGAATAAAGGTACGAATATCTTATTCTTAACTGCATGGACAGGAAAAAAAAAAAAAGATAGATTATTGAATGGATATGATTCAATAGACATTATCATTGAGAGAGTCACTTGCTCGGCACTGTTCCCGAATGCACAACAGAAATTGATTTATGAATCATAGATTGGAAAGAAAAGAAAAAAGTTATTTTTGTTATTATTGACAAAATTTGATTGGTAAATGCGGGACATTATTGATTACTATTATTACTACTATCGTTTCTACTGCCAAGAGCTCCATTGTTTTCCGCAGAATCATTACCGTGTTTTTCTTTTTCTTTTTTTCTTTCTTTTTTTTTTTTTTTTTTCATCAGTTGATACCTTCTTTGCAATGAAAAGTTTTTTATTTTTTTTTCCCATTTCGGATCTCGGGCATATTTAAGCCGCCAGCCAATGAAATGAATTGGGTGTTAATTATGCCGTGTCTATTTATCCCATTATTTTGATCCCCACTCTACCACCCCCCAAAAAAATTACAAATGTATTTGGCAGATGATTCTATGATTGTGAATCCATGACTAAAAAGTAATGATTTGCATAACAAGGCTGCTAAGCAAAAAAAAAAAAAAAAAAAAAAAATGTCGCCTTGTTTTTTTCTTTCTTTAAAAAAAAAATAAGGATCTGTTTCAAATCAGGACTACAATAGTTCTACCCAGCAGAATGTCAAATCCTAGTTTTATTCTATTCACAACATCTAACCAAGTTGGAATAAGAATAAAAAGTTTTATATAATAGATCAATCTCATCCAAAAAAAAAAAACAGGAAAAGGCTCATTTGATAACTGTTCAGCTTTGATATTCTTCTCCCCCCAATATTTTTAGGTGCCGCTCGTTTCACCAGGTTCGCTCTATATATATTTTCATTTCAAAAAAACTTGGCACTATTTTTTCTCTTTTTCTTTCTATTTCTTTTCTTTCTTTTTTTTTTTTTCTTTTATCTTTTTTTTTATTCAATTGTTTTATTTCGTGATTACTGGTAAGTAACATCTTTTTTTTTTAATTTATTTATTTAAAGGATCGCTCTATCTTTTATAGACCTAATCATTCAAATTAAAAAAATTAAAAAAAAAAGAGAGACACGTTGATCTGACCAACTGCGGTGATTTGATATCTCATCTTCTTTTTCTTTTTGGTTTTTTTTTGTCTTAGTTTTTTTTTTTTTTTTTTTTGGATCATCTAAACAATATTCATCAATACCGTCGTCAACACCCAGTCCCGTCCCATCATCAACAGTTGATCTCCCAAATAAAGAAAAAAAACATGACCCTTACATCACCGAGTTACCGAACGATCACGACAACATATTATTTGAAATCCAATTATACCACATCATCATCATCTTCTTCTTCTTCAAATCATCCTTATTCCATGTTATCACCACCTGAATTAGTTCATGATGATGATGAAGATGAAGAAGAAGATCCTACGCCCGTACCTGCATCACCTCCTTCAACACCACCCATGTGTATGAAACAACGACGAAAATCATCGAATTCATCATCATCAAACAAAAGACGGAAATGTACGCCACATCGATCACCTTCTGCAACATCGACTGATTTAATATTCAAATGGCCTTCCACTACTGATCAAATCATACAATTACATAGAACCGCTCCTTTCTTTCAATCTCTAACGTTTATGCAATCACAAAAACAACAACATCAGCAATCACCATGGATTGTTTATTTACGTCATCGAGTTTCCAATAACAACAACAACTTGTCACCATCGAAGGATCAACACATGAAAAAACGCATATCTTCTGATCATCATTTACCAATTGTCGCAAACGAATTGTCATCATCATCAACGGCTTTATCTTCATCAACCTCATCGTCATTACTCCCAATATCATCATCATCATCATCATCATCATCATTATCGCCATCATCATCATCTAAAAGAACACAGCAACCTGAACATCTACCTACGGTAACATCTAGTCCATTCACGTCGGGGCGTCCTGTCCGAACAAAAGGTCCTTGTCAAGCATGCCACCAAAGTGCCGAAGCATGTATGCGAAAAGCATTTGACTGGCCCTTTCCATCAGATGATATCTATTATGACAAAGGACGATCTTTTGTTTATCTGTGCAACAAATGTGGACTTCGGTAAACAAAAAAATATATTTATATAGATGACCCTGATCTCTTACTTTATATATATATATATATGTATTAGATATAACAAAAGTGGAGGTAGTGTATGCCGACATTGTCGATGGGTATTGTGCAAGGAAGAAAAACGCAAAGTGATTCAACTGGTGGATGGAATGCGGGCGTCAAGACCGAATGGCAAATTATCATTGGATGAAGATATCACTTCGTTCGTTTGTAATCCTAAATATTGGCAATGTGGTCAACCTTGGAAAGTACGTTGGGTCCTGAATGATACCTCGATGGATGCTTGATGATCTATTGGAATATCCTTTCCTTTTTTCTTTTCTTTTTTTTTTTTTTTTTTTTGTATATACAAATTCATGATTTTTTTTTTTACATATCAATAAACTCTCATATCTTCTTTTTTTTTTTTTTTTTTTTTTTACCATTCTTTGTTGTCTTGATTTTTCTTTCTTTCATGTAGGATGAATGATTGTGATACTCTGTTCTTTTTTTTTTTTTTTTTTTGGTTTTTCGGTCATTTCTCTCCATTTTTGATGTGCGGCCGATAAAATAACCAGTAAACCTATCCCCCCCCCCAAAAAAAAAGAAGACTTGGCATACCAGTGACATGTTGCTCTTTATCGATTTCTGGGAAATTCGGTTGGTAAAAAAGAAGTAAAAGAAAAGTTTTTTTTATTCCTGGTTGTATGTGATGATCGATTTTTTTTTCCTTCTTTTTAATCATGATGCCTCTTTTACGATGATGGGATGAATAGATGAATTGGTAATATAATAGTTTGATAGTACTCGATGACAACATAATAAACAAAGGATAAAAGTATGATTTTATTTGAATGAGAAGATAATATTAAATATAAACAATAACTAATAGACCAAACTACTGAATTTCCATAATTTTTTTGTATAAGAGAGATATTTTTACCACTATTTGACTATTCTTTGTTAGATAGGAAGCCTATTTAACAGAAAGAGTAAAAACACATTAATTCATAGTATCAGAGGCTAAGAAGAAGAAGTATAAAGTGTAGTAAGTATAATATATAAGAGTGACTTTATAATATAGATTAGTAAAGTAATGTATAATGGTAGCTTAACAATGTTCAAAGACTCATTGGTTAAAAAAAGTTAAAAAGAGCAAAAGGAAAAAAAAAAAAAAAAGTAGAGAGTGCGCCAACTTTTTTTTTTTTGTCAGAGCTTGGTCCAACTTTTTTTCCATTGTCTCCAACAATTTTTTTTTTTTTTCAATCTCCAGATTTTTTCTGATCTCGACCTCCAGACTTTTTTTGTTTTGATCCAACACACCTCACATTGAGACCGGACTTTCAATATATACCATTTATGGAAACACTTATGATTTTAATAAAGTACAATAGATGAATAAATAATAATAGTAATAAGATGATGATGATATAAAGATAAACTTTATTAAAAAAGAAGAAGAAGAATATAAAAAGAATATAATAAGACTAAAACTATCAATAAAAGAAACTATAGAAAAAATGTCATCTATTTGTACACAAATTGATTTCCCTTTCCAGTTGTTCTTAATAATATGTTAGTTATTCATCCTTTTTATGTATCCAATTTTCATTTGGTTCTGTGATCTTTATATATAGGATGATGATGTATCAAAGCAGTAAAAAAGAAAGAAAGAAAAAAAAAAAAGAGAATGAGAATCATATTTTCAATATTCTTTTTCTTTTTTTTTTATATATCTTACTTTGAATACAGTAATTGACCATACTTGAAACGGATCATAACAATTGAATGATAGTAACATAATAAGACTGATGGACGATGTATCATGACAACCCTATCTATTTAATAAATAAATGTTTAATGGTTGATGTGTATAATATATATATTCCACTGTAGTTGGAACTTATACCGGTAATATTTGAAGGATGACAATGATAGTAATGATAACGATATCAATTTCCACGAGGATAGCTAACTGATGAGAACTCAAACCATCTTGATAAGAAGGATGCCTTTATAGAGAATAGAGTAACATATAAACAGCTAAACTTGTATTTGAGACACTACCCATCAACAAAAAAAAAATGAGATACCTTGATTGACAGATCCTGCATTATCATATTTTACGTCTTACCTTCAAATATAATATCCTTGATTGTATTCTGCTTGTGCTTGATAACCATAATTGATAGATATGTTCAATAGCCTTTCCATTGGCATGATACTGGAACACTACTGAGAAAAAAAAAAAGGAAAGAATGAGAATCGCAGCCATACCTATATCACTTAATATTTTACTATTTTTTTCTTTTAGATTTATAGCAGTACCTTTGAAAGTTATAGTCCCATTGTTATAGTTTCATGATCTGTTGACTATATATCGAGGATTCAGTTTGTAAAGAAGAGTGAAGAGATGGTATTTCTGCAGCAAGATAAAAAAAAAAAGAGAGAGAGAGAGAGTTTAGTTAACAAATATATAAAGTTCCTTTTATTATATCTTTACTCACTTTTTATACAAAATAAAAAAAAGAAGAAGTTTATAAAAGTAGTGATAAGGAAGAAAAAGAAGAAGAAAGTGTGAGAAAATAAAAAAATGTGAGGTCTATTTTATATAACCTTATGAATTGAGCCTTTCCTTTTTTGGATGTTCAACTACCGCTTTTCATAATTTATCTTCATTACTTTATTATTTTGCTATTATCAGATAATCAATTTATCATACTTAAACTGATTTATTATTCTAAATGAATGTAATTGATGCTCCATTAGTTTAATAAAAAGTTGTTTAAATTGATTTAATCTATATGCTTGATATTCCTTTTTCTTTTGTAATCTTTCTTTACTATCATGATTATTCAAAGTTCAATGAATACAAGGAATATGAAATAAGTGATAAAATCATTCACTTGAAAGTGTTTATTCTAATATATCATCATCATCATCATCATTATGATATTACTATAATCAATAATAAAAAAAATCAATTCAAAAAAAAAGAAACTTAAACTTATGTGATTCCTTATGATTGGTAGATTTGATTTGCAGGATTTTTTAAACTGGCTCCGATCAGGTAGAAATATAAAATAAATCTTTTTCTTTTTTCTTTCTTTCTTTCTTTTTTTTTTTTTATACATTCCAACTTTGTTACTATATCCTACTCATTTTATCTATGTCGTATTTACAAATGTTTACTCTTATTGAAGGTAAGTTTCAAAAACAAATGCTTTTCCTCTTTTTTTTTTTACTTTGTAACCTCCTTTCTTTCTTTTATATATATATATACGTTCTTCTGACCTTGATATTTTTTACTACAACATCCATTCATCTAGAACTACTATTCTTTCCTCTTCTCATACGTTATACTTGGTATCCTTGACAATCATCATCACTGAATATATGTCTGAAAGAAAGAAAGAAATCTAGATACACGAAGACTTGATCATTTAAATATAGTATCAATAGGATATTACGCGAAATGGCTATACATCTGAATCAGCGGAATAGATAGATACATGTATACAATAGGATCACAGAATGAAACGAAACGGATACGTGCTATTGTCATAAGATGTGGACAACATGGATGAACAGGATATATTATAGGATTCAACTGGATTGGATTATACAATCGATTGGAAGTATCTTCTTTATCTTTTTTTTTTTATTCTGGCTTATGAATCGATAGTGATTCTTTTTACTTGTAGTTTGGAATGGTACTTAGTATATCAATTATATGCATTTACATTCTTTTTCTTTAATAAAATCATAATCATTATCACTGCTTATTATTATTATTTTATCTAATATTATTGATTATTAGCTCTCGAACAGTCATCAATTCATTTCTGTACCTGGTTCCTTAAATAAATTAAATGACAGCTGAATTCAAGCAACGAGAATCAGAGCTTAAAGACTTTCTAACAATAATATGAAAAACAAGAAACAACATGGAATCATATTAATTCTCTTTTTCATATATTTTGTCGTTTTTTTTTTCCCTTTTTTGCCATATATTGTATTCGACTCGATCTAAATGTATTATTAACAGTGAAAGGAAAAGTAGGTTAGTTTTTGACATTTTCCTTTCAATGTCAAAAAACTAATCTACTTTTTTAATTGTACATTCATTATCACATTACAATATATTCTTTCTCTTTAGTTTGCTACTTTTGGTACGTCACTTCTATCTATTCGGACTTTTGCTTTCTTTTTTTTTATTATTTATTTCGTTTCCCCACATTTTTCTTTTCTTTCTTTCTCTTTCCATTTCTCCACACTTTTTTATTCACTCTCCGCACTTCGTTCGCGTCTCCATATTGGAATAATGACAGGTAACATATAAAATACAATGACAGTAATGGAGTCTTATTCTATTATTGTCAATTTAAAAAAATAAATAAAATAAAATAATAATAAAAAGACTGTATAAAATATAATTACTTACTTGTTTTATGTTAATTCATGACTCTTCTGGTTTTTCCAATTGTCAAGATCTCTTTTCTTCTCGGTTTTGATCAAACGAAACGATGATACAAAACAAGACAATGGTTGTAAAAAGATAAGTCTAAAAAAAATAATAGATGTTAAATATTTTTTATTGAAATGAGTTTATGAGTTGGCTGAATTGAGGTATCTTTCAAAGCAATCACGTATCTTTTCTTTCTTTTTCCTTTCTTGTTTTATTTTAGTCTTTCTTTCCTTCTTTTTTTTTATTTTTATTTTCTCTAGCTTTAGCTGGTTATGGCTGTTCTAATGGTTTGGAACTGGTTGGAATGACAATTATGAAGGTAAGACATAGATTAAGGAACTAATCGTTTTATTTTTTTTTCTGTCATTTTTTACCGTTAGACTCTGGACGGAGCACCAAATGCAAGTCAACTTGTGTTACAGGTACGTTTGAAGTTCTTTTTTTTTTTTTCTTCCTACTTGATTGGTCATTCTCTTCTATGATGTTGGTTTCTTCAAGATCATTTCTCTACTGGTATGGTGTGTCTCTCACTCTCTTGTTGTTATCTCTCGAGATTGTGTGGTCTTTTCTTCTCTTTTTTACTTGGTTGGTCTCTCTCTCTCTTTTTTTCCCTTTCTCTCGTCTGTCTCTCATTGTCATGGTGTTTCCTTCGAAATCTCTTTCTTGCATGGTTGGTCCTTGTCTTTCTTTTTTTTTTGTCCCTCCCACTTGGTATGATGTCTTCCACTTATTGTTTCTCCCATGACCTTGGACTATTATCCCTTCGTCTTGTGGTACTCTCCATTCCTTTCAACAAAAATCAATAGCTTCGGTTCCGCCTATACTATTTGAAAAGCGTCCTTGGTTCTTCATTTGGTTTGAATATTATGATTGATGCATCAACACTGGTGAATCATGTAACTAAGGTAATCCATACATTAAAAAAAGAGAGAATGACGGTGATGAACTAGTACTCGTTTTACTGATTCTATTTGTAGATGCCACAATTGTTGCCTATACAATCAAGATGATGCAAAACATCCACTAGTTATTGACAAGGTAACATGTATATAAAAAAAAAGAGTACCAGATTGCTACTCATTTGTTTTTTTTTAATTTGTAGGTACCATGATTGTCGTCTATACAATCAAATGTCGAATGGTCATCATCACTTTATACTTAGCTTTTGGTGGTATTCAAAGATCATGGCGGGATGATCTTTGTTTATCTAACAGGCATTGGACTTGGTCGAGGATGACTGGTGTCTAGGATCATTTATGAATCTAGAGGCTGGATCTGGTGCTCAAGTAGGTGGAGGCTAGAAGGCAACATGCAGGGAATACAGTATATCGCCTGTAGGTCGTGTTGTTTCATGCTGGAGTCCTTGGAAGTCCTGCCATTTGCGGTATGGTTTGGAAAGAATTAGGGGATAATATCATAACTGGTCAGTGGAGCGTATCTATTAAAACCGGAACAAGCTACCTACTTTGATGGTCTTAAAATGTCAGATATACTGCTAGTGGCAACCCTTCTTTCTCTTCGAACTCATGATGATGATGACATTCAATTGTGATATGATACAAGACATCCACTGGTGTTGACAAGGTAACATGTATTAAATAAAAAAAAAAGAATAATAGATTGCTACTCATTTGTTTTTTTTTTAAATTTGTAGGTGTCATGATTGTCGTCTATACAATCAAATGTCGAATGGTCATCATCACTTTATACTTAGCTTTTGGTGATATTCAAAGATCATGGCGGGATGATCTTTGTTTATCTAACAGGCATTGGACTTGGTCGAGGATGACTGGTGTCTAGGATCATTTATGAATCTAGAGGCTGGATCTAGTGCTCAAGTAGGTGGAGACTAGAAGGCAACATGCAGGGAATACAGTATATCGCCTGTAGGTCGTGTTGTTTCATGCTGGAGTCCTTGGAAGTCCTGCCATTTGCGGTATGGTTTGGAAAGAATTAGGGGATAATATCATAATTGGTCAGTGGAGCGTATCTATTAAAACCGGAACAAGCTACCTACCTTGATGGTCTTAAAATGTCAGATATACTGCTAGTGGCAACCCTTCTTTCTCTCCGAACTCATGATGATGATGACATTCAATTGCAATATGATACAAAACATTCATTGTTGTTGACAGGGTAACATGTATATATAAAAAAAAAAGAGTAATAGATTGCTACTCATTTGGTTTTTTTTTTTTTGTAGGTATCATGATTGTCGCCTATACAATCAAATCAGTAAGTTGTCAGGAAAGAAAAAGATGATCAATCAATATTACATACAATCACTTGCTTCTTTCTCTCTCTCTTTTTTTTTTTTTTTTTTTTTTTTTTTAGATGCTTCCTTTTATTGTATGGGGATTGATGCGGTATTGCTGTCAGATGATATACACAAGGTAACAATGGATATATATATAAAAGAATAACAGTGATGGAGCATTGTTTTTTTGGTTGACTTTATCTGTAGATACAATGATTATCTTTTATGCAATCAAATCTCGAATGATCATCGTTACTTTATATTAACCTTTAGTCAAACAAAGCGGTCAATGGTGCAAAATGATAAGTCTAAAAAGAATAATAGATAGAAAAAGTAATGATACTAATATATTCCTTCTTTCATTTTATTATTGAAAAGAAAAGAAAAGAAAAGATACGTGATTGCTTTGAGAGATACTTTAATTCAGCCAACTCATAAATTCATTTCTTATTTTATCTATCTAACTGAGTTTTTTCCTTTCTTACTTTATCTATCTCACTGAGTTTTCATTTTTCTCACCTTTCTTTCCTTTTTTTTTTTTTTTATTTTCTCTAGTTTTAGCTGGTTATGGCTCTTCTAATGGTTTGGAACTGGATGGAATGACAAGTATAGAGGTAAGACATAGATTAAGAAACTAATCGTTTTATTTTTTTTATCCTTTTTACTGTTGGACTGTGAGATACAAGTCAACTTGTGTGTACAGGTACTTTTGAAGGTCTTTTTTTTTTCCTTCCTACTTGGTTGGTTATTTTTTCTAATGGTATGGTGTCTCTCTCTCTCTCTTGCTGTTCTCTCTCATGTTCGTGTGGTCTCTTCGTCTCTTTTTTTACTTGGTTGGTCTCTCATTCTTTCCCTTTCCTTCATCTGTCTCTCATTGTCATGGTGTTTTCTTTGAGATCTCTTTTCTACGTGGTTGGTCTTTTTTTTTTTTGGTTTGTTCCTATTTGGTTGGTCTCACCCATGTTTGATGGTCTCATTCTGTTTTCTACTTGTTCTCTGTTTCTATTAGTATTATTATTATTATCATTGTCATCATCATCACTAGTATTGTATATATTGTTTATAGTGTTACTATTTAGTTACTCTTTTTTTTTCTCTTGTAAAAAAAATACCCTTTTATTTAAATAAAAATGTTTGATTATTTAAATTATCCTGCTATGATGTTTTGTGTATGTACCTATTGCTACTATCTATTGTTGTGATGATTTGATAAAAATGTATCTTTCAGTGTATTATGTAATAAAGTACATGATCTATTCTAAAGTATCATCAACAGAATCGTTATTCTCGTTAACAGAGAAGACGAACAATCAACAGTATACAGGTACAACTTTCTATTGTCATGGGTGGCGATGATGATTGATAATAAGAGAATATCTATTCTTAAAAATGATGGATGTAATGTATGAAGAGAAATAGCAGATACTGATGTATATATGGATTTTGTTTTATTTTTTTAGTGAAAATACAATGATAATCGTATCATTCTTTCTTATTACTCCTTTTGATAATGATGATGATCGAGGACAAGTAGATAAATAATATGTGAAATGACAATATAATAAACAAACAATAATAAAAATATGATTTTATTTAAAAGATAATATAAAGTAAAGCACTATAACTAAAAGACTAGACTATTAAATAAACCAATGATAAAGAGTTGGTTACTTTTCTCTTACTTGCTACTCTTCTGTCCAATAGAAAACATTGTTATACATTCAGTTAATCCTATTATATATTTCTTCATATATCTATCTACTATATGTTCACAGAAAGAGTAAAAAAAAAAAAAAAAAAAAATAGATTAGTTCATAATACGAAAGACTAAGGAAGAAGAAGAAAGAATAAGTATAGAGTCAGTATATAGTAAAGTATAGAGTGAGTATAATATGTAAAGAGTGACTTTTAAGTATATAATATAGATTAGTAAAGTAATGTATAATGGTAACTTAACAATGTTCAAAGTGCCAGTGGTTAAAAAAAGAGAAGTAAAAAAAAAAAAAAAAGTAAAAGGAAAAGTAAAAAAAAAAAAAAAAAAAAAAAGTAAAAGGAAAAAAAAAAAAAAAAAGTAGAGAGTGCGCCAACTTTTTTTTTTTTTGTCAGAGCTTGGTCCAACTTTTCCAATTGTCTCCAACAATTTTTTTTTTTTTTTCAATCTCCAGATTTTTTTTGATCTCGACCTCCTGAACTTTTTTTGTTTTGATCCAACACACCCCACATTGAGACCGGACTTTCAATATATACCATTTATGGAAACACTTATGATTTGCATTAAAAGTAGAAAAAAATAATAACAGTACAAGATGATGATGATTTGTTAATAATAAGGTGATGATGATGATTTGTATTGAAACTATTAATAAATGATAATAATAATATGAATAATATGAAATGATGATTTTATAATTCATAACAAGATGAAAATTAACTACAATAGTATCACTTCTCTTATAATATTATACTTTTGATGACAAGTTACCTTTTCTCTCTTTTTTATCAAATTCATAAAATATGATAATATGATGATATGAGTTGTATTATGATATAAATCAATACTGTAATAAATAATAACAATAATGATTTGTACTTTATTAAAAGAAAAAGAATATAAATTAACTAATATATGTATGTAACTACTAAGATTAACAAACAACACAAACAACTACAATGGAGATGGAATGATATAAAATAAAGATGATTTTATTCAAAGTATAATGATCGTTAGGACTAACATTCATATTACATATATATGCATTGTAATGAATTAAACCAAAATAGGCTATTTGTTTAAAAATCAGCATCATGCGATAACTTTTATATGATGATAAAGAGTTTAGGATTCATTATCATTATATTAGAGTTATCAATCAATCATCATCATCATCATCATCCATTTACTTTTTTATTGTCCCTGAATTATTTTTAAAATGTCCCTTATGTTTTCTAGATCAGTCAAACCTGACATATTAGAATGTGGTAAATCAATTTAGTGATGTCCTACTGCATAAAAAATATCAACGTTCTTTTCTCATCATAACATTGTGTATCAATATATTTTTTTTTTCTCTTTGTAAAAAAAAACAATGGGTATATGTAATACTAGTACTTCTGCTACTACTAATAAGAAAAAGGATTAGATAGAGTGTGACATGTGGAGTTTGAAACACGTAGAAATTAAGGTCTTAAGAGAAAAAAAGGATTTTACTTTTTTTTTTCATTCTCTTTTCTTTCTTTTTTTTTTTCCAACTTTTTAAACAAAGTTTTTACTAGCACATATTACTCTTCAATTATTTAGATCGTTCCTGTATTATAACTTTCCTTTAGTAACCACCTCATTCACCATCTTCTCTTGTTGGAGAACCTTGTTGTTCGGTAAGTAATTAAATGAATACATCAATTTATTATATACTCACGCTTTCTTTCTTTCTTTCTTTTTTTATTTTTTTTTTATTTTCATTTGTTTACATTTTAGTGAGTAATAAAAAAAGAAGATGTCTTCTTTACCAAACTAATCTAGTTCTGTTTATATTATATAGACGTTAAAAAAGAGAATTCTATGTGTCTCCCAATGATATCTATCGTCGTAAGCTTATATCGTATAAATAATAACTATGATAACAAAGAATGAATAGTTACTGAAACCATTGTTATTTTTTTATTAGAATACTGGGTTAAGAAGAGTTGTCGAGAAATGGTGATACGATAGAAGGCTTCTTTTTGGCTGGCAAAACAAGAACAGTCTGTGTATGAAGGATGATGGTGGTGGTGGTGGATCCTAAGCAAAGGTAATATTATTAATGAAATTTATCATAAATCATCAGTTTTCGATACAAACCATTCTTTCTCTTCTTATAATAGGTATGATCGGTGCCATATGAAGTACTTATTTTAGCATTTCTTTGTCTTTTCAATGTTTTATGGTTAATTGATGGGGATAAAAGAGACATATACAAGGAACAAGTAAAAGTCAGACAAAAAAATAATGGATGTGATAGGCTACTTTTATGTGTTACCTTTTTTTTTTTTTTTTTTTTTTTTTTTTTTTTTTTTTTTTTTTTTTTTTTTACTTTTCTTTTGTAGTTGGATTACCACAAGTGAAAAAAGCAAGAACTATGTAAGTATTTTATTTATTTTATATCGTGTATAACCTACTCATTCTTTCATTTCCTTCATTCTTTAGTTCTCTATGTTTGGTGATGTCAGGTTGCATGATTGGCAAGGAATAGAAAGGCTAGGATAAAAAAAAATATTGTGGGTCAATACAATTATACCTTCTCATGGTGACTCCAGGGTAACACTGAACGAACTGTCACTGTTCTTTTCCTTTTAGTTTAGAAAATAGTAGAACAGATATATAGTGTCCATTTTATTTTATTGATTTTGTAAAAGCTCAATAAACTCTTGTTTTCAATATACTTGTCCACCTCTTTTTTTTTTTTTGTTGATTTATTTTATAATTATAAGTGTTGCGATGCGATGATATATATATATATATATATATATATATATATTGATGTTGACGTTAATGTTCCATGGCGGTTCAGTGATAAGTCAATGCTGCTGCTGTTGTGGATGATGATAAGACAATGAAATTTTACAAAGATATATCTATGATGACAAAGCTATGAAGATAACTTCATGATCAGTTCATCCTGATGATTGATGAAACGATCGACAATATACAATATTGCTACTGTCATATGATGACAATGGTTAATAATAAGGGAACCATCTAGTTTGTCAGACACTTAAAATGATGGATGTAATGTATAAAGGGAAATAGCAGGAACAAGATACTGATATGTGTGTGTGTATGAATTTTCATTTATACCATATTTTTTTTCATTGTTCATAAAATCTAACATGACAATCATACTCTTCTTTCTTACTACTCCTTTTTATGATGATGATTTTAAGTGATAGATGACAAACGGATGAATCAGTAGTATGTGATGATAGGACAATACTGGACGATAATGTAACAACAAATAAAAAAAAAGATGATTTTATTTAAATGAGAATTGAAATATAGTATTACTACTTTTTCTTTTCATAAAATATAAACACTAGCTAGAAGACTAAACTAGTGAATAAAATAATTTCCGTGATAAAGAGTTGGATAAGAGAGAAAGAGAAGCCACCCAAACCGTCAAAGAGATAATTTTTCTGAATTGTCATTATAATCGCTATGGACAAGCCGATAAATATCTAAATAAAATAATAAACATCCGTATTAAACATCAACTTTTTATTGCACGCTTGATCAAAGTAGAATAACTTACTTGAGTGCCAAAGTCGGGTCCATAATGGATCGTGAATTTGTCCTGTATCAATTTGTGGTTGCAAAAATATAGGGTATTGTGTTCAAATAAACGGATTTCCAGTTTTTTTCTTGTTGGTAGATAGTTCCTGCCAAAAAAAAAAAAAAAAAAAAAAAAAAAAAAAAAAAAAAAAGTGAGATGATAGCATTTTCCGGTACTGTTATTTTGTCTCTTCGATGAACTTCCTCTTATTTATTCCATGACCATTTGCTTACCTGCGCATATAGCTTATCCTTGAAGTTTGGCTTTGTTATCAACATTCTGACCAAGTAGGATCTCGCGAGAACTTGAGGCAATGTTGAGTCCAAACCTAATTCGACGGCTTGCAGTCCATGAACGCAGAACTAGAGCACCCCAGGTTGAAGGCCAGGATGAAAGTTTCCATTCCAAATGTGAATAAAATTTCATTGACTTGAGGTAATAAAAGTTTCTATAGATGACCAAAAAAAGAAAAGAAAAAGTATGAGAAAAGCGTATCCATTTATCTTTTTTTTTTTTTTTTTGATATCAAAGGACTTACTGAGCGATAACTGGATAAAGGGAATTTCCAGAAAATATATCGAGAGGTTCATTGAAGGGCTAACGCATGCCAAAGGGCCGGGCGGATAACACTTTCTTGTAATCTTTCTCGTTGGATACATTAATGCGGTAGCCAGATCTTTTCAAACTGTGTTACTTCTTCTTGCAAGGCAGTGATCCCAATCTTGAAGTGGCTTTCATTCATCTGTCCACTTATCTTCATTGTGTAAAATATCAGGTTCTTCACTATGGAGAATGGTTGCTGAATGTTCACCGAAAATACCAAGCATCTTTTTGATCCATATCAGAATGCCACGATCACGAGCAGCGAGTATGATGTAGTCCATTTGCAGTTGTGGATCTGTGTAGGTATTCTTCCATCGGGATGTCACGTGTCCGTCTGCATGAATGAAGCCCAAGAGCCAAACCATAAAGTTGCGTTGACGATGATCATCTTGAGGGATGCATGTTTCCGATAGTTTAGCATTGGACGTCGATATTTTCTAACTTGGTAAGCCAGTGGTTTCCCAGAAGATAGCAAATTCTTGATCACCTACTTCCCAACGGATGCTTCTAAAAAAGACAGCATTGAGTTGTAATCCAGGGCCAATACTAGCATGAGGACTGATTTATCAAAATATACGTATATCGGTGATAAATAAATCAAAAAAAAAGAGAAGACAACACTTACGTTGGTTAGATTCCTTGGACACCTGCAGTTTTGAGAAAGAATCGGATAAAAGAGAAGAAGAATAAGAGAGATACTTTTTCCTGACTTGCCATTCTTTGTCCAATAGAGAACTTGCTGTATATCCAGTTGCTCTTATTGTATATCCTGTCGTATTATCCATCTACTGTAATTTCACAGAAAGAGTAAAAGAGAAAAAAAAAAAACTATAAAATAGTTTAGTTCATAGTATGAGGGACTAAAAGAAGAAAACAAGAAAAGTAAGAAAGGATAAGTATAGAGTAAGTATAGAAGTATGTGTAGTTATGTAAAGAGCGACTTTAAGTATATAAAGTAAATTAATAGTTATGTATAGTTGTAACTTACAATGTCCAAAGAGTCATTGGTCAAAAGAAAGAAGTAAAGAAAAAAAAAAAGAAAAAGATAAAGAAAGAAAGAAGAAAACGTCAGCACCAACCCCCCCTTTTTTTTTTCTTTGTTCTCGACTTCTTTCTAGAAACCGGACATCGAATTTATTATAGACGCATGAAGTAAATACATTTTATTCAATTCAGTAAAAAGACATATAAAAAAAGGTCATCGTGACCAACACAGTTTTTAATAATGAAAAGAGAAAAATTCACCTAATAGAGAGAAAGCCAATAAGAGTAGTTCATCCATCAATGTACACCAGATAATTTTGTCGAAATTTATTTCTGGGCGTAATGCCGATTATTTCACCGGAGGGACTAAAGATATAAAAAAAAAAAGAAGAGAAAAATGACCTGGATGAGTTTGGTCTATTTAGGATGACTTGGACATGAGTGATGATATGCCTTCATTGATCCATTCTTCATTGAAAACATCATCGTCATTGAACTATTATCCAACCATCCGTTCATCCTATTCCGATCAATCATCATGACATAGAAAAGAGAAAGAATACATATCTATTTTCAATTATAGAAAAATCAATGATAAATTTATTTAAAACAAGAAAAAAAAGGGGGCAGGAAAGAACTATACAAAAGACGATTTTAGAAATAAAAAAAAAGATGAGGAGGGTAACTAACTTAGGCCTTGGAAATGGTGACGGTGGTGGGACCATTAATAGCAGAGAGTTGAATAGTAGTACCAGAGATATTGACTTGACCAGAGGAAGTATTGACCTTGACACCATTAGGATACATCTTTGAGGAGAAAGTCCAAGTGGCATCGCCTTGACCATCCAGTTGTACGGTATGTTCACGTTTAGCATGATCAAAGGATTCCTTGACAAAGGTACAAGAGAGTTCACCAGTGACAGGAGGAAAACCATAGTTTGAAATATAATCGGCGACTTTACCAGCACAAAGAGGGACTTGAAGTTGGACATTGCGTAAGAAAGACGAAGGGATGGAGCCAGCCAAGTCCACTTGAGTCACATAGGTGATTTGGATACCTTCATCCACCTTTTGTAATTTCCAACCAGAACAAATCAAGTTGCCTCGCACACAACCTGACACTGCTCCCACCGTATCATCTTGTACTGATGCCATGGAAATATAACAGAGATCGCGTGACATATCTCTCAAGTTACATCCTACGAAATCACGGTTGCTGATCGGCCAAGGTGTATTCAGACGTACCCAAAAGAAGGATTCCCATTGTGTAAACATTTCTTTGACTTCAGATGAATGAAATTTTTCATCCCCTAGAAAAAAAAAAAAAGGTAAGTTTTCAAAAAAAAAAAAAAAAGAAAAAAAAACTTACAGATGGATCTAGCACCAGGAAGTGTAGCCACTACAGCCACTTGTTCAGCAGTATATTCGGTTGTCTTTAATAAATAATCACCACGGACCAAAGGAATAGAGGATCCTTCTACTGCTTTACTATATAACTTGACACCATCCTTTTCTTGAGAGAATTCCCAACCTGATAAATCGGCAGTCAAGGTCTTGATTTGTTCCAAATTTTTACGATTGGTAGCAGCATGACGATTGTTGGATTCAAGTACGGTCATCTTGTTTAAATATAAAGGTGTGTAAAAAAAAAGAAGAAAAAAAAAAAGAAAGAAGCTGCAAAATGATTTCTTTTTATAAAGGCCATTTTTCCCGGATTCAAATGCCGATATGTGGAGAACACAGAACCGATGATGTAAAAGTTACACGAGCGTGGAGGATGAAGATGAAAAATGAACCTGACGTATCCCACGTGAAATTCTAATCAAAGTCCCGTTCATAAAGAATTTTGAAAGTTCAACTAAAGATTATTATTTTTCCCCATTTCAACGAAATCATTACAAAAAAAAAAAAGAAAAAAAAGAAAAGAATACATATAGATGTATATTGATTGAATAGATGAAATCAAAAATGAAAAGAAAAAAAAAAAAAAAGAGAAAGGTTCATGATGTTTGTGGAGTTTGAAGCATAAAGAACTAATAAAAGTAATTTGCATTGTTCATCATCACAAGCAGAACCTAAAAAATCGTTTGTCCCTATCTGATTTTTGCGGGGAAACTAGATGACATCCAAGTTGCATTAATCATTGTGAAGCATATGATTCCCTTGTCCTCCCTCTTAAAAAAAAAAAAAGATCATTCCTATTTTTAGATGTATTTAAGTAACCAATGTTTTATTAGAATGTTATCATCATCAAAACAAGGGGAAATAAAAAACAATACGATCAATCAATAAAAAACAAAATAAAAATATAAACATATAAAAAAAATGAATCTAAATGGATCAATACTAAACTAAAAAAAAAAAAAAAAAAAGGGATAAAGATCTAAATACTGGATTGAGGTTCTTCATATAGGATCGGGGACTTGATCATATTAGTATTTGGCGTGGTAGAAAAAGAAGAACAAATCCGAGCATACATACTGGCACGTTTGCTATGACTTCCCAAGGATGGTACTGATGATGATGTCGCTGATGACGCACAACTTTCATTGGAAAGACGAGAAGTACTAGGTGACGTTGCATTTGTGGTAGGTGATGTTGGTGTGGCTACACGAGATGTTGTACCTGATTGTGTTGTTGGTTGGTATCCACCAGCAAAGATAGATGAGGTCGTGGTTAAAAAGGAAGCAGTCGAAGCCCGTTTCATTTGTAAAGAGGAAGCACGTTGTTGAAGAGACGCCCGAGGTGAACAGCAAAAGGATGACGCTATGGAGGACCGACCACTACTTGTTTCGTATTCGGCAATCTTGACCTTGGCTTCCGCTAACAGTTTCTCCAATTCCCGGCATCGTAGATCCGTTTCAACATATTTCAATCTAAATTCATCTAAAGCTTGTTGTTGTTCTTGTGATAATACCGTTTCATCTTGCTTTTGTTTTTCTCCAAAGAAGAGGTTATGTGTCGCAAAAACATCTTCAGCAAAACTGTTTCTCGGCATCAAATATTCCCGCTTTTCCGTTTCCAGTTGTTCTACACGTTGTTCTAGTCGTTCCACCTTTTTCAATAATGCTAGTTTATCCATATGTAATTCACTAGCCGTCTTTCTGGCAGCCATCACCTTGTCCATCCAGTCTTCATTTTCTTGTAAAAGAGTTTCTTGTTCCTCGGACCATAACGTAGCTTGTTCTTCCAAAAATTCATCTCTCTCGCGAGTACTTTGTTCCAATTGTTGTGTCATTTGTTCCAGTTGTTCCGTTTGTACTTTGATTTGTTGTTTTGCTTGGGTCAAACTTTGATCCATGTCATTGTACTTGTGACAGAGTCGTTCATATTTTTGGCCCATCTCAAAGTTGGCAAGTTTCACTGCAACTAATTCAGAGGTCACTGCATGCATGGCATCGGTTGAAGTGTCATTGTTGGTTCTAACTTCTTCCTTTGATGGGATGATTTCTTGATTTTCTGTTTGTGTCTGTGAGTGTATCGATTGGCGTTTCTGTTGTTGTGGAGATGGACGAGTTGTTTTGGTAGACTCATTATCTAAGGCACCAGCCACCAAAGCACCAAAGTTACCACTAAGACGTAAAGATTGTACAAATGATCGATACTGTTCATCTTGCTGGTTCAATACGCTGCTATGCTCGTTCATGCTGAGTTGTTGTTGCTGTTGAGTGAGTTTTGTCTTATATTTTTTGACTTTTTTCTCCAATGTTGAATTCCGTTTTTGAAGTTTGGATCGCTCTACTTGAGATTCCATATCGCGTAACTTGATGGTCATCAATTCCTCTGATTGCTGAGTATGATCTTTTTGTAGTTGTGACAGGGCTGTGACCAGATCTTCGATTTGTTGGTGTAACAGTGGTACGGTACGATCGTTTTGTTGAGAGAATGAAGTAGAGGATGGACTGACAGGAGTGACTGGTAATGGTTCTTGTTTTTGTTCTTGTTGATCTTGTTGTTCCTGTTGACGATTACTGATGGAAGGCCATGAAGAGAACCAGGATTCACGTTTTTCCTTTTTCTTATTTTCCAAATCAGATTGAGTAACAGAAATGATTGAAGCTTGTTCCCTTTTCTTGGTGATTTCATTTTCCATTTCCATTTGTGAAGTCAGGGTATCCATCATTGTCACCAATTTATGTTGACTCACAGTCGTTCCACAAGCCATTGTATCCAAAATGAAAGCATTCACATCACCATGATATCCAATATCGAATAATTTTGAAGTGCATACCGAAAGTAACAGTGATTTCGAATCATCCATAGCCAAAAGTTGTGATTGAGCTTGTTGCATCAATGTCATACCAGCACGTGTGATTGTTTCCATAGCACCCAAAGCAAAGACAAGGTCATACATTCGATCAAAAGCTTCGTCAGGAAGAACATTCGATAAGATATTTGTATACCAAGGACCAGCGTAATGTATAGATTGAACCAAGTGTTGATCTAGATGTGATGCGAGTTGAGGATAGAATTGACCTAATAGTAGTTCAAATAACCGAGATTTAACTGAAATAGCGTTCACCTTTTTCTGGACAAACATCGATCGCATGTCATATAATCCCATCAATCTAAAAAGGAATGATTAATAAAAAAAAAAAAAAGACTGGAAATTTATGTGAAACGTTACCTGACAAATAGACAAAAAGCTTGAGATTCCGAAACGTATCTAAGTAGAGGGAACAACAAAGACAAACAGGCAGTGGAATAATCAAGTTGAGGATCATATAGAGTGTAAACCTTGAGAATCTTTTTCATGATATCCAATATATGTTGAGGGTATTTGTGACCATAAAGGGTATCAACATCATGTTCAATTAATGACATGAAAGGAGAGGAAGAAGAGGAAGAAGATAGAGAATGTTGAGCCAAATCTTCATATACGGTCATCAAATGCGAAGAATTGGATGTAGCCATAGCTTGCCAAACAGCCCCACGAATAGAATGAGGAATTCCATTGTTTTCACATAGTAAAGTTAATAATAAGGATGGATATCTTTGAGCGGTGGTAATATAATCTTGAATCAATAATTTCCAAAATGCCATATGATGCTCATCCTGTTGTTGTTGTTGTTCATGATGAATTTGTATGACAGGTGTAGATGATAAAGAAATGGTTTCAGATACAGATGAATCTAACTGTTGAATAGCCTTTTGTTGTCGTTCCAAATGAGATAACAAGGCATCTTCTGATATCTAATAAAGAGAACAACGTTAATTTCTTGTTTATAGGAATATAAAAAGGGGAAGGGGTACTAAGAAAAGGAGAAAGTGGGGATAGGAGTTTAAGAGTGATATCGTGCGTGCGTAGTAAACTGGGATAAAAGAAAGTAAAAAAAAAAAAAAGAAAAGAAAAAAAAAAGGGGGCGAAGAAAGAAAAGAGGCAACAATATATAAGAGGAGAGAATGACTTACCTTTGTTGGTGATAACAGAATAATATGGTCAAATGGTTGGTCAGTTGAAGATGATGATTGTTGATAAAGTTTAAACTTTTCAGTAGATTCAGGAATACGTCGTCGTTCAGCTAAAGTAATGGACTTTGTTGGTTCTGAAGTAGAAACAGGACAAGAAGTGTCGTTTATTGTATGTTCATCCAAGAGCTGTTGTTGTTGCTGTGTTGAAGTAAAGTTGTCATTAAAAGTAGATGACATTGTATAAAAAAGAAGAGAAAGTTTATAATAAAAAAAATAAAAGGTCGTGTTTTTATAACAAAAGAGAGTGTTAAGGGTTGTTTAAAGGATAGACTGAATCAAACAAAATGGTATGAAAAGAAAAAGAAAAAAAAAAAAAAAAGACAAAAGAAAGAAAGAGAAAGAAATTGGAAAAAAAGAAAAATAGGAGAAGGAGGACTTCCAAAATGAAGCCAAAAGTAGTCGCGTTTGTGTGACAATAAATGCAGTTAGTTGACTCTTTATTTTATTTCAAATGATGATAATGATGATGCACCCCTTAAAAGAGGGGAAAATGTATGTATGTATATATTCAAGGGGAAGATGGAGGATGAATTACAGAAGAGATATCAATACGTGTATTATATCTTAGCCTTTTTTCTCCCTTTTCTTTCTCCTTACTGTTTCGAATGGCTATTTTTTGTCCCTGACTGGCAAAACAACGTGATAATTCAGTAGTTTCTATAAAATAAAATAAAAAAAAAATATTAGACATCAATCTAAAATATATATATAATCATCATTTTACCACAAACACCAGGAAACTGTTTTGGTGAATATACTTTAAATGGTTTTGAATAAATAGTATCTAATATCATCATAGGAAATCTAGTTTGATATATATATATATATAAGATTATATTATTATTTCCTTTTTTTTTTTTTTTTTTTACTCACGTTAAAGAGACATCTATTAATTGAAATTTTAATCGATATTGACCTTCAATTCGAATAGAAAGATCATCAAATATAAAAAATACACCTTTTTCACCAGAAGGAGTCATTAATTCATAGGCATTAGAAATAGATGTACCAACCAAACATTTCATCACTTGTTGACTTGGTAATGATAGTATAGTTGAATTATTAGAAATGGATTTATGACGAGCTCCACCGCCACTAGGAGTAGATGAAAGATACACCACGTTTCTTGGTTCATCTTTATCATCAGCATATAAATCACAATGAACTACCAAATGATCATATCTATATAAAATGAAAAAAAGGATGAGTTTGTTTTCTTTTTAATATATGTATATATATTTATTTTATTTCCATACCTGAATGATGATTTTTCTTTTGTTCCATCATGATGTATCTTATAAAGTTGTAAGATAGGTACTGGATCTATATATCTTCTATCTTTATTTCCAAAACCGCAACTTCTTGCATGAATAGGATGTTGAGGAATTTCTATAATAAATATTATGAACATGTGTCTTATGTATGATGTCACAATCTTACCTAAGCTATAATGAGAATGATGTCTCATCAAGATACCTTGATCTTTTTTCATTCTGTCAATCGTACTTAAAAACAAAATATATATCTGTTCCTTTTCATGATTTCCTAAAACAAGAAATCGAATAAAGGGGAAGAGAAAAAAAAAAGGGTTATGGAAGGAGGGGAAGGGTCCTATTGACTTTATATATGAATCCCTCTTTTCAAAAAGATGAGCCCACTATTCACAGCCCGCCCTGAATCGAAAATAGAAATTTCCTTTTTTTTTTCCAAATTTTTCCATCATGCAATCAGGTGTCAGTTTCTTGTTTTTTTTTTGATCATTTTATTTCATAATAATATATACACATCAACACAGGCACAACACAAACACACATATAAAAAACTAACTATCAGTAACTAATACCAACTGACTAAGTAACTAACTAAGTAAACTTGAAACTAACTAATATAACTATAATATTGAATAATACGACGAAGATAATGGTAAATTTTGTCATGGATCCGTTTTTCTTGATCGTACTATATAAAACAAAATAAAAAAGTTAGTTTCCAAAAAAAAACAGAAGATACATTATCATGATACATACCATCATTTCGAATAGGTATCTTCAACCCTTGTTTAGCAAATGCTTTTGATAAATCCGTTGATTCTAAATAAGACGATAATAATAATAATAATAATAAATAATCAATCAATAAAATACTAATGATAAGTAACAATAAGAAAAAAAAAAACAACTTACCAGTCATACCAGGAAACTAAATAAAAAAAGATAAAATAGAAAAAAAGAAAAAATCAGTTCAATTTGTGTCACGGAAAAAAAAACTGATTTGATTACCTTTTTCGCGGAGTATACAGTGAATGCATCAGAAAAAACTTGAGCAATGATCTTGGATTTGGCATCAGTTTGAAAGTCGGCACTAATATAAAAATAAAATAGATTAAATTATTGGTATATAAAAAAAAAATAAAAGAAATAAAAAAAAAATAAAAAAAAATAAAAAAAAAAAAGAGGAGAGCATGCATAGGGGATTTTTTTTTTTATTTTTTTATTTTTTTTTACCTAACCAATTTCATCAAACTAAAACGTAAGGTATAACGTCCTTCGGTACGAATACTCAAATCGGGAAAAGCAAAGTATAAACCTTGTTCACCATCGGGATTCTTCAGTAAACTAGGTGAACTCACCAATGAGCCCATCAAAACACGAGTACACTTGGGTGGATTCGAAATGATATTCCGTTCTTCAGTACGATCCGCCGACCATAATGTGACATGAAGTACAAAAAATGGTATTTGTAAAGTTCTATAATGAATGTATAATATAAATAAATAAATAAACAAATGATAAAACACTAATATACAACTTACTGCACGTCCACAGGTTCTTGACCTCTTTGTCTAACAATCAGTTGAACAATAGGAGGAGGATCAATAGGTCTTCGATCCTTTTCACCAAAACCACACATTCTTGCATGTAAAGGTTGTTGACATACTACTAATTCATATGCTCTAAATAATATATAAATAAATAAAACCTGACAACAAAAAAATAAAAAGAGATGTTTACCTCATTTCACGTTCATCATAACCAATACGGTCAATAGTTGAAGGTATAGTATCCATTCTACTTTGTTGATCTTGTTCAGTTGTATTTGTGTCACTTTTCATAATAACTCTTTGGTCAGAAGTTGAAGGATAATGGTTGATAGGTACAGATGCATCGTTAGGGGGATGATAACTGGTAGGTGGTGGTAAACTAGTATGATGTCCATATTCATATCGTGGTTGTGATGGTGCAGTATTATCCATTGTATAAAAAAAAAAAAGGAAGAGATGGAGATAAAGGGGAAAGAAAGAGGAAAAGAAAGAAAAAAAAATATATATAAGAAAAAAAAAAAAAAAAAAAAAAAGGAAAAAAAAAAAAAGAAAAAAAAATTCATTTCATCCCTCTCATTGCTTGACTTAAAAAAAAGAAAAACATAGGATACAACGGAGACTGAATGAGTAGTTTTTGCTTCTTTTTTTTTTTTTTGCGTTGTCAACATTTACTATTATAATTCTTTTTTTCTTCGGCATAATCCTTTTTCCATTAAACTATTATAACAATTCCAGTTTAATATGCAAGTAGCCAATCATTGATATTTATTCAAATAGTTTTTTTTTTTTTTTTTTAAGGTGCCAAGTAATAATGCGGATATTCAATATACAATAAATAATATATATATATATTGTAAAAAAAAAAAAAAACCCTCTTCATCCGAAAATAGTAAAATTATTTTACATACAAGATAACTGTTTTAACTCTTTTTTGTGAACCCAAAATTTGTTTTAGGTTGTTGGAGAATTGAATATAGTTTTTTAAGTAGGGGTCCATACTTTAAAAAAAAGAAAATCATTGACTACATATTCTCCCCCTTCCCTTTTTTTTTTTTTGTTTTTATTATCTCCCGAGCAAAAGCAAAGGAAATCATATCTAAAATTAGATACAATATAGTATTATGAATATCCAGGGACATACTTTTTACAAGCAGGAGTTGTTGTTTTTTTTTTTTAAAAAAAAAAAAAAAAAAAAAAAAAAAAAAAAAAAAAACTGGGAAAAGAGACCCTGTCCCTTTTAACGAGAGATGTGGTCGGTCTCTTAAAACCTTCATTCTGGATCTTCCCAAGAAAAAAAAAAAAAGATATTCAGCGTGCTTAAAACTTTTTTTTTTTTTTTAAACTTTACTCTTAACAAACCCCCACCTTCTCCTTAACATTCTTTTTTTTTTTTTATGTCAGATTCTACTTTTACTTATGATCAAGATGAAAAGGTATTATGTTTTCATGGTCCTTTAATTTATGAAGCAAAAGTAAGTTGGGTCTTGTTTTTATTACTATATATTAACTTTTTACGTTTTATACAATAGATTCTTGATCGTACTATACAACACGACGATCCAACTATGAAAGGTCCATTATATTATGTCCATTACAAAGGTTGGAATAAAAAGTAAGTTAATAAACTTCTATTTATTTCTATTATCTTAATCTTTTTTTTTTTGGTTGAATAGATGGGATGAATGGGTGGACGATACAAGGATATTAAGTTGGAACGAAGAAAATCTCGCGTTACAACAACGAACGGAAGAATTTTATACCAAAAAGAAACCAACCATGACGAAAAAGAGTACAATTATTTCAGATACATCTAGAAAGCGATCCCGGGAAGAACTAGAAAAGGTAAGTCTTTATAACGAATTAGTTTGATATATATATAAAAAACTAAAAAAAATATCATATTTATCTATTAGGAAAAAGATAAAATGGAATACATAAATAAACCTGAAATACGATTAGATCTTCCTGAAGCCTTGAAATGTCAATTAGTGGATGATTGGGAAAATATTACAAAAAATCAGCAAGTAAGTAAATCTTTCTTTTTTTTTTTTATTGTGTATATGAACCTTTTCTTTTTTTTTTTTTTTTTTTTTTTTTTAGTTGGTACCATTACCTCGAGAACCTACTGTAACTCAAATCTTGGCACAATACAAACAATACAGAATGGAAAAGAAATCTGGAAAAGAATGGTAAAAGAAAAAAAAGAAATATCATAGATATTTATTGACAGGATGATAATGATAGGAATGCTGAATTAATGGATGAAGTGATAGAAGGATTATGTATGTATTTCAACAAAGCACTGGGTACCATGTTATTATACCAATTTGAACGACAACAATATTCAGATATACGACGAAAGAATTCATCAAAAGATATGGCCGATATCTATGGTGCTGAACATTTATTACGACTTTATGGTAAAAAAAAAAAAAAAAAAAAAAAAAAAAAAAAAAAAAAAAATAAGCTAAACATGTAATATATATATATATATATTATAGTACAATTACCCAATCTGATCGCACACACAAGTATGGATGAAAGTACTGTGGTTGTTCTAGCTGAATATCTGGCTGATATCTTGAAATATATTCAAAAAATGCAAAAACAATTTTTTGTGACCGAATATCAAAATGCAAGTCCTTCTTATGTATCTCTGGTGAATGGAAACTAAACAAATTCGACAACAAATGTAAATTCTTGTGTATACAAAAAAAAAATATATATATATTATGGCAGTGAAAGCATTATTATAGTAGTTTATTCTTTTTTTTTTTTTAATAAACGTCGAAATTTAATGTTGAATATGAGAGGATGACTTAATTTGAGTAAAATAATAATAATAATAATAATAACAATAGTATAATATTGATTTATTGGTTTAATGAATCCAAAAAAAAAAGATATATAATCAAAAATCAATAATAATATTTAATACTAAATAAAATAAAATAAAAAAAGAGTGCTAGATAGGTATAAAAGAAATATATATATAAAGAGAGTTCAAGAACTTGATGTGTTGCTAAGGAGTTTGTTTCGTTTATAATTGGCCAATGGATCCAAATCATTGAATAGATTATTGTTCACTGGATTTGATTTCGTCGAAGAAGTAGTAGAATGTGTTGTAGTAGAAGAGATTTGTGTCATGACATCTTCATCTTCATCTTCCACATTCGGTTGATAAGGTTCTGCTTCTACCCAATCATCATCCACTGTTGAATAGGATTTCCCTGTAAATGAAAAAAAAAGAGGAAGTTTGTATTTCATCACATATATATATTCCAATAATTACCTTGCCATGAAGATCCATCACTCGATTGTGATATTCTAGGTGATTGATGAGATATAGATGAACGATGTTGTTGTTGTTCTTGTTTTGGAGATGATGATATTGTTGTGAAAGAAGTAAAAGCTGGATCATAAACTGGTTGAACAGGTTGATCAGAAAGTTGACGAAGAGCAGCATAAGGATCATTGTCATTCAATTTGTTGGTATCATTTTTGACGAAAGCCGATGATTTACTAGTAGACATAATAGCCGAAATCATTTGTTGTTGTCTTTGTTGATGTTGTTGATGATGATCCCGTAATGCTGAATAAGGATCATTATGTTGTAAACTTGTAGTACGTTTGTGATTGGAAGGGATATCTATATATATATAAAGAATGAATAGAGAATTCATATCAATAGATAGAATGAATTTTTTTTTTATACCTGATCCAGCACGAGGCATACTTGTTGTGGCTATGGGTTGAATAGTGTGATTCTTATCGAGATCATGATGATTTATACTAGAAGGTGATGTTGGAGTCAATATAGCAGGAGATCTACTAGGAGTAAGGACACCACCAGTATAACTTGCTCTATGATTGGTAATAGGTGTCACATTAGAAACTTGAGACGACAACGTTGGAGCTGTTGAAGGAGACAAAGATAAACCTGCTAAATCCGAAAAAATGGAATTCATCGGAGGCTGTTTTTGATGAATAGGGTTGGAAGATAGACTAGAAGCAGGAGAAACAGGTACAGATGATGATGATGTTGTTGATGCAACTATTAAATGAAAAAGAACATATGTCAATAAAAAAAAAAGATAGGTAGTACGCATCTGGTTTATTTTCGTTACCAGTTGGCTGTTTTGGAGACACCATTTTAGGTTGAGGCTGAAGAGAATTCTATAAATAAAAAGAATAGAGAAAAGGCAGTAAGCAATCACCAAATTTAGTCATTGTGTTACGAAAAAAAAGGGGGTGATGATTTTTTTTTTTCATTTTACCATGATGAGAGGTGCTGTCTGAATACTAGGTTGTTGATATTTATTTGCAGAAGAAATATCTAATGGACCAGGTACATTTTTTAATCTTTGTTGTTGTGGAGATGGAATCATAGTATTGGTATTTTCAATAGTAGTAGCTCGTCGTCGTCGTTGTTGTTTAGGCATACCTTCCTAAAATAAACATAAGAAAATAATTACATATTAGAACGTAAAAAAAAAAAAATTCAACTTACTTCATCAAACAATTCATTAATACGATCTTTTACAAATTGATCGTGAGAAGCAGCTAAATCATGATCCAACCATTTTCGTTCATAATACTTTTGTCTCATAAAGGCACGGACTTCACCATCTGACTCGGGTTCAGGAGTATCCACAGTATTGTAACCACAGCTCAGCCATATCTTGCCAGCAATACCATTTCCACCATGTTCTAAAGCAACAAGTTCTGGTCCAGTGAATTTACTTGCTGATATAGATTTCACTCTATGTCCTACTTCACGTCTAATATATAAAATACAATTGGATTAGTGTTGTACATAAAAAAAAAGACGTTTCATCATAAAAAAAAAAAAAGGACTTACACTAAGCCAGAACAACGAGAACAAATAAAGGTTTGCAAAGTAACGTTTACAAAAAAAGGACTCTATAATATAAATAAATAAGAATATGATTCATATTTTTTTTTTTTTTTTTACCTTTGTTGGACAGTCAAAGCATTTTTTATTTTCGGGTAACCGGAGCAAGTCTCGAACAGCTCTACAAAAATAAAAAAATAAAAAGATAAAAACAAAAAAAAATAAAAGTTAAGTAGTTGTATTAATAACAAATATATACAAGTTTTTACCTTGAATTCAGTTCTTCTTGTTTTTTCAATAAAATAGAAGATGTCATATTATCAAAAGTATGATAATGAAAAAAAAAAGAATTAGAAAAGAAAGAAGAAAAAAAAAAAAAAAGGAAGAAAAACATCTCGTATCACTTCAATTTTTATCCTTTTTGTAACCTATGTCCCCCGCCAAGCGTTCATCTTCGAATTCCGCCTTTTTTTTTTTTTCTTTTTTCTTTATCTCTTTTATTTTATATGATGCAATCACATATATTTAATAAACCATTAAGAGCTATTTGGAATGCAGGAAATAATCCAACTGAAACATTATGGTGGCCTGTAAAACCTTCTCTATCTAACTCTTCCAACTCAAAAACTGTCTTATTCTTCATATGTGGAAATCCTGGTTTAGTAGAATATTATACTGACTTTTTACAAACTATTCATGAACAAACAATCCATTTTCCTTTAGAAATCATTGGTGGTAAGTCATTCTTTCTTTTATATATATATATATATATATATATATTATACTAATATTTTCAAAAATAAAAAAAAAAAAGTATCACACTTGGGTCACTCTATAGGTCATCATACGTCAACAGTTAATCGTGTCTATGGTCTTCAGGAACAAATTGATCACAAGATAGCATGTTTTGATCAATTAAGAAAAGAAAATGAGTCTGATACTCAATATATTTTGATGGGTCATTCAGTTGGATCTTATATATGTGCTGAAGTCTTAAAAAAACGTCAACATCATAATATCACTCGATTGATTGCATTATTCCCTACTCTTCGTGAAATTGCCCTGACTCCAAATGGTGTGAACATTACTGTAAGAACTACAAAAAAAAAAAAAAAAAAAGGATGATCACTGTTTTTTTTATTTATTTATTTTATTTATTACCTTTTGTAGCGATTAGTATCCAATGTACCTCTATCACTTATTTCTGGTGTGGCTGGGTTGGCAAGTTTAATTCCTTCTCCTATACGACAATCTCTTACTGGTTTGATCACTGGACAAAAAAATCAAAGTTTAAAAGTGACAGCTCATGGACTTTTACATCGATCTGTAGTTCAAAATGCTCTTTACATGGCAAAACAAGAAATGGAAATTATTAAAGAATTAGATGAAGATTTTTATTCAACTCATGTGGATCGATTCATTATGTATTATTCTCGAAATGACGAATGGGCTCCTTTGGATCATTATGAATATATGACTGAAAAATTCCCTAGTGGTATGATTTTTAATCTATATAATCAATTGAAATTCATTGTATTTGTTTTTTTTTATTTTTAGCCAATGTCCAACTATGTGCTGAAGATATCCCTCATGCGTTTATTCTTGGTATGCAGAAGAATAACCTTTTATAGTATATGATTTGTTATTTTTTTCTCATTTTTTTTTTCTTTTTTTGGTCATTAGAGGAAAAACATTCAAACTACATGGCAAACAAAGTAGTAGAATGGATAACTACAAGTCAAATCAAAGAATAGTCCCTCCGTTGTTATGGTACTTATAATCTAGATAGATTATACACGTTGTATTTTTCTACATTGTAGTTATATGATTGAATTTAAATTTATACAGTACAAATAAAAAATGCAACTGTTCTCAAACCTCCAAAAGAAAATATATATGTTTACTTCACTTTGTAGTGACCTAGATCGCATAGAATTGGATTTGATTCATACACAAGTTTCAGAACATTGGATGATTTTTAGGATTATTGATTTTTAATTTTTGGAAAACAGGGAAAAAGAAAAAAGAAAGAAAAAGGGATACTTCTTTCTACCACATTATAGTATGTAGAAAATGTTTTAACTATAATGGTAACTAATATAATGATGAGAATATCAACGATGGAGATAACAGTAATAATGATAATAATAAAACAGGAAGATGGTTTTATTAGAAGAATATAAAGAAAATAAATACTACATATGATTTAACTAAAAAGACTCTTGCTAACTATCAATAAAAGAATCATCATGATTAGTTAGATCTAGAGAGAGAGAGAGAGAGAAAACAATCAAATCAGAAGAACACCATCAAAGAGATACCTTTGATCACCACTTCACTTGCTTTCTTTATCCAACCTTTAGCATAGTTGTTCAGTAACGTGTATCCCTCCAGTTGATCCATTCAATCTAGTCCGTCCCATCCTGTTAACCCAATTGTAAACCCGTTCAGTTCCCTTTTTTTTTTTTTTTTTTTGGTATAATATAATAAATCATATATTTCACATTAATAATCTTTTACTTCCATGTTTTTTTTTTCTTTGGTCAGATGATTAGTTGATGACTTTAATAGACCCAAACGGCTCATAGTATAGTTGTATTACTAGATAATGATAGTAGTCGGGCGGGGAATTTTTGTGTACACGGAAAAAAGCATTTGTACATTTTTTTTTTTTTTTTTTTTTTTTTTACCTCTTTCTTTTTCACTTTCTCTCAACAATGTCCTTCCGACCACCGAAGACTTTACCAATACTTTCCATCTTCCACAATGCACAACTACCATTATCTCGGCAGGCATTGAGTTTGTTACAAAGCCGGCAACAACGACCAAGTGGGGAAGACGTGTACCGCGTAGATATCATTGGCACCGATACATTACCAACCAAGGATCAATTACATCAAATGGCATCCTATCTTCATGGCTGGCAACCACTGTTGGCCAAGACAGCAACTTCACCAAGCAATATCCAGGATGCGCAAGACTTGTTATTGAACGAACCAACTGCACTCAATCGTCCCATTGTTGTTGACTGGTCAAACGGAAAAGCTGCCGTTGGTGATTCTTCTTTGGATACAATTGAAACTCTTTTACAACAACGACTGAAATCAAAGAAATAGATCTTTTTTTTTTTTAATTAGTTTTAGTATTTATGATTGAATAAAACAAACATATTTATTTGAACAAAAAATATATTACAAAATAAGGAAAAGAAAACATGATGCTAAAGTGAATGAAAGTTATCTATCTATATACACATATATAAACTGTAGAATGAAGATGTTGTGAAAGGGAATCAATAGAATAAAAAAAAAAAACATGGAATGAACTAACTACTTCTTTTTCTTGTTATTATCAGCCACAATGGTCGAAGCATCATCAGAAGTAGGTTGATTATCCAAAACAATGATATTGCCACGTTCCATGATTTTTTTACTTGGTTGCACCAAAAGATGATGTTGATGATGAATACTTGGTTCTTCAGCAGTACAAGTATCAATCGATTTTACCCAAGGATCATCCAATACATCTTGTAAGGTACATCGTTTTGTTGAGTCAGGTTCTAATATACGAGATAGAATGGAGCGAGATTCACGAGGTAACATTTTGAATAACCGGGCGGCGCTTTGTGTGGATGGCGTGATAAAGTTTCGATAGGATTGATCTTGAGCTGGACGAGGAATACGCCAAGGGAAACGTCGAATGATCATACATACATATACAATCCCACAAGACCAAAGATCAGTCAAAGTGGCATCATAATCTAGAGAGGTATATTGTTCAGGTGCAATATATGGATCAGATCCACAAATTCCTTTGCTGCGGTGAATCTTGTTTTCATGAGGATATTTGATCACCACTGCACATCCAAAATCGATCAATTTCAAAATACCACGTTCATCTAATACCATATTATCCAATTTTAAATCTCTATATAAAAAAAAAAAAGTCAATTATCCATTATAAATTTTTTTTCTTTTTTTTTTTAATTACCTGTGAGCAATACCCATGGATTGTAAATAATGAACACCATTCAACATTTGTTTCCAACAACAAGCGATTTCATCCCGTGACATCTGACCACTCATAACAATATTGAATAGATCATTAGGAGCAAATTCCATAATTTCGTAAAAGTTGGAGCCTTCCTGAATAATATCCAAAGTTTCAATCACGTTGGGATGATGAAGAGTAGATCCAATACAAAATTCCGCAGTAACCTTCTTGACATATTCCTTTTCGTTTTCATTGGTGCCTCTTCTCCGGAACTGTTTAACCGCAAATGTCTTGTTGTCTGTACTACGTCGGATCAATCGTACCGATCCACCAGCACCTTTGCCTACAAATCGACCTAATAGAAAAAAAAAAAAGAATGAATAATTGTTTGTATGATTATTTAAAAAAACTTACCCCATTTTCCATATCGACCTTCTAAATCCTTGTTGAATTCATTGGCAAATGATAAATCACTGATTTTCCCTTGACTACTTGCTTTTGATGTGATGGAAGAAGCTTTCTTCTTTTTCTTGTCATTTTTGAAGAATCGTTTGAGATCGTGTAAAATGGTATCTTTCTTTTCCAAATGGTGAAAATGAGTATGATGATAGTTTTTGTTATATTCGGGTCGCTTAAAAATGAATTGTGAAGGTGTAGACGGTCGTCCGGGTACAGTATTATTGGTGGAAGTAGAACTGGTGGTATGAGGATGAAGAGAGCTACTACTACTAGAGGTATCTTGATTATTGTTGTTGTTTTCTGGAGATACTGGTCGTGATAAAGAGAGAGGAGTAGCACCACCGTTATCAGAAGAAGACGAAGAGGCAGAAGAAATAGGTCGAGGACTTGAATGAAGAGTACCTTGATTTGAACTATGATCTTGAACTGTGATAACAACAGAATCATTCTCACCACTGTGATGAGGAGACAATGAAGGAGGAGTATGAGCAGCAGTGGGAGGTAAAGACGGTGAAGGATAAGCAGAAGTAGCATTAGAAGAAGCAGTTGACTTTGGATATCGATGTATAATAGGTGTACCAGGTACAGATACGTCTGGAGTTACATTTTCGAATTGATGAATAGCATGTTTGTTCTGAAAGATCTTGGCAGGTGTATCAAAGTTGATTGACTTTAACTCTTCGCTAAGATTATTCACTTGAACAACATCTTGAAACGTGACTGAAGTTGGACGAGAACCATTCATAATAATTGAGGAAAGCAAAGTTAGTACGTATATATTTAAAAAAAAAAAAAAAAAAAGATAAAAAGGAAGAGAAAGGAAAAAAAAAAAAAAAAAAAAAGAGGAAGAAAAAGGAAAAAAAATAAAAATAAAAATTGTTTTTTTAATCATTAAGCCAAGGAAAAATTGTATTCCGTTGAGCAATTTTGACCAATCATTTCACAACGAAATCCAAATGTGTGTGCTCGTGCTCCCGATTTTCATTACTCATATTCTGATTGTTCTTTTATTTACAGCTTTTTTTCTTCTTTTTCATACTTCTTTTGATCGTATCACTTGTGATCATCATGATTTTCTTTGTCTAAGACTCCTTTTTTTTTATTATTATTATTTTCTTTCTCTTTATTGGATAGATGATCGATGATATATGGAACGGATCATATCGGATATTTAAAGACACATACATTGGTTGAATGAAAATGCGGTAGCGTGCGGTAAGTCAAATAGAAGCACTTAATTGTACGCCCTCCCTATTCTAAACGATAAGGGTAAACTTGATGCCGAAACTAAAAAACCATATTGTCCATTTTTTTGATGCAAAAAGGGTTCAAAACCATTTTGTTTATAAACATAGAGTCAATCAGAAACTTTTTTCTTTCTCATGATGCATTGGTTGATTCATGTTTTTCTTACCCTTCTACTCCGTGATACCGGACGGTATATATTACAAATATCCCCTGAATGGGTAGTACAAACATATTTTTTTAAGGAATCCGCAGTAATGGCTGCTGTGTATATAATCCACTCTTTTTTTTTTTTTTTTTTTTTTTTGCCATTTGTGTCATGAAGTCAACTTTGGTAACGGTGCTAGCCTTTTTATTGATTATTCAATCAGTCCACGCATGGCGTCAATATTGGTGTGCTTATAAAGGAAAGGGATGCCCTCTACCAGGTATTGGACCAACTTATAAATGTGGTGACCAAATTTGGGACGGTGATACTGTTGCAAATTACCTAGGAGTAAGTGGTAATAAATTTTGGAGAGCCAATGACTACTCACAAGAAACATTAAACAATTGGGAAGCCTGTTGTAGTTCAGATGATACAAGCAAAGGTGTTTGTTATCATGATTCGTAACCTAAATTAAAAAGTAATAAAATGGATTAATTATTTTAGATCTTCTTTTTGTCTCTTTCTTTTTTTTTTTTTTTTTTTTAAATCACATGATGATAGCCAAGAATCCAACAATTTGATAGAAATTTTTTTTACCATTGATAGAGTTTATGTATTAGATCAATATGCCTATCAACATAAAACAATAACGGAGTTTAGTGTTCTAGAATATTAAGGAATATACGGATAATCATTTTTCCCTACTACTAAATATTTCAACCTTAAAAAAAAAAAGAATAGATCATTCATCATCTTGTAGATGATTCTAATATTCATGTTTCATCCCTTCTTTTTTTTGGATAATCAGTTGATGAACATCAATTTCTCTTGGATCTTGTACAAATAGATCATAAATGATAGAACTGGATTCTTTACTTTTTTAGTTCATTTCCAACTCAATATGGAAATTCATCTCTCCCTACCATCATAACGGAGTGACCTATCAAAAAAAAAAAAAAAAAAGGTACGATCATCATGCAAATAGACCATGTGTATTTCTTTTGTTTTGTTCTCCGTTTTCTAGGAGATAAAAAAAAAAATACTAACATTATCACCAGAAACTTATCACTATACATTTCTTTTTGGCATCCTGGGTACATTCGAACTCACATTCCTTGGCAATTGAATTAAGGGTAGATTTTTGGAACACTTGGCATTTGCAATGGAATCATTCATCTCCGGTGCATGATTTTGGTTCCATCAAGATGATTGATGATAGGTAGCTGATGAATGGGTTGAAAATATCATGCCAATGACGATATTGCTGGATTCTTTTTTTTTATTTTTTTTTTTTTTTAAATTTGATCTATAAATACGAACAATAAACTATCATTATATTAAATAATATTCAAGAAAATAATTTGTTTTTATATTCTATGCGAATTTTGTATGATGATGGTGATTATTGAGCGACAAAGGGAAAGGTAACGTTTACTATGCAGGATGAAAAAATGAATGAATCTTTTGGTTTTTACAGCCAAAATTTTCAAATTCCTCAGCTAAACTTTAGCTGTAAAAATGAATTGTCGAGGGGTGATGGCGGACCAATCTTATGACTTTTTTTTATTTTTTATGAATTCTTAAATTATGCCCAATTTTATTTTATGCCCTTTTCTTTCTTTTTCTTTTCTTCCTCTTTATATTTTTTTTACCCTTTATTTATTTTATTTTATATTTTTTTATTTGAACCGTGTACCATCACGGTAAGTACATTCCTTTGTTTTTTTTATGTTTTATATGTTATGAATTCTTATGCTTTAATAAATTTTAGGTTCTTTTATGCTCTAAATTTTCTGTTTATTGTCTCGTTACATTTCAAGGGGTCATCAGGCAATTTTTGAAAAAATGAATGAAATGTTTTAGCGATCATTGTACATTAGCTAAGTGATAAAATGTCATTAGATGATATTAGATTACTTTTTTGAGAGGAATCGAATGGTGGTCATTTTATTGGATGATGACCATTATTGGATGAGAAATGATGATATTGGCTTTTTATTTTTTTAATTTACTCTACAAGTTGGGAGGTAAGGTACAAATTGTTATTAAGTTAATCAAAAGAGAATGATTTCAGTTATGTTAAGTTTAAATTTGATGAGAGGATTATTAGCCTTGGGGGAAAGTACAAAAGTATAATATCTATCCTATGAGATGTTGGTGTGAATTTTTAATAAGCCAGAGGCAGATCAATGAAGTTATCAAAAGAAAGAAAGAAAAATCAATGGCTAGATAAGACAATAAATGAGGAAGATAATGAATAGATGAATAAAAAACAAAAGGATACATTGAAAAGACCTCTAACAATTTTTTAATGGGAGCGGTAATTTAAACCATTCTCTCTTTTTTTTTTTTTTTTTTTTTTTTAGGTTGTTTGAGAATTTTTTTCTTTTTCTTTCTCTTTCATTATTTTCTTCAAATGGCAAGACGTGTAGTGGTGACAGGATTAGGTTTGGTAACTCCTGTTGGTGTAGGTGTTAAAACAGCTTGGAACAATCTTCTCAAAGGTCACTGTGGTATTGTATCTTTGACTGATCAACCTGCTTTTGATTCTCTGCCTGTGAAAATAGCCGCTTTAGTACCAAGAGGTTCAAAAGATCAAGGTCAATTCTCTGCTTCTGAATGGTTAGATCCTGGGGTAATAAAATAGAAACAACCGAGAAATAGGGTGTATTAAAGAAAAAAAAAAAACGAAGAATTAGTAAATTCATTGTCTTTTTTTTTTTTTTTTTAATAGGATGATAGAGTGATGGCTACTTTTACTCAGTATGCGATTGCTGCTGCTCGTCAGGCTCTTCAAGACGCTAATTGGGCTCCCTCTTGTGTACATGAAAAAGAAAGAACGGTAATGAAAAAAAAAGACAAGTACAGTAAAAGATTATTTATCGTTATTTTTTTTTTAGGGTGTTTGTATAGGATCCGGTATGGGTAGTTTTGAAGACATTGTATCAACATCTATAGCGTTTACTTCTGGAGTAAGTAAAGATAAAAAAAAAAAAGGTTATTAACTATTTTTTTTTTCTGATAACTTATGATGAAATGATTGATTCTGATATTTTTTTTTCTAGGGACCACGTAAAGTATCACCGATGTTTGTACCCAAAATATTAATCAACATGGCAGCTGGACATTTGACAATGAAGTATGGTTTCCAAGGTCCAAATCATGCAGTCTCCACAGCATGTACAACAGGAGCTCATTCGATTGGTGATGCAATGAGATTTATTCAATATGGTGACGCAGATGTGATGGTAGCAGGAGGAACTGAAGCTTGTGTACATCCATTGGCTATTGCAGGATTTGCAAGGGCGAAATCATTGGCGACAGGATACGAAACAAAACCAACTGAAGCATCACGACCTTTTGATCAAGACCGTGCAGGATTTGTGATGGGTGAAGGATCAGGAATAATGGTGCTGGAAGAATACGAACATGCCAAGAAACGAGGTGTACCTATCTATGCTGAATTGAAAGGTTATGGTTTATCTGGCGACGCTCATCATATGACTGCACCTCCACAGTCTGGTCTTGGTGCTATTAATTCCATGAAGCGTGCTTTGACGGCATCCAACTTGACTCCAGCGGATATCGACTATGTTAATGCTCATGCGACAAGTACTTCTGTTGGTGATGCGGCGGAAAACAATGCTATCAAGACGGTTTTTGACGGACAATGGGATAGAATCAATGTATCTTCAACAAAAGGGGCCACTGGTCATTTACTAGGTGCTGCTGGATCAGTAGAGGCTATCTTTACGGTATTGGCTGTCAAGAACGTAAGTGTTTTCAGAATCAAAAAAAAAAAAAAAAAAAAAAAAAAACTGTATTGTTGATATCTGATACTTTTATTTATTTATATAGAATATTCTTCCACCAACATTGAACTTGTATCAGTTGAGTAACAAGGAGGAATTCAATCTCAATTATGTCCCTCTGAAGGCTCAATCCGACAAAATCATTAGGGCAGCTTTGACGAATAGCTTTGGATTTGGTGGCACCAATGCGACATTATGTTTTGCAAAATTAGACTGATATACTCTTCTTTAGTTTGTATTTTTATTATCTTTTTTGAATTGTAGACTAGTATTCTATTTATCCATCTTTGTAAATAAATTCAGGGGTCTACCTTTTTTAGACGAAGATCTATGTATGTGTGCAATCCGTCAAATGAGAAGTAATCAATCATCATGTGATGATGATCATCATCTGATTACGTGTTTAGTATACGAAAACATCAACAAAATGATTTTCAATTTTTGGATGGTCTATGTTTTTTTTTTCTCTATGGATCTCTATTTTCTAAATATTTGTATGATTGGATGGCGATCCCCCCTTAGAATAAATTGATCTTATATACTTTGTAGGAATAAATCTGATTCGTCAAGGACCATCCTTTTTAGTGATTAATCCCATCATAAGTTAACATTACAATAAAACAACAAAAAAAAAAAAATACTGATACACTATGAACATCGGTTTGCACACTCAATAGATACATAGCGTAAATCATCAGAACACAAAAGGGGTAATATGGTTTTGAAAATGATGCATTAGCTTTATTGCCATAATAATGATATAAGAAAATTGAATGATTCAAAAAAAAAGGAACTGTATGATACTATATATATATATATGTATATATGTATATATATAAAGGAAACAACTATAAAAGTAAAATGGGTAATAGGATTTCAAAGAGAATGAAAGGAGAAAAAAAAAAAAAAAAAAGAGGGGTTGCTATGTATATAAGAAATGAAGATAATCTAAGAGAGAGTGCCATTTTGACCAGTGTTGAGATAACCATTTGAATCAGGCGCTCGTTGATACTCTAAAACAAAGTTCAACTAGAAAAAAAAAAAAAAGAATCAGTTCAACCAGTATCTAAATTATTTCATAAATAAATATATCATGTAATGAATACTTACTATAAGAGCACCAACAAGAAGAAGGCATAGACCAATAGGACCATAAAGATCATCATAACGTTCAGTAGGTTTATTGATGATACGATGAGCACGCCATCTATAACGAATGAAAGCATAGATAGCAAAACCAAAGGCAATACCAAAGAAAACACCACCAGAGATTCTTGTAGTTTTGTCACCAAAATTGAGAAGAGTCAAAGCTGTTGTCAATAATAAAGCTGCAAAGTATAACCAATGGATAAATGTACGTTCATTGGCAAAAAAGATTTTGGGTTCAATACGATCTTTGTTTTTCTTTTTTTTGCCACCACCTTTTTTGCCTTTCTTTGAATAAGGAATACCACCTTCTTCTGATATAATTGCATCCACGTCGTCTCGTTGTTGATTTCCACCATTCAAAGCTTCTTGACTGGTCATATTGTTGTGTTGCATAACAGAGGATCGTGGAGTTTTGCCCATAAGGTATTCTGTTGAAGATCCATCCACATAATCATATATTCCCACTCGTTGTCGTGCAGCTGTATAATGTTGTTGTTGATGGTATTGTTGCATATTTTCATTTGATGATGTAGTATCTAAGCGCCAAATAGGATCAGCAAAAGGATCGGTCGAACTATTAACAGGAGGACTGATGACGGTGGCTTTGTATTCACTACTTTCGTTGGTTGTTGGTAATGGTATCTTGTTGTTTTGTCGTTGTAAAGAAGCTGCACGTTTTGCCTTGGCTGCCTGACTTTCCTTTCTTGTCAATGTTGCCCGTTTTTCTAATTGAGATTCCAAATAACCCAAACGATAGCGTCCATCAATCAAAGGTTTCAAACTCTTTGATCTAGATAAACCAGTAAAATTGCCAGATACTTGTTTTGCGTTTCGAATATCCAATTGTTCCAAATCATTTAACCACCAAGGAAGTAGAGGTAATTGAGGAGACCAAAAATGAGCAGCACCTTGTAAATATTTGGAAAATCTAGGAACTTCATAGACCAATTTTGAATCCAATAATCGAGTAAGCCATTCAGGTGGTTCTTGACCCAAGTGAGTTTGTAATTTGGTTTCCAATACAGCATAAGGGAAGCGGTAGATTTCATTATCGGGTAAATAATCAAAAGGATAATCTACACCCACATCTTGTCGTCGCCAGTTGTTGTTCTTTCGTCTATTTCCATCTTCTCGAATAAAAGTCAAATCGGTATCCAGAGACAGACGTAATCGTTGATCACCAGGCACTTGGAAAGCAGTACGATTGTAGAAGACACGCATCACTGGATTCAATTGTTTTTCAGCTACAGATCGTTGAATACCAGAAGCAATAAAATGATTTGCTTCCACCACATCTTGAGCCATACCTTGTTTTGTTGCCATATCGTGAGCCACTTGATCAGCAGTGTAACGTCCTTGCAAAAAATCATTGACTTGAGATTCATCCAATCGGAAACGATCCTTGACAGAAGCACCATCTAACCAAGGAGCATGATGAGTCTTACGTTCAATAAAGATACTATTAGAAGACATGGGACCATACCATCGCAAACGAATAGCTTCAGCACCTTCATCACGTTGTAAACGACCACCATAAAGATCAAAATCGCTGTTGTCAAAATATACACTTGAGATGGCACTATCTTCTGGTTCAATAGGTTTGTTGGGGTTGAAGACCAAGACAGGAAGATGAAAGAGTAAAATGGCTTTGAGTTCAGTGACATTATCCGGATGAACCCAGTATTTTGCAGTAGCACGTTCAAAAGCATTTTGATCCAAACCAGCAGCAGCATTACCAGTTCTTGATTCACCATGAAGACGACAGAGATCATGTAGAGTAGAAATTTTGACCAAAGCGACATCAAAACGTTGTCTATCCAAAGATTTATTTCTGACAATATCCACTAGTAAAGCTTGACGGTCTATATGAGTATATTTATCATGTTTCTTGATAAGTTTTTGAAACGCTAAAAAGTTGTATCTAGTGAATTTAGCCAAGTCGTTCAAATCAGTAAGAATGTCCGTCAGAGAATCGTCCATGGATTCGTATAAAGAGTGTTGAGTAGCAAGAGTCATACTGGGACGTTGTTGAACTAAAATACGATCACAATAAGCAATACGTGAATCGATTTCTCTTTGTTTGCGAGTAATGAAAAGATCAACTTTATCAGCTTCTAGTCGTAAAACAGCTTCAAAATCCTTTTCATCTTGATCAGTCCAGTCGTGAGATAATTGTCGGTTTTTCATATCTTTTTTTATCACATCGTAAGCGACATATTCGAATCTCCAAGGTTCATAAATGTTTTCTTGTAGCTCTTGACCAAATTTCATATTGAGAGAGAGAGAAACAAGGTCTTTTAAAAAAAAAAAAAAAAAAAAAAAAAAGAGAGAGAGAGAGAGAGCGAAAATGGAAGGGAAGAAAAGAAAAGTAGAGATAGACAGAGAGAGACAGAGAGAAAGGTAAATAAATAAACAAAAAAGAAAGGAAAAAAAAAAAAAAAAGGAGAGGAAGCCAAAAAAGAAAAAAGTGGAACCTATTTTTGGATTTTTTTTTTTTTTTTTTGTTGTGTGGTACGGAATTTTAAAATAGGCATTATGAAAAACCTTTTCATTGCTTGGGTGAATCCCTTTCCGAGACATTTATTCTTCTTTCTCTCTCTTGTATCTCTTTTACTCAGCTGGAAAGACTGTTTATCCACCCCAGCAAATATAATGAACAAAAGAGAAAAATGAGCTGACCATTTCTATGATAGTTTATTTTTATATTGATATTCTGTACTACCTTAGATCAATTATTTTGACCTACCTATTTGAATCCTATTCTTCTATTCAGATCATTCATTGCTTAGCCTCCAAGTTTTCATTTCCGGAAAACTATCACACCTATTTGGTAACCAATGGCCCGAAAATACTTACAACCAATCAACATTTTTTTTTCTAATTCAACTTCCGTTACTTGTTGTACAATAAGATATTTCTCTCTTGGCGTTGTATACATACAACCGGATGATAATGATGAAATACAATATATCGAAATCATTGAAATACAAATAAATCAATCTAGTATGTTTTCCACAAAGTGATCGAGTTTATTCATTAAAAGTTTTAAGATTTGATGATGATTTGTAAAGTATAAAAATGACAATGGTGATAACCGCGCTTTTTTTTTTTTTTTTTTCTTTTCACCATCCCAACAAAATACGATGACACATAGCTGATGATCAACAGTAATATCAAATAAATGAGTCTGTCTGTATAAAGATCATCCGTAGTCTTGATAAAAAAATTTTAATTAAGAGCATTCATCAAGATCATCTTCTTCTGAGAATACTATAATGTCACCTTTTGTCATATCAGACATTAATACCTACAGTATTTTGTTGACTGATAGTAAGGTTTCTTCTCATGTTGCTCCGCTTTCTCAAAGACAAGCATTTTGCTTTGTAATCTCAAAGAGAATCTGATTACCCAACAATCTGAATGAATTGAGCATCTTTTTTATTTTACATCATCCTTATCGGGTTTCACTTTTTTTTTTTTTTTTGATCCTGACACAAAACATCACGAGATCTCACGTTGTTGATCATCCATATCTGTAGTCCATTCTTTGCCTTTTTATAGTAAAAAAAAGAAAAAAAGACAAGAAAAGGCGATCGTACTTTCTTTCATACTATGTTGGAATTTCTTGATGACATTGAATATATCATACTATAGTCAACGGTGTTTGATTATCATTTGTAAGCAGCTTTAACTAAAACAACGAATCTTTTATTATTCATATCAGTATCATTTTGCGTGTATGTTTATCACATCATTCAATTGATTTACATCTTATTTCCTGTCAAATATCTTTGAAAAAAAAATACTACTCAAATGTATTCTTTTTCGATAATAGAGCCATTCGATTGAATAATAATAATAATCAGGATACTGATGATAATAATATTAAATGAATGATGATGTTAATTTTAGAGGAAGGTGTTAGATCGATAATGATATTAGTTATTTAATGGTGTCAATGGGATGGTGTTAATTTTCACTACACAAGATCTTTCGTGTTACCGCGGTATTTAAAAGCTTCCAAGTCCTTTCACCAGAAAGAAAATAAGGTCTTCTCGTTTTCTTTTTTTGGTTTTTTTTTTTTTTTTCCTTTCACTTTCATCCATATCACTATTATAATCCTGAACATTCTCGAACACAAAGCATAACAATAACATGATATTTGATTCAGCACTAATAGACGAAGTGACTATCTATAGTTTATTAGCAGTAGTTGGTATTCTTATTGTGTCATTGCTTGCCTCCCGGATATTGTTACCTTCATCTTCAGGTCGTGTGGACCATGCGACTTTTGTCTGGTTTACTTTTGATGCTCTGATTCACTTTATCTTTGAAGGTTCGTTTGTTTATCATAGTACTTTTGGTCGCACTGTTAACTCTGGCACCGACATGTTCGCTCTATTATGTAAGTTTCTCTCTCTCTTTTTTTTTTTTTTTTTCTGAGTCAAACACGTGAAACTAATAATATCTTTTTTTTTTTTTATTTTATGATGAATATATTGTGGGAACTTATATAGGGCAAGAATATGCAAAGGCAGATGGACGTTGGGGTTTAGCGGATGCCACTGTTGTATCGATTGAAATAATGACAGTGTTTGTGGATGGTTTGTTATGTCTGTTGATTTTACGTCAATTGGTCAAGAATGATCCCTCTCGTCATTTCTGGATTGTGGTGGTCAGTGTTATTGAAATTGTTGGTGGATGGATGACTTTTGCTCCAGAAGTAAGTTATATGAAATATCTTTATTTATTAATGTCATCCTATTTTCGTGCTAACCATCTCCTTTTTTTTTTTTTTTTTTTTTGATAGTGGTTGACTGGATCTGCATATTTGAACACAGATGTATGGTTATGGCATTATATTTATCTTTGGGTAAGCAGAAGGCAGATGAAGAAGGAAAAAAAAAAAGACAATTCTTATTAGTCGAACTCATCATTATTCTTACTTGCTATTATTTAGTTCTTCAATGGATTATGGGTGATTATACCTTTTGCACTTATCATTCACTCTTACAATGCCATTGTGAAGGGATTGAAAAAGAACAAGAAACGGAATTCTGGTGACAAATCGAACAATGGCAACCGCAATGACAGTGGCAAAACCAACAGTGGAAAAAGCATCAATACCGATAAGAAAAGTAGCAAGAAACACAGCAAAAAGTCAAAATAGATGAATGGAGAGATTGTCATATGGGCGGTCTCGGATTATAGTCAGTGACTGTAATAGTACTGTAGTAGTCGTAGTCGTATTTTTATGTATTTATTACAATAAACGTTAGTTCTTCTCTTCTGAAGCTTTTTGAAATCAAGGATTTGTTTGATCGTAAGTTTATTGACTTAATGTAGAAAATTGGCTTTGAATTATGTTGTTGGTGATGATAAATGACGAAAGGATGACATGGGATGATGGGATGATATGCGATGCTGGGATGATATGCGATGATGGGATGATATGTGATGATGAACTTGGCTTTGAAGATTCACCATGCAATGTTAAGAAATATTTACTGGTCTAACCCAACCATATTTGGTATCATCAACAGAGTATGGTCGCAACAATTTTTTTTTTTTTTTTTTTTTTTTTTTTTTTTTTTTTTTGGGAGGACAACTCTGGCCATCATATACTTTTTCACAGCATTGATCAAAGATTAATTTTGTATCTTCCTTTGTGATAGTGTAATTATTGATTATATGCAATGTTTCTTAGGACATAATTGTTGCGAATAATATTGAGAAGGAAAAAAAAAATCATTTTGAAATGAAAAATGCTGCCAGTAATTACACTGGTTCATAACGACGTTTATAATAAAAATAGATGGTACTACCATATAAATGATGGATGAATGGATCAATGGATTAAAGACGATATATATCTTTAAAATAATAAAATGACTTTATTAAAAAAAAAAGTAGAATATGATAAATGTAAATGCTAACTAACAAACACTATCCAAATACCGATAAAAGAATCATCATCGTCGTAAGAGCCAGATGAGATAAATCAACCAGAATAAGAAATGATCATCACGACACTAAAAAAAAAAATAATAATAATAATTCTCCATTGCAAAATAAAGTAGAGATAAGAGAGAAGACAGCCAAACCTACAAATTGACACTTTGTATAATTAACTTACTTCCTATATTCAATCCTTTTAATAACCTTATCCAGTCAATCTTGTTGTACACCCGTCTAACCGATGAATGTTGAGAATCAGAATCCAGGTATGTGTCCATCCAGTGGCATTTTATTCAAACCAGTTAAATATGTTTATAAATGAGAATCGGGGAAAATCTATCTATCCAAGGTCAAATCAGAAGATGAAATACGTAAAAAAAAAAATAATAATTGTGTAATCTAGTCTAAGGCTAATCATAAAAAAGAAACAGTATATAATGGGGAAGGGTAAATATTAATATGATTAGAGAATAGAGATCAAAGGGTAAAACATTTGTGTTGTCCTTGAGAGTTGTATATATTGAAGATGATGGTTATGTATATTGATAAAGGGTTGTTTGTACAATTGATATATTTTTATGGATAGTAGTATGGGCTGTTCTGTTGATGTGATTGTTGCTGTATTGCTTGGTTTGAATGAAAAGCTTGTTCTTGATCAAAAGGGGACATTTCAATCACATCTGGATAATACTGTGTTTCTTGTCGAATTGTCTGTCCATGCAGTCTTGCAGGTGTGTGTATCGTATGTATGGAATCCGTGGATTTATTTTTTGTTGTAGCATGCGTAGTATAGGAAAAGTTATCGTCGTCCATCATCAAGGGTCTTGTTGCTGAATATGGATCCATCTTTGCCGATCGTGTTGCTCCTGTTAACAATGTTGATGGTGATTCCTTGAATAAAGATCCTAGCATACTTTTTCTTTTGGGTGATAATTGAGACGCAGGAAGTTTCGATAATGGTTTGTAATCCGATGATGTTTTTGTCGCTTCTTCATTTCCAACCGCAAGTGCACCAACTGTTGTTGCGTCAACTGGTGTCGCATAATTCTGATTGTAGTTGCTGTTAGGATTGGTATCTTCATTATGATAGTCATCGTCTTGATCGTCGTCAAATTTATAATATCCCTTCAATCCTTCTGTAGAGTCGTCATTTTCCAATTCATCTTCTTTGATACTTTGAAATGGCATTCCTTGTCCAGGTAATTGAATCATTGAGACATGTCGCACGCTTTTTTGTCGGGTCAACTTGCTTGTAACTGTTTTCTGTTGTGTCTGACTTTGTGTCCCATATAACCCGGGTAATAAATGGCGTACCTTGTCGTGAACCATAGGAATAGGTAATTCAGAAAAGAAGGCTGGATCACCAAATCGTTGTCCAATCGCCAGATGATGCTGTGATTTGTTATCCGATGAATAAAATGATTTGATGCTGCTATTATTGATAGATTTCGTATCGTTAATAAAGGAGGAAGAAGGGGTTGATGATTGTGTTGTGGTTAAAGTCGTATTTGTTGGGCGAGATTGACCGAATAATGATAGATCATCCACAAAACCAGGCTTATAATAATATGCATGACGGTCCAAACGACGAAGACAATAGAACTTGAAGAGAGCAGTAAAAATGGGAAGAGGGACACAAGAATAGGCAGGACCACCTGCATCTTTGAGTTTTAATATACCAATCATGACCACTTGAAAAAGAAGTATTGATACGATCATTCGATTGAATAAAATACGCCACATCTGTCCTCCAGTTTCAACACCAGTAACAAAAACGTACCTATTATAAAAGTAAAGGAGAATCGTCACCATGAACCTATCATTCAAAAGGTAGTCTTTTTTTTTTTTTTTTTTTTTGGTAGAATAACTTACATGAGTAAATACTTGAATACCATAGTTGCTAACATAAAGTAAATCATTGCGAATGGAAGAACCAAAGGCGAGATCACCGAATAAAGTAGACCAACAGTGAAGAAAAAGATCAACAGGTTGTAAAATACAGGGTAGTCGAATTGTGAAGGTCGTGTCAACTCTACAAATATCGAAAAATAATGACTATTAGTTTCTCTCTGTTTCGGTATGTTGGTGAAACTATCTTTTTCTCTAACTTGAGAGATATTCTGTTTACCTTGTAGTTGACGTGGACTTGGTTTTGTAAACAGTTTCCTATACAATTCGTAGAAAGGAAAAAAAGAACACATTCAGTCGATTTCTATTTTCTTCCACTAGTTTCCTTCCTTTTTTTTTTTTTTTTCTTCTTCTCCTTTCTTATTCAACCTACCTGAGAGTAATTGTCAACAACACAAAGATTTGAGCCAGATCAATGGTAACCCCCAATCCTTTTAATGTCACATAGCTTAGCCAGTAGTTAGAAACATCTAAATGAAGGGAGAAAATTAAAAGAACTAGGGATGAGAAAAAAGCATATACTAATTTTGACAATTGAGATTCCTGATGTACCTGAAAGGTTCTTTGCCACCAAGACCAAGTTTTCACCCATGGTAATAAAAAAGCCTTCAAAAGTCAATACTTGACCACCTTGAGCGGCATTCTTGATTTGAGTATATAGTTTCATTAAAGTTGATGCAACGGTAAATACCAAAAGATTGTTAATAAGAAAGAAGGTATATAGTTTGGCGAAAATTTGACGGTCCACAGAAGTATGTGTGAAGTAACCTTGATGTTTGGAAAGGAGTCGCATCACTTTGGGTAGAATCAAAAAGAAAACAGCCATGACTAAAGGAGTAAACCAAGAGGACAACAAGGCAACAAAGGTTCTATGTTCATGTAGAAAGACATCCGAATTAGGAAATAGTTTGATAAAGTCCTTGACGTTGGATGATGCCGATAAAAGACTTGAAGGGATAAACCAAAAGAAGACAAATGCATAATACAACACAGTGACAACAATACGCTTAGATCGTCGGACATGTTCGTTGAGAGAAAGATTGTTCCATAAAATATCCTTGGGTTGAGGCGCCAGTTCTACGCGAGGAAGTTGATGATGAGTTTCGCCTTTGAGCAATCGTTCTGGAAGACGTAGTAAATGTGATGCCGCTGGTGATGCCAAGTGTTTTGCTGTTGAATGAGCCCAGGCAACATTTGAAAAAGAGATCCATCCATAATTTGTTGGTTTGTTGGCGTCAATGTTAGTTCGAATCTTGTTGATATCATCACGTAAAGTTCGTATTCTTTCGGTATAGTATTCAATTGCATCCACTTTTCGTCCACCACAACAACCCATGAATCCACCCAGTCGTATCTGAGGTCGCTTTTTATTGTTCGTTATTGCGTCAATTTTGTCCTCTTCTTCCAGATACTGTGATAATATAATTTCTAATTTTCGAACAGCTTCTTCGTGTTCTTCTACGTATTTGGCCAGTGTATTATTGCGACGACCAATGCAGACTTGTTCTACTGGATATTTGAGATTCATTCTTTTCACCCAACTTGCCAGAGCTTCATCAGATTGCATTGCTGAAGGGACGTTGAATATAATCAAGGTACGTGCATGAGGAGACCTTTGGTATTCAGGACTAGCGAAATAATGTTGTCGAAAACGTAGGTATTTGTGATAATGAATGAATAGATGATAATAGATCAGTAAAGAGAAGCCCCACGTACCGATGCAATGAATCCAATACCATGACAAGTTGATTCGTGATTCATCTTCGGCTGTATTGATGGTTGCAAATGATAAAACGTCCACACTGAGCTCTGGAGGCCAAGGTCTAATATGATATGTGATGATAAACAAAAATTGTGAAAGACTAGTCAGTATAAAAAAGGCAATCAAAGTCAGCTCTTTTAATTTTTTTTTTTTTTTTTTTTTACCCTGTAAATCGATTTGCCAACACATTCAAGGGAATCAACAAACAAACACCTACAATAGTCATGATGAATAAAAGTTTTCGTAGCATGCGGATGAAAGCAATAAATAAGACAGCATCGTAACCAATCTTTTCCAATAGAACTTCATCAGGAGTGTTTTTGATGATTTTAAACCAGGTGAAGTAACCATGACCAATAGCAGGAGGTCGTTTCCTATATGATATATAATAATAATAATAATAATAATAATGGATGAGTAATAGTGATGAGAATAATATTTGATTTGTAAATTAGATCATTACGTGTTGGTTGAGTATTTGTATTTGGGTGCATATACCACTTATTTGAAAGAAAGAAAAAAAAAAGATATAAATAGAAATAGTTATTATTACCATAATAAAACTATTGTTTGTTTGTGTGATTGATCGATTATTTTGTCAAACTTACATGAATTATTTGGTCGTAATATGGTAAATATCATTAAAACAAGTAAAGCAATAGCTACGTTGATACCTAACTGTGAAGCAATACCAGTGATAGTCAACACGCTATCATCATAGTGAGGTGTTAATCTATTGTTATCATCTGACATTAATATATATAAAGTAAAAGTATCCAAGTAAGGAAAATCAGAAAAAGAAGAAAGAGAAGAAAGAAAAAGAAATGAAAATCAAAAAAAAAACTTTTGAAAGAAAAAGTAGAAAAAAAAAAAAACGCAAGTCATTCGCACACCGACATAAAAGTGAGATTAGTTTATTTCCTCCTCTTTTTTTTTTTTTTGATTATCTTCATGCTAAAAGAGTAAATTCAAACTTAGTGGATACAATAGTATAAAGCCTCCTTATTTCATATATATATATTTATATATTAAGCTGATGTCAAAAAAAAAAAAGAATAACTCCTGTATCATAATGTATCATAGTCATCTTCTTTTTTTTTTTGGCCTGCATTGGTCATTAAAGGGCCGCCCACCTTCTTTTGCTCTGTAATATTAATCTTGGGAGTACAAAAAGGGTTGAGAGAAAAAAAATTTATATATCTATATATTTTTTTTTATTTTATTCCTTCTTCCTCTTTTTTTTCTTTTCTTTTGTATAGTTATACCCAATAGTTCTTGGTTTTTTTTTTCTATATTCTAAATTGCTTTAGAATGATTCAATCCAATAATGAAACATCACCGCTTTTAGGAAACAATCATGTCAAAACATATGATCAACAAGAAACAAGTAGTATAAACAGTGATGATACTGGTCATATTACTATTTTGACTTCCAATACACATTCAACTGTGAATACCCTTGAATCCAAACATAATGATCAAGATGATAATAATGATATTGTGGCAAAGCGACTAAAAGGTGTTTCCTTGTATACTATTTTATTTGGGTAAGTAAAAAAAAAAAAAATTTTGTGTAAGATATGCTCCATTGGTCACACAAACTTCGGTTGATTAAAAATGGCGGAACACAGGTGATTTAACCTTTTTCTTTTTTACTTTCCTTTTGTCCACTCTCTCGGCTTTATCAGACTTTGGGTAGGTGTTTCCCTTGCTGCTCTTGATTCTTCCATTGTTGCCACCATTTATACTCAAATTGGTACAGAATTCAAAAGGTAACATTATTAAACTTAATATCCCTTCTTTTTTTTACTTATAAAAATTATAATAGATCAAATGAAATTATATGGATTGCTACTAGTTACATGTTGAGTTACACTGCTCTTCAACCTTTGTATGGGCGTATCTCCGATATCTTTGTGAGTACTCAACTTTTGAATTATTATTATTATTTTACTAAATGTATTTATTGAATAGGGACGAAAAAATGCTTTGATATTTGCCACTACTTTCTTTTTTGTTGGTTCCTTATTATGTGGTGCAGCAAATGATTTATGGACTTTAGTATTTGCTCGTGCTATTGCTGGTATTGGAGGTGGTGGTATCAATACATTAACAACTGTAATGGTCAGTGATCTCGTTCCTTTACGTCAACGTGGTACTTTTCAAGGTTATGGCAATATAGCTTATGCTGTTGGTGGAATTGCTGGTGCTCCTTTAGGCGGTAAAACATGAATCAATTTTGAAATCAAAAATATACTTAATCCTTTTTTTTTTTTAAAGGTTTTTTGACAGACACAATTGGCTGGCGTTATTGTTTTTATATTAATTTGCCATTACTTTTGGTCACTATCTATGTTTCAACTTGTTTATTGACAAATTATAACTTGGAAGAAGAGATGGAAACAGATTTATGGGAACGTTTCAAGAAGATCGATTATCTTGGTGCTTTTACCGTTGTGATGGCTGTGATAGCTTTCTTAACTGCTACTTCACTTGGTGGTAATCTTCGTCCTTGGTCTGATCCTCTTGTTGTAGGTTGTTTGGTGACTGCAGGTATACTTACTATCTTGTTTTGTGTTGTGGAAGCAAAATGGGCTACCAATCCTTTGATGCCTTGGCATATCATCTCCAGTCAAACTCCATTAGCTTGTTCGTCTACGAATTTTTGGACTGTCATGGCATCTACTGGTACTGTTTATATTATGCCACTTTATTTCCAAGCCCTTCTTGGTTATACGCCTACTCATGCTGGTCTGTACTATTTACCCAAAGTACTTGCTGTATCCTTGGGATCGGTGCTTTCTGGCATCTATATGTCTCGCACTGGTGAATACATCAAGATATCTACTTTTGGTGCTATCGCTTGTCTCTTATCTATGACTGGATATGCTTGTTGGACGCCATCCACCTCCTCTTCTTATTTATTATTGTGCTTGTTTGGTGATGGCTTCTCTTTAGGTATCATTCTCACCACTACGCTGATTGCTATGTTATCTTGTGTTGAATCAAAAGGTATTACAAATTATGATAATGCTTACGTTGATGCTGAGTAATATTAACCTCTTTTTATTTATTGTATTCTATGTAGATATGGCAACGATCACTAGTATGTCTTACCTTTACCGTTCTGCTGGTGGTGTGATTGGGATTTCCACTACCTCTGCCATTTTTCAAGCCATCATCAAAACTATTCTTACAGAAAAGATTACTGGTCCAGATGCTCAACTGGTAATCAATAAAAAAAAAAAAAAACGTTGGTGTATGTATTGATTTCTTTCTTTCTTTCTTTTTTTTTTTTGATAATATAGTATATTGATATTGCTCGGAAATCCATGACGGATGTACGATCCTTACTCCCTCCTGATGTTTTGGAAATTGTACTTGATTCATACCAAACTGCTCTTCGATATTCTTTTGGAGCCTGTGCTGGCATGGCTATCCTTAGTGTACTCTCCACCTTCTTTATCCAAAGATTTGAATTACAAACCAAAATCAGAAAGTGAACGGTCAATAGGACTGTATGTTATAGTATTATTGTTATTTATTATTTATTAGTATTAGATATGGTTAGTTAGAACATGATGAAAATAAAGAAAATCTTTAGAACAAAGTTTTATCCAATGATAAATGTATATGAAAGTAGGTAGAAGCTTCTTCTTCTTCTTTCAAATGCTATCTATTATAGAGTTGTATACATCGATTTTATTTGTGAATGAGGATTCTTATTTCAATATTATCAGTGGCCTCTTTCTCTTTTTTTTTTTTTCTTTAAATCTATTTTATGATCATGGTATCCAATATTTTTTCCTTTCGTGGCTCTGTCAATGACGGCATTTCAAAATTGCCAAGGACAAAATTGTAAACGATTAACAATCTTTCGCGCTTTACAGTTTTTTTTTTTTTTTTTTTTTCTTCTTCTTACTTTTCAACCTTTTCCTTTCTTTCTTTCTTTTTTTTTTTTGTCTCTCTTTTTTTTATATATATTATAATAATGAATGCATCCAAAACACTTGTCGTTGATAACGGTACCGGTGTAAGTTCGAGACAGGGATTATATTTGTAGAGAAACCAAGATAGAAAAAAAGAATGAATTCATACTCAATAATATATCATCCTTTCATCTTTTATTTTTTCTTTTAATATAGTTTGTGAAATGTGGTTATGCAGGTTCCAACTTTCCTGAACATGTGTTTCCTAGTGTAGTTGGTCGTCCCATCCTACGAGCTGAAGAACGTGTGGGAGATGTTCAAGTCAAAGATATTATGATTGGTGATGAAGCAGCAGCCCTTCGCAACATTCTTCAAATGTCATATCCAATGGAAAATGGTATTATTAGAAACTGGGAAGATATGCGTCACTTGTGGAATTATACTTTTGATGAACAACTTCAAGTGGATCCTCGTGATTGCAAAATATTATTGACCGAGGCTCCAATGAATCCTCGCTCGAATCGTGAACAAATGGCTCAAATCATGTTTGAAGAATACGGTTTCCAAGGTATCTATGTAGCTATCCAAGCTGTCTTGACTTTGTTTGCTCAAGGTAAAAAAAAAAAAAAAAAAAGAAAGAAAAGAAAAAAAAATATCAAAATATTATTATACTCTCAATCAGGCCCAAAGAATTCATTTATTTTTTCTAACTAAACCATTTTTTTTCTTTTTGAACAACAACAATAATAATATTAGGGCTCATGTCTGGTGTAGTAGTGGATTCTGGTGATGGTGTTACTCATATTGTACCTGTGTATCAAGGTTATGCTCCTGCTAACTTGACTCGTCGTTTGGATGTAGCTGGTCGACATGTGACAAAATATCTCATCAAACTTTTACTCCTCCGTGGATATGCTTTTAATCGTACTGCCGATTTTGAAACTGTACGTCAAATCAAGGAAGAATTCTGTTATGTTAGGTAATGATATAAAAAAAGAAGATAGAATGAAGGAGAAACAGATATTTGAAGGAGTATGTATATGATACTGATCATGATATTTTAAAATAAAAATAGTTACGATCTTGAAATGGATCAAAAATTAGGGGTTGAAACAACCACATTGGTAGAATCATACGAACTACCTGATGGACGTATCATTAAGGTAGGATCAGAACGATTTGAAGCTCCTGAATGTTTGTTCCAACCTCATTTGGTAGATGTGGATGCTCCAGGCATGGCTGGTAAGTAAAAAAAAAAAAAAAAAAAAAAAAGGATTGAATCTTTGAAGAAGTATTGATTTTTTTTTTTTTTTTTTTTTTTTTTTAGAAATGCTATTCAATACCATTCAATCAGCTGATATTGATATCCGTGCTGATCTTTACAAACATATTGTTCTTTCTGGTGGCTCAACAATGTATCCTGGTTTGCCTAGTCGTTTGGAGAAAGAAGTCAAGCAATTATACCTCACCAATGTATTGAATGGGGATGCCAGTCGATTGAACGTAAGTGAATCATTGACAAGTTATAGGATGAATATATTAAAAAAAACTTATTTATGTAATACATATATAGAAATTCAAGATCCGGATCGAAGATCCTCCTAGACGTAAACATATGTAAGTTAAATCAAATTCATCTAAAAAAAAGGAAGAAATTTAATCATCTGACAATATAAACCTCTCTCTTTTTTCTTTTTTTTTTATATTATTATTTTTAAATAGGGTGTACCTTGGTGGGGCTGTCTTGGCTGATATCATGAAAGACAAAGATTCTTGGTGGGTGACTCGACAAGAATGGGAAGAAATGGGTCCCCGTGCTTTAGATAAGATGGGTGTTCTTGGATCTACTGCTTGATGGAAATGATGTTTTTATTATATTTTTTTATTATTATTATTATTACAATCAATAAACAATCATTACAATCCTTATTGACTATATATTTTAAGTTTTTCGTTGAACGTATAAATATTTCTTTGATTTGGCACGTACAAAATAGATGATGATGATTGGTTTTTTTTTTAATTAAAAAGTAGAATATAAATATATAAATATATAAGTTTTGTAAAAGATCAATGATGGGTAGCAAGGGTAAGAAGGCAAATGAAAAGAAGAATAGAAGAAAAAGAAAACTTGTACAGATAACCAAAGGAATAGTGAAAAAAAGGAAGGAAAGGGAATAGTATTAGGTTGGAAAAAAAAAAAAGAAATGGGAATGGTATGAATGAAAAGAAAGGGGAAAACAATAAGATAAAAAAAAAAAGGTAGTAATACGTATGATGGATGGGGAAAGTAATAATAATAATAATAATAATAATAATAATAATAGTAATAATAATAATAATAATATCTAAAAGAGAACTACAAGAATAAAATAGGATAATTCAAATTTGATCAAATTCGGAATCAGAGTCACCTTCATGATATAGTGTCACTATTAGAAAGATTAAATATTAGAAACTGGATTAAAATAGAACATACGAAGACTACTTACTAGAACTGAACTTTTCAAATGGATTGGTGGTAGTTGAAATAGTTGACACAGTGGAGCCAATATCTTTACTAGATGATTTACCCAGGGTAGTGGTCAAAACAGTCGAGTTATTTGTGTTGTCAGTTTCCAAATCCAAACTGATGCTTTCTGGAGGCATTTTTCGGAAGTTGATAGCGTCGATCCCGTTAGGCATTTGAATCATGGGAACAATAGGAGGAGTTTCGTGGCGTAAAAGAGCAAAGTTCACAGATTTGAAGAAAGGATGAGCCTTGATATCTGAAGCCCCTGCACGAGACCCTAATCGTCGTCCTTCATCCTTGTGTAATAATCGTCGAATCAAGCCTTTACATGCTGATGATGGTGTATGTTGTTGATAAGGAGCTGGTTGATGACTAAACATGGCATCACAATGTAATACACGACTAAAGGTTTCACTTCGGTTGGCACCTTTGAAAGGCGTTGTGCCGTACTAATAACCAAAAAAAAAAAAAAAGGAGTGATGTAAGATTTCTTAATTGGATAATAACCATTTATATATATATATATATATATATATATATATATATATATATATTTTACCAGCATTTCATAAATCAAGATTCCTAATGTCCACCAATCTACCGAACTTGTATGACCACATCCTTTGATGACTTCTGGAGCAATATATTCTAAATCATAAAATTAACAATTAACTTCTCCTAATTTCGTCATTTGATCACATTTAATTCTTTTTTGATTATTTACCTTCTGTTCCAACAAAACTATTGGTTCGTAAATTATTCACGCAACATTTGGTATCAATGGAAGGAGGCTACAAACAAAATAGATCATGATAAGTAAAAAAATTGATGAGGGGAACAATCAGTAGGATCTCAAAATAAAATAAACCGACTTACTAAATTCGGAGAGGTTGACTTGACCACACCAGGATTGCCAGGAGGAGAAGATCCCTTGCTTAGATCAAAATCAGTCAACATGATATGACCACTTTGATGTAATAGAATATCTAAGAGGAATAATAATGATAATAATAAGAAAAAAAAGTGGATAATTAAAATATATTCTTTTTGTATCACTTACTTTCAGGTTTGAGATCACGATAAATGAAACCATGTAGATGAAGATATTCCAAAGCTGCAATCACTTCAGCTGCATAGAATTGTGCCCCTTCTTCATTCAGGCATTTTCCAGGTCGTAGTTGTAAGGCTATCAATAAGTGCATCATGATTAATAAAACGACTAGAAAAAAGCTTGTTTTTTTTACCTCTAAAGAATTCACCACCCATACAATATTCCATAACAAAATAAAGATAATCTTGACTTTGAAATGAATGATATAAGGTTACAATAAAAGGATGATTGGAAGTAGCCAAGATTTCTTGTTCAGCTAATGCTCGTTTGACTTTGTTTCGTTTGATCATTTCCCGTTTCGAAAGAACTATAATGATAATAATGATAAATATAATAATAATATATAAAGAAATATAGATATTGATTTTTACCTTTCATAGCAAATAATTTATCTGTATTCTTTTGTTTCACCATATATACTTTGCCAACATCACCTTTTCCAAGCATTCGAATTTTGACAAAACTTGATGGGCCAACTTGTACTTGTTTCACTTTGATACTTGCTGAAGAATAAGTACGTCTAAATGCTTTTCGTTGTAGTACTTGTTGTGGAGAACCAAAAGATGGCATAGAACCCATGGCGTCTTTGGTGGTATGTTGGTATAAACTATGTGTACTAGGTGTAGGTGGTGGAGGAGGATATTGTTGTTGTTTGAATAATAGTTTATTTGCATTAGGAGCGGAAGCTACACGTCGGATGCCTTTTTGTGAATTCATATGAGCAGGCGTAAACCAAGAATTACTTTTAAAACCTTTTTGATTGGTAAGGTCAAAATCATCAGGTACAGCAAAAGAAGTGATTTCTCCCATAGGAGGCTGTGTTGTTGTTGTCGTTGTTGCTGGATTGAAGAAAAAGGATTTTAGTCGAGAGTGTAATTGAGTTGTTGAAGTATAAGAAGGAGGAGGGGCAGTGATGACGGAAGCCACTTCAGTATCGGACGAAGAAGTAGGGGACGATGACATGGAAATAGGTGATAGCGTCATATTAAGTTGATATGAATAAGAATAAGAATAGTGATAAGAATAATAATAATAATAATAGTAGTAATAGTAAAATAATCGTAGTAGTATTAATGATGATAATAATAATAATAATAATAAATAAATCAATTAAAAACAGACAAGTAACATGTAAAGAAAACACAAAAGAAAGAAGGAAAGGGGAAGACAGGGAAAAGAGGGAACTGAAAAAGGAGAAAGAAAAGAAATAAAGAAATAAAACTTTTTGGCTGTTTGCGGTCATTGAAAAAAGGAGCAATGGTCAAACCATGAAAGTGGTGTTTTCTTTTTTGTACCTGTTTATATATATTATGTGTATTTTTTTTTTTTTTTTAACTTTGAATAATAAGGGGGTTAGATATAAATATATGATATTTCATATATTTATAATAAAAAACGCATGTAATTTCTCATAGTTTGGATCGTTAAGGAGAGAGAGAAGTAGGACAATGATATCCAAAAAGAACAATGACAGTGCAAACATACAATACACTCATTGGGCACGTATGCACTGCATCTAAATTCAAACCCAGTGTCACTAATACTGAAATAGGTGGCGGTTCAGAAGAAAAGTTCTTTACTCTTTTCTTCACGTTTTCCTTTTTTTTTTTTTTTAGACAATGACCGATTCAACTATTTGGTTTCAAGGTTCAATGAATGACGCAGTTCAACTAGTCAATACCAAAAATTGTCTTTTTATTGTATTCCTTTATGGTATGTTTTCTCCTTATCTGACTTACCACGTCCCACTAACATATTTCTTTTATATTTATTATATAGATGACTCGGACACCTCGACTCAATTAGATCAACTTTTTACAAACTCCAAAGTAAATTGATTAATTTGTTTTATTTAGAAAAGAAATAAAAACTAGTATCTAACAAGAATGATTTTGTTTTCTCTCTCTCTTTCTTTCTTTCTTTTACCGTCTAGGTGCAACATAGTTTACAACCACACGTTTCTATCAAACTAGACCGTCGTTCTGAGAATGCTCAACTCTTTGGTCAACTTTGTAAGTTTCATTCATCCTGAACTCACTTAGTCTTACTCATTAGAACAATATTTTTTTTTATTAGATCCTATTCAACGTGTACCAATGGTGTATTTAATCAAGCAAGGTATCATCAAAGACTTTGCTATTGAAACTACTTCTGAACAAGATTTCATTGATAAAGTAAATCAGCTTACCGCGACAATTACTACTACCTCTAATATACCTACAACTGCTACCCCTATTACTACCCCTGCTACAACTACCACTCTTCCTACCAATACATCGTCATCTTCACCAACAACAGTGGCGTCGACTTCCACCACAACCAACGCTTCTTCTATTGAAAGGGCAACTACGGAAAGTGAAGAATTATCGTCTCAAGTGACTAATGATACCTTGGATAGAAAAGCTAGGTAAGGAATGAATGAAAAATAATGATAATACATAGTTTTCATACTCATTTTATTTGTTTTTGTGATGATGGTAGGCTTAAACAACAAATGGAAAAAGCTCGTGCTAAAAGGGATGAAATGGAAAAAGAGGTAGTCATTCAATATATCGTTTGTGATTAAGTTTTATTCATATATCATTTATGGATTGTTATAGAATGAAAAGCAGCGTGAACTGAAGCGACGACAAGATGGAAAAGAAGCCGAAACAACAAAACAACAATTACAAGAGCAACAAAATAAGATTTATTTTGCCAAAATCAAAAAGGAAAAGCAAGCTGATGAGGAACATCGAAGAAAAATCAAGGAACAAATTGCACGGGATCGCGAAGAGAAAATCATGGAACGTCGAAAACAACAACAACAGCAACAACAAACGAGTAATTCATCTTCATTCTCATCACTATCATCATCACAGGGTACAAAGTAATAGCAAAAGATAAAAAAAAAAGGAACAAAGTCATAAAAAGCCGCTTATTGATTACTTTTTCTTTTGTATATACATAGAAATCATGATACTTGTCATTTGAACATCCGGCAAGTGGATGGCGTCAACATACGACATAAATTCAATGGTAAGCAATCAAAAGGACGATATATTTATGGAAAAATAATCCACCTTGTATTATTATTTTCCTTAGCTCACGACACTTTGGGACATGTACGATCATGGATTGATGAAAATCGAACGGATGGTGATCAACCTTATAAACTATTGGCACAGTTCCCCACGCGACAATTTACAGCTGGTGATGAAGAAAGAACATTATCAAATTTGGATCTTCTTCCCAGTGGTACCATTATCATGAAAACAATCAAGAATGTAGCGACTGCGTATCAATCCGGATCTGGATCAACAGCGACATATTATGGAGGAATGATGGCGGATTATGTTTATTCGGCTGGAGGGATGGTATATAATACTCTTAGTAGTGTAGGCAATTCAGTCACCAATGCCTTGGCAACCGTCTTCAATGCCGTTGGACCGTCTATTGAATCCGATGGACATAGATTAGGTGGTCAACATACTCAACAACAGCAACAGCAACAACAACAACAAGAACAGCAACAGCAACAATCATTATCTCCTTCTGGATCAAGGTAAGAATAAAATAAGATTGGATTATGCAACTGTGAGAATGGGTTGGCCTGATACCAAAAGAAAAAAGGACTTATTTTTTATAATCCTGGGATTTCATAGGCAAATACATGGCATCAATACTTTACGAAACAAAGGACAAGTCATAGATAATGATGATGATCGAAAAAAGACATACAATGGAAACTCAGTCAATCAAGAATAGTTTATTTTACTCACTAGTTTGAATTCCGTTTATATTATATTGTTACTACATTGATATCAATAAAAAGATAGATATGTGTGGTTTTTACAACATGTTGTTGGGATGTTGGAAATTTATTATTATTATTATTATTATTTGTTTGTGAAAAGGAAATGAAACAAGATCATATCAAAAATAAAATAGATAAATGCAAAGACTCATCAAATTGCATGAAAAGAATGATCTATGAATGTTTATTGTTCGTGAATAAAATTATACTGTACAAAAAAAGAAGATATTTCTATAACGGATGGTGATACAATTCACAAGATCCAATTCAATACCTCCTTGGTCATCAAGTCATCTATCCAAAAAAAAAAAAAAAAGAAAGACAGGGTCAGTCAGGATGTTAAGATTATAGAACGACAAAGAATGAATACATACGAGATTTGCACTTTGATATCGATGTTTGTACCCTTTCTGATGTTGCATTGATAAAGTACATGAATTCAAGAGCACGCTTCTGAAGTTCCACAGGTAAATAGAGGAAAGGTCCGTACACATCACCTATTGAACAGAAAAAAAAAAAAGATCAATCGCTCAGTTTTCTGATGATCAATTAGTATGGTTTACCTTTGTTAGGCAAATGTACATAAAAGAAGATCGACATGGATAACGCAGTGCGTTCAAGAGTCTATGATGAAATAAAACAATGAGAAATATATACTTTTAGTGAATAGCGCATTCACTCTAAAAAAAGAAAGAAAGATGAATTTTACCTTGGAGTCAAATATATCTTTGTCACCACGCTTTGCAATATCACACATGACATTCAGTAACATCTATATATATATATATAAAAGGGAATACCGACATGTTAACAATGAGACTACTTTGATATCTTTTTTATATTTAATTTTAATCTTTACCTGACTTGTATCAATATGTTTTGTACTTAGATTACATAATAGTTTTGGTAAACTAAGTAACCATGTCTGCATAAGATTAGCATATGGTGTTCCAGCTTTCAAGATAAATCGACCAGTGTAACTGGGCATGGATTGAATCTAATAATAAAAAAAAAAGATTTATTATTCAAATTTATATAGAAGATAATTTATTTTGCTTACCAAATAAGCACGAATGATGAAAGCCATAGTAGTTTTCTTGGACGCTGAATGAGCATTACAGTGTTGTGAGTAGTTGATAAAAGATCGGAATACATCATAACGTCGATCCCCTTCTAGACAGTTTAAAAAGCCCCAAACTGCAGGAAGTAATGCCACTAGATTTTCATTTCGGAATTCTGAAGACATACTAGTCATGGCACCATTAGAAGTCTTGGTATCCAGTGCCTAGAGGGCAAAAAAAAATAAAAAATAAAAAGTCAATTGGAGATAGGTAAATATATAACAATTACTTACGTCAAAACCTAACAAACCAAGCACATAATCCACAATACTGTTCGCCCATGTAGGTACCATATCATCTTGTTCCATATCATCATAAGAACGTTTCTTATCCTGTCCATCATTAAAAGCCACTTGATCATTTTGCATCTTTCTTGCCAGTAAGAAGAGTGATGTGAGTTCGCATGTCATGATATTCATTTCTTGTAATAATGAGTCAACCTGATGAAAAAAAAAAGATCATATGATCAGCATGGATACCATAACAGACTCCTTTTTTTTTATATATTATTATTATTATTTACCTTTGCACCACCATTTCCAAGAGACGATAAACCATAAGGGAAATAGACAGAAATATGTTTTAGGAGTTGTTGCAAGTGAGTATCCAACCATTGAGGAGTTGTCTTATCGATAGATCCACCACTAACCATAGCCCGCCATAATATCAGAGAAACATGAAGTACCGTATGTAACATTTGTAATGCTGGCGAATAAGTAATTGTATTGGAAATAGTAAAGACCATAGGGGCAGATTCAAGCCAATTACCAATCAAAATGGGTTGAAACGTTTCAATGAATTCCTAGAAAATATATTTGTCAATCATCTCGTTGGATTTTTTTTTATCGATTTTTTTTCAATGTCATACATACCTTGACTTGAGACATACGATCTTGAAAACTGACATCATTAGACGATTGCTGATTCTTGTCATTGTCTTGAGAATGAGACTTTTCTTGGCCAACATTGCTTCCAGCAGCTTCGAATAAACCCAATGAGTTGAAAGAGACGGAAACAGATCCATTGGAAAGGTAAGGAATTACAGAAGAAGTCATGACATGATTTGGTGTGTATGTTGCCTAGTAGTATATACGAAAGAATTAAATGTGAGTCATTTCGCATATATATATATATGTCTAATTTTACCATTGACGAAGGATCCCATGGAATGACAGGATTTTTTGCTTTTTCGTCTTGATTGAATTTTCGTTTGAAAGTTTTCCTGGCATGACGATCATCCAAAAAATTGTACATGAACCAATACCTAAAAGGGAATAATATTCACATTAGTCACTCTTTATCAATCAACATCGTATGATGAACTTACGGATCTTGTCGATCTTCAAATAATCCAGCTTCAAAGAATTTACTCAAACTTGTCAATAATTCCAACTTGCTTTTGTTGACATGTAGATGTGAAGAGGCAGCTGCTGCTTTAACGGATGATGTAGTGGTGGGTGTGTTGGATGAAGTTGATTTTGATATGTTGATATTGTTGGATCCAACAGCAAGCAAACTAATAAAATTTCCAGAGATCTAATTAAAATATAAATAGAAAGAGAAATATTTGAATGAGCATTTATAACATTACTTTTCTTTTAATCAACTTGCCCTTTTCCAAAATTTCCCAATGACTGCTTCAGGTACCATTCCAACCCATAAATCCAACAGTTTGATGGCATCCAAGCGTATATCTTCCATGATATGAGTCATTGCTGAACATGTATAGATAATCAACAGCGGTACAAAGGGTTCCAATTCAACCTATGAATATCAAATCATGATTTTATTTTAGTTCAACATTTCCTTTTTTTTTTCTATTTATGTTCTTTCTTTACCTTATCGACTTGAGTGAATGTTTCATTCAAAAATTTCATGAGTGCTTTTCGTACCTCACGATCCTATAACAGAAATAATAAAGATTAGAATCAAAAAAAAAAAATTACTATCATATTATGCTTTTTATCAACTTACATCATCGATGAATAACTTGACTATACTATTCACAATAGTACTGAGAGATGATATCAGCATGGTAGGATGGCGACGGAAAAGTTCTTGAAGTCCAGCAAGAGCATCTGTCAAATGATATTTTTAAGTTAAAAAGACTCATTCCAATGTATGCCATGATAACTTCCAACGTCTATCTTTTACCTTTCTTCACACTACTATTATAATGTTTCAATTGAGTCACTAGATCTGTCATTGTAAGGTTGCGACCGGTGGTGATCTCTTTCGATTTGTCTTCAGTGATACTTTGATTGGGAAGTGAGATACCTAAATAAAATTATTATTATTATTATTATTATTAATTCAAAAATATTATATAATTCCATAACTTACTTTTAGAAGTAAAAGAAGTATCGGTATAGTTGTCAGGTAAAGCCTTGGTTTTCCCCACCTTGAGTTTCTTTTTCTATCATGGAGTAAAATATGATCCAAGGAAAAAAAATATATATATGAATTTTTACATGTTATACTGTTTTATTATTATTATCTGTCATTTTATTAGATCTATACTTTAAAGTCTTCATTCTTGGCGGCTTTCTTCTTTCTTGCGTTCGGCATGGTAAATTAAATAGATTGATTGGGAAAAGAAAAGACAAAAAAAAAAAAAAAAAAAAAAAAAAAAATTAAGAAAAATGTCAGTGACTGGAGTGAGTGAGAGAGAGAGAGAGAGAGGGACTTTAGGTTTTCAGTGCCCGTCGAATAAAAGGATTGGAGGGGTGAAATAACTTTATCCATTTGAATATTGCATAATTGTTATGATTTTTCTTTTTTATTTCAAATAAATAATAAAAACAATAAAAGGTATCTAATGAAAATGAATACGAAAATAGTTGAATATAAAAGAGAAATGGGAAAAAAAAACTAAATAAATATATACAAGATAGAATAAAATATAGCAAGAGGGTATGGGTGTATCAGAGATTGTCGGAATTGTTGGTTCATACTGTTCATTCATTTCGTTTTCGAGATTGCAGTTATCAATTTTTAAGTAAGATACATACTTTGAATGCGTTCTGAAATATGATTGATTTTCATAAGCAATTCAGTGTACGTCAATTCGATATCACCATTGTTACTGTTCCTATTGTTGTTTCCATTACCGGATCTACCGTTATTATGATTGATGGTTCTGTTGGTCTGCTGTGATTCAGAAATATGTGCCCTAGTGTTTTGAAATCCAGGTCGATTTGCAAGAGCATGAGGATCATAAGGTCGGTTGCGCAAGTTGGGTATAGAACAAACAGCTTCAAAGGTGGCACCGTTGGTCAACATATTATAAGCTCGACGAAATTCATCTTGAATCAGTGCTAATCCATTACTTGTACAAGTTCCTCTAACAAAAAAAAAAAAAAAAAAAGATTATTAATAAATTGGTAAATATAAACTTTTTTTTTTTTTTTTTTTTTTTACTTACGCGACGTTTCTAGGAATAAACGGATCATCCACTACTATGTTGTCATTTCTGGTTGATGAATTTCTGTTCCTTGTTCCATAATATAAGCCAATATTGTCATTATCGAAATCAAAATCAGTATAAAAGTCGAAGAAACCAACTAACAACGAATGTAAATCCATACTGTTGTATGAATGCCAGACGCTTGTTTTTGATGAAGATGTCGATCTTGATAGGTGATGATTGTTAGCTTCTAGTAGTTTATCATAGGCACTATCTACTTTGTAACAGTTGTGAAAGAAAGTATTATAGCTCTTGATACTACCACGATAGAGGAAGCGACGTAAACCTTGGGGTCCATTGTTCCACTTTGCAGCACAAGATGGATCACGACATGAATTTGGCAATTTTTGAAGGTTGGGAATAAGAGGTTCATTAGTATTCATGAGGTAATGTAGACAAAGAATGGAATATGCATAACTATTGAGAGTTCCTTGTACAGCTATAAAAAGTTATAGAAATATACCGATTGTAAGTCAATAAAAACGTGTAAAGTTATAATCTTTTTTATTTATTTTTTTATTTTGTTACCATCATTGATAGATCGCCGTTTCGTGAAGTATTTGATCAAGTACATCAAAGGTCGAATTCGAGTATCCAAAGAAGCATACGTCTGAATGAGTTTTGAGTTTTCTATGGCTAAGGTATTGTGAATACTGAGATCACAGTTGAGTTTGGTAATAGGATCCATAAACTTGCATATAGGTACAGAAGCATTGATGGCTTGTACATTGACCATACCAATTTTTACCAATTGTTTTGCCAAAAAGATCACGTTGAAAACTGAAGTTGAATTAGTACCTTGATGATGGCTCTTTCTCATTTGATCCCTATAATATTCCAACATCATTTCATCACCAGGTAGTACAATACAAAGATCCAAATCCGATCCATCCACTAATAGTCCACTAACAGAAGATCTATCCAAAAGAAAGGATCTAAGTAACAAAATATACCATTCTATCAAGTATTTATTACCCAAATTCGCACACTTTGTAACCTGCATGACGCCATTGAATTTCAAGCATCGAGTTCAGTTTTGCGATAAGCTTGGCATGTGCATCCAGAGTCGATTGTGTAGGAAGTAATAACTAGAATTGACAGAAGTTAATTATCCTATTTGTCTAACTTTTTTTTTATGCTTATATTTTACCTTGTATAGCCTGTATAAGTCAACACATTTTCGTTGCAGTCTTGGGATATCAGAGTATATGGTTTGTATGTTCGTATCGATTGTTTGTTGTTGTTGTTGCTGTTGTTGCTGTTGTAGTTGTTGTTGCTGTTGCTGTTTTTCACGTTGTTTTTGTTGTTTTTGTTGCTTTTCTTGTTGATGTTGTTGTTTATAAATAGTGACGAAAAAGAAGAGGGAATCATCACCAAAGACGCAGAAGTCTTCATAATCCACAAGACCAAGAGCCTCAGCAACATGAATGTTGAAAACGTGATAATGCCAACCGTTCAATTTCTGTTGATCGAGTTCCAATTCTTCTAGCACTTCTTCAACACCTGAATAGAATGTTGTAACGCGTTCAAATATGTCGGAATGAAAGTATTCGATGCCATTGTTCAGGTTTTCCATATCAATCATAAAATATTGTATTTCTTCGTCCGAAGCATATTCGTCATTGTCCAGAATAGAGTATTCAATAGCGACTGCTTTACAAGTTTCTAAGAATTTTGTTCGTGAGAAACGACGAGAAAACATGTTTGCTAAAAAAAAAACTAAGTAAAGCTGGTATGAGAAAAAGTAGTGAAAAAAAAGAAGGGGGAAAAAGAAGGGGAGAAGGAAAAAAGAAAAGGTTTCATTTTTTGAGAAATTTAAAAATAGCTTAATCCATGGACCGCGTGGAGGCGTCAAATCTCAAAAAAAAAAAAAAAAAAAAAAAAAAAAAAAAATCCAACTGCTTTCTTTCTTTCTTTTTTTATTCTTTTTTTTTTTTTCTTATCAATGTCAACACTACCAAGTATCAAACGCCTTGATCCAACTGTAATAAATAGAATTGCAGCGGGTGAAGTAAGTTTTATACTTTAAACAAAGTCATATTTTAAGAATATATCATTTATCTGTTAATCATAGATTATCCAACGACCGGCTAATGCTCTCAAAGAACTCATAGAAAACTCACTTGATGCTGGTTCGACTCAAATACAAATACAAGCGAAAGAAGGTGGATTAAAATTATTACAAATACAAGATAATGGCCATGGGATCAAAGTATAAAACATATAGTCTTCAAAAGTCAATAGAATAACTCACATTTATTTTATTTATTTTGCTAATAGAAAGAAGATCTGGCTATTGTTTGCGAACGATATACGACAAGTAAACTCAAGAAATTCGAAGATCTATCTACCATTGCAACCTATGGTTTTCGTGGTGAAGCTTTGGCTAGTATCTCTCATGTAGCTCATGTTACTATCACAACCAAAACTGAAGACTCAAAATGTGCATATAGGTAAGAATGGATGGAATATACTAATATGTATTAATATGTATTAATATATTCATTTCTTTTAGAGCTAATTATACTGATGGAAAATTGGCTCCACCAAGGCCAGGTCAAAGTGCTGATCCAAAACCTTGTGCTGGGAACAATGGAACTCAAATTACCGTAAGTTCTGTCAAAAAAAAAAAAGGATCGGAATGATCAATCTAAAATGATTTTTTTTTTTTTTTTTAGGCAGAGGATCTATTTTACAATATGCCACAAAGAAAGAAGGCTCTACGATCAGCAAGTGATGAATACAATCGGATACTGGATATTGTCGGTCGATATGCTATTCATAATGCTGGTGTTAGTTTCTCATGCAAAAGGGTAATAAGAGAAAAAAAAATTATCATCATTAAAAAGTACAATACGTATATGGATGAACTAATTATAATCTTGATTATTTCTTTCTATCTCTCTTTTCTAGCAAGGATCAATGACTGCGGATATACAAACAACAACGACAGCTACCATTATTGACAATATACGACAAATTCATGGTTCTTCAGTAGCTACAGAATTGCTATATGGTGAACGAACATTTGAGTCACAGGCTTTTACAATGAAATCGTACATTTCCAATGCCAACTATAGTGTGAAACGAACAACTCTATTACTATTTATCAACAGTAAGACATATAAGTACAAAACGAGTGAATATTGGATCACAAACATCCTTTTTTTTTTTAAAAAAAATTAGATCGTTCAGTGGAAAGTCCTGCTATCAAACGTATGATTGAAAATGTATATTCAGCACTTTTACCAAAAGGAGGTCATCCATTTGTTTACCTCAGTATCCTCATCAAACCCGAAAATGTCGATGTCAATGTTCATCCTACCAAGCAAGTGGTCAATTTCTTAAATGAAGAATGGATCATCAATTCTATACAAGAAGTCTTCCAAGAATTATTAGAGAATGCGAATAGTTCAAGAACATTCTATACGCAGGTAAATCTCACTTTTATGAAAAAAAAAAATTGTTAGATTAACTTTTAAGGTATGAATGGTGACATCTAATTATTTCTTCTCTACTTTAGTCATTACTTCCTGGCGCTCCAGCAACAAATGCAGATAATAGTTGTAAGTTAGTCACTCATTTTTTATAACCACGTATAGTGATCTCGTTGATTAATTCATTATCTGTTTATAGTATTCAGTACATCAACCAACAAAGTGGCAGTATATCATCAAGTACGAACAGATAGTAGGACAACAACAATGGATTCATTTTTGACAGGGCCAATTGCTTCATATGGCACACAATCATCAATATCATCTATTCAAGATGATGCAAATGGAACAAAACGTACCAACGACGTACTTGAAGAAGAAAAGAATGACGAAGATGTCGACATGGATACTGATTCTACTTTGACGTAAGTTTAGTTGATTGATAATTTGTGTCTCAGGCTACTATTATAGAGTGTGGGAAAACTAACCCTTTTATATTTTATTTCTGTTTGTGTTCCCTCCTTAGCTATAATAAACCATCTGACACTGGTGTTACCTCAAAAGCTGACGGATCCGTGGATCTGGTATCAAAGTCTCAAAAACGGATCAAGCGGGATAGAGTAGAAGTGACCTTGACAAGCGTTCTGACCCTGAGAAAAAATGTCAAAAAATCTGAACATATTGGTAAGAATTGGAATTACTTTATATATATATATATATATACTGATATCATGATTTTTGATTTCTAGGAATGACTGATTTACTATCAAATCATACATTCGTTGGTTGTGTGGATGATACTTTGGCATTAATTCAACATCAAACATCTCTCTATCTTGTGAACTATGCTGTCATCAGGTATAAAAAAGAAAAAATAAAGTGTGGGAAACGATCTCTCTCTGTCTCTCTCTGTGAAACTTAAAAACATGATTTTTTTTGAATAATAGTGAAGAGTTGTTTTATCAGATTGCTCTTGCTGAATTCAACAATTTTGGATTCATTGAATTATCAACACCTATCTCTATCAAAGAATGCATCTCTATAGCATTGGATACTGAAGAAGCTTATGGTACATTACCCCCACAATTACAATCAAAGGAACAAGTAGCGGAGGTAAATAAAAAGAACAAATCAAAAGAATAGCGGAGAAAAAAGTAGATGATTCAACTTTTATGTTTTTTTCTCATGAAATAGATTATAGTGAGCAAATTGATGGAATTTGCAACTATGTTGGAAGATTACTTTTCCATGTTGGTGAATTCTGAAGGACAATTGATGGCATTACCAATGTTATTAAGAGGGTATATACCTACCATGGATAAGCTACCAATGTTTTTATTACGATTGGGAACAGAGGTAAAAAAAAAAAAAATGAAAGAATTTTTATCATACTTATTCTTATTATGATTAGGTTGACTGGGAAGATGAACAAACTTGCTTGGATACACTTTCACGGGAAATCGCCATATTCTATAGTACCGAACCACCTAGTCCATTACCAGACAATCCCGCCGAATACAAACGACGACATGATCGATACCTATGGCAAATACAACATCTTATCTTTCCAGCCATGAAAACAACTAGATTCATTGCACCAAAATCACTTGTCCGAGACGGTTCTTCTTATATTACACAATTAGCTAGTTTATCTGATCTTTATAAAATATTTGAACGTTGTTAATAAAAAAAAAAAAAATAGAAAATATTGATTGGGTTTGGGATTATTTTGAATAGGCGTTATCATTTGTCTTTTTTAGATCTTCTTTGTTGATTCGGAATCAGTCATGCAGAAAAAGATGAAGGAACGTCATATGATTGGCTGCCACTATGAATCATCGTGCGAAAAATAAGGAAGTTACCTTTTTTGTTACACCAAAGAAACCTTATCTCTACTTATCTCGTCACATAACGAATGATATCATCATATAAAACAAATCTTTTCATCATCATCATCATTGAATAATCTTTATTGAAGCAGTCTATGCTATAAAGAGAAACAAGAATTGAGAAGGTAGGAAGAATCTATAATACTATATTATAGAATAGAATGTTGTTTTAAAAAAAAATTGTAAAAAGGGGGGAAAACGTTATATACTAGATGCTATTTAAACTATGAAATACTATAGACAAATATCCATTCAATGACCAAGTTCGTTGGGGATATCTTCCTTCTTCATATTGACAATGTCCTTGAGAGCTTGACCAATGATGTTGGCACCTTCCATTAATTCTTCTTCAGTGATGCATAAAGGAGGAGCAAGACGGATGATGTTCACATGTGTAGGTTTGGCCAATAGACCTCGAGATTTGAGTAACAAACAAAGTTCCCATGCACTACGTTCCGTCTTGGATTCATCAATCACAATAGCATTCAATAAACCACGACCACGGACTACAAAAAAAAAAAAAAAAAAAATGGAAAGAATTGATATATTAGGTCAAGTACCTCCATCTATATGATTGTACTTACCAGTTTGGACAATAGGGCTATTGAGGTTCTTAAGAGCAGCTCTGAATTTTTCACCCAATTGTTCACTCTTTTCAACCAAATTTTCATCCTTAATGACTTCCAAAGCAGCAATAGAAGCAGCACAACCAAGAGGATTACCACCATAAGTAGAACCATGTTCACCAGGCTTGATACAAAGCATGACATCACGATCAGCCAATACAGCAGATACTGGGTAAACACCACCTGATAACGCCTTACCCAATAAGACAATGTCAGGTCGGATGCCATCATGTTCCACACAAAGCATCTTGCCAGTACGAGCTAAACCAGTCTGAATTTCATCAGCAATGAAGAGTACATCATGTTTTTTGCAAAGATCATAACACTTTTTCAAATAACCTTCATCAGGAACCATGATACTATATAAAAAAAAAAAAGAATAAAAAATTATTTTTCATATATCGATACACATAAACAGAGATCCTATAAAACCCCTTGATCATCCCTCTCCCCTTGTTTTTTTTAAAAAAAAAAATCAACACTTACCCAGCTTCACCTTGAATAGGTTCCACCAAAAAGCCAGCAACCTTGCCCTTGTTAGCTTCCAAGATCTTTTCCAAATCATCAACATTGTTATAACGAAGAGTGATACCAGTTGTAGGACAAACAGGACCCACCAAAGGCAAATAAGGGCCGAAACCTGCATAGGAATCAGGATCAGTAGACATAGAGATGACACCAGTAGTACGACCATGGAAATTGTTTTCACAACTCAATACAATAGCTTGATTTTCAGGAATACCCTTCTTTTCGTAACCCCACTTGCGTGCCAATTTAATAGCAGTTTCCACAGCTTCAGCACCAGTATTCATGGGTAATACCATATCATAACCAAAGTAATCAGACATATATTTAGCATAAGAACCAAATACATCATTGTAGAATGCACGGGAAGACAACGTTAAACGTTGAGCTTGGTCACACAATGCTTTGACAATCTTGGGATGACAATGACCTTGATTGACGGCACTGTAAGCAGATAAGAAATCCATATATTTTTTGCCTTCAGGATCCCATACCCATATACCTTGAGCCTTGGAGAATACAATAGGCAAAGGATGATAACTATAAAATTATAAAATTGAATTAAGATCGATCGTATTTCTTTTTTTTTTTTTTTTTTTTTGTTCTCATGTCAATGAATACATACTTGTGAGCACCATATGTTTCTTCCAAAGAGAGAACTTGTTTGCTGGATAAAGTAGACATTTCTGTATTTATTGTTTGTTTATTGCTGTATAATAGAAAAAAAAAGGAAAGGAAAAAGAAAAAGGAAAAAATGAAGCAGCTGGTAAAGCTTCTTTTTATATATTTCTCACCCATCTTTTTTTTTGTGTGCAAAGCTTTGGAATTTAAATCCCCGTTTTCTCACGCTGAAGGAAATGATATCATTGGTTGATAAAGGTCACCCCCTCTCGATACTCATATCTCCGGTGAAATCAATAATTGGTAGGCTTTTCTAATCCATTTACATATGATGAATGATTTTTTGTATGTTAAAGAAAGAAAAAAAATTTGGTGTCACTTAAAAAATGGTTTTATACTTCGGAGACACGCGCTTGTTTAAATAAATAGATAGAAATGGGTTATTTTTATCATTTTTCATTGAATATAATCAAAATGATGTTGTTGATTAAAAAGAAAGTATAAAGCTATTGATTAAAAAAAAAAAATAGTTAGATCAATGTTTTTTTTTATGACTATTTAGTTTTGGATGCTTCTGATTGGCTCTACCACATTTCTCCAAAAGTAGACAAAAATATATTTTGAAACACCGTCTTTTTTTTTTTTTTGGCGTCCTTTCTTGTTTCTTTTTCCTTTCTTTTTTCTTTCTCTTTCACTTTTTTTAAATACATATACGCGAAAATGGTAAAATAGAAAATAAAAAAGAAACGAAAAAGATCTTTAGAAGGAAAGGATTTGAACTTTTAAAAAAGAAACATAGTTTCCATTGAAAATTCTACCTTTTCTTCGTTATCGATCGGCTTTTTTTTTTTTTTTTTTTGCTGAAAAGATGAAAAACAAAACAATAAAATGAAAAAGTGACTTATTCTTTTTACTTTTTATTTTATTTCTATATAGGCTGATCAATTGACTGACGATCAAATTGCTGAATACCGTGAAGCTTTTCAACTATTTGACAAGGATGGTGATGGTACTATTACTGCCAAGGAACTCGGTACTGTTCTCCGTTCTTTTGGTATGAATCCTAACGAAGCGGAACTTCAAGATATGGTAAAAAAAAAAAAAGTTTGATTTGAATAGAGGAAAAAAAAAAAAAGAGGAAAGGGAAAGTGATATGAAGAAGAGGAGGATGATATAAAACAAGGTCTATATATTTATGATAGAGAATCGTGATGACCAAAAGAAGTAAATGGAACTAATATTTTTTTTTTGATATTTTTTTTTTGTTCCCGTTTATCCCACTCAACTCAAATAATTAGGTCAACGACGTGGATGCTGATGGTAATGGTACTATTGATTTCCAGGAATTCTTGGGTTTGGTGAAAAACTTGAAAACTGACAATGAAGTGGACGATTTGAAGGAAGCTTTCAAGTAAGTAAAAACTATAGGACAAGAACAGATCAAACTCATTATGTTTCTTTTTGATAGGGTATTTGACTCGAATGGTAATGGATTCATCGATCGTGAAGAATTACGTAAAGTGATGCAATCTTTGAATGAATCTCTTTCTGAGGAAGAATTGGATGCTATGATCAAAGAAGCTGACAAGAATGGTGATGGACAAATCAGTTTTGAAGAATTCAAGGTCATGATGGGTGCTTAGAAACAAAGAACTTTTTATACATATATTTGTATATATATATATTTATATATATTCACTATCTAGCAGTAGTATTACATTTGTTTATTTCTTGTTCTTTATCATTTACATTCATTTTTTTTTATTTCCCTTTTTCATATACAACTATTTATCCACATTACAATCTGTTTCCCCCCAATTCGATTATGTATTATCATCAAATGAAGCATTTGTTTTCAAGCTGTAGATCAGCCTTTACTCCTTTTTTTTTTTTGAATAAAAACAAGAACTTGTTTTACCTTTCTTTAATATCTGAAAAAAAAAATCTGATGACTGGATCGTACCTGCTAACTTTGAATGGTGTTTACATCAAGAATTGGCTTAGCTTCGATTACGAACATCAATATCTTTTTATTGTACTCATTAAATGAATTCATTTTTATTTCCTTCAAAAAAAAAAAAAAAAAATAGATGGATATACATTGTTTTCAAAGTTTTTTTTGTCGTGTCACGAGAACAGGGTTTCGTTATAAAGTAAAATATCAAACTTTCCCAAAATAGATGTCGCATCACCACTTTTCAGATATCGCTCCAGAGTATGTTAAATCACATTGATTGATAATTGATGATGTAAAAAATAAAAATACTGCGAGAATCAGTGACATTTTTTTTTCTTATTTGAAAACTATATTAAATAAAAGACAAAGTGTCTATTTTCTTTATTGATATGATGGATCATCGTTAGTGTACTGGTTCATCATGATGATTGCCCTGGACTTTTTATACATTTGAGATATGTCTTTCCTGCATAGACTATGAACGAGGTGTTTCAAAGTCCGTTTTTCTTTACTTTTTTTTTTTCTTTCTTTTCTTTGTACTGACTTTTAGTATATCAATTGGTAGTCTTTAACATTTTATACTTTTATTCAATAAAGTTTTTATTTTTATTCATTATACTTTGTTACATGTCAATATAATTGATCCTAATCTTCTTTTATTATTTTTTGTTACTTTTTGAATACATTTAGGCGTTCGCGCTTAAATTGAAAGTGAATAAAAAGATATCATCTGCATAAGTATTACTCATTTTTTTTCTTTTTCTTTTTTTTTTTTTCTATATGCTAACTTGGACTCAATTGGTGGACTTCTTTTTTTTTTTTTGTTACTCTTTTTTCATGATATCTATTTTCTCATATCTCTATTTGATTATACGACAACTCTATCTTTTGTTTTTTCTTCTGTCATCTATCCTTACTATATTTTATTTCCTATTTTCGCGACATCTTATTTTTCTGTCATTTATTATTGAATAAAGTGTAGATAAATATATATATAATTCTAAACTACAGTTTTCCAAGACGTGTTGCACCATCGATTCTGATGACTTCACCATTGAGCATACCATTTTCAATCATAGCTGATACCAACTGGGCAAATTCTTGAGGATTACCCTAGATATATATATATATATAGGAATGAACATGTGATCATCATATATATTGTCTTTTGGAAAAAAAAAAAAAAAAGAAACTTACCATACGATTGGGGAACACAGCATCCTTCAATACCTTATCATTGATCATAGCTGTCATATTGGTTCCTATAAAAAAAATTGGATGATACAAGTCAATACATTACCTTCTTAAAGAAAAAGGTAGATGAGGAAACATTCACTTACGGAAGAGACCTGGAGCAATGGCTAGAACTATAAAATCATATAGAATAATGAGTTATCATACACTCTTGAAATGGAAGTGATATCTACATACCTCTAACACCAGCAGGAGCTAAATCACGGGCCAAGGGAAGAGTCATACTTGCTACACCACCTTTAGAAGCCGAATAAGCTGCTTGTCCTGCTTGACCATCTTGATAAGCAATGGAAGCTGTATTGATAATTACACCACGTTCACCTAACAGGAGAAAAAGAAAAAGATGATTACTTCAGTTCTTGGAGAAAAAAAAAAAAAAAAAAAAAAAAGGTGTGATTTTTTTTTTTTTACCATCATCAGTAAAAGGATCTTGATTCACCAATACTTCACTTACTTGACGGCATACATTATAAGTTCCAATCAGATTGACACGAACAGTAAATTCAAATAAATCCAACGTCAAAGTATGAGCCGATTTACCACGACGAGCCACTTTGGCAGCAGTCGCCACACCTCCACAATTGATCACACCTGCTAATTTGCCAAACTTGGCTATTGTCTTTTGAATAGCATCGCGTACAATCACTTCAGACGTCACATCTACTTTGCCAGGGACAAATACTTGAGAACCTAACGATTGGGCACATGCTTGACTAATATTAAAAAAAAAAAAAAAAAAAAAAAAGGAATAACAATTAGTCAATAAGAGTAAAACGAAGACAATCATGAACTTACGCAGCTTCATCATTCAAGTCAAAGATCTATAAGGATCATTCTTTTGTCAATTAAGGGAAAGTAGACTAAGTATCAAATCAATCACTTACAGCAACATTACCACCAGCTTCTACAAGGTGTTTGACAGTAGCTTCACCAAGGCCACTAGCACTAATAATAACAATAATAATAATAATAGAAGAAGCAGAAGAAGAAGAAAAAAAGTGAGACACGAGGGAAATGAATTGGTTTAATGGCAAAGACCATTCGTTTTACTTACCCTCCAGTGACAATAAATGTATTTCCTTTGATTTTCATGTCGAGTAAAAATAAAGAGATAAAAAGAAAAGGGGAAAGAAACTTAATCAAGTTGCAATCGAAATATACATTTTTTTTTTAAAAAAAAAAAAAAAAAAGCGGGGTAGAGTACATATTTTTCATGACAAAGTGGAAATTGGACATTTTCATATGCCGAAGAACCTTATCATTGGGATATTTGAAAAATAACTTTTTTTATTTTTAATGAGAAAATATGAATATATACTGTGTGTGTGTGAGGGGAGACAGAGATGGTTTTATATGTGAGAAATCCATCAAGGTAAAATCACAAAATAATGACAAAAAAGAAGAAGAATAAAAAAAAAAAATTACTACACTACATCAAATAATAAATGAATTTACACAGATTCCAAAACAGGAGGTTCAACAAAGTCCTTGGTGATCTTAGAACCAACTTCTTCAGCAGCAGCGGCAGCACCACCATGAAGAGCCAAGAGTTGAGAGACATCGAATTTAGGAGCCTTGAGAATCTTGACCTTACGGATGTAAGTGTTTTGAAGAGGGTAGATGGATTGAGAAGCCTTTTCAATACGAGCAGCAATATGATCTTGAGCAGATTGAGAAGCAGAAGAGGTGACCTTGGTAACCAATTCCTTCAAGTCACAAGCACTGGTTTCTTCAGCCATGATTTCAAACATCTTCTTACGGATGTCACGGATTTGAGCAGTTTGGGCATAGGTGGTCTTCTTGACTTGGTTACGACGACGGGCAGTGAAAGCGATCACAAACAAACGGACAAGGTAGCCATCGGTAGTCTTGATATCCAAATAACATTCAATAGTGGATTGCCATTTCTTGACCATAGAACGAAGCTTGTCAGAGGTCATGTCCATACCATAAAAGTTGGTCAACAAGTTCTTGCCTTGGACTTCATCCACCTTCAATTGAATCTTGCGGAAGGCACGGGATTCATCCTTGGCCAATTCACCAAGAGACACTTCAACAACACGACCGTTCAAAGAATCATTGGCATTACGGAGACCTTGAGTACGGTTGACCAAAGTCTTACCCACTTGACGAACATCGAACATGGAAGGAGCCTTGATATCATACCAATCTTTACGAGTAAAAGGATCGACACTAGTATACATGAATAAAAAAGATAGTAAGGTCGAGGTGAGTATCGGTCGTGTAGTGTATATGCTGTTATGAAGAAAAGACGAAAAAGAATAAAGTAGACAGAAATGGATGATGTTGATGTAATAATAAATGATCATGACTCGTCCGCATCGTTTTCTTTATTTTAACGTCTTTTCCCGTACAGTATGATTCGTAGTCGTTTTGTTGCCTAATGGTATTCATTTTTTTTTTTTCGTCGAGATACTTACACCTTCTTCTTCAAACCCTTCTTTCCCTTTGAAAGGCGCTTGTTTTTACCGACAGCTAATTTATATATATATAAAAAAAAAGAAGTTCAGTCAATCAATGTTTCATATAATAGTACAAGTAGATAGATAAACGTGTTTATAGGATGGATGGATGGATGGATGCTTACCCATAGTGAATTGATGTAAAAAAAAGAGAAAGAGGGAAAAACAAAAAATGGGGGAGACGGATAGCCACAAAGGATCTCAATGCGCAATAGAGGGAAAAGAGAGAAACGGTCCGGATTCGACATTTTAAATCCCAGACTGTTGTTGGTATGGTGTGTCTGCGGCAAATGATGAAAATACCATTCAACAACAAAATATTTTGTGTTTCTTTTCTTCTTTTTTTCTCCCTCTCGATTTATTAATATTTTATCATGGTAAAGCGAAAACGAACATCCATCCATCCATCCATCCATGACATCTATCGATTCTTTTTATTCTATAGCGTGAATGGATGGATGGATATCATCAAATATTTATGGATTAGGAGGAAAAACGACGAATATGAACTGATTCTTTCTTTTTTTTTATTTTTGATTTCATTAGGGTAAAGTTCACGGTAGTTTAGCTCGTGCCGGTAAGGTCAAGTCTCAAACCCCCAAGGTAAGTCAACAAAGGATAAAAAAAAAAATGCTTAATATTGAATGAAATGATAGCATAGAATCTTATTAACCACTATTTATTTTTCTTATTTATGCATAGGTTGCCAAGCAAGAAAAGAAGAAGCAATTGACCGGTCGTGCCAAGATGAGACAAGTCTACAAGTAAGACGAATATATAATAGCAGAGATTATTGATTGTATTTAAGTACGCTGATTAATATTTTTTTTTCTTGTATTAGCCGTCGTTTCGTCAATGTCACCAACCAAGTCGGTGGTAAGCGCAAGATGAACCCTGCTCCTACTGCTGGTCCTTAAATGCTTCGATTCTCTACACCAAACAAATAGCAACAACAACAAAAACAACAACATTCTAGTTTATATTCTTACTTTTATGAAATAAAACAAACTTGTTTTTGACTTTTGTATTGACAACCCATTCATCTTTATGTTTTTGTGTTACCAATATTTGCTATACGATGGGAGAGTCTACTGATCATGATTATATAATGTAAAAGGATCTTGTTTTATATATTATTGTTATTGGTAGATATAGTGACTTTGAGGGTTATGACATTGCGACGCAAAGTGGGTATTATAATATGAAATATAGTTGGCATTGATGAATACATAATAAATCAAGTATTTTTTTTTATTAATATACAATGCATTGAATGGAGAAAAATATCTATCTACAATATTGTCAATTTATTTCTATTGATGTGTAGGTTGGGATATCTAATGATGATTGGAGGTAGAGGATAATAAAGTATTGATAAGGACACCCATGGCTACACCCACATTCAAACTATCGACGAAACCTGGATATCTTTCTTCTTGTTTGACCATGTTACCATTTTCTAACCGTTGTTGTCCGCTAGGAATGTTGATCAAAACGTCACAACATCTTTTCACATTGGTACGTAGCCCAGTGCCTTCATTTCCAAATACAAGTATCCTTGGTCGTTGTTGACTATTACTATTTCCTTCACTTGCTGCTGTTGATTCCGATGCTGCGCCAATAATTTCCCATCCTTCTTCTCTTGATGCCTATCATTATGAATAAAAAAAAACGGGTTTCAATGTCATGATCAGCTATATTCAGAAAAGAAAAAGAAAGAGAAGGTTGTATTACCTCCAAGAATTTAACCAAATATTGAGTTGTGTAAACATCCATGATTTCCATAGCACCTGAGCTAACTTTAGAAACAGCTGCACTCAGTGGAGCACTAAAATGGAATAAAAAGAATACAGTAAGTTAAACAATACCTTTGATATTTAGTTTTTATCACTGACCTATTTTTGCTACAGACAAGTAAGCCATCCACACCAAAAAAATGAGCAGTCCTAAGAAACAATGATAGATACAGAGAGAGAAAGAGAGAAAGACAGAAAGAAAGAGGGCATGAATAAAGGTAAAGTGAATTGTTCTTTTTATATATACTTACCGTATGATAGAACCCAAATTCTATGCAAACAAATAAAAAAGGATACATCATAATAAGAGATAGAACGATATGTGAATAAAACTACTCTTCTTAAAATTTTCGTATCTTACTTGAGGATCTTGAACTTGATCAAGGGCAATCCATAATGGTAATCTATGACGGGGTTTCTGAAAGACAAAAGGTGCTGCTTTGGTGGAAGTAGGAAGTGCAGTATAGATAGTATCGTTTGTATTATCAATGAGATGGGATGACCAAGTAAGTGACTTGATAGGAATAGTATATCGCGAAGAAGCTTCCAGTACTACACCTTGATGAGGTTTATTCATGGTCATATTGTTCAATCGTCCTTTGTCCATAGTTTTAATGGGAATATCTTTTTCACGACACATATCGGTGATATGGGAAATACTGGATAATAATAATAATAAAGAATAGGTGGGTCAATAATAAAGTGGAGAAGGGTATTTTAGAATAATCCTGTACCTGTCTGAATCTAAGCGGTGCTGGACAAAAATTTGGTTCACTTTACGTTTTTGCGCATGAAGAGCACAGGCGACACTTGATAATCCATATACATATTCAATTGATGGTGTTGTATAAGTAGAATGATATCGTTTCCATAAAAGTTGAGTAGATCGTAAAATATAGCGTGGTGATATCATGGCGATCTTGTCAAAAAAAAAAAAAAAAAAAAAAAAAAAAAAAAGGGAAAAAAAGTCTTTATTTGAGTTTTAAAAAATTATAAGATTTGAGGTGAAGAAAAGAAGGGTCAATACAAACAAAAGAAAAAAAGAAAAAGAAAAAAACTACGTGAGATAACTAAAATAAGAATAACTTGTCATTTGAGGGGGAAGATAAAAAAAACAAATAGAGAGAGAAGAGAGGGGGTATGAGGGAGAAGACAATATAGAACCATCCACCTAACGTCTCATAGGATTACGATATTGCATTTGATACAATTGTTCCAGTTCACCTTCCATGGCTTTGATTTGAGCATGTTGAGCTTCCAAATCTTTGTTGAGACGATCACGTTCTGATACAAGCTATATATACATATAAAGAAGGAGAAATGCATTCAATCAGTCATCAGTCTTTTGTATCATACATAAACGTGCATGCATCTATGTTCCTTTTTCTCTTTTTTTTTTTTTTTTTTTTTTTTTTTTTAATACCTGAGCTTCCCATTGACGGAATCGATTTTCTTCCTTCTTAACTTGTTCTGTGAATGCCAAACGTAATTGTTCTTCCTTTTCCTTGAATTTGGGATTTTCATATTTCTTTGGTCTATTAAGATATAGTCAATATAAGTATGATAATAAGAATAATTATTATTATTATTATTCTGTATCTTACTTTTGTTCACCAAATTTGCGAGTTTCCATTTGAGTTTGGCGGTAGTTTTCATAATGATTTTCTTCAGTAGTGGAAATCAAGTCATGCATATGAGATCTGATCAACAAAGTGCGTAATTTTTTGAAATCACAATGGTCTTCATTTTCCACTTCAGCAACCCCCCAAGAATATTGTCGACCCTTGACAGTACGACCTCCTACAGTAACATCTTCTGTAGATCCAATCACAGCAAAAGGCATCGCGTCCATAATTCGCTGATTCATATTGGTCACTTCTTCATCATCACTTTCAATAGGACATGAATATACTTGAATATTTTGAGCATGAATCACATCCAAAATCTATCAAATAAATAAATAATGGGGTAAAAAGATCATGTGTGAATACTAATAATAATAAAAAGATTCCTTTTGTATTTCATTTTATATGATAACACTCTCCTTAAGAAATGATTTATTTTCTTCTTTCTTACATTGCGTTTGAATTTGGCCAAATCTTGAGGAGTCAAAGTATCAGCTTTGGCAATAACAGGAATCAAATTGACACGGGAACCAATATGTTTCATCACTTCAATATCAAGAGGTTTGAGGCTATTAAAAAAAAAAAAAAAAGATGAGTTATATTGTTATCATGAATCATTTAAAATACATTACGTATGACCATTAGGACGAATGAAATATAAACAAGCATGGACACGAAGATCAATGATACCAGCACGAGTAGGTTGTTGCTCTTGACCCATAAACGATTCATGTTGATCATCCAAAAATTCCACAATGGGCATCCAACTATCGCGATTATTGACATAATCACCAAATCCTGGAGTATCAATTACAGTTAATTTTACCTTGAAATTTTTTTCTTCCAATTCTATAAAATTTAAATCATTTAGTAACTTTGATAATAATATATAAATTTGACACATACCAGCCTTAGTAATTTCAATTTCTACTGTTTTTTCGGTTTGTTTAGTATGTCGAAGATGTAAAGTTTTAGGGTCCTTGATACCAGTAGTGAATAAAGTATTCACAAAAGTAGATTTACCAACACCAGATTCACCTTAAATATATATATATATATTTATTATTATAGAAGATATGATACCAATAATATTCCTTTTTTATCATCAATATAAGAAAAAAGAAAAAAAAAAAAACTTACCACATACCATCAAAGTAAATTTTGCACCACGTTTCGATACAATTTTATGACGCTGATTAGGTAAGTGGGCAATACCAACACCATCAGGAAGAAGTGCAGAAGGAGACATGATGATGATAAAATAAAGAAAAAATAGACAAAAAAGAGTGAAAGAAAAAAAGAAAAGGACCTAAAAGTTCAAAAAAAAAAAATGAGTATCAAAATAATATATAGATTGGTGTAACCCCATCCCAATAAGGTAATCCTTCTCACCTCCTCTTGAAAGTTAAAAGATGATCACTAAAATAAAAAAAAAAAAAATGATTTGAGGTAGGGGTGGAGAATATCAAGAAGAACAAAAGGAGGAATACAGTATTTTGAGGGTAAAATAAAATATATATATATATATATATAATTATTTTATTCATAATAATAATTTCAAGTTAAACATCGACGTAATGATCGTAATAGTTCTATACTAAAAGATAATTCTGAAAATCTATCTGATGAGGATGCTCGAGCACTGGTTGCCATAGTAATATATTCTTCATCAGTCAATGATAATGCTGCATGTAGACTATCTGCAAAACTTTCTACGGAATCAGCCAGGAATCCTATATAGAGAGATAAAAGGAGCATCATTGTAAGGAACTCTTTTTTTTTTTATCATTGTTATTTTTTCTTTTTACCAGTAGGTTTTCCATCATAATCTACAACAATATCCATCTTTGGTCCAGCAGATTTATGAGCAACAGGGATCAAACCAGCAGCTTGATATTCTACTACCACAATTCCAAAATGTTCGTTCCACATTGTATGAAGTCCAACCTTGCCTTTACCTAAATTTTCTACTAATAAATCAAATGATGCGTTGATTTCAAATCGTACTCTATCTTCGATTCCAAGTTGTTGACATTCTTGACGTAATTTCGCAATTCGTTGTTCATCATCTTCATTTCTTGAACTACCAATCAATACCAGTTCCATCGATTTTTTTGATTTCCATTCTGGATATTTCTTCAATAATCTTCCCATCGCCATTAATTGTAAAGAATGATCCTTTTCTGGTCTAAATGTATAAATATATATATAAGAAAATCACTCATTCTTTTTTTTATGTTTGTTCTTTACCTAAATTGAGCCACACTAACTATCATAGATTGTCGACCAGTCAAAGGTAATTCATTCAATCGTTCAGTATCACAAGGTGGATAAACAATATCTGCATTCGTGCCCCACAATTCATCAATATGTCCTTTGGTCCATGTTGAGTTTACCATCACCACTTCTGCGAATGATCCACAAAAACTGTACATTTTGGCAAACATACGATAGTATCTATTAGAATAGTGAAAAAAAAGAAGGCATTATCTTAACCTATATTCCCCAAAAATGTTTCCTACATACTTACATTAATTTTCCAGTTGTCCATATCCAACTATTGGCAAGATCAGCACTATTGTTGTATTGTGCTCGTCGTTCATAAACTCTTTGGAGCATGTCAGAGCTATAAATACATATAAATATGTATAAAGAGATCAATCATCGTGTAAATATATATATATATATTCAAGAGATTACCTAATAGTTGGGTAATGAACGTATGCAGCGATCTTGATATTTGCCAGGAAATGAACTAAAGGATACGTAAATGCATAACCCATAGTGTCAAAATAAACATCAGGAACCAATTGAATTAAAGCTTTGTAACCAACTAGGACTGACGCCAGACTTTGAAGTATCAATGTGAATCGAGTAAACCTATAAATCATCACAAGTAAAAAAACAGAATTCAATCGTCAACACAGCCTCTCTTACCACATAAACTAATTTCCATTCTCTACTTACCGACCATCTTCTATCAGATATCGATTTGTCAAATATATAAAAGCAAGTCTTCTTGGATCTAACTCAATATTGAATCGAGTCTATAAACAAGGAATAACAAGTTAGTATCAGATGAAGTATCATCAGGTTTCTTAATCTTACCTTAACTTTCAGAATGATCTGTTCTCGAGATACATTGATATCTCCAGTATAAACTACACATATAACCTGTGGAAATTCACGTTGAACATCACGAAGAGCTGTCCATAAAACTCTTTCCCCACCACCACCAGCATCACTGATAATAATAATAATAATAAAAGAATCATTGAGTTCAAAGGTATTAGTATTGATTCATTTTATGGTTACCAATATGGATGAAAGAATCCTAAAAAGACAGGTTCCTCTTGACTAGTAAAACCTAGGTCTTGTAAAAGTTGAATACGATTCGGCTGGATTGACTTTTTGACACGTAGTTTGAAAAAGGTAAAAATAGTCCATCCACATAACAAGGCGATCGTCATCCAAAAAGAAAGTGACATGAATACGGTGACACCCAACCCTGTCGCTAACATATGGAAAGTTACTGCTGGGTATTTAAAGTTGTATGAATAAAGTAAAAAAAAAAAAAAAAAAGTTTGTGGCAAGTTAGAAAAGAGGAACAAGAAGTGTTGCAGAAAAAAAAAAAAAAAAAAAAGTGAACTCCTAGCTTTACTTTTACGCTCCTCAAAATTAGCCAATAAAATTGCTTTTTCTATACAGTCGTCTAGCAGTTGGATATTTGCAACTCATTCAGAAATGATCATCATTGTACCAAATTTCGATCGAACATACTTGAAACATTCTCTTTCACTTGCATCAATAACAATTTATATCGTACCTTTTCATTTATCCAGTAAATTAAAAAATAAAAAGTCAATATCATCATTTCTCATCCAATAATGGTCATCATCCAATAAAATGACCATCATTGGATTCCTCGCAAAAAAGTAATCTAATAACATCTAATGACATTTTATCACTTACCTAACGTACAATGGTTGCAAAAACATTTCATTCATTTTTCGAAAAATTGCCTGATGACCCCCTGACGATTTATTTTTACAGCCAAAGTTTGGCTGGGGAGTTCCAAAATTTTGGCTGTAAAATCAAAAAATGGATCCTATTTTGTTCTTCATCCCACCAAACCACAAACTCTCTTCGCCATTGGCTGCATTATTAAAAAGTAGTTAACAATGGATAATGGCTTTTCATTGGTTTACTTGCCCCATAGCGAGAAAATCGCATTTGAAAAATTCGAACCATTGTCTTTTTGCACACTAACATCACTTGGGACGGACATATATTTTTGTAATTCACTCAGAAATCATCATCATCATCATACAATCATTATCGCCATACAATCATCATCATCATACAATCATCATCATCATACAATCATCATCATCATACAATCATCATCATACAATCATCATCATCATACAATCATCATCATCATACAATCATCATCATCATACAATCATCATCATCATACAATCATCATCATCATACAATCATCATCATCATACAATCATCATCATCATACAATCATCATCATCATACAATCATCATCATCATACAATCATCATCATCATCATCAAATAAATTGCCAGAGGTTTTATTAATATAGAGTGAACGATCATTAGTAATAGGAGGGAAAAAATTTATGAACGAGAAGAGATCAATAACATCAATATGAATAGAAGAGAGAACGAAATGTGATAAGAGGAAGTCGCTGCTGATGTGGTGGTTGGATTGTTAGTAGTAGCAGAATCAACGATTTCATTATTCTTAGGGGAGGTATTTTTTTCCAATTCATTTTCAATGGATGGTGGATTAGCATCGGTAACGGATGAAGAAGATATATCTAGTAATTTTCCTTCTTCCTTATTGTCATCGTCTGATTGTGCCTTGACTCTTCCTTCAGAACGAAAGGGCTGATGAGGATTTTTGTCGCCAATACATTCTGCTGCTGTTTTGAAAGAGTAACCCTTGTTGGTAAGGAACTTGATGACATCCGGTACTTGATCAATGGAACTCTTGTACAAATCTTTTTTTTTTTTTTTAAAAAAAAAAAAAAAAAAAAAAAAAAAAAAAAAGGAATCAGTATTATCATTTGTTAGCAAGCTCTTTTTTTTTTTTTTTAATGTACCATGTTGAAGACTAATATAACCAGGTTCATCATGAGAGTTTAATCCAGTATCAATACCATTAGCAGCGGCCTTGAATGCACCTTGAATTTTATCAGCAGCATTAGGTAAAGCATGAACATCATAATCAGTAGGATCTACATTCCAAAGTAAAATTTTATAACCCATGGCTTTCATCAAGCCTTTGACACGATCATCTGCTTCACCAAAGGGAGGACGAACATAGGTAGGACGGATACCAATAACATCACGAATAGCTTCTTCGGTAGCTTTCATTTCATAGATGATTTCATCATTGGTCAGACTCATCAAGTGAGGATGAGAATAGGTGTGTGATGCAATATGATGACCAGCTTCATAAGCCCGTTTAAGCATATCAGGATACCTTTTAACATTGGAACCCATCACACAAAAAGTGGCCTTGATATTCAAAGCATCCAGACTGTCGAGTAATTGACCGGTGAAATTACTGGGACCATCATCAAAGGTTAATGCCCATTCATGTGCGTTAGGACATCCGTAAATGTCAGTAGGTAATGCTTTATTGCCACAACTTTCAAAACACTTGTCATTATCTGTACCATCACATTTTGCATTTTCACAGGTACCAGATCCAACAGGTCTGATGGGAATTTTAGGTACATTCGAAACATCCACCTCAGCGAGCCACTTGTCATTTCTAGGTACGACGATGCCTCCATCTGATGAATTCCCATCAGTATTTTCGGATGATGGTTTTGCCTTGGCTGTTACTGTGGCTAGACCATACGTATAAATGGCAAGAAGAATGAAAAGAGATCTAAGATTTTTCATTTTTTTTTTTTTTGATTCTCTCTTCTTTGTTTCTATGGTAACACTACTGTTGATTTCTTTTTCTTTTTAGTAATATGTATTGAATATGATTGTCAAAAAAAAAAAAAAAAAAGGATGGATTGGATGTTGGAATCAAGCCAAAAAAGGAAAAATGGTAAAAGGATAGAAACAGTAAAGGGAAGACGAAAATAAAGTGAAGGAAAGAACCTTCTTTTATACTCAATCATCATTTCAAATCTATCTTTGATAAACAATTTGATCTTTTTTTTTTTTTTGTTTATTTACGGCACCATTCAGGGAAAAATAGATAGTTGGATGTAATGATCGTTGTCTATTTGTCAAATACTAATCAAGAAGTAATAAGTAACCAGCGGAGATCCAAGTAACTGGTTATTCGATATTTAGCAGCCATTGAAATTTAGACTAAAAGTAAGGGAGTGGAGAAATGCGGAAAAAACAGATATCATCCTCAAAGCAAATGACCTTTCTTTTATGTATTTTACATGATGATAACCAGATGATCAAGCAAAGTTCATGTATCTTCTTTTTTTTTTTTTTCTTCTGTTAAGTACGGAATATATAATAAGCGATTATCATCATCGTCATAATGTTTATATATCATTTTAGATCCATTCAATTTCAAGCTCAAATCAAAGGATGACTTGCTTTTTTTTTTTTTTAGAATAACATGTTTCCTTCCATTGAACCTTTTTGAACGATGATGAATGAAGACATGTGGGACACTCGGAAGGGAAGTCGTCGGCATTCAAAATTGAAATGGTGTAACTGCTTTTTTTCGCTTCAGGCGTCAATGATTCTCTTTTTTTTTTCTTTTTCTTTTTTCCTTTCTTTCTTTTGAACATATATATATCTTTCTTGTCCCTCTCCCTCTTTCTTTTTTTATTTACTCTAGAAGAAAACACTTCCTAACATTTCATCATGAAAGGCACTTTTGCCATAATTGACAAGGAAACTCTTGATTCAAGGATAGTCGCTGTCAAGAAGTATTACAAAGTGTATGGTAATCTTGTTCTTCAACATTATGAAAGGGAGCGTTGGGCTTTTCAAAAACTGGCATTATCATCGGAAACTGAAGCTCGACGACAACATGTAAGAAAATAAAAATAGGAAAAGATTAGAAAAGTCAACTTAGTAATTATGGATGGTCATACAGTTTGAATCAATAAAAGTTTGATTGATATACTTACTATGATTCCTTTTCGCTTTCTTTCTTTCTTAGATTGTATATCTTTTAGAAGCCAAAACTTTAGATGACGCGTATTGCTTGACGTTACCTTTTTATCCACATACACTATTAGAATTCACAAAGCAACCTTGGCCTCGTCCTTTGGCTCTGGCAACATTCCGAGATTTGGTACAAGGAGTATCTTATCTTCATCAACACGGTATAGCTCATTGTGATCTCAGTCTCAGTAATATCTTAATGGATTCACCCCCTCATTTCAACGATAACGATATTTCAAATCATAGACCATTGGTAATTATTAGTGATTTTGGTTGTGCTCATCCATTGGTACCATATTATCAACCGGCTAAACAACTTCATGGAGCAGACATTGGTACACGACAATTCAAAGCACCTGAGCATCTTTTTGGATCATCTTGTTATACTGCAGCTACTGATATATGGTCTTTGGGAGTGATGTACGCTTCTCTGTTATTAGGACGATTACTTTATCCTAGTCAAGGTGATTTAGAGCAAGTTGGTATGATCGTTAAGTCATTAGGTCGTCCTTCAAAGCAAGTGATGCAACAGGTAAAAAAAAAAAAAAAAAAAGAAAATTAAAATAAAAATAAAAAAAACTTTTATGCATGATTTATTATTATTATTTTCTTATCTATTTCTTATATAGGAAATGATCAATTACCCTGATACAAACAAACTCTGGTTCTTTGGTCATGATGATTCGGATATATCTGAAGAAGAAGATGATGATGATGATGACGATGATGATGATATGGTGGAAAGTGACGAAGAAGACAATGAATCATTTTTATTAGCTGACGTATTAACTAAAGGAAAAGTATCCAAGGATGATCAAGAATTACTTTCCAAATTGCTAACATGGTCAGTTCTTGAACGTGCATCAATACAACAGGTAAAAAAAAAAAAAAAAAAAGAAAAGAAAAGGGAGACTTAAAGTATTATATAATTTAACTAATACTATGATTTAATATTTAGATTCTGAATAGTTTAAATGGTTGATCGATTATGCAACTGATAGACTTTTCCCCTTTTGTTTGACTCTTTTATTTGAAATAGATAGAAAAAAATCACCTCCCTTCCAAACAATCCCAACTCAGCTTGCCTTTTTTGTTCCCCAATTTTTTCTTTCCCCAACAAAAGATTTTTTTTTCTTATATATATAATCCCCCCTTTCTTTTTTTTTTCTTCTTTTTACTATTTTTTTTTCTTTATTTTATTATATCATATCCTATTTTTTTTTTTTTTTATTTATTCATTTTTATGTATTGACAAATAAAATGACTGATTATACCGATTCACTAATAAAAAATTTTACTATCCACACTTCTGCAAAATTCCCTTCTGTCAATTTGGCTGACAAGTTGGAACAACTAGGCGAATCTTTACGTTATGCACGTAACTCTTTCACTTCATTGACTTCAGCTTTCATTAACAAACAACAACAAAGTACACATTCCATTACCACACCAGCTCCTGACCAAGTGAAAGGAAAATTAGATCTTGTCATTGTTGAAGCTCGAAATCTTACCCTTACCAATCCCTTGAAAGCCGATATTTATTGTGTTGTTCAATACGATGGTAACACAATGTCAACTTTAGATCAATCAACAACAACAACAACAACAATAGCCGAAGCCGAACCATTGGATATTTTTGAAAAGCAACTTCGGGCAAGTGCTCCCAAATGGCAATATTCACAATCTTTGTAAGTCTCTATCTTTTTTTTTTTTATCATCCCACTCATCTTATACTTCTTTTTTCTTTCATTGTTAGTGATGTTTTAACGGATCAAGATAAAATCATTGTACAAGTTTTTGATCGTGGAAATCGTTTAGTAACTGGTGAAGATCTGTGCTTAGGAATGACTGAATGGAAATATACTTTTGGAAGAAACACGTTGGATCTTTGGTTACGATTGAAAGATCAAAATGATATTAGTTCTGGTGAAATTCGATTACAAGCTACCTACTCTGGTCATGTTATGGTAAAAAAAAAAAAAAAAAAAGAAAAAAAAAAGAAAGGAAAATAAAAAAAAAAGATTTTATACTTAAATATATTTATTGATATAGACAAAATTGACACCCAACTGCTTCCGTATTTTACGACAAATTGGTCATGGCTCCTTTGGCAAGGTATATAAGGTTGAAAAACGGGATACCAAGAGAATATATGCAATGAAAGTACTCTCCAAACAACTATTGATCAAGCGAAATGAAGTGGATCATACATTAGCTGAACGAAATGTTCTTGTACAGACAATCACAAGTCCATTTATTGTCACATTGAAATTCAGTTTCCAAACGGCTTCTCATTTGTTCTTGGTGATGGATTATTTACCTGGTGGGGATCTTTTTACTTGTTTGGAACGACATCGCATTCTTGAAGAACATCAAGCACGATTTTATATTGCAGAGCTGGTCTGTGCTTTAGAAGAAATCCATGCTCACAAGGTTGTGTATCGTGACCTCAAGCCGGAGAATATTTTATTGGATGCTCAGGGACATATCGCACTGACTGATTTTGGTTTATGCAAGGAACTCAAAGACAATACAACAACATCGACATTTTGTGGTACAAGTGAATATTTGGCTCCCGAAATGGTTCTCAAAAAAGAATATACTCAAGCAATCGATTGGTGGAGTTTGGGTATCTTGTTATATGAACTCTTGACTGGTAATGCCCCATTCCATTCAGTACATTTAGATGTTCTTTATCGGCGGATCCTGAATCAACCATTGTCTTTCCCATCCTCTCGACATTTGTCTATGGAAGCAAAGGATCTGATTCAACAACTATTGAAACGTGACCCTACCAAGCGTTTAGGTTCAACACATGGTGCCACTGATATCAAAAAACATCCCTTCTTCAAAAATATTCGCTGGGATCAAGTTGCAAGAAAACAGATGTCTCCTCCATCATTGTCTTCTCAACGAGACAAATCAACTTCTATGGCGATCAATATTCCTTCTTCTCTTTCAATGGATCATACCAAGAAGAATATTAACAAACATGTACCTTCTTCTGTTGATTCTCAAGTTTCTTTTATGGTCAAGGACTCTATACCTCTGAATCAATCAACACAAAATGTATTTCAAGGTTTTAGCTATATTCGTGATGATGGTCCCTTACATCCTAGTGACGTTGACAATGATGACGATGATGATGACGATGATGATTTATATTAGATTGTTTTTTTTTTTTTTTTTTTGATATTTTATATCTTGTAGTATATATTGACCTTCTTTTTTTTTACATACAATTTTATATATAGCAAACAATGAAAATAAAATAAAAAAAATTGTACATAGATAATCCATTTTTTATCTTAAGAATAGTTGATTTTATGCAAAAAGAGAGAAGTAACACAATCACACTAACAACCAAGCGGTATATGAATTTATTGCACGAGAAACCCAAAACGATCGAGAGTTTCCCAACTTATTTTTTTTTTTTTATTTTTTATTTTTTCCCTCTCTTCCATTATTGAAGAATTTGCATGTCGAAGAACGAAAACATTCAATCAAAACATTCTGTCTCAGATTCTATGCCATTGACCACAGAAGAACCTATTCGACGACCTTGGTTAGTGGATCAACTCAAAGATATCAATCTAGTGGATTCGGCGGATTCAACCCAAGTGGATAATACATTAGTACAACAGGATGAAATGTCCAACAATAATAACGAAGAAGACTATGATAGTTCTGATATGGAAAATGATATACAAGCCAATGATCAAGAAGAAAAAGAAGATAGTGCCAAACCTATCGTGGTGACGCTACCTTCCTTGACACATCCTCCTCCGTCCATGATACCTTCGTGTTCTAAAGTGACTACCGCTACTTCTTCGGAACAAGCAACTGCAGATCGAACTCAAACCGACCATAAGATCAAAAGATCTCTTCGCCAAGGAAGTAGCCAAGTGGATTTGTTATGGAATGAAATGGAACAACGACAATGGGATATTGAAGATGAAAGGTATTGGGCAGAAGATAATGATGATGATGATGATGAATCGGATGATGAATTACGAAGAATTACTGAAGCCAATCGTCATATTAACATCAACTCTACCAAAGACAACAATAACAACAATAATAATAATCATAACAACAACAACAACAACAAGAAAAGGGAAAGATCCATCTCCACTCATGATCCTGGTCTTCGCAAACTTTTGGTCTTTGCTGATCCCTCTACCAACAAGGTGTTTCAACAACCTGATCGAAAGGTGGTCACGATGATCTATGGTGCTGGGCCTCAAGGTAATCAAATACGACAAGGATCATCCTCAACAGTGGTAACGGTGTGTCAAGAAGAAGAAGAAGAGGAAGAAGAAGAAGAAGAACGTTACCGACGTCGATATCTCGTTGCTTGTGATTTTAGCCATGAAAGCCTGCATGCTATGGAATGGACCATGGGGACTATGTTACGTGATCATGATGAACTTCATATTGTCACTGTATCCAATCGTGAAGATAATCCTGACATTGTTAATCAATCTGGCATGAATATGGAAAGTGAAGTAAAGTGAATAGAATATAATCAAAAAAAAAAAAAAAAAAAAAGGATCATGATACTCAACACTCTTTTTTTTACTCCTTAGATTGAAACTTCCTTGAAAGCGATTGTAGACGAAGCAACAAAACGATTATCAAAAATGATGTTATATGATATCAAGTTGGTGTGTTATTCTGTGGTTGGCAGAGTCAAGGATGTATTGAAATCTTTGGTAAAAATAAAAAGGATAGATTTTTTTTTTTTAAAAAAAAAAAAGGTACTAATATACCTGTTTGGTTCATTAGATTCGAAGCCTTTCATTAACAATGGTTGTGTGTGGTAGTCGAGGAAGAGGGACAATGAAAGGGTAAATACAGAATGATATGAAAACGATCTGTAATTAATTTTTTTTTTATATATAGGTTACTGATGGGATCCGTTTCCACCTATTTAGTGCATAAAAGTCTTGTACCAGTTGCAGTCATTCAACCTCAAAAGAAAAAGAAAAAAGAAATCCGGCATACAATCACAGCCACCCCTCTCAGTGAAAGTAAGTCATTTTTTTTTCTCTTTCTCTTTTCTGATTCACTTTATATTTTTTTTATTATTTAGGTGTGAAATCTGGTCAATTACATGTGGATGAATTGAATTAGATGATAGTTTTCTTCCCTCTTTTGTACAAACTACGCCGACTACTTTTTTATTATCTTTTTTTTTGGTTTTGGATCAAATAAACTTCCTGTTTTTGAAATGAATTGATATTAACATTTCTTTTGTTTGATTACTGTTTGATTGATTAGTAAAATATTTAGTTACGATTTGTTTGATCTATGCGGAAGGCGGACTTCACTGGTTGGTCTACAAGATTTGTTTTGCTCACTATTGGATGAAGATTTTAATCATTCTTTCAAGCAGGTCATACTATCCATAAATTATCATTTTTATTATCAAACATCGTTAGCATCACTATTTCCAATTCAAGATCTTACGATATCATGGAAGATAACACCATTTTATTTATTCTATTATAACAAATAAAAAAAAAAGAACATTTTATATTTATTTTGAGTAAATAAATAATTGTATATGGGAGTTGTATTTATTGAGATGATTCTATACAGAGTAAAGATGAGGGGTATAACTATGTAAAGATAAGAAAATGATAGCTAATCTAATGATGATGATGATGATGGGTGTTGGAGTAAAACAAGAGCGGCATTGCAGAAAGCTTCAATATCTTCGATGCTGTTGTTGTTGTTGTTGTTGATATCGGTCATATTATTGAATGCTGTCGTCTCTATCAAGTCGATTGTATCCAGTAAAAGAGCTTTCATACATTGATTCAAAATAAGCCCAAATGGCCAAGAAGTACTTTTCAATCCACCACCATCCATACCATGATATTTGTCCCGCAGATATAAATAGGCTTCCAGACATCCAGAAAGATAATCAGGTTGTTTTTTCTTGATTTGTTTCATAATCCACCTTTCACCTAGCAATTGAACTATAGGACTACTATATCGATCAGCCATATGTACTACCACCATGACATCCTTCCATTCATTTTTGGTGTCATCCAATATATCTTTTGTAATCATATCATCCTGTTGTTGCTGTTTGTAGTGATTCTGAAGCAATTGACTGACATGGATAAAATATTGTAGACTTGTCAATGTAATGTCATGTAATTGGATAGAAGATTCCGTCGTTGTTTCGGCATAATGGTCGCTAAGCATGGCTGCAAATGCTGGAGATATCCAAGTGAGATCTTTCGAATTGACTTGAATAGGATTCGATGCATCATCTGTCTGTAATAAAATTATTCTGTTGTTGCTATCATCCAACAAATGTCTATTCTTTGTCATTTGTTCCACTAAAAGCTGATCCAATTTTTGTTGATTATTTTCCAGAGCATCGTCTAATTGTTGTTGCCAAGGTAATCGAAAGGAATATGCCAATAATGTGATCGCTTGGGCTGCTGCACATCTTCTACCTTGTTTCTTTTCCATTGTAGTTGAGAAATCATTTTGTTGTTGCTTATCATCATCATCATCAAGCATCAACATATGGCAAATAATACCAAAAGGACTTGTGGAGTAGACAATTGATTCTTGACTTGTATCAAAACCAAATATTCCCAAAGTAGATTGCCAGTGATCTATATTCCAAAACGATGCATATACCAATGCCACTGCTGTCAATTCGTGTCGATGATTGATATCTTGTTCGTTTTGTCCAAAAAATTGAAATAGTCGTTTCAAGTCCTCCACACGTTTCCATAAAGCTTGACCAAGTTGTATTCCCATACCGTATTTCTCCAGTACAGCCTCCATTTTATCATCATGCCATGTAGAAGCTTGCAGCGTAAATAAAAGTGGTCCAAACATGCGAGTAAATCCATCCGTGAGAATCAATAGCTTCAAATTTTCCCGGCTGGTTATCAATTTGATCAACGTACGTAGTAATGGTGCTAAACATTTTGTCTTGTCACTACTCGGTGTTGGAGATGTCAATACTGTAAAATCAACCATCATATTACTGTCTGAATCGCCATCCTCTTTGTAATCTTCGTCTTGATTGTCGCAAAATATAAAAGAGGAAACATCGCCATCGTCATTTCCATCATAGTCCATATAGAGTTGTTCTTCTTGTACGTTTTCCACATCATCATCACCACCGTCGATCTTTTCGCCCATATTCTCTTCCAAATTGTGAACTGAGTTGATTCCATGTGAGTCTATCAAGCCAGATGATGAGCGTTCAATTGCCATATCAGAAAGAATTGCCATCCATTGAGTGATATCTTGCAAAGCAGAGGCATTATCTTGAATTAATTGTTTTCCACATTCACCAAAAAGAGATAGATGTTCCAAAAGGGTCGAAGCATTATTGATTTGTCCACTATAGATCATCCACCAATGTCTTTCCTTGTCACCTTCTCCACAACCAGTTTTAATGTAAGTCTCGTTGCACCACGGTACCACAATAGCTAATAATGCTGATACTAGTGTCAATGATCGTCCATCTTCAATTTCTTGTTTCCAGGTTAACCATTCCATGGCCGCTACACTGTCATATCTATAAGCATATACCACTTGAATGGATGCTTTCACTACATGCTGAAATACCTTGATCATATCTTCGGATGATTGATGTTGTTGTTGTTGTTGTAATAAAATTGCCGATTGTTTTCCAATGGTGGACCAAAGGATTCCCATAATAACATCCACCAACTGTTGTTCTTGCCGTAGTTTGGATCGCATTAATGATGTTCGTTCAGCCAAAGATGCAACAAGTCCTACAAATAAGCCATATACGGTCCATACTTGAATCGGTAGTACTGAAAAGCGTTGGTAATCGTCGTCATTTGATGTTGATCCTGTCGACACAGTGTCAATATTATCCATTGATATTTTGAAAGGTGATGAAGTATGATTGGATGCATATGAGGGGATCATACCAACTTCTACTAGTTCCAGTATGTTTGTTTCCGCCAACCTTTCACAAGCTCGTGGATGTCGTGATATTTTTTCCAATGCTACCAATGCCCTTTTCGCCTTTGCTAGTACTTGTAACATTTTCTGGGGTGTCCTAAAAATAGATTGTGATGTGGCATGTAGTGAAGTAGGTCCAGGCTGTCTATCGTTGTCCTGCATGAACGAAAAAAAAAAAAAAAAAAAGAATTAGCCTGTTTAAAAAAAAATAGAAACTAACTTTTTTTTTTTTTTTACCGTATAATTGTTCGCCAAGATTCCTGTTGAGGAAGAAGAAGATGATGATGATAATGTTGGTATCGTCGCTGAAGTTGATGAAATGAAAGAAGCTGCTTCCACCAACCCATCTCGAGCTTGCATGATAGTAGGTTCCCAAATATATTTTCCTAAACCCGTTGAATATCCAGCCAGTTGATCAATCGCGCCATCATCATGTAGTAAATAAATCACCAACTTTTGGAATCGAGAAAGTAAGGGAGAGTTGTCCAGTTTATTATCAGCATAGAGTAAAGACATTTGAGAACGAATGCACCAGGCCAATCTAGATCCAAGCTTCATTCGCCACGAGGAACGTACCACTTGAAGATGCTGCATTAGTGTTTCGAGTAAAGGTTCCAAGCATGTTTGATATAGTTCAATGGTCGTACTTGTCAATCCGAAATAACCCCTTATTACCACATCTGCACAGATATCCATTGATAGCAAATAAGTAGAATTCATACCGGTAGTGTCTCCAATATTTCCATCATCCGTGGCCATAGAGAAAAGAGCTTCCACAGAAATAGGAAACGCAGTAAACGCCATCAATGTGTTCGTCAAGTAACCAGTCAACTTTTCACCCAACAGTTCCATATGACCATCATATCCTTTTTTGCTACCAAGAGTTTTTCCATCCAACGTAGAAAGTAAGCATCGCCAAGAAATATGACAAAGTCGCGTCAAAAGTTTTACTAGTATGTCCAAAGTATATGTTGATTTCAATATATTTGTTCTTTGTCTCCTTCCAATAGAATCATTGACATGTTGACTAGTGTTGACGGTGGTATGTTGTGATCCATTCAGTTGAGTTTGTTGTAAATAATATATAAACTGTGCAAAGAAACGAGGGAGTGCTGTATACCATATTGTTGTTGATTCATTGTTGCTATTGCGTTTTTGACGTGGTATTAAGTGTGAGTATACTTTGCTTTGTGGTGGTAATTTCATCAATACAGCTGTCATACAATAAAATATTCGACATGTATCTGTTGTAGTTCCTGTTTGTTGAGCCGTTGAATATTCTTCACTTTGTAATAAATGATCCAAGATACCTAACCATGTTCTTGCCAATTTAATTGATACTAACGTGGATGACCCAACAAAATGAATCCAAGAATATTGCCCATGGGATATTGTTTCATTATCGCCTTGTTGTTCTTGTTCGAATTTGCACAAAGCATTTAGTAACTGAGTAGCTGCCTTGCATAACGATAAATGATGAGCTGAATATAATCGGCCATGGTTTTGTTGTCCAATTATCAAAGAGGAGGTGTTAGTAGAGGATGCTATTGCTATTTCAGTATGTTGAGATAGAGAACTATGACCAAAATAGAAAAAGAGAGGTTGACAAACAAGTCGACGATAAGCACCATGCATGATCAAATCAGAGCCAAAGAAGGAAACTTGAGCGAAAAGACCACGAAGACCATATGTTTTTGCTGTCATCATTGTGTGATCAAAAGAGGAGTGTTGTACATAAGGAGACATATCTTGTTCTGTCACATTAGTAGACCAAAAGAAAATACGTAGATGAGCTTGCTGTAATTGAATATCCTTCAAAATAGCTTTGACGAGTCCTCTTTCCACCGTTTTTGTTGTAGTCATTGTTGTCCCTCGTCGTCGAGTCAGTCGAGCAAGATGTTCTAGGAGTTTACACCAACATTTCGAGCCATTGAGTTGAGTAGCAGCTTTGGTAAAATCCCCTCCATATTCATTGGTAATGTCCATATCGTTGTCATCTGTTTTACCTAGAGTTTCAAGAACCAGACGCACACAAGCTTTGAAGGACTTGATAGACAAAAGATCATAAGGACAAGATCTTTGTTTCATAGCATCTAAAATAACATCAAAACAAGCCAAGAGTCGATGTATAGGCCATATATCTGATGATCGAGATGATGAAGTTGATATAATAGTAGATTGTTGAGTTTTGCGAGCTCGAGAAGCTATTTTGCATAGTAGCTGGTCAATGGTAGAGACAGAAGCTATTTTCAGTCGTTCCAAATAGCGAATACTGGCACTTGAGTGAGATGACTTTAAAGCATTGTATAGATTGTGTAAACGTAAATCCTCACTCAAGGTACCATGTTTGTGAGGTTCCGTTTTTTTCATAAAAAAAAAAAAAAAAAAAAAAAAAAAAAAAGAATAACGTATAATAAAATTGGAAAGGGAAGAAAAAAAAAAAAAAAAGTGGGAGAAGGCCGAACTGCGCATTGATAAAATTAAAAGAAAGCGGGAAAGTGAACAAATCAGCCACCATCACCGCCCTTTACATTTCTTTTCGTTTTTCTTTTTTCTCCCTTTCTTTTTTTTTTTTTTTTTGAACTCTTCATGACCGATCAAGCCAAGTCTATTATATCATTTGATACTGTCTACAGCGCAGATTCGACAGAATTTTGTCCATTTAAAGATCATAGTAACTATTTAGCTTGTGGTACTTATCAATTGACGGATGAAAAAGATCAGCAAGAGTCTCGAATACGAAAAGGAAAACTGTATCTCTTTGACGTGTCTTGTATAGAAAACAGTGGAAATGAAGGAACTGATTTATCTTTGATTCAAAAGCAAATGATTGAAACACCAGCTATTTTGGATATGAAGTGGTGTCATTCTCTTATCGACAATGATCAAGTTCTTGGTGTAGCGGATTCTATTGGTGGTCTCACTCTGTATGCTCTCCAGACTTCTGAAGACAATGTAACCAACTTTGTACAAAAACAACATATTCAAGTGACAGAAGATCATTCCAACTTGTGCCTTTCTTTGGATTGGTCTACACGACGGTTTCCCGAATCTACTTCCACGCAATGTATTGTTTCTCACTCGAACGGTGATCTCTCCTTGGTATCCAACAATAATTCTGAATGGCAAGTGATGGAATCTTGGCATGCTCACGATTTGGAAGCATGGATAGCAGCATTTGATTATTGGGATCCACATCGCATTTATTCCGGGGCAGATGATATGATATTCAAGGGTTGGGATACGCGTATGGGCGTGGAAACACCTATCTTTAGCAACAGACGACATGAAATGGGTGTGACAACAATGCAATCCAATCCTCATCGTGAATATATGTTGGCAACTGGTAGTTATGATGAACATATATATTTATGGGATACTCGATCTATTCGGCAACCTATAGCCAAGGTACATACTGAAGGCGGAGGTATTTGGCGACTGAAATGGCATCCAACTCAACCTACCACTCTTTTATCTGCTTCTATGCATGCTGGCGCGTTTGTTATTGATACTGATCAATTGATGATTACAAGTCGATTCCTTGATCATGAATCCATGGCCTATGGTGCTGATTGGTCTTATCATTCCTCTTCTTCTGGTGAAACTGATGATCTTATTGCCTCTTGTTCCTTCTACGATCACATTATGCATCTCTGGAAACCTATCACTACAATAACATCCACCTAGAATATTAGATATACCCTACTTCATGCACACATATATAGATACACGCACATACACAAATACACACACACACATATATATATATATTTATATTTAAATATCATCATCCAATCAATCAATAAAAAAAAAATATATAGAATTCCACAATACAAACAGGATATACAAATAATGTAAAGTTCTACAAAAAGGTTGATTTTTATTTTGTTTTGAATCATTGTCGAACATTGGACGAGTAGTTGAATAAAAACATAAATGTATAATAATCAAAAAGTATATATAATGATGAGAGAGAGAAGTTGGTAAATAAACGAGTACAATACAATGCGTTTAGTGATCCTTCTTGCCAGCAGACACTAATGAAAGATAGAAGAAAAAGAAAAAGAGTAATGAGTATATGCATGTTTTTTTTCACTTCCTCTCTATTCGCGATCTCTAGTCCTTCCTTTTTTCAAAAAAAAGTATATACGTACAAGCAGGGTTTCTAGGGTCGTTTCTGTATTCATCAGCTATAAAATGAAAATGAGATAACAGTTAGTTAATGAGATAATATTAACAATGATATATTTTTTTGTTTTGCTTACAGTTGATCATAGCATCTTGGATCTTGGCGACGAAGTAAAGTACAGTAACACCACCAACGATGAAAGGAGCAACAGGACGAACAACAGGAGTGTTGAATTTGCGAAGACCGAACATGATGATTCTTTCTTTAAATACAATAAAGTGAGAAAAAAAAAAAGGGAGAAGAAAACAATAATAAAAATTCAACTGTGTTTTTTTTTGTTTCTTTTTCCACCCCCTCCTTCAATTGCACCCTCGACTTTTCCAAAACCGCACTAAAAACGTCACATCCCTCGCGGAGTAATATTTTACCAACTAATCATACCCTTTAAGGACCTGATTTATACACTTTCTTTCTTTTTTTTTTTTTTTTATGATGAACACATAAACTATCAATTAATGTTTTCGTATTTTTTTTTGTTGATACACTTAATTTAATTTTATTAGATATTAAAAGAAAAATTATATGATTAATTTGCATGATTAATATATGAGTGATGATATTTAGTACCAGTAATATCCAAAGATTGATCAATGGCTGAATCAATCAACGTTGCAGAACTTACTTTACGTTTCTGTAGTTCAATTGATTCTGGAATATCTATTGTTCTTGTACATAACAGAGTGATACCATTACAAATGGCCAATATCTCTACACTGAGTGCAGCAAATAAAACGATATATACATTCTTTAGTTCATGTCTGATGAAATGAACTAGTGGATCGAAACATGGTGGAAGATTATTTTTAGTATCTGTTGCTGAACAGAATTGATTGACTACCGGATGATCAAGTGAGTTAGCATATCCACAACATGAGAACTATATAAGAAAAAAAAAAAGTATAAAGTCTAAATTCCGCTCTCCCTTACGCATAAAAAAAAAAGAATACCTTGTTTTGAGCATATTCACGATAATCCTTTGTTGCCTCTGCCCAAGTGACACTTAACCACGTTTTAGCGTTGGCAGTTAATTGATAAATCACAACTGCAGTAATCATTTGAAATCCAAAAGCAATAATGGCTATTACAAGGTAGATGATATGAATTGTTTTTCGTTCTCGGTAAAATGCACCAATGGTTCCAATCACAGCTGTAAATAAAATCAATACACCCAAGATATTAATCACTGTATTACAAAAGAAAAGAAGGGGAAGAAAAAAAAAAAAGAGAGTTAAAGAATCAGCCAGTCAGTCAATAAGGAGTTATCTTTTTTTTTTTTTTACTTTATTTTATTTTATTTTATTTTTTATGGAAATTACCCGATTATTACTATTATCACTACTTACTTTTTATGATATTCACCGGGAATAGGATCGCATCATTAAATTTCAATTGACTACTCATCAAGCCAAACGCCATCAATCCACAACCAAAACATGCAATTAAAAAGTTTACTGTGATTATATACCATTTACTTAATCTAAGTATTATCATAAGAGTCAAAAAAAATAAAAAGATATTTTTGATTATTTTATATCATTACCTTTCACAACAACTCATTTCTGCAATGATGATCAAATATTTTATTTTGGAAGAAGTGATAAATTTTAGGTAGAACAATTCACTATGAAGGAAAAAAAATAAGAAAGAGAAGTAAAAAAAAAAAGAAAGAAAAAAAAAGAAATGAAAGCCACTGTGGATGATGATTTTTTAAAAAGAAAAAAAAAGGAGTAGATATCACTACTATTCAAGTCAACTTGTTTTTTTAAGCTCTAGTGACACTTTTATTCATTAATATGGTTGATGACTTTTGAAGGTTGCTTAAAGAAAAATCAGGGGTAAACCATTGAGAAGACCCCCCTTTCATTCGGATCACTCTTTTCTTTTTGAAGGACCGCTTAGATATAGTGGCTTGAAAGAGTGGCTTTTGGTGCCGCCCTGACTATTACAAAAGAAAAAAAATACCGGAGTGAACCTTTTTTTTTTCCTTTTCTCTTTCCTTTATCAAACAATAAAGTTGACAAATCTATCATGGTCAGCGCTACGAACGTTAATCCACCTGTCGAAGAGACTGAAAAGACTTCAGTTGAATCCCAAGTCGTTCCAGCTCCTATTCCTAAAGTCAACGTATGGCAAGTTAAACAATCTGTCAAAACAACTGTTGTCCCAGGTAAATAGATCATATAAAGACAAATAAAATCGATGTAATAACTTTTTATATTATTTTAGAAAACGAAGAATCTTCATGGCCTGCTCCAAAAGAAGCTTTAGAGCAACAAGATAAGGAAGAAGTGAAGGAAGAAAAGATTGTGGTTCCCAAAGGTAAATTACCAACAATTAAAGTTATGCTTGAAAAGGTTCCTTTTTATTGTGAAATTAATCACTTTTTTTTTTATTATTATTATCATTTTAAAGCTAAAGGTCGTGGTACTCCTTATACTCCTACTATTACTCACTCTTCTTCAACTCCTCGTCATGGTTCTAATCGTGGAAATAATAGCAATGGCAACAAAAAGACACAAGGTGCACGAAAACCTCGCCGTACCAGTCAACCTCCTAAAGAAAAAGAAACTAAGGAAACTATCAATAATAAAGCAACTACAACTAGTAAGGAAACCGATACCAAGGAATCATCTATTGCCAACAAGGAAAAGGAAACTGTTGTCGTTAACAAGTTAGAAACACCTATTTCTCAACCTACCACTCCTACTCCTCGGCCTTTGAACAAAGAACACACCTCTACTCACAACCACAGAGATCGATCACACTCATCAAATGGATCATCAAATCGTCGTGTTATGCGCAACGGAAACAACCATCATCGTTCCTTCAATAACCGTCGCCCTGTGTATGTACACGAAGATACACTCAAGATGTACATTGCCCAACAAATCGAATATTATTTCAGTATTGACAATTTGTGCAAGGATATCTATTTACGTACTCAAATGGACAAGAATGGTTTTATCGATTTGGCTTTTTTGGCAAACTTCAATCGTGTCAAGGGATTATCCACTGATTTATCTTTGATTCGTGATGCTCTTACTCAAAGTCAAGTAGTTGAAGTGACTTCTGACAACAAGATTCGCAAGCGTGAAGGTTGGGAAATGTGGATCTTGCCTCCTCGTCCATCCGCAAACAACAACAACAACAACACAACTACCACTAGTACTACAACCACCACCACAACTACTTCAACTAACAACAACAACAATAGTAACGTCAATACCGCTGCCGCAACTTCAGCACCTGTTACACCCATCCCTTCCAATAAATCATTGACTAGTCCTATCCCAACATTACCATCATCTATAAAACAAACCAGTACTCCAAGCAAACCCAAGGTGAAGAACGAAGAAGAGGATGATTTGTTTGATTTTGATGATGAATGGGTGGATGGAAGCCGACCAAATACTGTCAAGAAATATTACTTATCCGATGACGACTCTGAATTTGATGACGAAGATGATGATGATTACGCAGATGATGATATGATTGCTCGTATTATGATTGTGACTCAACGTAAACGTGATCGTTCTCATGCTTCTTTTGATCGTGCCAAGATGAATGATGAAATCTCTGATATGATTAACGAAGGTCTTTATCAATATGAATCTGGTTTGGGTGGATCCAACAAACCCAAGAATGAAAAGGTGGCTACTGTTGACCGTGAAGCTTTCAACAAACAAAGAGATGAAGTTACTAATGCTACTACTGCTGAAGCCAAGCCTATCAAGAAACAAGGTCCTCGATTTTATCCTGTTCAACCTGAATCACTTCCAAGCAGTGCCTTTTACAGTGGAAGTCTTCGATCAACTGCTACTCCTTCTTCTCTTACCATGTCATCTACAAACAACAATAATCATAGTAACAACAAAAAGGTGGATCATGCTGATGTTGGTTGGGTTCTTTCTGATCAAGCATATCATCCTAGTGACATCGCTTCATCTCTTAGCAAATCTGTTGAATTGGGTTCTTCTATGGATATGGCTCATTCTATTCCCAACTTCCAACATCCTTCACATAGTCTTTTACGGGAAAAGGGTTTTGTCCAACACAAATATTACAAATATCATGCCAAGGCTCTCAAGGAACGCAAACAGCTCGGTGTGGGTCAATCTCAAGAAATGAATACTTTATTCCGATTCTGGTCTCACTTTTTACGTGATCACTTCAACAAACGTATGTATCGTGAATTCAAGAAACTTGCTGTGGAAGATGCCAATCAAGATTATCGTTATGGACTTGAATGTATCTTTAGATTTTATTCTTATGGTCTTGAAAAGCGTTTCCGTAAGGATGTATTTGAAGATTTCCAAGAATTGACATTGATGGATGTGGAACATGGTCATCTTTATGGTCTTGAAAAATTCTGGGCTTATCTTCATTATCGTAAGGAAACAAAGAAAACAAAACAATGCAAGGTGGATGATCAACTCAAGCAATTGTTGGAGAAATATCACTCTTTGGATGATTTTAAGCAAGCTGGATCTTTGAAAAAAGATGTGGATGGTCCCTACAAAGTACCCAATCATGGAGTAAGTATCTTTTTTTTTTTATGCAAGTAGGATGATCAAAACAGATTTATGTTAAGCTCTTTTTTTTTTTTTAATTACTTATTCTAGAAACCTCGAGGAAGTATCAGTGGTACGTTGGCCTAAATTTTTGGTGAATGAACTTTCATGATAGTCTTTGGATTTGTTTTATTATATATACAACATATATATATATATTCATATATATTCATTCATCAATATATTTGTATCTCATCTCTTTTTATTTCCCTCCTCCTCTTTTTTTTTTTTTTTTTTTTATTATACATACATCCATTTCTTTCTTCTGTTATTATCATCATCACTTTCTCCATCATTTTTCTTTCTCTTACCATTCTCTTATTTTGAATACATACACAAAAAAAAAGGACAAAAAAGAACAAAAGGTAAAACTCACACACCCAAAAAAAAAAAATTCAAAACGGTACATCCCCCACCTTATAGTATATACTTTTTTTTAGTGAAACCCATTATTACTTTTCTTTCTAGTTGTTAGTTTGCTTTTTATATGACCCCTTTTTGTAATTTCTCTTTCTTCATTATTATTTTTTTTTCTTTTTATTTTCCACAATATTTTTTTTTGTAGTACTTTTTTTTTTTTTTTGTCAGTCTTGAAATAAAGGATAGATAATAGTAGGATTTTTTAGACCCTCTTTATCTTTATCATTACAATAGTTTTTTATTATTATTATTGGTATGGCTTGTTTTGAGGTTTTTTTTTTTTTTTTTTTTTTTTTTTTTTTTGCAATTGCGACGGTAGTTTAGACAAGATGTGCGGAAACATGCCTAAGATAGAAAACTGATGCATGAAAACGAGATCATCATATACTGGAGTATCTTCTTTCCAATATCATTAGGATTCTATGAGCCTACAGTAATATAATTTGGCTTTTGATGACAAAATTAACGGTAGAAAAAAAATACGGTCTTCTTCTTGTCCATATCATCAACTACAGAGAGAACGTATATAATAACACTAATGATATTAAAGAAAAGTGTGTCTTCCAGTTTATTTCTTTTATTCAATGACTATAACTACACGGGCAGTATGTATATATGTAAATGTATAAGGGTAAAACAAAAAAAAAAAAAGGAAGGGACACTATATAAAATGAAAGGAAGTGATGTAACTATGAATCCAAAAGACGAGAGGGAATAGATGCAAGAAATATATATAAAAAAAAAAAAAAACTAGCGATGTAATCTTCTGGTAGTCGCCAGTACCATATCCAATTCCTTGAAGTTGTTCTGATCCCGGACAAATGCTAGATGAGATTCTTCTTGTAAGTGCTATTGACGGTCAATAAATAAGTGAATACATTTGGTCATCCATTCTCATTTTTTTTTTTATATATCCTACCTTTTCCAAATCTTGATAAACAACGACACAATTTTCACAATATTTCGCATTTTCCTTTGCCAGTCTTCGAGTGAGTTCCCTTTTCTTCCGTTCAGCTTGATCATGAGCAAGTTTAGCTGCCACGGCAGGTCGTAATGGAGTAGCTTGTGAACCCGTTGTAGTAACACCTGTAGTAGCCGGACTAGCAGATGTAGCAGATGTAGTAGCGACAGTATTAGCGTTGGCAGCAGCAGTAGTAGCACCTAAGATATGGTTTGCACTTGCATTTACACGTGAATTTCGTTGATTGCTGATCATCCTTCGATCCATTCTTGTCATGTTTTCATTTAAAGGAGTTCCATTTTTACTAAATCCATTCTTATCAGATGTACCATCTTGATGTGTACGATGCATGCTTGTCAGTTTGCTTCGCTGAGTATTATTGGTAGATTGACTTGTGTTCATAGTAGATGGGAAAATAGTGGTGGTGTAAGGTGTTTTGGATGTCAATTGAGAAATATCAGGAGAGGCATGTAATATGGTGTCAGCAGATGGATTGTTTTCTTGATTATCGATTTTTGGACTATTACTGTTGTTATCTTGTGGTTGACAAGGAGATTGTGGCATTGATGATTGATCTTGTTGTTGTTGTTGTTGTTGTTGTGGATGGTCATTTTTTACAGTGAAATTGGTATTGGGAGGTATGTATGTATTTTTAATTGCAATGGCGTTAGGTGGGAGCATTGTATTTGTTAGATGGCGATTTTGTTGTAATGGTATCTCTTCTTGTTGTTGTTGTTGTTGTTGATGATGCAATGAAACAGTGGTGGTAGCACAGACAGGTTTTTTTGATATATGCCGTGTTTGTTGAGGCTGTGAAGATGAATGATTCGGTTGTTCAGGAGGAGTAAATGGAGATCGTCCATTTTCTTGTTTGAGATATAGCTTTGGCCAAGGATAAGCTCGAGCATTTTCAGGAGTTTGAGGGTCGAATGTAGGAGATGGGAATTCTCTAACCAGAATAGGGGCATGGACACCAGTAACATCTTCTACTTTGGTATAGTAATCGTTGAAAGTCACGTACACTGGACGTGGTGCATGGCCGCTGCGGTGACCTGTATTGACGCCATATCTTTTTTCTTCCATTAACATCTTGTCCAAATTTTCATGGCGTTGTCCACGGTTGATCGAAGGACTATGGATAGCTGGTTTATTCATAAGTGCACTAACTACACATAACATTTCTTTCAAAAAAAAAAAAAAAAAATGAATATAACGTTGAAGAGTTTTGTTGGGATAATTACTTACTTGCTAAACTCCAAACTTCAACATTCATGGCAGACGCCTTGTCAAAAAAGTCTTGTTGTGATGGATCCTTGGCAATAATTCGTTTCTACAATAGGAAATAAAAAGAATGAATATAATTTCCTACTAGATACCCAAAAAAGTAGTTTTATTCTTTTTTTCCTTAATTACCTTATTAACAGTAGAGGTTGAGGCATCTATGATATCAGGACTATATATATATAATTAGAGGTCTAAAACGAAATACTATAAGATTTAAGTAGTGATAAAAATACTTACTTATTGATAGGCTGTACGTTTTCTTGGTCATTTCCCCTTTGGTTGGTCTCCATAGGTTGTAATGGTTCTCCAGCGTCCTTTGTTGGTAATTCTTCAACGAAGGCTCTTGAGGTAATAATATGAGTACATTTGTTGGAATAAAAAAAGTCGGTAAACTAAATTATATAAGAGAGAAATTAATATATTATTATATATGAGTTAAGACTGTCTGTGTGTGTGTGTGTATAGATACTTACTCCTCCTAATAACTTGATCTTTCGTTCCAAAGACTTTTTGAATTTATCGTCGATATTATCCAAAAAAAACCGAAAAGTAGGAAATGCCTTGCGATATGTTCTTGACCAATATTCAGGATTGACTTGACGAAAATCTGAGGTCGAAACGTCAGCTGTGGTAGTCGTAATTGTATTAGTGGAAACTTCTCCTAAGGTTTTTTTGGTTAACCGTTGACGCAAAGAGATATTTTGTTGCATCGTAGATTTGTTTTTGTTTGTTGCTGTTGCTTCCAACTAAGGTATCTTTTCACAACGTTAATCAAAGGATAAAACGAAGTAATTTGTATATGAAACAAGAAAATAAAAAGTCTAAAGATGAAAAGTATAGGTACAACAAAGTATCAAAAAAAGAAGAAGAAAAAAAAAAAAAAAAAACGCGGAAAAAGAAGACAAGAAAAAAAAAGTACCAAGCGGTAAATAAATTATAGGGACAAAAAAAAAATTTATTTCGAAAGAGGCTCCGTTTCGTCCTCCAACCATATCAAAGTTTGTCTATCGCCTTGAAGTAAAGGTTCTAAAATATGTCTACACTTTTGATGATAATCATTTATCCATTGTATCTGATTATCATCTAGTAAATCTATATCTATTAATTTCTTGCCAAGAGGTACAAAAGTCAGATGTTCAAATCCAAGATATTCGCCATCAAAGTGATAAGGAGTTGATGCTTGACAAACAGCTAAAACATTTTCAATTCGAATGCCGAATTCACCATCTTGATAATATCCAGGTTCTGTATTGAATGATAATGATTAAAAAAAAAAAAAAATCATATATATATATATATATATCTTACCATTGGTTACCAACATATTTTGTTCAAGTGGAATATCATTGTAAGATATTCTACCACCAATACCATGGGGTCCTTCGTGGACATTCAAATATGCTCCTACACCATGACCAGTTCCATGTCGATAGTTCAATCCATCACGCCATAATGGTTGTCTTGCAATTGTATCCAATTGATATCCTATATAAAAAATAAAAAATAAAAAAAATTGAACAGTTAGTAAAAGATGATGATATTTTTTTTTCTAAGATCACCTGTTGTTTTCTTAGGAAAGATAGCCTGATCCAATGCAATGTGAGCTTGAAGAACTCTAGTAAATGCCCTTTTCTGGAAATCACTTGGTTGACCAAGGAATAAAAATGTTCGAGTAATATCTGTTGTACCATCTACATATTGTGCACCTGAATCACAAAGATAAAGTTGACGAGGATCAATAACGGCAGAATCGATTGCTGATGGTTGATAATGGATGATAGCACCATGAGGTCCAGTAGCTGCAATGGTATCAAAAGCCAAACCAACGTATTCACTATGATTCTTTCGCATGGATTCCAAATGTAATGCTGCGTCGTATTCTCGTATACTTTTATTTTCGTTTGTACATAATTCATGTGCTAACCATGCAAAATGTTGACTGACAGCTGCTCCATCACGATAATGACACATCTTAGTACTTGCCAATTCCGTAGTGTTCTTGATTGCTTTGGATAGTGGTATCATCGAAGTACCATATTGAACACGATCCTAAAAAAAAAAAAAATAAGATGACGTTGAATTCAATGTATTTCTATAGGAATACTTGTTACCTTAATGCCTTGTATAATGGAAAGATTTGTAGTGTGAGGATCAATGAACCATTTTGTAACACCAGTCATATTTTTGATATCTGAAGCTAGTTGGTCATAATCACGCAGTTGTATATTGGCCAAAGATAAATGATCATGAAGATTGGTCAGGCGAGTACCATCACTATTGTCATTGATGTAGAGTAGTGTTTGATTTGGAGTTACGACACAATAAGCAAAGAATACAGGACAGCAATGAATATCTGATCCACGTAAATTCAACAACCATGCGATTTCATCCAAACTGGTCACAACTGTTCCATCACATCCTTGTGCTGTCACATAAGACATCAGCTCTGTCAATTTTGTATTATGAGTTTTGCCCGCATATTGGATATCATGCACTTTGATTGAATTGGTTGGACGAGCAGGTCTTGTATCACCACGAATCTTGTCCACCAGATTTTCGGTTAGAGGTACCAATGTAGATCCATGTTGTGATAATTTATCTTCAAGTTTTTTGGCTTCATCTACAATATATATATATATATATATAAAGGGTTACTTTTTTTTTCATGATCTATACCTATTTTTTTTTATTATTTCACCTATTGTAATGACCGAGGGATCAATACCAATTTTGATATTGGGAAGTTCCTATAAAAAAGGGTTGATCATCAATCAATTTTAATAAATCAAAAAATAACTCATAATAAAAAAAAAACTATTTTCATACCGAAAGAAATTCTTGCCAAGTAGGTACACCAGGAAGTCCTTGTTTCATTAATGTCCATTGTTGATGATCCAATTCTTGGGATGCTTGTAAGAAATAACGACCATCAGTAAATAATGCAGCTTTCTTTTGAGTAATGATAGCACAACCTAATACATATATATATATATATATATATTAGTCAAATAGTTGAAAAAGAAATCTATATCTTGATATTATCATGAAAGTTTACCAGCAGAGCCATTAAAACCAGAAATCCAGGCACGTCGATTGTCACACTCAGCTGTATATTCACTCTATATTAAAAAAAAAAAAAATACAAACGTGTGTTGGAAGACAAACAAAATCAATATTGGCATACAGTTATTTACCTGGTGAGCATCTTCAGTTGGAACAACACTATGATATAAAAGTAGGTCAATCAATATTGCGGTGGTTCTATTCTATGTTGACTTTACAAAACATCCACAGGTTCAGGCGATGAAGTTGCCATGGCTTGTCGTAAAGCAAAAAGTCGGTCCTTTTGTGGTAAACATGTTAACCTTCTTTTCAAAGGAGTTGATGAAAAGTGATGCCTATTGCTTTTCCATAGAAACTGTCGACAAATATACATGTGAAAGAATAAAGAAGGAAAGAAGAACGAGGGAGATACTTATTTCACCGACCACCTCAAAAAAAAAAAAAAAAAAAAAAAAAAAAAAAAAGGCAGTGAAAAAGTGGCCAATCATGTCCCAGGCTCTCTTTTTTTTGTATAATATATATATATATTTGATGGGTGCCTGAAAGAAAATAGTAAAGCAATAACAACAAAAAAAAAGTTGAAATTCTTTATTGAATAAACATATCGAATAAATATATAATATGAAAAACTAAAAGAATGAATAACAAAAAAAAAAAAAAAAGCGGGTATGGAATAAACTAAAAGATTTCTATGAAGATTCCTTTTCTCGAATAGGTTTGAACCAATCATGTTCCATGGCTTGTTTGGCAGTCAATCGTTCTTGATGATCATAACGTAAGAGACGGTCCAGTAAATCAAATACTTCAGGAGAAGCATACTTTTTGTTAGTAGGTCCTACAAATTTTGTCCAAGGTTTTGGTGGGTAACTAAAATAGGAATATAATGGTTAATACTACAAATAAATGAATATTATTTTTTCCATACCTTCCAAGAATACCATCAAAATGTGAATCCAATGTAATATTGTATTTTCTCAAATAAGCATGTAAACTCTCTGTACCAAGAACACGAGCAATTTTGACTAATTGATCATAATTATCTTGACCATTGAAGAAGGGATCTTTTCTGAAAATCTACAAAAGAAAAGAATATAAGTATGAGTATCTTCTTTAAAATTATATATATATTTCTTACCATGCCTGCCAACATTGCTCCAAAACACCATAAATCCAAACTATAATCGTATCGTTGAAAGTCCACTAATAATTCTGGTCCTTTGTAACATCTTGAAGCTACACGTACATTGTAATCAGTTCCAGGTATATAAAAATCAGCCAATCCCCAATCAATCAACCTTAACTAGTTTGAAAAGAAAGAAAAAAAAATGTTTATCTTTAGCTTTTTTTTTTAAAAATATATATATATGTATAACATACCTGTTTCTTTTCATGATCGATCATCACATTGTGAGGTTTTACATCACGATGCATAATCCCTTTTGAATGACAATAATCAAGTGCCTACACATTGGATTCAAAAATAATAGAAAAGTCAGATGATTGAGTATCGTTTGTCATTTTTCATGCAAATCTTACTATACCTTGAGTAGTTCATACATATAATATCGTACATCATAATCAGTAAATCGAGGATAGAGAATCTTGAATTCTGTATTGTCGACACATTCAAACACCAAGGAAGGCGTTCTGGACTATTAATATAATAATGGATTAATTAAAAAAGTTTCAAGTTTTTTTTTTTTTTCTTTTTACAATTTTACCTGTGGATCCCTGACAATATCCAATAGGGCAATAATATTAGGACCACCATTTAACGTTTGTAAAATCTTGATTTCACGTTTAATTTTCTTCTTTTTCACAGGCTTGAGTACCTTAATCACGCAACGTTCCTGAGTCAACATATTAGCACCTTCGAATACTTCTGAATATTTGCCACGACCCACTTTTCGACATATTTCATAGTTATCTTGTATCCTATAATAAAAAATCTATCATGTTAATACTTATTATCTTGATTCTTTCCTATGACAAATATTCTTTTTTTTTTCTTTATCTAAATTCTTTTCTTACCCCCACTGTACTTGTAAATTATCGTATTCATAGTAATCTTTTGCTTGTTTCAAGTTAATGTCAGCATACACTAGAGCGACACTGGGTTCAGTCATGATAACGTCCATTGATAAAAAGGAAAAGAGAGAAAAAAAAAAAGAAAAGATTGTGGATGAGAACAAAAAAGATGAGAGAAGTAACCAAAAAAAAAAAAATTGTATTCATGGGGATATCTTACCCACACGCGCACACCACACACACAAAATGCGGACATTCAAACGATAGGATTCGAAACCTTTGTCATTCAACCATTGGCAAAATAAAACTCATTCTATCATTATATTTACAGTATACCTTTTGTTTCAAGCATTAAGCTTAATATTCAATTGAGGTATGAAAAAGGAGGCACCCCTTATAATGTTCTCATTACTTTTATCTCCTCAACAAACTAGTTTCAATAGACTCATTGATGATTAATACTTCAATCATGTGACAATAAACCAATAAAATATCATATCCTTGATTATAGTATTGACAGCAACAACAAACAACTTCCCTCACAGTGGTGAATTTATGCATTTACAAAAATGGAAATAGCGAGCTACAATAAAGCACCCAATTTTTTTTTTTTTTGAGCTTTGCCTCTTTTCATAGTCCGTTCGCCCTTCTTTTTTTTAAAAAAAAAAAATAACATCTGCTCTTTCCCCTGATATTATTCTACAACCATGAGTTCTTCAGCTTGGCTCAGTCGAATGAAGTTTGAAATAAGTAATGTTATAAACTATAAGGAACTAATGGTTTCTATTTTTTTTTCTTTTTTTTTTTTTTTTGCTGACCAGTTTTATTATTAATATTATTTTAAATAGCAAATCTGGAAAACGATCCTCCTCCCAACGTTATTTGTTATCCACGAGACGACAATCTAGCACAACTTGAAGCCTGTAAGTTTTACGTTTGTAATATAATGGATATACTGTTTTATGTGTATAAATTACATTCATTTCTGCTTTCCTCTCCACTAACCAATATTCTCTTTTTATATTTAGTTTTGAAAGGACCGATTGATACACCTTACGAGGAAGGACTGTTTCAACTTGATATAACCGTACCAGATAAATATCCTTTTGAACCACCTTTAATACGATTCAAGACACCAATCTATCACCCCAATATCGATGAAGGCGGTCGTATCTGTGCAAGTATTCTAAAAAAGGGTGTCAACGAAGAAGGTTGGAAACCTGCCATGAATCTGCGTAACACACTTCTCTCATTACAACAATTGATCGGTACACCCAATCCAGACGATCCTTTGGACGCTGACATTGTAATCTACATATATATATGATGAAGTATATTGAATTAATTACTAAATGTCAACTTCTTTTTTATTATATTATATTTTTTTCCCTCAGGCCAAAGAATATATACAAGATCACGATCTCTTCTCCAAGAAAGCCAAGGAACATACTAAGAAATATGCCACTGATTCCCAAGAAAAGGTATCTTTTTTTTAAAAAAAAAAAAAGAAAACTTGATAACATACGGTCTTTTGTGCTTGATACTAATATCATGATTGCCTTTCCTTTTTAAAATAGCAAGACTCGGCTAGTTCTACATCCACACAAAAGAATCCTGATGAACACATTACAATGCCGACGACGGAAATCGACCAAGCTAATCATATGAATCCATTTCTATTAAATCCTTCGGATCCTCCAGATAATACAGCCGTTAAACCAAAAGCAAAACTATCATTATCCCGGAAAAAACGATCCAAATCATTATCATCATCATCAACACAATTGTCATCCTCACAGCAACCACTAGAAGGGAAAACGGTTACTCAAGCATCTATTCATAAAGGACATACATTATCACAGCAATCATTGGAAGAAACGTCTACTCATATCCAAAAACAATCATCACAACAATCAGTGGAACAAGCATCTACTCATATCCAACAACAATCATCACAACAATCAGTGAAAGAAACATATACTCATATCCAACAACAATCATCACAACAATCAGTGAAAGAAACATCTACTCAACGGATGATTCATGAAGAAGGACAGGCACCATCTCCACAGCATTCAAAGAACGAAACGTCTACACAGGGGCGAGATCAACAAGAATCACCACAATATCCATTGAAACAGACAGAAGCTCAAGCAAGTAGCCACGAAAAATACCAGGTTTCGCCGCCCTCACAACTTGTTAATATGACAATTAAGACGACCGAAGAGTCAAGGACCAAGGAAATGGATCAGCCAATGGAACAAGTGACAGTGGAAATTATACAAAATGAAAATGAAGCGCCTCTACCAACAGCAAAGAAACAAGATAATGTAACCACCCTTGAAACACCGTTTTACAAGAATAGTACTTATGATGATGATATATTTTCTGATATCTTTCCAGAAGAAGATGTATCAAAACCCTTAGTCAAACGAAAACCCAACAAAATTAGTCTTAGTTGTAAAAAAAAGATCAAACATACATGATTTAGTTTTAATATTATTTTTATATTATATATTTTCTCTATTTGTACACAACAATAAATCAAACCATCTTTACGCCTTTCTCTTTGTCATCTTTTTCCCATCTTCCTCTCGTAGGTTGGCACTCAGCTGCCGTATAAAATTTAAATTTTTGAAGGTATTACTTTTTCCCGTTTTTCTTCCCTTTTTTTTTTTTTTTTTTTTTGTTCTTATTATTATTCTAATGTCATTACCCAAATTCCAACATTTTGAAACAACTTTATTCTCTTCTGGTGTATATGAATTTGCCTTTAATCGACCACATATCTATAATGCATTGAATCAAGAAGTGTATCAAGTAAGTTACTAACTCAAGTATGCTTTTGACAGGAAAAAAAAAAGGGGGGATATCACTTTTTATATCAGGGTTATGGAAACGTACGTAATGAATTTAACTGTATATATTCAATAGGAATGGAGGGATGCACTTTTATGGGCAGCAAAGGATGATCGTGTCAAGGTATTTTTATTAACCGGCCGCGGAAAGTATTACTGTTCTGGTCAACAACTTTACCGACCCAATGTCCATACCAAAGAAGGAAATGCAGCCGATGAAATAAGACGAAATATTACAAAGTAAATAGATAAATAAACTGACTTCTTTAAATTCATTTTTTTTTTTTGAATTATGTAGAGGCGTCGTGACGGCATTGATTGATTTCCCCAAATTGATAATCGCAGCAGTCAATGGACCTGCTTATGGATTTGCAGTGACTAGTCTTGCATTGTGCGATGTCGTTTATGCAACACCAGATGCTACTTTTACAACCCCTTTTATGAAACTTGGATTCTGCAGTGAAGCTTGTTCAAGTTATACATTCCCAAGGTACAAAATAAAAATAAAAAGCAGACAAACATATTAGAATGATTTTAATACTTTTTTTTGTTGTTGTTGCTAGGATTATGGGTAATTCCAAGGCCAATGAAATGCTGGTAAAATAAAAGAAATATATTTGTTTGCTTTAAATAGACTTTATGATATATAATTGATTCTTTTTGTATAGCTTATGGGACGTACAATGACAGTGGAAGAAATGGTTGGATGTGGATTTGTCAGTCGAACCATCAGCAAGGATACCATAAGACAAGAAACTTTGAAACTTGCAGAAGAAGCAGCTTTATTCTCACCTGAAGCTTTAAAAGTGACCAAGGATCTGATTCGACATATGGAACGACCTTTACTTCATGATATGAACGACAAAGAAATGATCCAACTACATACACGTGTCCGATCTCCTGAATCTATAGCAAGTTTGAATGCTTTTGTTGGTAAGAAAGAAGAAAAAAAAAGAAGATTTTATGCATACCTCATTAATATTTTATCATTAGACGCTTCTGAAAAAAGAAGGGCTGAACGACAAGCTGCCAAAAGCAAATTGTAGAATAGTCATTTATTATTAAAGAAATAAACACTTTTTTTTTTTTTTTTGTATTTTGTACTTTTGTATCAAAAATAGAATATCCCCTTTATTTGTTGATATATTTTATGCCATGTCAAAAAAGAAAACACTTGTTTATCATCTTCCCTCCTTTTTCACCCTTTATGGATCTCCACAAAATTCTCTTTTTTTTCATCCCTTCTTTCCTTCCCCTGATCTTTTGATAAAGTTTAAATATTATTTACTCAATCAATCTCTATTCTCCTCATACACAAAAAAAAAAAAAAATCCTTCTCTCCCCTTTGATAAATGCCTGTTTGACTCCTTTCGTATAATACTATCACCCTACCGCCTCCCATCCCCTTGAATCTGAGAATCAAATGATAGCATTAAATTTACCTTTATTTTTTTTTTTTGTATCATTTCTGTTGACTCCTCTTTCTTCTCTTTCTTCTTTTGATTTTCTATATATAATAATAATAATAATAATAAAATGAAGGTTACATGGATCATCATCGGTCTTTTAAGCATTGTGAATGCTTCATCGGCTCAATCCATTGGAGGTCAACCACCAGCAGCAGCAGCATCACCCACTGGTCCTACTAGTAGCAATAACAATCCATCTACACCATCAGCATCACCATCCACTACTGGTTCTCCTGTAACAGAACAACCAACAACTTCACCTCAAGGTCCTGTTTTATGTTCAGATCAAACTGTGTAAGTTTCTATTCACTTTTTTTTATCTATCTTTTAATCCTTTCTTTTTTTTTTTTCTTTCTTTCTTGATTAGATTCGAACTTTGTTTGAAGAATCAAGATAATTATATCAAAGGATGTCGATCTGAAGGTATATATAAAAAAATATATATATCAGGGTTTCCATAAAGAGAAATTCACTAAAATATATATATTTTTTTTTCTCAATGGTACTTTTAGAATATGCATGTCTTTGCAGGGTAAGGAGAAAAAGATCACAAGTTATGGAAAAGGAGGAATCCATTGATTTCTTTTCTTTTTTGTCTTATATTTTTTTTTATTCATTCTACAGTGGCATTCTAGTAAACTATCATGTTATGATAATTGTCCTCAAGACGCTGGCAAATTGGAACAAAGTAGAACCGTCAAAGATGTTTGTTCTCAACCTGGTGCTAATGTGTAAGTCAAATGAAAAAAAAAAAGAATGAAGAATATATGTTATCATCTCCCTTCTGTCAACTCCTGAGATTGTATTGATGATACTCCATTTTCTCATTTATTATTCTTTTTTTTTTTTTATTTATTTATTTGGGGGTTAAAACTTGTATTCAATTAGGACTTTACCTGCTCAAAGTTGGACACCTCCTACTAGTTCTTTGTTACCCACTGCTACAGGAATGGCTCCTACTTCCGTATCTTCCGCCACCAACAATAATCAAAAAAGTGGCGCCAATCAACTTATGCCTGTCGTTGTACCCTCTCATCGTAACGATATGTGTTTCTTGGCCATTGCCTTGGTGATAGTGGGTTGGATGTTTTGATCTTTACAATAATGGATAGTGCATAATATTAGTTATCATTTCTTTTTTTTTTTTTTTTGAATGACGACGATTCGATGATGTAATACCTCTTTCTTATATAGTATCTCTTTTTTTCCTTTTCCATAATACCTTTTTTTTTTGAAATAAAAATGGATGTGCACACACATCTATATATTGTTGACTTTTTCATGAAACCATCGTACTAAGTTGATGAATGAACAATGGAATGATATGTGATTATGAATGATATGGATGATGAACGACGATAGTGACGATGGATGATAGTTGCGGATGATATGCGGTTGTGGGTGACAGGTGATGATAAGGTGACGAGTTCTAGTTTCTTGAGGTTGAAAGATCATTCGTGTTACGAAGGGGCAAAGAATCTTTGTTCAAGTTCTTTTTATAGTAAAAATAAAAACATCATAAACGGGCAATGATTTGTAAAAATAAATCCACTCACACATACGCACTTATATTGTTGTTAAAATAGTCCAGAAACGAAAGAGTCTAGGTTTTTTAAGACATCATAACAAAGTTTATTTGCCCTGACAACATTTCCGATACCGGCCAAAAAAAAAAAAAAAAAAAAAAAAAAAAAAAGCCAAAAATAGATGAAGATTGACAAGTAAGTAATCAGTTTTTCTTTTTTTAAAACAATCATCCATTGTTTCCTTTATGGATGTTAATGATGATTTAAACATGATATTATTCATAAATAGATCACTCATCAACTCTATCTCTTTTCATATATATGTATAAAATCAGTAGAGATGGAAGATCATCTTTTTTTTATATTTTTATTTGTTTCCTTGAAAAAAAAAAAAAAAAGAAAAGACAGATACAACTCTTGGTCCTCAGCCCATGATGATGTTTAAAATACATCATATGATAGATGATAAACAAAGGGAAAGGATGGCCAAAAATATCCACCCAGATACTAAAAAAGAGAAGTGTTGTAACACATACGCGCTCCTACCAAAGGTTAGGTTACTTTCAATGCAACAAAAAAGTGTAAAAAAAGGGATACTGTAGATAGTCCGCCAGCCAATTGAATGACTCTATCTAAGAACAAAAGGCATTTTTGGTATCGGGCTTATGATGATTTTTATAAATAAATGCTTTTACTTTTTTTTTTCTCTTTTCTTTTCTTTTTTTTTCTTTTCTTTTCTTTTTGTTTCATCTTTTCTTTTTTATACATACTTTCATAGGATGCAATCCATCATATTATTATTCACTCTGTTCGTTTTCGCATCAGCTCAACTTGTTCGTATTCCACTTGAACGACGTCAAACAGTCTCTCCATCTGGTCTCACCAAAGAAACATTGATCGATGATGGTGGTTTGGTAAGTAATAATATAATTGTAATGGATGATTGAAAAACTTATATTTTTTTTTTATTTATATATCATTAGTTGGTTGGCAACATTCAAGTTGGTAAGTTCAATTCTATAATCACAACAACAAATTAACATCATATTTCATTTTATTTTCATATTTGATAGGTACACCACCTCAATCATTACCTGTAGTATTTGATACAAGCTTTTCCCTTACCTGGGTACCTGCATCAAAAGTAAACAATAATAAAAAAAGATAGATCGATATATCCTCATCTATCTACTTTTTTTTATTCTGTATAGTGTCATACAAGCGAATGTCGTGCTGCTCCTAGACGTTACAAGGCATTGAAATCTAAAACTGCTGAAAATTTACACCAAAAACGGTCCATCAAGTTTGATGATGGGTGTATCGATGCCTGCCTTTATACTGTAAGTTAATCATGATGATGATCGCGATTTATATACTCACTTTTTTTTTTTTTTTGTATTTAGGATACCATTACTGTTGCTGATCGAACCATCTCCAATCAATTATTTGCTTCTGCATATCATGTCACCGGTAGTTTAGGTGATAACCAATATCTGGGTATGCTTGGTTTGGGCGGATTTCAAGACAACGGTACCAAGTGGTTGGAATCAAGTGACAAAGTCGATCTCAGTCATCGAGGTTTGTATCTAGTATCATAAAAATAAAATAATCATTTTAGCTCATCATTTTTTTTTTTTTTTTGGTATGTTCATTCTTATTTCTGTATGAACATAGGTCTTCGTCGACGCCAAGGTAAAAAAAAAAAAAAAAAAAAAAAAAAAATCTTCATATTCCAGAACACTCTATTTTTGTTGTCAGTTACTAATCGAGACTCTTTCCTAATATAGCGCCACCACCAAACTCTAATACATTTGCGCAAAACTTTTTTGGCACAGCACAAACAAATACTCCAGCTGTGATGGGACTTTCGACACCTGTTAGTGGGGGTACTCTCAATAAACGATGGTTCGATGCTCAATTTATTCTTGGTGGTGTGGATCATGACATTTATCAAGGATCTGTGGCGTATTTTTCTCTACCTGATTGTGATTACGGTGATACCAAGTATTGGAAAGCCTATATCAATGCAGTCCGTCTGGGTGACCAAGTGGACCTTAAACTCGCACATAAATCCATGGTTCAACTCAGTTCCGGCACCATGATCATCTCTGCTCCCAAATGTCAAAGTGAAGTTTTACATGCCGCCATTGGTGCTACCTCATCATCAACCAACTCAACAACAGGTACTGTCACTGTGTATCGACTTGAATGTGCCAAGGTAGAACAATTACCTCCTTTGGACTTTTATTTCCATGGTTATAAAGTTTCCATCCCTTATTATGCATGGTTCCGTACCGACTCTGCTGAACCTCATATGTGTATCTCGATGATCCGTGATGATCCTGTGGAAACAAAGTTATGGACATTAGGTGGTGCTTTCTTGAATCAATTCTATCATATCTATGACTTTGGAAAATCGCGAGTGGGTTTAGCCATGCATCGTGGATACAACAATGCTACCATTGTCTCTTTGGATTAGGTTTTTTCCACTTTATTGTCACCATGCCACTTTTATTCCATTATATATATTGTATTCTTTATTTTTTGTATCTTCTTTTTATTCTCCACTCATTCTTTATATACATATACATCACTCCTTTTTTTTTTTTTTTTTTTACATACACTTCAATAAAAATTCTTTTTTATTTTATCATATCATTCTCAGGTCAAATAAACAAAAATAAATAAACATGTCATAAAATCAAATTTCTTTTAAAAACAAGAATAACAACAATGTGGTATACTATTTTTATTATAATAATAGGATAAAGTGAGAACTAGGAGAAAAAAAAAATAACTATAAGGGTATGATGCTGGTTCACTATAGTAGACGGATGATAAAAAAAAAAAAAAAAAAAAAAAAAAAAGAGGTATACTAATAGCTAATAACTACGAAATAAAAAAAAAAAAAAAAGAGAGAGAGAGAGTTGTTGATGATGAATCAGTCATCATCCTTAGATGCCAGTTGAGAGTGAAGAGAAATGCCACCAAATATAGAAGATCGTCGTGCTGAAGAGATAGATCGTTTTCCTATAGTGTCATTATCATTACCAGTGTTTTCGGATGAAAAATAATGTGAATGTAAAAGAGGTGTGGTAGATGAAGTGGTTGTAGTAGACGGTTCGGCGGTAATCAAAGATGGGGGTGATGGTGGATGAATGGTCACATTGCTTGAAGGAGGATGACGGTAATGAATGCTGCTATCATCATCACGAGTATTTGCATGATAGTTACTTTCTCGTCGATTGGATGTAATAAGAAAAACACCGAAGAATTCGATCAGGCACCCAAAAATAAATCTATTAGATAAATATTAAAAAAAAAAAAAGTCAATACTTTCTAACTTGAAAAATAAAAAACTTACTTCAAAAGATGATCTGCATCTTCATCATCGAAATCACGATAAATCACAGCACTACCAATAATAGCTGAGATAGTGAATAAAACAAATTGAGTAGGAATCACAGCAACACCGTCAAATCGTTGAAGAGCTTTGTTCAAGTATTTGATTTGCATAACAGCGGTAAAGATAAGAACCACAAGTAAGATATAAGAGATTGGGTATCTAAAGATTAAATATAAGTTTCTTGTAATTTATTCATTTCTTGCCTTCTCTTTTTTTTTACTTACGTAAATAACTTGTACATTGTAAGGTTGAGTAATGATGATAAACTTTTAGTAGAAAGAACAGTATAAGCACCTGAATTATAATTAAAAAAAAAAAAGAATATATTTTAATGAAATCCTTTTTTTTAAAAAAAAAAAAAAAAATTCACTTACCGTAAACTGCTACAATTCCTAGATCCACAAAGATATTCTTGGCACCATAATCCGGAGATAGCAAAGTCAATACAATAATCAAAAATAAAGTAATACCATAAAATACAATAGATCGAATTTGAGTAAGAGCAGCAGCCACTAATTCCGGTGATAACTTTTTTTTTTTAAAAAAAAAAAAACGGTTAAATATATTATATAGTATTAATAAAATGAGTTTTTGATTTTACCTTGACTTCATGTGTTTTTGAACTCCAAACTACGCCAGCAGCACCACATACAGCAAAGAGTACTCCAAAAAAGTCTCTTGGTCGAAAGTGTTCATCCAAAAGACAAGGAGCCAAAATAGCATTAGAAACCAAAGTAGTTGTTCCAAGAGGAGCAATAGTAGAAGCGGGGGCAAATCCATAAGCTATAGTTTTAATATATAAAAATAGTAAGAAAAACCAATTGTATTTTATTTTTATTATTTTATTTACTTACCCATAAAATTACCAGTTTCACCTAAAACCATCATCATAATACCTAACCACCAAGTTTTTGAGTGTAAATAGCGAGTATCATCACTTATCAATTTGTTATGATCATATTGAAAGTCGTTTAAAGATTCCACTGAAGATAAGGAATGACTAGTTGACCTATAATAAAGAGTGGGTCGTTTTTCTTGGTGTTTTTGCTGTGAGAGTTTATTGTGCTATATGAAACGAATAAGTTATATCAGTCATAACTATAATAAGTAATTATTTAAACTTACGGCAAGTTTTTGTATGTTGAGAGCAATAGATATAAGAACCTATCAAGAAGTTATATAACTAGTTACACTTTTTTTTTCTTTTCTTTATATATATATATATATTTAATTTTCTTTTTTTTTAAAAAAACTTACATTGCCTGCAATAGCTAAAGCAATACCTATTAAAGTATCTGTTTCAACTATGCCTCCTTTAAAAGACATAGTAAAAAAAAAAAAAAAAAAAGATGATGTTATACTATAATAATGAGAGAGAGAGAAAAAAAAGAATAATAAATTGTGATAATAGAAAAGAAAGAGCGAAAAAGAGAAAAAAGATTTCATTTTTTTTTTTTTCTTGCACTTGAATTCCCTTTTTTGTAACGTCACATTTTCCCTCTTTTGATTCTCCCCTCATTAGTGAATGGATTGCCACTCACACATAAAAATAGTGATGCTCAGCTGAATAATAATATATTAAAGAAAAATCAAATATATCTATCGGTAATTCAATTGACTAACTGAAAAAAAAAAAAAAAAAGATATTATCATTTGCATACAAAAGCATACTTTATTATTATTATAATTTTGGGGAAAAAGAAGGGGTTGGATTGCCTCTCAACTATGTAGTTTTCATCTTCCGCTTTTCATGTCTCAAACTAAAAATATCTCTTTTTCCTTCTTCTCTTTCTTCTTTGTCAAACCCATTTTTTTTTATATTTCTTTGTTTTTTCTTTTTCTTTTTTTTTTATTTTTTTATATTCTTCAACTATTACACACCACTCAACAACAAAGATCTTCCATGACACCTCGTAAAGTAGATCTTGAACTAGCAAGACTTAAAAGTTTGGGAAAAGTGTCAAAAAAAGACGAAGAAACATTGAATAATGATAAACATATAAATCAACAACAACAACAACAAGACAATGAATTATTGTTACATACATTACAAGATCAACTTCAAGCTAGATTACAGGAAATAGAACAACAAAGAAAACATCAACAACAACTAGAACAACAATTGGCTGAATACAAAACACAGCTTGTACGACAGGAACAATTAGCCCACGATACCATTGCTGATTATTTGGGTAAAGTCGAATCATCACAACTTCAAATCAGGCAACTCATCGACGTATTAGGAAAACAAGATCAATTGATACATTTATTGACGGAACAGCAATCCAAAACGAAAGATTGGGATACATTATATTTAGACAAACAACAATTAGAAATAGCCATTGGATCATTGAAAGCAAATATAGAAAGTAACCAGGCACAGATGCAAATGATGATGATGGTCTCAACCGAAATCCAAAATGATTTTGAACGACAAAAACTGACAATGGAAAAACGTATGATGGCTATGACTGAAGAATTGGCAACCAAGGATGCTTTACTTTTACAATATCAAGAACAATCCATGGTAAGAAAAAACTATAGACTGTCTCCTCCAACTCCATCTCCAACTGCCTCCACTCGACCCTCCACATTCTCTGATAAATCTTATCCTCCTCCATTATATTTATCCTCTGCTCCATCTTCTCCTCCTCCTACCACTCCTCTTCCTCCCATTCCTCATTTTTCTCCTTCTTCTCCTACTGTATCATTATCTTCCATGTCTTCTTCTTCTTCATCACATCATCAACAAGGCCGATCATTCCATCAACAACAATTACAATCAACAACTATGACCCCCATTGATCCTCTTATCTCTCCTATCATAAGACCAACATCTGTCGACGGAATTGATCAACATGGAAAACCTTTTTGGAAGAATATGAAGAAGAAATGGCGCGTTAGTTAGAATTGATTAGATCGATATTACCCTTTTTTTATTTTTCATAAACATTCAAAAACTTGTCAACTTTTTTTTTTATTATTATTTTACAAAATCATATATAAAAGTCTATATATTCATCAATAAAGCGTTGATGAGGGAAAAAAAAAATACAAGGGGAATAATAATAAAAAAAAAAAAATCTATGACTAAAAAATTGAGGAAGTTATAGAGGAATTGGATGTAGTTCTTGAGATTTCCGGGTTTTTTCACAAGGACAAATACCATCACCACCATTGACACGTAGATGTTTCCCAAATTGACAATCATCACAACAGAAAGATATATTCCCTGAGTTTTGACGACAAGAATCACAATGAAGGATCAATAAATGACAATGTTCAGATTGACACTTTTGATAGGTATCCCAAGGAGTATGACACACTTGACATTCACTGATGATCTCTCCTCCATTTAAAGCCACACCTTGTCTAGCATCAAATACATAATTCTTGCCTTGCCATATGGAGTTCACTTCTGGATGTTGATTCACCCAATTCAAATACTGATGTATCCCACCATCCAACATGTAGATTTGTGTATCAGGCGATAAAGTTTGACGTAGGTATGCTGTTGCTTTTTCACATCGGATGCCCCTAAATATCCCCAAAAGAACTAGTCAAAAAAAAAAAAAAAAAAAAAAAAAACTTTTTTCTTGATTCACTTACCCTGTACAATAGGTTAAAATAGTTTTTCCATTCAATGATTGACGATGATGATCCACATATGAAGGAAATACACTAAACTTGCGAATAGGAGGAGTAATGGAATGTTTGAATTGGCCAATTTTACTTTCATAATAATTCCGGGTATCCAGTAACACCATTTCCTTATTTACAGTAGAAGCGAGGGTATGGAATGCCTGTGGTGATAGTTTGCGTTGTTGATGTTCCTGTTGTGTCAGTTGTTGTAAAGTGATGGATGATTGACGTAAAGGACAGATCTCATCCACCGTTTTCACCGAAAGTTGATCTGAAAATACATGTCGACATCCAAGGGAAGGTTTGAAAAAATCATCTCTTGTTTTACCAATCTCACCACCAATGAATTGTTGTAGATCTTGTGTATACCAATCCATATAAGCATTCACACATGCCAGATCACCGGCTAAAGTCACATTCATACCTTCCTTTGCCACTCGTACCTTGCCTGTAAAATTCCATCCTGTTGTCCCACATTTTTCCATATGTAACTTGGCCACTGCTTCAGGATCCATAATGTTCACATATTGATAAAAAAGAATCACTAGGTGTTGTGATTGATCACAGTTACATTCCACATGGATCGGATCAGATGTTCCCTATGGAAAATAATTAAAGATGAGTACAACACTTTTTCTTCTGGATATTCTATATCATTTACAAACCTTCTCAGCTCTTCTTTTCGTAAATGGTGAGTTTGATAATCGATCAAGTTCTTGTTCAGCTTCAGACAATTGAGATTCAAGTTGTAAAAGATCTTGAGCATGTTGGGTGTGTATATGACGACCAAGAGTGGCTTTATCGTTAAAAGTGGTGGCACAACATAACCATTGAAGTGGTTGCTCTTGAATTCTCTTTTCATAAGAGAACTTTCTTAAAGCTTGTCGTTTATACTTTTTATTATTATTGGATATCATGTTTGACAGGAACAAAAGAATAAAAAAAAAAAAAAAAAGAGCTTTTTTTTTTTTTTTAGGTGAAGAGAAATGTTCAATCCCAGCCCGGGCCAAAATTTGGGTTTTTGCTAAAAAAGCTTGAGGGGAATGCTGGAGCGGCAAAATATAAGTGATGGAGGAATCAAAGTTGAATTGATCTTCCTCTTTCCTCGCAACGGTAAAAATCCCAACCTATAACACTATCCATCCATCCATCATCCATCCATCCATGTTCCATTTTGTTCATTTATTCGTTCATCCATTGACCTATTCAACTGATCAATTTTTTTGTTTTTTATTATCATTCGATTTAGGACGTACCCGGCTTTACGAGTTTATAGTATGTATATAACATGAAGAACACGTTGATTTAGGACCGGACAATATCGAATAGATTAAAACCAACATTGTAAACTCATCGTCATTTTGCTCTTTTTTTACATTAATAGAATCATGCTTATTTCCAAGGAAAACCGTAAGGCTATTTACGAAACTCTTTTCAAGGGTAAGTTGACCAAAGAAAAAAAAAAAGCTATAGTATGATATTCAATCCACTCGTTCCTTTTTTTTTTCTTTCTTTTTTTTTTTTTTTTTTTTTTAGATGGTGCTTTGGTCGCTGCCAAAGACTTCAACCTCCCCAAGCATCCTGAAATTGATGTGCCCAATTTGGAAGTCATTAAGGCTATGCAATCCTTGACCTCCAAGGGTTTTGTCAAGACTCAATTCTCCTGGCAATACTATTACTATACTCTTACCGATGAAGGTATTGATTATCTCCGTGAATGTAAGTGACCTTTTTTTTTTTATCTTTCGATATGATTTTTCGATTTATACCTGACTTTTTATTAACTTTTGAAATAGATCTTCACTTGCCTACCGAAATTGTTCCTGCTACCTTGAAGAAGGCTGCTCGTCCTGCTGCTCCTCGTCGTAACTGTAAGTTGTGTTTTTTTTCCGGAAATAAATATAACCAATTCTTTTATTTAATTAGTCGGTGAAGGCCGTGAAGGTGGTCGTGGTGCTCGTGGTGACCGTGATGACTATCGTCGTAAGGAAGGCGCCTCTGGTGACTTCAAGCCTGAATTCCGTGGTGGTTTCGGTAAGTGGGAAAGAGTCAATGTTGTTATATAGAGATGATCATTATTGAACTTTTTATATTTTGATTTGGAAATAGGTCGTGGTCGTCGCGAATAAATATATACATAGTTTAGCTACCTTTTTCTTTGTCTACTTTTCTATGATCAATAAATACTGATTGATATATTTTGAACCCTAATGATGTATTGGACATTGATGATGATGGATGGTGGATGATATGTGGTAACGGATGATGATAGAAATGATTAAATGAGGAAGATGATCGTTCTACAAAACTAATTGGATGAGTGATGATTACTTGATGAAAAACGATTGCATAACAAGATTAATCTGCGGGTGATGGAAATAAAGTCAAAGGAGATTAGAAGATCTTTTTTTTTTTTTTTTCATGCCACAACAGCAATAGTGGTACATAAAAACAGGCTAGACAGGTTTCCATTTAATAAAATCTACACAGGAAAAAGTTCATAAGTAAAAAATAGATATGTATATTGATAAAAGACAATAAAAAGAATCAAGGTATATATATATATATATAACGATGATAATGATGATAATGATAAAAATAGCAAGTAATATGTACAATAAGTAACTAAATAAATAAATAAATAAATAAAAGAAAGGAGGAAACAAAGGAAGAGAATGTAGGGAGAGAGAGAAAAAAAAAAAAAAAAAGAAATCTAATACCAGCCTAAAGCTAAAAAAGCACTGATTGGGATCAACATAAAGGTAAATAGGTAAATCATGTAAAAAGACCAACCCATGGTAACCAACCAGCCGAGTACCAGACTTCCAAATGCCGGTCCAAAACTACTATACAATGCCGACATTTTGCCACGTAACATCATCCGATCTTGACAATTTGTTAAGTATAACAAGTCTACTTGATAGGAAGCCATCAACCATAACATTTGAATACTACTACCTACAGTATAATTATAAATTAATAAATAAAATAGAAGATTTTTTTTTTTTTTGTACTCACTTGAAATAATATGCAAAACAAATAGACACATCAGTGACCACCAATATTGTACTTGACCAGAGGGCATCCAGGCATAAATAAAAATACATATCATCAAGATGGCATGAAGCACGATAATACACCATCTAAATGAAAATTTTTCCAAAATCACCGATATGCTTCCAGTAGCCATCACATCCGAAAGACATCCAACCAAGATCATCATCCCAACTGAATGCATAGGCAAACCAAAATAATCGTAATAAATCAACGGTGACCAAAGTATCAACGGAGTATATGCCAGTCCCAGCAAAAAACAACTTGACATAATCAGTAGATAGGACCATTCTTCTTTAGTGTCGTCCATTTTATCATCTTCTTGGTAAGAATCAACCTCCTGAATTTGTGCAAGGGAATTCGACTGTATTTCCTGCTGTTCTAATACTTGTTGTTGTTGATAAGATTGATGTCGATAAAAGGAGAGAGGTTGAAATCGAGGAAATATAGTGATCAATACTACCATAGGAATATCACCAGGTGGAAATGGTAGCAAAGCCAATGACATAGACATAAAAGTTGAATCCAAAAAAGAAGAACAATCCATTGTGTCGGGAGTATCACCATAATATGTACTATCAATAATATAGGAAGAGGAAGAAGTAGGTATAGAAGAAGAAGGTGGTGGTGGTGGGGGAGAAGAATAACAAAAACTGGTGAAGGGACCAGAAGATGAAGGTGTGGGAGGAGATAATGAAGGTGATGAAGGTAAACAATAGGTAATGGGAGTAAACTGATAAGTACTATTATCCAATAGGTAATTTAGACTGTTCGTGTTTGTTGATATAATACTTGAGGCACGTGGTGGTGTACTAGGAATCTGTTGTAGCATATTGACGTCTTCTTCCGAGATATGAGATAAATGGTCACCAAAAAGACTGTAAGGTTTGTAAGGTTGATATGATGAATAAGAAGAGGTCATAGCAGTTACTGTGTCAAAGCTAGATCTCAGGTTTTCCGTATTATTGAATGCATTTGTTGTAGTAGAATAACTTGTCAAACTGTATGGATGAGATTCATGATTTGTATTATAGGTCATATGAGATTGACTTTGTTGATGATTTCGTTGATGATGATCAAAACGGTTTTCGTCAATATAGTACTGAGATAATAAAGGTGGTTTGGCTAGTAAAGGCGAAGTTTCCATAGATTGTTCATCTGTTTGTAAGCCAAGCGATAAGGGGTCTGCAGGTTGAACGGTAGTAGAAAGAGAGAGTAAGAATAAGGCCACACATCCAACTAAAACTGTTCCCATCAATGTATCAAAATCGTAATCATCATCCAAGAAACATCCAATACCTAATGCTGTTATTCCTAAACTTATTTTTCCCCATCGTCTTTCGGATTCTAATAAAAAAAAAAAAAAGACAAACGTTGATGCATAATAATAGAAATATAATAAATGATTAGCTTTATGTATGTCCCTTAAAAGAAACTTCTGTCTCCACCCCTTTTTTTTTTTTTTCTTTAGAAGAGACAATCATCTTTTTTTTTTTTGATTACCATAAAGTAATTTGTAGTCACCTAAAATCTTGATAATGATACCATCGATTAAACATCCTAATGGTTGGAAGAACCATCCATCCAGTACCATACATAAAATAGCAGCAGGCCAAGATAACCAAGTATCAGGAGGGACAGATAATAATAATACCAAACTGGCAGCACCAAGACCAGTAAGTAAACTAGTTAAAACACCATGAAGTTGAATATCACGTTGATCTACCCAAGCTGTCCAAAATCCACAAGCTATTGTTCTTGTTGTTAAAGCGATGGCTAAAAGGATGGCTATTCGATAATATGAGAAATGAAGTAAATGGAAGAAATATAATGGTAAAAAGACATGTACACTGGACGCCACTCCATGAGCAATGGTTAAAAATTTGGGCCAAAATAACATATATATATAAAAATATATAAATATATATATTACAATATAATATGAAGAAGAAGAAGTAATAAAAAAAAATAAAAAAGAAAATAAAAAGAGAAAAAAAAAAGAAAAGAAAAGAAAAGAAAAAGGTACCTTAGTGGCAACAAAAGTGACGGAGAATCAAATAGTTATTCAATACCAATACATAGGCTTTCCTCCCTTTTTGCTTTCTTTTTCTAAAATGGAAAATGATCTTTTTTAAGGGGTAAAAGTTTTTTTTTTTTGTTTATGATTTTCTCTGATTTCTTGAAACTCTATCATTAACAACATACATCATTATTATTATGACTGGGTGACCATTTTTTGCATGATTGTCGGACTTATCGAGCCTTTCGTTATTACCGAGAAAAAATTGACTATAAAAGGTACAGCCACTACTTCAAATTCAAAAATATTCTTTTCTTTTTTTTTTCACACAGTTCTTTATTTAAAAAAAAATTCCCTTTCTTTCATTATTCATTAATCATGTCTTCAAACCTGTATAAACCATTCCCTTGTCATCCTGTACTTGCCAATATCATCATGAATGAAACAGAATTACCAGAAGAAGAAGCTTTACAACCTGATATTGTTCGTGCTTTTTTCAAGGAACATGCTGCTGAAATCCCTGTGGCCGATGCTCTTCGTGAAACAAAATTAGTTACTGTAGGTTCTCAACAACTCAATCTTGTCATTGTTAGACCACGAGGATCTGAAAACCAAGTATTACCTATCATTCTCTTTTTGTAAGTTGCTCTCATAAATATTAAATTGAAATTGATTATATAATATAATCTCTCTTTTTTTTTTTCTTTCTTGTAGGCACGGTGGTGGATGGTTTATGGGTGGAATAGAAACACATGGTATTCTCGTTCATGAGGTAATATATATATATATGTACGTGTTTGCCATAAACTAAGCTCTTTTCTTTTTTTTTTTTTTTTTTTTTGCTCATGATCTAACAACAACAACAAAAAAGCTTGCTAATCGTACTCCAGCTGTGGTGGTTCATTTGGAATATTCTCTTAGTCCTGAAGCCAAATACCCTGTGGCCCTAGATGAAACTTATGCTACTCTCTCATGGATCAAGGAGAATGCTGCTTCTATTGGAGGAGATTTGAATCGATTAACAGTTATAGGTGATAGTGCAGGTATTTAATATCCAACCACTTTTATATTTGATTCATCTAATTCATTACTGTCTCTCTCTTTCTTTTTTTCGCTAGGTGCTAATCTATCGACATCATTATGTGGTAAGCTATATCAAATATATATTGTCAGTAATAAAACTCATTCCATTTTCTTATTTCTATATATATAGCTCTTGAAAAAGAAAAAGATCAAAATATTTTAATCAAGTCTCAAGTTCTTCTTTATCCTCTTATTGGTACAGATTTTACAGTTCCATCCTATCTTGAATATGAAAACAATTCATACTTACCTTTGAGAGTAGTTAAATGGGTTTGGGATCTCTATTTGCCAAAGGATGCAGAAACAGATCGACTTGCTATTCCTTTGTTAGCCACTAAAGAACAACTCCAAGGTTTGGTAAGTAAAATATATATGAAAAAATGAATTTAATTTTATAACAATGTATTCTTATTATTGTCTATAGCCTCCAGCACTGATCATCACTGCAGAAAAGGATGTTCTTCGTGATGATGGTGAACAATATGGTAAACAACTTCAAGAAGCCGGTGTTCAAACAATTACGGAACGATATAATGGAGTGGTAAGAAAAGAATATTTCTTTCTATATCGATGTCGTAATAGATGGTTGATCATCCTTTTTTTTTTTTTTTTTTGTAGAGACATGGATTCCTTACTGATCAACAATTATCACCAAAAGCTTTGGCAGCTATCGATCAAATCATCCAGTTTGTGACAAAAGCATGGACCAAGGATCGTTCTTCTCACTTGTAGAAATAGTTTTTAGACATTTACAATAGTTTGTTTAATGTATGACTTTTTTTTTTCCTTACTGAATAAAAATTGGATCTCTTAATGATGATAAATAGGATTGTTTATTATATTGAATGAAATTAGTAAATAAAAAAAAGAAATAGGGAGATAGAATTCTATTTTTGATGGATGATCATGTCATGCTTGATCCATTTCGACCCATGGATGATACCGAAAAAGATGGCAATGAAATGACAGCATTGAACTAGGAGAAAGTTGAGAAGGACAGGACCATATACACCATAATCGACAGATAGAACACCAGGTACATTTTCAAGGATCATTCCTATTTCCATTAACAAGGCAAAGAATCCATAGAGACAATAAGATCGTTTTTCACCAATGTGTTGCCAATGAGAGACAGCCAAAAAGAACCAGATCAAGGGGAATATGAGTGATGAAAAGACAATGAACAAAAATAAACCATTTCTCGTGGCGATATCCATGCTATCGCTATAGTAGGCAGCAACATAGAAGGCAATGATCAACAAGGTAAAGCAGATGATTAAGATGTAGCCAATCAACACAGCAATGCCCGCGGCGCTTGAAGTATATTGAGAGAGATGCCATGGCCGATCATTGTTGTTGTTGTTGTTTCGACGTTGGATCAGATTGATTTGACGAGATGGTTCAAAGAGAAAAGCCCATGTCAAATAAATGAAAAAGTAGAAATAGATACTAGCAGCAAGATCAATATATCCTCCACCAAAAGGTGCCACAATACTCACCACGGTTAAAAGAGTCGATATCATGGCTGATGTGATGATCGCATACATAAAGAGATAAGGGTAATGTCTCTTTTGTGCTAATACTACCATGATGATATAGAAAAAGTAAAGTCCATACACCCCTAATGAAGCATACCAAAAATAGTTGCCTAGGGTAACTGGGTCAACTCCTCCACCATCACTTCCACCATCAGAACCCACATGTATCGTAACTCTTCCTCTTGGTGACATGATGATGATATTGTTAATAAATAAATTTAAAAAAAAGGAATAAAAGAAATAAATAGATCACAAAAAAAAAAAAAAGGAATGAAATGAAAGCTTTTTTTTTTTATTGTGGCGCGGCTCAGTCAAAAATGCTTAATATATAACAACTCGTTACACCAAGATGATTTGCATCGTACAAATATGAATGGAATCAAAAAAAAAAAATTGTTGAAGCATATATTTATTGAAAAATCAACAACAAAAAAAAAATTCAAATCTAAATCTAAATCTATAAAAGCTATCCTTAAACAATAATCTATCACAAAATAGTAAACGATAACAATAAATGACAAGAAAGCAAGAAGAATAAATTGGTGTAACCATCCAAAGAAGTGTTGAATCCAAGAGAATCATTCCTTTTATTGTTTGTTGCTGGTAATCAAGCTTTGCCAGGATTGTAATCTCCAAGGTGCAATATGAATAGCACGTTGTGCCTCACGCTGTGATTGATTGACGATCGCTGAGTTTTCATAGTTTTGTGCTTGACTATCTGTTGATGATTGTTGTTGTCGATCCATCACCAAAGCAATCGATGTCAAAGTCCGCTTGTTAATGTTATCCTTGTCTGTCACTACTTCAGATCCCAATCGACTCCACAAAGATGCTAACCATGGTAATTGATGAACATTTTTCAACAAGGATTGAATGGCATGATGATCATCACCCTTTATATCAAAAAGTGAAAAAGGATAGAATTCAATAAACGAATGAATAAAATTTTATCAAGATGTACTTTTTTTTTTTTTGGTTACCTGAAGTTTATGATAACGAGAAAAGATCCAAGATATCCATTGTTCTTTGTCATCATCAACTATATTACAAAAAAAAAAAAAGAATTTCAATCAGTATTATTTCTCACTCTTTTTTTTTCCCATAATAACTTACATGCAACATCAGATGGCAATTTGATCAGTTCATCCAAAGCAGCTGTTGTAAGTGTAGAATCATTTCCAAGAATACCCATGACACATAATGAGAAGATGGCAGGGAGATACTGAGGAGAATCAGCGATACTATAAAATCACAAAAGTATTAGTGATTATCCAACGTATTCACCTATTTTTTTTCTTTTCATTGTTACCATCCAAGTAATTGATCTTTGGCAACTGCACGTTGTTCATCACCACCTAATGCCCATAAGACTTTACTCAAAAGTACCACCACATCTTGTCGTAATTTCACATCAGTCGTTGTTTCATTCAAAGCCAGTTCAAACATGTGTAACGCTTCTTCCAATTGATCCAAGAAATAATGAGCAATTCCAGCACCCAAAAGACAGTAAATACGACTTGACATGGATTCTTGTTGAAGAGCTATCTGATAATTGTCAATAGCGCCTGCAAAATCACCCGTAGCACATAATGTCCGTCCCAAATTAGCATGTAGCTTGGCCAATCGTTGGGTCGTTTCTTCATCCCCATTCATACCAGATTGTTCCATTTTGGCTTCCAATGCTAGGATTGCACCAGCGAAAGCTTCTGCTGCTCGTTGATGTTGACCCAATCGTTCTGATAGTAAACCCAGTAAATTCAATGCTGATGCATCATTCAATCTTTGTTCCGTCAGCTTTTGTAATGCAAACGCTGGTGATATCACAATCGTATTATTTGCCATAGTACTTGTTTGTTGTTGATTTGAAAGTTGACGATAAACAGTATTCGCATATCCATAACTAGCTTCCAGCTAATCATAAATATATGTATATCAAACAAAAAAATGAATATTCTTTGACTATTGTCAATAGTAAAAAAAAAAAAAAAATCACTTACAGCTGATCCATTACTTGATTCAAATGCATGTTGAAATATTGCGGTGGCTTCGGTTCCCCATACTGATGCAACATAAGCTTGTCCTACCCAAGCATTAATCCATTCAGGATCAAGAGCATGGGCTGTTTCGAATGCTTGGTTTGCCAATTCATAATCCTTGAGTGATAAGCATAAAAATCCATAATTTGTCCATGGTACTGCGGACTAAAAAAAAAGAAAAAGTAAAATATGAAATGAGATAAATCAATCATATCACCTATTTCTATTTTTCTTTTTTCTCTTTTCTTTTTTTCTTTCATACCCTATTATTGTATTCCATAGCCTTAATAAATGCATGTTGACTAATTTTCGGTGATGTCTTCATAGTAATGATACCCAATGCGTTCCAATAGGTGGCTTGAGTAGGTTCCAAAGTCAATGCAACTTGAATACATTTGGTACTCACAGCAGTACAAGATTCTTGATGATCCAAATTGTTCTCGCCCACCCAGTAATAGACCAATGAAAGATCATGCCAGAAAGCAGGGGAGATAGCACGATGATTGTGACAAAGAACAATGACTTGCTTGTAAGCAAAGGAAGCACATGCCAGTACCACGTCCAAAGAAGCTTGAGGTGGTAAATAAAAATCATCTTGTGAGACATCTAATTGTACAAATTCATCCACCAGTTGAGAGCAGTGATCATCGTTGAATCCTAGTGTTTGATGAGCCTTGATTGCAAAATCTTTCATTAAAAGTTGTAATGCAGGATATGCGCATAAATGGAGATAACTAGGCATTGATCTATACATGCAACATGCATCACCAATCAATTTCCAAAAACCAAGAATGGATGGATCCACCTGTAGTCCTTGTAAACATGTTTGAATAACATCCCCACATCCAGTGACAGCACGTCCAAAAAATCCTTGCTGAAAATCTTCTTTTGCACATTCCAAATAAGTATCCGCGAGTCCTTTCAATGATGGCAAGTAGTTCCCTTTTCCTTGTTCTTGAGCCAGTAGCAGAGTTGCTTTGAATTCGGATAAGGCCACATTAAGCATACCTACCTTTTGTTTCACTAGTGCCTTTTGATGGTTGCCATTAATAGATAAAGGATCCAGAGTTGTTGCTCTTTCAAATGCTTTGAGTGCAGCCACATAACGTCCTTCGTGTGCATATGCTTCGCCAAGTCCTTCCCAACAGCGAACATTACTGGTATCATTACGCAAAGCTTTTTGGAAACAGTTGATTGCTTCTTCATAATCATTGGAATCCTATAAACACAAATACAACATTTTCATTTGAGTATATCTTTTCAATCCCTTACCCATCTTTTTTTTTTTTTTTTACCATATTCGCATAACCCAAACGTCGCCATGCCCAACCAGCTTTGGGGTTAGTATTAGCCACTTGTCGGAACACATCTTGAGCTTGAGTATGATCATCATCTGCTACATAGTAATCACTGAGAAGTAACGCCGTTTCCACATCCAATGGGTTTAACAAGAATGCTTTTTGATAACACTTTTTGGCACGCACATGGTCGCCTTGAATTTCACGGTAGTAGTGCCCCAAGTATGCAAAACCGTTGGCAAATTCCGAATCACGCTTGACAGCCAACATAAAATACTTGAATGCATAATTTGTATCAGTACGATAATTTCCTAAGAGTAGAAAATAATCCAATTAGATGACAATACATAAGATCTCTTGCTGTATAAGTACATAGTTAAAACCCTTTCAAGCTCTTTACCTTCCATCATCCAGTATATCCGGCCAAGTTTGTAATAGTAATCAGCCACATCTTTATCAAGAGTTAATTCAATAGCTTGAGATACGTAATGAATAGCCTTATCATAATCTTGTTTTTGCGCATAGATCCATCCAATTTCTGCCAATGCCATATGTTGTTGAGGATCCAAACCAAGCACCTTTTCAAAGTAAGTCAGAGCTTCATCGTATTTTCGATCTTCACACAAGATAACACCAGCTCCCTAATTGAATAAAATAAAAAGAGAGAGAGAGAGAGAGAAAAAGTATTATGTTATACAGTCTATTTGATATTATTCATTATTCAACTATTTTCTTACCTCCAGAGCACCAATTTGGTCAGATGATTTAGTTAAGATTCGCTTATAGATATCCAATGCATCAGGGTGATATTTTGAATCCAATTGTCTATAACAATGTGCCATACACAAATCCATAGACAGCATCATCCTAGTACCAACCAAAAAAGAAAAAATATACTTTTAAAGAACTGCCTTTGTTGAATCAAACAATATATCATGACTGCTTACTTTTCCATGGGTTGACCAGCATCCTTGATGAACTTTTGTACAAGCTCACGTCCACGAGTAGCATATTCCAAACCAGTTTCATATTCATTTGAGTCATGGTAAATCCAACAAAGACAGAGATAACCACACAAACTTTGAGGTCTCAATTCTAGTCCTTCCTAAGAAATATAATGATAAGAAGTGAGTATATTATTTTCATTTTCCATTTTCATTCTTTTTTATAATTTTACCCCGAACAAATCAAATGCTTCATCTATTTGCCCTTCATTGTATTTTCGATAACCCTGTATGATCTTGGATGTTCCATTTGAGTTGAATCGATTCACAAGAATATCAATGAGTTCTTGATTATAATCATCTATCAAGAAGGATAAGTCAAAAAAAAAAAAAAAGAAAAAAGAAAAGAAAAGAAAAAAAATATTAGTAAGAATATCATCCACTTCTTCTATCTAATCAATTTCTTTCATTTTTTTTTTTTTTTTTACCAAAACGTGATACATCAGTGAATTCCATAGATATTTCATATGGTAATGGGTTATTGACTTCTTGAGCTACCAATGAATGGACCAGATTTGATATTTTACCATAAACCTAAAAACGATAAAAGAAAAGAATCAATTCCTGAAAAAGCAAGATATATAGATATACTGCATTTTTCTTTTTGTGATTTTTTATTATTTCATACTTACATCAGTTTTGCTTGGAAGGGCAGGTAATTGTTTTCGATATAGTTCCAATAGCTTGACTTGTACGTCTTGTGTGTCGATTGAGGTATCGTCTTGCCGTAATAATGTTTCATAGAGACTGGCGAGATCAGATTTGCTATAAACATCTGCTTCCACTTGTTCAAGAAGAGTAGTTGCTGTGACATTAGGTGAAGCACTTGCTCGAAGACGTCGATCCTTGAAGCCAGATTCGATGGCTTTGGTAGCACTTTTTTCAGCAATCATAATCAAATTGGTGTATATCTTTGTAGTCGAAGGCAAATTACTTGAGTTCTTGATGAGATCATAATAAGTGCTGTTGGGTAAAAATAGTTTCAAAGTGTTAATGAACTTTGATTCGTCAGGTTGTTTGTTTTCATAAATGTCCAGTTTTTTGTTAAGATATTCTGCCACTCGGTTGCCATCATTACTATAGAAAAAAAAAAAAAAAGGAAAAAGAACAATCAGATCACTAAAGTTCTATATAACTATTTTCAAATACCTTGATATCAGTTTGGGTAAAATGAGATCTATCGTTTGTAAAACTGCTTGATAATTGTCTTGTTTTTCATATAAACTGACCAATCCTTGCCAAGCTAATAGTTGTTCTGAATTGATTTCAATAGCATGTTGATAAGCTTTCTCAGCTTCTTCTGTATTGTTGAGACCAGCATAAGCAACACCTAAAAAGACATAGCTTTAAATAAAGTTTTAGCATTATACATATATATATCATATATATAGTGCCTTACGCGTTATAGTTTCCAGAATCCCATAAAGTAATACGATTACAACATTTTATGGCTTCTTCAAAATCCTTCTTTCCTATTGCTTCTCTAGCTGCTTTCAGGTTGGCTTTGGAATTGTTCATGACAGTGGAATAATTTAAGAAGAAGAGAATCAAAAAAAAAAAAAAAAAAAAGGTAAAAAATCCATATTCGGATTTTCAAAGTAAGAGGTGAATTGGTCAACGCATTTCCATCAAGATTTTCTTTACAAACGCAAATAAGATTATGAATTAATTTTGTTTATGCAATATAACTTACAATCAACTTTGTTCTTATATATATATATAACAAGAAGGAAATAAGGATGACAACTTGAGTATTTCACTAATTAAGGAAGTCGTTAGGGTGCAAGTCTGCATCAAGGCCCGGTCTATCGGTACTCAAACTGTATATATAAAGACGAATTTACATCTGAAAATTTTCCATTTTCTCTTTTCTCTCTCTCTTTTTTTTTTTTTTTTTCTTTTTCTTTCCTTTTAATATTCTATATTATAAATGGCTCCTTTGGAAACCTACCATTCTGCTACTCTCAACTTGAATCAGACACCTTCCTTCACTGATCTTTCTCGTTGGCGGTTACAAGTAGAAGAAGGCGCACAAATATGGCGTTATCTAGAAACTGAAGAAGAAAGTCAAGCTTGGCCTCAAGAGATTTGGGATAAGTATCATCTAGGTCTTCCTACGGTAAATATATATATGTATATATATATAATATATATTAGTATACTTAATTTAATTTTATAGGGTTTACCTGAACTTCCTCGTGCTAAAACACCTCTTGAAAGTGCTCGAAATGGTTTTGAATTCTACCGACATATACAAACACAAGATGGTCACTGGGGTGGTGAATATGGTGGTCCAATGTAAACAATTAAAAAATAATAATAATAATAGGTTTTAATGACACGTTATTTTTTCTTTTCTTTTTTTTTTTCTTTAAAATAGGTTTTTGATACCTGGTTTAGTTATTGTATATTATATCACTGGCACTCCGGTTCCAGAACCTATGCGACTTGAATTAATACGATACCTACTTAACCGTGCTCATAGTGAAGATGGTGGATGGGGGATTCATATTGAAGGAGTGTCTACAGTATTTGGAACAGCATTGAACTATGTTACTCTACGTATTCTTGGTCTTGGTCCAGATCATCCAGTTATGGTGAAAGCTCGTAATACTCTACATAAATTAGGAGGTGCTACTGGAATTCCTGCTTGGGGCAAATTTTGGCTTTCTGCACTTGGTGTTTATGAATGGGAAGGTATGAATCCTGTTCCTCCTGAATTATGGTAAATATTAAAAAAAAAAAAAAAAAAGAGAAAAAGAATCAATTATATATCTAAACATGATAATGATTAATGATATTGATTTTTTTTTATCAAGGGCGTTACCTAAATGGGTACCTCTCAATCCTGGTAATTGGTGGGTTCATACGCGTCTTGTCTATCTACCCATGGGTTATATCTACGCTCTTCGTCTCAACGCACCATTAACCGAATTCACTCAATCGCTTCGTGAGGAAATTTATGTTCAGCCTTATGATACTATTAATTGGGATCAACAACGCAACAATGTCGACAAAGTAGATCTTTATATTCCTCATACCAAAATCATGGATGTATTGAACAGTAAGTGTATTGGATATATGTGTAAAAAGAAGATCGTAATAAAAGTATTTACCTTTTTTTTTTAATTTTATTTTCAATAGAGGTGGTGACTTACTATGAAATGTTCCCTTATAAATGGAATTGGCTTAGACAATATGCTATCAAGGAAACCATTGAACAAATCAAAATGGAAGATGAAAACTCATTCTTCTTGGATATTGGACCTGTCAACAAAGTGATGAATTGGTTGGTTGTTTATTATCATTATGGCAAAGATTCTCGTGAATTCAAACTTCATGTTGAACGTAACCTGGACTTTATGTGGATGGGTCCTGAAGGAATGATGATGAATGGTACTAATGGTAGTCAACTGTGGGATGCTGCTTTTATTGCTCAAGCTTGTGTTGAAGCTCAATTGGCTGACAATGAACAATATCGTCAAAATATGATCAAAGTTTTGGAATTCATCGATCTTACTCAAGTACATATCTCAATTCATCAAGAAATTCCTTTTTTTTTTTTTTTTACTAACTATCCTATCTATTGTACTAGATTAAACGTGATCCTCCTCGTATGGAAAGATGTTATCGACAAAAATCCAAAGGTGCTTGGCCATTCAGTACAAGAGATCAAGGTTTTACTGTATCAGATTGCACGGCAGAAGGATTGAAAACAGCTATTGCTTTGCAGAAAACTCAAGGATTACCTCAACTTATTAGTGTGGAACGTATGCGGGATGCTGTGGATGTGTTATTAACTATGCAAAATTCTGATCTTGGATTTGCCTCTTATGAACCTATTCGTGGTCCTTCCTGGTTGGAAAAATTGAATCCAGCTGAAGTATTTAGTAATATCATGACTGAATATAGTTATCCTGAATGTTCTACTGCTGTTTTGATGGGTCTGGCTGCCTTCCGAAAAGTAGATCCTGATTATAGAAGAAAGGAAATTGATCGTACTGCTGAAACTGTTTTACAATATATTAAGAATGTCCAACGTCCTGATGGTTCTTGGTATGGCTCATGGGCTGTCTGTTTTACTTACGCTGCACTTTTTGCCTTACAAAGTTTGGCAAGTATTGGTGAATATTATGAAAATAGGTTAGGAAAAAAAAAAAAAAAAAGACAAAATCCAATTTAAAACGAAAAAAAAATATTAAATTTACTCATACTTTATATATATATATATATATAGTGAACATGCTCGAAAAGGATGTGACTTTTTAATATCAAAGCAAGAAGTGGATGGTGGATGGGGTGAAACTTACAAATCATGCGAAGATCGAGTCTATTCTCACAACAGTCAATCACAAGTGGTGAATACAGCATGGGCTGTGATGTCTTTGATGGAAGCCAAATATCCTATAGAAGAACCTATTCGACGTGGTATACAATTTATTATGCAAAGACAACAATCTAATGGTGAATGGTTACAAGAAAGTATTGAAGGTGTCTTTAACAAGAATTGTATGATTTCTTATCCCAATTACAAATTCTCCTTTACCATCTGGGCATTGGGCAAATATGCTCGTACGTATGGTGACAAGGCTTTACTAGTTTAGTTTATCATTATTACCATTTTTACTACAGTTATTCTTTATTTATTATATACTAATCATTCCTTAATAAACAAAAATCATTTTCACTCATTACACATATGTTGTTTGAATGAATTTCCCTTTCCCTTTTTCTTTTTGTATACAAATCATCTAGCTTAGTTACAATTTTATTATTATAATAGGTCGACATTATATGAACAGGTTTATTTTTTTTTTTTTATGCAGTAGCCACAGAAATCAGGTTCCAAAAAAAATGCTCTGTTGCAAAACTTGAATTTTAGGGTACAATTTAAGTTTTGCCTTCAGCACAGAGGCATGATGTATCCGTCTTCAACCAGTCCAGGATGAGAAGAGATCAAAGTTTGGAATATCTTATCAATATTGTTGTTATCGTTGTCTGTTGATGAGATTGACCGCCGGAAGGATGGAGGAAGTTTTCCAGTAACTTGTTGCCATAATCCAGTGATGATCATATTCATACTTGCATTTGTGTCTCGTGATTCAGCAATCATTCCAGCTTGACGACCTTTGCAATCAGGGTTTTGACAAATAACAGTTCCCAGATTTAATTTTCCATTAGCTTTCTTCGGATGATATATAGGCTCATGACAACGGCAGCAGAGTTTTGTCGTTCTAAATTCATCTGTATGGAAGATAGAAGAATGTTGACCAAGAGCTTGTAATAAGGGTCCATGACCTCTTCTTAAAAATCCACCGATACGTGAGTTTCTACCACGACCCGCCTTTCCATAAAAGTAATGTAGTTTTTGTCCAGGTTCTTCTTTTACTTGTCGTTGGTGATGTTTGATGACTACATGTGTTCCCTTTTCGCTGTATATCGTTGCTGTTCGTTTCCACCGCTGATTGTATTTTTGATCACAATAGAAATCCTGGAGAATAGGTGAGCTGTCCTTGACCAACTAGATAAATTGAAATGATTGCATTCATTAATATCCATTGTCCATTTTTTTTTTTTTTTTGGTCTCCGTGATGATGTATAATAATTGATCCTACCTTATGATTTGTCATGATTTTTTGTAAACTTGTTTCATACAAACGGACATCAATTGATCCAACTAGCTTTTTTTCTACTTGCTTGACGGAAAGCACACCTTGAGTTTGAGACTAGTAATTAAAAAAAAATAGGTTATTGGATCATTCTTATTTTTTTTTTTTTGGAATCACTTACTTCGCGATGATCTCGTCTTTTTCTAAATTCCATTCCCTTGCGATGGCGCTTGGAGAATGTTTGATCGTCTAGATGTTTACTGGTAATTGAGTATTTCTTCAAAGTAAGCATTTCCTTTTCATCGCCATCATTGTCAACCTTTTCTACTAATGTTTCCAATGGTTGATAACGATTGTTGATTGCCAAATAGTACATTACTTTCTTGATATCAGCACTTGTAGCTTGGACCATGGTTGCCAGACCCGGATCACATCCAACAAAAATACTTCCATTTTCCCATTCGTTACCAGTAGATGATGAGGATAGGCTAATATCTGTCGTGTCAGTTGAATAAAACTCGTCAAAGAGGTCCTTCTTCTCTGTCTTGAGGGCTGATATCTTCCGTAACACAACAAGCTTCCGTCGAAGTAGATCATCACGCTGTCGCTTCTTTTCTGCCCGCTGTTTAATTAAAAAATCTTTTGTTGGGAGGTCTTCCAGATCATCATGTGTTGTGTCGGCAATGGATTCAATTCGTTTGCTGATATTCATAATATTCATCTTCGTTTCATCTATTTCGTTATTCAACTTGCGCAATTCTTCAGCTGGTGTTGATAAGGAAGCGTCCAATGACTTCATCTTTTCTTGCATTGTGATCTCTTCAGATAACTTTCTTTTTCGTCGTACGTTGGTTGCTGACGGCTTGATATCAGCGTCAATTGGTTTTTCCTTTTTGGAATGTAGTCGCACCGCACCATAGTTAGTGATTGTGATTCGATTGGAGAAGATAAAGCCAGTCTTTTTCGCACAGAGACTTCGCCTGGTTGGAAGATCAAAAAAAGCACCAAATAGTTCATCCTGGAATTTGATTGACTTGGTAATATTGCTTATTATGTCACCGTTGGGAAGAAAAACATCGAATCCATACGAATGTAGAGGTTGCACGTTTCCGCCTTTTGTTCCGCCAACACGTCCTTTCAACGAGCACAGAGTCAAATACAATCTTGTTGGATCCAAAGTAATGGAATAGGTCTTGGAATGTTTTACAACTGGTACAGATCGTCTTACAAATTTCTCGTTTCCAGTTGAGCGAAGAATATGATTGCATACCGTAACAAGAGGGAAATTGAGAAGGGGATGCCGATCTACATCGTCATCGTATACCTTGGGTAATAGATATGGTGAAAAAAATTGATACAAAAGGAGTACTGAATTGGCTTCGTCATCGTTAAATTCCATATCTGGCGCATGCATCTTAAGATCCTCGACAGTTAACGGTTGATCGATGTTCTTTTTGAATAGAATTGACTTCACAAAATTTGCAATTTTCTTCAGTCGATTGTAGGAGGGGTTAACATGAATGGTTTCAGGGGCATCCACTTCCATCGGAGCACTAGTATCATCCACCAAAGTAACATCCAAATTCATTTGAGCATCAGTATTGTCCACCAAAGGAATCTCCACGTTAACCTGAGCAGTAGTACTTGACTTGAGAATAGAGGATTGCATCAAGTGTTCGAGAATTTGTTGCTCCTTCTGAAGAACGTCTGGTCTATTTATATTATCAAATTGTTGCAACCGCTTTATTCTTTTGCTGTGGCGTCTGATTTGGCACTTGAATGTAAAAGAATTCTTGGGAATTTTTGGTTGTGATTTTCTAATTATATATAGATAGGTTAATAATGTGAACCATCCATCATCATCATCATCATCAAATCATCAATATGCATTACCTTTCTTTCAATTCATTCTTATTTTGGTCCTTTTTTGGAAGAATAAGCCGACACCGAAGAACAGTCATAATAGTTCTTGATAGCAGACGATCCACTATATCACCTTGATATATATTCTTTAAATTGGTGGCGTACGTATTTACATAAGGTAGAATAATGGTAGATAATCCAGGCGGCATATCTGTAAGGTTTAGGTTGGTGATGTCCGGTAAATCCAAATTCCAATTCAGTATACCATCCTTGTTGGAATCATGACTTGAAGAAGTAGAAGGACCTGGAGTGTCAGTAAGAGAGGTTTCTTGAGAGTTATGAGTTGAGGTCAGCAGATGCATCAAATGGCTGCCAGTATACAGTTCAAACAGACGTCGTTCAGCTTTGGTGGCATTGTTGTGACTAGCCATGAGTTTCTTGACATCATTAGAAGGAGGAGAAATCAGTAGTGGTGGAAGGACCTTGGTAATCTTGCATTCAGGTAGAATACTAGTTATTTCTACAGGTGGACCACTAAGAAAAAAAAAAAAGAGCATATGAGTATATGACTAGTATTTCATGATCACTATTTACTTACGTGGTTCGTTTCAAAAGGTCTAACAAAACTAAAGTTGAGATATCTGCCATTATATTGGTAATTATCTTCTGGGACTTCAGCAGCGATTGATGGATGATGTTTTTCTCCAAGTCAGACAAATCTGGTCGTAAGATTGTCTTCAATTGAGAAGTAATGGTATTGTGAATAAAATTATCCTCATTATCTTGATTGTTGTTATTATTATTGTTGTTGTTGTTGTTGTTGTTGTTGTCGTTGTTTTTTAATTCCTCTAATATATTGGCAGCGTTCTTATTCACAAATTCTTTATAAAGGCGAACATAGGGTATAGCTTTCGAGTCTACAGTTGCTCTAACTGTATCCTTGGAAAAGTCGGTTGAGTTTTCTAAATAAAAGTTAGATTAATATTGGTATAAATGTATATATGTATATGTATACTACCTTGGTTATACAGTTCTACAGTCTTTTTGTAAAGGTTTGGTATTGTTCGCTTTCGTTCTTGTTGTTGACAATAGTTTGATAGAATTTCGGATTCGGTTTTCTTCTTTTTGTTTGTCCATAGCTTATGTAAATCTTCGCGTACTAATACTTGGAATACTTTGTTGAAATATGATATACAGGCGTCTTTGTCTAACTGTGGTATAGTAATTGTCTTTCTTGTTTCTTGCAGATGTAGTTGTGCTTTTCGGTAAGAATCAAATGACATGGCGATATAATAAATGTAAAACAAGGTGAATAATTGTGCATTCTTAGAAGAATCAAATGAAATGGTATAATAATAATATATAAGATATAAAATAAGGTGATATGATAAGCAAGTATTAAAAAAAAAAAAAAAAAAAAAAAAAAGGAAGAAATAGAAGTAAACTTGAATTTTAGGGTACAATTCAAGCTTACTTCTATTTCTTCCTTTTTAAGCTTGAATTGTACCCTAAAATTCAATTGCATGCTCTGTTCGTGTCGGACACTGAACTTCAAAGGTTCTCAGCAATATATCATTTTCACTGAAGTGGAATTGTTTGTACATCCTCTTTCATTTCTTTTAGGTTAGTTAGATACCATATATAAAGGGTGATGCTTTTTTTTTTGAATGAATCATCAAAAAGAGGGGAACAAACGAACGATACAGAAATTTAGATGAATAGTTGGATGGATGGATGGATGGATGGATGGTTGAATAGACGATGATGATTTCAAAAAAGAAAAAAAAGAAAAATAGGCAACATGAATGATAAATGGATTTTGTACTAATCTTTTCTTTTCTTTTTTTTTTAAATTTATATGTTAACCATTATCGATCTCAACAATACACTCCTTTTCGTATATTTACGTTTTGACCACTTACAGTATATAAACAATGGGTCGCGTTATCCGTGCTCAAAGAAAAGGTGCTGGTAGCATTTTCAAGGCTCATACCGTTGGTCGCAAGGGTGCTGCTAACTTGCGTGTCTCTGATTTTGCTGAACGTCATGGTTATATCCGTGGTCTTGTTAAGGAAATCGTTCACGATCCTGGACGAGGTGCTCCTCTTGCTAAGGTTGTCTTCCGTGATCCCTACAAGTAAGTTCCATCAATAGACAATAGTATAGAAAAAAAATGAGGATATATTTATAGATGATAAACTTACTCTCTGTCTTTCTTTTTTTTTTTATGATAATAGGTACAAGCTTCGAACTGAAACTTTCATTGCCACTGAAGGTATGTACACTGGTCAATTTGTCTACTGTGGTAAGAAGGCTACTTTGAACATTGGTAATGTCTTGCCTTTGTCCTCCGTCCCCGAAGGTACTGTTATCTGCAATGTTGAAGAAAAGGTGGGTGATCGTGGTGCGTTGGCTCGTACTTCTGGTAACTATGCTACCGTCATTGGTCATGGTGAAGATGGTAAGACTCGTATTCGTCTCCCCTCTGGTGCTAAGAAGATTGTTCCCTCTACTGCCCGTGCTGCCATTGGTATCGTTGCTGGTGGTGGTCGTATCGATAAGCCCTTGTTGAAGGCTGGCCGTGCTTACCACAAGTACAAGGTCAAGCGTAACTCTTGGCCCAAGACTCGTGGTGTTGCTATGAACCCTGTTGACCATCCTCACGGTGGTGGTAACCATCAACACATTGGTCACGCCTCTACCATGGCTCGTGATTCTTCTGCCGGTAAGCAAAAAAAAAAAAAAAAATCTTGATAATCAATGAATCATTCTTAATTCGATTTATGTTTTTCTCTATTTTACAGGTCAAAAGGTTGGTCTCATTGCTGCTCGTCGTACTGGTTTGCTCCGTGGTACCAAGAAGCTCAAGGAATAGATTGATTATGCTCCAATCACGTTATATTTCTCATTGTTTCAATAAAAAATGCGATCTTCTGAAATTAGACCCTCTTTTGTAAAATTTTATGTATTTGTGTCTATGTGTTTATGTGTGATGATGGATAACGGTTGGTGAGTGATATGTATGAAGATGATTGATGATACCTGTTTCGTGGATGAATTTTGATGATCTACTCTATTTTCCATGAATGACGATTGTCGATAATAATAAAAATAATGTATGTCTTTAAAATCTTACTGTTGCATTATATAGATTTTGTTTACATGTGTCAAAAGAATGAGTACGATAAGGAAAATCAAATACTGACGATAGGTAATTCAAAATGAGAGATAACAAGCATCATCAACTATGCAATCCGTCATCCATTGTTAGCACTCATCATCCAACAATCATCATTTCAACAATCATCATCATCATTTTCAACCAATGATTCAAAGAATTTATTTCAAAGAGGGATATGTAAATATAATACAAATGCTATAATAATAAAGAGTGGATACTAAAACCTATGATGATCTATGCTTTGAATGGTTTTGTTCGCTCAAGTCCATACCACGATTTGACCAGAATGACTTTCCATATGAGACTAACTATATGTATGATATAAAAAGAAGGATCAGCATCATTCGAAAACACTTTCCTTTTTTTTTTTTTTTTTGTGTGTGTTATTCTGACTTACCAGTTCTTCGCCTTTCTTGATCTTTTTGTTGCCTAAAACAAAGACGCCAACCCGAATACGTTGTGTACGTTCATCCAAGTAATTGAGGAAACAGACATTTGGACCAGGGGCTATGCCACGGAAGTCGTTGAAAAACCTTGCTTCGTTACCATACTTTTCCGCATCAATAGACAGATCGATCCCATATCGCAGTACATAATCGGATGTCGAGCTATATGACTTGTATTCCACCACACCGAGATAATCTAATATTAATTGTCGAGGTGCCAATGTCCGTGCTGCTTCCAATCCAAAATAACCATTGCATGGGTGTTGAGTGTCCGTAATCTTCTTGATCTTTATATTTTTTCGTTGTTCCTTGATAGATGGAAAGTCAGATCCCCGTAGGTTGACATGTTCATTGAGAAAGGTGATCGTTCGTCCAGCAATGTCTTTCTTTTCTTCATCTGTATTGTCAACACCTTCGTTATCGTTGCTGTTCTTGTTTTTCTTTTTCGCTTGTTCGATTGCCGCTTGGTTGGGTTCAAACAATTGTTTCAATTCTTTAGGTACATCAGGAGACCAAACAAGTTTATCAATGTAATGTACACCAGGTGTCCAGCCTGAACATGGTGTTACGGTCTTGACATCGCGGTACATTTATCTAAAATGAAAGACAGAGAAAAAAAAAAAAAAGAAGAAGAAGAGAAAAGAAAAAAGAAAGGAAAGAAAGAGGATATTGAAAAGAGGCTTGGGCACGAAAATGCATTCTGTATTCAAACGCCTATCATAGCCAAAATTGGAAATTTGCATGTTGCCCGTCTTATATTCTTAACATCATCAAACTCCCTTCATTATTCCAAATCGATTGATAGTTTTGCTCGTATGTCTACTTTGTAGAAGATAATATTGTAACATGTTCATAATAATCAAAGTCAAATTTTGTGAAGATTCTTCCAACTTTCATCAGCTGTACGATTTTTTATGTCTTCTTATAACATTAGAACAATGGGTGCATCGTTAATGATTGAATGGACAATGATGAATAATCAAACAGTATAATAAATAAATCTTGTTTCATGATCAGCAATCGCAGTAATATGTATAGTTTATTCTATGTATGGAAAATGAATATTTTATTTTTGATGAATATTACAATAACTGATCAATAAGACAGGAAATCTAATCTAAAAGTCCATCTAGTGTAAGAATACATGTAACTATCAATAAAGAATGTATCAAAAAAAAGAAAAAAGAAAAAAGAAAAAAAAAAGAAAAAAAAAAAAAGAAAAAAAAAAAAGAGAAAAAAAAAAAAGTAAAAGGATCCAATATAAACAACGTAATATTTCATGGAACATCCATCATCAACAAGCCTAACTGTATGTCATTGCCATTTCTTGAATGTTCCGTTGTATGCTCCATGCTTCATGTATCTTTTTCTTTTTTCACTACTTCCAGAAAGAACGTGAATATAAACATTTGATGAGTTAAGTGATATGAGCCCTTTTTTTTTTTATACTTACTCCTAATTTGGGTATATTATTATACAGATGTGATTGCTTTGGACTCTTCCATCGTCGTTTCTTATTTGTCACCACTGATTTACATTTCCATATAAGAGTTTCGTAAGTATTTCATCTTGTACAAAACTTTCGGGCCAGTGTGTCTGCCATGATCACAAGTTCCCATCACAATTAGATCTGTATTTTGTTGCTGTCGTTTCGTAAATGAATAGTTCTAGTTACATAACCATTTAGTTTGTTCCTCTCAGTTACACCTAAGGTTATTTCCATAAGTTATTTTGGTCTTCGTATTGTTGTTCCATCAGAGTAACTATTTTTTTTTTTTTTTTTTGTTTTTGCTAGTAATCCTTCAGCGTACCTTTCACTTCATTCAGTTCAATGATATTTGCCATTTAAGATTCAATTACTTTTGTTGAAACAAACAAATAAAAGAAAGGTATCAGTTATACATTATGTACTTGATAGCCATAATTCTTAAAACCAGCAATATTTTTTACCTTTTAAAAAGATAGTATCAAATCATTACCAATTACGCAAAAGCCAACAAGTTGCATATCTATAATGTTTGCATTTTTCTATTAGAGTACAATAATCATAATAAAGAGATGTTAGTATTGAGAGATATACTGTTCAAATAAATAAACGAATAGATAGGATATGTACCTCATATAAAATGTATTTTAATTAAATATAATAAAGAAGTAGAGTGAAGAAAGAAGAGAAAGAAATGAAAAAAAAAAGTCAAAAAGCCAAAAAGCCAAAAAAAAAAAAAAAAAAAAAGAACGCTGGCCAACGCACTAACCCCCAGAAGTGAATGAATGAATAAAATTTTTTCGTTCTCCGACGATTGTCTTGATAAGTAAGAGAACAGTTTTCCAAAAAAAGTTGGGGATCTAGCTCAAATGGTAGAGCGCTCGCTTAGCATGCGAGAGGCACTGGGATCAATGCCCAGGTTCTCCATAACAATATCTTTTTTGTCGATCAATGGTCGGAGATGCATTATTTTTATCTTGAGACATGATTGGCTGTTGGATGTTGTCAAGCGCATTGATACTGTTAAGAGATTTTTTGTTGTTGTTAAGTGTTGGGTGATTTTTTGGTTTATAGGTTCAAAATTGAAAAAGTAACTCGGATGATCGAAAAAGAATAAGTTGTTTAGTGAGCACCAGTACTTGATTACGCAAGCACACGTATAAGAAAAGAGATAAAATCAAACAAAAAGTAAAGTAAAGAAAAATAAGGCCTTGTTCCAAATTTGGAAAGAAGAAGTAGAGTAAAATTTTTCTGACTTTAAATATAGAACAAAGCGAGCCAATCAAAAGTAATAATCCACAATACAATCAAGTAGGGATGAAAGGAGATGTTTTATTTAAAAAGTATATTATAAATTGACTGAACTAATCAAAAAAAAAAAAAAAAAGGGAAGGTGGAGTATTTATATAAAAAAAAATTTTTGATAATAAAATTCAATTTTACAAACGAAATTCGTTCGAAATGAATTTCGTTCCAAACTGAAAACGGAGAGTGAATTCTTTTTTTTTTTCTTTTTCTTTTGTTTTTTTTTTTTTTTTTTTTTTTATAACATTCCCCATCCGTGGAGAAGATGGTCCCCATCGTTATTCTTCACCAAGTTGGTTCCAGGTATCGGCTTTACGAATTTTCTTAAGCAACTTTTTTGTAGTTATATAAATGGGTATCACGATAGAGGCTTTTAACGTATGAATTGCTATATTCTTTATAACTCTTTATCTCCTGGGCATTCTTGGGCTTGGCGTACCTATCGTGGAGGAGACGCAAGGTAAGAGGCACTAGGGTTTGGTTTTCTTCTTCTTCCAGAACTTCTTCTATTAACTTCTTTTCTTGAACCTTTAGACTGTAGGTAGGTAATGACAGTTCAAGCAAAAACAGGACGTAATCGTGATCTAAGACAAATGGACTAGTGGGGGAGAAGTAAGGATGATTAACAAGATTTGACGTTTACCAATCATCATCGGTCTTGCCAGCCATCAAAGGGTCATTGTTTATGAATGAATCATTAATAGCTAACAGTGTTGCATAGTGGATTACTACCTGAAGACGAATCATTTGGTGAGTCATTATTGGCAGAGTCTCCGTCAATATTTATCGCGGTAGGTGATGAGCATTCCCCCAAGGAAGCGATTGCAGTGGTGACACCCATCAAGGAATAGGTATCATAAATAGGAGATTTGGTAGGAGTAAATAGGGTTGAATTCATCATGATGTGATTTGTGGGGTGGCTGATTTGATAAAAATGTTGATCTTATATTATTTTTTTTTTTGAACACCAGAATAGTACTATATATGTAGATTATTGATGATCATCTTATTAGTGTTAATAAAGACATTATTGACGATTTCTGATGGTGTGGGTGATATGCGAGTGTCTCCTTTTCTTCCTTTTTTTTTTTTTTTTTTTTTTTTTTTTTTTGAATGTTGATGTGCGCATCCCTTCCTCTGTAAATTTTTTTTTCCTTTTTTCCTTTTTTATTTTTCCTTGACAAAATATTTTGTTGTGTCAAGTGATTTTTTGGTTGTTAGGTTCAAAATAATAAAAGTAAAACGGATGATTGAAAGATAATAAGTTAAATAGTGAGCACCAGTACTTGATTACGCAAGCACACGTTGTGGAATTGGTGTAGATGGTCTGATAATAATAAAGTAAAAAATAAAAGAGGAGACAAGGAGGTCAGTGAGATTTCTTTTTTATTTAGAAAATAGTTACAAAAAAAAAAAAAAAAAGAGACGAAGTATCTACACAAAAAGTTTTGTTGGTCTTATATATAAGTACGTGGTGAGTGATGCGTAATACTAGTGATCATCATACTATATTTATGATTGGTGATCAAATTTTATTTTTGTTTTTGTTTATTCTTGTTTTGGTTTGTAATACTGTTGTTATACAAGGCGTATAATCTTATTAGTATTTTATTTCTCATTGATATGATGTTATCATCATATGTGTAGTAATTCATTATATTAGTTGCCCTGGAACGTTTATACATTTGATATATATCTTTCTTGATAGTATCAAAAGACCATGAGCATAATGACTTTCAAAGTCCGTATTTTATTTTTTATTTTTTAGATATGCAGTAATTTTTATTTTCTTTTTATTTCTTTCCTTTCTTTATAACAATTTTAGTTATAGTATATCAATTACTAGTCTTTAGTAGTTATATTTTTATTTAATAAAACTTTTTATTTTTATTCCAACTACTTTGTTACACGTCAATATAATTGATTCCAACTTACGATGTATTTTTTATTTATTCTTTATTTGTGAATGCATTCTTTAGTTTTATTTTACGCATATGGTTACAAAATACGCTGATACGACACAGTATAAGAAAAGAGATAAAGCAAAAAAAAAAACTCTGACTTCAAGAAAAGGGTTGATCCAATCATAGAGAATAATCCAAAATACAGTTAAGTAGGGATAAAAGGATGTTTTTTATTTTAAAAATACGTTGATGAACGACTGAAAAAAGAGAGAAAAAAAAAAAAGGAAAAGATGGACTATTTCTATTAATATATCTATCTATATATATATATATATATATATATATGTAATGGACAAGTGTCCAAAAGAATTCAAAGGTCAGAGTGATATAAGGATAAAAGCGATCAAAGTCAAAAAGTGATATGGATATATATTGAATGAGGGAGATGTCAGTGACCGGGAGATAAAATATATGTTTTGATAAAAATAAGAATATATATAATTTTTTTTCTTAACACAGCACTTGGTAGACGTATGCCCGTAAAATCATACCTTTTCGATACATATAATTTGCATATAGAATTGTAGTAGGTCCTAGTTATGGCACATGTACAGTTAAGTAGAACAAAAAAGAGGAATGATTTATTTGGATGGTCCATTGGATGGATGATCGTGTGTAACAATGATCATGGCAAAAAAAAAAAAAAAAAAGATTAAAAACATCTGTAGAAAGATGAGTTGCCTTTTTTATTTTGGTCTATTTTATTTAAAATAATGGTATATTCTGTGATCGGTCATAGTGATTGTCAGTTCAATCCTGACAAAACAAAATAAAATGATAATGATGTTTGATTCGTATAAATTATTTTTTTTTGTGATGATTACATAAAATAATAAGGTGATCATATAACAATTTAGGTTCCCTTGAAAGAATGATTGAATGTAATGATGATTGTGTGGCTGAAAAATACAGTAATGACTCCGGATCAACGGAACAGCTAAAAGAAACGATTGGTTGAAACTCGGGGATCTGCGGGGAAAAAAGAAAATCAGATAACAAAGATAGAAAGAACGGGAACTGTCATAATGTTATTGGTTTTCAAGTCGCATCATAAAGTATTGTATTTACTATTTTACGTCTAGATGATTCCCTGGTCATCATTGTTATAATGTAATACATTTTCTTATTTGATTCGCAAAGATTTTTCCAATGAAACAATAGTACAAGACAATTTCTAAATAATCATCCATAAATCTTATATTTATATTTTATCATTGATACTAAAAAAAAAAAAAAAAGAAAAAGAAAAAAAATCATTAAAGTTTAGACTTAACAAATGGGATACTGATTGATTGATTATCTGATGAAATCTTTTTTTTTTCCCCACTGCATCTGATAAAGTCAGCTGCGTGTCTGATTAGTGCTGGTTTTGTTTTTTTCTTAAGCTTCCAAGATGTAACCGCGATAATGTGAAAAGTCTAGTAACAATGATGATGATCAATCCATTATTACATTCAAGTCGATCAATTTGTGGTTATGATAGCATTGAACTGAGTTTTCCTATGAATTACCTTAGATGTAGTAATGTGCCTATAATAGAATTATTTTTATTCATTGAAATAAAATCGTTTGTTTCTTTCTCGGGACCTTTTTTTATTTACCGCTATTAGAAGACAGATTCTTTTATATACATATATATATATAAAGGTACTTGTTTTCGATTGTTCATTTCGATTTCTTTCTTGTTTTTTTTATTTGTTGGTCAAAGGTTAAAAAGCAAGGTTGCGGAGTTCATTTTTTTTTTTTTTTTTACATCAACTAAAGTTCCAAGAGAAAAATGAACATTCTTTTCTCTTTCACTTTCCTGATTTTATTCTTACAATGTACATTGGCTCGTATTCAGGTTCCTCCATTAACTTCTGCTTGTGAAACTGTATCTGAAAACTACTTGTTATCCAACTGTACTAAAAGTGTATACTTTACACCTGAATGCCAATGCAATAGTCCTTCTTGGTTGGGAAGTTTAGCTCTCTGTATATCTGACAATGACGAAAATGACCTTGGTGAACAACAACGTTATTGGTCTTATGTACAATCGTTTTGTGTTACCTTACCAGATTCTTTGGCAAATACTGTTTCTATGCAATCTATTTTGACCAACGCAACAAACAATGTGATTCCTGTACCTGCCAATGCATCTACTGACATTATTTATGCTCCCATTCGGTTTCCAAAAGAAGACGTTTTAGCTGTTGTGAAAACAGTCAATGAATTCAATAAGCAATTACAATATGGTATTGACTATGGTGCTGCAACTTGTGCTTTTGTATTTGGTGTTTTGGTATTAGGTATGCTCAACAATCTATTCCACCATTCCTTTACTTGGCGATATACTTCAACAAAACAAAAACCTTTACCACCTTCATCGTCATGGATGAAATCAATACGTCGTCATATTATCAATCCTTCCCTTTTCTTCAATGGTGTACATTTACAGAACGCTTCTTGGTTTGGTATCTTGGTCAGCTATCCTACTCGATTGGAATCTATTATGATTTTCTTCTTCGTGGTGCTAAATGTTATCCTAATCTTTCCCAATTATGACCTGTTCTTAGAAAATACGTATTGGCCTGATGATCTTTCTGCGCAACTTGGTAGATACATATCAGATCGTTCTGGTGAAATGGCTTTTGCTCAATTGCCTATGGTATATTTATTTGGTGGAAGAAATAATATCTTGATTTGGCTGACAGGTACAAAAAAAAAAAAAAAAAAAATTCCAAAAAAAAAAAAATCTAACTTCCTTTTACATATAGGTTGGAGTTATGATCGCTTCATTGTAGCTCACAAATGGGCATCAAGGATGATGATGTTTCATGCTATTGTGCACTCTGCAGGATATACTTGGTGTGGAGTTCATGTCAGTTTTGAAACATATAAATCATATTTCCAGGATCTTTATTTTGTTTGGGGTGTGGTTGCTACTGTACTTGGTGGATTCATACTTTTACTTGCCTTACCAAATCTTCGACGGTCTTGTTATGATTTATTCTTATATATTCATATTATCCTTGTACTACTATTTACGGTTGGTTGTTGGTATCATGTCAAGTTGTTGGATGATCAAGAAAATTTGATGTGGCTTTACGCTTCTATTGCTATTTGGGCATTTGATCGTGTGGCTCGTTTCGTTCGGGTGGCATATTACAATATTATGTTAGCAACTGGTCATCGATTGTTACGCAAAGTCAAGGCAGACATTCTTCCTGGTACTGATTGTATTCGATTCCGTGTGGAATCAAATAAAGTTGGTTTATCTCGTCGAGTTCCTGGTGTTTTTGTCTATATCTATGTACCACAAGTTTACTTTTGGCAATCTCATCCTTTCACAATTGCTTCATGGCATCAACCATCTTTGGACAAGCAATCCATCATTCCAAGCGATGCAGGCTTTTATGGAACTACTGCCATTACCAGTCCTACAAACATGGACAACAAAAAAACAGTATTATCTTCAACGTCCAATTCAAGTATTTCTACTTCCAGCAACACATCATCTTCTTCTTCCTCTGATCATACTTTTGATCTTTTGATACGACCTCAGCAAGGCATGACCAAGAAATTATACGAAACAGTTCAACAATTAGGCCCTGGTGGTGGTGATATGTATGTACTTATTGAAGGCCCCTATGGTCATACTCACCCTGTTTTACAATATGATACAGCGATATTGGTTGGTGGTGGTGTTGGATGCACAGCTACGGTACCTTATTTACAAGAAGCAGTTTACAACATGAATAAAATTGCCACGCGACATTTAGTTTTTGTTTGGGTAGTACAGCAAGACGATCAACTCTGTTGGGCACAAAACGATATTCAAGATTGTCTATCTCATGTCAACGCCAAAAAGAAGCAACAGACAGCAATAGGTGAAGAAGACTCTGCTTCAAAGGAATCATCATTTGTTCTGGATGTATCTATCTATGTTACTAGATCTACACGGGTGGAAATTGATGGGGATGGCAAGATAAAAAAAAATGAACAACAAGAAGGCCTCACTATGACTTTTGGTACTCGACCTGACTTAGATAAGCTACTTGGACAATATATTGAAATGGATCAAGGCTCTGTGGCGTTATTACATTGTGGTCCTGACCGTATGAGTGATCAAATTCGACATATTAGTGCACATCATGGTATTGCTTATTTTGAAGAAGCCTTCAATTGGTGATTTGTTTTTATTTAGATATTATGTCCATTTTTTTATTCTTTATTATTATTAATCTATCTATGCTTAGTTTTTTTACGTTATTATACTCTATATTTTTATATATTATCATCACTTTGTTACACTATTACACTTTATAGATCATCATCCATCACTTTGTTACATTATTAGTTCATTTTTTAGACATACACCATTAAAGCATATTCTTTTATCCAATGAAATTGAACGAATTGACCGGAATGTGAAAATCAAAAAGGATACAAATGCTACTTGTTCACCCTTTTCACCCTTTTTTTTCTTTTTGTTTTTCTTTCTTTTGATAAATAATAATAATAACATAAAAAAAAAAAAAAGGAAATCAATATAGTTACCATCCTTTGATGTTTCGTTTTGAAAACTTTCGGAAACCAGCTATCGGCACATCAACAGAAAATGCAACTATAGATATTGGCCATGATCCATTGAATTCACCTTCTACTGACTTGACAAATGAAGATAACAATGACAACAGCAACAAACCACCAGCAAGTTTTTTACAACGCATAGCCAGTAGTGATACTCTATTCCGACCACCACACAATAAGAAATCAAGTACATCCAATATTCACAAAAGTACGTCATCTTCCACACTTCAATCGACCTCTTCTTTCTCTATTCCTATACCAAGCAATTCGTGGGGTATGAAAGCACTCTCGCTACTACAAGATCCTGACAGTACTGATTATGAAGATATCATTGATTTACTACTAGATGGGGATAGGGTAACATATGATAACGATAGACTGAGATAGAAATTGACAACTATTTATTTATATTTCTTACCTACATAGGCTACATTACTTCTACCTGTATCAAGACCAACTCATCCTTCTGTACATATCGACCTGGAATTTATCAAGGATCATGTGATCATTTATCCTCCTCAGCAAGATAGATCTTATGTTATGTCTCTTAGTGGTATACGCGGTGCATTTAAAAAGTAAGCTATAAGATATATGTATATATATAGTTAATCTCACACATTATTTCTTATCTTTGTCATTAGGGATCAGTTTGTTGCACTAGATCTTTTAACCTCAGAATATGAGAGTAGCTCTTTTATAGGGAGAACCGAAGAACGAAAGTAAGATAATAATTACAATATAGATCATAGTGCTCATCATATCTTCTATTTGTGGATTAGATCTGCATTTGATAGCTTTGATTTAGATCCAACGTCAATTACACCTGATCATCCTGTATGCAATATTCTCGCCACTCATGTGCCCGTTAAATTACGAGGAGATAAAGTTATTTCTACCATGTTGATTCAAAAACCTTTGTCAAGATCAGAAGTCATGGAATGGATGCGCAACCGACAACATTCACGGAATATGGAATCAAGTTTGACCACTTCAACATCAACAGAACCTTCTACTTCAACGACATTAGATGATCCATTGGCTCATACTGTGAATGCGTACGTACAATTAAGTACAAAAAAAAATATACGATGTTTTTTTTTATGTTACCTATCTGCTAATAAATTTTCATTTATGAAGGTTTATCAATGCTTATCGACATCGACCTCCGAAAACAATCACTATGGCAAGCGCGCAATGGGCCGATTTTCTGGATGATTTACGTGACTCTATGGATACTAGTACTGGACAAAACATTGATGATAGATTAGATATCATTGAAACTTTCATGTGTCGAGAATTATACGACAGGTAACTATATTAAACTTTCATTTAAAATACCACATCAATTGTATTATTAACATAACTTGTTTTTTTTTTTTTTTTTTTTCACAAATTAGATTATTTATGGCCGGGTCTAGCGATGATTCACGACAGGATGAAATTTTGGAATCACGTATTGCGGCTGTCAATTTGTTAGATCTCAACCTTGGTCATTTGGGTGTTGCCGTGGATCCTTCGGAAACTGAAAGTCTTAATAACATGGTCAAATCTGCTGGATCTCAGTTACAGCTTCTAAATACTCTTCCAGGTGCCAAAGAAAAATTAGATGCTTTAGTGAAAACTCACCAAATCATAGTCGGTAAGATTAATTTTATATTGATTTGACATTTTCTAATGAATTTTCTAATTCAACCATAGATGCCATCGAAGAGTTTGCGACAGAAAATAAGGAAACAGCCGTGGGCACGAACTTGGAGGTGATACAAGAAATGAAACTGGCAATGTCAACTGTCAACGATGAATCAAGTAAAGTTAGTATCAGTGGTGAATCAATGACGGAACAACAACGATCAGGAATCGACAAAGATACCAGTCAACAGCTTGATAGCGCTAGATCTACTGATGATATCAATATCTCAATATCTGACAATCAGCTACAACCCAAAACTACAAAAACAACGACGACGACGACGATAGTAGATACCCACCTGAATACTCATACTGTTGCCGACATAATTCCATCGTCTTCACCGGTATCCTCTGATCATTCCAATTTGCGAACAGCTAGTGCCGATGTATTACTTCCACTTCTTATTTTCACCATTGTTAAATGCAACCCAACCAACTTTATGTCCAATCTCAAGTTTATTCAACGATTTAGACAACCAAGTCGACTCTCTGGGCAAGCAAGCTACTGTCTCACAAATATCGTAAGTAAGAATTATATGGATCATCATCGAGTTACTCATTGAATACCTTTATTTGTATCATCTATTTATTATTATTATTATTATTATGATAGTTAGCGGCTGTCTCTTTTTTAGAAACAACGAATTTAGTGGGTCTTGGTTTGTCAGCTGATAAAGTACATAGGTAAAGTTTAAATGAGACATGATAATAACATATCATCGTACTAATGATATCTAAATATATGTTTAATTTTATAGCAATGTGATCGATTTGAATGCTATCGCACCAACCGAGATGGTATCTGATCCGTCAAATCAACAAGGGTCATCATCATCAAGTAGTGCTGGAGGGACAGGATTGAAACTTGTATCTGATGTGATGGATAGTTCTTATCGTGTATTTGACGGAATTGGTCGATTCTGGCAACAACGGAATGGAACTGACAATGATAATTTAACAGTATCAGCGACAATGACATCATCTGCACCTACAACGGCCCAGGTGATTGATACCAACAATAAACGTCATCATAGCTTTTCATCATTATCACCAAGTGAACTTAAGGACATGGCCACTTCAGTAATAGGATTATCAAAATCGAAAAAGGAAGAATCAGGAACAACAACTCATCGTGAAGGTATAAACTGGGAAAACGCTGTACCAGGATTTTTAGAACAAAGGAAAGCATCTCTCAAGGTAATATCACCTCCATTTGGTTGTGTAAAATAGAACTCTATATATAAATATATGTGCGGTGTGTATGTTTGTTTATTTGTTTTACGATTATCTCATGTCTTTTTTTTTTCTTCATAGCCTTCTATATCCACTTCGACATCTTCGTCGACTTCATCCAGAAACGATTCTTTCCAAAGCCTTTTACAAGCACCTGCTCAGTTTATTCAGTCTGTACAACAAAAATCCAGCAGACAAACGCAACATCAGCATCAACAACCTTATGATGGACCTTTACAGAAATTTTTGACGATGAAATCGGTGGATGAATTGACGATAGGCGAAATTCCAGAGCTATTGGCAGATTACAAGCGACTGGCAGCAATACTGAAACAGTCCAATTTATTACAGTGATACTTTTGATCTCTCTCTCTTTTACTTGGATTTTGGATATTCTTCTATCTGGGAATCCAGATATTTGGGTTTATGATTTGGTTCCTGCAAGAAATGGATGTCGGATATTTATTTTATTATTCCTTTTTGGTACGATGGGGATTACCTATTTTGGAACTTGTCTTTATATATATATATATATATATATATATATCGTTGTTAAATAAAAAAAAAATTATTCTGTCTTTAATCTGTTTTATTTATTTTCTGTGTGATTGAATACATTGGATAGATGCAAATGGGTGAAGAGAGAAAAAAAAAAAAGTGGAATGGTATCGATTAGAGTCATATTACATGACTGTCGGTCATTGTGTCAGTTTCTGAAGGGCGCTGATAATCAACGAGCAAATACATTTGAACAAATAAAACCTAAGACACCCATATTTTTTTTCTTCTTATTAACATCAATTGGGATTCTGAACTTCTTCATCCTTTCATTTGTTTTTTTTTTCTTCACTTGTTTTTTTTTTTTCCTTTTTTCAAAGCTGTACAACAAAGAAAGAACGAAATGAAATTATTTATCATTGTAGGATTGGTACTTCTATACAATTCGTACACCAACGCTGATCCAACGCATATCATTAAATTTAAAGACACCGTCAATGTGACCAATGGTAAAGAAAAAAAAATAGATATAAATTATATCCGCTTAATCTTTTTTTTTTTTTTTTTTTTTTTTCAATGTCATCAAAAAAAAAAAAAGCCAATGCGTTTCTTCTTTCGAGTCATCGAGCCTATGTCGAAACGAACAAGGATGTATTGATGAAAAAACGAGACTCAGTATCTAACAATGCAGATCATTACTATGCCCAATCCCAATGGCAATTGGAACCTATTCGAGTTGGTGAAAGTTTCATGGCTATGACGGGTAGGTTTGAAGATGCTCAGTTTTTGGATTACCTACGTAGAGACAATGGTGTGGTGGAATATGTTGAACCCAATCAATACTATCAAGCAGATATGATCTTGCCTTCAAACACCAAAACGATGTCCTTTGATGATCTTTCTATGGCTGCTGCCAGTGATACCGCTCACACTCTCCGTGTCTCTCAAGCTGCAAATTGGGGTCTGTCAAGAATCACACATAGAGTCAATACGGATTTGTCTTCCTATAGTTATCATGATAACGATGGGTAATGATGATGATTGATAGATGATGGATGATAAGACTGATTATCTCTCTTTTTCTTTTTTTTTTTAGACAAGGAGTTCACGTATATGTACTTGACTCTGGTATCAATGTCGATCATTCTGATTTTGGAGGTCGTGCAACTTCTGAGATTAACTTTGTATCTAACGAACCTGATGATGATATGGGTGGCCATGGTAAAAAAAAAAAAAAAAAAAAAAAAGAATAGGATTGATTGTTTGAACTGTTTAATGAATTCTTCTTTTTTCATTTTTATTATCTATTGATATAGGGACACACGTGGCTGGAAAGATTGGTGGAAAACAATATGGTGTCGCCAAAGGTGTGAGCTTACATGCTGTCAAGATCTTGGATAAATCAGGAATGGGTACAACGAGTGGTTTGATTCATGGTAAAAAAAAAAAAAAAAAAAAAAAAAAAAGAGACATTCCACTTTTAGATGTAACAAGCGACTTTTTTTCTTTCTTTGTATTCTATAGCTCTATCACATGTCATTGACATCGCTCCCCCCGGAAAATCATTGATTAATCTATCTCTCAGTGGACCCAAATCAAATATACTGAATGAAGTTTTGAAAGAAACAACTGAAGTGCACAATATTCCAGTATTTGTATCAGCAGGAAACTCGGGTAGCGATGCATGTTATTTTTCTCCATCATCAAGCGAGCATGTCTTTGCCGTAGGTGCTACGGATATCCATGATCGGGTACCCAACTATTCAGATATAGGTGAATGTGTCAGCATTTACGCTCCTGGCTCTAGCATCAAAAGTACATGGATTGGATCAAAGGATGCCACTCAAGTATTAGATGGAACAAGGTAAAAAAAAAAAAAAAAGAATGGATCTTATATATCAAAATAACATCATCATCATCGTTTTATATATAGTATGGCCAATCCTCATGTAGTAGGCATCGCAGCTATTTTGATGGCTGAACATTCATATGAATCTGTGAAAGACTTATACGCCGCTCTGCGCTCCATGGCAACCGCTGATGCATTGACTTTTAGTGACAAAGTATCTGTTGAAAGTGCCAGTAGTAATTTACTCGCTTATCATTCTCCCACAAATTGAAATTATCAATGGATCATTTTTTTTTTTATTTTTCTCTTTTAACAAATTTTCGATGATAATAAAACTAAATATTACTTTTTTATAGCAATGAATGGATAATATTATAATGATAAATAATGGGATGATGATGAATAATGGGATGATGATGAATAATGGGATGATGATGAATAATGGGATGATGATGAATAATGGGATGATGATGAATAATGGGATGATGATGAATAATGGGATGATGATGAATAATGGGATGATGATGAATAATGGGATGATGATGAATAATGGGATGATGATGAATAATGGGATGATGATGAATAATGGGATGATGATGAATAATGGGATGATGATGAATAATGGGATGATGATGAATAATGGGATGATGATGAATAATGGGATGATGATGAATAATGGGATGATGATGAATAATGGGATGATGATGAATAATGGGATGATGATGAATAATGGGATGATGATGGATAATGGGATGATGATGGATAATGGGATGATGATGGATAATGGGATGATGATGATGATGATGATGATGATGATGATGATGGATTAGGATCTCCCATATAGGTGGGCGTCACTGGCCTTTAATTCTCTATAAAAAAAAAAAAACCCGAATATCCGGATCCACCCAAGAGGAAAATGAGAGGAACAAGGAACAAACATTCACAGTTTTCTCCTCGTTCGATCAAGTAAAGGTGAAATAGTTCTAACGTAGAATGATTCTCTTTTCTTTCCATCCAATCGTCCAAAAGATAATAATAGAAACCAAAAATATATTATTCTTCCCATTCTTCCTCTAATCCCTTTTGATTTTATACTCTTTTTTTTTTTTCTTCTTCCTTTCCTTCATAATAATATACATTACTCTCTGAACGTGTTCGTGTGTGTGTGTTCGAGTTGTAGTTTAGTTTTCAATGCCTCGAGTTTCTGTACCAACCATCTCCGAGTCGTACACTCGTGCAATCGAACAAGCATGGGACCGTACATTAGCAGTGGCACAAAATCATGTTCAGGCTTTTGATGAGCAAGGTCGCCATCATCCACCAGTTCATCATGATCAAAGTAGTCTTCATCAGCAACAAGATACCCAATCCAACAGAACATCAAGTGAATTTTACGATCGTGAACGACATATGATGCAAGCTTTAGATATATTGTTTGGTTATGCGCATGAAGGCAAGTTGGAATACCGATGATGACAGTTGATGATTTAATTGGACATTTTTTTTTTTTTTTTTTTTTTTTTTTTTTTAGGTCCAGGTTATCTTGCCTTCATACATACAATGACCCTAGTTTTGGATCCAGATAGTCCTGTTGCAATGGCATTTCTTAGCCATATCATTGAACGCTCAACGTTACCTTCCAAACACACTATGGAAATCATATCGCCTGTCATTTTAGCGACGATGAAACAAACCAATCAAAAGTCATCAACATTATATTCATCATCATCGTCATCTATTCCATCGAATCTCTCCTTTTTTAAAAGGCTAATGACATCCGTAGGCTTGAAATCAAAATTCAATAGCTATCACTCACCAGAATCGACAAGATTAAAGCTAAATGCAACAGTGATATGGTCTCTTTTAGCAGAGAAATATGCTGGTGATATGTGTATGCATATGTGGAACAATCAGGTGGGCCAACTATTGATTCAAATGTTAGTGGATCCCAGGGAAGATCTGATGGTGCGTCTCTTTTCACTTTTGGCATTGGAGAAATTTTCTCTTACTGGTAAGGTTATTTAATTCCAGAAAAAAAATATAGAGCGGCTAATTTTTTTTTTTGTCTCTCTCTCTCTCTTTTTTTTTTTTTTTTTTTTTTTTTTCTTTTTTCTTTTTTTTAACATCAACAAGGAACCATCAAAAATATTATATTGGAAACTACTGATATTCAAAAAGTACTACAATTAGTTGTTGAAGAATGCGAAAAAGCCAACCAAGGATTCTTTACCATGACGCGATGTCTTTTGGATCACGTAGATACCGACGAACAACACGTACCGCCACGTCGTCAACGCGTTGAAAAAAGAGACAGTTTCACCAATCAATTCGATCAACAGTTAATGTTACAACGCCAGCAGCACCCCTTGCATCAACAACATCAACAGGAAGCGCGACAGCAGAATTCAACAAGGAAGTCTTGGGGTATATTTATTCATTTAGCGAGGAACACAACTTGTCACTTCCAGCGTCTATGGCATAGAGGGAGCCCACGTCGTGTTTCGACTACAACTACATCAACATCAATATCAAAAACATTGTCTACAAAGTCAAACAGGCTTTCTACAGAATCTGGACCCACGACAGCACAACAAGTACAAATACCTTCACGTTCAAAAAGGAAACGACAATATTGGCGCACACGACAACATTTATCAACCACTGCAGATAAAGACAAGGAACAATCATCTACATTGACATCACCAATGGATATATCTTCTTGTTCATCGGCAGACCAGAAGCAAAAACAGTCCTTCCAAACTCACTTGAATAGTTTTGATACTGGTTTTATTCCTCCAAAGGGTCCTATTCGAGAAGAGTGGGCAAAGTATCTTCAATTATCTTTTTGTGCTCGCTGGGCTTTGGAAAACGTCTTTAGTAAGTTGTTTATTCGAAAAGCAATAGAATATGTGTTTGTAATAATGTCTAATAACGCCTTTTTGTTTTATTTTTTTTCACTCTTTTTACCTCGCATAGATGAAGGAAAGCAGGTATGTAATCAATCAATATATTAATGTTTGGATGGAAAAGGTCTTGGCATGAATCTGACATACCTTTTTTTTTCTCCTTCTTCTTGTTTGTAGCATATTGACTCATCTCCGTGGAATCTCTCTCATATCAGAACCATCATGAATCCCTTTGATGCTACATCTCATTGGAAATTTGGAATCAATGGCTTAGAGGTAAATCATGATTCATTCATTATATATATTTATGTATAGAAATTAGGAAGAATATATCATTTATATTTTTCTCCATTCTTAATGTGATATAGTTACGAAACGATCGACCTCATTTTGAATCTATTCGTGCCACTGCTAGTGTGAAAACTGGGAAATGGTATTATGAGACTCTCTTGTTATCATCTGGTATTATGCAATTGGGTTGGGCTACTAGTCGATGTCGATTCACTCCTGAAGAAGGATATGGTGTTGGAGATGATTGCGTACGTGGTATTTTTTTTTTTTTAATTGCCTTCATTAATCTCAGATTTATGATTTTTTTTTCTTTTATTAACTGTTTCTTTTTCTTTTATCCTTTTAGAATGGATTCGCTTTTGATACTTATCGTACTGCTGTCTGGGTAATGAACAAAAAAGTAAAAGAAATAGTAATGTTGGTGTTTATTTGTATATATTGTTTATTATTTATGTATAGGCTGATGGTACGGCTGTTTATCCACAAGTCAAGCTCAAAATTCGATGTCAATCTGGTGATGTACTTGGTAGTTTCTTGGATTTAGACAATGGACTTTGTAGCTATTTTATCAATGGCAAAGATCTCGGGTTGACTATTGAATTCGAAAATCCGACAAAACAAGCAGCCAAGGCGAATGCATTGAAAGAAGCTCAATTAAAAGCTGCAACAGCAACAACAATATCGGAACCATCCTCATCATCATCAACAACAAGAGTATTGGAATCATCTTCATCATCAACAACTACAACATCTGGATCAGCTATAGCATCAGCAGCTTCAACGTCTGCTGAACCTGTGTCAAAAGTAGATTCTGAACAATTGTATACGGAAGAGGCAGAGAATACTGGTTTGACTGGGACTAGTACGGTTGTTTCAATGTTACCATCATCATCATCATCATCATTATTTATCAATGACGAAGCATCTTCATCGTCTTCAAAGAAACGCCAAAGTTGGTCACAAAGTCATCATTATCAACATCATTACCACCATTATCATCGCATTCCAATCCACGATCCAAGCCCTTCATCATCTACGGAAACCTTCAAATTGATACGTTCTTCTGCGCCATCCACTACAAATCAACATCAATCTCGTCCTTCAGCTTCCCAATTTTCTGACTCGTTCTCCTCGACAGTCTCTTCAAAATCAGCAACATCATTATCATCATCATCAGCAGCAACAAATGAAGTGTCGATTCCGGTTATGGGTGACAACAGAATTTTTAATGATATCAACGAGGATAAAGTGACCACTATTACAGAGGAAACACCATATAACATGGAACAAACATCTGGGAAACCATCATCATCAGGAACAGCAGCAGCAGCGACATCTCCTTTACAAACCGGATCAGCCAAAGGACTAGGACTTTATCCAGCAATCAGTCTTACCACTCATCAACATGTGCTTCTCAACCTTGGAGATCGACCTTGGATTTATCCTCCTCCTGTTACATGTCGGTATCATGGAATCAGTGAAGCAGGAAGATTGGATCGTGATTATCGACGTCGTGTCATTCGATGGGTCAATCAACGTGGTTATCGCATTAGAAAATTACATCTGGCAGATAATCATTCGCCTATTCGACCTCACTTCAAAAGCAGCAGCAATGGTGGAGGTGGCAGTGGAGATGGAAATGGTGGCAATAGTTATGGAGGTGGTATTGGTGGCGCCAGTAGCAACAGTGGTACGGATGATTATTCAAGTTCTAGTCCATTATCCTTGACTTCTTCTACAACATCAAATGATAGCCTTGTGGAATACGATTGGGATGGTCCTTTATGTACCATTTGTTTCTCTGAACCTAAGAATGTGATTCTATTACCTTGTCAACATGGTGGTATTGGACAAAATTGTGCAAAATTGTTAGATATGTGGTAAGTATAGTATGAGTTTTAAGATGATAGGAATTTATACCGATTCATTTTTTTTTTTTTTTTTTGATTGGTAGTCATTTATGCCGGTCTGCTATTGATGATAGGGTGATGGCGACAGATATAGAACAAGATATTATAGCTGATGCTTCAAATGGCCTTCCTTTATAATACATATTATTATTTTTGGTGTAGATTAGATTTTTTTTTTTCGCTGAGCGGGATCGAAATAAAATCACCATGTATTTGTTTTCTCACGGGGCATTTTGCTCTCCTTCCTCTTTTTTTTTTTTTTTTTTTTTTTTTTTTTTTTTTAATAGACAATGGTGTACTCATTATATGTTATCACAGGTGCAAACAGAGGATTTGGTCGAAGTATTGCTTTGACATTAGCTAACAAGTGTCAAAATGATATTGCCTTTATTCTTATTGGACGCGAACTGGCTTCACTACAAGTGGTATCTGCTGAATTAGGTCAATATCAACACGTCCGTTCCGTTGAACTTGCTGCTGAACCTCATGGTCTTGATAATGCTGCTACAACAACTCAATTATTGCTTGAAGGTGTAGAACCGTTGGTGTCCGCTCTTGTAATATAGCAAAATAAAAATTTATTATCTTTAGTGGTATCTCATTTTTTTTTTTTTTTTTTTTTTTTTTTTTTTAGCTTCCAGAAATTGGATCCATAACATTGATCAATAATGCTGGCTCGACGGGCGATTTGTCTCAAACAGTGGCAGAATATCAACCTGAAACTATCCAATCGTATATAGACATGAATGTTACTTCATATATAACTTTAGTGTAAGCTGAATTGACATGTGTATATATATATTAGGCAAATAGACAAACTAACTTATTCCATCTTTTTCTTTTTCCTTTCTTTTTCTCTTAGATCTGGATTTTTAAAACTGTATCAACAAAAATGGGCAAATGAATCAAGATCCTTACAATTAGTGAATATTTCTTCTTTACTTGCGATTCAACCATTCTCACACTGGGGACTTTATGCAACAGGAAAAGCAGCCCGTGATATGCTATTGGCGGTGATTGCAAAAGAATATCAGGTACTCAGCAAAACTATAAAAATAAAGCTCATTTCACTCACTCTTATATTAAATTATCCTGTTAGTCATCTTCTTTGATTCGTACATTATCTTATGCGCCCGGTCCTTTGGATAACGAAATGCAATGTCGTGTACGAGAAACTCTAGGTGATCCAGAACAATCCGCTTTATATAATGATATGGCCAAAAAGGTAAAAAAAAAAAAAAAAAAAAAAAAAGAAAAACAAAAAGGAGAGTGAAGATGGGGTGGCAGTATTAATAAACCCCTTGAATTCTAATACTTCTACTTTTTTGTTTTTGTTTTGTATATTAGGGAAATTTGGTACCAATGGAAGATTCGGCAGGAAAATTAGTTAGTTTGCTGCAGAACAATAGTTATAGTTCTGGTGCTCATATAGATTACTTTGATATTTGAAATAAAACAAGGGTTGATTTTGTATATATGATATTTGTTATTATTTATTTCTTTTTGTTTTGTATCCATGTGATGATCCTCCCCCCTTGTATTCTTTGTTTCTTTTTTTATCACTTCTCTCTCTCTCCTTACTGGCATGATGACAAAGGAGAAAACAAACGTGATTTTTTATTCTTTTTCTTTTTTATTCTTTCTTCTTGCTTTATTATATTCTTAACTATGTCATGGCCATTGATACTGTTCCTTATGCGACGACAACGACGACAGCGACGACTATGATGATAGCTATACCCACTACTGATCAACAGGAACCAACAGATATGTTACACGCATTACATCGCGATGAAAAAGAGCTTCGGATATTGGCAGTGGTATTATCGTTGACTGGTGGATTAGCCTTGTCTTTTCTATTAGGTGTTGGGATTTTTATTTATTGGCATTGGCGAGCTTGGCATGAACGACGTACCAAAAAAAGAAAACTCGAGATGAAAAGGAAAATGGCGACGATGTCTTCTATTTCTGAATCATCCTCATCATCGTCTTGTCATCATACAATGTCTTTGATAGTTATTCCAACCTCGAGATCATCTATTGACCCATTGCCAGCTTTACCAGTATTGTCAGATCTATCAACCACATTCCTATCATCACCATCATCATCATCATCATCATCATCGTCGGCAATACCTGCATCTGCATCTTATATAGATCAAGCACATCATCCTATTTCGGAAAAAGTGGATTCAACCTCTACTAACACTACTGAATCAGGCCCATCTATCATGATACATCCACTGATCCCTCCTCTTTTACTTGAATCCAACTCATCTACTCCAATACCCACAGCTCCTTCCGCCAAAGAATGTCTTGCTTCCTCCAATTCACAATCAGGCTTAGCTCATGCATCATCAACATCATCGTCATCATCATCATCATCATCATCATCATCGCTATCATCACACCATTTACCTTGTTTAGATCCACCTGATATTCCTCCACCTGCATATTCCCCACGCTGACCCGAATCAATACATAATAAGATAACCAATACACAGTTCTTTATTCAATAGAAAAATAATAATAAATAATAATAATAGTAATAAAAACAATAAAAAATAAAAATAAGAAAAAGAATCAAACTAAACTAAAAGAGATTGCATATACTAAAAAAAAAAAAAAAAAAAAAGAAATTGGGGGTCAGTTTCCTTTGAAATATATATATATTACCGATCCCTTTTTCAAGCCTTCTATTGTTGAGCAACTGTTGGAGGATGTACTTTGTTTGTCAATTTCAACATGATGCGACCACCCCAAGAGAAGACGGAAGAAGAACCAGAGGAAAAAGAAGAAGAAGAGGAGTAATGCCGACGATAATGTTTCGTTGTTGGTTTGTACTGATCCAAGAAATGAATTTGAGGTTTGTTGAAAGCTCCTCGACGTTTTTCACGAACATAAGCAACTGCATCCAAAGGAGCCATTCCAAATTCTATCAGTGCCAATGCCACGAGTACTGGTGCTCGTCCTAGTCCTGCTACACAATGAACAGCTATTGCTGGTTTCATAGTCGTTGTTGTTGGAGGGCGATAAGGATACTGCGCATACTTGTCGATCAAATCAATCCATTCATTGATAATCATATTGTTGGGCTATATATATTATGTATAAGAATGATGATATTAGTATATAAGAAAATTTTGATTTGATTTATCACTTACTATGCCACCATCACGAAAGGGTAAATCCAAGAAATCAATCTGATTATCCAATAAAATATCTGCATTGTATGTTGGTTGGCAACATCTAACTACAGTAGTAACATTGTATCGATGAAAAGCGTCCAAATAATGTGGGAGAGTTGTTTCCGTAGGACTATCCATGATAAGGAATTGAATAGGAGATAGGTCATGGTCGACCACAGTAATAACATGGCCAAGAGGAATCATGCTTGATGAATAAGTTTGTCAGGAATGAGAGGATATGTGTAAAATATAAAAGGTATTTTGAAAAAAAATAATAAAAATTATAATAGTAATAATAATAATAGTAATAAAAAAAACCAACTAAAACTAGTAGATATCAGATAGAATAGCAAATTTGTTTCAGGGAAGGTAACCAAAGATCATGACTCGAATGAGACCAATAGTAAGGAGAAGCGACGGATGATTGGTATTCGTATCAGAGAATCTCATGAATATAAACCAAAAAAAAAAAAAGAAGTCGTTGGCAGAAAAAGAGAAAAAAAAAAAAAGAAAAGAAAGGAAAAAAAAAAAAGAAACCATTTTATCAATAAAAAAAAATCGCTCACGTGTTGTCCATAAAGATGGGAAAATTGCCGCAGCCTGAGACTAAAAATGAGGTATTTTTCATGCAGAAAAAGAGTCATATTGACTTAAAAACAATTTTATTCAAACTACCATAAAAATTTAGATGGAATAGAATAGGCTGTTTCCTTATTCATTTTATATGATCTAGGACGAAATTCTTGCACTAAAGATACACAATAAATGAATTTTTTTTCCCATTCATTACCCGAATCAATATCATCAGGTAAAATATACATTCTGTTTTCTGTTGGAGGCATTTTTTGATCATCTTGATGTTTTGAAAACTGTAAAGCTAAACCTAATCTTCCCACATCTACTGTTTGTTCATCATCATCTGTGTTTGATGGATGGAATATATTATCCAATCCGTGTAATGGTAACACTACTTGCGCTGCCTTTGTTTCCTTATATTCAAAGTCATATAGTGATAGATGTGTCGCATGTAATACAGCCCAGTAACGCTGCCATCTCTATTTTTTTTTTTTTTAAAAAAAACAAAGGAAAATGAATCATCCATCGTCTATTGTTATATCTTTCTACTTTTTTTTTTTTCTTACCGGAATACTACCACCTCTCAAATAAACTGTAAGAAAATCGGCATGTAAAGCACGATTAGCCACAAGTGCTTGTGCACGAGCATTCATAAAGGTACCATATATCAGTGTGACTTGATATGTATCTTCTTCATGTTCAAACGTGATTCGATTCACTTGCTTTTCAATAGGATGAAGCATCAATTGAAATTCTTTTTGTCCAATGCAGATTTCACTAGATCGTTTTCTTCCACTACTTAGTATATTTGTTTTGGTTTTGGTATAGAGTCGAAGTGTGATTATTGTTGGACGTACTAAATCTCTAATAAATAAGGTAATTATAATGTAAGACAGATGAATATGATGGTGGATGAATCAACTTACAAGAGATATACTTCATCAATGTCGGCTTGACTACTTTGTTTACCATATTTGGTACTGGAGACAAGTTCACCAGTGCTTATTTGATCATGGATCTGGATGGTACAATAATATGTCAATGCTAAATTGAAATTATATTTAGTGTTTTTCATAACATGAATAATAATAACAAAAAAAAAAAAAAAAAAAAAAAGAAAAACTTAAATACCTTTTGCAGAAGTGGATCTAACAATATCAATCACTGTATAAAACGAAGAATCAATATTTTGTAAAGAATTAACATGATGATATTACCTCTTAGATAGACCATAGCTAATGGATTATTCATCAAATTACTAGATATATGAATCCATTAGTAACATAATAATAATAATTAAAAATAAAAAAAAAAAAAGAAAGAAGAATGATAGATACTTACTAATTTTGAAATTTGGTGTATGGTTTACGTAAAACGATGGATTGAGGAGTTGGCCAAGGTGATAAATGTTTTTCAACAGAAGATGGTTCATATAACCAATCCAGGGTTTCATCAGAAAATTGGTCAAGTGTATCCAATGAACCATTATAATGAACAGATGGTGCTTTCTGCGATGATTGATGTTCAGTGATGGTATGTAAGGATGATGTTTTGGGTGAAAGTGGTATTGGTTTTTGTTGTGATAGTTTTTCTTTAGATGACTCCAGATTAAGGATTTTTGTAGGTGATGGTACAATCCGTTTAGTTTTCTTTGAGATTAACATTTGACGCATTTTAGAGTCAGTCCATTTCTGTGCCATATTAGTAGAAAAAGATCGACGTAAGGATGATTTTTCATCTGCTGATGGAAGCAATGGATTGGTCACGGTGGCATACATAACAACAATAATAATAAAGAAGGAAAAAAAAAAAAAAAAGGAAGAAGAAAAAAAAAAAAAGAAGAATTTGATCTAATAAGCTTATAGTGAAGATCTACTTGTTGATTTAAAAAGTTCCGATTCATATCGAAAATGCATTGTCCATCATCATTGCTTAATATGTTTGTTATAGAAAAGTTCTAAATATTTTACTATCATCTAGAAAAAAAAGTGTCATATATAGCAAATAAGTATTCACTAAAAAAACAGAGATGAAATCGTGAAGATAAAAAGATAGAATGAGTATAAAAAAAAAGTAACACGATAAGAATTATTTCCATCACAGTATTCATCATCACAAAATCATCATAATTATTACAGGCTCATCAATTTACAAGATCATCTTTATAAAACAGGAAAAATACAATTATGCTTGCTAACACATATGCGGAAGGTCAAATTGGACGAACTACAAGTTTGAGTTGAGCGAGAAAAAAAAAAAAAAAAAAAAAGGGAGGCAAGACATTTTTTTTTTTTTTTTTTTTGTTTCTGTTGTTTTTCTTTTCTTTTTCTTTTTCTTTTTTGCTTTATCTTTCTCTATTGGACTTGATACTATTAAATAGATCATGGTTCTTGGAAATATAGAAGGCGGATCTCAAGCCAGTCATCAAAAGCATTTAGCCAATTTACTTTCTATTGTACAAAAACGCTCGGCAGATCAAAAGCGACAAAAACTGAATAATAAGGAACCAGCAGCAAAATCTTCAATCAATATTACTAATCGATCTTCTGTTCCCAAGGCAGCTTTACCTAGTTATCATTATAAAGACGACAATGAATTACCTCACTTGGAAATAGGCTTGAAATCAACCATTGAACCTCGCCCCTATCAATTAGAAGCACTCTCAGCTGTTACCTCATCTCAAGATCCTTCTCAAAACGACAATGATAATGAAAAGTCTCTCACAAAGATATTAGAAGAAAACTCAATCGCCCACTCTGGTATCATTGTTCTTCCTTGTGGTGCTGGCAAGACGTTGACATCTATTCTCGTGGCTTGTGCGGTACAGAAATCAGTTTTGGTGGTATGTTCAACTATCATTGCGGCTGAACAGTTTCAACAAGAATTCCTACGCTCAACAACTTTGATGGCTTCACGCATGGGTATGTTTGCTGGGAACAAAAAATGGCCTTTCAATGGTGTCTCTGGTGTGCTCTTCACTACCTATACGATGTTGGTGGAAAACAAGAATCGATCGGCTGACAGCAAGCGAATGGCGCAGTTTGTGGAAAAGATGGATTGGGGATTGATTATTTTGGATGAAGTACATTGTGGACCGGCTGCTAACTATAGTAAAGCGATCACCAAAATCAAGACCAAAGTACGTTTGGGGTTAACAGCGACTATGTTACGTGAAGATGAGAAAATCGGTGATTTAGAAACAATTGTAGGTCCTACTTTATATCAAGCAAAATGGAAAGAATTAGCCGACCGTGGTTATATCGCCAAAGTGATTTGTACTCAAGTGGAATCTCGACTCTCGCCTCGTCTATTACAAGCATACGATGAACTCAGTGAAAAGCATTCCGACGAAAATCATTCCTTCCTTGGTCAACGACATCATATGAAAAGTTTATTAGCCATTCTCAACCCTCAAAAAATGCAATTATGTCAACGTCTGATTCAATATCATGAAGCAATGGGTGATAAGGTTTTGGTATATTGCGATCATATTGAAGCTCTCAAGTTATATGCGGAAAAATTAGGTCGACCTTATATTTATGGTGGAACTTCTACTCCTGAAGCTCAAGCCCTTTTGAAACGATTCCAAATAGATGCTCATATCCCTACGGTGGATGAAAATGGTGAACCTTTGACATGGTCTCAAATGGCGGTCTTACGGGCTGAAAGAGCCAAACAAATCAATACTCTTTTTTTGTCTCGTATTGGCGATACCAGTTTGGATTTACCTGCAGCTACTGTATTGATTCAGGTCTCTTCTCATTTTGGTTCTCGGCGACAAGAAGCTCAACGTCTAGGTCGTGTTTTACGTGCAAAGAAACGAAACGATAAAGGTTTTTATTCTCGGTTTTATACAATGGTTACGAGCGATACCCATGAAGTTACTTTTTCAGAACGACGACGACAATTTTTAGAAGACGAGTGTGGCTACGGGTATCAAATATGGAAAGTAGGTCAAAAAGAAGAAGGACAACAAGAAACAACAAAGAATCAACAACAACAAATAGGTAATGGATGGATGGTGGATGCAGATCCTTTAGCAACAACACCATTGGATGATGAAGTCAAATTGGATCCTCTCACCTGTCATATTCATGGTACTGGCAAACGACCTTATGATACACCTGAAGAAGAAGAATCTTTGGTACAATACATAATGGGCTTGAAGAATGTGCAAGTGGAAGAAGATGACACGGATGATAGTAGTTTGATGACGATGGCTTCTGGATCAACAAAAACCGCTTCTACTGGATCAAAACGAAAACGGGTCATGACGAAATAATAGGATTATTCAAGACGACTTGAATGGCTTTGATTTTTTTTTTTTTTTGGTATCTTTGTTATTTTCTTCTAGTATAGTTTCCTGTTTTTCCAATTTATCATTTGTACCTTTATCTATATTGTAGTAATAGTCCATATTCCCCCCTTCATTTTTTTTAGTAATAATAATAAAAAAATTTTTTTTTTTATTAGAATTTATTTTAACTTGTGTATTATCCTCAAAATGACAATTTACTTTAAATTGAGACAAAACGATAAAAAACATATGACATATGTTTGTTATTATTATTATTATTAATATTCAAAAAAATGCAAACGTAGATCTTTTTTATTTCGAAAGAAGAGTTCCAAAAAAAATGATGATGATTATATACTATGCTCAAAAAAAAAAAAAAAAGTGACTATATGGGGAGTAAATGATAGTAGATATCAGGACAACATAAAAAAAAAAAGGAAGTAAACCCAAGTAAGTGATCAAGCCATCCAAGAATTCAATATAGTAACAAATGGTAAAAGAGCATCACATACATCCAAAACCTTGTCCAAAAACCCTTCAGAAACAACATCTACATCCTTGAATTTTTTGATGATGAATAAAGAGTTGAGTCGTAACAAATCAATATCCGGATGATCCTTTGCAACACCTTTGGGAGCCACCTTGAGTCGATCTCTTTGATCCAATAATCCAGCACCAACATTGTCCTTGCCAAACACATCTTGTATTGCCTCTGTAGATAGTGCTTCACGAAGTAGACTAGCTTGTCGCATGATACCCGAACGCATCCGTTGTTTCAAATCAGGTTGGGGTTGAAACACACCTATAGCCACGACCGATTCATCTCCAGGTTTTAGAGAGATATGATATCCTGGTAACGGTGATGTTTTGCCTTCTCTTGTAAATGAAGCCCTAAGTGTTGTTTTGTATGGTATTCTGTCTTTTGTAAATCGAAGATCACGGCTAATTAAAAAAAAAAAATATAGTCATTAGAAGAAGAAAAATTGTGTGTTTTTTTTTAACTTACTGTTGACGATATATCGCTTCTTTGGCAGGTTGTACAAGAGTAGTATGGTCCACTTGATGTAATTCTTTGGCAAATAAATCTACAAAATCCATAAAATCCTTCTTGGTTGCTTTCCATTGTTCCTTGTATATGAAAGATAGAAAAAGACATCGTCAATACTTGCACAAACGACTTTTTCAGTTCGATTTTTTTTTTTACCTCGTGTAGTTTCATGAATTCTCTATCATTATTTTCTATCAAGGTGGCCATAAATGTCATAGAAGCTGGTGAAATGGCATCAGGAAATGGGCTGCCTTTGGGAACGGGCACTTTGATCTTTGGTGGGTTGAAATCATCAGCAGTAAGTATAACATCATCGTCGTTGTCGCTTTGATTATCAGTATTCACGTCGTTTTTGCTTTCTTTGTTATTGTCGACTTTTTCTTCATAATCTGAAGCAGAGGAAGCATCACTATCGTGTTCGGTCAAGGCGCGAGTGGCAGTAGTACGTCGTTGTGGTCGTTTCTTAGTGGATAAATTTACTTCATAGTGAATCAAAAGAGAAACTATTAGTTCACAATATCACATATATTACTGTTTTTCTTTTGACATTTACCTGTTTTTCTTTTTCGTTTAGATGTGACCATTATAGGTGGAAAAAAAAAATAAAGAGAAGGAAAAGAAGGCGCAGTGTTTTTTTTTATGTAAAAAAAAAAAAAAAAAAAAGCACAATGCGAAGTTTCGCAGTCCGAAATCCATGTCTCTCTTTCTGGCAGACCTGGACCTCTTTATACTTTTTTGTAATTCACTCAAAAATCATCATCATCCTACCAGATTTGGACCAACTATGGATGAAACCTTTCTATTTCAGTTATCTTAGTACTAGTTTATATCTTACCTCTTAATTTCTAGAATAAATTAAAAAATGAAACGGAGGTATCACCATGCCTCATCCAATAATGATCATCATCCAATAAGACTATTACCATTCAATTCCTCTCAAAAAAGTAGTTTAATAGCATCTAACTTCATTTTATCGCTTCACTTGCCGCCTAATGTGCAATCAACACTAAAAGATTTCATCGATTTTTTGAAAAATTGCCTGATGTACCCTCGACGATTTGTTTTTACAGCCAAAGTTTGGCTGAGGAGTTTCAAATTTTTGGCTGTAAAATCCAAAAACTGATCCCATTTTTTTCATCCTGCATACAAACGGGCAAGCAAACTTTGCCTTTCCCTTTCTCTCTCAAAACGGATCATCATCGTACCAAATTTGAACACAACATAAAACATCTTATTTTCTTCAGCTTTGTCTAATATCATTTAGAGGTTATTATCTGTGTTTTCGAGTAAATTAAAAAAAAAGATGAATATCAATATCGTCATCATCATAGATATTTTTTTTTTTAAGTTTTGTCATTTCGTTTTTCAATAAATCTGAGAAGATGCGTACAATGGGACGTTATTGTTGAAGAACTATAAACAAGAGAGTTTATTAAGAGTGTACTAAACTTATCTTCTAAACTATGGTGATTTCTTAATCCGTCGCGAATGTATTTCACAATAAGGCAAGTCATTTCTAACATAAAATGTATTGGATTCAAATGCTCTTCCACAATCCTAAACAATAAATCAAAAAAGTTTAAATGAGTAATTTAGTTGAATAAATAAAAAGATGATTTACTTACTACACAAACAAAGCAAGTTAAATGCCATTTTCCATCTAGGGCTTCCAAAAAATCACCAGTGATTTCTTCTTTACATCCTTTGCATTTGTGTGAGAATTTGGCTAAATAATCCTTTTCACAGTATGGGTGACCATCATGTTCCATAAAGATGCCATCTTCATCAAAAGGTTTGCCACATTCCCTACAAAAGAAGTGTCCAACATGATAGTGTTTTCCAAGGGCAGTAATGGATTTCTAGGAGATTGACAAACGATGAATTGGAATAAATTATCTTTTTTTTTTTTTTTTTTTTTATCTTTCTTTCTTTCTTACCTCTTCAATAGGTGTATGACAATAATCACATCGCGTAGTAAATAGTTCATGATAATCCAATGCACAGTAAGGTAATCCATCCTTTTCATAAAACGCCACATGTTCCAAGTCTTGATGACAATGTTGACATTTGAAGCAATCAGCGTGCCAACGATGTCCTGCTGCAGTAATAGCCATACCACTGATAAGATTGTCGCATCCACCACATCGTAATCCAAGGGCCAAATTGAGTACATCATCCTGCTTGTCGTTGTTGTTCATGTCACTATTGACATCATCGTCAGTGTTCCCAAAGGAGAATGTTGGTATAGGTGGCATCCCGTCATTGTCATTGCTGATATTGCCAAAAGAGAATGTTGGTATAGGAGGCTTATCCTCAATTTGCTGGTATTGATGGTATGTATTTGACTGTGCTGATGATGAATGAGTCTTGCTGCCACCCACGGTATGTACGGATGATGATGGGCCAATCGAATCATTTTCCAGATTTTGTTTATCCTGTTCTACTGTGTTTTCAGTTGTTGATCTGTCAATAATGGTTTCAATTTCATGTTTGTCGCTGGTGTGTTCTAGTTGATGTTTCCCAGTGGCTGAATAAAGTGAATGTTCAGTTGTTGAAATATTACTTTTGTTGTCATCATTGTCGTCTTGTTGTATAGGAAATTCCGAAGACGCTACTGAGTAACTAAGATCTTCGATAGGTTCTTTAAGATCAAGCCCATTCACCATTTGCAAAAGACCTTCTCCTTGAATGATATCATTGTCAACATTGTCCAAAAAGTCATTCTTCCTGCTTCTAATGCTACTGCTGCTGCTACTGCTAATTCCAAAACTATCGGGAGTGCCTGTCCGCCGAGGTGAATCAATTGTTGTCGACTTTGTAGAGAGATCACGAGGACCTTTGAGACCTGATGATATTCGAGAAAACTGTTGTTGTTGTTGTTGTTGATTTCTTTGTTGAATTCGAATTCTTGGCTTGTTTGCAGTAGTAGGAGGTGATGGTGAGGAATGAGGTCGTGGGTTACGCGTTGGTAAGTATGCCAAGTATTTCTCTAAATAATATCAAAATATAATAAGTATACGGTAATTGAATATATATTAATCATTACCTAGTTCGTCTTTTGCCATTTATTATGTTGTTGTCAAGATAGGAGAAGAAGAAGAAGAAGAAAGAAAGTTTTTTTTTCTTTTGTTTTCAAATTTCCTTTTTCTTTCTCCTGCAAAAAAAAGTACTCTATTGTCACTCCGCCGACGCAGAAGTATTTTATATTGTTTACGATTTTTGCTGCTGAGATTTTTTTTCTTTTCTTTATTTTGTTTTTGATGTACAACTGAAAATGCCTCGATCACCAGAAAGATATAGTCGACGAGACCGATCCGATAGTCGGGATAGATATAAAGATGAATATAAAAGAAAGAGCAAGTATGTATCATTTACTATAACAAAAAAAAAAAAATTCGCCAATTTTAACTTTTTTTTTATTATTATTATTAGACATCGACATCGATCAGAATCACCAGACAGACAACGTAGCAAAGATAAAAAACGCAAGAAATCCAAAAAGGAACACCGTTATCATAGTAAACGAGACGATGATACGATTGACGATGATCTTGATAAATATGCCAGCAATTCTCGACCTTCTTTAGAACAACTCGGTTATTCCAATGTGAACAATCCTTTCAATGATATTAATCTGGAATCAAAATTCGTTTGGGGAAAGAAGAAACAACGTGATCGAAAGGAACTTGGACTTGGAATTGCAGAACTCAAGCGACGTGAACTGGAACGAAAACGAGAAGCTGATGAAGAATTGGCCAAACTTAATAAACGAAGGGCTGAACGGGAACTCGAAAGAAAACAACGTGAAGCAGAAATGGAACAGAAACAACGTGATGCTGAACTTGCTCAAATGGGTGATTGGCATGCCAAAGAAGAAGAGGTAAAAAAAAAAAAAAAAAAAAAAAAAGAAGAAAATATTCAATATTTTATTATATTATCTAGTTCCATCTTGAACAAGCTAAACGACGTGCGGAAATTCGAATCAAAGAAGGACGTGCAAAACCTATTGATATTTTGGCAATGAATTTACGACTAGCAAATGAACCTGATAAGATCGAAGATGATGTAGAATTGGAAATTGATTTGGAAGAACCTTATACCATCTTTGACGTAAGTAGTATACTTTCAGACGTTCATAAAACTTTTTTAATTAATCATCATTTATAATAATTGATTCCTATGATAGTCATTATCATTAGAAGACACTGAGGAACTTGAACAGGATATAGAAATGCATCTTGGACTGGAAAAGAATGAACAAACATTGGAATTTTGGCGTGCAATGATGATTGTAGCTAAGGACAAACTGGAAAAATTGGAAGCAGATAATAGTAGAGTTGCTACTGGTGGAGTGGCTGGATCAGTGAACCAGGATATTCATCGAATCTTACAAGGCAAAACATATGAACAATTGATGGTACTTCAACAACAAGTCATGGCTAAACTGGCATCCAATCAACCAATCGATGTAGAATATTGGGAAAATTTACTCAAAGAATTGGTGGTATACAAAGCCAAGGCACGACTTAACACAATGCATCAAGCATTATTGGCTAAACGATTGCAACAACTACGTGAAAAACAACACGAAGAGGCTCTCAAAGTCCAACAAGAATTGGGTGCAGTTTTATCTATGCAAGCTACGGAAGTAGAAGGACGAGGTATTGGACCAGGTGAAGGAATTGCTACTGAAGCTGTGGATCAAGTATTGGCTGAACAACAGGATAGGGCATTTTTGCAAGATGACAATCAAAAATCAGATGTAGTGGTGCCTTATGAACGTGAGATGAGTCCTGAACCAATGGAACAAATCTCAAGATCAGATAAAGCCGAACTAAGTATTTTGGATCCTATTGAAGATATGAAACAGTTGGTAAGAATAAGTTTGATTTTTTTTTTTTTTTTTGTTATCGTAGTCAATAACCATTTTCTTCTTCTTATAGATTGCGCAAAGAAGAAAAGTATTATCTACCAAGATTATTCCCAGACAACCAAAACAGAAAGAAGAAACACCAAAGGAACCTCAGCCAATGGATGGATCTGTGGCATCATCAGTTTTATACGAAAAGGAGAAAGCTAACGGCATTGATGATGATGAGGCTATCTTTAATATTGAAGCTGAATTGGCTAAACAGGTAAGAGACATTTTTTTTTTTTTTTTTGAAAAAAAAAGGCAAGTAATGATTATTTACTATTTGATTCATTTCCTTTTTGTCTCATTAGACGTATCTATGGCAAGACAAATATAGACCAAGAAAACCAAGATATTTCAATCGTGTGCATACTGGTTACGAATGGAACAAGTATAATCAAACTCATTATGACTTTGATAATCCTCCTCCAAAAGGTACGTCATATAATCAATACATGTTTGTGGAAATTAAATACTAATTTTTTTTTCCTTTTTTTTTTTTTAATTTATAATTGATCGAATCCAATAGTTGTGCAAGGTTACAAGTAAGTCGATGATATTCTTTTTTTTAACTTGATTTTTATTTATGTTATACTCATCCAATTATCTTGTAGATTTAATATATTTTATCCTGATTTGATTGACAAGTCAAAAGCTCCTACCTACTTTATTGAAAAAGACCCTGAATCTCCTGATACTGTTTTGATCCGTTTCCAGGCTGGTCCACCTTATGAAGTAAGTTTATTTTAACCAAAAAAAAAGCCTTTCTTTTTAATTGATTGATTTTATCATGTTATATTAGGATATCGCTTTCCGAATTGTCAAGCGGGAATGGGAATACTCTCACAAGAAAGGATTCAAATGTACATTCGATAGGGGGGTGTTGTCTCTTTGGTTCCATTTCAAACGTCAATTCTATCGAAAGTAATTGACATCATTGTTATTACCCCTCCCTTTTATATATGTAGTTTGAATATATGTTTATGATTGATTTGAAATACAAAAAAAGTCATATCCATTCTTTTTTTAAATAAAGAATAGTTTATTTTGGTACAAAAACAGAACAAAAAGTGTTACTAAACTAAAAAGGTCAAATTTTAGTTCTAAGTTGATAGGGAAGGTTGATAAATAATGAGAAGATGAAAGAAAGGATGGTACTTATTCTTTGGTGGAGATGAAGGTCACTTTTCCATTGGGTCCAACTTCAGCATAAAATGATGGTTTGCCATTGGTTGATTTTTCAGCATATCCAGGATGATGTTTCTTTTTGCCAAAGTTGAGAAGAGCAGAAGCAGCGGCTAGATGACTTGAGGTTGCTTCTTGTCCAGGTGCCGGATCAGGGAAAATAGTTGATTGTTCGAATAATTGTGATGAAGAATCATTGATAGCTGCAATGGCATTCAATCTTCCCCAAAAATTAAAATAATAAGTGACATGGTTTCGCTTTTCATCATTTTCTTTATACTTACAATCTTGATCTTTCAAATCGAGGTTCCACTCTAGAAGCAACATAGAAATCACCAGGACCTTTCAGCTTGACAAAGTCCTTGAATTGTGGTGGGGTATGATTAAAAAAAAAAAAAAGGAATGTCAGTAGTTTATTCTTGTATTGGTTCTATATGAAGAATGTGAAGACTTACGGGAGCCCCAAGTATGAAGTTACGAAGAGTTTTGACCACACTATTCATATATTGAAGCTTTGGTTGAAAAGATGGACTTTCGGCAATATTTCTGACAACTGCATATCGTCTCCAAGGTGAGCGAGGTGAAGGTACAATAGGATCCGAGGGATGAAGTCGAGTAGGAGCTGTCCTCTTGTCCCAGAATATCAAATTTCTATTAAAAGAGATAATGAGAAAATCTAGTTGAATAATGGTTTTATTTGGTTTACCTAGGGTTGACAAGATATTCTTCACCAGCTGCTAAGGAAAGTCTATATAAACCGCCGTAATGAGAGATAGCAATTGTACCAGGACCAGTCACAGTATGTACCAATTTATTAGCTAAACCCTATGATGATCATCCAACAAAGTAGAAACGTAAGGGTCGTCCATTTTTTTTTTTATATATAGTTCCCCTTTATATTTTCGTCACTTACAGTATGTTTTCCTTTCACGCCATCCATACCAACATCTAAAGTCACCTTTTCTGTTTTGGCAAGAAAAGCATCACGTCGAAGAACATATTTCGTTGAACCACGTAACTGAATAGTAGTGATTTCACCCATACGATTAGGCGCCAGCAAGATATCGCCAGGTTGCTGCTTGGTATAAAACTATAAAGAAAGAGAAAAAAAAATTGACTTTAATTAGAATTGTCATCCATGATAATAAATTATTTATTCTTATTTTCAGACCTTTTGGTAAAAGAGAGGATCACCTATCAATTTGCGTCCAGTAGCCTTTACAGCATTGCCATCTAAAGTAAGCTTCGAAGTTACTCGACCAGACGAACCCAAAGCAGATCCAGTAGAAGCAGTAATTTCAGTTTCGGGAGGCATCTAAATGAAGAAAAAGAGAATATAAAGGCTTGTTATTACCCACAGTTTTGCTTCCTTTCCTTTTTACCTTGATAAGTAAAGCCGATCCTATATATAATAATGATAAAGAAGATAAGATTAAGAATGTTCTTTTAATAAAAGACCACATTGTATATAGGTTTAAATAGATGATCGCTTTATTTACCTACTCCTGAGGATACAATTTCAAAAGCAGGTTCTGAATAATCTTCAGTCGAAGCATCTATGTTTTCAATAAAAGATAAAAAAAAAAAAATGTCAGTTTTATTGTACTCAATAAAAAAAAAAGAAAAACAGGATGAAATTATACCTTGACCAACAGTTGAGATAGTGCTTGGAGTTGTTGTTCCAGTAGAAGTATGTTCAAAGGACTTTAAAGAACGATCAACGGTCTGGATAGTCGATGAAGGTTGACTGTACGCGAGGCCTACGTATTTCCTGTTTTGAATGTAGCCTAACAATGAAGAGCGACCTGCTGCCCACTGTTTTGAGACCAGAAGAGCAGGGCGTTGCATGGATATGGTTTTCAACAATTAAAAAGAAAAAGAAACAAAGAAAAAAAGAGACAAGGGGTTCAAAAAGTTGAGAAAAAAAAATAGAAAGCGTGTTTTTTCGGCAAGCCGCTTTCTTTTGAGCCCAAACATAATTTTAACGCATTTGTTTCAATTTCCGCTTTTTTCTTTTTCTTTTTCCATTATCTAAATTATTATTGAAGTAATCTTTACACTCATGGTATGACTATTCAAGCATAGAAGAAAAGGATAAAATAAAAAGTTGAACTTTTACTCATTTACCTTCTTCAAATAAACAACTTACCAATTACAGTCATTTATACGAAACAGCTCACAAGACGATAAGACGAAACTATTGATGGACTTTACTAATACTAGGTAAATATTTATTACTAAGAAACTTGTTATGATATTCACTCTCCCTCCTTTTTTTTATATATATATACATTGATAGTCAAAAAGAGGCTCAACGACTTTTAAGACACTCTAATTGGGATGTAAATAGTGCTCTCAACTTATACTATGAACAAGCATCAACAAAAAAACCGTCAAACAAACCAAAAGCATCTTCTAGTCAAACCAAGGCTATTCAAGAAATATTTAACAAATATGAAGGTATAAAATCAAGGAGAGGATATGATTTTTTTTTTTTTTTTGAATAAGGGGGTACAAGAGAAAGGAATATAATTTATCAAACTTTTTTTGTTATAGATCCAGACAAGAAGGGTTGGATTACTGTAGATGGAACAATGGAATTATGTCAAGATCTTGGTATCGATCCTACTCAATTAGATTTTTTACTCTTATCATATCATCTTGGATCAAAACATATGGGTGAATTTAGTCGTCAAGAATTTGTTGAAGCATGTCTTTCATTACACTGTGATTCGGTGGCAAAACTTAAACATGCCTTGACCAATGACTTTCAAAACAATTTGAAGGATGTCAATTATTTTAGAAACATCTACAATTATGCATTTCTATTTGGAAGACAAACTGGACAAAAGAACTTGGGTAAGATCAAATATTGTTTATGAATCATGATACATAATTAATTAATTTTTTTTTATTATATAGCATTAGATGCTGCTGTTGAACTATGGAAGTTATTGTTAGCTGGTCGATACGATCGTCTTGATCAATGGATTACATTTTTAGAGGTAATCATATTAAGTTGATGAACATAATTGATCAAACTATCTTTACATCATTTTAGGAAAAACATCGAAAGGCAATTTCTCGTGACACATGGACCTTGGTAAGAACAAATTATATATATATAGTCTACTATTTATTTATTTTATTACATCTTATATATATAGTTTCTGGATTTTGCCACTCAACCCAATTTTGACATTGATACCCATGATGCTGAAGGTGCTTGGCCAATTTTGATTGATGAAGTAAGTAAATCTTATAAATTTGACTAATGAATCGATGACTCATGATTTTTTTTTTTTTTTAGTTTGTAGAATATTTAAAGAATACTAGTAGCAATAATATTAGTAATAGTATTAGTAGTAATAGTACTTGATTTTCATATATTGAATAAATTGTGCTGATTGACAATTCTTGATGATGCTGCTGCTTACTGGGAGGGATTGATCTTCGGTCCTCAATTTTCGTGACTATCTCCGCCCGACGCGTATTTAGGTTATTTTTCAATTGTTTTCTGTCAAAAATAAGACCATTTTATCTCTTTTATTTCTTCTATCACTTGTACATCCTTTTTATCGTAAAATTAAAGACTTGTTGAATACTCCTTTTTTTACTTTAAACTAATTTTACTTTAATTTGAAACCATATTCCTCTATTGGTCTGAAAAAGCATTCATATAACAAACACAGACGCGACCCCCCTTTTTTTTCATATCTGGCTGACTCTCAACAAGTTATCATTCAAAACTTGTAAGTACTTTTATATCAACAATATCAATAATACGGACGAATGATAGATATGCGTAGCATGATTTTACTTTTTTGGGAAGTTTTTTTTTCGGGAAATGGATTTTTATGCTTGCAGACAACCCATTTATTCAATATAGAGAAAACTTGTTTTTTTATTATTAACCATCTTGTTTTTTCTTTCTATAGACTTCTCAACAGATATATATCATGCCACCAAAGAAACAACAAAAAGACGATACAGCAACCTTATCTAAAGCTGAAGAAGAAGAAATGAGTTCAGCCCTCATTGCAAAATTATTGGCTCAAGACGCAATGCATGATGGTGGTAGTGATTACTATGCAGAATACAGTAACGACTCGCGACACTATGACCGTTACCGTGGAAGTAGTCATGACCTTGATGATAGCTACGAAGAAGATGATAGTGATGATTATGCACCAAAGCGATATGGAAAATCAAAGAAGACCAAGGCTAAGAAAGCAGAACGTAAGTTCCCTTTATAAGCAAAAAAAAAAAAAGTGTAAAAAAAAAACGAAGATATTGGATGACTGATTCACACCTTTTTTTTTTTTTTTTCTAATTTTCATAAGCACAACAGCGAGGAAGGAAACGAAAGAATGCAGCTATCGATAATGATAATGCTTCAAATGTTCCATCAGACATTAAAGCAGCTACACCAAATGTTGATGGTTCTCAACCTTCTGAAGTCAACGACGCGCCAAAAGTGGAAAAAATCAAAAAAGTCAAAAAGCCCTTGCCTCCTGGATTCAAAACTGGTGTCTACACTGATGAAGAAGAAGTCTTGTTTTTGGAAGGTCTGAATTTACATGGCCGAAATTGGAATGATGTAAATTATAACTATGATGGAGGAAGATCAAAGTGCTTGATAGTTGATTATCATGACTGACTTCTCTCTCTTTTTTTTTTTTCATAGCTTTCACGACATATGGGTACTCGTGATCCTCACTCTATTCGAAGTCATGCTCAAAAACATTTCATCAAACTGTACCGGGACAATCTACCTTTACCAGATAAGGTATGCGATGATCAGCTCTATGTTGTTATGTGTGATCAAGTACTGACCATTACTTGATTTTGTAGGTAAAAGAAAGTGGCGAAGGGTTCACATTGTCTGGTAAACCTTTGGATCCTGATTCAGCTGCTGCCAAACCATATTTGAATCGCATGGCTATGGGAACGAAATCAACTCCAACTGATGTTGCACCTAAACGTACAGAACCAATTGTTACTGAACCTATCGCTGATGAACCTATGCAAGTAGATCGACCTGAAGAAAATACTTTGGATAGAAAAAAGATAGAAAACACCAAGCCTGACAAAGAACCGGAACAAGTAACAACGGATCTGAATGTTGGGAATACCACTATGGAACCATTGCAACAATCACCATCGACAACTCCAATCTCTATGAATGGCAAGTCTCCCTCACCTAAGAAGCAATCACCATCGTCATCTTCCACTACAACGTCCTCTAAAAAGTAAGATCATTGTAATATTCAACATATACTACTTTTAATATAGAGAATTTTGTTCATAATCAAGTTACTTTTTTTTTTTTTTTATTTTGTATAGGACAAAGAAATCAACCAAGTCAAAATCTCGCAGTAATTCACCTTCTCCTGATACAATCTATGAAGATAATGGACGTACCAATTATGCATCTTCCAGACTTCGACGACCAAGAAGCAGAAATTCAATAAATTATAATCAACTAGGCAAGGATGAGTAAGTGAATGAAAAAATATGTGACAAGAAAAATATTTCTAAAATTTTGATATTTTGAACTCATGCTTCTTCCTTTTTTTTTTTTATTATTATTATTATTTCATAGTGATCCTCTTACCATGGTGAAATGTGAACCTTTTATTGGCAAACCAGGCTCGAACATTCAAGGTTCTCAACCATTTGAAATGTCTGTCCATTCAAATGTATTGCTGACAATGGATTTTCATGCACACTTGATGACAACGGAAATTATCGGTTTTTTAGCTGGCGAGTGGGATAAGACAACGAGACGTAAGTATTGAATAACAAAAAAAAAATGAGAAAGAAGGACGGCCTATATAGTTTTAGAATTACTTATCAATTTATCTCTTATTTAGGCATTCTGGTCAAGGAAGCTTATCCATGTCGATCTCTTAATACTGGTCAAAATGATGTGAATGTGGAAATGGATCCTACAAGTGCACTTGAGACTCGACAATTGATTGAAGACAAAAATATGACGGTAGTGGGCTGGTATCATTCTCATCCAACCTTTATTCCTGATCCAAGTTTGGTGGATATTGAAAACCAATGCAATTATCAAAGACTCTGCCGAGATGAATGTGGTCCTACTCTGACAACAACCGTAGATACAGCAATGGCAACATCATCATCAACCACAACCACAACAGGCAACGAGGATTCGAAAACAGATGATGGGTCCCTCATAAATAACAATGAAGACTCTCAATCGTCACCTCCAGCACCAAAATCATCATCGTCGTCACCATTACCATCAACGACATCACCATCATCATCAACATCAGTATTAGAACCATTTGTGGGCGCTATCGTTGGTCCTTATGATCCTCGACTTCCTGCCTCTGCATCTGTTATCAATTGGTTTCATGTGGGTAGCGATTGGAATGCACAAAGGGTACCAAAAAGACTGGTGTATGATCTCCTAGAAGACCAAGAGCTTTCTGTGGATGAAGAAAAACGCTTGGTAAGCATATATAATTATGAAAGAATAATCAAAAGAGTACGATGAGGAGGAAAAAAAAAAAAAAGGAAAGCGAATTAATTTTTTTTTTTTTTTTTTTTACTGTTTTAGTTACAATTGCCTATTGAATACAAGTCATCCCCTGAAAAGGTTATTTTTGGTGAATATTGGCGACAGGATATTCATGAAACGAAGCTGGAAAAATTGATTAAAAGTTTGGGAACACGAATGCCTTGGATACAACAAAAAGTACGACAACTACAACAACAGCAGCAACAACAAGAGGATGTCATGGCGAAATTATCAAGCACGGTGGATGATATCAAGATGGTGGACGACCAAAATGAAAATGAGATCAACAACGAAGATGTGACAATGGAAGGACAAGAGCAAATAGTTAAGAACAATAATAATCTTGATGGCAACGGTACTATCGACACATTTTTACAAAAGATTCAAATGATTTTGAAGGATTGGTAATTTTTAGTTTTAGTCTATATATATATATATATATATATATATTAGATTCTTTATTGATATTGTTTGATTAGTTTCTTCAATAAAGTTGAACTTTTGACTGTATTCTATTACTGTATCAATATACAAATTCATTCCTCTTTATATTTCTGTAAATTATTGATATTGTCATCATTTGACTTTATTATTTTGAATTATGCAGTATTCTATGTTAGTGTTCAAGTTTATTAGGTAATCAATTCGAAAAAAAGACGAGATAAAATATGATAATTTCCTGTCATTTACCTTAATATTTGACAGAATTATTTGATATTTTATGGTAAAATGGAGAGAATAAAAGAGAATCACAAATATTCAACCTTTACTTTGATTTTGATTACATACACAAAACGTACATTCTGTATGTAAAGACATCTATTTCTACCTCCGCCATAAGCCACCAGTATCGAAAGATGCATTTTCGAGAAAAAAGGGCCATTCTAGTTTTTTTTTTTCTCTTCCCTTTCTTTCTCTTTCTCTCTCTTTCTCTCTCTTTTTCTTTGCACTGCCTTTTCAAACTTTGTTGTCATTCATTGTGTCTCGTCCCCTTCAATGCGGAAGCTGACGAATACTATAGAACGTTCAGCAGAATATGTCAACTTTATCAACGATCTTAGTCAGTTCCATGCAGCAAAAGGGTAAAAAGAAAGAACAAATTATTGGATGATAAATAGATTACCAACATCACATTTCTTTATTCCAATATAGGACCACATTACAGGTAGAACCTATTCTTGGAAAGAAACGCCTGGATTTATTGAAATTATACAAGATTGTCCTTGGTTTTGGTGGTTTTGAAAAGGTAACATTTTTTTAACTAACGCCTTATATCTTGTTCAATTAAAAATGCTCAATTCATTTTTTTTTTGTTTTCTGTAGGTGACACAAGGGAGAGCATGGAAACAAGTTGGTAATCAATTCAAATTTCCTGCTACCTGTACCAACAGTGCCTATATTCTAAAAGGGCTCTATATTCGGAATCTGGTAAGTGTGACAGAAATTGGAATGGTGTCTAGTGGTGATTATCTCACTCTTTTTATTATTATTATTATTATTATTATTATTATTATTATTATTATTATTATTATTATTTTATGAATCTAGCTTGGTTGGGAAGAAGAAAATGTGAATGGAAAGACTTGGAAACCACCAGAAGAACTCAAAGGACCGCATGCGCATCGAATCAGTACTTTGGCTGGAAGCAAATACAGAAAACATGTTCCTCGTAAGCTAATTCTTATGATGCGACAAATAAACCATACATTATCATTTCTAATACCTTTCTTTTTTTCTTATCCTTCACCTTTATAGGTACACCTTCAAAGACGAAGCAAAAAAAGATGAGGACTGATAATGGCATTACTGTGTTTGACTCTACTCAAGATACTACGACATATCCACCAACTCCTTTATCACAAGATTCTGTAACTTATAATGATGATTTTGGTGACAACTTTTCCTCTGATTCGTCTGTGGTAACAACCAATGGTAAGAATAAACCTGTGTTAAAGATTCATAACTTGGTATTGGTATATGACTTATTTTTTTTTATTATTATTAGATGTGATTTTGGAAGAAGGGAAAAAACAAAAGATTCTATTTGCACTACGATTTGGTGATGACAAGGATATCGACTGGGCATTGAATTTTTTGCTCGATCTCACGTACACTACTCCTCAGTCTTTACCTGTTTCGAACACCCCAATGCTCGTGGAACTGTTATTAGAACAAGGGCAATTATTTCTTCGACAAAAGCAGCCAATCGACAGTACCAAAAACAGCAATTCTGATAATAATAATAATAATAGTAATGATACCTTGTCTAGTCTTATGGATTTGGATGAAGATGATGAATCAACTGTCAAAATGGATCGATTAAAGAAGGTTCTACATATTATTCGAAATTATTCAACATGCAAGGCAGACTCAGCAATGTTATCAACTCATGCTATTTTGAAAGAATTGGTGATCAAAACATTGGATATGTCGACTTTGACAGGTGGATTAGAAATCGGCCGATATTGTATTGATATTGTGGAAAACATGGCAAGTGATATTCCTTTGGCAGGTCCTGATGATCCTTGGATTCCATGTCTTACCAAGCTAATCTATGCTCAAGATCGATATCTTGTTGTGGCTTCTATTCGTGCATTAACAGTCATTGGGATGTGTGATTTGAATCAACTTTTTTTGGCGAATAATACTCAAGTCATGGGTTGTATTGCTCAAAATCTTTTGGCGACGGATGAAGAATTAGTTGGTGTTTCTTTGGAATATCTTTATCAGCAAGTCAATATCTCTGCGGAATGTCGATCTCAAATGCTTTCTGCTTATGAAGGTGCCTATGTTGGATTATTGGTCAACAAATTACAATTCTCGGTTAAATATTATGTATCAAAACTTATCAAAGATGATGTGACAACAGCAACGACACCCAGTAGTATGACGTTGCAGCCTTTATCACCAAGTGGTAGTTCCAGTAGCAACAGTAGCATTAGTAGTGTCAATACCCATAATACTGCAGCAAGTAATATGATTGGTGGAACAATAGGACTTGGCAATCAACATACTCCTATACCTAGTTTGGTCGAATATTCAACTCTTGAAGAACCTTTTCGTTGCTTAGGATGGTAATATCCAAAAAAAGAGGCGATGGAAAATGCTATAAAATCAAACGCTCATCAAACACACTTTTTCATATAGGCTTAAGGACAAATTTGAAGCAACTCATCACACTCATTCATTGTCGTTGGATGATTTGTATCTACTCTATTATTCTCGATTTGGCATGGAAAAAGCTTTGAAAATACACCATTTTTATTCAGTACTGACCATTGCATTTCCCGAACAACCACCATCATATGTGATGGAAAATGGACAAATTATTCGAAACCCATCTACGTTTGGTACCAAGATTGAAGGCTTATGTGTGAAGGGATTACAAATCAAAATGAACATTTTGCATGATGAACGTAAAAAAAAAAAAAAAAAAAAAAAAGAGCGAATGGATAAGAATGAAACTATATTTAAAATACTGTAACTTACATTTATATCAATCTAGTGAGCACACATTATCTTTGTCAATGGGCTGGTTGCACTGACAATATCTATAGTGACTCTTCTTCCTTGGAAAACCATATTCAAAATCATATTCAAGCGTCTGATGATTATGTTTGCGAATGGAATAACTGCTCACAATCGATAAAATCAAAAGACGAGTTGATTACACATTTACTTGGACATATAGCGGAAATACCTCAGACAACAATGGTAGAATCAACTCCATTCTCTTCTTACCCTTCTACGTTATCACCATCAACATCATCACAGTTGGACGACAACAATGGAATCAATGATCAGAACGACAAGAATAACGAACAAGGAACGATGAATACAAATAACTTATCGGTATTAGAAACACCATGTAATGAACTCAAGGGTGTACCTTTGGTGGCAATACATATACTTCGATTGTTATCAGAAGATCCAAGCAGTCCTGCTTATCTCACACCTTATGAAATCAAACTTATCAGCATTTCCGATAGCAAACCTTCTCTCTCTCCGTATGTTTATTCCATTTTGTCAAACATTAGACTTCATTCCACTGGTTCTTCTCCCACTTTATAGTTTTGTATTTTTTTTTTTAAACATCCCCAACGTCAACTTCGTATATACAACACCTATCATTTTATCATTTATTATCTTCATATTCTTATATTGGATGGTTCTTTTTTCATTATTATTATTTTATACTACCATAGTAAAACAAAAAAAGGAAAAAAAAAAAGAAAAAAAGATCATTTGTACATATTTCAATCAATAAAGAAAACAAACAATTCTTAGCATATGCATGAATAGATTTCAGGACCGTTACTTTTTTTGGATTGAGATTAGAAAGATAGGATGAATTGGGTGGCTTGGTTAGCCAGGGTTAATTTTCTTTTTTTTTTTTCAATTGACTAGAGTCGAGAAAACACTGAGAGGGGTTGGCCAGTGTAATATTTTTTTTTTTCTTTCTTTTCTAAACTCCACCGTCTCTTTCTTTTCTTTACTTCCCTACTCTCCTATCACTACATTATCCACCATGGGTCTCTCTGAATTTTTCTCTACTTTCATTCCCACTGTCTACGCTGACGAAGAAGAACAACCTGTCGAAATTGTAGAAGAAGAAGCTCCTGCTGCTGAAGAAGAAGTAGTGGAAGAAGAAGAAGAAGAAGAAGAAGAAGAAGAACCTGAAGATCCTAAGGAAGCTATCATGGAAGGTAAGTTCATTTGAATTATTATTGGAAATATAGTGACCTTGGCAACAAGACAAAAAGACCGACACACATATACATACATACATACACGCGTCAATGGAACACTTGTATCTATATATTCTTTTTCTTGGAACGACTCCTATTTTTTTTTTTTATTTTGGTTCGTAAATGTCAACAGTGCCATTCGACAAAGATTTGAATATTTATGTCTATATTTGCTTATGTCTGTGTATAAATATGTGTGTTTGTGTCGGATACAATGGTCATGATAGTGGTGGAAAAATTCATTGATTTATATGACTCACTTCTTTTTTTTTCTCTCTCTCTCTTTCTTTTATAAATATTCGACTTTTATTATAGAATGCGCCAAGCAATGTTCTTCTCTTAAGCACCACCTCGATGAGTGCAATGAACGTGTTGAAAATGGCTCTTCTGAAAACTGTACGTTTAAAAAAAGATAGGGACGATTTGATACAAATGTCCAAAGGAAAAGACAATACTGATCTTTTTTTTTTTTTTTTTGTTTTTTTTTTTTTAAAAAAAAATAGGTATTGAAGAATTCTTCCATTTCATGCACTGTGCTGATGAATGCGTAAGTAGAATAGATTATCGTATGCGAATGATATGATAGGATGAGGTTACTAATATATATATATTTGATTTTGTAGGCTGCTCCCAAGATCTTTGCTGCTACCAAATAAATGATATGCCTCTCCAACAACACCCTTCCTAGTTCTTTCTTTTTCTTTTACAATTATACACTGAATAAAATCACTTATATACATGCATATTCTGTCTCTCTCTCTCTCTCTCTTTTTTTTTTTTGTTGTGTTTATCAAATGTCTTGATATTCGCCCTCTTGGACTCTTGTTCAAGTTTGTGTATTGGGATATCTGTGAAGGCGTACCGGTGATAACTCTATGTATCTATTTTTGTTAATGGTCGATCAAGGGGGGAATAGCCCTATGATTTCTACTGTTGATTTCTATAAAGATCTATATGGTAAGGCAATTGGTTACCAAATCAAGAATGAGAACGAAACAAATACAATGTATAATAAAACCTTTTTATTATCATAAAAAAAAACAACAAATAAACTAAAAATGAATGTACATGAAGGTAAGGGATATCATACAAATTATAACAATAACAACAATAGAATCTAAGGATATGTTCAAACAGTAGTGTTAAAACATCGAATATGGTAAGGAAGTCCTGTGATTCCTTGATGATCAGTAGTTGGTTCATTTTTCGTTGGCGACGATAACGGCGTCGTAACAGTTGTTGACGTGATAGGTATATCAGTGGCGTTTTTCCTTTGAACCCAAGTTCGTATTACTGGTGGTAGATGTTTGTATTGTGGTGAATCATATTGAAGGCGTTTTTGGCAGCGATGACATGGAGCAGTAAATAAGTGATGATAACTTGAAAGCCAATCCTGTTGTATATATTTTAGTAAGGTAAAAATGTGTGAGTTTCGACTTGGCATATTTTTCTTTTTTCCTTAATCCGTTTCTTACCAGCAAACCGAGAAGAGCTTCTCTTGCACTTAGTAACGTCATATCTTCGAAAGCTCTTGCAGCAATCAGGGTGATCTTTTGAAATACATTGTACTTTGATTCTTTCCAAAATGGTTTCTATAAAAAATATTTCAGATTAGATCTACATCATAATAAAATCTATACAATATGTATAAGATGACTTACATTTTCCTTGGGACCTTTGATTTCATATCGGTGAATGATCAGCGAATCGGATGGGTAATGATATTCCAAATCCATTGTAGCAGTTAGCACCTTGTGCACAGAAATCTAATCATTTGTAGTAGAAAAAAAAATAAAAAGAAATTAGCGATGTCTTATACACTTTCATATTTTCTTTCTAACATATACCTGTAAACAACATGTAGAACCAGTGGTAATCGACTGCTCTTGTTCCAGAAATTTGCCGCTGATATGATGATGTTGATGTTTGTTCGAATTCATCCATTGGCTGAAATGAGAGGTAATAAAATCGATTGGAACATTATCGTGATCTTTTGATGAACCGGTTTGATGCTTTTCCAAAACGATGGAAGACAATTCGCTAGGATAAAAAAAATTAATTAATATCCAGTAACTTGTAACTACATTACAATATTGCCCAATATACCTATATAGACGATCCACTTCAGTTTTCACTGTATTGCCGGTTTCTTTTTTTGTTTCAACTTGTGTATCAACTTGTCCTTCATTGTTGGTGGTTTCCTTATTCATAATTCTAGACATAAAGAAAGATGGTTAGACAAGTCGTTACAATACATTCTTTTAAATTTGACTTACTCTTTGATAGCAGGCCAATCAAATGCATTCACTTGAGCCACTTGTTGAGCATATTCCAAAGCAACTACAAAGCCAAATAACCCAAAAAAAAGGAGAGAGGAAAAGGAAGAATACGTTAATACGAGAAACAGCAGATACTATACGACAAATAACAAATGAGTTTACCTTTCAAGTTTTCCACTTCCACTGACTGGCGATTCAGATCTCTTTTAATCTTGTTGAGACCTTCACTGAATTGATGGATATAAGTAGGACCATTTGGATTCTTTTTGATTGTTCGTATAAAATGTTGCAAAGAGGAACGTGTTTCTGATATCTATAATATATTCATGGTAAGTATATTCATCTTTTTTTTTTTTTACTTGATAAATGTAAATATTACCGTTGATAACGTGCGGTCTATATTTGCGACATCTTGTTCAATCTCTTGCTGTGTTCTAGTCGCGGTCATCATTGAATTTGAGAAGATCGTATTGTGCTGTGGTTAAAAAAAAAAAAAAAAAAAGGGAGAAAGAGAGATACACAAAAAGTGGCGAGCAAACACGAATTCTCTCACCCACGGAGACTGAAAAATAAACTTTTCTCAAAAAAAAAAAAAGATTGTATGCCTTCAAATTGACAGATAAAGCACATGATTTTGTTACTCATATCTATATATTTTACTCTTGTTCACTATAACTTTAACTTGCACTACATCATCATATTTCTAGAAGGGTTTACTCAGTGAAAAGGATTACTGTTGGGAACACAAAAAGATACACAGCACACATCAACCAATTCTCCGGGAGAGTCACATCATATACCCAGAATAAACTGTACGAACCAATAACAAGGAACAAATCAACGAAAATTCATCCTCCGGTCCCAGCCTGGCTGATACCAAGGGCTTTTTTTTTTTTTTGCATTGATCAAAATATTATTTCACCCAATGAAGTTGCACAGGAACCACTAAACATTTATGCTAAAGTGTTGGTTACCGCTTTCACACCAAGCAATATCATAAAAAGATGTTAGAATATATAAAGTGTACCTTATCAATCATCGAAATAAATCGGGTTCTCTCTTTTCCGATGGGAATATAGATGAACTAGCTAAAGTACGAAAACATCAACATAGCCAAACGAACAAAAGTAACAAAATAGCTGAAGCTAAAAGTATAATGACCAGTATTTGTCATAAGAGCCAATGATATGGATAGAAAGGACCCGTTTCAACCGCCGTTCACAGAAAAAAGAAAAAACAGCTAAACTACCCCCACCCAAAAAAGGAATATAAAGGATAGATTTTTTTTAGTTTTTTGTTTTTCTTCCTTTCTTTCTTTCTTTTTTTTTTTTATTTATTTATATTATATATACTCTTCCCGCAAGGTTTTATTTCTACATGTATTTTATTACACTTACAAGTATTACTCTTTCTTGTCTTACTGCATTGGTCTTAGGTCATGCTGGTCATGAACATGAACAAGTGTTTGGTCAAATGCCTATTGTCTCTGGTCCTTCTGATATTCCCGTTAACTTTGACCGTCCTGTGTTAGAAAAGGATGTTTATATGCCTTCCTTCGCTGGTATATCTACTTTTGCTCATTTGCCTTATTTACAATGCTTTGAAGAAGGTATTGTGGAAGATTATGATATCGCTGTTATTGGTGCTCCTTATGATATTGGTGTTACTTTTCGAACTGGTGCTCGCTTTGGTCCTTCTGCTATCCGTGAAGGATCTAAACGTATCAAGGTAGGAAAAAAAAAAAGAAAAAAAAAAAAGAAGAATGATATATATATATATATATATATATATATATATATATGTATATTAAATATTGATCTATTTATTATTTAGGGTTTCAACTATGAAATCAAGGTAAATCCATTCAAATCATGGGCCAAATTAGTGGATTGTGGTGATATTCCCTTTGAACCTTTTGATGCTGAACATGCCATGGGTCAAATAGAAGCACACGCAAAGTATGTTCTTCAACGTCCTCCTAAGCCTGATCAAGAAATTGCTATTCCTCCACGTCTTGTTACTCTCGGTGGTGATCACACAATTCTTTTGCCTGTTTTACGAGCCATGCGTGCTGCCTACAAGAAACCTATCACAGTCATTCATTTTGATTCTCATCTTGATACCTGGTAAAGTTATCTATTAATCATATAAAAAGTTTGGATGGAAGTTTAAACGTCACTGACATTCTTTTTTTTTCTATAGGGCTCCTGAAATCTACAATGTCAAGGCTAAACAATCCAGATTCAATCATGGTAATCCTCTTTATCATGCTGCCAAAGAAGGTTTAACCACCAATGGTACCTCAATGCACGTGGGCATTCGATCAAGTTTGTATGATGAAGAAGATATCCAACGTGATGAAGCTTTAGGTTTTCGTATGGTCAAGGCGAATGACATCTTTACATTAGGTGTGGAAGGAATGGTAGAACGAATCAAGGAAGTGATTGGTCCAAAAGATGATACGTTGCTTTATCTTTCAATTGATATTGATGTTATTGATCCAAGGTAAATCAAATGGATGATCAAATTTACACACCTTTTGTTTTATCCTAATATCTCTCATTTTAAATTATAGCATGGCTCCTGCAACTGGTACTCCTGAAAGTGGTGGTTTGTTAACCCGGGAACTCAAGTATATCCTTCGTGGCTTGAATGGTTACAATATTGTTGGAATGGATGTTGTTGAAGGTACGAATCCACAAAAAAAAAAAAAAAAGAATATTGTAACTGACTGACATGATCATTTTAATGTTATCTCCTTAGTTGCTCCTGCATATGACACTCAAGCTCAACTTACCAGCTACCTTGCAGCCGATTTGATTTATGAAATCATGTCCATGATGGTGAAACATGGTGAATAAAGAACGACAGTCTCTTTATATTATTTTTTAGAGTTAGTTAATGTAGTTTAGTTTCTTTTTTTTATAATCTTATTGTATTGAAATCCTTGTATAGAATAAAAAGAAAAAGATAACTTGTTTTTTAGATTCGTCTTCCTTCATTCATCATCAAATCAAGATGGAGAAAACTCTTTGAATGGTAGATGTTGCCATGGTACGAACAGAAAACATGATGATAAATGTAGAGCATTTACGTGTGGAGCACCGGATGTCTTAATAGCTCTGATTGTGGTAGAGGCAGGTTTCGTTATAGAGACAGTGGAAGATGTGTAGAAAATAATAGGGTGTGCTCATGATATTTGTATAGTTTTGTCTCTTTTTCAATAGCCAATTGCTTCTGTAATGAACTGATTTAAAATAAGTAATATCAAGATCATATCATCTTTGATTTAAATGTCCCAATTTTATTGATATACATATAATCTATTCTAATAAACACTAATTAAAGTAAAATATCCCCCATTCAATGTCGACAAAGTAAGAAACAAGTGAAACTTAATTTTATTCAAATCCATTATTACCCTGCGTTCATCGTAGCCCGATATGCGAACAACCATACTATGTCTTTTTACCAGAAAGAGATAGGAGAGCTGTCTAAGATGACCTTACTCTTTTGAGCGATATCGTATCATTGATCTTGTATCCTAACGGCCCAATTCACCTTTCTTTGTCAGTTTGATCAAATCACCCATAGCTGTTTTATGCCTAAATATTTGTGTTTAGAATAATAAAGTTGAATAGGATGGTAATATATACATCATTCCCATTTTTCCAATTTACCTTTCAACACGACCACTGCCAATTAAATCATGTAAGATAAAATCATGACTGAATACTGTTTGTCGAAGTTTCTTGGTTTTGAAGAGCTATTATAAAAATAGTTAAATTGATATGTCCTTGTTCGATTTTTTTTTTATTACCTTTTCCATAATATCCTTTGTAGATCGTTTTTTCAACATCCGCAGAACTTCTGTACGACCTTTCAAAAAGGAAGACATGAATGTGCCTTGTCGTCGAATAGCAAACCAATAAGAATCTTTCTTCATATGAGGTAGTAAAAGACCATATTTGCATAATTGAATCAGTTCCTTTTCTGTGAATTGTTCTGTTGATGATGAAGTTGTATTTGGTGAGATAAGTGCCTGTCGAGCAATAGTAGTGTCAAAATAACGTCCATCATGCACAAGTTGTTGAAATCGATCTAAACAAATACATGTGTGATTAATATAAATTATAAAAGAATTCTTTTCCTTCATTTAAACTCACCAAATAATCCAGGATCTAGATCTTTTCCGTCTTTATTAATACCATCGGTAACATCCTTTATAAATTCTTGCTTGGCTTCTTGAATGGTCAGCAAATAGTCCTTTGTTTCCATCACCGCATATTCATCATCCAAAGTGCCAACAATATGGAATTTTCGCCAAGTACCTGCTTTCACAGATTGTTGCTGTACATAAAAAAAAAAAAAAAGAAATTAATGGTCAATAGAACAATATGTGTATTATATCTTTTGTATGACTTACAATTTCTCTATCGACCGCAGTATTATCCTGTAAGATACTATATATCTGGTGTATAAAACAGACCCGAGGAAACTTACTGTTGGCAATTTGTTTTTTTTCTGAAGGAGGAAACATGAGTTGATTGATAAGGTATAGAGCTGTGGCAATGGTATCTGAAAACATGTCTACAATATCGTCAAAAGCTTTATCGTCCTCTTCGTCGTTATTGTCATTATTTTGTTGCTGTAACTTCTGTATAATATCCCTTGTAGCTCGTTTCTTATTTCCATAAACATCGGGGTCTATAGGTCGTAAACCATAATCCGCTTTTTCAATAACAGTACTGTAGTAAGCTCTTTTCCGTGTATTCATATATAAAAAGAAATAAGAAAAGAATGAGAGAAAGGGAAGAAGAAAAAAACATATGTTATCTCCATTGAGTTTTAAACACCGCTATTCTTTTCTAATGACGCAGCGATAACTCTTTTACACAAAATATTTTTTTTTCTCTTTTTTTTTTTTTTAACACCTTTTCCTTTTATTATTCGAGTCGATCATTCGCTAGCATGACCAATCAAGCCCAAAAGCGACCTTTTGCTTCGCTTATGGAGCAAGATTATGACAGGTAAACAAATTACGATTATTCTAGTATACATATATTTCAATAACACTTAATTTTTATTTATACAATTCTTTTACTTTATATTCTCCCTAATATATATACACAATATTTTAAGCGGGTTGAACGATAATCTCTCCCCACAACCTTCTTTATCACCTATGGCTATCGATACATTTACAGATGACTCAGTATACACACAACAACAACACAACGATATATATAACGAGACTAGTGACAAAATCATCGATCACAAACATTTCAATACAAATCATTATCAAGAGTTATTGCCGACTACATACCATAATCAAGAACAACCTCCACAACAACATTATGTACCAAACTATTCTCACCAGCCATCACCACCCGAATCACAACCACAATCAATATCTATATCTAATGATCAACAAAAACAACAATCTATACAGCAACAAAAACGAAAAATGTCAAAACAAGAACAAGCTTACTGTATAAAGACATTGACTGCGCTCATGAAACATCGAAAAGCCATTGCCTTTTTACAACCTGTTGATGTAGTGGCCTTCAACATACCCGATTACTTGGATATTATAAAACAACCTATGGATCTCGGTACTATATCTCAAAAACTCAACACTCATCAATATGAATCAGTTGACGCGTTTCTGGCGGATGTACGTTTAGTTTTCGACAATTGTTTTCTTTATAATAATGCTCAAGACCCAGTCTCTTTGGATGCCAAGAAATTAGAAGAAGTATTCGAAAAATGGCTAAAAAAACGACCCGAACCTCAATTGGTAAAAATCAAATATATATATTAACGAACAAGACGAATAGGATAACTGATTATCTTTCATTATTGTTCTTATTATTATCATATATTATCTTTATAGGACACAACAGCTGAAACGAATACGAAAAATATAGATTCAAATAATGTATCCGAAACACAAGAAAATAACAAGAATAATGATACAAACGATAGCGGTATAGTAGAGGACGATAATACGACAATGGATCAAGTAGCTATTATGCCAGATGATCAATTCAAACGATGTGAATCAACTATCAAGGAATTGAAGAAGGGAAAACATTCGGATTTGAATTGGCCATTCCTCTTACCAGTGAATGCAGAAGCTTGGGGTGCAACAGACTATTACCAAATCATTTCACATCCAATGGACTTGTCAACAGTAGAACGGAAACTAGGGGATTACGAATATGGAAATGAAGACGAATTCGAAAAAGATATACGACTGATATTCGCTAATTGTTATGCGTATAATCCACCAGAACATGCTGTACATCAATTAGGCAAGAAACTCGAACATTTATTTGAATCATTTTGGAAGAAGATACACAAAAAGGCATCGTCAAAAGGTAATAATATAATGTCATTTTTTTTTAATTTTACTATATGCTTGACTAATTCTTATTATTATTCTTATTATTATTATTATTATTATTATTATTATTATTATTATTATTATTATTATTATTATTATTATTATTATTATTATTATTATTATTATTATTATTATTATTATTATTATTATTATTATTATTATTATTATTATTATTATTAGCGAAAAAGGATTCCAAAAAACTAGACAGAAAAATCAAACTGGTAACAAATGTCACCAAAGGTAAAATGAAATAATAATAATTTGTAAATAATGTTAATAGAAAATCATAATATTCATCCAATTATCTCCTGTAGATACCAATGAAGTAGCATCAACTATCATCAATGATCAGAAAACATCAACGCCATCAGTTGAAGAAGGTAAGAGAAGAATGCAACTTAAATGGAATCAATAAACCCTTTTTATTATTGTTTTCTTTCTAGTTCGACCGCCTACCATCCTACGACTGAAATTAACGACGAAACCAAGTGAAGAACCCAAATCTGTAAGTGAAACAACTTGAAAAAAATAGGAAGGTTTTTTGATTGTATGTGTTTGTTCATCCATTTGTTGCTCTATTTTGATAGAATACACCTACTCCTCCGCCATCATCAACCGCAATCGCGACTCCACAACAAGAATTGAAACCAATCAAGAATCCAGGATTGGCTTTATCAACAGAACCACGAACTGAATCTAAACGACCGAAATTAGCTATTGGTAGCAAAATTTCCCCACCTCCAGAGAAAAAACCTGAAAAGAAAGTATGATCAGATCAATCATATTGAAAAAAAAAAAGATATCTCATCTACTTTTTTCTTCTTCTTATATTAGACTCCTCTTGTATTACAGAATCATGACAAATGGTTAGCTTTGGCTCAAAAATCGGGATCAACAGATGATATGGAATCTTCAATATTAACACCACCTTCATCTATCAATTCAGCACCACCAGTAACAACATCAACAATAACTAACACAACAACAACCGCATCTGCTCCACCCAAACCGAAAGAAACGGCACCTGTTCCAACAAAAACCTTTGATATTACTGAATATATTGATCGTATGAAAGGTGAAAATCGTGTACGAGATCAACAGGTAAGAATCAATCCTATATATTAAATTAAAATTAACTCCCTTTTTTTTCCTTTTATTTTGTAACACATAGAAACGTGAAGAAGAGGAACAAAGAAAGGAAAAGGATCGCCAGTTCATGGAAAAGAAACAACAAGCTTTCCGTCAACTAGAGGAACAAAGAAAGTAAGTATTTATCAAAAAAAAAAAAAAAGGAAATGAAGAGATATAGTGGATTGGTAGAATGGAAGTGAAAAAAATGGATAGAATGGAATGGATCATTGGTCATTTTGTGTTTATCACTTCTTGTACCATGATTTCATAGGGAACATAAAGAATGGATGGAACAACGTAAACGAAAAGACAAGGCAAATCGATTGGCAAGTTTGGTAAGTTTGACACATACAAAAAAAAAAAAAAGAGAGATGATATATGAATGATTAATTTTATATATAATATATTTATAAATAGGAACATCATCATGTAGATATCAGCAAACAAAAATTGATGTTCCATCACTTTGAATCGACAGCTTTGAATCGTGATCAAGATTGGCGGGATTTATTTATCTGGGAACGTGATACTGTGGATTATCGACGTATGCCTGCACCAGGATTTGTACGGCGAGCCAATCTCAATTTGAATGAACTTCGACGACAAATCTTGACTAAAGGGATTCGTTTACGACCACAACAAGATACTGATAACAAAATGGAGATGGATATGGACATAGAATAGATCAACCCTCTTGTATACTTTTTTTTTTGTTTTTATAGTGTTGATTGGAATATTTCTTATTCTTCTCATTCATTCTTATCTATTATATTTAAATCTAATAAATTGTTGATTCACCTTGTAAAAAGAAGATAAATTATTGATGTTTTTCGTAACATGGATGTCAAAAACTTTAATATTTCGTTGATTTCCCGATCACCTTACTCAGCGGAAATGAAAGGGATATTTTATATGCGGAGGGGGTGTATTTCAGCTTACAAAAAGATTTAGATTTTAACCTCTTTTTTTTTTTTTTTTTTTTTATTCATTTCTTTTTCTTCTTTTTTCTTTACTTTTCTTACATTACTATGCAAACTTATACAGTAGAACAAGTAGCTCAACATAACAATGCCAAAGATTGTTGGATCATTGTTGATGACAAAGTATTTGACGTGACTAAATTCTTATCTGAACATCCTGGTGGTAAAAAAGTACTTGTCAAAATGGCCGGAAAAGATGCAAGTCAGCAATTCAAAAACTTCCATAATGACGCTATCATGCAACGTGTCGGTTTACCTATGCAAATTGGTGTCATTGCTTCTTCTACTCCTGCTACTCCTACTACTTCTGCTACTCCTGCTACTCCTGCTACTCCTGCTACTTCTGCTACTACTCGTTCTAGTCCTGCAACTTATACTATCTCGGATATAGTTTCGGGTGCTGAAAGCAAATTTGGTGAAGGTATTCCTTATGGTGATCCCTCTTGGTATCAAGAATGGAATAGGTAAGTTTTTTTTTTTTCTTTGATGAACCAAAAAAAAAAAAAAGTTAATAGCGATATGATAATCTTATTGATCTTGTGTTTTTTTTTTAGTCCTTACTATAACAAGTCTCATATCGAATTACGAAAGGTCATGCGTGAATTTGTCGATAAGGAAATCACTCCTTTCTGTCATGAATGGAGTGAAGCTAAAGCTATTCCTCGATCAGTGGTGAAAAGATGTGGTGAAATTGGTATGTTGGCTGCTATTTCTGGTGCTGCTTCCAATCCTTCTGTGGCTTCCTTATTACCTTATCCTTTACCTGCTGGTTTGACTACAGATCAATTTGATATTTTCCATGAATTTATCTGTGTGGATGAACTTTCTCGATGTGGTTCTGGTGGTTTGGTTTGGGCTGTCGAAGGTGGTTTAGCTATTGTAAGTATATTATATTCTTTTTATAGATATAGAACCTCACTCACTATTTTTTTTTTAATTCTATTGTGCTTGATTTTTATTAGGCACTTCCTCCTGTACTCAATTTTGGTAGTGATGAAATGAAAAAAGAAGTCGTACCTGCTGTTCTTTCTGGTGAAAAATTCATTTCTTTGGCTATTACTGAACCTTCTGCTGGATCGGATGTGGCTAATCTTACTACAAGTGCCAAGGATGCTGGTGATCATTTTATCTTGAATGGTGAAAAGAAATGGATTACTCAAGGAGGTAAGATTTTTAAATGGAAAATTTCTTTTGTTTTACTAAATGATTCTCTTTAAATTAGCTTATGCTGATTATTATGTTGTGGCTGCTCGTACTGGTGGTTCAGGTATGGCTGGTATCTCATTATTACTTGTTCCACGTACTTTACAAGGTGTGAATGCTCGGGCCATGGATTGCCAAGGTATGTGGGGTTCTGGTACTTCCTATATTACCTTTGAAGATGTAAGTGATTCAAAAATGAAAAAGCTTTGTAAGTATTCATCTTTTTTTTTTTTTTTTTTTAATGATGATAATAGGTCAAGGTACCAAAAACAAATTTGATTGGTAAACTCAATCATGGATTCAAATATATTATGACCAAGTATGTAAATAGTAATGATGATGATATGTTGAAGGATGTTTAATAACTTTGGTTTTATAGTTTCAATCATGAACGTCTTGGTATTGTGATGCAAGCAAATCGTTTAGCTCGTGTTTGTATTGAAGAAGCTTTCAAGGTAATTAAAGAAAGGAAAATTAAATTCAAATTTTAATATATATTTTGTTGCTGTAGCATTCTCTTAAGCGCAAGACATTTGGTCAACCTTTGATTCAACATCCTGTGATTCGCAATAAATTTGGACATTGTATTCGTCAAGTGGAAGCTACACATGCTTGGCTTGAAAGTATTCTGTATCAAGTCAAGACTTTACCTCATGAAACTCAAGCTAATGTTCTTGGTGGACCTATTGCATTACTGAAGGCTCAAAGTACTCAAACATTTGAATATTGTGCTCGTGAAGCTGCACAAATCTTTGGTGGTTTAGCATATACCCGAGGTGGACAAGCTGAAAAGGTAGAACGATTATATAGAGAAGTACGAGCTTATGCTATTCCTGGTGGATCTGAAGAAATTATGCTTGGTAAAAAAAAAATATTATAGTTTTACAAAGTTATGATGGTTAAATTTTTGTTCTTTTTTTTTTTTTTTTTTTTAGATCTTGGAGTACGACAAACATTGAAAAAAGTCAAGTTATAATAGGTTATATATACATTTTTTTTTATCTATTTCTTTTTGAATAAACAATATTGATCTACCGATTTTTTTTTTTTTTTTGATTGATTGATTGTCAAAACGATGTGTAACTTAATATCCTATTTTAACTCAGTCAGTTTTTTTTTTTTTTTTTGTTCTCTTTTCCCCTTAGTATTCACTTATTTTTTTCTAATTTTTACTATTATGATACCCTTTCCACTCATTTTGTTATTGTTATTATTATATCTTATTAGTACCGTCCTTGCTGTATCAGGAGGAGAAGGTACTTATGCTAATGCTGCTATTGAAGGTGCTCAGATCATTGACAATTCAACTCATATTCCAGTACGAAAATATACAGCAACAACAATAAATATAATATTAATCATATCTTTCTTTTTTTTTAATAGACTGGTTTTTATAGTTTTCGACATGTTGAAACTAATAAATATCTTCAATTCATTGACTTTCAAAATCAAATTGTACCTACTGAAGGCAAGAACTCTACCGTATTCAATGGTACACTTTGGACAGTTAAATGGCACGGTGACAAAAACTATTCCATTCATCATTTGAACCATGCAAGATACGATAAATGTTTATCTACTAGGTGGGATCATACTAGAGGAAACGATGATGCGGGGGTAAACTTGATTCTTTTTCCTTACTTCAAACTTATTCCATGTAAAAATAGATGAACTAAAGCATTTATTTTATTCAGGTAGCTTGGCAGTGTGAAGTAGACAACAAAACGATCGATGAACCTGACTTTGACATTTATCCAGGTTTCCATGGTGTATACAATGCATCTTTACCTCGACCATTACATGGTGGTAAAGAACACAACAATAAACGATTAGATCGACGCTATGTGAATACGTACGAAGCCATTCGACAAGACAAACAACAATGGTTATTTATGCGTGATGATCCCTCCAAAACGTTCGATTGGACGAATGTGGCATTTGATCCAGCTACTGGCAAAAATAAGTATAATGGAGATATTATTCAACCGGACCGAAAGAAAAATCAACATTCTGGAAGTCATTTGGTGTATCTTGTCTCAGCCGCTCATTTATGGAATATGCGATCTCGATGTCTTCATCCAACAGCAAGTTATGTATTTGATTTTACTCCTAACAATACCGGTGTGACTAATTTGGATTTCTGTCATTTTGGGAATCAATCACTCTTATGGGAAATGACATTATGGAAACCAAAGGATTTTGTTTTAGGTGAAGAGCCCAACCCAGATTTCGTTCATCCTGTTGTCTCCGTCTGGTCCATCCTTGGTGCAAGTTATCCTGGTGAGACCATCCTTCTTTGGTCTTGTCTTTTATTGTTTTCTCTAGTTGCTTGGATATGGCATTCTAGTTAGTTAGATCTTTGTCAATAGTATAGACTTGTAGTAGATTATATACTTTTTAATAAAAGTAAAAAAAAAAAGGTACGACTTCATAGATGACACACTTTCATTTTTTTTTTTTTAAATTCATCATATTCAAAATACAAATTTTATTTATTGATGATGGTAGTAAATGGTTGCATCAAAAAGAAAAGGGGAATGGAAGTAATGGAAGTATATGTAAAAAGATTATCTATCTATCTATCTATATATAATAATGATAACGATAAATAGCTAAAGAGCCAATATGTTTACACCAGGACTAGCCTTTCGGGTTTCCTTTCTTCCAAGATATCACCTGATTCTTCAATATCATATACCAATTGTCGTTGAGTATCCTCTCTTCCAGTATCCTTGTCTTCATATACCAAATATGAATTTTCTTGTTGTCGATTTTTCTTTCTATTTGATGATGATGATGATGATGATGGATGTTGTAAAACCACATGTCGAGATACTCCATTGCTATCAAAGTAAACCAATACATCTTCATTCGCAGTATCAGATCCCATCAGTTTTTCAGCTATGTATCCGGCATCTGGTCCATATTTCTTTTCAATCACTTGGATTAACCCTTGTCTTGATGCTGCCAACACTGTACCCGCTGCTACTGTTGTTCCCTCCATCACTCGAGTTGCTGCTTGAAGAGCCGAACTCCCTAATTTGGTTCGTGGGGCTGGTAATTGAAATTCTGGGATCGCTTGCTTGATGGCTGTAAAGTTGATGAGATTAGAGATCCATTGGCCTGTCACTATAGAGATTTGAGTTTTTAGTATTTTTTTTTTTTTTTTGTTTTATCGATCTATACTTACTCGTTGTTAAATTATAGATAAGATCAAAATAATGTCTTTGTTTACTTGATAATATCAATTGTTGTTGATTAACAGATGGATCCCATCTTTCTTCTTCTATAGATCTACACCCACTAACCAAAAAAAAAAAAAAAAAAAAAAAAAAAAGAGTCAAATAAATAAAAATACATTGATCTCCAAAGTTTCTTTTTTTTTTTTTACGTCTGGATATAATCAGCAATGGAATCCCCTGCATTGATCAATCGTCTAGCTAACCAGTCAGATCCAACATCCATACAATGACTAGTTTGATAAATCAATCGTACTTTTCGTAATTGAAGTCCTTCCTTGAATACACTTTCGTCCATAGTCACCGGGAGTTTTTGTCCGTAATAATTTTCACGCGTGTTAATAAAATCATCATCAATAAGATCATCAAAGTCAGAATCCTTGACATGATGATGATCGCTATTATGGTCCATATAAATATTTTCGGCAATGACTTGAGTTACTTGATAAGTTGATGGGTTCATCATGGCAAGTGTGTTTCGCATTTGATGTTGATTTTCAAATTTGATAAAATATGTTAAGATATCTTGAAATGTACTGAATTCTTGTTCATTTGTCTCACTATAAAACAGAAATTATGCCCTGACTTTCAAAAATAATTATTTTTCTTACCTGCAATCTAATGACCATAAACCACTATCAGTATGAGGTAAAGTCAAAATATGTGGTTGATATAAACAAGCTTTTGATTGAGATGGAACATTAATTGTAATTTGTGAAGGAATTGGTAATGAAGGATGACATTGTAGTAAAAGTGCTTCATTAGTTGATACATAGATTTCAATAGTATATTGTTCTCCAATAAGTTGTTCTTGACTTTGTTCTGTTATAATAGATATTTTGACATGGTGGATAGTACATAAAAATGTTAAAGGAGAAGAAGAAGAAGTGTTCAACATATTTGTAATAAGAGTGGAAAGAAAGAAAGAAAGAAAGAAAGAAAAAAAAATCCCAATTCTTTTTTAAATGCATTCAGTAAGATTTTCTTGGCCTGACAAAAAAAAAAAAAATGCCACACTTTTTCATGTGAAGACAATAGATTTGCCATTATTCTTTTTCCTTTTTTTTTTGAACCAATGTCCGGTTTGTGCAACCTTGAAATGGTTACCTCAGGAGAGAATTGAGCAATATACATATTCGTTGTACAAAAAAGCCCGCCCTTATTCTTTTTTTTTTTTCTTTCTTCTTTCTTTCTTCTTCTTTTTACTTTGGTTTACTTTGGAAACTAGAAAAAATGAATTCGGTATGTCTTTAATAATTATATACTAAAATATATGAAAACATTAACATCATTTATCTATACAGATTCCCATCATGCCTCGACAATCAAATGATGGAGATCGTCCTTCAGGTTTAAAGTTTACTAGAAACAACTATTATGGGTTTCAACGTGACCATGACTCAACTAATGAACGCAATCAAGGATCATCATTATTTTCTAGTTATTCTTCAAAGTATACTGATAACAATAACAGTTCAACTAGTTATTCTAGTAATAGTCTTTTTTCATCACGACCTTCCATGGATACAATAGAACGACCTATTTTACCACCTGCAAAAGACCGTCCTGCTTTTAACAATAACACTTCTACAAGACCTCTTCCTAGTGTTACTTCTCCTACTTTACCAACAAGGTCTCCCCAACGTGTCAGAGATTCTCAAACTTCCACTTCACAATCATTTTACTCTTCAACAGAAAATGGTAAATAATTTATAATAATAATAATAAAAAAAAAGATATCTTTTTTAAGGTATTGACTTATTTTTTATATTTATTTACATATATTAGCTTATTCCAATAACAATCGACAATATCATCCAACTTCTACTTCGCCAATACCTTCTTTATCATTCAATAATAATGATTTTACATCACTTTCAACTACTTACAACAACTCATCCAGTGTTTATACAGAATCATTAACAGCATCCTCTCCTCCTTCTCGACCTCGACTTAGTGAAGCAAGATTTAGTTTAACATCTGAAGTAGCAAAAATGTGGCGATCACAATCAGCTCCTTACCCTTCATCAAATGAGCCAGTTGACAATAAAATGATGATGGAATCTGGCGATCTATTGAATGAACTTCTGGTATCTCGTGCAATATTGGATTCTCGTGATTTCAAACTTTTATCTTTTGAAGATTTGGACAAGGTTAAACAAGTAAGTCCAAAAAAAAAAAAAAGATTGATTAGGTTTTTAAACTTTTTTTTATTATCATTGTAGGAATATGATCAAATCAAACAACAAGTAGAACATTCAGCTTCACGATTAACATTAGAAATGAAGATAAGAGAAACAGCTCGATCACTAGCATATTTGAATGATTCTCGTAGTGGACACTCCTATGTACAACATCAACAAGAAATCAAGGCATTAGATCAAAAAGTGGATGAAATAATAGATCAACACCAACAGCTCAAAGCAAAAGAGCATGAAATTCATTGTCAATTATTGGAACATATGGCGGGTGTATTGAGTGCTAGTATTCGTCGAATCAACCCATTAGAATCGTTCTCTACATCATCACCATCATCATCCGCTCGATTCTTACAACCAGATACCAAAGATGTAGATATTAACAACTTTATACCTCTTTCGACTCATCAGGAATTGCTGGCTCAACTGAACAAAAAGGAAGAGATCATCAAAGCTCAAGACAACGAAATTCAATCGCTCAAATCTCAAGATGTGAATAACAAAGAAACTGATCTTACCAAGCAAGAAGAAAATCAAGCAATACTGGATCATGTGCTACACCAATTGACGACAATGACAAAACACTACATAGAAGAAGATGATGATGATAATAACGCGAATGACGATGATGTGAGTGCGTTGCTTACAAGATTGGAAAAGACATTGGCGGCACAAAAATCAAGGGCTGGTCAATTGGAACGGGAGATGGAATCTGTCATGGAAAAACATCGATTGGAAGCTATGTCAGAAAAGAAGATTGAAATCCAACTTCGTGCCACACAAGAACGTCGCGATGCTGCTGAAGCCAAATGTCAAGAACTAACTTTAGAACTGGAACGAGTCAAATCTAACAAGAAATCTTCTCTGTCTGAATTGGATCGTCTCAAGGCTGATGTGGATAATTTTTCATTCAACGATAGCAGGTAAAAAAAAAAAAAAAGTATGGAATAAAATGGATATTTATTTATTTTAATTTTATATTTAGTGTACATTTGGATCAAATCTCGAATTTGGAATCACAATTACATCAATCCGAAGATCAACGCCAAAAGCTTGAAAAGGAACTCTCTGTAGTCCGTGGTCAATTATCCGATTTGGAAGTGGAGACTAGTAAAGTACATGCAGAAATGGCATCTACCAAACAACGAGAAGTAACCGACCAATTGGAATTACAACATTATCGTGATGAAGCGTTTGCGTTACGACAAGAGAAAAACAAATGGGAAAGGATGATGAAGCGACAAACAGTGATGCAGTTGATGGATGAAGGTGCGGGTGGTAACAGTATCAAGGACAAGTACGAACAACAACTGGAAGAACAAGAACAAGAATACGTAGCCCAGCTCAAGGAACAGAAGGCATATCTGGACAAAACCACACGAGAAAAAGATGCCATTGCTTTGGAACGTGATCAATTGACGCAAACTTGTCATGATTTGGAAGAATTGATTCGAGGCAAGACGCGATTATTAGATACACGTGATAATCATATCAGTGAATTAGAAGCCCAAATCCAAGAACTACGACGTCAATCACAACAAAAAGGAGTGGATCCTCAAGTGATGCGAGAATTACAAGATGCATTTTCTCAAAAGGAAATTGCCTGGATGGAACAAAGCGCTAATATGGAAGCCAACTTTGAAGGTATCTTGAAGGAATTCGATCGACTGACAGGTACGGCGGTGGAATTCGAAAGTGAACGTATGAATTATGAACGCAAGATTGAGCAACTACAACAAAGGGTGGCTGTGTTGGATGGTGAATTGGTCTCGCTTCGGGTCAATCAACTGGGTTATGAAGAAAATCAAAAGGATACACCTACCACTGCTTCATTACGCAAGGAGTTCAGGCGACTAGTCAATGATATCAAGATGGAACATCAACGTCTCTTGGATAGGGAAATCAGCGAAACAAAACGTGTCGAAAAACAACTCAAGGATCTTAGGCATGAAATGGCAATGGCTAATTATGATAAGGTCAACAAAGGTGTTCAAACTCTTTTTATCAAATAAAAATCAATCTTACTTTTTATATTACCTCTTTTTTTTTTATTTATTATTTTGTGTGATGGTTAAAAAAAAAAAAGGATGGATGTTCTCTATATAATTTGGTACACACACACACCTTTCATCATCATGATACTGTCGATATTAGGACCATTTTATATAGAATTTACAAAAATAGAAAAGCATCAAGCTGATCTTTTATTCTTTTTAGTTCAGATGCTCCGAACTTGAAAAATAGTTTTTATAATAGACTTAAAATAAAACACATCATTCTACCTAGTAACGACAATGCCGTCTACTGTATCCTTCCTTTTTTGGCAAGTTTTCCCGACCTTTGATAATAATGCACCGAGTTTTAGACCAGGCTTATTTCCTTCAGTTAGAACCCTAGTATAGATTTTTTTTTTTGGTAGATGACTATTTGATATTACATATCCTTTTTTTTTTTTTTGATGAAAATAAAATAAATGTTATATCGAGGACCATTTGAAAAAATCATATAAAGAATACAGATGTATCAGTCGTAGGAAAAATTAATACCATGTAATGAATACACATTTAAAAAAAAAAAAAAGGAGAAGGACAGAGTCTTTATTTCAAATCGATGTATAAAACCTATTCAAATAATATATGTTTAACAGAAAAAAAAAAGACTATCACTAACTATTCACTAAGCACCATTACGTTCCAAAGCCCATTTTTCTTGTTGTTCAGCAACAAACTTGGGCCAGAATTCCAAAGCAGTTTTCCAGACGGATTGTAACGATTCGGATGGACCTTGAAGACGAGGAAGATCAGGCGCAAGAGTTTCAGCATGAAGATTGAGCCAAGGAAGTAAAAATTGAGGTCGTAATTGTTCAGAAACATAATCCATTTGCAAAGGATTGCACACTGGTTTTCGATCACGGGCAAATTGCTTCATTTTGACTTGAGATGGTAGGTACGCTTGTTCACTCCATACACGTGTAATGGCTTTGGCTTGATAATCAAAAAATGGTGTGGTAATAATATGTCGAGGTGCTCCAGCAAATGCCAATGTAGGATCAGTGATCAAAAAGATATCCCTACAAAAACAAAAAAGTCAGAATTCCTTTTTTTTTTTTTTGTATAACCTTACTTGTAAGTATTTTGTACCCCTTTGTTACTCATCACAACAAGAGGAAGGTCGGAATCATTGGCGTCATCTTCTGTCAGGGTACGCAACGAACCTAAATAGGGATGGTTCACTTTATACCCGGTCGCGAATATAACAATATCGATATCATCCAAGGTCGATCCATCCGTAAAAGTAATTTTCCCATCCAATATTTTCTTGCCAGTATCAGGATCCTTGGACCAAAAACTTTCAATCAGAGGTTTATGAACCACGTTGTCAGGAATCATAGAGCGTACCAAATTCAAAATAGGAATGTTGGTGATGAATGGACCATTATAAGATATGTAGACTTGGCTTGCTTCTATGGATACTAAGCGAGAGACATCAACGGCTGAAACCCGACCTCCAATTACCAAAACTTTCTATATATATATATATATATATATTGTAAAAAAAAAAAAAAGTTAGTACAGAATATTATAACCTTTTTTTTTTTTTACTTTGTTTTTAAAATCGCTTGTCTTTCTAAACTGTTTAGAATGAATGATCTTGCCAGGAAACTGAGTATGGTATTCTTGTAATCCATCATAAGCAGGTACCGAAGGAATTTGGAATTGACCAGTAGCAAGTACCACGGCATCAAAAGTATCTTGATATCTTTTAATAGAGAGGTTTTCGCCATCATCCAGTTTTGTTGTTTCCGTGAAAGACAATTCCCATTCGTTTCCCTTTTTCACCATATGATCCAAAGATATGTTGAATCGAATGACCTTGTCCAATCCAAAATGAGTAGAGTAATCTTGATAGTATTTTTGCACTGTATGATGAGGTACAAAATAAGGAGTATCCTTTGGCCAAGGGAAATCGAATGATCCAAGAACAGGTGTGGCCGTATTATTGTAAAGATCTTCATAGCACGCCGTAGCAGGTTGGTGATGATTCAATAACCATTGTTTAACGTCTTCGGTACATTTCACAGGCTGAGTTGAATGAACAAAAGAAGGTGTCTTCTCAATAGATTTAAGCCAATTCAAATCATCATTTGTAGCAGGAATCTTAAAATCAGTATGAGGTACAGCTGAATATGCCCTATATATATATATATTTAATATGTCAGTTCATGTCATCACTTGTCAATATGTTCTCGTATTACCAATTTCCGCCTACTCTTGTATTGCGTTCCACAACATGGACATCAAATCCTTGTTCCAAAAGAGACTTGGCTGTTGCTAACTACAAAACAACAATATATATATATATATATATAACAATATTTATATATTTATAAGGAAAAAGAGGGTTAGGTACAACACTTGGTTGTTTTTTTTTATGATAACAAGAACTTACCCCAGCAGGACCAGCACCAATCACGGCAACTCGAGAAATGGAATGTTGAAGACGATAAGGATCTGCAAGGGCTTCTTGAGCTTCCATTAAAGCTTGGTCAATAACTTGGTCCAAAGACATGGCTTCATTAAGGGATGACCCATTGTCTTGTTGGTCAGAGTTCAACTTGGAATCAGGATAATCTTTGGTCATGAGCAGACAGAGTAGTAATAAAAAAAAAAAACAAAAAGAAAGAAAAAGAAAAGAAAAAAAAAAAAGAAAAAGTGTAAAGAAAAAGAAAGAAAAGGGACGAATTGATTTGTTTTGAGGCTCAGACGGATGCCTTTTTATGCATGGAAGCAAACCTTAAAGACATAGTAGTGATACAAAAGCTATCCAATGTGAATGAAGAAGATCCCTATAGTGAACGCTTAGTAAGAAAACTGCGGTATATTATAATGAAAACTCATATACAAGGAGAGAAAGAGAGAGAGAGACCCTTGTAACAATAATAACACCATGGTAACGGTAAAAAAGAAGGGCCTTTATTTATCCACACACTTCATCCACTATCCTAGGTTCAATTTCTAAACTTCTTGAATATATCAGTTCTTCATTGCTGTCATTTCCTGCTTCAATGCACTCTAATAAGTAACGTTGGATTTCCTTGATTTCCTTGATCTTGTAGTAGGGTACTTGTTGGAACCTGGTAATGGTTTGGTCTAGCATTTGCGTCATCTTCATATATTTGTCAAAGTTGATGATAATACAATGATTGGATTGTTCGTTGCCATTCGATGATAAGGTAGTACTTGTCCTATGGTCCATATTCCCTTCATCCACAAAAACCATATCACTAAGAAAAATACCTAAGAATGGAAGTCCTGGAGCCGTGGCATTCTTCAAACATTTTCGATACATTGCAAAATTTCGGTCGGAATCCGCCACACAGTCAATCGTATTGTACATGGTCTTGTATTTGGTCGATCGCATCACTGAATCCCAAGTTCTTCGTAATCGTGCAATACTAGCAGAGTTGAGCGCACAACGTATAGTCATTAATGTATTGAAATTGTTGAGTTGTAAACAGGCCTATATAATAAAAAAAAAAAGAGTTATGATCATTGTCATTTTTGTTTAATCCAAAACTTACATCGGCTACTTTAATCCAAAATTTGATAACCATCACTCGTATTTTTGCATCCGATTCACCAAGAATAGTGTTTGATACCCAATACACCAGTAACGTACTTTGATGTACCATAGCTTTGACATGTATTGCTGGTGCTGATTTCTTCTTTTGTGCCGCCATCAATTCACTGGGTGGGATTTGACAAAACAACGTACTTTCCATCAAGGTCAATTGATTAGCAATTTCTTGTGGATCCATCCGATGAATAGCAATACTGGATAGATGATGGGATTCTTGAAGCGGATGGATGAAATGGGATGATACGGATGATGAATGATGGTGATGACTGGCAAGAGCTCGTCGTAATGCATTTCTGATAGGTGTAGATGTTGTATTGGATGGAAGTGGTGCAGCGGCTACAGCAGCTGATATCATCACATTGGAATCTTGAGTTTGTTGGCGTTCCAGGGAATAGCTTGAATCATCAATGGCTTTTTGAGAATCTAAATCTGTTGCACTCATAAGCTACCAACACAAAAAAAAAAAAAAAAAAATGAGTTGAAAATTTTTTCAATATGGTTAATTCTACCTTCAGTTCGATCAATTCAGTCATTCTTTTGGCAGGCATAGGCATGGCAGTCTCCATATCAGTCTTGGCAAAGGAGAGAAGCATTTGTGCAGCTTTCTTATCTTGAAGAGGATCGTAATATGCCTCAAACCAATCCTTGATCACATTGTAAACACGTAGTTGGACAGGTACATGGACATCACTTTCCCACAATTCTTCTTCTTCAGTTGTTAATGGTTCCTCAGTATCTGGGTGTACAGGTTGAGTCAAGTTGAATCGATTTATCAACATTCTTGCCAACGTTTCAGAATCAGTGAATAGCCGGAAGTTGTAAAAAAAGGTACGTAAAAAGTGTGGATCTATAAAAACAGGGAGAGAAAAAAAAAAAAAGAAAAGTTAGGATTAGTATCTCAGAAAATCATCCAACTTTTATTAACAATATATTTACCTGGACAATCTTCATGACATGTTATTGTATCGATCAGCACACGTAAACTTGCTCCAACAAGATGACCTTCAGCATTCAAAATGGTTTCAGATTTGATTTGATTCTTCTTGAGAAACCATGGTTTGTTTCTTTCTTCTTCTTCTTCTACTTCTCTTAACTATATGTACAAAAAAAGACACATCAGAATTTTATTCGCTTGGTTTATATATATATTTACCTTTTGTTCCAGTGCAGCTTTTTCACGTTGATCATTTCCATCAGTACTTCGTCGAAGTCGTAAGGATGAAGAAATTCGCATGCGTAAAGGAGGATCAGCTAGAGATGATGACCCACCAGTAGTTGACGCGGTTGATGTCCCTGTTGTCGTAGTCGTAGTGGTAGTAGTAGTTGAAAAAGTTGGAGGAGCCATTGTGCTGTCGCTTTTCCTATTTTGATTGCTGAGACGTCTTGGCTTGCGAGATATATTTCGAAGTGAAACAACACTCATATTCCTTAAACTTTGAGAAGTGGAGGTCTTGATTTGATCGAATGTTGGTGTAGATTTTGAATTGAGTAATCGAATTTCACGAGTAGACATTTGAGGAGGAGAAATACTAACACGTGGTACATTGACATCAACCGTGGTTAATGATGCTGCAGGTGACGGAGGAGGTGGCATCGCATTCTGTTGTTGTTGTTGTTGTTGCTGTTGTTGTGAAGATCGATTTGATAACATAGAAGATGTTGATGTGGAGGAGGAAGAGGTCAAATAACGCATGGCCAAATTGGATAGTGTAGTAACCCTTGGTAATTTTCGTTGAGATGTCGAAGCGGATACAGTGGGCGTTGCATCGGAAGAAGGATGTAAAGCTGATTCACCACCAATAGAACTAATGGAAGAAGTATTGGTAATCTGACTGGAATTCCTACTGCTACGAAAGAGTTCAGACGACTTTCGAAGAAGATTACTACTTGTTGTACTGGAGGGTCGTTCCAATTGTTCGAATGAATGACTAAGACGAATAGAGTTGTTCGTGTTGGTTAATCCGGTTGGCACTGATAAGTTACTAGAGTAAGCATCTATGCTGTTGACAGATATCGATGAATATTTGTTGACTACAGTTGTATCTTTAGGATGCTGACTGCTGATGGCTAATGTTGATGAAGTTGCTGTGTTTCCCATAAGAGTTGTCGTAACGCATTCTTTTCTAATAGAAGATTCCTGCTCTGATGATGGTAGTGGAAGTTTGGCAGATTGAGGTGAGACTGGTGAGACAGGCATTAATAAAGAGTTGTCGGTAGTAATGGCTGATCTTGATGTCTCAATAGGAGTAACTTTTGGTAATTCATGTTGTACCTTAGATAGGAGAGTTTGGTTGACAGAAGTGGCGTCTGAAGCTACTTGGGTTGAAGAAGTTGAAGTCGTAGTTGAATCACCTTTTTCTTCGCGTATGGCTTGAATGAGTTGAGTGATGGCATTAAATACGGCATCTTTGGCTGTTCGTATTGCTGTGGTATGATCGTCTTTTCGCTAGTCATAGAAAGTGTAGAAAAGAAGAAAGGAAAAAAAAAAAATAGAAAAAAGAAAAAAAAAAGTTATATTTGAGTTTCCGCGGTCATATAAAGTTTTTTTTTTTTTTTTTTTTTTTTTTTTTTAGTTTTAGTTTTTACCAGTAAATCGTTCGAATAAGGAATATGAGTATTAATCAGATCGATGATTTGAGATTGATGATCCAGTAAGCCACAAACAAGTCGATCCAATTCATTTGTGGATGAACGAGGGGTAATAGGGTCACGAGGAGGTGAACTTGGTGGGGTTGCATTGACGGAAGTAAATATAGCTGGAGAATTGAAAGAAGGTTCCGATGGATGACTAGAAGGTGATGATGACGCTGGAGATTTAAAAGTTGTACGGATGATTTCCTCAAATGCAACAATTTCAACCCAAAGTTGGTTTACCAAGACACGAAAGCAAGTATTATCCACAAAACCTGTCAATTGAAGCTCTGATCCTTTGTGTACCACTTTGCTGAGGAGTTGTAAGACCGTTTTTCTTTGATCACTAAGCATATCATTATCGTCATCATTAGCTTCTAATAATGAACAAGATGGAACGCATGCCAGTAATGCACGTATGGATGAAGTTGTTTGATGGATTTTAGTGTGTAAATTGGATTTGTTTGGAGATACGCATGCATCCACGAGATCATACATGTGTTTTGAAACTTCATCAATACGATTTTCCCAATCCAAAGATATCTTATTGATAACTGATGATGATGATGATGATTGTGGTTGTGATGATGATGATGGTGTGGAAGAATGAAAGGTAGTAGATTGAGAAAATTTAGGTGAATCGATGATGATAGAAGAGCAAGCGGAGGAAGGAGGTGATGGAAGGGGTACGCGACTTTTGCGAACAGAGGAGGCTGTATGAGTGGCTGAATGTGATTCCGTTTTGTTTTGTTGTATTAGTGATGATGTTCTTGAATTGGATCTGATACCATTAGAAGCTATCGAAGGAGTCATACTTTGACGATGAATACTACTTGTTGTACTATAACGATGTTTTAATAATGATGGCCCCTTTGATTATACAAATAGATGAATATAGAGTTAAATATAATATATATATATATGTTCTTTTTTTTTTTTTTTTTTTTTTTTTTTTTTTTTTTTTAATACCTTTGTCGAGCTGTCATTACAAGGTGACACAATGTTTCTTTTATTGGTCAAAGCAGGGTTACCATTTATAGGCATGCGAGTTTTTTGTTGATCCAACAAAGTTGTTTTCCATGCATTCAGTTCCTTTTGTACTGCATCATCCGACCCCATACGTGTATCAAGATGACTTACTCTACCAACAAAATGACTAGGGAACCAGCCCCGAATATTATCGTATTGTCCATGCCACCAACCTGAAGATGAATCTCTATTAATCACTTCAATCACTGTTCCTCGTCGAAAATAAAGACTCGGTTCCTTTTTTTTAATAGTGATAGAATCCGATCCAAGCAAAGTAGTTGATGGTAAATAATCTTGTTGTCCTTGTACAAATTGAGCTGTTTGTGTTGAAGGTCGATGTCTATTAGTAGGATGATGAATTGTTGTTGTAGATCGAGAATGATGATTGTTATTTCGAAAAGAAGATACTGAAGTTCTATTCATTATATTATTATTATTGTTATTGATTCCTTTATTTGAAGAAGGTAGATGATCCTTGGATGTTACTCGCCTAATATATAAATAAATAATCATTAAAATATTTCATATTAATAATTTCTTTTATAATAACTTACAAGGTAGATTGAATCATGATAATAACTTAAAAAAGAAAAAAATAAAGTGATTTAAAGAAAATAAGAAGAAGAAAAAAAAAAAAAAAAAGAAAACTAATAAAAGAAGATAATATAAAAGAAAAAGGGGCAGAAAAGAAGATCTTTTTTTGTTCACCTTCCGACATTGCATTATATGGATTGATGTACCTCTGACAACTCATTCTATCTCCTTGATTTATTCTACTTTTGTAACTTGATCTCCTGATCCATTTCACCCTTTTTTTTTTTTTTTTTTTAAGATTGAATTATTTTAGCCACTATATATATATATATCAAAAGATCTGATATTTGTTTCAAACTGTATTATAAGGGAACTTCTTGTTTTCCCCTCAAAAAAAAAAAAGATTCCACTTTGGCCCAGTTTTCCTTGTCCTCCTATTGGATGCAGCGGCTGGTGGGGTTTTTTTTTCTACTTTTTTTTTTTTTTTTTTTTTTGTAATTCTCCTATCGTCTCCTTTTTTCCCTTTATTTTTATTTTTAAAGTATACTTTTTTTTTTTTCTTTATATCATATTTATATATATATATATTTCATATGCCAACAACTTTACTTTCGCCACAATCACCAACAAAAATACAGTTAAATACAACTATTCAAGAAAAGAACTCTCTTTTAAATAACATTGATACACTTACTAATATAGACGATATACGTGAATGTCTACGCTTATTAGATGAAGAAGAAACTCGTATTGATCAAGCCTTAGATAAACAACTTGCTGATAAACTTGAATTACAAAATGTTTTAGGAACTTTGGATATTCTTAGGTATTTTTTTTTAAGTTTTTTTTTTTTTTTGACTAACAAAATGGATAGACCACAATTAGGTCATTTAAAAACTGATTCAACTAGTATGATGGAAACTATAAGTAATACAGCCAAGTTAGCTACCAATATATGCGATAAAGTTCGACAAATAGATAAAGAACAGGTAAATACAATTAGAAATACTGAGTTTTATATTTATACTTCTTTTAATTATAGTCAAGAACAAGACAAGCGATTTCTTATGTGGAAGATGTACAAGAACTAAAATATTGTGTGGCTGGAATTCAAGATGCTATGCAACGAAAAGAATATGATGAAGCTGCTGGTCTATTACAAAGGGCATCTAGAATTGATACCTCCATTCTGCAGGGTTCACTAGTGGAATTTACTGTGGTAAGAAAGAAAAAAAAAATATAGTGAACAATAGACCCTCCCTTTTGTCTCATATCTCTCTCTCCTCTTTTTTTTTTTTTTTTTTTCTTTTGAAACGTACAATCTCGTTCTCGCCCCTATTCAAAAATGAAATTCACGTGTTTTATTTTTATATATATCTTAAGCCGACATCTGAAAACCCTGATCATCCAACAAAAACATTAGCCGATGCCAAACGTGTACTCTTTGATATTTTCTCTCAACGATTTGATGATGCTGTAGCTCAAAGAAATGAAACCGATATTACTCGTTACTTCAAATTATTCCCCTTGATTGGTTGTCAAACAGAAGGACTGGACAAGTATTCAAGATTTGTTTGTAATATTATAAAAGCAAGATGTACTGAAGAACTCAAAATGGGAACAAGTAAGATAAAACTAAAATGGATAAACAATAAACTTACTCCTACCTTTTTTTTTTTTTATTTATTCTGTTACATATCAGACTCGCCACTTTATTTTGCTGATGCATTAACTCGTTTATTTGAAAACATCGCAACCATCATCGATCAGCATCAACCTTTGGTGGAAACTCATTATGGTAGAGGAAAAATGTTAAGAGTTATCCAAAGACTTGAAGAAGAGAGTGATTTACAAAGTGGAATTCTTTTGGACCAATTCTTACATGTTCGAAAAATGGATCAAAAGGTAATAAAATTAAATCAAAGAAAAAAAAAAGGATTACATTATATTCAATACCTTTATATGTTTATTTAGCTTGTAGATATTCAATCTCTCAATATTGCTATGATGCGATCGAATAACTCTTCAACCCATAGAGTAACCGGTACAACAGGATTTACATCACCAACTATGACTTCTGCTACATTAACTGGAAATGATCTTACAACTGGAATCACTTCCTCATCATCAACTTCTACTATCTCCAATCTTAGTCCTCTTGTAGATCCTCGTGAACTAGATGCAAACCTTTTGGAATTATCACTGATCAGTCAACGCGCCTCTCTTTTCCAAGGTTTCCTACATGAACGAGCAAATGAAGAAATGGAAAAACTAGATGATACAAACGATCCTGCTACTGTTTTGGATACCAGCTCCACTACGGAATCAACAACAACAACAACAAAAAATGCTACCATAATAAATGTAATGACAGGAAAGGATAGACGGTTTTATGGTGAAAATGGTTTATTGACCTCCTCTGGTTTATCTAAACGTATCAAAGAAGTTATGAATTCATTTTTGGTCATTGATGAATATCTATTGAAACGAAGTATGGAAAAGGTACGACTGTTTTTTTTTTTTTAAGAAAAAAAAAAGAAGAAGAAATAGGATAGATTTGCAAACTGATTCTTTTTTTTTTTTTTTTGGCTATTGGTGATAGGCAATGGAATTGGATAATTATGATGCATCCTCAAGTCAAACTTCTACCTGTGTGGATGATGTATTTTATATATTGAAAAAAGTGATGAAACGTAGCATATCAACTTATCAACCGGATTTGGTCATGGCTACTGTTCAAACTGTATTGAAATCTGTGGAAACTGGCTATTCTCAGCTTCTCCAACAACGTCTAGTCAATGCCTTTTCGAGTACTGATACATCATCATCAAGATTGGATCGTGCTATGGAACAAGCGAAAATCAGTTATATGGTATTGAATATAAAACAATTTGGATTCATAACTAATAGACTTTTTTTTTTATGTTTGTTGGACAAAATTTAGGTAACTTTGAACAATTTGGATGTTAGCGCTGATTATACCGAAAGACTTATCGAAGACATGAAACAAACATCAAGATCAACTATTTGGCAAGACGAAGAACATGATTTGATCATTGTTGATAAGGCATTAGAAAAGTTACAAGCACTATCAAATAACTTCAATCGACTATTACAGGTAATAAATAGAGAAGAAGGAACGAAAACTACTTTCTTTTTAATCACCTACTCCTTTTTTTATTCTTAGAATGGAATGGAACAACTTTTGGGACAGACAATCAAACCAAGAATTCGGCCTTTATTTCAAGAATCATATCGTGAAGTCAAATATGTGTTGGAAGAGGATGAATACAATGAAGCAGATTTAGATGAAGTATTTATGAAACGATTTCGGCATGGATTCGACAATATGATCAATTCTTATCGCAAAGCCTTGACCGATTCCAATTTCGCCACATTGATGAGTATGGTTTTGGACGCATTGACATTACAATGGGAAAGAATTGTTCTGCAAACTCGATTCAATCAATATGGCTCTTTACGATTCGATAAAGATTTACGCTCGGTAATCCAATACCTATCTAGCATGACTGATTGGTTCTCTCGTGATAAATTTACAAGACTTAATCAAATCGCAACCCTATTGAACTTTGAAGAGGTAAAAAAAAAAAAAAAAAAAAAAAAAAAGGTAAATTAAATCTTGTCTTGTATTCACCCGTCTTTTTTTTTTATTTATATTTTTAGCCATCTGAGATTTATCATTGTTGGGGTACCAAATCTGGACCTGTTAGTTGGAGATTGACAGTGGCTGAAGTCAAAAAGGTACTCTCACTTAGATTAGATTTTGATATCGATGAAGTTACTAGTTTAACATTGTAGTTATAGTTACTTTTATAATTGTAGTGTTTTATTTTTTTTTATTATTAAGAATAATAAAAAAAGGATCGTATCTTTACAATAGTTATGTCTTGAATGAAGTTTAGACTGTCATGCACTTTCTGTTTCTGCAGACATAGTAGGAGGGAGGCGGGGAATGACATACAAGCTCACTCCTTTTTTTTTTTTTTTATTATTATTATTATTAATGATGGTATCATGGATAAAAGAACCGTTATACACCTTTGACGACGAGATAATTGACTGGGTAGATGACGATGATAGTAACACTGATACTAATGGAAATTATTGAATGAAACATGTTGGATCATGATGATAACTAACGTGATTATAATAATCATTTGTCACTATAGAAAATCGACATCAATATTAATCATAGGAATTGCTAGTATTATTAATTATATATTTATGATTCTTGGCATTCTACATGGTTATTTCATAATAGATCTGTTGCCGTGGCGGCATGGGGTTTGAATATGATAAATGAAATATGATATTATTGAAGGTATCTGTAAGGAGCAAAATGTTGGATGAGAGAGTAAAAGAAGGTTAGAGAAACTATTTTACATTAGTTTACATTAGAAAGAAGAATGTTACCATTATAGGATCCTCCGACGTTGAAACTGGTTACAAATCTCTTTTCATTAAAGCTATACTTCCTTGGTAACGTTAGCTTAGGTTACACTATTATCTCAGTTTAGCATTTCATTGAAACAAGTTGGCAATAAGTATAATGATGATAATGATGATGATAATAATAATATTGAAAAATGAAAATAATAATCATATTAATTTGTAGTATTCTAACTATACAATTACTGTTCATATCATCTATATAAAGTTTCTATTTTGGAGTATCCGAAAAAAAACAACTTTGATTTCCTTTTTAGAAACACGTGAAATGAAGTTCGTCCGAAATTAAAAAGTCTCAATGTTACACCTCCTTTTCATTTCTTTCTCTTTTTCTTTCACTTTTTTTTTTTTTTTTTTAAAAAAAAAGAAGAAATTCATTCATTATGTTAAATCCTATGCCACCAAAACGACATGATTCTTTAATACAAAAACGAAGACTCAAAAGAAATGATGTTAGTTGCAATCAGCCAGTACCTAATATGCCTTCATACATAACATATAATTCATCATCACCATCACCATCATCATCATCATCATCATCAAATAATTCTTCTCGATCAAGAAATGACTCTTTAATAATGGTAATCCATTCTAATAGTTATTTTGCTTTGTGTATATTTATCCTTTTTATTCTTTTTTTTTTTTTTGTTAGACATCTCATAATGTAGATCATCCACCACGGACTCAGATCGACAACATCTCTCTGGTAAATTTCAGTCTCAGCTTAACATGATAAATGAAAAATCTGTATAATCACACCTTTTTATTTCTTTTTTTGTGTAATAGATACCATTATCCATAAATCGACGATTGACCGTCCTTCCTACACGTAGTTCTAGTTTGACTAATCCGGTGACACGTATCCAACCACCTTTGACTCGACCTTTACCTCCTCTACCATCGATTGCTGATGATGATGATGATGACAATTGTTCCTTTAATACCGCATATGAAGATTCCATTGTGTTTCACCAGACTGACTCTCATATCGACCATACACATGATCATGATAACCAGAATGGAAATACTATTATTGCAGGCAAAGTAGATGATGATGTTGAATCAGCTTTATTACATTGGAAACGTCAATCAACTTTAACACTGACAAAGTCTATTCCTCCTCCCATCAGCGAACAACAACAACATCAAAAAGAAGAAGAACAATTGAATAAAAAAGATGATCAACTTGATTCTTTGGATTTTTTCGATATTGAAAGCAAAGAATTATGGCCTCGATCTTCTATTTTTGGTGACATTGAAAATGTTTTGAAGAAACCATCTATGCAAGAACAATGTCAGCAAACAGCAGACAAGCTTTGGATGAAAGATGAAAGTGTTGTGCCTCTTAAATATATGGCTGCCTTTTTAGGAAAGAGGTAAACTCAAAGAGACATTTCCTTTTTTTTTTTATTTTTAACTCCTCTTTTCTTTACTTTTTTTTTTTTTTTTTTTTTTCCAAAGTACCCTCTTCCATAATACTGTATTACAGCTCTATCTTGAAAAGTTTGACTTTACTTCACAACGATTAGAACATGCATTCAGGTAAAACCTAATAGTAACAAAATAAATATATGAAACATATACTCATTATTTAATATTTTCCTTGACATTTAGATTATTTTGCTCCAGACTTTACTTCAAGGCAGAAGCTCAAGAGATTGATCGTATTTTAGAAGCTTTCGCTCATCGATATTGGTATTGTAATCAACAAGCCAAGGTATTATACAATGCGGGTAAGTTAAAAGAAATTTATCCAATTGAAAAACTTGTATTCATTCTTTTACTTTTTTATGCTCAAAATAGATATTGTTTATGCCATAGTATATTCAGTATTACTATTGAATACTGATCTACATATTGTTCACAGTTCTGGTCACCAACGAATGTCACGAACCAAGTTTTGTGAAAATACAATGGCAACTATCATCAATAATATACGATCGGATAGCAGACAACAACCTGACGAAGATGACTTGATACATTGGCAACAAATCATGGAAACATATCTCAAAGAAATTTATAACTCTGTCAAGTTACAAGGTATATTACAATCCATTAAGGACGAAACCTCGACAAATGAACACCAAAAAGGATCAGGAATGGCCACTAGTTTATTACAACGTATGGGATCTTTGAAACAATCACAACGCCAGAAGTCTATGGTAACAAATAAAAAAAAAAAAAGAACATGTTACATTAAATACTATTTATTAACATTCCCCCCTAAAAAAAATATTATTTGTATCAGATTGACTATTTTGGTGGAACAATAAATATGAAGAAAGATGGCACAACTCTTATTGAACATCAAGAAACGGATTCACATGTGCAACATGTACCTGAACTGGAAGGACGGATGCGGTATAGGACAAATGACGATACTCGACGACGGACCATGAAATCGGCTACAGCTTCCACCATCTCTTCCTCATATTATGATTGGCACGAAGTTTGGGTAAGATTACATCATCATGGCCTTTTATATTTGGAAAAACAACCAAATTCAACTTCACGTTTAGTAAGTAAAATACCCACGAAAAAAAAAAAGGAGAGCGGGGTAAAATCGGAATAAATGGGAGAGCAGGGAAACAACAATAAGAAGTTTGAAAAATACATACTTACTAGTTTATTTTTTTAATCCCCTTCTATCATATTATAGATAAGACAAACGAACACGTCGTGGGAATTGGATCTTGGTCATAGCACTGCCGCACGTGGAGCATCTATTTACAGCGATCACCATCACAATACCGAACAATCACAATTGATCTCATTTCATGTTATACTGGGTAACGGTGTTTGGTATGAATTTGAATGTGAAGATCAAGATATGACCGATATTTGGATCAAGCGGATACAATTTGCAGCGGCCATGGCTACACGTATTCCTTTTCTGAAACCACCTGTTAGCAGCGATTTGTATGGGTGGGAAATACACCTTATGCAAGATTACGGTCAACTTGGGTCTTATACATTGACGACATGGGAACCACCTCAAACGTCACTAGTATCAAATACCATGAAGGCAATGAATTCACGAATATCATCTTCAACAACAACGTCATCATCATCATCAATTACATCATCATCGTCATTGTCATCTTCTTCATCATCACCATCGTCATCACCATCATCATCACCATCATCGTCACCATCATCATCACCATCATCAGCATATTATTATTCAGAAGATGTCATTGCAGAGCAACAAAAGGGAATTCAAGATTATTTGGTGACACTGCGGGAAGAACATCAGATTCACTCATCATATCTTTCTTGGATTAACAAGGTAACAAAAAAGGTGTATCAATCAAAAAAAAAAAAAAAAAAACAAAAAACAAACTAACAACATCTATTTTTTTTTATTTATTTATTTAGATACCGACTACCTTTCATACACAAAAGGCATTGATTCTCGCTAACTGGCATGAAAAAAACAAATATCTGGTTCAAGAAATGGAAAAATATATTCAATATGATAATATTTTGAAAGAAAGTATAGTTAGAAAGGTAGATCCACCATTATTTTTACCAATCAACGAAGAAGATTATTCTTTTGATTTTTGTAATGAAATCCATCATTCTTTGAAGCACTTGACATTAGAATAGTCTTTTTTTTTTTTTTTTACCAATAAAAACTATGTACTACGTGACATTGACTTTATGGTTAAATGACTCTTTTCTTTTTTGGTTGTATGATGATGATATCTAATAACAATTGGTAATGGATGAAGTGAAGGGGAATAGATTGACCCGAATATATATATAACTCTATAGGTATAATTAAACAATACTGAGTTCGAAATAGCAAAAGATGATTTCCCACGCACCCATATTAGGTATGCAGATTTCTTTTTTTTCAAAAGGATAGAAGGGGTGGGCTGACATTGTTTTTTTTTTCTTATCTCTCCACAGGTTTCCGATGCTTTTAACAAGTAAAGAGCGGAGAGGCAAAGTCATGTGTCAAATCATATCAAGTTTTCTTATCAAGGTGCCTAAAATGGGAGTAGGTAATCTTTTTCAAGATTCTTATTCGTCGATCTTATCAGTTCTCCTTAATTACCTTTTTTTTTTTTACTCCCCACATCATGATGATGATTATTATTATTTTGTACTAAGAATGGAATTACATATAAGTATGATATTATTTATACATTAACTATTTATTCATTCAAAGAAAAGATCTTATCTTTTTCCCTTTATTACTTCATCGTTCAAACTACGATATTTCCTTTTTAGTTGACATTAAGGATCAGAACAAAAGGGAGATAGAAAAATTTAAAGTAGGTAACATTCTACCTTTGTTGTGAGTGGATTGATTATAGGGCCTGGGAAAGCACTGGTGGGAAAATGGTGCTGCTTTAGAAAAATCACTTCCATGTGATAAGATCAAACCCTGATTCCATCTTATCAGTGAATGTGGGTTATTTTGTGTTAAAGTATAAAAAAAAAAAAAACGCATTTCGAACTCAGTTGAGCTTTCATAAAACCTTCACTTTTTTTTTCTCCTTTCTTTTTTTCCTTTTTCTTTTTCTTTTTACTTTTTACTTTTTTTTTTTCTTCTTCTTCTATTTGGTTTCCTTTTTCAATTTTTTATTTTTATTTTTTTTTTTTTTATATGGATCAAGAATCCCATATTATTTCACAACAAGTGTTTGGTTCTAGTAAAACGTTACAATTCATCGGATTATCACGCATGGATACTTTTTCAGACGCAATTGACAAATCTCATCCTATTCATTTACCAAAACCAGTTCCTAAACGCAACATGTCAATAGAATCTATGTTAGATTCAAATGGAACTTATGATCATGATCGATCTCCATCACCAATCAAAAGAACTTGGCTTTCAGCTACTTATGACGATCGACTTCATAAACACAGGCGATATAACGATGAAACACCTTTATCACCACCTCAACAATCAAAAAAACGAACAACAACTATTACTTGTCTTCATGCTGCTGTCGCTCAAAAATCTTATGGATCTGAAAAACGTTTTTTATGTCCTCCTCCTATGATTTCACTTCAACAAACCACTTCTCTTCCTCCTCCTTTGATCTCTATGTCTGTACTTGCTGAAGGAAATGAACGACCAGTGGAACAACGTACTTCTCTTGATCATCAAATGCGTGGTAGCTTCAAATATCTTCATGTCACGGGTTCTTCCAAGGCCAAGCAATTTTGTCTACGGGTGAATATGTCTCATCAATCCGGGTATATGAATCCATCTTCTTCAAATCTTACCCCTGGTCCTACCAATCCTCCTTTTGCTACTTTTTTCTCCTCACCCATCTCTATCATATCCAAGCCATCAAAGAAAACCGCAAAAGCACGCAATGTTTCCAGCTGTATTTTCACCACATCTCAAATTTGTTTATTCAACCGTATCAACTCACAAACTGTACGAACAAAATACCTTACATCATCATTATCCGAAACCAACAACAAACAAGAACTTTGTGCAAAAAACGCTTCATGGTCAGCATTTGATATTATTTTGGTTCGACAACCCACTCCTCCTCCTCAACATACATTATCACACAATCATCATCATTATCATCATCATCATCAACCATCTGTTACAACTGCTGGTGTCCCTTTGACTTATGGAACGGAAATTATTCTCAAGGATTCCCAAACTGGTGTTTGCTCTCCTCCAGTCATTATTCGTAAGGTTGACAAGGGTGCCATTTCTCATGCCGCTTTTGGTCCTGTTAGTCAAATGCAAAAAATAGCTCTTCAATTATCTTCTTCGGTGAATGCTGATGATTCAATCTATCTCAGTGCAAATGGGAATGCAATGCAAGATACCAGCAACAGTTCAACTGATGGCGATGAAAGCAACAAAAACAACAATGGTAATGGTACTAATCATACTCATTCAAGTACTTGGCTCGATTATAATCCTTCAAATCGTGTTTTGGATCCAAAATCTACCAATGGTTCTATGATGGAAAAAGTCGATGATTATCTTTGTTGGACGATTGTCGGTATTGCAAAGTTCGAGTATACAATTGAAGAACCTCCAGCACCTCCAGCTTCATCAATGATACTCACTAATTCTTCTTCACCTGCATCTTTTCCCGTTTTACCTGGTTCACCACCCAATTCCTCTTCCAGTCATTCTTTAGACACATCTTCTTCACACCAACGTCGCCATCATCAACAAGAAACTATGCCTCGATTACTTCAACCATCACCACCACCATCTCCACCTCGCACAATCGTACCTTTTCCTATGGTATCTACAGTAACTTATGAAGAACAAAACCATAGTTTACATCTAGTTGGGCAACATCTTGTACAGCATCTTCCTACATCGGTATATCCTCATTTACTAGAATTCTGGCTTGGTGGTGCGCATGGTCCTCTTCCTTGTAGACAACATCATCATCAACAACAACAACAACATATTGTCACTAATGGAAATATTCAACTGAATTTGGATCTTCCTCATACTCAAGATTTTTTGGTCGCTCATCATGATTTATTAATCAATGATCCTCAATCCAAAGAAGGTGATCGTTTATTGAATTTACCTTTGTTAATGGTGCGAAAAGATAATGTTGTTTATCATTCTGGAAAATCTGTGGTTTGTCATGTCAAGTCAAATGGTGATACTTATTGGTCTGTTCTCGATGTTACTATTTCCAAATGATTCCATTCCTTTTTTTTTTTTTTTTTTTTCTCTGTATTTTGTCTTCTATATTGTATATGTCTCTTTCCTTTTTTTTTTTTTTTTTTATTTGTCTTATGACAATTTTTATTAATTGTAGTAATAGTTTTTATATATCTCTCTCTCTTTATTTATATATTATCTCATCTTTGTATATTTGTATTATGATCTCAAAATAAAATAAAAATAATCTATCGATTCATGCCTAATTATTTTCCTTGTGTTATATAAAAAGTTTCTCACACTGAAAAGGCGGGTTGTCAAAATTGTTATCTATTTCAGTTTACCTGTCAAGTTTTTTTTTTTTTTTTTTTTTTTTCCTCTTCTTTGTCTTTTCTCTCCATCCTTTTTTTTTTTTTTTTTAATCTTGTACAGACATCAGCTAATGTTTGAACCTTATCGAACATATTACCCGGAAAAAATTAACAAAAGTCTCAGTAGCAACAACAGAAGAGCACCCACTCTTGTTAGCTCGAATTCATTGTATTCAAGGAAAAAAAAGGATAAACGTGATAGCATTGCCCATCTAGACATTATTTCTCCATCACCATTCAGGTCAACATATTTAAAACGAACGACAACAACTGATAAACCAAGGACAAAGGATCGTGCCAAGTCATTTCGATCAACAGCCAATCGTTACCATCGTTTAGATCATCATTATTCCAAAAACTCCCTGTCATCAAAAAAGATACCCAACAACACCAAATACAACAAGTCTGTCTATCACCTTACTGATGAAGTATCAAGTTTAAGCAAAATGTCCTTTGATAAAGATACATTGGATACTTTTTGTTTCCATTGGCCTGCAATGCATTGTTATGTCCTTGTTCGTATCTTGCCACACTCGATTGCCATCCTACCGATTAGAACAAGACTGGCCTTTTTATATTTTTGTCATGCTCCTCGTCCTCGTCAACCATCATTTGCCTCTTTTCAAAACCAGCAACAACAACAACAACAACAACAACAACAACAAAATAGTCGACGACTTCAAACAGTATTTCAATCTTGGAAGCACACTCTTGCCTTCAACGATTCATCTTCCTCTTCTAGCGATGATGATTCTTCTGCTGTTGATCATTCATCATCTACCTATTCTTCATATCTTGAACGCCCCTCTTCATTTCGACAACATAAAATGGAATCTAAACCTATGTACACCAACAATGCAAGACATGCATATAAGCGATCACTCTCTTCCACCTCTATCGACAACAACTTGAATGATGCAGTGACTTTGACCGATGTTTTGAAAGATCATCGTACCAGTGACGTATGTTGGATTCATGCTTCTTGTAAACTCCAGCCACAGACGAATGACGACGACAAGAACAACAAGTTTGTGGTTTTGCGATCCAAGCGTACAACTCTTGAACTCAAGGCACGATGTTTTTCGGAGAAAAAAATGTTTATCAACCTTTTCAAACTGAATCAACAACTTTCCTCAAAAGCTTCATCACCATCACTATCTCGACGGATCATCAAGTAAAAAAAAAAAAAAAAAAAAAAAAAGAAGGAATAATAATAATAATAATAAAATAATCATTGAATTGATTTTATAGGCAAAACAACTTGATCGAACAACTAGAAATACGAAATAAAGCAGCGATGACTCAATGTATGGAATTGATGGAACAAATCGACAAACATAAAACCGATATTATACAGTATCAAACAAAATGCGATCACTTGGATGGACAATTGGAAACACTTTTACAATCGGTTCAATACCAAAAGGAACAGCATGGGGATTTTGAAGATATGGAACACTCGATCAGGACTGTGCAAGATGAATTGACGTCTCATATGGACGCTTTTAATAAGTTACATCAACACATTCTTACTCGTCACGCTGGGAAGACCGCATCTTTCTCCTGGATACTGGAAAATTCATTTAGACACCTGGATCGGTTCCAATACATTCATTCATCTAACAATGGTACTCTACATCTTTGCATCGGGATTGGTAAGTAGATCATAATAAAATGATGTACAATTGAAATCACCTTTTTTTTTTTTTTTTGCTATAGGTATTGGACTCTTGGCTACCTTGTTGACTCTCATCTTTGGGTATCATTATAGCTGATGTTTAGTTTATTTTATGCAACCTAGACATTTTGGATTTCTTTATTCAAATAAATTATGTGCGTATGTTTGTAATACAATGATTATGACTATATATATATATGTTTGTGTATATGGAGTGTTCCTGTAAACTATCTATGGCATTGATATTTGTTCATCCCTTGTTGTCACCTTGAATTTTTTTTTCAGTATGTTCACCAAGTCCAAAAAAATCTTGTTGATGTATATATCTTAAGCATTGAAGAATCACATTTTGTTCCTGTCGTATTTCTTTGGATAAGAGCTAACCAAAAAAAAAAAAAAAATCAGTCGATGTTTTTTTTTTCTTGTTCATCTTGTTGTTACCATTTTTAGCAAATGAGGTCTTTTATTCAATTCAGGTACTGTGGATGTCTTTTTCGGTTTTTGAGATCGCTATCCAAGATTAAAAAAAAAAAAAAAGGAAAGATGAATCAGATCATATATCTCTAGTGGAATGATTTTGACTTACAGACTTTGGTTTTTCATGTAAAAAGTGACATTGATCACCTCGTGTGCAATTCCCTCGGACAAAGTATTTGCATAGTTTTCGTGGTCGAGTTGTTGTTGCAGGTGGTAAGGTCAATTTTCCCATTGAGGTTGGATCCTTCGATGATACCGCATCTTGTTGTAAGTCCATCGTATCATCTTCATTCTCCTCATTATGATCATCATCATCATTGTTGCTCTTACTGATATCTGGGAAATCCTCTTCAGCGCTATGAAATTCCTCATCCGAGTCTGAATCATAATTAACCAAGGAAGGTAATGATGATGAAGGTGTGATTGTCGCTTGGTGTTTCTTATTCCCAACGCTTTCCTGTTGATCACTTGTTGCTTTGCGTTTGTTCTTGTTGTATTTATTATCTCTTGGTAATTCTCCACGAGCTTCACGTTCTTGTTCTTGTTGTTGCTAATAATAATAATAACAAAAAAAAAAAAAAAAAAAAAAAGAAAGATGAATTCTCAACCTGTAGTACCCATTTTTTTTTTTTTTTTTTTTTTGCTTTTTTACTTTTCGTTCCACATTTGCTTTGCTTGGCCAGTTCTTCTTTCGTTCTTCAATCCATGCTGCAATGGCTTCGGGTGTATCTAATTTTGGTGCATTGGCGGGAACAATACCGTCAGGCATATCCTTTTTCCTACAACAATCCAAAGAAAATAAATAAGTATATATTACCTTCTCACATCTATTCTCTCTCTCTCTCTCTCTCTCTCTCTCTCTCTCTCTCTCTTACTTTTTGTTGCTTGCCACTCCATGTACCTCTTCTTGGTGTACTTGTACAAATGCTGGATTTCCTTCAAACGTAGAGCAGATCTTACATTTGATATGGATAGATCGATGTTGATCCAGGGCTATTTGTGTTTTATACCATTTGTTGCAACAGACACCACCATTCCTACAGAAAAAAAAAAAAATAAGATACACTGTGTCTTCTTTGATGGACTTGTTTACTTTTGTGATTGAGTAGAGTCAGTTGCCTGAGAAGTGGTTGGTACAGGATCTTGATATAATTCATCGTATGATACTGGTTGTGGTCTATATGTTGGATTGAGCATTGAATTGAGTGAAGCAGCTGCAAGTGCACCACGTGCTTGAAGTTTTTGAGTTTGTTGTTGTAGTTCATAATATATACTTGGAAACTGTCGTTCGTTAGTGTTTGTATATTCTGAATGACTAGGATCCCAAGAAGGATGACTTTGTTTATTGTTGGACATTTTGAATAGATCAAATAGGGAGAAAGAAAGGGAATCGATCAAATAATGGAATTTTATAACTAACAGCGGGAGAGAAAGAAAAAAGAAATTGGAACCAAACAAACAAAAAAAAAAAAAAATTGCTTGAACCGGACTTCAAAAAGAGCATTTTTTTTCGCTTGATAGAGATTTCTTCGTTCGTCTTTTCTGATAAAACAAATACAAAAACGTTTGCATTTACTAGATGACAGGCAACTATCTATATGCTAGATTGAATTCTCAATCGTCTCAAGGGAATTGCTCAACACAATATATTATGGACCAAAGATATGCGATATCAAGAATGACGGGTACCAATGTCGCTAATACTCTCTTTTCTATTTTCAAAGCTCTCATATCGTTTTTATTTTATGTTTTTTTTTTTCTGCTCAAGCATATTTCGACATATTCTACTTGAAAAACAGGTATTAGTAAGATTCTCATGGATCAAAATAATGTCAATCACTGATCATCATTGATCATTTATTTCGATCTGTGCTTACCTTTTTTTTTTTTTATTATTAGAACCATCATTATTTCTTATGGTCAATTTTTAATCTATCGTTGGAAGGAGATTATGAAATTTTTTATTCGCTGGATTGACCAAAAGATGAATCAATCATTATCATATACAAACTCTGATGGTTACAACCAGTTGGCCAGCACGCGTTCTCTCTCTCTCTTTTTTTTTTGTGAAACCCCTCTACGAAGAAAAAAAAAGTTGAACTGGAAGATTATGTGTATTTCATTCTCTGGTATCAAGATTCATCATGGTAAGAAGATCACCTCTTAAGAACGAAAGAAAAATTAAAAAAGGTAAGAAAACAGTAGAAAAAACAGAGAAGAAAAGAGGTTGATCATACCGCCATACATGTTATAAACACATAATTCTTACGTATGGTGTAAATTGTCAACTCTACACTTTTTATTATCATATTTACCTCTCTTCTATTCTTTATAATCTTTGTAGGATTTGATTAGATAATGATGGATGACAATGATTCAACGGCTAATCAATAACAACATTCATTAATGATCAGTACTATGGGAACATATATGTGAAATGGAAGCAACTGTAATACATCATTGAACGTAGGCTGGCGCATTTGATCTGTATACACATCATTGGAACAAAATCGATGGTGTGCCTTTCCTGTGGAGCAATATTATATAGTAGATTAGATTTATTTATTTATTTTTCTTTTTGTCCTTCATTGATCATATTTGGTATTTAATAAAAGATATATGTTTGAACAAGAATGAGTTTATCTTGTTATCAATAAAAAGAATCATTGGTGGGAAAAAAAAGGAGGGTAACTAAAGTGTATTTTCTCTTACATCGGCTAGAAGGAAGAAGCCATTGGAATGATGGATGAATAAAGGAAAACATCAGGTGCTCGATAAATGCCAAATTTAGGTGTACTTATCCAGAAATGGTTTCACTCAATAGTATTGACTGATCAATTATCCGCGAATTTCCGTTTGACATTTTTTTTTTTCTGTTACAAAGACGTCATTTAGCAACGCTAAACAAATGTCCTATTTGATGGCAAAAATCATGGGTAAATGCAATCTTGATTTTTTTGCTCTCATTGATGGACAAATCAGGTTTAGAACAGTTCCAAAGAAAAATTCCTATAGGTTGCTGGGAATGAAACTGTCAACTCGGATGACATTTCTATTCGATGATGGTCATTCAAAAGGTTGTACAAACCATGGCCATCGGATATTTTTTTTTCTTTTTTGTACTGTGGGGAAACGTCTTGTTGTTCCTTATTTCCCATGAAATTTTTAATTTCCTTTTTTATTCAACTATTGATGATATTATAGATTGATTGATCTCTTTTTGGTTAATCTATTCCATTATAACTGATTCATTCTTTTTTTTTTCTTTTGACAAAGTATTGTCAAGTAATAGAATAAAGGCATGTTTTTGCTGGAGAAACCGTGTTAGCGGGTGACACAGGTTCCTATTTGAAAGCGGTGATTGAACCTTACACTTGAGTATAAAAAGAGGGGCATCAACTTCCCCTCATTCTTTTTTTCTCTCTCTCTATCTCTAGTTTTCTTTACATTCTTCACTAATGTATCGGATACATAGGCATTTCAAGGGAAAAGACCTGGTGCTTGCCATTAACCTTGCTGCTGGACTTAGTATATTCTTTTTTGGTGTAAGTGAAAAAAATAATTGTCATTTCTTTCCAACTAATTCTTTTTACCTTCGTATATAGTATGATCAAGGAGTTATGGGATCTGTAAATCTCTCGGATGACTATTTGGATATTATGGGTCTTCGTTATAATGCTGCTCTATTAGGTGGTGTAGTTTCATTATACTATGGTAAAAAAAAAAGAATATAGATAGAATCTCTCCTTTTTCTAACATTTCTTTTTTTTTTTTATTATTATCTTTATGCTTCTAGTTGGTACACTCATAGGCGCTCTTATGGGTGGTTGGATTGGTGATAAAATTGGACGTGTTCGAACAGTAGTAGTTGGTTGTTGTTTTGCTATCCTTGGTGCTGCTTTACAAACATCTGCTCAAAATTTATATTGGATGATATTTACTAGAATTCTTACTGGTGTTGGAACTGGTCATTTGTAAGTTACCGAAAATAAATAAAAAAAAAGTTGAATGAACTCTTATTCATGTTATTATGTAGAAATGCTGTTGTACCTGTTTGGAGTGCTGAAACTTCACATCATACATCTCGGGGTCAAATGATAAGTATGGAATTTACACTTAATATCTTCGGTGTAGTAATTGCTGTAAGTTTATAACTTTTCCTTTAAATTTCAAATGAATCAATATACTTATTGTTGTCTCTTTTTTTTTTTTTTTTTTTTTTAGTATTGGATTGGTTATGGTTTAAGATCTTATGAAGGTGGTATACGATGGCGTTTCCCTATTGGTTTTCAATTGATTCCCTTGGTGATTCTAGCTGTTGGTATTAACTTTTTCCCAGAATCTCCTCGATGGTTATTGAAACAAGGTCGGCAAAAAGAAGCATTGGAAATTATTGCAGCTCTTCGTGGAGATGGTGATCCAAATCATCCAGCCGCACAAAAGGAATACAACGATATTATCGAAAATATTGCAATGGAACGTGAAGAAGGTGGTGATGAACTTGGTTACATTAGCATGTTGATCAATTATGACAAATTAAATATACCAAGACGTGTTCATCTATCTATTTGGTTACAAATTGTTCAAGAATTGGTTGGCATTGGAATGGTAATGATAAAAAAAAAAAAAAAAAGGATATATGGTAGATCTATTTATTAATTCCATTTCTAATATGATAGATCACTGTATATGCACCCAAGGTTTTTCAGGTTGCTGGCTTTTCAGAATCAACATCTCAACTTCTGTCAGGTTTAAACAATGTCTCTTACATGCTATCAACGTTGGTGGCTGTCTTTACGTTGGATAAATGGGGTAGAAGATTCACTTTATACTATGGAGCCGTTGGTCAATGTTTATCTCTTCTTTTGATTGGAATTTTGGTAAAACCTGAAATCATGGAACAAAATCCAATGGGTTATGGTATTGGTGCCACTGTGTTTACTTTTATTTATACTGCATTTTTCGGAATGACTTGGCTTACTGGTAATTGATCAAGCAAAAAAAAAAAAAAAAAAAAAGAATTTATCATTTTTACTTACTCCTTTCTTATATTTACAATTTAGTCCCTTGGCTATATCCTGTAAGTGATAAAAGTCTTTTTTTTTTTTTAAAAAAAAAAAAAAACAAAAACAAAAAAAAAACAACAATTTATTGATAAATTGGATTAATCGTTCTTCTTTATATTTACATAGACTGAAATTTTCCCTACCAAGGTTAGAGCCAAGGGAGGAGCATGGTCTGTAGTTGGGTGGTCAGTCGGTAACGCTCTAGTAATGGAAATCACGCCACCTATGATACAAAATATTGGATGGGTTACTTTCTTGGTGTTTGCAGCATTCAATGTGTTATCCATTCCTTTTGTTTATGTGTTTTATCCAGAAACAGCAAATAGGACTTTGGAAGAATTGGATATTGTATTTACAAGTAAATCATGCCTAGTATGGAAAGCAAACAAGGAGCTTGCCTTACGACAGGCGGAAACTATTGATGAAAAGGAAGAAATCAAAGTGGAACCAAGTAATAACCAAGAAGAAGAAGAACAAGGCCATTGGAAATGATGTGAATATGATTATTTATTATTTATTTTATTTTAGTTTTAGTATTGTATTGTAGTTATATGTATTTTAAATATATTGAAATAAATCAAGTTAGAATATTATCAACCTGTTATAGTAAAATAATGGAAAATCTTCATGATTCAATATTCAATTCATTACATATCATTTCATATGAAAGCATATAAAGTAGATGCGTGTAACATGATTGAAAGATTAAATCCTTATACTGTAAATGGAATATTTCGTAGAGTAATGGACAATGCTTGAAATTTATATATATATATATATGTATGTATATGTATTTTCTTAAACAAAAATAAGTCTCCTTATTCAATGAATATTTTCTACATTATTACATAGAATTACAGATTTAATATACATTAATCTTGATTGTCCTTCTGAATATTTGTATTACATGATTTTTCTGTAAAATGTGATCATCTTCTCGCATAAAAATCAAGATAAATCAGAATTTAAAATAAAAGAAAAGCAAGTAATAGATTTTTAAGTCTTTATATTAAGATAATCTGGTGATTATTTTCTAAAAAATAGTCTTTACAGAAAAAAAAAAAAAGAACATATAGTCTATAGATAAGCCTCTACAATTAAAAAAGAAAATGTATCCAAATCAAGCAAAAAGAAAAAGAAGCACCAATCCTTTTTTGTGCCACTATGCATTGAGTTTGAACCCATTTTTCTTTTTTTTTTTTTTTTTTTTAGTTCCTTTTCAGGGAGCTCACTGTCACTTTTCAAAAACATAAAATATCGCCATTTCTCTTCCCTCTTTCTTCTTGTTTTCTTTTTTTTCTTTTCTTTTTTTTCTTTTATATATATACATATTCTCATTACTTTCATTTCTACATTCGTTTCTTTTAATAAAGTAAACAATGCTTACCATTCACTTGGAAAATGATTCTCTCTATTTATATGGAACACCTGAAGCATCAGCTGGAACGGAGATACGTGGTTGTCTTGAAATATATTTCAACGAGCCAACAAGAGTCAATTCTATCACTCTACGCTTCTTTGGTATATTGAAATTACAATGGGAAGAAGGTAAAAATATCTATAAAAAAAAAAGATATCAGTCAATAACTTTTTTTTTTAATTTGATAGGATCATCAAATATTACTCATCATCGACGACAGTGCAAAATCAAAAAGACATTGATACAACATGATTGGACTTTTTTATCAGCAAGAAAATGGCCTTATACAATGGAAGCTCATAAAACTTACCGATATCCGTTTGATTTGGTCTTGCCTGGTAATATGCCGGAATCCATTACAACCTCAACTGGCGGTAACTATGGTTCTTTATCGTATGATTTCAAAGCAACGGTGACTCGACCTTTGGCAGCGAAAAACTTGGTGTTATATAGACCTATTCAAGTGATTAGACAACAGGAACCGTGCCGCACATTATTTCCAAGATACAATATGGTTATCAACAACACCTATGGTGAAAAAGTCAATTATCGGATTCAATTGGAAAAGTCGATTTATCAACGGGGTCAACCTATCCGTATTCATTTCAAATTTGTTCCTTTGGATCAAGGTCTTCGTATTCGTCATGTCAGCTGTTTCCTCAAAGAATACGTTACCCTGATTCATTCTATTGAACACATATCAAGTATTCATCCATCATCATCATGTACGCGTCAACAGAGCCGAATTATATCTTTGACTAGAGATGATCATTTCCCTTGTCGTGGTCAAGAATGGAAAAAAATGGAAACCTTGGTGATCCCTCGCTCGACTCAAGCTGTGCAATTTGATTTGGATCATCCTTTGCTGAAAATCGAACACAAGTTACGATTTACTATTTGTTTTATCCAGCCCCATGGTCAACTCTCAGAATTACGTGTGACCATGCCTATTCGGCTATCGGCTACGACCGACGATGTCTCTGATTCAAGGATACGTTCCACGATGGCAAATAACACCACCACTATGACGGCACCATATCGTTTTTCTTCTGATGATCTACCACGATACGAAGATGCATGTTTATTGGCTCCTTATGAACCTTATCAACAACAATGGTATTCACCTCCATCTCCAGTACCCTCACTACCAGCTCTTGTACATTGCAACAACAATCATTCCTCGTTTCCTTATGATGGTAACAATGATGATGATGATATTATAGATGATACTGGCGATTGGCATCAACAACATTTAACGACTCCTTTGGATCAACCTATTGCTACTCATGATATCGCTTGTGTTCCTTCATCTGGTGATTACTTTTCATATCAACCTTGTCAACCTTTGCAACGAGTGCCATCCTATGATACAGCCATCCGTACTCCCTATTAGAATTAGATGATCATATACTTCTATTTTTTTTTTTTTATATCCACAAGTACATTTTAGATTATCACACACTCATTCATTCATTACATACACCCATACATATCGTATAAATTTCTCATATCAAATAAAAAGATGATTATTATTGGTTTTTATTGTTTTCATCGATACAAAAAAAAAAAAAAAAAAAGGATAGGATACTAAATAAATAAAAAAGATATACAAAGAAGACTAAAGAGTAAAATAATAATAATAATAATAATAATAATAATAATAATAATAATAATAATAATAATAATAATAATAACTAGAATACGTAAGGAATAAAGATATAAGGCACACGTTCACAGTATCTATCCCAATCTTTTCCATATTTCTTGGCACAACGTTCCATATCACGAGATACACGATGAGTCAAGACAAAGACGAAGAAACAAAAGTAGAAGTAAGGCAAGAAGGAACCAAAACCAGTGATCAAACCCCAGGAGATGGACATCATCAAATCAGCAGTGTAATGAGGCTTACGAGCGATACCCCACCAACCATCAGTCAACAAGAGATTACCATGTTCGGTACGAATAAAGGAAGGGTTCTTGAGATGACCCCAAGGTAATTGAGGGAAAGCTTTGCGAGTCATGAAAGAACCGTTTTGTTCCATACGGAATCGATTCTTTTGAGAATTACCAGTATCGAAAACGTAGTAACCAACCAACAACAAGATGTACAAGAAGATGGTGTATGGAAGAGAATGAGTGATACTGATACCAGTTGCTTGTTCAGACTTGATCAAATAAATAGATGACATACAATAAGTGAAGGGGACACCAGCCATATTCCAAAAAATAAGCATGAATCCTATATGACAAATATTATGATCAGTATTTTGAACATCATCCACCTTTTTCAAACACACACAAAATCATCCAACATACCATCCTTTTCGTAAAAGATATCCCAAGATGTGGGAATACATTCTTCACCCTTTTGACAAGCATTAACATACAAAAAGTGGGCAAGGACCATAAATGCAGTAGGAGCACTAACATAACCCTTTGATTCATATTGTTTCAAAGCACAAGATACGGAAATATAGAACAACACAGGCCAGGGAACACGAGTTTCAGCCCACATCTTGAGATCCAAATGACCAATACGAGGATTGAGACAAGCACCCATGAAGAAATCATAGAAAAAGTTGCCAGACATACGATGATGCTTGCCCATGATACCAGAAATGACATATACCAAAATTGACATGGTGAAGCCCCAAATAATAGCCACGGACATAATGCTACCGAAATTGTCAATGATCAAAGTAAGACGGAAAATACCAGTATAGTGGAACACAGCAGATAATACAAGAGTAAGATACCAGAATGAAAGACCATTACAAAGGTACTTGAGCTGAAAAAAAAAAAAAAATAGAAAAAAAAAAGAGATCAAAGTAAGCACGTGAAAAATTTTATGTTTAACACAATATACAACCACATTACCTTTTTGCCTTTCAAAGAAGGAAGTCCAAGACCTTCAACAACAGGACCAGGAAGAGTATAAGCACAGATAGCAGAGTATAAGACAAAGCCCATATAGATCTTGATAGCCAACAAGTGAGGGAAAGCACCAGTCACCACTTTATGAATAATGTCGTCCAAAACAAAGGATTGAATACCTTCAAGCGAGTACGAAGGAGTAATGAGCTTGCCTTGATGATATTCCAAGCATACCCAGAAATAATACATCAAAGAAGGAAAACCGAGCATCATGGCGCATACACCGACAGGTCCACCAAATTCATGAACCACTTCCTTGTCCATTTTTTCATCGAGTTTCGTCACGGTATGTTTGAATAAAGGTACACCATTGGCGCTCACCTTTTCTTTTTCTTCCACAGCTACCATCGTCGAGCCTAGATAAGATGCTTTTTGTTTTATTAAAAAAAAAAAAAAAAAAAGAAGAAAAAAAGAAAAATGGAAAAAAGTTTATTTTATAATCTTTGCCCTAAAAACTTTTTTTAATGGTCTCGGTAGCCGGGAACGGAGTTGAACATGTTGGGATGGCGATGAGACACCCCCCTGGAAAAGTCTTCTTTTTTGGATATTTTAACCTTATTCGCAAAAACTTATTTGTTCATTCTACATCAAAAAGATAATCATCAGATAAAAAGTTTTTGAAAAACGATAAAATGAATCCTTTATATGTCCTTAACGTGACAAGAAGAAGAAGAAGAAAAAAAAAAAAAAAGGCGTTTGTTAAGGTAACACGTAATAAAACAATACAGATGAAAAAAAAAAGCAGCAAAACTCTTATTCAGCAACCGATTTCATTTACCCGCCATGTTTAGGATCTACTCTTCACGGCGGGGTACCTCGCCGATTCAACTTCGGAGCAGCCTACAGAGTAATACAATCATTTTCATTTAGGCTTTCGTTCTTGTCCAAACTACTCTGCAGATTACTTTTATGCAATTGTTACACTTCATTGCTTGTTGAACCATGGATTGAATTTTTTTACCAATGCTAACTCATCTCTTTACATAAGCGCGCGTGATGGTGGATCGTACTATAAACATAACGAAAATCAGTGATATTCTTTTTTTTTTTATCGGCAAAGGATTTCATCATCATGATCGACTGGCCAGAGAATCTTCTTCATACGTTATCATTATAGATATGTCTTTGTAGAATCACCATCATCATCCTCATCGTCCTCAACAGCAGCATAGATTTATCATCAAGTCATCATGGAATCATCATCGTCCTTAAGGTAAGTCATCGCGTCACAACACGTACAAATAAAAAGAGGTTGACAAGAATATTGAAAACAAGAGTTTATTGAGCTTGTATAAAATCAATAAAATAAAATGGATTACTATATATCTGTTCTACTATTTTCTAAACTAAAAGGAAAGAACAGTGATAGTTCGTTCAGTGTTACCCTGGAGTCACCATGAGAAAGTATAATTATATTGACCCACAATATTTTTTTTTATCCTAGCCTTTCTATTCCTTGCCAATCATGCAACCTGACATCACCAAACCTAGAGAACTAAAGAATGAAGGAAATGAAAGAATGAGTAGGTTATACACGATATAAAATAAATAAAATACTTACATAGTTCTTGCTTTTTTCACTTGTGGTAATCCAACTACAAAAGAAAAGTAAAAAAAAAAAAGGTAACACATAAAAGTAGTCTATCACATCCATTACTCTTTTGTCTGACCTTTACTTGTTCCTTGTATATGTCTCTTTTATCCCCATCAATCAACCATAAAACGTTGAAAAGACAAATAAATGCTAAAATAAGAACTTCATATGGCATCGATCATACCTATTATAAGAAGAGAAAGAATGGTTTGTATCGAAAACTGATGATTTATGATAAATTTCATTAATAATATTACCTTTGCTTAGGATCCCACCACCACCACCATCATCCTTCATACACAGACTGTTCTTGTTTTGCCAGCCAAAAGATGCCTTCTATCATACCACCATTTCTCGACAACTCTTCTTATCCCAGTATTCTAATAAAAAAATAACAATGGTTTCAGTAACTATTCATTCTTTGTTATCATAGTTATTATTTATACGTTATAAGCTTACGACGATAGATATCATTGGGAGACACATAAAATTCTCTTTTTTAACATCTATATAATATAAACAGAACTAGATTAGTTTGGTAAAGAAGATATCTTTTTTTTTTATTACTCACTAAAATGTAAACAAATGAAAAAGAAAAAAAAAAAAAAAAGAAAGAAAGAAGGCGTGAGTATATAATAAATTGATGTATTCATTCAATTACTTACCGAACAACAAGGTTCTCCAACAAGAGAAGATGGTGAATGAGGTGGTTACTAAAGGAAAGTTATAATACAGGATCGATCTAAATAATTGAAGAGTAATATGTGTTAGTAAAAACTTTGTTTAAAAAGTTGGAAAAAAAAAAAGAAAGAAAGAAAAGAGAAGGAAAAAAAAAGTAAAATCCCTTTTTTTCTCTTAAGACCTTAATTTCTACGTGTTTCAAACTCCACATGTCACACTCTATCTAATCCTTTTTCTTATTAGTAGAAGTACTAGTATTACATATACCCATTGTTTTTTTACAAAGAGAAAAAAAAATATATTGATACACAATGTTATGATGAGAAAAGAACGTTGATATTTTTTTATGCAGTAGGACATGTACTACACTAAATTGATCTACCACATTCTAATATGTCAGGTTTGACTGATCTAGAAAACATAAGGGACATTTTAAAAATAATTCAGGGACAATAAAAAAGTAAATGGATGATGATGATGATTGATTGATAACTCTAATATAATGATAATGAATCCTAAACTCTTTATCATCATATAAAAGTTATCGCATGATGCTGATTTTTAAATAAATAGCCTATTTTGGTTTAATTCATTACAATGCATATATATGTAATATGAATGTTAGTCCTAACGATCATTATACTTTGAATAAAATCATCTTTATTTTATATCATTCCATCTCCATTGTAGTTGTTTGTGTTGTTTGTTAATCTTAGTAGTTACATACATATATTAGTTAATTTATATTCTTTTTCTTTTAATAAAGTACAAATCATTATTGTTATTATTTATTACAGTATTGATTTATATCATAATACAACTCATATCATCATATTATCATATTTTATGAATTTGATAAAAAAAGAGAGAAAGGGTAACTTGTCATCAAAAGTATAATATTATAAGAGAAGTGATACTATAGTAGTTAATATTCATCTTGTTATGAATTATAAAATCATCATTTCATATTATTCATATTATTATTATCATTTACTAATAATTCAATCTAAACCATCTTATCATCATCATCTTATTATTATTATTATTTATTCATCTAATTCTACTTTCTTTTAATGCAAATCATAAGTGTTATCCATAAATGGTATAACTTCAAAGTCCGTTCTCAATGTGAGGTGTGTTGGATCAAAAAAAAAAAAAAAAAAAGATCTGGTCGTGCGAGATCAAAAAAAATCTGGAGATTGAAAAAAAAAAAAAAAATTGTTGGAGACAATGGAAAAAAAGTTGGACCAAAGCTCTGACAAAAAAAAAAAAGTTGGTGCACTCTCTACTTTTTTTTTTTTTTTTCCTTTTACCTTTTTTTTTTTTTTTACTTTTCCTTTTACTTTTTTTTTTTTTTTTTTTTACTTCTCTTTTTTTAACCACTGGCACTTTGAACATTGTTAAGTTACCATTATACATTACTTTATTAATCTATATTATATACTTAAAAGTCACTCTTTTCATATTATACATTCTTACTATGAATTACTTTTTTTTTTCCCACTCTTTCTGTGAAAATATAGTAGATAATATGACAAGAATATAGAATAGGAACAACTGGATATACAACAGGTTTTCTATAGGCCAAATAATAGCAAGTCAGGAAAAAAATATAGTTTATTTTTTATAGTGTTTTTATTTAATATTTATTTTACATTCACAATTAAATAAAAACATCTTTTTTTTTTATCAATTTGTTTATTATTATCATCCACTGTTATCGTATCATCACCTATTATCATTCAATCTATTCATCCTATTATCATCTACCATCATCTATCATGCATCGACATGCCATGATATCATCATCATTGGAATCATCTACATTATAGAAACCACTCATCCATTAAAGACATAAACTTTTTTATTAAAACAAAAATCAAAAAATAATCTAGGGAGGTAAATTACGACATACGGAATAGATAATCAAAAAACGACTTGCTTTGTATACATCCATAACCAGAATTTTGTTGTTGTCTATGATGATGATAATATGAAGGATGATTGATATAGAGAATACATCGATCGTCATGATGTTCGGCTAATATATATATATATATTGATTAGTAAATGGTGACCAAAAAAAAAAAAAAAAGATGACTTACAATGAGATTCTAAATGATGATAATGACACATGATATGTATAACAAATCGAATGAATGGATCATTGATTGACCAGGCCAAAGTTGATTGATCACCTTCTTTGAAATTGATTAATTGATGTTCATAATGAAGTACTATTCCTTGTGGGATGTGTTGTTTCTTCAACTCTTTGTGAACGTGATGACTGATGATGGAAGAGTGATGCTTGATCATCGATAATGTAGTACCATCAGAGCATGATGAATCCAAAAGATATTCATCATCACTGTATAGAGATGCAATATCAGGACGAGTCCAAAAAGCTGTTGTCAAATCCTGATATCCTGGAGGATATAAATCATCTTCGTACAAAACGGCAAATGGATGATTGGTGAAATTTCCTATATTGGTTTTTTTTTTTTTTTTTTAGTAAAGAGAATGGAATAAAATAAAAATAAAAAATTACCATTATCATAACGTTGACGTCTCCGGCTACCCTCTTTACCAACTAAGAGTCTATTTCTTTTGGCAAGTGAATCGCGTTGGAAATAAAAGGTCTTCTTCCGCCTTTGTTTACTTTCATAAGTGGCAGTGAAGTCGTTGTTGTTAGAAACAATGATTTCTTGTTGATGATCCATATATCTTCCAAGGACTAATAACGAAAAATAAAATATAGAAAGAGAAGAAGAAGAATAAAAAAAAAAAAAAAGAGATCAGTTGGATAGATAAGGAAATATATATTTATATACCTTGCCGCAGTTCAATTTTTTTTCCCCTCTATCGGTTTCGTAGCACCTCAAGTACTGATCATCTGCTCAACCAAACATTCAATTCATATAAGATCATTTTTCATTTCCAAATACAATCACTATCATTTATTCTCTCTCTCTAAAAAAAAAAAAAAGAAAAAAAAAGCAACAAGACCTCTGATGCATCTGATATCTTGAACCATTTTCAAAGTAGATGTTTACGTGTTTACCCATCTTAGTCGTACAAACTCTTTTTTCCGGGATTTGAATCTAATGGAAGAGGCAGATGATTGATGATATTATGTGAAGCAACAGGATTTTATAAAACAAGGAAATTGCGTTCGTTTTACTGAATTGGTATATTAATTCAGAGAATGGCTCGAATTTTTCAAATGGCTTTTTCTCACTATGGAGCAAACAATGAAAGGTTAAAATATACTATAATACTTTTTAATAGTACAGCTAATGGTGAAGAGAGTTTGACATTTGTAAGAGATAAAAAAAAAAATGGGATCGATCTTTGGATTTTTTACAGCCAGAAGATTGAAATTCCTCAGCCAAATTTTAGCTGTAGAAATAAATTGTCGAGGGGTCATCAGGCAATCTTAGGGAAAAAAAAAATGGATGAAATTTTTTGGTGATCATTTATACATCAAGTGAGTTTAGTTGATATCAGACTACTTTTTTTGAGAGGAATCTAATGGTGGTGGTTTTATTGGATGATGATGCCTATTTCTTCTCCAATATTGTCATCCTTATCATATACAAGGTTGAAATGACTATCTTGCAAACATCCATCATTAACAATGGCAAATAAATAAATAAGTAAAAAAAAAAAAAAGATCTATGTTTTATTCAATATGTATATATAAAAAAAAAGAGTATCATCAAGACAATTGACTATTCCCACATAAAACTATATCTACAAAAAAACCAATAAAACTAAACTAACAAGTCACTACCTAAAGAAGAAGAGGAAAAGAAGAAAAGGTAAATATAATAATGACATCATCCACATACACATGCATACTTACAGATATTCATCCGGATGCTTCAGAAGAAGATGTAGTGGGAGTTGTATCCTTGGCAAAAGTATCGGCTTGAGCAGCATGTTGATCATACCATTGTTCCACATGACAGACCCAGGTAGTTTCGGTTTGACCTAACCATCCTTTCCTTTCGGATTTTACCTTTGTAAATTGATGATGCTTGCGTAAAATGTCGGCAGCCACTGATTGCATTTCATTGGTGACAGCAAAGACCTGAGTGATGCCTTGTTGATGCGCCCATGACATGACACGGTTGACGAGAATCGAAGCCAATCCACAACCTTGAAATTCCTGCTTGACAGCCAAACGTTGTAATGTAGCAGTGTGAGGTGCATGAGGTTGAGCAAAGATGTTGGTGGGTGGATTGAATTGTAAAAACGAAGGAGGTGTCACACCATAGCGTTCACATAAAAGTTGCCCGATCTTGATCCAGCCAGGAGGTAAAGGAGGACGTTGGTCATACTGAATATCCTTATATTGAGCCAATCCCACCATGCCACATATTTGATTATCCATTTGAAGAACCCAAAAGTGTGATTTTGTTTGTTGATCCTTGGGTTTGGGAGTACGTACTATTTCCGTTGCAGGTTTGGTATCTTTATCAAAGGTAACACGTTTCTTTTTCTGTTGATCCTTACTTGTATCCTCTTCTTCTTCAATAACAATCTTTTCTTCCTTGACCACATTCATATAATAAACTTCGGGATCACGGAGATCGTTTTGTCGTACTTGTTCAATCCGGTCGATAACGTCCAAACGGTCAGTCATGACAAACATACCAGCAAACGAGACCAAACCCCAGGCAATGGTCATAAACACCTGTAATACACGACCCGTCCAGCTAGGCACAGACATACCAGATAATAAGATAGGAATAATGGCAAGTAGGTATCCGTACACAGTGATCCAGCATATCCAAAATAATGGTGATCGTAGTTTTTGTTTCACACCTTCTGGAACAAGTGCAAAGTAGGTACTGTAAAATATAAAGTCCACTTGTTCATGATCACTTGGTCTATAAGATCGAAGTATAAGTCGTGGAGTGGTAGTTGATTCCTTGACTACTGAATCTGACATTGTTCAAATGGTCAGTTCGAGAAAAAAAAAAAAAAAAAAAAAAAAGAAAGAAAGAAGAAAAGGAAAGAAAAAAAAAATTATCAAGTAGAGAGATACAAAATAAAAAAAAAAAAGAAAGTGAGACATGGTAATGTGCTTTCACACTCCGTCAATTATCATTTAACTACAATTTTTTTTTTCAAAGTCGTGTCCAGTTTTACTTCTATTTCTTTCTTCCTTTCTTTTTTTTTTTTTTTTTTTTTGTTTATACTTGCTTATCATATCACCTTATTTTATATCTTATATATTATTATACCATTTCATTTGATTCTTCTAAGAATGCACAATTATTCACCTTGTTTTACATTGATTATATCGCCATGTCATTTGATTCTTACCGAAAAGCACAACTACATCTGCAAGAAACAAGAAAGACAATTACTATACCACAGTTAGACAAAGATACCTGTATATCATATCTCAACAAAGTATTCCAAGTATTAGTACGCGAAGATTTACATAAGCTTTGGACAAACAAAAAGAAGAAAACCGAATCCGAAATTCTATCAAACTATTGTCAACAACAAGAACGAAAGCGAACAATACCAAACCTTTACAAAAAGACTGTAGAACTGTATAACCAAGGTAGTATACATATACATATATACTTCTATACCAATATTAATCTAACTTTTATTTAGAAAACTCAACCGACTTTTCCAAAGATACAGTTAGAGCAACTGTAGACTCGAAAGCTATACCTTATGTTCGCCTTTATAAAGAATTTGTGAATAAGAACGCTGCCAATATATTAGAGGAATTAAAAAACAACGACAACAACGACAACAACGACAACAACGACAACAACGACAACAACAACGACAACAACAACAACGACAACAATCAAGATAATGAGGATAATTTTATTCACAATACCATTACTTCTCAATTGAAGACAATCTTACGACCAGATTTGTCTGACTTGGAGAAAAACATCATCCATCAATCACTACTGAAGTCCCAGAAGATAATTACCAATATAATGGCGGATATCTCAACTTTGGTTTTGTTAGACCTTTTGAAACGAACCACGTAAATAAATAGTGATCATGAAATACTAGTCATATACTCATATGCTCTTTTTTTTTTTTCTTAGTGGTCCACCTGTAGAAATAACTAGTATTCTACCTGAATGCAAGATTACCAAGGTCCTTCCACCACCACTGATCTCTCCTCCTTCTTATGATGTCAAGAAACTCATGGCTAGTCACAACAATACCACCAAAGCTGAACGACGTCTATTTGAACTGTATACTTTCGGCCATTTGATGCATCTGTTGACCGCAACTCATAACTCTCAAGAAACCTCTCTTACTGACACTCCAGGTCCTTCTAATTCTTCAAGTCATGATTCCAACAAGGATGGTATATTAAATTGGAATTTGGATTTACAGGAAATCACCAACCTAAACCTTACTGATATGCCACCTGGATTATCTACCATTATTCAGCCTTATGTAAATACGTACGCCACCAATTTAAAGAATATATATCAAGGTGATATAGTGGATCGTCTGCTATCAAGAGCTATTATGACTGTTCTTCAGTGTCGGCTTATTCTTCCAAAAAAGGACCAAAATAAGAATGAATTGAAAGAAAGGTAATGCATATTGATGATTTGATGATGATGATGATGGTGGATGGTTCACATTATTAACCTATCTATATACAATTAGAAAATCACAACCAAAAATTCCCAAGAATTCTTTTACATTCAAGTGCCAAATCAGACGCCACAGCAAAAGAATAAAGCGGTTGCAACAATTTGATAATATAAATAGACCAGACGTTCTTCAGAAGGAGCAACAAATTCTCGAACACTTGATGCAATCCTCTATTCTCAAGTCAAGTACTACTGCTCAGGTTAACGTGGAGATTCCTTTGGTGGACAATACTGATGCTCAAATGAATTTGGATGTTACTTTGGTGGATGATACTAGTGCTCCGATGGAAGTGGATGCCCCTGAAACCATTCATGTTAACCCCTCCTACAATCGACTGAAGAAAATTGCAAATTTTGTGAAGTCAATTCTATTCAAAAAGAACATCGATCAACCGTTAACTGTCGAGGATCTTAAGATGCATGCGCCAGATATGGAATTTAACGATGATGAAGCCAATTCAGTACTCCTTTTGTATCAATTTTTCTCACCATACTTGTTACCGAAAGTATACGATGACGATGTAGATCGGCATCCCCTTCTCAATTTCCCTCTTGTTACGGTATGCAATCATATTCTTCGCTCAACTGGAAACGAGAAATTTGTAAGACGATCTGTACCAGTTGTAAGATCATTCCAAGACCTATTCCATTACTTTGGATCCAACGAGATTGTATTTGACTCTGTGCTCATTGAAAGGGCGTGTTGGTGGAACAAAAGGCGGAAATGTGCAACCTCTACATTCATATGGATTCGATGTTTTTCTTCCCAACGGTCACACAATAAGCAATATTACCAAGTCAATCAAATTCCAGGATGAACTATTTGGTGCTTTTTTTGATCTTCCAACCAGGCGAAGTCTCTGTGCGAAAAAGACTGGCTTTATCTTCTCCAATCGAATCACAATCACTAACTATGGCGCGGTGCGGCTACATTCCAAAAAGGAAAAACCAATTGACACTGATATCAAGCCATCAGCGACCAACGTACGACGAAAAAGAAAGTTATCTGAAGAGATTACAATGCAAGAAAAGATAAAGTCATTGGACGCTTCCTTATCAACACCAGCTGAAGAATTGCGCAAGTTGAATAACGAAATAGATGAAACGAAGATGAATATTATGAATATCAACAAACAAATTGAATCCATTGCCGACACAACACATGATGATCTGGAAGACCTCCCAACAAAAGATTTTTTAATTAAACAGCGGGCAGAAAAGAAGCGACAGCGTGATGATCTACTTCGACGGAAGCTTGTTGTGTTACGGAAGATATCAGCCCTCAAGACAGAGAAGAAGGACCTCTTTGACGAGTTTTATTCAACTGACACGACAGATGTTAGCCTATCCTCATCATCTACTGGTAACGAATGGGAAAATGGAAGTATTTTTGTTGGATGTGATCCGGGTCTGGCAACCATGGTCCAAGCTACAAGTGCTGATGTCAAGAAAGTAATGTACTATTTGGCAATCAACAATCGCTATCAACCATTGGAAACATTAGTAGAAAAGGTGGATAGTGATGGCGATGAAAAGGAAATGCTTACTTTGAAGAAATACTCAATTACCAGTAAACATCTCGACGATCAGACCTTCTCCAAACGCCATCGCAAGGGAATGGAATTCAGAAAGAGAAGAGATCATCGCAAAGTAAGTGATTCCAAAAAAAAAAAAAAAAAAATAAGGATGATCCAATAACCTATTTTTTTTTTTTAATTACTAGTCTCAAGCTCAAGGTGTGCTTTCCGTCAAGCAAGTAGAAGAAAAGTTGGCTGGATCAATTGATGTCCGTTTATATGAAACAAGTCTACAAAAAATCATGACAAATCATAAGGTAGGATCAATTATTATACATCATCACGGAGACCAAAAAAAAAAAAAAAAAAAAAAAAAAAAAAAAAAAAAAAAGACAATGGATATTAATGAATGCAATCATTTCAATTTATCTAGTTGGTTAAGGAAAGTGCACCTGTTCTCCAGGATTTTTACTGTGATCAAAAATACAATCAGCGATGGAAACGAACAGCAGTGATATACAGCGAAAAGGGAACACATGTAGTCATCAAGCATCACCAACGACAAGTAAAAGAAGAACCTGGACGAAAACTACATTACTTTTATGGAAAGGCGGGCCGTGGTAGAAACTCACGTATCGGTGGATTTTTAAGAAGAGGTCATGGACCCTTATTACAAGCTCTTGGTCAACATTCTTCTATCTTCCATACAGATGAATTTAGAACGACAAAACTCTGCTGCCGTTGTCATGAGCCTATATATCATCCGAAGAAAGCTAATGGAAAATTAAATCTGGGAACTGTTATTTGTCAAAACCCTGATTGCAAAGGACGTCAAGCTGGAATGATTGCTGAATCACGAGACACAAATGCAAGTATGAATATGATCATCACTGGATTATGGCAACAAGTTACTGGCAACCTTCCTCCATCCTTCCGGCGGTCAATCTCATCAACAGACAACGATAACAACAATATTGATAAGATATTCCAAACTTTGATCTCTTCTCATCCTGGACTGGTTGAAGATGGATACATCATGCCTCTGTGCTGAAGGCAAAACTTAAATTGTACCCTAAAATTCAAGTTTTGCCATCATTTAGATGATAATAATAATTGTAATTTTATTAAATAACGGTATATTTCTATTTGATTGTTTTGTAATCTAGGGTAAATAATTTCTTGTTGTACCAATGCCGTAACTGAATTGCACTTTCTTGTCCAGATTTGAATACTAGATATAGAATGAAAAAATAGATAAATGTTAGTCAATAAAATTTTTACTTCCTATTCATCACTTACGTTCTTTTTCTGTTTCATCCAGTTTTTGTAAAAATTCCTGTCCCATTCCATTGACACCTGTTTGAGAATAATCCATGATCCCACGTAATCGACTTTTAAATGCCTAAAATTTGAAAAGAAAACAATGGAATAAGAAATAAAAAAAAGATATATCCTTTTGACTTACACTTTCCATGACATGTGCCAACTCTGGTAATACCACTAAATCCAATAATTTGTGACCAAATACATAATAAAAAGGGCAAAGAAGGCGATAATCTACTGAAGAAGGGCTTGCATCCAAAGCATTCCGTACACGAGGTCCAAAAGCTTTTGGTAACTCTATTTGCATCAACTGTCTTTAAAAGAAATAAAACTGTTAATTTATCCAAAATACAATAAAACATTTATCATATTCATTCATATTAAAATACTTACTGATTTTCTTCCAGTCTACAAAAAAGTTCGAGAATAAGGTGGTCAAGATACATTACCATTCAAGAAAGCAAGAAAAAAAAACATTAGAGAATAGACAAGTTAGTAACAGTACTTGCTCTTCCTTTCTTTGTATTTCCTTACGTCAATTGTGCTAGTGATTTTGCCAACCAAAATGGAAGTTCTATTTTCGATCCAGGTGATACCTAACATTTCAAACAAAAGGAGTATGTTTTAATGATTCCTTTTTTTTGAGAATACCAAACATATCTGCTTACATCAGTTTCATCTCCAGTCAAATTAACCTCTGCATCGATAGTTTGTTGAAATACACAGGGTATTTTCTATAATACAATATAGAGAAAGAGGAGAAAAATTAGGAGATATTAGTTGACATTTTAAATTAAATTTAAAGAGAGAATGAGGTGTAGAGAATCAGAGTGTTCCGTTTTTCTTACCGTATGTTCAGCAAGAATACAGTCTATATTGTAGTATTCATCGTTTTCCATTCCTTGATATTTACACACTGAAAGGAAAGAAAAAAAAAAAAGGAAAAGGAAAAGAAAAGAAAAAAAAGAACGCCAGTTCGCGGTTTTTATTATTTTGCACAGGTCGAGATTTCCCTTCACGCGTCTGTTTTAGGGTACCGCTCAGGATGATATTGGTTGTAAAAAAAGAAATGTTTATTGAAAATAAATATAAACATTAATATCTTTTTGAGGGGGAAATAGATTGAAGTGAAGATGGATAGATAATATATATAAATAATATATATGTAAAGATGATAAAAGGTTGACTATGAAAAAAGTGAATAATAATCTACAGAAAAAAAAAAAAAAGAAAAGAGAGAGAGGGGGATAAAACGATTATTCGGGTAAAAAGATAGATTCCATAATGATACCAGTGACTTGATAAGGATCAATGTTTGAAGCAGGACGACGATCTTCAAAGTAACCTTTTCCTTCTTTACCAACATGACGAGGAATACGAATGGAAGCCCCACGATTAGCCACACCATAACTAAAGCTACCAATATGACCAGTTTCATGTTTTCCAGTCAATCGTTGATCGTTATCTTCACCATAAACTTCAATATGTTCCATATGACGTTTGGACATCTTGTTGATTGCCTTTTCGATTTCCACAATACCATTTGGTTGTCGCATTGCCAAAGTACTGACGTTGGTATGACAACCAGCACCGTTCCAATCACCCTTGATAGGTTTGGGATGGATGGATACCACAATACCAAAGTCTTCAGATACACGATCCAACAAGTATCTTGCCATCCATAGTTCATCACCCATCGCAATCCCTTCGCAAGGTCCTACTTGATATTCAAATTGACCAGGAGCCACTTCAGCATTGACACCAGAAATAGTGATTCCAGCAAACAAACAAGCACGATAATGAGCTTCCACAATATCACGACCAAAGATCTTTCCAGCTCCTACACCACAGTAATACTTTCCCTATAGATTTTTTTTTTTTTTTTTAAAAAAAAGATGTCAGTCAATCATCATCATCCATCATATGATCATTCATCAAGCTTACTTGAGGTTCAGGAAAACCATGTTTGGGCCAACCATAAGGTTTGTTTGTTTCTGGATCAAAGAGCATATATTCTTGTTCGATACCGAACCATGGTTTGGCATCAGCATGAGCAGCCATGATTTTGGCACAAGCATGACGATGATTGGTCTTATGAGGAGTACCATCAGGATTATAGAGATCACATAAAGCCAACTTGTTATCACCACCACGGAAAGGATCATTGTAAAGAGCTACAGGCACCATGATGACATCAGAATCATGACCTTCTGCTTGACCAGTAGAAGATCCATCAAAGTTCCATTCTGGTAAATCTGCGGCTGAACTGGGCACCTTGTCCACTGTCTTTGTCTTGCTTCGTAATTGACCAAAAGCATCAATCCATATATATTCTACTTGTACTTTGCCTTTTTGATCTAAAGCCAAATACTTGGATAATGTGCTTGCACTGGATGGAACTGCCATTTTTTTTTGTTGGTTGTTGTTAGTATGGTTTGTAAAAAAATAAAAAAAAAAAAAAGTAAAGGAGAAAGAAAGGAATAATTTCAAAAATAGAATAATTTAAACAAAAAAAAAAAAAAAAAATTGTGCATCAGGCGGCAGTGATAATGTTGATCAGCTCACCCTTCTACTTTTGTATAGCTAAAAAAAAAAAAGTCCTTATCTCTAAAGTTTCCATATACGGAAAACTGCATTATCTAAACTCTGAATTCTTATCAAATAAACAAAATGTTTTTTTGATTTATTTGTGTACTTTTAATATGTTTCCTCGGTTGATTATCAAACTCATTCATAGGTACTTCACCCTTCCTCCTCTCCTTGTCCTCCTCGCTTCTTTATATATATATATACATATATATATATATTTAGTATCATCTCCCCCTTTTTCTGCTGTTGTACCTCTTGTTGTTCAAATTCCGATATCATCCTTACTGACCTATTTCATATCTTTTTGTTTAATTAAAGAAGTGCAATATCACACTTATCAATCATTATCATCATTGATTATACTCGTCTTTGATAAAATCATTCTCTTTTCTTTTGTCAATCAAAATGAATTGTTTCACAAGTCAAGTTTGTTTTATTGTTATTGCGGAAAAGTTCAAAATATATAAAAAAAAAATAGGTAATAATAATAATGATGATAATAATAATAAAAGAAAAAAAAAGTAAAAAACAAGGAGAACTATTTTAAATCAAAAGGAGTGCATATAGGCTGTTTTGTGTGTTGTGTCTGTATAGTTTTATGTGTGTATGTGTAGTATGTATTGAAGTTTCATTTGCATTCCGTCATTCTACATAGTTTGTTGTGCATGATCAATCAATCTTTTGACGCCAACTAACCAAGCACCGCATTCACCATATTTTGTTGTCACCAGTCCAACTTGTAAGCGATGAGCACCACTATAATCACGGCCTTGTATAGCTAAATATATATAAATAATCAATCATCAGCACCTTGATTACTTGGAAAACAAATGAATAGTATTCCTTACCTTGTGCTAACTTTAACATGGATTCTGCAACATCATCTGATAATTCGTCATTGTTCATATTGTCAAATAAAGCATTGAGTCTTTTTTCTGTGTCATCCAACATCTTCTTTTGAGCAGGCTATGAAAGCAAAAAAAAAAAAAAAAAAAGAAAGTTAAAAAAAAAAAAGACGAGAATCATATTTACATTCATACATATTATTAATACTTACAGTAGATTGTTGTCTCTGTCGCTGTAATTCATTAGAAAGAATATCAAAAATTGGACGCTGTTGAGCTGAAATATGACTTCGATCATCCTTGGCTACATGAATAGAATCATATTAATTTCGAAACTATATCCTTTTTTTTTTTTATGATTCAAAAACTTACGATGGCGTTTCTTTTCAGGCACAACAACAGCAGGTTTTGCAGGTGCAGGAGAGGGTGATTGTTGAACCGCTGGACCACTAGGTGGGACTGATCTAGGTGGAGGAGCTTGACCAAATGGTTGTTGTGGTTGTTGTGGCAGTGATTGCTGTTGTTGTTGAGGTTGATATGGTTGATATGGCTGCTGTTGTTGTTGTTGTTGAAGAGGTTGTTGTTGAGGTGGTGGAGGTCGATTAGATTGTGGTTGTTGTTGTTGTTGAGAAAAAGGACCAGGTGCAAATGAATTGTTGACAGAAGGTGGAACATAAGGACCTTGGGCTATAGGCGGTTGAGGAGATCTCATAGGACCTGGAGCTGTAGAAGGCACTGGCGCACCCATAGGTGGAGGGCGAACTTGCTGTACAGATGGATTATACATACCTTGTTGTTGTTGTTGAGGTGGCTGTTGTTGTTGTTGCTGAGGAGGAGGAGGAGGAAATTGTTTTGCTTGAGGAATTGGTGCCATAGCGTTCATTGGTGGTGGTGGTGCTCTAGGTGGAGCTGATGCTTGAGGAGGAGGAGCTATACCTTGAGGAGGACCCATTGCCATATTACCTTGAGGACCTGATTGCATATATGATTGTTGAGGAGTTGGGACAAAAGCAGTTGATGCTGGCATATTGGGGAAAGGAGATGTTACCCGCTTGGTGGGACCAGCAACAGAGGCAGATGTACGAGGACTTTTAGTCATATTTGGATTAGCAAGCATAGGAGGATCATTCCATGCACCTGTAGTATTCTTCACATTGACAGGTGTACCAGTACGACTAGGAGACGAAGTAGTGGATGATTGACGAGGTGGTCCTGCCATAGGTGGGGGAGGAAGAGGTGCAGTACTAGGTTGTTGATTTGATTCATAAGTACTGCCGTAAGTAGAGCTGCCATATCCATAGTTATTATATCCTGTTGACGGTTGATTGTAGGTGCTACCATATTGATTTGTTTGAACATTACCATATGGACTTGGTACAGTAGGTTGTTGAGGTTGAGGTTGGTATACATTGGGTCCACCAAGAGGATTTGTTACAGGCGCATAGCTAGTAGGTGGTTGATTTGCTGTTATGCTAGAAGGTTGAGGAGGCGCATAAGATGATTGATAGTTGGTATTGCTAGTAATTCCACCATATTGAGGAACTTGACTGCCTACAGCTGATACAGGAGCAGAGGTAACAAGATCACGTTCAGAGACCAAAGGTGTCAATTCAAAAGGAAACACAGGTTCAGGATAGAGATTAGCACCATTCAAAGATCCACAAGCTCGATACACACGATCACGAATAATAGGTAACATAGAAGAAGAGGATTGATAGTTGGCTGGTGTCAAATTAAGATATTTGAGAGCTGTTGATAGTTTGCCTTGTGTTGCCAATAATTCAGCGTATTGGCAGTACTTGGAATATAAGGGTCCCAATGGATAATGTGTCGCTCCAACATCATTCAAATGAGTATCTTCAAAACCGATAGCATTACGGAATACTGTGACCTTTTCTACAAAGTGTTGCAAACTGGCACCACGTGATTTTTCATCTTCACCTTGTTCTTGTTCTTCTTGTTCTACAATCCAAATACCAGCCACTTTTTCCAAGTTTCCAGCAGCAAGGTAACAGAGAGTGGCTTGACGACGATATTCACGACCCTTATTGATATCCTTTGAGATTGCCCATGCGTCTTCTAAACGAGCACCTAAAATTTCACTGAGAGTAGCAAAGTCTTCTGATCCAGCGAATGTACACAAAACAGCAATCACAGAATCCCATTCCTTCAAATCAGAGTAACGGACAATAGATTCCAAATCATGATTGACAACACTTTCCAAAAGTCGAAGATAAGGTAAAGAAGATGATTGTTTTTGGAAATATACCAAACGAGTTCGAGACAATAAATCATCACCACCACAAATAGCAAACATTAAGGCATCAGACCATCTTTCTGTTGCAAGACACACGTTCACAGCAGATTCAAAATCACCAAGGACAACTGCACGAGTCACTAACCGATCAATATCAGAGCTGGAGGAGGGATACAATTCAAGAGGTTGTTTGTTCACAGTTGGAAGGAGAGTAGCAGGTGAAATTCCATTTGAGGGTTGCTGTCCCGTTGAATTTCCGAAAAAGTCGTTGTTGCCATTACCGCCACTAAAGAGATCAGAAACACCATCCTTGTTATTTTCAAATGCGCCGGAAGTTTCAACTTCAGAAGTAGGTACAGGACTGACCACATTGTTTGTAGTTGTTTTTCCTATTGTCAATTTATTCACAGCAGCAATAATGTCGTCCTTGGAAAAACCCAAATGCACCAGTAATTGATCACGAGCTGCATCATCATACAGTGTACGTAAAACTTGCCAACTATCCCGTTCATCTTGATTCTTTGAAGATTGAGCTTGACGTTCATCAATAAGTTGTTGTAAATTCTTATATTCCATTGCAGTTTCCAATTCATCTGCTTGTTTGGCGATTTCTGGTTCTGTTATAACGTTAGTAATGGTGATATTTCGTGCTACTGCTTGTGGAGCTGGCGTAGTTCCTGGAGGTAAAGTTGATGCTGCCAATGCCGCTGCTTGTCCAGCCTTGTTGTTGAAGCAAACCAATTTTCCACCAAAACTGAAGGATGCACCGACTGGTCGCCGTAACCATTTGGGAGGATGTTTCAGAGCAAACGAGGGAGTTTGAGGAACTGCTGAAAGCATAGCAGCTGAGAATGGATCATCAGCATGAAGAGATTTTGGTTGATTATCAATAGGTTGATTATCACCTGAGCCTTGAATTGAGAACACATTGATCTAATACAAAAAAAAAAAAAAATAAGTAAAAGACGAATAACAATCATAGTAATAATATGATATTATATATTGAATATGAAAAACTGTACCTGGCCATCAAATGAAGCAGAAGCAAAAAGATCAGGATTGCGAGGACACCAATCAGCTTGGAAAGTCCAATTTGTATTTTGAGACACTTGACCCAAGAGTTCACCAGATTGAGGATTCCAACACAATGTACGACTATCCTTGCCACATGATAATAATAAATCAGAATCTTGTCTACACCACGATACACCGAGAATACCCTTTTGATGACCAGCTAAAGTTTTTTCAGGAGAATGAGCATGTCGAAGATCCCATAATGTAATAATAGGATTATTGTCATCTTCGGCACCAGTAACAAGTTGAGTAGCCTAAAATATAAGATAAATAAATTAAAATTATAAAATATAATAAAAATATTAATAACTTACCACATCGGGATGCCATGCAAGAGTAGTAATTCCACGTCTATTTCCAGCACTGATACCACCACCGCTTTGACCAGAATAAGCCAAAGTCATGACTTCCTTTCTGTTTCGAAGATCCCAAACAACAGTATGACCAGAAGTTGATGAAGTGGCTAGAATATGAGATACTTGACCATTCCATCCAACACTTGTAATATCATCCATATTCATAGAACGCGATCCAGGTGTATAAGGCTTATCTGGTTTAGCAAGATCCCAAATATATACCTATAAATCCGAGAGAAAAGAACAATGAGTTGATAAAATACGATAATAATATTAAGACCTTACCTCACTGTTACTACCAGCAGTGGCCAAAAGATTGGATTGAAATACATTAAAGTCAATACCACGAATAGTACCAGTATGAGTTGAATTTCGTAATACCAAGGAAGCTTCATCACTATAAATGATGATAAAATAAAATAAAAGAGAAAATGAATATATGATTAGATGACTTTAGATTACTGTTTACTTACCCTTTATTATCAAGAATAGCTGAAGGATCCCATAATGCAAGTTCACCATTTTCCATACCACCCGCAATAAGACCATGAGGTTTCTCAATAGTTGTATAACCCCAAGCTAAAGTATTGAACCTTGAGAGATAAAAAGAAATAATATTATATAAGTAAATGAAAAAAAATAAAAGTATATATTTGTTTACATTTACCTAGAAGCACAGTTCACTTTGGCCACAGGAGAAAGACCTTGATGTGAGATATTTCCATCTGATTTGGAACTTGTTAAATCTAGTCGGAATAGTTCAAGTTCTGACGCGTTTGAAAAAGAATCGTCTAAAGCACCAGCTACAGTACCAGCAGCAATAAGAGGTATTTGTTGACCTGGACTCCAAGCAAAAGTAGCTGTCCGTTGAATTTCGTTGAGCCTTTTTGCCATGATGTTAAAATTTATATCGGCCCCTTTGGTTTATTCAAAACGATATAATAAAATAATAAAATAAAATAAAGATGAGAAACAAGAAATAGAAAAAAAAAATTTATATTATATGAATTTATTTTATTTTACCTGAATAAAATAAAATAAAACGAGTGAGGACGATGAAAAGAAAAAAAAAAAAAAAGTAAAAAAAGAGTGTGGAAAAATATAAAAATTTGTTTCTATTTGTCCTCCTTTGATTGATACGTGGAAAACCAACACACGATGTCTTCGGAGCCCAAATTGTCATCCTCACTTTTTTTTTCTTTCTGACCAAATAATGAACAAAAAAGCTTTCCTTTCTTTTTTTTCTTTCTTTCTTTAAAGTCACCTGTTATGGCTTACTCTTTAGATATTAAAACTTGTTTTCTTCGTATGGGAAATGACTCTATTGAAAATGCAAAGTATGTTTATATATATACACATATAAATTAGTCCTATGAATATTAACAATAACTATAGAAAAGTTTTACATTATGCGATGGAGTGTTTGGAATATACAAAACCTGTAGAAGGCTTTGGTGATGCTGTTGCTTATACTACAAGACCATGGGTTCTCCTCTTTTGTTCATCAAGAAAACCCATTGAAACTGCTATTTCTCATATCTTTATTGAAAACAAAGGTGATGGACCTAACAAAAGAATATTACTTCAAGATATCCGTTTATGGTAAGACTAAAATACCACAAGATATATATATATATATATATATAATATATTGTTGATCCTTAACTTTTTTTCTTTTTTCTTATTTATGATCTAGTTATGTGAAAAACATACATGAATTACGTGCCATACTAGCAAGTATTCACCTGTCACCAAATTCTGAAACGAAAACTGATATAATATCATGGATTCATCAAGAAAAACAAGGACAGCCTCCCTCATTCGTTTGTGTAATGGATTTATTAGAATTACTATTGGGTAGCGATGGGACCTTTGATCCTGATATTCCTTCTAATGATCGGCATCTATATATCAGGTATAATACATAGATCAGTACCAAAATTGAAAATAATAATTTCTTTCTCTTTTTTTCTAATGGACTAGGTTTGATCAGTTAGCAAATATTTTGGCTTTATTGACAGAAACTTGTAGTTACTTGGATAATCAAGCTAAAATATGGGAACAACCTTTTGGACATTCAACAAGGTTAACAACACTTTTGGTTACTGATAATGGTTGCTTACTCTCTTTACCTGAAGGACAACAAAAAGGAAAACTCAGTCAACCCAACAACAATGGAAAGGTGCTCGAGACTCTTTATCAAATCATCGTGTACTACCTCGGCAACATCGTTTGACATAGCCTTTGATTGTGGAACGGAGTTGATTTGAAGATGGTTTTGTTGATTCTTATCGGCCAATCAAGGAACTGGATTTTTAGGTAATTGATAATCTTTTTGATCACCGAATTGTTGAACTCTTCTTAACTTTTCTATTTTTCTTTTTCTTTTATATATCTCTTTCTTTTTTTTTTTTTTTCTCTTCTATAACTTATATTGTTTAGCAATGGACACCAAAATTCGATTTAATTCTTGTGTTATTGACTCTGATAGTTTGGATGATTGGCTCGAAAATGATCTACGACAATCTGGAATATTACCCATTGACAAGAACAAAACTACCTTCAGTAATAATGACACTACCAATAATGACATCAAATTGGAAGAGATCATCGAATGTGAACGATTATCATATAGTGATGAATCTGATGATAAGACAGTGGTAGATGATACCGACATGGACAAGATAAAAATGAACACTCCTGAAACTACACCACTTTCTATTTTCCAGGCTCTGGCCATTCTATCCACATTACAACAACATCAACAACAACAACAACAATTACCTCTATCAACATCATCAACATCAGCATCAATATTAGCCTCTATCAATCCATTACAAGTAACCTTAAAACAACAATCAAGACCTATTCTTCCCGTAAAAAACCAATCACAAACATCACCAATCAACAAAATAGTTAAAAAACGGGATCGGGATTTGAATGGAACATCATTGGCATCCAAGTCAACTACGAACAATTTGGATAGTTTGACATTGAAACGACAAAAGAATACGGACGCAGCTCGACGATCAAGACTGCGAAAAGTGATGAAAATGGAAGGGTTAGAACGACGAGTCAAGGAATTAGAAAAAGAAAATGAAACGCTTTTATTACGGGTAGCAACGGCGGAAAATGCATGTGAAGCAGCTAAGATCAAGGAATCAAATCAACGTGAACGCATGGTCTCATTGGAAGCTCAATTGGCTGAAGCACATCAATCTTTATTACAGCAAAAGAAGAAAAAGGATAATGATATAAATCAAAATGATTAGTTATAGTTTTTTATTTTATTTCTATATACAAAATATATCCATCATCCTATTTGTATATATATATATATATATATTTTATTCTCTTTATCAAATCAACAAATAAAAATAATATCATCAACTCCGCAAAACTGGGCGTGTTTTTTAAGTTAAAACGTGAAAAGGTACATCCTTTTCTATATATGATTGCTGATTTAATATTCATTTTGATATTAGGTTGTTGATGAGAGCGATGGTCAAGTCTTTTGACTTGCTGAACTCCGCTGAATTTTTTTAAGTTTTGACATAGGGCATAAATGACATTTTCGACTTTTTTTTTTCTCTCTTTCCTTTTCCTTTCTATCTTTGTCACTTTTGTCTGCTTTTACTCTTATTTTAGCTAATGTCGGATACTAATTGCAAAGCATCAATTATCAATGACTATATGTTTCTTCACCGATCGTTTGAAATGTAAGTATGTATAAAGAACCTTTTATATGACAATGAGACATATTATGTTATATCTCTACCAATTGCTAATTCATTCTTTTCTTTTATGATAGATTCCTTCATAAACGCAAAAAACGATACTCATTACTGGAAAAAACTCTGCTACCATGGTTTCGTCATATCCCTGGTATGGATTCATTGAATGATAATGTCACTCTTTTGTCTTCTCGGCCAATCACTTTTTTGGAGCGACTCAAAGGTTTCCATAAACCAAAACATCCGGAGGAAAGGTTATCATTGGTGCAAGATTTATTAATGAAATGGTATGACATTTCAAACTTTTATTATAATGATATTTATCAACTTTACGAACGGAACTTTTTTTTTTTGATCCTCATTAGGTGGCAAACTTTACTGGATGAAGTATTTAGAGTGGATTATGATGAACGGAACGCGTATATGAATTGTATATGTGAAATCATGATTCGGTAAGTTAAAAAAATACCTTACTGTCATTAGTATATTATAATTAACATATCATCCTTCTTATTTTATGTTTTATTAGACCCGAGTTCTTACCAGGAGGTAGATTTCAAATCAATTTATCATTCTATAAATCACATTAACATTCGTTTTTTTTTTTTTTTTCTGTTAGACTGTGGTGACAAGTCGTTTTACATGCACCAAGCAAACTATGACAAGTTAATATCTTCTACTCTGGAATTGGTCAAGAAAAAAATGAATAATAATGTAGTCTTTGAAGATGTTATGCGATTTTCAGCCAATGTCCTTGGTGAGTTTGATGATGATAATATTGGATTTATAGGTTTAATTTTTATATAACTTTTTTTTTTGAAAGCAATTTGCTTTTTCAAGGTACCTGATCTAACAGCAACGATATTATGTGGATTGAATCTTCGGCCTGTTTGGATTCATCGACTTCGTAAAGAAATGGGTGATTTACAACGGTAAAATAAATATGGAGAGAAGATAAATTGAAGCGACATAGCTAAATATGACTCTTTTTTTTCTTATTGGATAATTCTATAGACTGGATGATTACAAAGTACAAATGAAAAAAATATTTCCTTCCCATTTACATCCTCTTATTGGTGCTAGTGGATGGGAATATCAACAATTTATTCGTGGCCTTTCTCCCAATTTGGAAGACATGTCAAGCATATGGATGGAACGGTATTACAGAAAAAAGAGTAGCATTTTATTATGGAGAATAAATTTGAACTACTGAATTCAACTTTTTTTTTTAATTTGTTGTTTATAGTTTGAAATGTACATCAGGCGAATTATACACGCTGTTTTATAGACATATACATGTCGTTTTGGCCAAATATCTTAGTCTCATATGTCCTGAAGCTCAAAAAGAACGATTACAAGCACGAAATTCTATGTTGGTGGCTTCTCCATGTTATCTTTATGTCACTGGTTATTTTCTTTTTTGTATTGAATATTTCATCCATCATATGGTACATTCTCTTACACTTGACACTGCAAATGATTCTAGTGATAATTTGGCGTCTTTACTCTCCAGAAAACCTCACTATGATGAAGATGATAGTTACGGTAACTACAAGAAGAATCAATTTGGTGGCTTGACATATCGAGGATCTAGTGGAAGTACGAATAAGAAAAAGTTTATCAAACTGAAATCATTACATGAATATGAATCTGGTCCACATGGTTATCGACGAAAAAAAAAGAAGGAAGTAGCTGTGTCTGGTCAACAACATTGTGGAAAACCTCAAATATTGGAAGAATTGACATGGAAATATTCAGAGTGCCTCGCTTGGTGTGTGATGATGTCTGAACCTCTTGGAAGATATCATGATATTCCGAATGTGATGATGCGTGCTTTGGTCCTATCTACCGAAATTGGAAATGCTGTCGCTGTTTTTGGTAATGTTAACTTTGAAAAATAATAATAATAATGTTAAAGCATGTTCACTCATTTACTTTTTTTTTTTCCTAAAAACAACAACAATATTGGATAGGTATTTTTGATTTTTTGGAAGCAGCTATATTACAATTACAACATTATCGACTACAAACTTGTTATCATCCACCACTTGACCAACCTTTTTTACTACATACAATTCAAGTTGTTTTAGCCTATTCCGATCACTCTACTACTCTCTTACGAGTTCTTTCGTTTGTATATGCTCAATTCAAGTTCTTGGCTTCTCGTGCAGGACTTATTGACTTTTTGTGCAATCGAATCTTACTAGATACCGTGATCTTTGAAAAGCTCTTTTTACACTGGGGTGCTAACGTTAGAAATTTCTTCCTAAGGTGTTTAGTGTGGCGACTTGGTTGTATATGGCGCCCACTTATTGTACGATGGTCCTCAGAAATGACTGAACTGGCACTCCGAAATAATGTTCCCGTTTGTGATACTGATATATGCAAAAAAAGTGGATTTATTGACGACTGGGATGCTACTGGTTATTCTGATTTTGAAATTACTGCTAATTCATTCAACAAGATGGAAGCGCAGTTAAGACAACATTCGAAATTGTAAGTAAGGTATATGCTCATAATAGCAACACTCACATTCTTTTTTTTTTTTTTTTTTTTTTTTTTTTTTTTTTTTTTTTTTTTTTTTTTTAGATTGGTTCATGTTGTTTTAGAAACATTGTTTGATTCATTTCAGCAACAATTTCACCAATATGAAGATGATCAAATTTTACAAGAAAAAAAACTCGATAACTGGAATCAACATCCGACAGCCGTGGTGTCCTATCGATTGATGCAATCTACATTAACTGACTCCCCAACTTCGCTCTTCCTGGAATTGACATCTAATAAGAAAATGAACACAGAAGGTTTGGTACGATCCAATACTAAAACAGAGACACATGTCAAATCAACTACACCCACTTCCAGCGACAACGTTTTTAAGGAATTGATCTCTGATATACGACGAATGTCTATTAGCTCTAGTATTTCAACAACAAGTAAAAAAACAACAACTGACGAAGGCAATATCATTAATAGCGATGATGATGAAGAGGAAGAAGATGACCAATACAAAATGGATGTTGGATTGGGTACTCCTTATGGTGACATCTGGTATCAGTATTACGCCGTTCCCAAACCATTGATTGATCCAATTATCTCAACAGCACCAATAAGACGACACAAACTATTACGCAACAGGAAAACAACAGCAACATCATCATCATCATCATCATTGGATGCTATTCATGTGGATCAGAAGAACAATCATCATGAATCTCAGTCAATATTTACAACGCATGATTCCAAACGTCTTTATTTACTTCGTGGTGATAATAGTGGCAAGTATGGAACCAATTGGTTGGGAAAGGTGATTAGCGATGTACCAAATATGGAACTAAGAGCAGACAATACGATCAACAAAGCAAAGCAATGGCGATACAACCCATCAAAGCACAGATACGCAATACTACAACAACAGGCATCAATAGGTGTATATAATGAATACATTCGATACAAGAAACGTGGAATCCCAAAATTACTATTAGATTGGCCAGCTCATTGGGTTTTGAATGAAACAAGGACAGATCATTTAATTTAGATTCTAGTTGAATAGATCAAAATCAATAAAAAAAAAAAAGTCGGACTTTACATAGTCATTTGTCTTTATAAAGCTTTTCATCTTTTTTTTTTTATATATATATACTTTCTCTCTTTTCTTCAGATCCTTTGTGATTATTTATAACAATCAGTAGATATAATGTTGAACAGAAGGGACGGAAACAATACCCGATTAAAACATAGAATAGAAGCCAACTCTCTGACACCCGATTTGAAACGAAAAAGACAACGCGGCTTACCTATTGCACCACCAATTATCAATCTCGATGACGACGACGATGACTTATTTATTACTTCACCAGTGACTAGATTTCGAAAGCTACGGAGGACAAACGACAGCAACAAGAGAAACAACCATCCAATAAAAAGGCATCAAACAGTACTTCATGATTATGCTCCTGATACACTTGGCGATAATGATTTTCAACCTTCCACGTTTTTAAGAAACAATAGAGAAAATGATCTACAGCGATTTCGTCTTCAACAGAATAACCGTGAATCTCCTCTATCTAAAAAACGATCTTTTACGTCAACAATGTCGTCAAACCGCCTTTCATCAAGGTCCTCATGCTTAGAATCAAGCCATTCTTCAGACAAGCGCAGGATATCACCATACCCGCATGCCAACAAAACGACAGAGTTTCCGAATTCCTCTGAACTACTCATTCCAAAACGAACGACTTCTCAGAGCAATATATTGACTATCAACAAAAAAAGGACAATCAACCAACCATTACCTACGAACTTTGTTACTTCTTCTTCTTCTGAACTAGTGATTCCAGATAGACGACGTATGAAAACTGCGCCTTCATCTACCATGGCTCTCTTATCCGACTTTCCCGATGATCATCGACAGGAAACAGATGAAGGGAATCAAGGTATGGAAAATGGATTCTTATGTGATGACATGTTATATTAACCTGATTATATGAAAACTATTCTTTTTTTTTTTTTTATTTAGTGGAATGTCCATATTGTCGTACTAGATTTTCTTTGGATGCTTCTGAAGTAGTTGCATTAGCTTATGGAAAGATCAAACGTGAAGATAAATTATACGAAGAACAACAATCTACCATCCACAAAAGTCGACGACCAGTGGCAAACATGGATCAATACTCATTCTGCTTATTACATACCATTGAATTGGTGATCAAACCTCAAGGGGACGAAAATGATTGGCCAACTGTGATTCCATTTTGTACTCTCAAGGACCGTATTCTAGGTTTTCAAGATGAATTAGACAACGTGATTGATAATAAATTGGACAGTTCATATCGACAAGCAGCTTTGGAAGCTTACAAGAAAATGGGTACCAATCAAGCTCGTAGTACAATGGGAGTGATGACTCGTTTGGAAACTATTCTGGTAAAAAAAAAAAAAAAAATCATATCAAATATTCTTTCCTCACCTACCTTTTTTTTTTTTTTTTTTTTTTTGCTGATTGTATTGAAGCCGGGTTATTATGGTACAAAAGGAGCTTCTGTGATTCAAGAACACTTGGTGGAAATGTATCTTCATTCCGGTAAACTCACCAGCAAAGTCACTTCACCTCAACTACCATTAGAATATCTACAACATGTATTAGTACCTGAAGTTGGATTTAGATTGATTCGTGAAGATTTGATCAACAAGAATAGTAGCAAACAATATGAACCTGATCTTGATGATCAAGCCAAACAAATCATGGCAGAAAGTTCTAATTTTGGTAGTTATCTTCAACCTCTTGGCTGGGACGATGGAACTTTATTGGATGAAAACGATGATATAGATGACAGCAATGATGACCATACCAGTGATAATGATGATGATGATGACTGTTATATTATTCATTGACATAGGTGATCCATCCTTTTTTTATATATATATATAATTTCATGATCAAATCAATCTTATTCCCATCTTCATTAGTATTTAAGCATCCCCCATATACTATTTTCACTAGAATAGTTATTCATTGTACAAAAATAAATGATTTTTATTTTATATCTTTTTTTTTTTTATTTATTGTTCATCCATCAAAAATAAACTATACTTAAAAAAAAAATTGCGTATGTGTATGTTGTGGTTGTCGTGACTATATGGATATGTTTTATTTCTTGTAAGAAAAAACTATTCTAATGGTGTTCAACGTTCTTGTGGTGCTCTAATAAAACAAGATGGTTAATTATTGTTTTAGATCATATCTCTATCTTTTTTTTTTTTTTTTGGTTAACTTACTCAAGTGGAAGTGATAATCAATGGAATAACCAGTGACGAAGATACCAGCAAGGAGATGGAGGAAAGGAGTGATAGAAGCATTTTCACCATCAATATAACGAGCCTTGTAACGACCCCAGGGACCTGAGGGCTTAGCAATAGTGGCAGCACCCTTGGGCAATTTCTAAAAATCATCAAATAAATATTAAAAAAAGAAAAATCGTTTTGTTTTGATATATCTACCTTGTAGAAAGCAACCAAATCGGTCATTTGAGCATCCTTAGCAGCACCACTACCAACCTTGGTGGCAGCAGCAATGTTGGGAGGAACAAGAGACTTGGTGCTGTAAGCACGACGGAAAACGGTGGACATGGCGTTCATTATTAAAATAACGTTATCGAGCTAAAGAAAAGAGAATAAAAAAAAAAATAACCTCTTCCCCCCCGTTTTGTTATTGTCCAAGGTGTAATTATTTTTTTTTTTCTTAGCCCTTGAATACTCCGCCAGGGCTAAACACAGAGAGTCATATTTTTCTACTACAAAGATAGAAAAGCATGTCACAATCAGCTTTCATGTCCCGCCACCAAGTCTCCCGGGGGTTATCAAGAAGTGGATTTACAAAAAAAAAAAAGTCATGCAAATCATCTTCTACAAAAAAAAAAAAAAAAAAAAAGAACAGGCAACGTCGGTGTTTTTTTCTTCTTTCTTTCATATATTTCTTTCATGTCAAAGTTACTCACACCATTACGTCGGTCTATCCTATCAAAATCACGTCCCCATTGTCTTTATAGGCGATGGATAAATACACCTCCTGACAACAATAGCGAAGGTAATTCTTTTTTTTTTTTTAAAAAAAAAAAAAAAGAACATGACTTTGTATCTATATTGACTTTCCTTCTTTCAGCCTCGTCTTATCAACAACCAATATACAATGGACATATCCCCATTTCCGGAATAGAACGAACAGTACTAACGGTAGGCTCTGCTATAACTGCTTTACGGGATCCTTTACGTGGAGGTAATGATATAATCATAATAAAAGAGTAAGTGTCTTATATATTTATATATATGTTAGATATGGTGGCCACTTTGGGTGAAACCACAGGCAAGGTGTTTTTGAAACGTATGCGAGACGGGATGCTTTCTACAACAACAGGAAGACAGATTCTCAGGGAACGACCTAGTATCAATACCAACACCCTTGATTTTACTCTATTACGACAAGAATGTGAACCTGGGACATTTGGTCATGCTTATATTTCTTGGTTGGATGAACAAGGGGTGACACCTGATACCCGATTACCTGTAAATTAAAGTTATCTATAGACATAATAGGAAACTGATCTCTTTTTATTTGTGTGTAGGTACATTTCGTGGATGATGAAGAATTAGCTTATGTGATGCAACGATATAGAGAAATCCATGATTTCTTTCATACACTAACAGGTCTTGGAGTGACAGTGGAAGAAGAATTGGCTTTAAAATGGTTTGAATGGACACATACTGGATTACCAATGACAATGCTTTCTTCCATCTTTGGACCTTTACGTTTATCATGGACTGAACGCTATCGACTCTATGGAACCTTTGTGCCTTGGGCTCTTCAATGTGCTGCATCTTGTTCTCCTTTGATGAATGTTTATTATGAACGTCACTTTTATACTCCTCTCGATCAATTCCGTCAAGAATTAGGTATCATCCCTGCTCCTCCTTTCCCTGCCACTGGACAATCATCATCATTATAGTTAATCAAAATATTCATAGTATTTATCATTAATACAATTCATATACAAAATAAAACAAGATATCAAGCTGCCCTAGTGATGTTTGCAAATATGATAAAGTGATTGGTTTTTTTTTATTTATTCTGTAAGAAAATAAAATAAAAAAAAAGGAGGGAATATATGAATGAAATAGAATAAAACAACATGGATTACATATGGAATACAAGATAAAAAAAAAAAAAAAAAGGAGGGAAATATACAACTGAATGAAATGGAGAAGAGCTAATTGGATATAAAGAAGGGGTGGGGGGAAATAAACTGACACGAAGTGGATTGATTTATTGATTGGAGGGAGAGGGGTGATCATAAAAGTTGACAAGAACATGACTTATGAATCCAAAACAGGGTGCTATGATGGGTAGGACGAATAAACTGATTGTTATCGTCATAGATTTGATGAATCCAATCACTATCGGGCGCATAATAGGGATCCACAGTTATGACAGGTATCGTGTCGCGTTCGTGTTCTTTCATCATTGTTTCGGTCACTGGCGTTCGAAGAAAACATCCATACAAGTAGCAAAAAAAAAAAAAAAAAAAAAAAAAAAGGAGATTAGTAAAAGGCCTGTCTATGTAAAAGTTCTATTTTATATAACAATAGATCCATTTACAAGAGTATCCGTGTTGTTTTCTTAAAGATGCAGAATGGTCATTGGGATTAAATTGTTGTTGATTGAATTGGTGTTCAGGATGAGTCATTAAAGAACAAAATTTGGTTTACTGGAGAAGACGAAGTAGGATGAGTGTGGCAAAGTATGTTGCTTGAATAATAATAATAAAAAAAAAAGAAAGAAAAAAAAGAAAGAAGGAAGTTGAATTTCAAGCACCAATGGTATAGAGAATGACAACTTTGTTACACAATGAAAAAGGAATTAAAGAGAAAATTTTATTATAATGAATGGTATGTTGGATATTAACAAAATAGATTGAATCTAAGAGAAATGCCAATTTTTTTTTTTTGGTAAATACTAAAATGAATAATAATAGAAATTATTGTCTTGCTTTAGGGCAATGATCTTCATGAGAAAAAATGGAAATATCTACTCCACAATTGGAACAAAATGTATAATTGGATGATACACTATCAGATGTAGATGGTAATGATGATGATGATGATGATGACGATATTATTAATGATGATGATGATATTGATGATAGATGATTATTATCAGATATGTCACTTGTCATGTTTGATTTTATACAAGGTAAATAAAAAAGTGATGTTTTCATTATGTATTATAAAAGAGATAAAGAAAAAAAAAGAAAAGAAAAAAAAAAAAGGGAGAAAAAGATCCTCCATCTTATATTTTTTTGCATTTAAAAAAGGAAAAAAAGGTAAAGGGTTTCCATAGGTTCATCCGGTTTTTGAGTGGGGGGTATAAAAAAAGTCCTGTTGGTTTTTGTGGAAAAGAGGGGGGAAAATGGAAATGGCGGGCCGATGAATAAAAATCACCAAAATAGGCAGGTTAAAGAAAATCAACGTTTATTGAATGAGCCAATCATCAATGATCAGTCAAATAGACATATGGTTTCTTTTGAATATTTTTTTTTCTTCTCCGCAATTGTAGTTTCCCTAAAAGGTATTAACCAAAAGAGATTGAGAAGTTTTTTTTTTCTATTTTTCTATTTTAATATTTTAAATATTTTATAATACTGCACCCCCTTTCGGAGATGAACGTGGATGTTTAATGCAAAAAAGATCTATCGAAAATTCGGCAAAAAAATAAAAAAAAGTTGATGAGCACTTTTACCCGTAAAAGGTGATGATCCATGAGAATATACAATAATACTTAAGAGGAGGAAAAAAAAAAAAAGTCAAAAGCTTATTATTTTCCCTTTCTAAATTCTTCAAACCAATAAGGATTATTATGTTTAGCTGCATTTCATCTCTTTTATATATATATATTTGAAACAATGAATAAAAAAAAAAAAAAAAAAAAAAAAAAACTTGGCTTTTTTTTTGACGCCTCAAGAATGTGTTCTTACTTCTTTTGTATGATACGTAGATCTTTTTTATACATCATATACTAATATATATATATATATATATATATATATATATATATATAATATTTTTATTTTTTTTTATTTTTTTATTTTTTTATTTTTTTTTTTATTTTTTATTTTATTTTATTAACAAAATGGATACAACCAATATGATTATTCATTTAATATCTTTTATATCTAGTTCAATAATGATGATTCTATTATATTGGTATTATAGAAATCAATCATTAAAAAATCAAATTATATTTTTTTATCTTTTATTGATGATGAATTTGACTTTTTTTATTCATACTTTATTATATATTATTCAATTTTATGTAACTTTTCCTTGTATTGTAAATCAATTCTTTGAAATTTGGCTTTCTAATCAATCCACTTTACTTTCTACTGCTATGGCTTTGTTATTGGTGCGGTACCTCAACTTTCCTTTACTATTATGGTAAATGCTTTATTTTTTTTATTTTTTTATTTTATTTATTTATCTTTTCTTTTTCTTTTTAGTTTTATTCCTTGTTTATTTTCACTTATTTTTGCTTTCATATCTTTTGCCTTTGATACTACTGGAAACTATTGTTGGTTTACAAAAGGTAATTTAAAAACATCAACATTTCTTTTTTTTTCTTTTTCTTTTTTTAATATATATATTTTAGTTACTTTTACAGCTGTCAATCAATTAGACATTCTCTTTCTTTATGTAATACCACAAACCTGTTGTCTTCTCTTCAATGTTATTATGGTTTGCTATGTGTTGTTCACAAAGTCCAGTTCAACTCATATATGTTATGTCCTCTATCCTTTGGTTCCTCTTATCCATCAATTAGGCACCATCTCTGCTCAAGTTACTTTTTACATAAATAACAGGTAAACATAAATAATAAAATTTAAAAAAAAAATTAATATCAAAATAACTAATCTATTGTATAAAAGAGAAAATAGTATTTTATCTCAATGGGCATCACTTTCCAATGGTATTTGTGGATTTTTACTCTTACTAGTGTTTTTGATGGATCCTATCTTTTGGCATTTTATCAGGTCTTTTTGGTCAAAATCTACTTTGGAAAACAAACATGATGAGGAAGAAATGGGTATTACAATCTTTGATAAAAATGATAGCAAGCAAAATCAGGAAGATGGATATACCAAATCAAGCTCTATGACTTCTTCATTAACAACTCAGACAAATACCTCGGATGGTCCTACCAAACCTGTTGCAGCTTTTACTTCTACAGCAACGAAAAACTTGACACCTATTGAGATTGAAAACACAACATATCGACGTTCTTATCAACCATCGTTATCTCCTGAGATGCCAAACATTTTCTTTCCTCCTCCTCCATCACCAACTCATACAAGGAATCATCCAACTTCCCTTGAACTTGAAGAAAGAGACTTTATCGACATGTTAAAACCAGCACCTTTATTACAATTGGATACAGCAACGGATCATACGACTTTACTCTCACCAGTCATCATGATGCCCATCTGCTATGAAATGGAAGATGCTGTCCCATGGCGTGTTCTAGAAGCTGATGATGAAGATGAAGAAGGAAATGATACTGAACATAACAACGACATGAACTCTCCACCCACCACACCTCATCATCAACAGATCAATGGATCAAGAATCTCAAGTTGTCCAAGGGTATCGACAGTCTCCTCTTCACCATCTTATAGAAAAGAAAGTTGGTTATCCCTTTATGATGACGACGACAATGGAAGATACAGTGAAGAAATGGATCGGAAGCAACAGCATCTTTCTGAGGATGATAGGATCTATAGCACTTCTTCTTCATCTCAATATACAGTCTCTGAATGGTTAGCGAAACGTGGGGATTCTCTGGATGGTGTACGCGAACAAGTAGGTCGAACTTCCAAAAGCATTCGACGTTGGTGCCGAAATGTCAATCGACAACAAGAAGATACTTTCAACGACAAGTATGATGATCTCCCAAGACAGATGTTACACGTGGTACCTGAAGAACAACAAAAGTGATCATCCCCAGTGCTTTTTTGTAGTTTTATTATGTACTTTTTTTTTTATTATTGTTATTTATTCTTTTAGTTGTAGTTTTTTTTTTTTTTTTTGATGAATCTGGATAATATGTGTTAGTTGTATATATGATAAATAAAGATGTATAAAATTCTATTTTCAAACCTTACGATACTACTGTTTGTTATTGTATCATCTCTCTCTCTCTCTCTCTCTCTGTCTCTATCTGTGGGGTGTGTGTGTGTGGAAACAAAGGATCATTGTACCCGAAATAGAAACGCAAACCCATAGTTTAAGGAGAGATCGCCTTTTTCCTTTTCCTAAAAGAAAGGAGCTTTGTTTAGCAGCCTCCCCGACGACAAATCAATCCATGCTAGTCTAATCTAAATCCATGAAGGGGTGAATGTCATGGAACAAGATCTTTTATTTTTTTATCATGATGATGAGAAGGATTTTTCTATGATACACTAGGAAGATCTCATGATTCATAAAACCACAACTTCTCCTTTATATTCCAGAAGTAGGCTAATTTCATTACAAAAAAAAAAAAAAAAAAAAAGAGACATACTGATCATCCATGTATCCATCAATCCTTCTCTCTCTCTCTCTCTCTCTCTCTCTCTCTCTCTCGCTCTATATATATATATATATATATAAAGGTATCATATAGAGATATTGAATTTATAACAACCATCCATTCACTTTGCATCTTTTTCTTTTTGAATGCATTATCAAGAATTGAAAGATAAAAGACATTATTTTGGTTTTTATTGGAAGATCAATGATTAATCCTTTTATGGAAGTTTTGATATAAAAAAAAGAAGTGGGGAAGAGTGGATTGTAGGGAAATAATAAGAATAAAACAAAAGCTATTCGTCATCTAATGGAGGAAAGAGAGGATATGTATGTAAGAAGGGGGTAAAATGGAAAAAGTAATAAGATAATAATATAATAATGATAGTTAATAATATAAATAAATATAGGAGTAGTAAATATAATAATAATAATAATAATAATAATAATAATAAGTCTATGGTATAAATGAAGGGAGAATGGTAGTGAAATATAGTGTTATGAATCCTTTGTATTTCTTAGAAAATAAAGGACACAGAACAAAATATACACGTATACCAAAAGAGAGTAGAGAGGAAACCGGAGGGATATATATATATGAACAAAGAGAACTTGTAATAAAGACAAAAAGAGAGTGGAATAAAATGAATGAATAAATATAGGGGGGGAACTTAAACCAACTATTCTTCTTCTTCCTCCTCTTCTTCTTCAATAATCGCCTTGTTTGCCATCGAGCCACGGTCGTTCATTCCATATACACTAAGTCTTGATCGTGGTGCAAATTCAAACCGTCGATTGGGAATCGTCGTCGTTATTTTCAAACCTTCACCATTAGAGTTCTATAAAATCAAGAAAAAAAAAAAGAGACAAAATGAATCATTGATTTAACGTTTTTTTTTTTTTTTTTTTTTTTTTTTTTTTTTTTTAATTATTCTTCTTCTTTTTCTTACCAATAATGCAGGTGATGATCTTGATGGATTTGGTTTCAATTGAGATAGTGTTGATTCATCTAATGTGGGTAATAGTTTGGCAGAAACTGAAGGAGTAGGTCGTTCTATAATGTTTTTGGCTAAATTTGGTCTAGTTCCAGGCATTTCTTTCTCTTCTTTATCTTCTTCCACGGATGGTGGTGTAGGTGGTAAAGTTGGCATTATCTCCTTTGATGATGATGGTTGTCTAGTAGATGTTGAAGAATAGTTGGAAGTAACGCATGTCGTCGTTGTTGTTGTTGACGTTGTCATCGATGATGATGATAGTGAAGAGGAATCAGAATGACTGTTGTTGACCATTGGTGTTGATGGTAAGGTGGATGGTATAGATTGAGTGAATACGGGAAGTCCTGGGTTGGTGGAGGATGGTACTGCATCAGGAGGTGATGGTGGAGGTGATGGTTGTTGCTGTTGTTGTTGTTGTAACTGGCGAGGTAAACATTGATTTTGATAACACTGTCGATTATTGCTATTTTTGCTGTTGTTCGTATATATAGCAGCAGGTGGAGCTGGTGGTGGTAATGGACGATGATACATAGGATAACGTTTTTCACATATATCAACTTCAGTAACATGACTTGGTACTGCAGTGCTGGTAACATACTTTGGTGTAGTGATGATGGATAGCGTATCTGCCATGGGTCGAGGAGTCATCGTTGCCGTAGGTGGTGGAGGTGAAAGTGTGACATCTAGTCTTGGTGTATTATTCATCATCATATTTCCAGATCGTTGAGCATGACCAAATGCATTGTAATCGGTTGATGATTGATTCCATTCATTCATTTGTAACATATGTCGACGGTATTTAAGTGAACCAGATCGATAGATGGGAGGAGTCAATTCATCTTGAACACCATTGCTACCTTGGACTTTGGGTGATTGGCAAAGGTCGAAATCGCGATAACTTACAAGTTGTTGTTGTTGTTGTCGTCGAACGGATGATGATCTAGGAGGAGCATCAGATGTATTGTTTTCTTGTTTGGATCCCCCAAACCAAGTTTTGACAGAAGTAAACCAACCAGATTTTTCAGAAGATGCCATAGAATGCAAAGAAGAAGATGATGATGACACAGAAGAAATGGATCGAGGAGAAGATTTGGCCATTGGATAAGAGTGATTATTGGAAATTGGAGATAATTGTAATTTTGAAGGTATTGCTGATCTTGTCATTTCTGGACTCACATGTTTTTCCAAATCGTTCATCGAGTTTGAATCTGTACATATTGTTTGTGTCATACGATCTACTCGTGTGATTGCTGGAGGTGGTGCTGACATTGTTTGACATGACGAATCCACTGATGATGGTACTGGATGCTGAATAGAAAAATGTTTCGATGATGACTGCATTGACCATCGATCGTTGGCATGTTGTATTTTTGAGAACGTATTCGTATCCTGTTGTTGTTGTTGTTTTTCCATGAGCATGTTCCAAAGGGTATTTGCTGTTCCACAAGAACCAGATTTCATCGATTGCACAATATCTTCATCGAAACCAGCTGATATCAAGGTAGTAGCAAGCCGTTGTTCAGTAGGAGTCATGTTGTTGTCTAATGAGCTTGTAGAGGAAATAGAAGGAGGTCGAATACGTTCACGATTGGAAGGCAAAGACAATGGTAAAGAAGATCGAAAGGGAGAAGGCATTTGAGAAGGTACAGAAGCGGATCGATTGCTGACAGTTGGAGCAGAAAATCGTGGTGAACGTTTGGACTTGTCATCGGGTCGCATCATACCAAGACTGAATCTGACTTGAGGAGAGAATTTGGCGGTATCAGGATATTGTTGAGTAGAAGTAAAATTAGAAAGACCATTGCTTTTCCTAAAATAGTTTTGTTGTTGTTGTTGTTGTTGTTGTTGTTGTTGTTGTTGTGAATCGATAGACTTCCCAATATTATCAGGAAGACTTACAAAACTAGCTTCAGTCACCAAGTCATCTTCATCTTCTTCCATAAGATCATTCTTGAAACGAGGATTAGAAAAGATAGAATCCAAATCAGATCGACTTGAATATCTTGTTGAGGAAGAAGAATCGTCGTCATCGTCATCATCATCGTCATCATCATCGTCTTCGTCGCTTGTCATGGTGTGATTAGAATGTTGTTGTTGTTGTTCAATAATATCATCCATCGTTTGTTGAACCCAAGGATGATTGGTTATTTGATCCATAGTGAGTCGTTCAGAAGGTTGCCGTTTCAAAATGTTCATAACCAAGTCCTTAGCAGAAGAGGAGAAATAAAAAGGTAATTCGTAATCGACATTAACAATTTTACGTTGAACCACTATTTCAGAGTCATCATCAAAAGGAAGTTCACCAGCCAATAAAGTATAAAGAATAACACCTAACGACCATATATCAGTTTCTAATATAATAATAATAATAATAAATAAAGGGAAAGTTAAAATTAAGATTTTGTAATGCATTATTGTTATCCCCCCTCTCTCTCTCCCAATGATCAATATATGTAAGCTTACCCGGACCAGTATATTTTTCACGCATGATCACCTCTATAATAATAATAATAATAAAAATAAAAATAAAAATAAAAAAAAGGAGGTTAAATTGATAAAGTGTGCTTGTGTATGTGTGTCACCAATGTGAGATTACATTGTTCCACTCTATAATGTATTGTCATACCTGGAGCAGAATAGGCCAAACTTCCACAAAAAGTATCCAAAAGTTGTTTGTTGTCAGTAAATCGAGCAAAACCAAAATCACCAATCTTGCAATTATCATTGGTATCTAATAAGATATTTTCCAATTTGAGATCTCTATGGACAATACCTTGACGATGACATAGTTGAAGAGCATCAATAAGTTGACGAAACCAGCGTTGTACCCTTGATTCATCAAAACGACCAGTAGAAGCCAATAAATCAAATAATTCACCATTAGGACAATATTCAGAGAAGATATGAATAGCGGATTCAGTAGAGATAATTTCATATATTCTAACAATATTTGGATGTTCTAATTGTCGATGATGATGTATTTCTCTTGCTATCATGGAAGCATGTTGTTTGTTGATTTTCTTTACTGCGACTAATTGACCAGTGAGTTTATGAGTACCTAATTTGACTTTGCCATAAGTTCCCTAATAGTAATAATAATAATAATAATTAGATAATCCAAATATACTCCTTAGATATATATATATATATATTTATATATTACTTCGCCTATTGTGTCCCCTATTGTATAACAGCCAACCGACGTCATTTCACGAGAAGAAAGTTCTTTCAACAATTCATTGTAATCTGCTGCCAACTAATGTAATAATAAAAGAATGAATAAAGATATCTAGATTATTATTGTTGTTATTATTGTTACTTTTGCTTTTTGATTGCGTAAACTTGATCGTTTGTAAGACATAATAATAATAAAGATAAGAAAAGTAAAGGAATGGGAAGGGGTAGAGAGTTTACACGTTCAAGACGAGAAACAAACAAAAAAAAAAAAAAAGAAAGAAAAATGAAAAGAAAGACGTCGTAAATCTAAAAAAGAAATCGTATATAAAAGGACGTGTGTATATGCGTGTATGTAGATGTTTGGAGAATTTTGCTTTTGTAATACTATTGATTCAAAGGCGTGTCATTAAAAAGAAAGAAAGAAGGAAAAAAGAGGAATGTAAATAGAGAGAAATAAAGGGGAAGAGGAGGAAGGGAGTTGAAGGAGGATAAAGAAGAGAGAAAGAGTGGAAAAAAAGAGAAAGAGAAAGAAAACAATGATTTTTGCGTGCTTTCAAGGAGAAAATTTTGTGTGGGATGACAAAAAAAAAAAAAAAAAAAAGAGCTGATCGCTTTCTAAATTGGTAACTATTCAATGTCGTACAACTCATTTCCCTAAACTCTGTTGTTTAGTAAGTTGTTTGTTGTAAGCTGCATATCATCATTATTTATTTATTTATTTATTATTACTATTGAATACTTACTATTACTATTATTATGATGATGATGAAAATGATGACAATGACGATGATGATGGTGACAGTGATGAGGAACTACTGCTACTAACAACTATTAATATCATCATTAACACTCGTAATAAAGCTCAATATTCTTTCGACTAGTTCGGTACTTAAAACAAGAAAATTGACAATAGTTTGATAGGATAGTATGATCTTCATATGTATATATATGTACACTTACAATAAAAAAAAAAAAAAGACTTATTGTCAACCAATCTAGGATGCAGGGTGCCGAGATATGGACATATCATGACAAAATCAAAGGAACCACAAAATTTGAAAATATGCGAATTGATAAAAAAAAAAAAACAATATAGTCAAAAGGACAAATAGAGACATTATCAGAGAAACAGCCAGAGATATGCAAGGATAGATTGTAGAAGACACCCATAACAAAGTCTGTTGTTTATCTTAATAATTGTTATGAAGAAGATACAAAAACCGCGGGATTTCAATATGTTGGATGAACTTCACCTGCAGAAAAAAAAAAAGTTTTCTTTCCCCTCCCTTTCATATTTATACTACTATAATCACACTAAATTAGAATATGACTACATTAGTATCACTTGTGGGTCGAACTTTACCTAGAACTACTCGTTGGATCCATACTACTTCTTATGTTTTGACTGCTAAACCTACTACGGAACCCCCATCTACTACTACTTCTACTACTACGACTACTACTGCGACAACAACAGATGATTTAACCACAAAAAACAAGCATTTATCTTCCAAACCTTCTACACTCACAAAAGGTCGAAAACAAACTCGAAAAACAAAAAGACAATTACCTTTGATACCAGGTAAGAGCCTTTTAATCATAAAAACATACTTCCTCATTTAATCTATTATTTTTTATTATTATTGTTATTAATAATATCGATCAATAGATTCTTTCTTACTCAATAACTACATTGCTCATACTACTATTCCTTTGGAACCTATTGATCCAATATATCATTTTCCTGAACATTTATGGCAAGAACTAAGGCTCAGTTTACTTGCTGGTTTAGCTCCAAAAGGTACTTTAGCTTCCTTTGATCATTCTGATCATATCATTCTCAACGTTCCCAAACAAGGTGCAACTTACTTACAAGATAATCTGGCACGACAACTAGCAAACGTTACAAACTCTGATCTCGTTATATTTGATCCTCAAGATTTACTCTCTTTGGCTCAAGAAAACTCGGGCAATGGTAAAAAAAAAAAAAAAAAAAGTTATTCTTTCTTTGTTTGATAAACATATTTTTTTTTTTTTGACTCTTACACAGTGATGACTTTACTTCCAACTCTTTCTAAAGGGAACTCTGACATATCAACCATTTTGGCTATTCAACCTGACGTTATGAATTCATCTGCTTCGATAAAAGAACAATACGATATAGATCAGGAATCAGCATCGGGTACTTCAAACAACATTAATAATAACCAAAATCAAAATGAAACGGATGTATGGACTATGGATATTGATGACACTACATCTATTACATCTATATCTCAACTACTCAAGAACAAAGATAAATTGGTGTCAAAAGCAATGAATGGTATTGTAGGACGATATAGTACAATGTTCAAGAATATTCTTCAAATTCAAAAGACGAAATCAACAAACTCAACACCACTGGCTGGCAACAGAAAAATTATTTATTTACGGGATTATGGTGAAATGCATGATGTGTTTGGATCCCTGATGCTTAAGTCTTTGATGATGGCTGTAGAAGATTTACGGCGAACAGGTCAACAATTAGTTGTATTTGGCGGTCATTCTCCTTCTCTACAGCAACAATCTCAACAACAACATTCATCATCACATTCTGAAACAATGACTACAATGTCGCATGATATGGATGATATGGCAAATGGTGATCATAGCGATGGAGCAATCGGCAGTTACAAATACTCGTTACAATCTGACAGCATACCTTTACTCAATGGAATGAAATGTATCCATGTTATGCCTCCCATTTCTCCAGAAAACATTGTTATAGATGAATGGGAAGCTCAATTAGCAAAAGATGCAGCACAACGAATAGGCGAACTGAATGCTAGACAGTTATTGGTAGTACATCAACATAAAAGGGTACTTGGTATTAAATCTTGTCATCAAGATGCTAGTCACCAAAAATACAACAATATGGTACAACAATTATGTGAACAAGTGAAAAATATCAAGGATGAACTCTGGACAGCTGATCAAGTCGACCGACGGGTAACTGTGGCACTAGGTCATGCATTACAAGCAAATAAGGATTATGTGGATATACATGATTTTGTCAAGGCAAATGATATTATTGGTAAAGGAACATCGATCTATCGTCAGGCTACACAATTATTGGAATCACATCGTACATTGGCTCTTGGCAAAGATGGTATGGTGGATATTGAATCGTTGAGACGAGGTTGCAATACTCATGAAAGTTGTTTGATTAGTCGAATTGTGGATCCTGGTAAGAAAAAAAGTAACGAGAAGAAAAAAATCATCTCATTTTTTTTCTTTTAGGCAAAGTTCAAAGTACATTCAAAGATGTCCAAGCACCACAAACAACAATTGAAACTTTACAAACATTGATCTCTTTACCATTACAACGACCTGATCTATTTCAATATGGAATTTTAAAGAAAAACTTCATTTCTGGTGTACTTTTATTTGGACCACCTGGTACTGGCAAGACAATGTTGGCTAAAGCTGTGGCGAAGGAAAGTGGTAGTAGGATGCTTGAAATTCAGGCTAGTGATGTGTAAGTTTAAATTAAATATGTTAAACAGAATGATTTTAAACCGACTCCCATTTTTTTTTTCATAGTTATGAAATGTATGTGGGTGAAGGGGAAAAGAACGTCAAGGTAAACAAAAAAAAAAAAGAATATGAATAAATAGGATATTAATTTATTTTATTTTATAGGCCATTTTCTCTCTTGCTAGAAAATTATCTCCATGTGTGATTTTCATAGATGAAGTGGATAGTTTAATGAACCGACGACAATCTGAAGCAACATCAAATGCACATCGTGAAATCATCAATCAATTTATGGTGGAATGGGATGGATTATCAAGCGACAATCAAGGTGTAATGGTAATGGCAGCTACAAATAGACCTTTTGATTTGGATGATGCAGTATTAAGACGTATGCCTAGACGTGTCCTTGGTAAGTTGTAATATATAAACTCGTATTTTTTTTCTTTTTTTTTTTTTGAAATCTAATCTATATTTTTTTTTTTAAAAAAAAAGTGGATTTACCAAAGAAAGAAGACCGAACAGAAATCTTAAAGAAATTATTGAAAGATGAAGATTATAATATCTCGGTAGAAAAATTAGCACAAGCAACTCCACATTATTCTGGATCTGACTTGAAAAATTTATGTGTTACGGCTGCATTGAAAAGTATACAACAAGGCAACAAAGATCAAAAACGAAGATTAGAACAAATTCATTTTGATGAAGCTTTAAAAATGGTACCTGCTAGTTCTAGTGAAGATATGGATTCTCTGGTTGAAATACGAAAATGGGCACTCAAATATGGTGATGGATATCAAAAGAAACCCAAATCATCTTTTGGATTTTGAATGGGTCATATGGAATTCTCACACACCACATTAGATACATAGAATAATAGTTGTACAAAGATCTTTTCAGGGTCGGGCTTTCTCGTCCCACTCCTTTCTTTCTTTTTTTTTTTTTTTTTTTTTTTTTTTTGGTTTGCTCCTCTTCCCTTCTTTACACTCCTATTATATCATCATATCAACTCAATTACTTCCTTTTATATATTTATATAATTATTCTGATGGTAGTGTGCAGAAATAAAGAAAAGGAAAACGTGTTTATATTTTAAAACTAAAAAGTCCTTTGTTTTTTTTCTTTGTTTTTTTTTGTATTCATTATTCTTTTTTTTTTTTATTAACAACTAATATAGAATACTCCTCCACCTGAAAGTGAATTCCCAAAACTGGAACCAATACCATCACTTTCTATGCCTGTTATACCTCCAACTTCACCTCCAACTAATATATCTCGACCAAGACGTCATACTATTACTCGACCTGATATTACCCTATTTAATGACTCTGATGATGAAAACGAAGACCAAGCTTTAGAGCGAATATCTGGAATGTTATCCAATCTTATTCAAGAAGCAAACCAAGCTGTTCAAGATACCACTCATTCACAACAATTTATTCGACCTTCAACTTATCAACGGCAATCTCGATTATTAAGGTCTCTACCACGAAATATGACTTCATCCTCCAAAACTATTTCTCGATTACCTCGTCCAACTCGTTCTTCAATACAATTTCATGATCGACACTCTAGTATTTCTTCCTCCGCCTCATCAGTTTCATTATTCTCACCTGATCTACCTGTGGAATCACCAACAACAGCATCATCGGTGGAACAACAACAACAACAACAACATCAAGATTTTAATAAGGATTATAATTCAGTATCGCCTTCACCATCCCTTCCTCTTCCCGATACTTGTGTTGAACAATACGATAATGAACAGTTGCATCATGACGACAGTACGCAACAGTCACGAAATACAATACAACATACTAGATTTGATGACCCTTTGATGGAATCATTCCGACGTTTGGATTCTTCTATGGCATTGGTAGATTCTCTTTCTCGGGATTTAGCTTCACAAAATGATTCTAGTACTTCCTCATTGATATCTTTCGCAGCCTCTTCATCCAAATTTACCTTATTACTTCTTCCTCTTTTACATATCCCGCATGCGCTGATATCTATGGTGTTTGATACCCTTACAAATCCTGGAAATACCAATACAACATCAACATGGAAATTAGCAACATCCACCTCTTCTTCCTCCTTGGTTGATGCTCCTTCTTCCCTTACTAGTATGGTAGCTTGGACTTTCTTTTTCACTCTAGCAAATATGATGGTTACTTGGTCAGGTGCTACTACCTCGGATTCTCAACAACAACAACAACAACAACAGTACAATCCATCTTCTAGATCTAGACGATTATCTTTACCTGGAAGTTACTCCACTTTATTAGATACCATTCCATACCCATCTCAATCATGTGAATCATATAACAATAGAATGATCCGATCCAGACGTCCAGCTCCAATCAATACAACGTTACATAATAAAAAGGCATCCACTACACGTCGTACTCCTATCAAACGAAATGCAACAAGTTCAACAAGAAGACGGTATCATCATTCCTCTCATGCCTCCATCACTGACAAATCATATACCTTCACTATTAGACGATCTAGGATACAACAACAACAGGATGAGACTGAACACTCAATGGATAGATTCAACCCTAGAAGACGTACAATAACACAACAACAACAGCAGCAACAACAACAACAACATCGTCCTACCATGTCACGACGTTACTCTTTATGATTGAACTATTTACTTTTTTTTTATATCTATTTATTTATATATTGTTCTCCATCATTCTTTTTTTTTTTTTTTGTGTCATCTGTTAGTATAATCTATTCTCTCTTTACACTTTTTATTTTTATATACATCTAATGTTTTTGATTTACAATAAATTGATTAGAATGCATTCAATCATACTGATAATGGGGAAAGCAACTTTAAGGATGGTTTGACATGGATGATCATAGTTGTCACTTAAGCATTTTCTGTAGAATCTACTTTTTTTTTTTTCTATCAGGATGGATGGATGATTTTTATAAGAATGATTGGAAAAATGTGAGTGATAGATGATGATGATGACTTTATTACAAGTGGGGGAAAAATAATCACATTACATATAAAACAAGAATATCTTTATTATAAATGAATATAAATAAATAAATAAATAAATAAATAAATAATAACAAAAAAAAAAAAAAAAGGGACAATTAAAGTAGGGATGATCTATTAAAGATGGTCTTAAACAAGAATGGTTCGATGGGCTAAATTCAGCAGATGAGTACTGAGTCGGAAACTTGTAGGGGAGTCTTGGTTTAATAATTGTTGTAGTTGTTGATAATTCGCGTCGACGTGATGATTACTGTAATGATTATGATGAGATTGGTGTGGTGGTAGGCGACGAGGAGGCAAAGGCACAGAAGGAAGTGTGGATGGTACGAGCTTTTGAGACAAGGTGTTCAAAAAGGAACGTCGTTTCAGTTGGCGTTGGCGTGCATGGTAGCGTTGGCGTACTCGATCTTGACGTGGAAAATAAAATCGGATGAAATTGTCGAGTGCAGTGGCCAAAGTAATATCTTCTGGAGCAAAGGGATAACGGCATAGGGGACACTGAGCAGCTGGGGGCACAGACCATGACAAAGGACAATCACATTGAAACAGCACTGGATCTTGATAATTCGTGGATGAAAAAGTGGTATTGTTTTCTTCTGCATTGACGGATTGTCGACGCCTTGATGCATTTTTTGTTGCTTTTGGTGAAATCATACTTCGATAACGAGGTTTATAAGAAGATAGACCACGGGAATACTTTCTTCGACTATCAAAACGAGATTTATCGGAGTCATCATCTATGTTGGTTGGTCTTTTGGTGGCATCATGACAAGGAGAAGTACAATATGAACGTCGACAGGTACAATAGATATGTTGAAGACAATTTTTACAAAAGGTATGCAAACAAGGAATCGTAACAGGGTCAGTAAAAATGGACAAACACACTGCACATGTATATTCATCTGGATTTGGCGTCGAGTTTTCTAATAAAGTCTAATAATAAATAACAATAAGAAAATGGATTTCAATCAACAATCATCCATACCTTTAATTTGTTTTCCATTTGATTTGTAGAAAATTGACTGTGTTGTAAATATTTCTTCCAAACATCCATATCTTGATCCTTCTGTCTTGTGTTCCATAAAAGAGTCAGTTGTGTATCCATAGTTTGTTGATATATATAAAGCTTCTTTTCAAGTTCATAAAGATATAAAACACATTTCTTCAATTCAGTATGATCCTATTCAATAAAATAATATAAGATATAATTGAAACATATTTTGAAAGATATTCTTTTCAGCTTACAGAAAACTGGTCATCCACCATTTGTAACTTTTGATCGAAAGTATCCATTGTATATCGTTGAAATTTCCAGTTATTGAGGTATGATTCGATGAATTGTTGTGTTTGATGTAATGAGGATCGATTGGTGGTTTGGAATGGTGATGTCTAGAGAATAAAGAAAAAAAAAAAAAAAAAAAAAAAAAAGGAAGGGGTGAGATTACAAAGAGAATGTGCGGTGTTTCAAGCCTGCTATGCATGAAACCTTTTCAGCCCACAAATAAAAACTTACCACTTTGTCCAACATCAAAGCCAATTGCTCTAAAGATTGATACCAGCTGATGACAAGCTGTTCACCATGTTGATGAATCTCTTCCAAATCATCATCCCAAGAAGATGAGTTATTGTAACAAGAAGAACTACTGAATGCAGAATCAACCATGACTGGATGATCTTGTCGATTGTTGTCTTGACAACGCATTTTATTTCTCTTTAAAATAGATAATAGTTTTTTAAAAACAGTTTCTGTCATGATAAATAGATCAACAAAAAAAAAGTATAAAGAAAAGGAAAAAGAGATGAGGAAAAAAAGAGAGAGAGTTAAAAAAAGAAACAAAGTGTATATGTGTCAATAAAGTGTGATAAAAAAAGGCAAAAAAAAAAAAAAAAGCAAAGAGGAGGTTGATAACGAAGGAGAATGAAAAAAAAAATAAAGGAGAGAGAAGAAATCAGCCATCATTTTGCATAAACTTATGCATGTTCATCAAAAATAGCCAAGTAATGAAAGCGTGATGATGCTCGACATCATCATCACAACCATTATCCATCTTTGTTTTAGGAGGTTATTAAATAAAATGAAAAAAAGAAAACTTTATTTGAACCAGATTTAATAACTTTTTTTATATATATCTTGAGTCTTCAGAAATAGATCTACAGGATTACACAAGAATCTTTTCATCCGAATACTCACCCGATCCACCAAACATTTAAAAAGTATGTTCGAATTTTGTCCTAATCAATAAACATATAACTTGGTCACTTGTTACTAGTCTTTCATACACACAATCATTCATCAATAGATGTTAAACTTATATCATCAACTGTGTCTATAATATCCTGGATCATATAAACAGCAATAAACCATCACAAAAAAAAAAATAAGAACAATAAAAAATCTATTCTATATTCTTTATTTCATAGTAACAAAAATACATCCTAATCTAGCCTTGTTAAATTCTTCTTCCAGTTGTTTTTGTTCTTCAGAAGTCCAAGTGATTTCTTCCATGTCCACATCAAGATCAGCCTTCTTTCTATGTTGATGCTGAAGATATCTTTTATGTTTTGCTCGTAATCTAAGCCCATATGCAAAAAAAAAAAAAAAAAAAAAAATAGACAAACAAATAAATATGTAAATAACGAATCACAAAAACGTTGCATAATCTCCATTCTTCCTTTTTTTTTTTCTTTTTCCTTTTCTTTACCTTCGATAGGTTGGCACATCACCAATACCACCCATGACAACTACAACTGTATTTTCAGGAATGGCTTCATAACACTTTTTGAGATTATCGTCAAACTTTGCTAGTTTTCGAGCTAGGATAGGATCATTTGTTGAAGTATTGGATATCACAGTTGGAGGTTGATCTTCTAGTTCGTCTTCATCCAGATGTTTGATGGGCTCGAATTGCGCCAAGATAAAGTTTTGATCATTGTTCATACCTTCCACCAAACTATCCACCAAAGTCTCATCAGATGCGAATTTCTTGTACTTGGAACCCAATGAAGATTGGAATGTTTGAGTGCCAGTATTGTTTGTTTCCAAGATCATCCCTTGCATAGGTGGTGTTGATTGAGCCAGTCGATTGAAAACAAGTTCAATATTTTTAGAGATACGTCCAAATGAGAAACCACGTTGTACCTTGAGTTTGAATAGATCCATCGTCGCCCGAGCATCTTCTGCCGAATTGTGGCCTAATCCCGTACGATTAAGATCGTTTTCTTGAATGTTGCGTTTGAGATAATGTTTAGCCAAGGATCGTAGAGCTGGTCGAAAAGGAGGTCCACGTTTGCTATCGTATAAGAGGGCTGTATCTGCACAGTAAGGATGAGCTACTTGTAAAGCTTTAAGATCAGAATCCAAACTATGACCAATCAGTATAACATTATGATCTACTAATTTTCGAAAATGTTTTTGAGCACGGCGTAAAGAACATGTTGTTTCATCCATGATCTTTTTCGTAATCCCAGAGAATTCTGTCAAATAGTCCAAAATAGGTTCATCCGGTAAAACATATTCATCCAATAACACTTGTCCATCTAAATAATAATAATATATAAAAAAAAAGGTATGAGTACGTAATTAAAAAAAAAAAAAAAGAATATCAATCAGGAATATAATTTGCTTACTTTCATCCAATAATGATACACGTGCAAGAGAGCTTCCACTAGCAGTTAATACCATTTCACAATCTACAGCGATCAATCGTTTCTTTTCTATTGGTTGAATAGCCGGTTTTGTTTCTTTCCATCCATCAGGTAAAGTACTAGTTGGATCCAAAAAAGGAGGAATGGGATATCCACCATCTTGTAATTCCTTTAGACTAAGCATATGTAATTCATTTCGATCCACATCACTTTGTTCAAGTTCTATTTAAATTATTGAAATAATAATAAAAGGTGAGTCCAATTTTAGTTTCATCTACATTAAGGAACTTACTTTCTTTCATCTCTGCATAATTTTTTTCCCTTTGAGACCATGATACTGGACACTGTAAAAGTTCAGAGAGAGGATTCAGAACGACACCTGAAAAAGAGGAAGAGAGTTTGTAAACCAACATATGGGACATGTGGGAGACCAAGAATGGCATATTTGCTTTTCCAATGGCGGTTTTAGGATCGACAGAGGCCAACGGTATTGTATGTGGTACATTGACACGAGACAAAGGAGCTCCAAAAGAAGTGATATCTAAACCCATACTATGAATAACAACCATACGTTGAACACAAGAGGAACGGGTGATATGAGCAAACTTGGGAACTGGGCCAGTGGTCAAACAATACAAAATAAAATTGCGTAGATCGACGACCTTGAGAGGATGCCTTATCTTGTCAGGAGTAAAATGAAAAACCGGGACTTGTACTTGGACACCATCAATAACCTTGGCTAGTTTCTTGGTTCGACGTCGTTCCTTCATCTTTTGTCTTTTGGCATCTCGTTTAGCTAATCCACGGGCTTGGAGTTGTGCTTGACGGTCTTGTTCTGTCTTTGCTACTTTCTGTTTCATGGGTCGGTTGACTTGATCGAGGTAGGCACGTGTCTTTGATGATTTTTTTGGTTTCGTTCTGCTAGGCGTTGTTATTCCTTTTGTCGATGGTAGATCTATAATAGATTTTGATCGTTTGTTACTGCTGCTGATCAGTGGCTGATCAGGTTGAGATCGTTTTTTGGGTGAAGCATTGTCTTGATCTTCAAATGTAATATGTTTCTTTTGAGTGGTATCATATAGTTTGACATTCTTGTGGTCAGTGTTGGGTTGAAACTTGACCATTACTTTCAATAATTTTAACAAACAACAACAACAAAAAAAAAAAAAAAAAAGAAAGAGAATTTTTTTTTTCTTTTTCGCTCTTCCCCTCTTTTTTCTCAGTCAGCCAGTCAGGTTGGTCTCATTTTTTTTGATCATTTTGTCTTCACTGATGGGCTCATTTACTCTCCGACAGTTCCCTTTTTTTTTTTTGATGTATCATAAGATACAAAGAAAAAAAGGTAGAATTCCATTTTTTTTTTTTTTTGCAAGAATATTTCGATCAAAACAGCATTTAGGCAATAGTCATTTTGTATGGATTAGTTTCAAAAAAGTGAGACAGCCAAGAAACTACAAAAACACCAAATTCGGAGGCAAGTCCGTATAGTTATGTCTGGCGCCTCAGTGGATAAGGTAGTACATAGATTTCATTGGCTGAGCGCTGCATGCTCTTTGTTCCCGCCTATTTAGAAAAATTAAAATAAAATAGGCTGGTTTTTTCCCTTTTTTTTTTTTTTTTTTCTTACTTCTTTACTTCTTTATTTACTCTCTTTATACAATGACTTACGGTGAAGCTGATTCTTATCAAGGTAAATAAATAAATAAAATAAATCACGAATAGATAAGAACAAGTTAACTCAATAAACGTTGTCTTTATTATATAGGTGCTCCTCAAGTGGGATACCAACGTCCTAATGTAGATGAAAGTGCTCGATATGCTGCTCAACATGGTGGTGAAGGTAATATATATTATTATTATATATGATAGAGAGAAACTTATATATATATATATATTATAGAACATAGTAGTATGTTCTCTTCTGTATTATCTAGTGTTTTAGACCGAGATGATGATGACCACAAGCGTCCTGTCGAAGAACACGATGCTCATCAAGCATATGAAGCTCATGATCGTATTTATAACCAAGGTGGTGCTTCTGAAGCATCTTCTCGTGATATGGGATCTGCAGCAGCTCTTCAAGCCTTCAAGATGTTTAGTAGCAAAGGATCTGGAGGTAGCGGCGGTGGTAGCTCTGAACTGATTGGTTTGGCTATGGGAGAAGCTATGAAACTTTATAAAGGATCCTCTGGTGGCGGTAGTAGTGGTGGTAGTCAAGCTGAAATGTTACAATCAGCAGCTGCTATGGCTATGAAATTGTATGCATCTCAATCTGGTGGTCAAAGTGGTGGTGGCTCAAGTGGTTTGAGTACTATTATGGGTTTACTCGGTAAATCTGGTGGTAGTGGTGGTGGTGGTGCTGCCTCTTTGATTTCCAAACTTCTTTAATAGTTTTCTTTTTTTACTTGTTATTCATTTTTTTTTTTAAAAATAAAAACAAAGAAAAACTCTGACACATATATATTGATATTTTGAAGTGTTTTTAGAATGTGTAGGACAAAAAAGTATAATCATAAACTTTCAACCGTATAAAACATCCTCCCCCCTTAAAAAACCATAGGCTTCAGTCTCCTCTTTCCCCTTTTAGGTACCTCAATTTTTTTTTTTTTTTTTTTTTGCTCCCACATTTTTTTTTTATTACCTTTTTTTTTTTTTTTTCTTCTTTTACCTTTTTTTTTAACTCTCTTTATTATTATTATTATTATTATTTATTCATATATTTCTTTTTATTGTGTATACTATTCTTTTTCTTCTTTAGATCCATATACTCTTCTTTTACTATTTACTTACTCTTTTTGATCATCATCCAATTTATATATATATATACGAAAGAGTAGTATCACCCAATCCAACCAACTATTAACTACTACTTTGTGATCAATGTATGAAGGCAAAAAGGACAAAACCAAAGATTATCATCTTCAACTTCATATGGCAGCAACCAATGGGAACGTCGGTAAAATGATACTATATTAAGTAAATATAGTTTTATGACTTACACTTATTTTTTTTTTTATAAACAAGGTCTGGTCAAGTTTGCTTTAGACCATGGTGCTCCTATTGATTCTGTAGTGAATGGATTCTTACCTTTACAACTTGCCTGTATAAGTGATAACAATATTGCTGTAGTTCAATACTTGATTGACAGAGGGGCTCAAGTCAATGCTCAAAGGTAAATACTCCTTAAAACACACGTGCTTATACTAAACCATTTTATTTTTTAGATGGTCTAAGAAACATAGTGCTGATAAGTCACAAGCAGTAGCTGGTGCAATAGGTTCGACTGCTTTACATGTAGCTTGTGCTAATGGATGTAGCAAGATTGTAGATTTACTATTACGAAATGATGCTCGAGTGGATTTGAAAGACAAATATGGATCAAGACCTATGGATATTGCCGCTGCAAAACATCACATGGAAATTGTCAAACTCTTGGAAACTTTTGGTGCTTTACAACAACGCGAGTCAACTTACCAAGGACGTCATTCTATGGATGTCATTTACTCTTCTTCTTCGTCTTCTTCAAAAAAATCTCACCAACTTGATCCCAATAACTCAGCCTCATCTTCATCCTCTTTGGACGATCGAGCAGAACGTATGCGAAGACCCAGCTTACCCTCAGTGTTTGAAGGTAAATCACACATCAGCAAAAGAAAGATATCTTCTCCAGCTTTAGATATACCTCCTCTATCAACTTTACCTCCAGTTCCAAACAATCGCCTGGATCAACATACTCCAACAATGGACATTATTGGACAAAAACCCTCACATCCAAAAGTTCCCGAACTTTCATCTTCCAAATCATCAGATGGCACCACCATCGTTAGTACTCCACCATCCTCTCTCTCTCAAAACAGCAATCATGTCTTGTCAAATGGAAAACCTGATTGGTATAGTTATGGCGTTTTACATCATGATGGCAATGAAAATTATTTATCTTCCTTGGAAAGACGAGCTTATGGATTGGATGATCTTCCTACACGACAATCTCTTGATCAAGTACGACCATCTCGATTATCTCTAGATACGTGGACAGATTCTCACGCTTCATCTGTACCTACCCATCATGCACTCTCAACATCAAACAATGCAAGACCTTCTTTGAAACGCTGCAGTTCGGATGGTGGACACTTACGTACAACAGCATTGATGAATGCAATGGCAGCAAAGAAAACGTCACCTATGATGGATCCCATACCACCTCTTCCACATCTGAATGAACCAGTCGAATCACGACCTTCCACTGACGAGCTCTATGAAACCGATGCATTACGACAATTTGAAGAAAAGGAAATGAAGAAAGCTTGGTGGAGTGCTTTTGGAGGACGCAAATCGATGGATGTAGCCACTTATCAACGACATCATATGGATACCACTTCATCCTATCGTCCTTCTTTGGATTTCCGTCCAAGTTTTGATGGTCGACAACAACAATGGCAACATACAACAAATGCTACTGGAGAAGATGTGGATATGAACTTTGATGAGGATGAATATGATGATGACGAACAACATCAACATCGACAACGCAAACCTGGCTTTTTTACAAGATGGGTTGGTTCCTGGAACAAGAAATGATGTCACTTTATTGTATTCCCCCCCCCCTTATCCTTTTTTTTTTTTTTTTAAATATATCTGTTGATCAGACCACTCTTTGTTTTTCCCCTATACATACCCTCTTCTTATCGATCACCCCCCTCCGATGTTATCCATGTTTTGCCAAAATAAACAATCAAGATTTATTCCAATTTTCTTTTCACAAGTTTCTACTACAGTAATATGATTTGCTACACTTTATTTATTTACGTGGGTAAGTCGTAAAAGACGTGATGTCCAAAATAGGAAAAAGGTCAACCGGCTACAGGGTTATATTGGCTACACTTTATTCAATAAGAAATGACGGAATTCAAAAATAAGGTGTCGCAAAAATAGGAATATTGTAAGGATAGAAGAAAAACAAAAAAAGAGAAAAGAAAAAAAACAAGGGTTGAACGCATAATCCAAATCGAATACTGTACAAAGAAAAAGAAAAAGAAAAGGAGTAGTTCCATTGAGTATAAGAGACTTTGAACATATCCATTTTTTTTTTAATATTTATTTTAACTTATCTGTATTAAATACATCCTCGTAAGAGGTGATAACATATTCTTATATGTTGTTAAAGGTTGATTATTCACTTTGAATTGGAAACACCAAAGGAGATTTCAAAAAGAATAACTAATATACTGTATCATCAATCAATGTTGTTTTGGGAAAGACCGATATTTTTATTTTATAATATCACGAAACTATTTTCTTGTGACCCGACAAAAAACTTTGAAATATGCTAAAAGAAAACTAAACTAAATAGAACAAGACCAAAGATAACAAAAAAAAAAAAAAAAAAAAAAGGATAAAAAAAAGCTAGAAAAAAAAAGGGTAAATATAATGACGAGTTGTTGTGATGATAATGATGATGTATGAAGGGGATGTTCATCCTATACTATTTGGTTGTGTTTTGTCAAACCATAACTTGACAGATTTGTCCTTGTCAATAGATCCTGAGGCAATAATATTCATGGTAGGATGACAAGCAATACAAAGAACAACATCTATTTAAGAAAAGTAAGATGATTAAACATACATATTATATATATATATTTATTTATTTTCCCTTACCAGAATGACCTTCCAACTTTTGTACCACTTCTTTTGTTTGTAAATTCCAAATATAAATATTATGATCTTCACTTCCACTGACAATCCATTTTCCACCTGTCACACTGAAGCTGGCGAATATACAATACTTGTTGTTTTCATGTCCTCGGTAAGTTTTCAAGCATTTCCCAGTGTGATAGTTCCAAAGTCGAAGGGTATTGTCCAAAGTTGATGCCAAAATATATTTGCCATTAGGAGAGAATTTGACAAATGATCTACAATAATCATCCATTTAATATTTCTTTTTTTTTTATTCATTCAACACTTACACAGGAGGATTGTCATCATCCACCAAGGTTTTCAAACATTGTCCGCTAGCAGTATCCCAGATACGACTATACCAAAAAAAAAAAAAAGTTAAATATAATACTTCTATCCCATCCTCTTTTTCTCTTTTTTTTTTTTTTTTTTTTTTTTTTTTTTTTTTAAAAAAAAAAATCTTACATCAGACCATCATGACTGCATGAAACAATCATTGTTCCATCTCTGTTGAAATGCACTGCCGATACCGGATCAGAGTGAGCAGGTAAGGTTTTCATGCATTTGCCTTTCTTGACATCCCAAATCTTGATACTTTCATCGAATGAACCAGACACGATAAGGTTGGATTGCGGGTTGTAATTGACACAAAATACATAGTTGGAATGACCTTTTAATACCTTGACTGTTTCTCTCTAATGAATAATAATAATAAAAGATATAAATATAAATGCGCTGATAGTTTTTTTTTTTTTTTTTTGTGTGTCTAAATCTATTATTATTATTATTTCATCATGTTTTCTACTTGCCGTGCCTAGACTCCAGATACGGATAGTTCGATCATCAGATGCTGAACAAAGACTTTGAGAATCTGATGCCCATGCGACGTCAGATATACCCTGAGAATGTCCTTCCAATGTAGCTTCATATTTACCATCTAACGCATGCCAAATCTTGATTGTTTTGTCAGCGGCTATATAAAAGAATAAAAAAAAAATTAATATTTATCCTAATAATTGGCATATAACTTACAGCAACTAGCAAGCCATTTGCCATCAGGAGAAAATTTAACTGAAGATACAGACATACGATGTCCCACTAGAGAGTACTTGAGATCATATTGTGGTTTTCGAGATTCTGGTTTCGCAGGTGGTGGTGTAGCAGTAGGAGTTGTTTCGGCTGGTGTACTTTTTCGAAGTTTGTCTACATGGTCAGCATTACCTTCATTATCATCATTTACTCGTGATCGTTTATCTTGTTGAGTATTTTCCGTTGATGTTTGCTGTTCTTCTTCTTCTTGTTGTTGTTGTTGTTGTTGTTGTAAATCTTCGTTTGTTGGTTCCATATCGTTTGCTTTCATTTATATTTTATTAATAGTTCAATAGACGTGATATTGTTGTTGTCTTAAAATAGTTAGATACCAAAATTGACTAGATAGAAATAATGATAAAGAGAATCTATTTCAAGGGAATGGTACCCAAGAAAAAAAAATAATTCTAGTTAGTTAAAGCATATCGATTGTACTGTAGATCTCCATCAAGATAAAAAAAAAATATCAAATATATAATCTTTGCAAGTAAATAATCCAAAAATTACCTTGAGGTAAGGCAATAGAAGTTCGCCTTGAAACTGGATTCACTGCTTGTTGGTCAATGGCACGTCTTTTGAATTAAAGAAATGAAGTATTAAACGGAGACCAAAGGAAAAAAAAAAAAAATGGAAGAAAAAAAAATTGGTGGTGGTGACTGTTGTCTGTTGTCCTGATCGCGGAAATTAAAAAAATCACTCATCTCCAGAGCTCTTCTCTTCAGGCTCAGGGACAAATGCATAAAAGTGGAATTAAGTGAACTTTACAGCGATTCATCCATCATTATCAAGGTTATTTGTTTTCAAATTCTTCGTTCATATGAATATTCAAAAATGCTCTATGAGAGCAGTTATTTTTTTCTTTATTTAATATAAGTGGATATTGTATTCTACAGATGATACTAATTAAGGGATGGTATACCAAATAAAAAAAAATATGTATATATATGTGTGTATAAAATAGGAATGATATCAGGTTAGGATAAGTAAAGAATAAGAGATATATACTAAAGAAAAAAGTCATCAATGAATCATTATCAATCATGAACACATTTCGCAGCTTCTTCTACTTTTGTCTTGAGCCATTTGGTATTATTGATGCCATGAGCCAGTTCATCAAGTGGTACGTTGTCCAATAAATGAATAAGTATTTTGGAAGAGAATCCAGGAACCTTGTGATGCTATTTCAATAATAAATGGAGTTATTTAGACAGGTTTCTTTATCCTTTCTTTCTTTTTTTTTTTTTTTTTTTTTTTTTTTTTTTTTTTTTTTTTTTTTTTTTTTTTTTTTACCTTTGCCAATAGTTTTGCCAATGGTTTGACATAATTCCACATCATATTCCCTAACTTTTGTTTTTGTGAATATATGGACAAAGTACTAATCGAATCCAAGAACGTATCAATATCCTTTGGAGACATACGGCCAGAATTGAGATCAGAAGTGGAAAGACTTGATGGAGGAGTGACGGGTAAGTGGCTGTTATTGATATTGTTGTTCTTGTTGCTTTTACCACTGTCATTGATATTATTGGACTTCACGTTTGTAGTGTTTGAAAGTGATGTTGGCGCTATTATTGGAATTGCTTTTGACACACAAGGTAAAGGAGAAGCTCTAAAATAAAAGAAAAAAGGAATTAATCTTTGGTATCTATATTCCAATTTCTTTTTTTTTTTGTTTCACAAAATCTTACGCTGTTGGAGGAAATTGTTGAGGTTCCCAAATATCAGGTTCATTCACAGCACTGTTGATATCTTCGTCACTGTCATTCTGGAGATCATCATCATCCTCAAATGCATCCAGAGCATCCAGAGCCAATCCAATTTTTTCCTTTAAAAAATCAGAGTTGAAGAGGCATAACGATCGTTCCTTTCGATTAAGTGTCAACAGTAGGTCCACAATATCAGAGGCGCGTTCTGAACTACACTGTGTACATCGCAGAACAGCATTTGTCAATTTTTGCCGTTGAATAAAAGAGCTGCTCTCCGTCAAAGTAGTGGAAACGGATTCAATAGATCCACGTCGTCTGAGAGTCAGATTATTATTGGTATGATTTCTTATCAAATCTTTATTGTTGCTGGAGTATTGTTGTATTGTCGACTGTTGTTGATTAAATGAATCAGGTGCAGGTTGAATGGACATTCCTGTTGCTAATGAAACAAGTGATGGTGCACCCATATTTGGAGACGAGGTTGCAAAAATAGGAGAAGTCTTGACCACTGGTGCTTCTGCAGCAAATGACTAAAAAAGGATTAAAAATAAAAAATAAAAAAAAAAATAAAACATCATTAGTAAAAGTAATTTCATTATACAAATGAATTGATCAATTACCTTTCTACGAGGTAATTTGACAGTTGTGTTGTTCCTGTACGGGTTTATTTCTTCGATCATCGCAGTAGAAGCTATATAGTAAAAATAAAATAAACAGTTAATAAATACAGTTTAACATTTGCCATGTATTCCAACTTACGATGGACATTTTCCTGAAGTAGTTCCTGTTTTCGTGGTAGGTTGATAATAGGAGGCGAAATGTGTTGTTGTTGTTGATTCTGATAGGGAGCCGAAGGGACAGGGTCCCTCCTATTGTTTTCTTGGTGATCGTTGATATACCCATTTAGAGCAGGTTGTGACAATTGGTTCTTGAGATGTTGTAGTTGCTGTTGTGCTGCGCCATTAGTATTATTGTCGTTTCTTCCTTTCTTCGGTTCATGATAAGAGACATAGAGAGGTTTGGAGAAAACCATTTGACCATTCATTTCGTGTAATGCATGAGCTGCTTCATCTTCCCGAGAAAAGCTAACAAATCCATAACCCCTTGACATTTTTGTGATAGGATGGCTAATTACACGAGCAGAGATAATCCTTCCAAATTTACCGAACAAAGCATGAAGATGTTCGTTTGTAATGAGTGGATCCATATTCTTGACGTATAAATTCATAAGATCGATATGCGGTTTCGTTGATAAAATAGGTGTTTGATGTTGTTGTTGTTGCTGTTGTTGTTGTTGCTGTTGTTGCTGTTGTTGCTGTTGTTGCTGTTGTTGCTGTTGTTGCTGTTGTTGTTGTTGCTGTTGTTGTTGTTGCTGTTGTTGTTGCTGTTGTTGTTGTTGCTGTTGTTGTTGTTGCTTTTGTTGTTGTTGCTGTTGTTGCTGCTGTTGTTGCTGCTCTTGTTGTTGTTTCAAGTGCTTCTCTTGTTCTTGTTCTTGTTGTTCTTGTTGTCCTTGCTGTTCTGGTTCCTGTCCTAGTTCTTCTTGCTCTTGTTCTTGTTGTTGTGAGTCTTGAGGAGTCACTGGTGGAACAGGAGAAAGCGACGGAGGAGTAGTATTTGGTGAAGTTGGTGTGGTTGGAGCTGCTGCTAAATTCTTTTCAAGTGATGTAATTGTACTAAAATATAAAAATATCATAATACATAAGTTCATCATGCATTATTATATTTCTTGATTCTGGAACTTACATTTTGTTTCCATCCAGATTGGATCCATCCTAGAATATCATATATATACATAAGAATAAGGTTAATACAATAAAAAAAAAATAAGATCACTTTTTTTTTTCTATTTCTTTTGATATACCATTTGATAAATAGCTTTTTCAGAATCGGATTGATTAAAATATTGAATCATAGCAGTTCCTTCTCCATTGGATATACAAAGTTGAAGTGGGCCATAAGGACGAAAGATATCATAAAGTCGATGTACATCATCCGTTTCCAGGGCTAAATTAGATATTTCCAAGATATCAGCATGGGCTTCTGGTTCCAAAGAAGGATCGCGATACATTCGGAGTTGAAGAGTGGCACCGTTTGTAAACTTGAAACCATGATATAAAGTATAAGCTCGGTCTGCGTATCTTGGGCTACTAAATCGTAAGTAACTTTCTTCATCATCTTGGTCGTCTTCGCGTCGGATATACATTCTAATAAAGAAAAAGAAAACAAAAAAGAATAGATGAAGTTTCAGTAATATTTTTTTTTTCGTTAGTTGTCAGATATACTTACTCTACAGGCATACAATGTTGAAGTAAAGTCTTGATATCTGTTTCTCTTATAGAGTTAGGGAGATCACCAACAAATAAAGTATCAGAAACCAAATAATCATCAAGGTCAGTTCTAATTGAATTGTTACTACTTTTAATGGAATCCTTTTGGCTATTTTGGTTTTTAGGAATGCGAACCACAGGAGAAAACGTTGAATAAGTATCCACCATGGAATAAAAATAGAAACAGTTAACAATATTCTAGTATGGAAGAAGAAAAATAAAAAAAAAAAAAAAAGAAAAAAACAAGAGTATCAATATCAAGAAAGATGAGAAAAGGAGTTCAAAGAAAAAAAAAAAAAAGGGTACAGAAAGGAAAAGAAGAAGAAGGAAAAAAAAAAAGTTAGAAACTAAAAAGGGACATAGGACCGTTCCTCTCTTTTTTTTTTTTTCATTTCCAGACAGAAAGATCATATCAAATATGAGATAGTCAACAGTGAAAAATGATGGATAACACAATATATATATATATGAATAAACTTTTATGAGAGGAAGACTTATAAGATAGTTATTAATAATTCATTACATAATAGAATTTCTTTTCATTTAAGAAAAAGTATGGTATCTCATACTTAATGAAAAAAAAAAAAGAAAAAACCGGACATCGAATTTCAAGATCATATTCTCTTCAGTCTACGTGATTTTTTTTTTCTTTTTCTTTTGGTTATCTTTAACTCTTTTCTCAATGTCGGATGATATACGCGCTGCTATCACTGCAAGTTTATTCTCACCAGATGTTGGTGGTAATAAGGATTAAAAATAGATATATATATATAAATAAAATACTTACTCTTTTTCTTTTTTTTTTTTATTATTATATTTTTATTCTTTTCGTTCTACTTTAGGTGTAGCTGAAAAACTACTTATTCATCTCAAAGTATTTGAAGATCTTAAACAAGGCGATGCAAGTAAAGGAGCTGGTATCATGGGAAAACCTAGATATTTATGTCTAACTCGTAAGTTTCATCATCATCATTATATCGCCGCCTCTTTCTGATCTCCATTTTAGAAAAACGTAACAGATGTCGACTTTATAAGACGAAAAGGAATCAAAATGGTACTTTTAGTATTGGAAAATCTTGGTCTCTGGAAGATATTAGACAAGCTGAAGTTATCGATGTAAGTTATAGATAGATATGATGTTATATATATATATATATATATATATTAATTTTTTTTTTTGACTTGATAGAAAAATCAATTTTCTATGACACTGAATAAACGTTATGTATGGTCTGTGGAAAAACCTCCTGACAAGATGGTATTTCTAGCTTATATAGTTGATGTAAGGATATTTTATTACTATAAAATGATTGAATTCATAATACATAACCTAATCAATTTTGGTACTATTTATAGGCAAGTCAAAGATTTTTGAACCGTGTACCGAAACTGGTTAATATTGATGAAAGTTATTTACTTCGATGTAAAGTGGATTAAAAAAGGAAAGTAACAATCAAATCTAATATTGTATTTTTATTTTATTTTATGATTATAGTCCTTGCTCACCGCTCTGCTCCGCCTTTGGGTTCACCAGTATCATCACAATCATCAAATAACCAACAAATACCTTCACCAACTTATAATAATCTTACAAGTTATGAAACTGAAACCCAACCACGATCACCTAATACTTTACAATCTACTCCAATATCATCTAACAATTATCCTAATCCAATTTCACCATCAGCAAGTACAGGTCGACTTACTCCAACTCAAGAAACATTCAGACATAGTCCCATATCTTCTCCTCATCCTCTTTCAGTATTAGGTAACTTTATATACAAAAAAAAAAAAAAAAGAATACATAGTTTTCTGATCACATTTATTTAATAGATCATGATGAAGTACCAAGAAATACAAACTATTCTCCGTATCAGGATCAAAAGGATGAAAGAAAGGAACGAGAAAAGGCTCGAGAACAGCGTCGGGAACGGGAAAAATTGGAAAAAGAATCTCGTGAAGAACAAGGTAACAAAACAAAACAAAAAAAAAGTTTATCTTATAACCTATTGACTAATATTCTCTTTTTATGATATTATAGCAAAGCAAGAACGAGCCCTAGAACTTCAAGATAAAATGACTGAACAAGCTTCATTGATGAATGTAGAAGAAATCTTGACTGACTTCAATTGGAAAACAAGTGGTAATGCAGCTGTGCTTGAAAAACGACTTTTAGGTGAATTGCATGCACTAGAAGCTGTAAGTAAAAGCAAACAAAATATAAAAAGAAAAAAAAATATCAAGAACCGATTGAAATTTAATATATTATATTTATTTACAGGCAAATGTACATGCTATCATACAATCAGATGAACGTGTCCAATCGGTGGTGGATCGGATCGATAAGGCATTAGAAGACTTGGACAATATGGAAAGTTGGTTATCTCTTTATGCTGCTGAACTGAATGTAAGTAACTTTATTCTATCATTTCTGATAATTATCTAATTTTTATTATTATTTCTTATAGAGTATGGGTGATGATATACATGAAATTGAAACACAAAACCGTGGCTTACAAATCCTGACTGTAAATCAAAACAACCTCATCAAAGAATTGGATCATATTTTGGTAAGTTATATAAAGAGATTGTTCAATTACGTATAGATATATGTTTATATTCACTGTATATTGTCATTTATTAGAATGAAATCTCCATTCCACGTGAATCACTGGATAATCTCAAGTACGATCCCATGGATACAACTGACGATATTGTAGAAATCCAAAATAGTGCGGAATTGTTACAAAGGGCATTGAAAATCAAACTTCCTGACAATCTACATGAACTCACTGCTGTCCAAGAAATGATCGAAAAATACAATATCTACAGTAATGAATTTAGCTCTCGTATCTTTGACTATCTCAAGTCCAAATTTGAACATCAGGTAATAACCATAAGAGCCTTATTTTATAAAGTTTATTCTTATCATTTTATTTATTACTAAAGGCTGGTGCATTTATGTCCAACAAACCTCCAACTCAACGAAAAGTACCAATAGCATATCCTCATGAACAAGTGGAAGATGCACTCATTCGTTATCAAGGGTTTTCTTTATGGGAAAAGGAAATGGAACCAAGAATGTATAATGAATTACAACGGGTAAAATGTCAAAAAAAAAAAAAAAACAAAAACAAAAACAAAAAAAAAAAAAAAAGAAGCAACAGTACCTCCTATTTTTTTTTATGGCCGTTTATTATATATATTTAATTTTTTAGCATTACGCATCGACAATGGCACCAACATACGAACGTGATATCAGAGATATGGTAGAGGTGACTCGTCCTTATTATTCAACTCTAAGAAATAGATCATTAGAAGATGTTGACTATCGTAAGTCTAATGTTAATCATTCATATATTTTATATTTAATTTGAATTATTAGTCTTCCGAAATGATGAATCAAGATCTGCAAGGGCATTAGCTTATGGTGCAAAACTAGGCAATGTAGCAACAGGAGGAAGTGTTGGAAGTGGTGGCAACATTGGAGGTGATTCTAGTCGTCATAGGAATGTTATACGTGGATCATTAGATGGTCAATCCAGTGTGGGCAATATGGATGAAGATGAAAAAGCTGCTAGTGATGTAAGTCCAGATGAAGTGGATTTTTTTTTTTTAAAAAAAAAAAAAAAAAAAAAAGAAAAGTGTTAACCTATTTTTTATTTTTCTCTTATGATATTAGGCATTCTCCCATTTGATGAACCAATGTGCCCTTCAAGTCTGCCGTGAACAAAATTTTGTTTGTGATTTATTTGAACAATCTCCTTTTGCACCAAAATCCTTTTTGGATCGTGGTCCTGTTTATGCTTCTGTTCCTGACAAGTCTCGTCTCTATAGTCACCGTGAAAAGATCCGTGATGTCAAGATATCGAAAAAAGTGCAGTAAGTTGAAAAAGTCAAAAACGAAAGAAATGTCATACTGATGATATACTTTTTTTTAGGACTTGGATGGAAACTATCTTCGAATCTTTAGAGCCTAGCGTGGTGCCACTTGTGGAATATGGACTCAAAAGTGATCCTATTCAAGCAGTCAGCATGATGACCTCTGTGGAATTCCAATTGGAAAAATGGAAAGAATCAGATCAAGAATTTATATATACCTTTTTTGATTCTCTGATGTTACGAGTGCGACGTTATTTCAAGCAATTCGTGGTAAGATTTCATAAAATGATAGGTAGCCTTATCTGATTATTCTTTTTTTTTTATGATGTAGCTTGATCAAATCAAAATCATTGATGATACCAAGGTTAGTTCCAAGAAACGGCGAGGAATCTTGCCATCCTTCCGGACATTCCCTGTAAGTATAATAGAGAAATGGGTTATTATTGATGGTTGGATTCTATATATAGTGATTATCTTGTCATAACACACTGACTGACTTGTTTATATTGTGTAGTTGTTTGTGGCTCGTATAGAATTGGCATCCACGGGTGCAGAAGCTGATTCCCAGACCAGACAAACTATCAATGATGCATATGACAAGATTATAAAGAGCATGATGTCAAGTTTGGATACCAACGCTAAAGAAAGTGATGAAACTGGTGATGACAAAGAACAGTTGAATGCAAACATCATGTATATTGGTAAGTTAACCGTGAACTTTTTTAGTATGGATTCACTTAGTGCTTTTTTTTTTGGGGGGGTGGATAGAAAATATGCATCACTTTTATCAAGCATTACGTAGCAATAGGTTACCTGTTCTAGAAAAATGGGTGAAAGAAGCAAAAGCGAAATATGAAACAAGTTTGGATGCATATATCAAGGTTGTGATCCGTCGACCACTTGGGAAACTTTTGGTAAGTTCAATGTCAAAAAAAAAAAAAAAAAAAAAAAAAAAAAGAGGAATGGGTTAGTCAAAAATCAAAATTCAAATGGAACTCATTTCTTTTTTAAAAAAAAATGATATAATAGGAATTCTTTGATGGTGTAGAGGTCTTATTGCGAACAAGTACACCTGAAGAAGTTGCATTCCATGTCAATTACAACAAATCACAATTACGCAAAGTCATTGCTCTGTATCCACCAAAGGATGTACGGAAATCATTGGAACAACTTTATAAACGAGTTGATAAACATTACTCTGAAGAAGAAGGATTACTACAAGTCATGTGGCGTGGCATTCAAGAAGAACTTATTGGACAACACGAACGTATGGAAGGCCTTATCTCTAAATGTTACCCTGATGCTGGTGTTCATCTTGAATTCTCTATCCCTGATTTATTGGCTATGATGGGTGATCAACAGACTCGATAGATAGATTCTGTAGATGTAATCTTAATTTAATACCTTTTTTTTTTTTTTTTTTTTAATAATAAAAATTATCCAAAGGGATTACATGGTTTCTTTTTTTTTTTTTTTTTCGAATGGATGATGGATGGCCTGGTGGTGAAATTGGATGATTTAATTATACAATCTATACGTATATAGATATGTGAAGTCAAAGGGATCACCCATAAAGTATGAGTTACTACTACTACAATCAATCTTTCATGAACATAATCGATTTAATAAAGAATATCATCTAAAATGAATAGAGAACTTTTTTTTATTATTATTATTCATCCTTCATATATACATATAGTATTACATATAAAAATACAAATCTATAGACTAATGTTTAACCTAATCTAGAATGATCTACTCTATTTTGGTATATAAATTGGCCAGTACAGTCAAACTATCAATCATTTCTTGTACACATGGGACACGCCATAAAGCCGCTGTTTTCTTGTCTTCAGCACCAATGAGAACGGAGAACTTGCCAGTACTGTCCACGGACGAACGAGCCAAAGTCTTGAACATATCTTCGTCAGTTTTGTCATCCCCACAACACATAACAAAATCAACACTAGGAGATGAGTTGGATAGGGTTTGCAAATGTGATGATGAAGTGGATAATGGTGATGCTAATAGTAGCCGTTTTACAATCTCACCCTTATTGACAGATTTCAATCTTACTTCCAGATTCTTCTTGCCAACCAACACTTCAACAGGTAACTTGGATAGAGCCGTTTCCAAATGGTTTTGACATTCTTTTGCTTGAAATTCACCAAAAATAGGATCCGCAAGCCGATAATGCCAGGTCAAAGCGCACCGTTTGTGTTCGATAAAGCTGCCCGCCGTTCGTTCCGTGTAGTAAGTGAATATTTCCAATACATCGTGCTTCCATCCCATATCGAAATGTTCCGCCAAATTCATCCATTTGTTCGAATTCGGATATTTTATAAAAGAACCATGCTCAGCAGATAATCCTAATCCAGGAATATGTCCCAACCATGTATCCAAAGCATGTTCATCTCGTCCAGAAATCACCCATACTTCATTAGCTGGATCTTGACATAGTATTGTTAATGCTTTCAACATATCAGGAGGAGGCACTGCTGCACCAGGCGTTTGGCATATTGGAGTCAATGTACCCTATTAAAAAAAAATGTACATGAATATAATTGAATGACTGAATAATAATAATATTATTAAATCATAACTTACATCGTAATCAAAACATAACAGTCGTTTTTGTGAGGTAGAATAATTTTGTACAAGATGATCTATCTTTAGTAAAGGTGTATTACTGCTTTGTTCAGATAAAGTGTATGTATGGAATAGAGACTTGATAAAGGAATGAGCCCAATAGGAAGCCGTATATTTTTTGACGTGATCCAACAATTGCTATTAGTAATAAAGATCAAATTCAAGATGAATTTCTTTTTCTCTTTCTTTTTTTTTTTTTTTTTTTTTTTTAAGGAACTTACAGCGTGTCGAGAGGCCTTTTCATCATCAGACATTATCAATGCATCATTAATAGCTTTTGCCACACCAGCATAATCCCAAGGATTTACCATCAAAGCGGAACTCATAGAACCAGCTGTACCAGTCAATTCAGATAATATCAAGGGACCATGTTTTTCTTTCTGACACATAATATATTCCAAGGAAACAGTACTCATCCCATCACGATTAGCAGTGACCAAAGCAGAATCAGCAATTGATAATAGAGCATAATATTCATCAGGTTGAATATGATGATGGTAATGATGTACAGGAGTAAATTCAAGTGAGCCAAAGGTGCCATTGATTCTAGCCACCATTTCTGAGACCTTGTGTTCTATTTCCTTCTTGTTAGTAGTATCACCAGTATTTGCATCAGTAACTTGAATTAAGACCACTTTGTTTTGCCATTCAGGATAATCTGTCAAAAACTTTTCGAAAGCTGCCAGTTTTTGTAAAACACCTTTCACCAAATCCAATTTGTCCCGTCCAACCAAGATTTTCTTGCCAGTATACATTTCCCCAATAGCTTGCATTTTAGGCATCACTTGAGGACTTGATCTTTTGAGTTCCACATCATCCACATCAATTCCAATAGGAAAAGTACCAACACGACAAAAATGACCTTCCCAATTCACGCCATCTGGAGTAGATTCAAACCCAAGTAATCGAGTACAATTTGAGATAAAATGACGAGAGTTTGCATATGTCTATTACAAAAAAAAAAAAAAAAAATTATATGAGATAATTTGAATATATCATTGTTATTATTATAAACACATACCTGAAAACCAATCAGATTTGCCCCTAACATTCCTTTCAATATTTCTTCACGTTCTATAGAAAAATAAATGATCATATCAGTTTGATTATTTGTTCTCTAGTGCGTTTAATATGAGTACTTACTGGGGCATACACGAAAGATTTCGGAGCTAGGGAAGGATGCATGTAAAAATAAGCCTATACGGGCCTTTGGAAGTTTTGATCGAACCATTGCAGGAACCAGTAAAAGATGATAATCATGAATCCATACTATTTCATTACATATATATATATTCAATTTATTATTATTATTATAATTATTATTATCATCATCATTTATTTTTATACCTGTATCTCCTTCTGTGTAATGTTTGAGTACCATATCTGCATATTTTTGATTCACTAACTTGTAGATTTCCCATTGTTTTCTTTCAATACGTCCATCAGTAGCATCACTCCATAAAATATAATTGAATAAAGGCCAAAGCACTATTCAATTTTATGATTAGTTTTGATTAAATATATATAATATGAATTTACTTACTAGTTTTGCAATATCCATAATAATGACCATCCACTTCTTCATTATCTAAAAATAAAGGAATACAACCATATTGATGATAAAGTTGTTGTATCATATCGTATTTTTCTTCTTCTGTAAACTGATCTATATCACTAGTCAGTTGTTGTTGTTGTTGTTGTTGTTGTTGCTGTTGTTCTTTTGGTGTAAATAGATGATCGTATTGCTTCTGTGTTGATGTAAGTTGTTGACATTGAATAGAACCTGTCCATCCTATTCGAAGAGTTTCAAAGTCTGGTTCTAAAGACTGCATACCAGCATACATAGCAGAATGACCGTGACGAGGAGTAAAAGACCATAATAAACCTTGTTGTGTACGATAAGATTGAACTTCATATGGAATTTGATGAGTGACATGAATGAGACGACCCACTTTCTCTTTTGTTTCCAAAGGCAAAAGTGGTAAGAAAGTCAATGTACTCATTAACGTAAAAAAAAAAAAAAAAAAAAGTGAAAGAAAACAAAGAAAAAGATAAAGGAAAAAAAAAAAAAGAAAAAAGAAAGAAAGAAAAAAAAACATAAACGGAGTCTTAAACGCATTCAAGAGATGTACAGACACATGCTTGGGTTGCCAAATAAAGTATCAATTGTCAGCAAAACCTATTGATCATCATGTAATATACAAAAAGGTAACAAAAAGAAAGGTAATAAATAAAAAACAAAATAAGAAAAATAGGAAAAAAATAGTTTCTTTATTATTATTGATATATATTGAAGATTAATAAAAATGCAAAAGAGAGAGAGAAAGTGTGTGAGAGTGAGAAAAGGAGAAGGTATCCCTTCCTTTCTAAAGGGAATTGTATAACAAATATATGAAGTGAATGCAATAAAAAAAAAAAAAAAGGAATGAATTGGAATATATAGTGGGAATAACTACAAGTCATTGGATTCCGGAGAGTCAGCATGTTCAGTTTGTTTTGATCGTTTCTTTTCTTCGCGAAGTCCTTGATGTAAGCGATGAAGTTGTGCAGAGATTGTATTGTTGGCAGCATGAATAGCAACACCATCATGTAAGAACTTGTCAAGTAATGTTGTAGCTCCACTCATAGAGATTTCTTTACTGGATTCAATTTTCAAGTTGAGAGGCAATACTGGAGTATTCATGATAATTATAATAAAGAATTTTTAAAAAAAAAAAATCAAAGGAAAAGGGAAAGAAAAAACAAAAAAAAGAAAAAGAAAGCTGAATATAAAAAAAAAGCCACTAACAAATTTGGGCAACTCCCCAAAAAAGGAGCCTGGTGATTCAAATCCGCTCTCCTTTTTTTTTCCCTTTGGGTATCTGACATCCGTTTTTTTTTTTAATATACTTTTCCTTTTTCTTTTTCTCATCCAACAACATCATTAAAAACATGACTGAAAAAGAATCTTCTCAAGAATGTAAGTAATAGGAATAAAATATATTGATATATTTAACACACTATTTTATCTTTAGATGCTACTCGGTCAGGACGAACAACAGGCAGTGACATTGGTGAACTTCAACAAAAGATATCAAAAGCTGAAAAAGAACTTGTTCAATTAAGACTAGAACTAGATCAAACTCGACAACAAGGAAAGCAAGCTGAACTACATGCTCTTGAAAGTGGACGAACCAATCGTAAGCTAAAAGCTGAAATTCAAACCTTGACTGATATGAGCAACCGAAAGGATCGACAAGCAGAAAATGCAAAGGCAACTGCATTCTTTTTTGAAGGTCAAGTGAAAAAGTATACTGATGAAATTGAAAGTGCAAGACAAGGTATGGGACATTTGAAGTTATTGGATGACGAATTACGGGAAGCCAAAGAAGAACAACAACGATTGGAAAAACAAGCCCAAACAGAATATGAACAAGTTAAACTAAAGATTCAACAAACACAAGAAAAATACAAGACGGATAAAGAAGAATTGAACAAGATGATTGCAGCTGCATATCAAGATTTAGTCACTTCTTCTGATAAGGCTTTGAAACTTCAACAACAGGTAGAAGCTCGATTGGCATTTCCTTCTTCTCAAGATATTGTACAATTGGAAAAAGATTACAAAATCAATCAACAAGAACAATTGGATATGGTTAATTCTGTACATCATCAAGTGAATCAACTCAAAGATACTTTAGAACAATCTGAAAAAACTACTCAATCACATGAAGAAACGATGGCTACAGTACGACAAGAAATGGATAGAATCATGCGACGTTTACGGGCTATTGACACTCAAACAGAATAATTAGTTTTTTACTATGATTATTTTATCTTATTCCTTATCATATGATTGTCTTTTTATTAAAAAAAAATAAAATAAAATGCAAATCGTTTGGATACCCTTTTCCTTTGATATGGTCTGTCTTGAATCTATACAATCAGTGGAAATCAGTTTGAAGCTTCAAAAATCAAAAAAAAAAAAATCCGGTGTTTGAAATGATTAACTTAAAAAAATCATCCCCATTCTTTTTTTTTTTTCATTTTTCCTTTCATTACTATAATCCCCCTCCCTTCTTACCCCATTTAACATTTTAGTACAATGTCATCTTCTCATAAACCACTTTATTCAACTTCCAATGATAATAGCGGTGAAATAAAATTAAAACAAATTGAATTGACGGAAAATACCCATGGTGACCCATCATTATTACCTTCACCTTGTAGTTCTCAAGCAACCACTAGTCAACAACCTAACAACAATGAAGTTACAACTGAACGACGTTGCTGGATATGTTTTGGTGAAGATAAAGACTCGGATGGAAAGTGGGTAAAACCTTGTCCTTGCTCGTTAGTGGCACATGAACAATGTCTATTGGACTGGATTGCCGAAAACCAAAAAGGACGTTCACCCATGAAAAAAGTACTTTGTCCTCAGTGTTCTATGCCTTATTATCTCTTTGAACATCGGTCCATCTCTTTGGCTTGTCTTGAATCTATACAATCAGTGGCTCGGGCAGCAGCTCCTTATCTAATGGTGTTTGGTTTGGGTTGTTCTATTCTTGTGGCAGCTAGTACTTATGGAGCTTATACTGTATTGACCTTGTTTGGTAGGAAAGAAGGTGAACGATTACTTGGACCAACAAACTCTTGGACTTGGCGTACTTTTCTTGCTCTTCCAACTATACCTTTTGCATTGATTGCGTCTCGATCAAGATTGGCAGATGGTATTCTCCCTGTTGCTGCTCTTGTTCTTTTACGTGCTAGTGCTCCTGTGGTTGTTTCATGGCCTCCTTCTCCTGCTCTAGTAGTTGGATCCTTACCTTGGATTAGGTAAAAAAAAAATATTTACCTCCCTTTATATATGTTTGGGTTTGTTATGTTTGATATATGTATATATGTACTCATATTTTTTTTTCTATCTATATAGGTTGGTCTACTTTACATTTTACTCAATGGTACGACATCATCTTTCTCAAAAATTATCTATTCAACCACCAACCAGTCGTACTCGCTCTAGATATACTCGATTTTCTTTATACCACTATACTAATCAAGAAATCATGGATCAACGAGATCAATCATCATCAACAACAACGAATAATCTACCACCCAATCGGGATAGTCAAGATGCAGATCTGCTTTATGGTCGGAGTCATCGTGATTTGAATGTCACAATAATGGGTGCTTTACTTTGGCCTACTATTAGTGGATTCATTGGAAAGTAAGTCTTTATATAATGTATTTTTTTTCTCCTTCATAATTCTTTTTTTTTTTTTTTTGATAGTGGTTTGAAACAAATCAAATACATTCGGTATTATTTTCCCGAAGCTTTCCATCGAAATCTTTTGGGAGGTTGCTTGTTTGTGGTTGCCAAGGTAATCTATAAGAGAAAAAAAATTGGTTTTACATGATGATTGATTCTTATGCTCTTTTCAGGATATGGCCATCTTATTATATCGATACAAACGTATTCTTCAACGCAGATCTCGTCGCATTAGACCATTCGATGAACCTTCCTCTCCCAATGAATGATAATATATTAATATGAAGAATATCTCATTATCTCTCTTTTTTTCATTTTGTTTTTTTGTTATTGTAGATAGTTTATTTTTTAGTATATGCTTTTTTTTATATATGTGATCAATAATAAAAGAAATGTGTCTTTTTCTTTTTACGTAATCCTACAAAGATTTCAGGGTCGTTCGTTGGAGGGAAAAAAACAGAAATGATCGGACTGGAATTGAAAAGAAAAGACAATCATGACTGAATTTTCCCTCACTCTCTCTTTTTCTTTTCTTTCTTTTTTTTTCTCACTTTTAATAATCCATTCCAATCCCATATTCCCTTATGCGTCTTATTGTTCGTCAAGATTACGATGAAGTATCAGCTTACGCCGGTAATATTAAAAACATACAAGAAAAAGATTTGCGCGTTCATCATAGAAACAGCGTACTATTCATTGATCTTTTTTTCTTTTTTTACTTATTCATATTTGTTTCCATCTCTATATACATTATAGCTTATTATGTAAAGGAAAGAATCAGGCAATTCCAACCTTCCAAAGATAGATTATTCGTTATGGGTTTACCGACTGGATCATCACCGATTGGCGTATATCATAAACTGGTGGATTTCTACAAATCAGGCGACGTTAGTTTTGAACATGTGGTGACCTTCAGTATGGATGAATATGTTGGATTACCAAGGTAAGAACTGTCCCAAGACTAATAGTCATTTTTCTTATATATATATATATTATTTAACTAATCTCTCATACTATAACTGACCTTTCTTTTTTTCTTTCTTTTTTTTATCTTCTTCATGTTTTAGTGACCATCCTCAATCTTATCATACATTCATGTGGAATCATCTATTCAAACATGTCAATATCAAGAAAGAAAATGTACATATTTTGGACGGCAATGCAGATGATTTGGATGAGGAATGTCGCAAGTTTGAAGCTGAAATTGCGAAATTAGGTGGGATCGAACTCGTTCTTGGTGGTATTGGCCCTGATGGACATATTGCTTTTAATGAACCTGGATCATCTTTGACTTCTCGAACTCGTGTAAAAACGTTGGCATATGAAACCATTATAGCAAATGCAAGATTTTTTGGAGGTGATGTATCCAAGGTACCTAAATTGGCATTGACAGTGGGTGTAGCGTAAGTGAACAAAAATCATTAGATGCTGTCTTTTTTTTTAAAAAAAAAAATTGGAATGAATATGAGGTTTGATTTTCATACTTATTAATCTTTATAGGACTGTGATGGATGCTAGAGAAGTAGTGATTGTGATTACTGGTGCTCATAAAAGTCTAGCGTTAGCTAAATGTATAGAAGAAGGTGTCAATCATATGTGGGCTGTATCATGTAAGTAATGGGTTTATGATGGTTTTTTATTATTATTAGTTCCTAATATATAATATTCATCTTTATCTAGCTATTCAAATGCATCCAAAAGGATTGATAGTGTGTGATGAAGATGCTACTTTGGAACTACATGTCAAAGTAAGAAAAAAAATTGGAATCATCTATACATTATCTTATAATTTTCTTTTTTTCTTTATTTCGTTAGACTGTGAAATACTTCAAATCAATCGAACATGTACATCATTCTATCATTGGACCTCATAACTTAGGATTACAGGGCAATCTTTTACGGAATATGGTGGATACAAATCAAGCAGCAAAACGACGCCGAAGACTCATGCTTCAAAGTCTGTTGAATAGTGAAGATGGTCAAGATGATGAAAGTGGACTATCATCATCAGATGGTGAAGTCAATAGTAGTGTTAGTGCTAATAAAAAACGCAAACTTTGAAATAAAGCCCTTTTTTTTTCTTTTGTCAATGCCCCTTACCAATTTGTCTTTTTTTGAACACCGATAATAGGTTGGCTGGATGAACGTCACTTGTTTTTTTTACCAAAACAAAAAAAAACCCCTCCCCTTTTTTTTTTCTATTTCTTTTTCTCTTTCCTCCCTTCTCTTTACATACACATACAACATGGTCAACCAAGCTTTTGTTAACGTAAGAAGGACAAATATATGAAAGTTTCTTTTTTTTTTATTTTTACCTCGTTGCATGTGATTCTGTATTTTTTTTCTATATATTAGTTACTCACTTTATTATTATTATTATTATTATTTTATTTATCTGTTTTTGATAAATAGGTTGGACGATGGTCAGCTCTTGCCTTTGGTCTCGTATACGGTTACACTCACAACATTAGTTTGAACAAGCAAGCTGAAGAACAACAAAAGCTAGCTGAATACCGCCATAAAGAAAGCCTTATTGCACAAGCCAAGGCTGCTTATGCCAAACAACAATTGATCAAGGCTGACCCTTCCCCTGTCGCTATGGAATTAGGTAAGTCAAAAAAAAAAAATAATAAAGACAACAATAACATATAGATATATATGTGTATATATATATTATATATACATATATGTGTCTATGTGTCTATGTGGGTAACTTCAGACAACGAACAACTATGGTCGACTATTGGGAACGAGTAGATATTAGATTTGAGTTACTAAAGTATTATTCTTTTTTTCTTGTAGACTTTGAAAACCCCGATTTTGATTTCGAAAAGTACCTCGCTAGCGTTACGATCGATGAACAATAGTTTTATCAAGTACAATTTTTAGATCACTATCCGCATTTGTAGTTTTCCTCCTCTTTCTCTCATCTTTCTTACTATGTTGTCCCTGTTATTCTTTTTTATCTGACATTTTTGTTACTCTCTATATATTTTTTTTTACATGTTATGTTTTTTTTTTTTTGGAAATAAAATTATATATTGATTCCTAGATTTTTACCTTTTTATATATACATTTGTTCTCTGATTGTTATTCATGATTTTTGAACCAAAATTTGTTCGGGAAATCAATTTTTTTTTTTTTTGGTCTTGTCCAATTGTTCTTTTCAAAGTTGCGTCTCTTTTCTCTTTTTCTTTTTTCTCTTTTTTTTTTCTTTCTCTACTTCTTTTACTTGATTAGCAAAAATGAGTACCCACCAACCAATGGAAGAAGACGATGTCGACGACTTTTTGTATGGATCTGATGCTCCAGAAGATAATTACGGAACCACAACAAAATCAGCAAATAAAAAAAGCAAGTTTTTCCAACTAATCATTATTTCAAAAAAAGAAATTCTTCTCACATATATTTTTTTTTCTCTAGTTAATGAAGAAGACGATGAAATATACGAACAATATAATGAATCTTTAGCAAATAGGTAAGGATACAATACTTGTGGAGATACTGGATGCTAAATGTTATAACTACGTATTTTGTTTTATTATTTTGGTACTCGATCATAGTTCATTGACGAATATCAAAGGTGTTGACAAAGAGACGGAATCCAACGAAAACGATGAAGCTATGGAAGAAGACCAAGAAGACGAAGATGAAGAAGATAGCGATGATGTAAGATAACTTGAACACGATCTTATCTCGCGCCTAACTGTTATTATTATTTATTATTAAATAATAGGATTTGGATATCATTTTAGAAGCTGACGATGATCAACCTACAGATTCACAACAAACAACAACGTAAGACTTTGAAAATAATTACTGTTATTCTTCTTTTTTTCTCTCTTTCTTTTTTTAATCATTGTTTTGTATATACTCTCTCACTAGCCAAAAACCTCAAGGAATACCAACAGAAACAACAACGAAAACTTCCAATCCACTCGTTAACATCAAACCAGGACAACAGGTTAAAGAAGCATCACAAACCAATAATACCACATCAGAAACAACTGGTACAACTACAAAATCATCTGGAGGAATTGATTTAGAGGCAGTTGGCGAATACCATGGACAACCAATTACGGATGTGGATTTGGACATTTTTGAAGACAAACCATGGCGAAAACCTGGTGCAGATATCACAGATTATTTTAACTATGGATTCAATGAAGTGACTTGGAGGGCCTATTGTGCAAAACAAAAGACAATGAGAGACAAAAAGGTTAAGACGAACCGAATAAGGTTTGGTACGGAGGATATTAACAACAAACTTTTATTACTTTTCTTTTTTTTTTTTTTTTTTTTGTTTACCAATAGGTTACCGGAAATGTTGATATGGATATGCAAAACTTAATGGGTGGTATGGAAGTACCAGATTTTATGAAGATGGGGATGATGATGCCTATGATGGAAGGTGGTATGCAAATGGGAATGATGAATCCAATGATGAATCCAATGATGGGATTACCACCTCCTCCTCCTCCTTCCTCTTCGTCTCAATCATCAATGGGCGTTCCTTCGATGGGTGGTCCTCAAATGGGTAGTCATCATGGTAAACTGGGTAACCGTAGTAGTGGAAGTACTAGTGGCTCTGGGCGAGTGAATCAAAATTATGGCATGAGTAGTAGTAGTGGTGGTAGCTCCCGTGGATCTCGGCGTTAGTTAGTTAGTTAGTTATAAATCATTATTTTTTTCAATTTCACTTTCATTCCTACTGTAGATATTCTATTTTTTTTTTTTTTTTGTTGACTTTCCAATATAATTACCAATATATTTTGTTGATCACGCTTTACTTATTTTTTTTTTTCCTGTTTTTGATTCACTTTACAATATTATTGATTGAAACACCGTCAGATACTTATTTTTTTTTTTTTTGAAGAAACCATCTTTCCCCTTTCTCTGCTCTAGTTTTATTTCTTCTTCCACTCATTCTATTTTTTTTTTTTTCATTGTTTTTTTCGTCTTGTCTTAATCTGTATCTTTACCTGAACTTCACTAGTTTCCGGTGCAGAACTTAATAATGTCCTCAGAAGGTAACCAAAATAGTAATAATAATAATAATCAACTTTCCTTTTGTCAGTTATTTACATTAATGTTTGGTTGGATTTTTTTTATTCCATATAGTAGATGCACTGAAAGCAAGACTACAAGCATATGAACATAGAGAATCACAATGGAAACAACAATTGGAGAAGGCTCAGTTAGAACATACACAAGTTTTGAACTTGCAACAAAAACTTACACAAGCTGGAACTCATCTCAAAACATTGGCGACTGATAATGCCCATTTACAGCAACAACTCAAAGAACACACATCTTTATCAGGGGAAACGGAGAAACGACTCAAGTCTGAACGTGACCTTTTAGCAGCACAACTAGAGCAACAACAAAGAACGAGTCATTCCACCATTGAGCTCTTATTACAGAACCTCACTATCAATGACAATAATAATGATGACTCTACACCATCATCTCTCCCTGATGTCTTTGACCAGCAACAAGTAAAACAGTACATTGAACAATGGGTTTCCAATTCAAGTAAGCAATCAAGGGAAAAAGGTAATAGAACAAAATATCCTCATATCTTGTATTATATTTGGTACTATATAGTTACACGATTGAAATGTCTCACCACCAACTTCATTTTTCATTTTCTTTAGATACCATTATCAGTACTCTAAGATCTGAAATAGGCCAATTACAAGCAAAACTCGAAGGTAAAATTATAAAAAAATCAAAGGAATTTGCCAGATGACTGGATTCTGATCATTCGCCATTTCTCATCATTTATCTTTATAGAAATGGTAAAGTCAACACGCGTATCATCACCTGTACTACCTGTTTCTTCCATATCAACTCAAACAAGTCCATCCGCTAGTTCAAATGAACATATATCCGTTGATTATTTGGAACAAAATATTAAAGGGTTGATAAACGATACAGAAAGCTACAGCATAGACGCTAACTCCATACCGCCACAACTTTTAGCGACATTAGAACATTTACGAACGCATTTACAAACTCTTGTCGATACTCAACAGGCCAATGCTCTTCAGACTGCTGATGAATCAAAAGGTAGAAAAAAAAGAAAAGATGATGCTTTTTAATCAAAATATCATTTGAAATTGAATCAAATTATTTTTCTATATCTTAGAATTAAAACGTCAAATCACGCAGCTTCAGATGAATGTGAACGAATTGTCAGAAGAAAAAGAACAATGGCTTTCAGATAAAGAAGACTTGGAAACTCAACTGGAAAACAACCGCGGAAAGGATCACGACATACAATTAAAACTGGAGCAAGCCACGAAAGAAAACCGACAACATCAAGAACAATTGGATCAACTTCGTCTCGATCACCGTTTGCTTTTGGACAAGACCAAGGAGTATGAAGAAAAGCTAGCATCCTCCTCTATAGCGTCAACTTCAGCGACTGCAGAAGTTCAAAAATACCAAGAAGAGTTGGCAAAAGCACAAGCAGAACGACAATCATTGTTGGATAAGATCAAGGAGCTTGAGGAGAAATTAGGTACATCGGAAAAAGCACGTCAACAATCGCAAGAACAGGTGGAACGTTTACAACAGGAACATCAAGCTCTTTTGGACAAAATTTCACATATCAAGGATACATTGGCACCAAGATTAGAGGCTGATAAACAACTACGTGTCAAGGTAACAGAATTGACAGCAGAATTGGATCAAACTAAACAACATTTGGAAGAAATGCGGTCTACCATGGTAGCAAGGGATGAAGAATCTAGTCGACAATTAGAAAACAAAGAGCGACATCTATACCAACTACAGGTACGATTTGAAAAGCTACAAGCGGAAAAAGAAGAGCTAGATATATCGACTATGCAATTGGATGCTCGATGTCATCAACTGGAGGATCAAAAGTCTGCTGTTATGGCCGAATTAGATCGAATCAAAAAGCAAATGGCGGATGAATTGCATTCCAGTGCATCAGAACGTGCTAGTTTAGAAAACTTACAATCCGTATTAGAAGAATTCCAAACAAGTAAGTGATGAGAAAGAAATGAATGGATGATATTTTTAGTTGGAAACTAACTTATTTTATACATTTTCTTATTGTTTTATTATTTCTATAGTCAAAGATGCTGAAATCCGAGCTGCTGTAGAACATATTGAACGTCAATTAGAAGTAGCCAAGAAATCATGGATGGAATATGAAGAAAGAGCTAGATTGGCGGAGGTATTAAAAGAAAAAGGAAAAAATGAAGTATAATATATTATGCTTACACTGAATTTATTTCTCATTAGACGGCTCTGGAACAATATCAACATGACGAAGCCAAAACCCCTCAATATGAACGTGAAATCAAGGAAAAGAACTTGTTGATTGGGAAATTACGACATGAAGGTAAAAAAAAAAAAAAAAAAAAAAAAAAAAAAAAAAAAAAAGCTGAAATATTGAGATAGAATGAAGAATATATATATCACTCATCCTCTTTTTTTTATTTTTATTGTTGGAGATAGCGATTATTTTGAATGAACACTTGGTAGAAGCTATGCGCAGATTGAAAGAAGAGTCCAATGAAAGCAATGTTGATCGGCAATTGATTACCAATCTAATAGTAGGATTCTTTTCAGCACCACGAGGTGACAGGAAACGATTTGATATTTTAACCATTATCGCCAGTGTATTACAATTGACGGATGAACAGAAAGAACAAGTCGGATTGATTAGGATGAAAAACAATAATGGCCAACAATCCAATTCGCCTGCTTCAAACACTGGTTGGCAAAGTCCTCGTCAACAACAAGATACTGAACCCAAAGAAGTAAGTGTATATTAATAGCGAAAAAGAAAATACTTAACATTTTTTTTTTTTTTGAAATGTAGTCATTTACAGATGCTTGGATATCGTTCTTACTCAAGGAATCAAATAAACGAAAACCTAATGCACCTTCTTCTCCATCCCCTTCTTCTCCACCTTCTGATCAACATGACATATAGTTAGATATTGCACTCGCGTACATACACAAACAAGCACACACATGTATTATACTTTTTTTTTTTTTTTACGAAATGAAATAGAACACTTCCAGTTTATCCTTTTGATCTTTTTTCTTCGAATCATACTACCATACTATATAACAAAGAGAAAAAATGAATGTATATCTTTTTTTGTTTATTATTCAAGTCATCAAAAAAAAAAAAATTAAACTAAATAAACTACACATCCATATACTAAACTATACTAGTCACTATCATTAGTATGCTTCAACATCCATTATTCTTCAGTTTGTTCTTCTTGCTTTACTTCATTTTCAGCTGCATCCAGATCCACAGGAACCATAGCCACTTTGACAGATATTTCCCGATCACCCAATTTGACATCCTTGAAGTTTTCAATCACTTTTTGTTGTTCAGTTTCATTCTTCACATCGATGAATCCAAATCCTTTTGACCGACCACTAGATAGTTAAGAAAAGGAAGAAGTTGACCAAAAAAGGAAAACAAAGTGAGTCGATTTTATGTTCGGCGAATATATATATATATAACTCAGAGCCAAAATAAAATGCACTCTTTATATCCACTTACTTTCTTAGTCTTGCAATAGAAGCCGATTCAATATTAAAGTTTTCAAACAGGGAGGCCAGTTCTTCATCCGTGGTAGAATATGGCAAATTGGCCACAAAAACGCGTGTAGTAGAAGCAGCAGTAGGACGACGTGTTGGTAATGATCGACGTCGACGACCAGAAGTGGTGTTTTTAGTTTTTGTTGTGCGAGGTGTCTTTGGTCTGGCTACTTGTACAGTGATTTCGCGTTCATCCATATTCGTCTTGTTGAATTTTTCAACTGCCTTTTCAGCTTCTTCAGATGTTTCAAACGTGACAAATCCATATCCTGCTGATCGATATCTACCTCTTCGAATCACTGTGGCATTGATCCTAAATAAAATAGAAAGATCGCGTTAGTGACATTTACTTTCTGTTTTAATAATAATAATAATAATAATAATAAAAAAGAATATGAAGAAATGACTTACACTTTTCCAGCAGATTCAAAATATTTACCAAGAGCTTCCTTGTCTGTTGAGAAGGATAGGTTACCAACAAATACCTTTTTTTTCACATAGCAACGAAAGTAAATAATAATAATAATGTTAATAATAACAAAAGAAACATATATGGAGAGTGAATGAAAAGTCTTCAATCTATATATAAGTATTATTATTTTCAACTTACTTTATTATCTTCCTTTTCAGCTGTAGTGGACATTATTAAAATAATAAAAACAAGTTGCGTTTAATGGTAAGAAAACAAAAATGAAAGAAAGGAAAAAAAAAAAGAGTGAAAAAAAAAACGTTATGAAATTTTGATCGAGTGGTATTCAATGTCAGCAGGGAGTTGTGCAACAGAAATTGCAGTTTGCCAAAAATGGAACAATCAGAATGTTCAACAAAAAGGGAGTTTATTAAAAAAAGTCTATTTCTCACTTACAAAAAAAAAAATGAAATAAATTTATTTTTATAATCAAATTATATTCTTTAAAATAGACAACAACAATCAATCAATCCTTACATTATCTAATTGTTTTAAATTTAATGTCAATATAATCAAAGTTCAATGTGCAAAAAAAAAAAAAAAAAAAAGGTAGTTCATTGAATTAAACTCAGACATTGGGACAATTATTTTTTGTCTCCTCTTTTTTTTTTTCATTTCTTTTTTCTTTCTTTTTTTTTTTTTTTTTTTCTTTTTATTATTATTATTATTGCCTGGCTTTGTCAATGTTATCGCCATCCCATGATTCTACGTTTTATGAACATACAGCACCAACTCGACAATGGAGTATACGTCAAGCCAATAGTCGTCTCTATTCACGTGGATTGGAATCAGCTTTAGAAAGTGATCTTACTCTACAACAAATGGAAGAAAAGAACAGCCCTGTTATTCCTTTGAACCATCTCGATAGCAACAAAAACCTTGATCGACATTCAAATAATCCCTATAAATCGTTTACTAGTCAAGAACAACATCAATCTATTGGTTATGGTTTTCAACAGGATCCTTTTGCTGTATCACCCATGGAAGCTTGGCAAGAGATGAAAGACTACAATCTTCAAGTCAATGGTATTCCAACATTGGATCAATTATTACGTTTACCAACTAGTAGTCCAATCACACAAACCCAATTCTCATCATTTTTACGACGACGTGGAGCTCAACAAAACCTCAACTTTTTATTACAACTGGAAACTCATCAACGGCTGTGGCAGGCATATCTTAATAGTGTAGAACGACAACAACGACCTGAAATGAAATCTGACCGTTCAAGTAAACTTTTATCACAACAAACACAATGGAGTCCTACTACTGATTATTTTGAAACACCTGATACTATGGATTTGTTACAATCTATTCAAGGCAGTCATACTCATCTTCCATCCGCAAATCAAACTTATGCTTCAAGAACGCTACATGAAGACAAATCACTTTCTCGTCATGATGTTGTACAAAATGCTATACGAATCTATAGAACCTTTTGTAGTCGATATGATGCTGCTCAATTGATCCATTTACCTGATGATCATCGTGCAGCTTTGGAAACTTTGGTGGAAACAAATCAACGACCAGAACCTGTGATTTTTGATGCAGCAAGATCCCACGTGTTTGATGTCCTCAATATGTTTTATTACCCTCAATTTGTAGATGCTGTTCTTTATACCAATGTATCGACATGGTCTTCCCGTTTGTTTTTGGTGATTGGACTTGTACTATTGACCTTTGGATTGGCTTTAGAATTTGCATTTATATTTTTGGATGCTGGAAATACTGGTACAAGGTCGTGGGCCTTTTTACCTTTTTTATTTAGTTGGGCTGGTTTATTAACTGGTGTTACTCATTTTGCCTGGTGGTCTGCTTGGTTAAAAAGAAGGTAGATTAGATAAAAACACAATCTTACAAGATTGGTATTAATGATGATTATTATAGTGAAACAAGTTTTATGGTATTTGTTCCTGTTGAAGATAAAACTGTGATCAAGATTCATCAAAAACGGGCGTTTATATTCTGTGTGGCCAACGTTTTAATAGCTTTTGTCAATACCATTATCTTTGTGTTTATTCCTGCACATAGATTATAATCTTTATTATTATATTTATTTCTTCAATTCCCTTATACTTTTTTTTTTTTATTCCTGGATATCCATTTCATCATTCTCCTTTTAGCTTAGATGAACCCCCTCTCTTCCTCGTTGTTGTCTGAATATACGTGCACTGGTTGCAATATCCTACTCGTTTACTATCATTCTCCCATCATTTACCTCTCCCTTTACTTATTATTAGTATTATTATTATTATTATTATTATTATTATTATTATTATCATTACTATTCTATTACCTCAAAGTCATCCAATCAATTGTTTCTATGATATAAATAAATACTCCTTTTCGACTCCCTTATCTTATCCAATCATGTTTGTTTCTTACATATATATATATATAATATTCAACACGTTATGATGTGATGATCCTTTTTGAAAAAAAAATCCCATCTACCTCCCTGGATACAATTCTTGTTTACAATTCTTTTGAGGAGCTCACACATCTATCTTCCAAATATGGTAACCTCCTATCCATCTGTTTTCTCAACAATATGTAGTAGAGTCTTCACGAGGGTGATTATCATGTATTTTGTGAATAATATGTTTGGCTTTTTCCTCCACAGAGTAGAATCATCAACGAACGAACGGAAAAGAAGAGAAAGACGATAAAATCAACCATTTTTAAAACTAAAAATAAAAAATAATAATAATAAAAAACAAAAAAAAATTCCAGCAAACTGGTAAATCAAAAAAGTGACCGTAAACGGAATGGAAGATTGGACTTAATCATGATTGCCCTTCTATATTGGTAAGCACATTCATACAGGTCCAGTTTCAATGAAATACATCAAAGGGAGTTTCCTTTATAGATTTTTTTTTTTAAATTAAAGCTGTTACAAGATGGATGATGGAAATAAACCTTACTGTACCATGATGATGAAGGGGTATAGGAGTACCATCGGCTTTTTTTTTTTTTTTTTTTTGAATCGTGTGCTGCCATAAAGTGTACTCATCTATTATTATGTAAATGTGTATGAAAAAGACTTGACTTTATACTCATCTATTTGTATTTTCATTCTACTAAGGACCTGATGTATTCATTTCACTTTATTGGACACATTACAGTTGAAATATTGACGGCAAAATGTTGAAGTATGTGTGACTTTTTCAGGTTAACCAAAAAGCCATATCAATCGCATGCCATCAATGTTTATCTTTTTCTGTGGTGTCATTTTCTTGCTTTTAAATGCAACCACTCATCTAATGCATTTCTTTTCCCCGGTTTGTTTATTAGAAGTAGATTGATTCTGTATTCTTTTTCCGGTTCGTTGTCTTCTTCCTCTTTTTTTTTATTCTTAAACCTTTTTTTGTTAATAGTAAACACTGTGATTATAGACTAGAGATTTGATTCCTTATCTCTTTTTTCTGTGTAGTGTGTCTTCTCTCTCTCTCTCTTTTTATTTTTTACCCCATCATCATCACCATCATCATCCTTTACGTTTTGTCATCAATAACGATATCTCGATCGTCTATCAAAAAAGGATATAAAGAGTTGAAAACGAATAGAAAAAAAATCATCTCGATTGATTTCTTTTTAGGGTCTTGATATTCTATTGAAGACAACATTCTTATACTTTTTCTTTTTTTTTGATTGATCAATCAACTTTATTTATTTATTTTTTTTATAAGCGAATGCCTCCATCATCTCGTTCTGACGCGAAAAACGATCATCCATCAACCAGCATTAGTACGAATTTACTACAACCACAAAATTCCCTAGTTGGTGAGGAGGTGGAGCCGATGAAATCAGAAGGAGCGGTAGATAAAACACATTCACGACTAAAAATGCCACTTCCTGCTCCTTATGGAGAATCGAATTCAAAACGACATAAATCACAGCAATCTATTGCACCTTCTATAGATTCCGAACATCGTCATAAATCACAACAGTCCCTTGTTTCTGAGCATCGACAAAATAAGCATCGTTCAGATTATGGTCGTACTGGTCATAAATCTAGACATAAGACAGAAAAAGATCAAATTTCAAGTGATGATTTCCCAGAAATACAAGCTTACTATGCTAGGTAAAATATCATGATTATTTTTGATATGTCTTGATCTTATCCCTTTTTTTCTTTTTATAGTATCATCAATGATCCGAAAATTATGCCTAGTGTAAGGCATGAGCATGCTCCTCCAGCACCAGGCCCCGACAGTAAAAAAAAAAAAAAAAAAAAAAAAAAAAATTCTCAATTCTTATTTTTCTTTCTTTCTTTCTTTTTTTTTTTTTTATAAAAGATCATTCCAAGAGTCAACGTTCGCGTGAACCTCAAATATATTTGACACCTGATCCTGAACTTCCATATACTCACTCTTCATTTTCCACTGGACATATACCATTCTTTGCTCAACAACAACAACAACAACAATTACAATTACAGTTACAAGAACAACAACAACAAATACTATTACAGCAACAACAACAACAACAGCAACAATACCAAGAAGATGGATCTGATGTGGATGTATTAGCTGCTTTGGTGGATGGTAATGATGACCGATATATGCGTTATGCTACCTCTGCTGATTCTATGCTTGCTGCTATTCAAAGTCAAAAATATCGCAACAAGATGATTGAAACCAATGCTTCTCTTGATGATCTTCGTTCTACAAAGGATTACAATGGTGTACGACAATACAGTTTACGAGACTTTAGTGACACGAAATATCCTTCATGGTCTGGTTGTGGTGACAATGGTGGTTCTGATACTCCAATGACTTGTGAACAAATTGAATCTGTGATGCAACTTTTGGGGAAAAAGTTTGGTTTCCAAGCTGATAGTATTAGCAATATGTACGATCATCTTATGGTGATGTTGGATTCACGATCATCAAGGTTACGTCCTCAGATAGCTTTGGATTCTTTACATGCGGATTATATTGGTGGTGAAGAAGCCAATTATCGAAAATGGTATTTTGCAGCACAAATGGATTGTATGGATCGTGATCCTGAAGATATCAAACAAGAAATAGAAGAAAACAACAATGATGAATTTGCCTGGTTACAATCTGCAGAAACAAAATGGATGAATACAATGCGAGGACTCGATAACGAAACCAAGATCAGAGATTTGGCTCTCTATTTACTACTCTGGGGTGAGGCTGCTGCTATTCGATTTACTCCTGAAGCCCTTTGTTTTATTTACAAGAATGCACGGGATTATGACAAGTATTCGGATGACAAGGATTTGACTGCTTATGACAAGGTGAAGGAAGGTGCTTATTTGGACAACGTGGTGACTCCTTTTTATCGGTTCTTCCGGGATCAAACATATGAAAATTATGATGGCCGTTATGTCAAGCGAGAAAAGGACCATGATCAAACTATTGGATATGACGATGTGAATCAATTTTTTTGGCACCCAAAATGCTTTGAACGGATATTTATTGATGACAAGAAAACAACACTTGCAAGTCTGCCTCCACATGCTAGATACCATGCTCTCTATCAAGTCGATTGGCAACATGTATTTAAAAAAACATACAAGGAAAAACGATCTTGGATGCATGCCTCCATCAACTTTACTCGTGTTTGGATTATTCATATTGTCTCTTTCTGGTACTATATTAGTGCAAACGCTCCTACAATGTATTTGGATCCTGATCCTGCTATTGCTTACGAAGAATCGGCTGTTCAATGGTCTGTTGTTGGTCTTGGTGGTGTGGTTGCCGTATTGATCATGTTGATTGGATCCTTTGCTGAATTGACCTACCTACCAATGTCTTGGGTTAGTACCAAAATCATCACAAGGCGGATTGGATTCCTGATTTTACTATTGATTATCAACGCTGGCCCTTCCTTTTATTGTGTATTCCTGGATCGTACAAGTCTTACTTCCAAACTTATTGCTTTGACTCAACTCCTCATCAGTATTGCGACAACCCTCTTTCTCGTTTTTACTCCTTCAGCTTACCTCTTCATTGGACGAGACAAGCGTTATCGGAACAATTTGGCTTATCGACAATTTACGGCAAACTTTCCTACTTTGAAACCAATCGATCGAATCATGTCTATTTCCCTCTGGGTATGTGTTTTTTCGTGCAAGTTATTGGAATCCTACTTCTTCTTGGCTCTTTCCTTCAAGGATCCTCTCAAGGTGATGTCTCGGATGCAGATTGAAAATTGTAATGATGCAGTATTGAATACATTACTTTGTGACTATATGCCTTCCATTACAATTGTTCTCATGTTTCTCATGGATTTGATTCTCTACTTTCTGGATACTTATCTTTGGTACATCATTTGGAATACAGTATTTTCTGTTGCTCGATCGTTTTATCTGGGTATATCCATTTGGTCTCCTTGGCGAAATATCTTCTCTCGACTACCAAAACGAATCTTTGTTAAACTGTTGGCTACTACTGATATTCAAATTAAATACAAGCCCAAGGTACTTTGCTCTCAAATTTGGAACGCTATTGTTATCACTATGTACAGGGAACATCTTATCACTGCTGATCATGTTCAAAGAATGTTATATCAACAGGTAAAAAAAAAAAAAAAAAAAAAAAAAAAAAAAAAGAATAGAAAACAATTGATTTATAAAATCATCTATATTGATTCTTTTAATAGGAAGCTAGTTCTACGGATGGACGAAAGACATTGAAACCACCAACCTTTTTTGTATCACAAGAAGACACTGCCTTCAAGACTGAATATTTTCCCAAACATAGTGAAGCGGAACGTCGAATCCACTTTTTTGCTCAAAGCTTGACAACACCGATGCCTCCTCCGAGACCCGTGGAATGTATGCCATCATTCACTGTACTTACCGTAAGTGATCAATATATATATATATATATATAATTATAAATATCAAATTGATTTCTTATTTTTTTTTTCTTCCGATTTATTCAGCCTCACTATGGTGAAAAGATATTATTGACCTTACGTGAAATTATTAGAGAAGATGATCAGAATAGTCGTGTAACACTTTTGGAATATCTCAAACAACTTCATTCAGCAGAATGGGAAAATTTTGTCAAGGATACCAAGATCATGGCCGACGAAGAATTAAATGAAGATATCAATCGCAGCACATCGACATTTTCTGAAATTACCGAAAAAGGCACAGCAAAAGCAAAAGTGGATGATCTACCATTCTACTGCATTGGATTCAAATCATCAAAACCTGAATACACTTTACGGACAAGGATATGGGCATCTCTTAGGGCACAAACTCTCTATCGTACGGTCAGTGGATTTATGAACTATCGAAAGGCGATTCGACTTTTATACAGAGTAGAGAATCCAGATAGTGTACAGGGCTATCGAGAAGAACATGAACAACTGGAAAAAGACTTGGATCGACTTGCCAATCGCAAATTCAAGTTCCTAGTGGCTATGCAGCGATACGCCAAATTCAACGCAACAGAAGCAGAAGATGCCGAATTCCTATTCTCAGCTTATCCTGACCTTCAAGTGGCCTATGTAGATGAAGAAGAACCTGCCAAGGATGGTGTAAATAATGGTGAATCAATATTTTATTCGGCTTTGGTGGATGGACATTGCAAAAAGACAGAAAATGGTAAACGTATACCCAAATATCGTATTCGAGTTCCTGGCAATCCTATCTTGGGTGATGGTAAATCTGACAATCAAAATCATGCCTTGATTTTTTATCGTGGTGAATTCTTACAATTGGTGGATGCAAATCAAGATAACTACTTGGAAGAATGTCTGAAGATTAGAAATGTACTTGGTGAATTTGAAAACTTGGATCCGATTGATCATTCTCCTTATTCAGTAGCATACAACGACAATAACAACAAGAAAACATCACCTGTGGCAATCGTGGGCGCTCGGGAATATATCTTTTCGGAAAACATTGGTGTACTGGGTGATGTGGCGGCTGGCAAGGAACAAACATTTGGAACATTGACTCAACGTATCATGGCTAAGATCGGTGGCAAATTGCATTATGGACATCCTGATTTTTTGAATGCCATCTTTATGACGACTCGAGGTGGTGTTAGCAAGGCTCAAAAAGGATTACATCTCAACGAAGACATCTATGCTGGTATGAATGCCTTTACACGTGGTGGACGGATAAAACACACAGAATACTTTCAATGTGGCAAAGGGCGTGATCTTGGATTTGGATCGATTCTCAATTTTACAACAAAAATTGGTACTGGTATGGGTGAACAAATGCTATCACGAGAATACTACTATATCGGTACACAGCTTCCATTGGATAGGTTCTTGACGTTTTATTATGCACATCCCGGCTTCCATATCAACAATATCTTTATCATGCTGTCTGTCCAAATGTTTATGTATGCATTATTATTTATTGCTGCGATGGGATCAACTCTGGTGGTATGTGAATACAATGCGGATGCTCCTGAAGATGCTCCTTTGAGTCCTGCTGGTTGTTACAACATGGTTCCTATTTTTGAATGGGTGAAACGGTGTATTCTATCTATCTTTGTTGTATTTTTTGTCGCCTTTATGCCATTGTTTTTACAGGAATTGACGGAACGTGGATTTTGGCGTAGTTTGACAAGATTAGGTCGTCACTTTATCTCACTATCCCCACTGTTTGAAATCTTTGTGACTCAAATCTATACCAATTCTGTTTTGGACAATCTGATCTTTGGTGGTGCACAATACATCGGTACTGGTCGTGGATTTGCTACATCTCGTATTCCATTTTCTGTCCTGTACTCTCGGTTTTCCAATTCTAGTATTTATTCTGGGGCGCGCAATTTAGTGATTATGTTGTTTGTATCCTTGGCAGTGTGGATTCCTCATTTGATTTACTTTTGGTTTACGGTGATTGCATTGATTATCTCTCCATTCGTGTTCAATCCCAATCAATTTGCACTAGTAGACTTTTTGGTGGATTATCGGGAATATATACGCTGGCTGTCTCGTGGCAATTCAAAATCGCACAAGAGTTCATGGATCAACCATTGTCGATTATCAAGGACCCGGATTACTGGTTATAAACGACGGATGAAATCATCAGAAGTGCTGGGCGATATTCCACGTGCACGAATGGGAACAGTATTTTACTCTGAAATCCTTCAACCTGTGTTACTGGCTGTGTTATGTATTATGCCTTATGTGTTTGTGAAAAGTTTCGACCCTGATGACAATATGCAACCAAGTACAGGACCTAGTGGTCTGATTCGTATAGGTGTCTTGGCCTTGGCTCCTGTTCTTCTCAACGCCGGTGCTTTGGCTATCTTCTTTTGTATCTCTATCACTTTGGGTTCTCTCTTCAGTTTATGTTGTGGCAAATTTGGATCCGTCATTGCTGCTATGGTACACGGGTGGGCGGTCATCAACCTTATTCTGATCTTTGAAGGATTGATGTTACTGGAAGAATGGAAACCAATATTTGTTGTTTTGGGAATCGTGTCTATTGTTGCTATTCAACGCTGTGTACTCAAGATTCTGACTGTATTGTTTTTGACTCGCGAATTCAAACATGATGGTGCAAATCGAGGTTGGTGGACTGGCAAGTGGTATGGTCATGGGGTAAGCAATGATACTAGAATTATATATATATATGATTGATGACTCATTTCAATTCTTATCTTTCTATTTCTATTACTCAAACTAGCTTGGTTGGCATGGTAAGTCACACTTTACTAAAAAAAAAAAAAAAAAAAAAAAAAAAAAAAAAAAAAAAAAAAAAAAAAAAAAAAAAAAAAAAAAAAAAAAAAAAAAAGGGACTTTGACATCAATCGTATTGATCATCATCATTGTCATGCTTTTTTTTTTTTTATCTAGCTGCATCACAACCACTTCGGGAATTTATCTGCAAGATTGTCGAGATGAGTGAATTTGCCACAGACTTTATTTTGGGTCATTGTATCCTATTTGTGTTATCACTTTTCTGTCTGATCCCCTGTGTAAATACGGCACACTCACTCATGTTATTCTGGCTACGACCAAGCAAACAAATACGACCACCCATTTGGACAGCAAAGGAACGAAAAGAACGGTATCGGATATCGATTGTGTATGGTCTGTTATTCGTGCTGATGTTTGTGATCTTTGTGACATTACTTGGTGCTCCCTTGGCATTAGCCGGTTCTTTAACATTTGTTGATCCTAGATCTCTTCCTATTTGATTCCTTTCTATTATATATTTTCCCTTTAATTCATTCAACTTATATTATTATTTTTTATTATTATTATTATTATTTTTATTATTATTTTATCATAGAATCATCACCCCCATTTTTGTCATTTTGAATTTATCTTTGACCAAACCTGAAAAACCAATCAATAAATAAAGTATTACCATTGTCTTGTACTTATCTCTTTATCTTTTTATATATTTGTTCCTATTGTCTTTCTTTTTAAGAGAAAAAAAAAGGCATCAACTATTCATCCAGACATCAGAAATATGGTACTAGTAATTTTTATTGAGAGAAGGGATAAATATGAAATCAATTGTCTAATCATGAATAAAAGTAGAATGTATGAATATATGAATAAGTGTGCGTTTGGATAAATGATATATAGGGTTATAGTTTAATAGATTGTAAGATCTTGACGGCAATTTCAAACTACCATAAAAAAAAATATGAGAAACTAAACCTTTTTTTTTTTTTTTTTTTTTGATCACTTACGCAGGCAACAATGACAGCAATGATAATCAGATAAATGATAATCAATGTCTGATACTCCACACCAAAGTTGGTTAAATGATCTCGTAACATGGATAAGAGATCAGAGATCACCCGAAGACGATCATTCAAGATTTTAGCCCTTTGTGGTATTTCCAGATATTCTAAATGAAAAAAAAAAGTTATTCACTATCGGGATGATCTATTTTCTTACCTCGAATAGCATTGTACATAGGTTGAAGAGCAGGCTCTGACCAAAAGATTTCAGGTGTATCTAAAAAAAAAAAAAAAGGAATGAATACCCCCTTTCATTCGATTCAATCTAAAAAAAAAAAAAAAAAAAAAAAAAAAAAAAAGCTTACCAAGCACATTGGAAACCAAATTCACGTTCATCCGTAGATTGAAGAGTTGTCCATTGATTTTTGTGATTTCAGTTCTTGTTTTCCCCAATCGACCTGTTTCTGCCATTTCTTTTGGTAAATGTTTTGTATCCTATAAAAGAAAGATGTAAGTATATCTAACCATGTCCTAATAGGAAGAAAAAAATGGCGGCATTTTTTTTTTTTTTTTTTTTACCTCGATTGTCTTATCCATAATATCTTCATATCTAGCAAGTACAGCACTTTGAGAAAGTCCATGAGAAAGAGTCAACTTGATCATATGATTGCCAGTTTTCATGGTAATCATGTCATTGAATATTCTGGGTTTCAGTTGTGAGGTGTCGTATTGGAAATGCATTTCTTCAATTTGTAAGTCTTCATCAGGATTATCACGGAAAGGTCGTACTGAGAATTCGGCCAAATCTTCAAGCATTAATAGTTCTTCAGCTCGACGGAAGTTCCAGAATACCACCACTCCATAATCAAAGATAAATACTTCACCTCCAGTAAATGGCTTTCGATTTTGATGTACTACTTCATCCTTTTGTTGTTGTTGTTGTTGTTGTTGTTGGTCTTCATGTTGATCTCTTTCATGCTTCTGTTGTTCTTCATCATCTTCATGTCGTTGTTCATCATGATGTTCGGGGTAACCTTCTTGTTGTTGTTGTTGTTGTTGTTGATTTTCATGTTCCAAATACATATCATCACTGCGATCATAACTATTATTGATTTGATTTGTATTATTTTCAGATGATTGTAAAGTTGAGTCTTCTTGATATGTCATTTCATTGTCCAGATGATGATGATGATCAGTTGGATGATGGTATTCAGGGAAAGGATAACCTGGACGAGGAGATATCGAGTCTATCAGAGGAGAGCCTTCTTGATCAATATTGTCTTCATCATAATTCATTTCAGCTTCTTCATTTTCAAGTCGTTGTTGAGATAAGGCTGCACGATGTTGTTGTTCAGTGGGTCGTTCAGATGAGATACTACTGACACCATCATCTTCATTGATATTTGCATTCAAATTGTCTTCATACTGTTGATTATCCATTTGACTATATCGTCGAGGAGCTGGAGGTCTTGGAGAAGCACTTCGTACACGGATGTTCCAGAGATTTTCCTTATCAGGTCGTAAAGTCATCAGAGGAAAATGATAAGCAGCATATAAAGCTTCGTCATATTGTCTTGGAATGACATGATGATGTTCTCGTAAGAATGGTCGTACTCGAGCAAGATTATATCCTTCACCAGTACAATAGGCCGCCACTCGTGGTAGTTGAGCAAAGTCTCGTTCATCCTTTGGCATACGTTCAGCTGCTGTACGAGATCCAAAAGTCCATTCTGTAGGTAAATCAACACCAGTAGTATGATGAGATCTCCAATAATCAGATTCCGGTTGTTGTTGTTGTTGTTGTTGTTCTTGTATGTATTCTATTGGAAGACCATGACTAAGTTGTTGAAGGTGAGAAGCATCAAAGGTTTGACCTAATGGTTTCATAGGTTCATGGTCTTCAGGAAGGACAGCTAAAGTAGATTCTGATTCAGTGGATGCTTGAGGAAAGAGAACCAATTTTTGTGATACTTTGCTACTTCTGAGAGGTTGAGCTTTTGGTTTCAATAATGGTGTGGTATCCAAAGTTTTATTGACAAGTGGTTGAGGAATGGGATTGCTTTTTAAAACTTGTTTCGAAATAGCAGAAGCTTTGTTGGTTTGAGAAGTAGATTTACTTGGTTTTTTCGAACTTCCTTCTGTTGATATTCGTTTCATGATATAATATCGTCTCAAATAAAATAAAAAAAAAAAAAGAAAAGAAAAAGGAAATATAAGTGTGTGCATGGGCAATTTTTTTTTTCTACTTTCAATAATCTGCCTACAGACGTTCAAACTCAGATACCTTCCAGTTTAAAACTTCAAACGAACCAAGCTATTAATAAATCATTCCTTCGTGTATCGCGTTTATTTTTTTTTTCTTCTGTGTTATTGGAGATCATATTGCATTGGCATTTGAACATATTTACAATGATTCTTCTTTGATATTATGGGGATGGATTATGTCCAATGATTAGCCGTTGTATAATTTGTAGTTGATGATTGATAAAAGAGGTATGAATTTCGGGCGTGATAGGTGGTTGATGCATACTAAGGGTGGTTGATGCATACTCTATGGATTCATATTCAATGTCATTATCTATTGATTTCTTTCATGCTAATGATGATGATTGGATGGCGATACAGATCCTCATATTTTAATTCACTCTACAAATACAACCTATCAATGGCATAAGATAAATCCAAAGAAAATGATTTCTTTTATGTTGTGTTTAAATTTGGTATGGTGATGATGACAAGAAAAGAAAAGAGAAAGATTTGACTCGCTGAAATAAAGGGTAAAAAAAAAAAAATGGGATGGATTTTTGGATTTTACAGCTAAAATTTTCGAACTCCACAGCCAAACTTTGGCTGTAAAAATGAATCGTCGAGGGGCCCATCAGGCGATTTTTGGAAAAATCGATGAAATGCTTTGACACTTTAGGTGGCAGGGTAATCGATAAAATGGGATTATATGGTATTATATTACTTTTTTGAGAGGAATCTAATGATGGTAATTTCATTGGATGATGATCAGTATTGGATGAGAGATGTCAATATTGACATTTCATTTTTAATTTACTCTAGAAATTGGGAAATCAAGTATAAATTGTGATCAAGGCAAATGAAAGAGAATGCTTTTATCTATGTCCAATCCAAATTTGACATAATGATGATGAATTTGGAGCGAATTACAAAAGCATAAAAGAATACTTCTGCGAACTATTTATTCTTTTCAGGAATTTCAGTTTCCGTTTTTGAATAACCGAATTTTTTTTTCTTTCTTTTTTCTTTCTTTCTATTCTTTAGATCAACAAAATACATATATACATATAGATGGGGTTATTGACTATTTTGAAGAAAAACCGACAAAAGGAAAAGGAAATGCGGATTCTTATGTTGTAAGACAAAGTACATCATGTTTTCCTATTTCCTAATACTCTTTTTTTTTTTTTCTTTTAGGGGTCTAGATAATGCTGGCAAGACAACCATCTTGAAAAGAATCAATGGGGAACCTATAGATACCATTTCACCCACTTTGGGATTTAATATTAAAACTTTAGAACATGATATGTAAGTTTAGCATCATACAAGAAAAAAGTTAATAATAATCTATGAACTTAATTATTATTATACTTTGAATATTAGGTACAAGTTAAACATTTGGGATGTAGGAGGACAAAAGTCTATTCGATCTTACTGGAGGAATTATTTTGAACAAACGGATGCTCTTGTATGGGTTGTGGATTCGGCTGATAGAATGCGATTGGCTGATTGCCGATTAGAACTATTGGCACTCTTACAAGAAGAAAGATTGGCTGGGGCGACCTTACTAGTGTTTGCTAATAAACAAGATATACCAGGTGCTCTTACAGATAAAGAAATTCAACAGGTAAATATAAATGATGAAATGATTAACTTGACTAATCAATTCTCTTTTTATTTTCGTAAAGGCATTATCATTAGACGATATATCAAGTCATCATTGGGCCATTCAAAGTTGTAGTGCTGTTACAGGAGAACATCTTCTCAAAGGTATGGATTGGGTGGTGAAGGATGTAGCATCTAGAATATATATGTTAGATTGATGATGATTATGTATACCAATTTTTTTTTTTTTTGAAAATGATTTTATCAATAAACATGATACTACTCTTTTTTTTTTTTTTAAAAAAAAAAAAAAAAAAAGTACGATTGAATGATTTTATTATAGTTTGTTGAATTGTGTTTTTTTTTCTTCTTTCTTTCTTTCTATGTTTGTATAATAATGAATGGAAATCAAATGTATGAGGTAAAATGAGAAACATAAAAATGAGTGGCAAAAAAAAAAAAAATGGGATATGATATAGTGGAATCAAGAAAAAAAAAATAAAGGAGAGGAGAGGGGATAAAGGGGAGTGGGGGACAGAATAAACTATCTAGTTTGCAATACAACTAAGATTAGAAGTGGGAAAAGGGGCCAGGGATAGTGTTATCTAAAATATCGGTGATATCATCTACAGATGCTAAATCTTCAAGAAATGGGATCAGATCAATTAATTCAGAATCATGAGGATCATTAAACCAAGAAGATATTGGGACAGCATTGGCTGTATGGAATATATAACTTGCAGGTGAATTATCCAAAATAATGACTTGATTCAATTGACGTCCAAGTTGTGATAGATCTTTGACATAGGTACCTTTATAATGAAAACATGATTCACGGAAGAGTCGATGTTGTACCACTTGATGAAGATCAAACGTATCTAATACGGGATCTGCATACTTTATATATAGATTTAATAAATAAATAAATAAATAAATAAATAAAATGGTTATATAAAATAATGGGATTTTTTCTGTCATTTGATAACATACCTTGGATAAACTAGCAGTAAAAACGACTATTTCATACAATTCTCCCATTCGTTTCATGAATGCATCTACGCCTGGTCGTTTCAAAACAAAAACATTGTGATATGTGCCATCGATTTCAACAGGTACTACAAAATCTGCGTGAGGAGCAACCTAAAATAATCATAAGGATAATTATGGAATTGATCTAATATCATCACTTTTTTTTTTCTTATTACCTTGAAAGAACTATGTACTAATGTTTCATCCAAATCAAGTACAAGACATTTACGACCTCTATCTCGTTCAGCAATAGGTGCCAATAACCAAAGATCCTATCCAAAAAAAAAAAAAAATTAATTACACATATATTTATAGTTGATCATAATAAAAGAATGAATAAATTATACCTGTTCGCTTTCGAGTGAAGGTGTAGTAGTTTCTTGAAAATCATCCAAAGAAGATTGTCTAAGAGGGTCTTTCATAATATTTTGTTTTTGTACTGAAACATCGTTGATACTGACCTTCTCTTGTTGTTCTTGTTGTTCTTGTTGTTGTTTTGTTTCTAGTGAATTGTTGTCAATATTTGTAAATGTTTGAAGATCTTTGGATATAACAGAAGTAGTTGAATAAGTAATAGTTTGTGAAGGTGTTGGATTATTGCTATTAGCTTCATGTGTCGTGTTTTGTTGATGAGGTTTTTTTTTAAGATCTTGAGTATGTTTTCCACCAAAGGAACAACAAGTCAATAAAGATAACATTTTTTTTCCAGTCATACGTCGTCTTTTCGATGGTTTTGAGGTTATCCAACCCATAGTCGAAAATATACCAAGAGAAGCTATAAAATAAAAAAATAGAATAAAATAAAAAAAAAAGGTTAACTATGAATGGAAGTTTGTTTTCTTTTTTCTTTTTTTTTTTTTACTTGCTTGATTTTCCAAAAAGTTTGAACCTCGGTGTAGAATGAATACGACTAGAAGGTTTTTCTTGAGTATATGTCGTCATATCAAATAGTATATGGTGAGTTAACTTTTTCAAAGATACACGATAAAATAAAGAAAGAAAAGAAAGAAAGAAAAGAAGTAATAAATAAAATGAAATAATAATAATAAATAAAATAAAATAAAAAAAAAGACAGAGAGAGAGAGAGAAAAGGAGGAAAGACAGAGAGAGAGGGGGGGGATGATAGAAAAGAGGGGAGCAGAAAAAAATTGAGGAGATACTAAGTAAAAATATATACAAAAAAAAAATGGGAGTGGAATAACCTCTAGAGTTTCGAAACAAAAAAAAGCTTACACCTTTTTATGAGTATTTTTTGCCGCCTCCAAATAATTGATCAACGGCCCTGTTCCTGAAATGGAAATTGGCAACACCCCATACAAACATGTCTCCAATTGACATTTTGAATTTCCGCTAATTTCTTTATTTTTTTGAACTTTTTTTTTTTTCTTCTTTTTTCTCTTTCTTTCCCTATAAAAAAAAAAAAAAGAAAGAAATATGAATACTGAAAATGAACCTCTTATTGGTTCGTCTACTCATAGACAACAAGACTTGACTTTTATGTCTTCTTTAAAGACAACTATGGCTTCTTCTTACTTTAACATTCTTTTGATATTTGTTCCCATGGCTCTCATTGCCTCTTATTCTGATGCTTCTGCTCCTATTGTCTTTTCTTTGAACTTTATGGCTATTATTCCTTTGGCAAAACTTTTAGGTTTTGGTATGTATATTTTAGTCCTTTTTTTTTTTTTTTTTTTTTTTTGTCAACAAAACAAAATATTCATTCTTTATTTTTTTTTTATATAGCTACTGAAGAAATTGCTTTACGTACTGGTAGTACCATTGGTGCTGTAAGTTATATAGAACGATATTTAATATAAAAGATAAGAAATCTCATATAAGTTTAAAATAGTTATTGAATGCTACTTTTGGAAATGCTGTTGAACTTATTCTTGGTATTATCGCTTTGAAAGAAGGATTGATTCGTGTGGTTCAAGGTAATAATAATAATATTAATATATAGAATATGTTTATTTACTAACTGTCAATAAATTAGCTTCCATCTTGGGTTCCATCTTGTCTAATATTTTACTAGTAAAGCTATTAATTAATTTAATAAAAATAAATCAATACTAATTTAATCTTTTGAATTTTAGGTACTTGGGTTTTGTTTCTTGTTGGGTGGTTCCACACGCCAAGAACAAAGTTTCAATGTGACAGGTAACGCGTCTATCAATGATCTATTTATTATTATAATTAATCCTTTTCTTTCTTTATTTATTTATTTAGCTGCTCAAACTTCATCCTCTCTTTTGGCTCTTACTACTTTATCTTTGTTAATTCCTGCTGCATTCAGTGCTACTGCTTCTACTGCTAGTGAAGCTAAAGAAGGTATTCTCAAACTCAGTCATGGTACTGCATTGGTTCTTTTATTGGTTTACGTTCTGTTTTTGTTTTTCCAGGTAATATATATATATATTCATCTTTGACACTAAATGTTTTTCTATTTATTTATTTATTTTTAATCATAGCTTAAAACTCACACATATTTGGTAATTACATACATGATATGCATCCTTCTGTTATCTCACCTTCTTTTTCCTTTAGTATGAAGATGAAGCTGATGAAGATGAAACACCTAGTACTACCTTGTCTTTCTCCATTGTCAGGTAATAAATATACTTATTATTTTAGTTCCATTCATCTCATCTTCTATTTTAGTCTCATTGTGATTGCTGGATTTGTATCTCTACATGCTGAATTCTTGGTCGGAGCGTAAGTGAATGGTGGTATAGGATGAAGTCTTTATTTAACTAAATATGAATCTTTCTTATATATATATAGTATTGAGGGTGTTGTTGATAGTTGGGGTGTAAGTCATTATTTTTCTTTCTTTATTCTCTCTACAATATACTCATTTTCGATTTGAAAATTATTTTAATAGATTGATGAAACATTTGTTGGTATCATTTTATTGCCTATCGTTGGAAAGTAAGTTTATGCATATGCAAGTGATAATGCACCATTGAAGTACATGAGAGAGAGAGAGGAGGTAACTGACATGATTCCTTATTTTTATTTTTATTAGTGCTGCTGAACATGTTAGTTCTGTTACTTTTGCTCTCAAGAATAAGATGAATCTCTGTATTGGTATTGCTGTATCTTCTTCTCTTCAAATTGGTTTGTTGGTAACTCCTGTATTAGTGATTGCTGGTTGGATCATTGGTCAACCTATGACTCTCTTCTTTGAAAACTTTGAAACTGTGATATTATTCTCTAGTGTTTTGATTGTCAATTATTTGATTCAAGATGGTCGTTCCAATTGGTTGGAAGGTGTTCAACTTTTGGTAAGCAAAAAAAAAAAAAAAATACTTATTAGTTTATTTCATCTTTATTTATTTATTTATTTATTATATATAGTCTGTTTATGCTATTGTTGCATTGGCTTTCTATGTTCATCCTACTGCTAAAGAATAAGGACTGTATCCTATGCCCTTATTATTATTAAACTTTGTGTAGTTTATTACTCAAAAACAATAAAATCGGCATTACAATTTTGATCAAAATGTTCTCCTGTTGTTACTTTTTTTTCCTTTACTTTCTTTAATTTTTTTTTTTATTTTTGTATTTTGTTACCTTTTTCTTTCCTCTGTCTTTCTCGTATTCAATAATTGATTTATTTTATACCTGTCAAAAATAAATACCTTTCTGGATGGTACTAATACAATGAATAGGTAAACTTATTATAGTTTTAACATTTAAATTCTTTGCTTATTCTTTACAATTTTATAGTATACCAGAAGCCTCTTCGCCACCTTTACCAAGTAAGGATAACTCAAAACACCAAGTTAAGGTAAACCAAGTTTATAACAAATTTGAATAACAATTTCTTTTAACTATATTGTTTTTATTTTGTTTAGTTTGTCGAAGCTAGAACTGCCATTATTTTGGATCAAAGTACACCACTGGCAACTCATAATGACAATACACAATGGTTACTCAATTATATGTTTCGTCCAATATCAACACAAATATATCAGGTAAAATAAAATATAAAATAAAATAAAAGAATTTTGAACTAATATTCCTTTCTATCATAGGATTATTCTATATTACACTTATCTTCCAATATCAAACCCATATGGGAACAAGTATCTGTTTTATCTTCATCTGACAAGTTGTTATTATCTGCACAATCACCTAATAACTTACCTATTAGAAATGACATCAAGTCATCAACCGATAACATAATGGATTCAAAATCTAGTGACTCTCAAGAAATATATATCATGACTCCTCGAACCAATATTCTTTCAGTCGCAAACAAACATTCGATGGTACTTATGGTGGATCTAAGTTCAAGTTTGGCGACCATTGATATGTTTCGAGGTCATATTATGATTGAAAATGCTTTTGATTTGTAAGTGAATTTTATCAATACACTGTTCGTGATACTGAAATCTTATCTCTCTTTTTTTCTTTTTTTTTTTTCTTCTTCTTCTCTAGGCTTGCCAATATTATTCTTGGAATCGTTCGTCCATTTTCTCTTCCATTGTCCTCTGGAACCAATATTCGCGTAAGGATATATAGAATCATTGTAACCATTGTATTAATCTTCTTATATTATTTAGTTTGAACCTATCATTTGTGTCACTGTCATCGCTGAATGTTCTCAATTTGGATCAAACATCAATGTCATTCCCATCTTGGCTGAATATCCTACTATGCGTGTTCTATTACAAAATGTCCATATCAACGCATCCAATGTATCTTCAGTACTACAAACTCTTAGCAATGAAATCAAAGCCTTTCAATATGATTTGGGCAAGTTCCGCCAACAGATTACTCAACGTCGATCGAAACTTGGATATCAACTTGATGTGCGTTATGATCATTCTTCAGTAGTAGAGGAGGATGAAAATGAATATGATATTGGACCTCTAGATCAGTCCCATACCGCTTCCATGACACGACCTTCTTCAACATTGATTAGTTCTGAAATGACTCCTTCGTCGAAAACTTTGGCTCAACCTACTGGCAATAAAAGGACTCTGAAGAAAACAGGAAAAAATACAAGACGTACGACTCCCAAAAACAATGCATCTATTAAACGAACACCAATGGTTGTCACCCATACATTCAATCAAAATGATCAGCAACAACAACAACAACAGCAGCAGCATCAACAACAAGAACAACAAAGACAGCATCAGCAACAGCAACAGCAAAAACAAAAACAACATCGACAACAACGCGCAGCGAAAGGAATCAATAGCTGGAAAAAGGACGTTTGGGGAGTTGGGAAAACTGGCAGCAATCTTTCTTACATTTTACGTGCTGGTGCATTCGCTTTGACATTGTTACCTCCAGATGGTTGGCGATCTATTGTATTATTGACTGATGGTGTGGTGAAATCAAATGTGGACGAATCAGTATTACGACAACTTTCTTGTGATAATACAGCATGTCATGTGGTCCATATTGGTGTAGAAGATGGCTTTACTCCTGGATGTAACTTTGGATTCGTACCAGATACAGAAATCTTACAATTTGTTACAAATGCTACAGGGGGACAATTTACTTATTCTGGTCAAAATCCACCTATTCTGCCTACAGACACAACAACTATTGATTCAATGCCAAATATATACCATTTACGATTCCTTACCAAATCGATTAGTTTGGAAAAAGTACGAACAGACAACAGACTGCTAGTGTCTACAGGATCAACCTCTGGTATATTTCCTTGGACTACAAACACTCTACCTGTACCTGTGGAAGCACGATTGATGCGCTATCAAGAATATTATCTACCAAAAGAAGTATGGCATATTATTAGTGCTAGGATACGACAAGGCTTCTCATTGGCTTCAATCATATTTGACGATTACATTCACCGAAAGGGTACTTCATCCTCCACACAGAAAAATCAAGAACAGATTGGATCTAATAGAAATGGCAACGAAAATGTCAACAACGCAAAACGGGAAAGGGTGATTATTATCTTGGTATTACAGTGGCAACCTCATGTGGCGGTGGAATATCGTATACGTGCATATTGGCCTTCAAGATGGACCACTCTATTCAATCAATACACATCATATGAAGAAAAGAATCGACAATTGGATCCTCATGATATTGCAACAGACTTCTCAAAACATGGTTTTTACAACGGTATGCGATCACCAAAAGCAGAAATTCTTATTCGCGCCAACAATACATTTTCTGAAATGCTGAAAAATTGGGACTTATTTCAACGTCGGATGCAGATGATGGGTGTGGTCAATGGTGGCTCTGGATTGGAATTTGCCGGCTCTACAGCAGGTTTTTCAAAGGTTGGCAAGCTCAAGAAACTGCTGGATAGAATATATGAATCGGATACCATGCTCAAAACACTTCTTACATCAACATCGAATACATCATCATCATCTTCTTCTTCTTCTCCTTCTCCTTCTTCATCATCACCATGTTCGTCTTCATCGTTATCACCAATATTAACAGCAACACCAACAACACCAAATCCAACACAAATACGTCATACCTATATTGATGGATTTCAAACTTCCTGGACCAAGATGAATGATGCGGATATTAGACCCTACACCCGGTGTTGGTACGATGAACAGGCATTTGAATTGATTTATACTGATCCTTTGACTTCTATGCCAACAAATGGTCCCCTTCTTGACACTATCCATACACAGCTCGCATCATGGTCGACGTTTACCCATCAACAGGATAATGTTTATATCAAGTTATTGGACAGCAATCACTATAGATCCAATCATTCAAATGAAAAAGAACAACAACAACAACAACAACAACAACAACAACAACAACAACAACAACAACAACAACAACAACAACAACAACAACAACAACAACAACAACAACAACAACAACAACAACAACGACAACAACAACGACAAATGCAACAGGACACCAGTCTTCAATTCTGCGAACTACGGGTTTTCAAGGAAAAAGAAAAGATATTGATGGTACGAATTCTCTTCTTTAATGTTAACACTCTCGAACGCAAGCAAGTTATTGATGATTTGAGGAATTTATTAGTCTCTTCTACTCCTACTTCTGATCTCTATTCGGCGAACATTCCTTTGGAAGTACATCAAACATCATCTTTACAGCAAAATTCTCAACCTTCTTGTTGGGTAGTCAAACGCCCATTGGCCGGTCTTTTGATGCGTGATCCTGAGCATTATATGGTGAATGAGACTCATATTCAGCAACAGCAAATCCAAATGAACATGTGGTATGGTAATCCTACTTTATGGATCACTGGTGAATATATCGTCCGGAATTATCTTTATCACAATACACTTCACTGGGATGTACAAGATCACGGTTCTGGCGCAGCAAACCTGACTCCTCTATATTGCTTAGCTTATGATTTTATGTGTCGACTTCGAATAAAACAAGTAAGTTGAATGACCTAAAAAAAAAAAAAAAAAAAAAAAAAAAAAGTTTGCCGTCAGACATTGTCACTCATTTATTTATTTGTTGTTACTGGAAAATTAGGGATATGTTTTGCTCTCATCACAACGCAACGGAAGTCATTTTTATAAAGAAGTGGATGATAATGGTACATCATTTTCTATTCAATACTATATTTGGAAGGATCCCGCCAAGAAAGGAATCATGACAGAACTTTGGATGGAACCTTCTTCATTGGATGGGGAATTACATAGACAAATGGAAACGGATATGACAAAAATTGATAAGGATATCGTAACACGATTAGTTACATTTGATCACATTGCTGCTTTGGGTCATACTTGCCATTTGACGGATCAATCAACTATGGATCGATCAACATCGGATCTTCGTGATAGACTTTTAAACACTCAACATATTCGACAACACCATCTTTTCAATATTTCTTCTATTCTTCGATTGGGTACATTTTGGTTGGCAAGTTATCGATGTCCTGTATTTATTGGAAATCAAGAAAATTCACAAGACGTTAATAGTACCAGTAATAGTGGTGAACTATCGAGCGGCTATACTGGTAAATAGATAAACAACGAGACTTAACTTTTGATTTTTCTTCTTTTTTTTTTTTTTCTTATTAACTTCTTTTTTTAAAAATAGCAGCTGAACAAGAGATATGGAAAACAGACAAAACGTCATCTTGTACATGTCCACGTCCTGGTGCTATCTTTTATCAAAACCGCAACATCATCTCAACACTACCTCCAGATCGTCACGATATGGCATTCCTGCATTACTTTATGGAACGATCTCTTGCAGTCATTACTGATTATCAAGTATCTTTGGAAAATACACCAAAAGACGATTTTTGGGCAACGCTACTGGGTACGCTCAAGCAACTCGATGGTGATATTGAAATTGGGAATTTACGGATCGCACAATCTATACTCGATCTCCGATGTTTTGTAAAATCAATAAGTCCAACTACCATGATGCTTATGCTTCTTCCAAGTTTTGAAACTGTGATAAAGGGACTGACCAAATTAGATTCAAGCAACCCATATCTGTTATCCAATGGAACAGATCATACTGGAATACTTTTATATGAATGTCATCGACAGTCAAACGAAAACGCAGATACAACTGGGTTTTATGCCGCCAATAATAACAACAATAACAACAACAACAACAACAATAGCGACACGTCAACAATTCAACGACTGGATATCATCAAGACAAATCGTGATTCTGATCTTGTTCCTAATGGAATTTGGAAAGGTTGTCTTAGTAGTAATGAAAATCAACATGGTGATTCTGAAGAATTGACTCAATTGATATCAAAAGTGACTCAGGTGTATTCTCGAAGCTTTGTAAAGACTATTTTCACCTCTCTTTTACATGGACGTGTGGTAGAACCTACTGATTTTGAAAAGATCTTACATTATTGTGATGAAACTACTCTGGATATTGACATTACTGGGTATTTGAATGTACAAACTTTATTGAAAAGACGTGATAGTCAAAGGTAAGAGCTAATATAATAATGGACATTCTTTTTTTTTTTTTATTAACATGGGTTTTATTGACTTGAATATAATCTTTGTAGCAAAAACGAAATCGAATTGGCTCATCGTCGTTTTGTCTCTGTTCTCAGTCATTATTTCGAACCAGTAATCACCACAGATGGACGATATCAAAATATTTATTGTTATAGACCACCGTTCACCAAAGCAGGACAAAAACTTGGATTATCACTACTTGGTCAGAAACCGACAAATTTGGCTGATGTTGTTGAATGTGCTCAAAATCCTCTATTTATACGTTTGGAATGCATACTACGGAAACCAAACTCGACAGGTGACGGTTATATGGAAAAAACGTTTACATTTGATCAAATACCATCTTCTTATCAACATCAAGTCGACGAGGATGATTTTTCATTTGAACCTGAATCCATTGGCACTGATGATTCGCCTGTGGCCTCTGCTGATGGAACAACTGCAACCCTACGCATGGTGTGCTTGACCCTACCTTCTTTTGATGGTGAACCCTCTGAAATCCACGTGCAACATGCTCAAGAATGTCCTGCTGCAAGTCTCTCAATACATCACCGACCGTAAGTTTGGGTTTTAGCTTGTTTATGACTATATATATAAATTACTTTCTTCCATAGGTATTAACTTTTTTTTTCTTTTGGTAGTTATTCCTTTTTGGAAAATGAAAATGAACATCGCGAAACTCTTTCTTCTTTGAATACGGATAAGCAAGATGCCTTGTTGGAAACAGAAGCTCGTTTGGTATGGCTATTTACTGAGGAAATCATGCATGGACTTTTGCGATCTGGACCTATAACACCATCTGTTATTCGATATGTGGAAACGCAACTAATGAAAAAGAATCCATTTGTCGACTTCCCAACAACTGTCTTTATTCCTTTGGTCTTTGTCAAAAATCAGCAACAAAGTCGTGCAACGTTCTTCTCTGAATTGGAAAAGGCAAGAAGCACTCCCTATAGACTCATGCGTGTTGGTGACTCTTTTTATGCCTGCGATGATGATGATGATGATGATGATGATGATGATGATTTGCCTCTTCTGGATAAACAACAACCTGAAACTCTTGGCTACCAACAACAATCTGGCGTTTATGATATTGAAGGTCTCAACATTAGTATTGATATGCCAGCGGATCATCTGAATCATCGACCCAGAACTTTGCTAAACAACAAACCACAGGGAAGCGATGACTACTGCCAAGGTCTTGGTATCAGCATTATGGAGCCCGATGCTATGAACAATGAGGATGATGATGATTACAACAAGAACAACAAAGATGGCAGCAACAATGTTGACGATGATACAAAGGACGACATCTGTATAGACAACAATAACAATGACAAACAAGTGAAATCGACAAAGCAACAACTTTACTGGCTATTATTGATCCCTCAGAAACAGAGTGTACAACTCTACTTTTATTCCAAACTTCAACAATCTGTTAACCGATCTGAAATTATACGAATGACTAAAGCCATGGTACACGATGTGATGGAACGAACAAACAAAATCGTGTTATTGCAATCTATGCATGATTCAAGAATATGCAGGTAATGATTGGAAATTACAATGTTTAAATGATGACTAACACTGTTCTTTTTTTTTTTTTTATGTATAGCAAATATTTACTTGCACCAGTGGATGAAAATGAAAAACAGCAATATTGTTCTTCTGATGATTTATCTGATGATGATATTGATATGACTTGTATTGATACCAACAACAATCTAGTAGAAATTCTCTCAACATCTGGTGAAGAAATGGCTCTCACACCTCCCAAAAAATTTCAACCTGGACAGTTCGGATGTGAAATACTTTTGACGAAACGATTTCCCTTACATTGGCGACTACAACCCAATTCAGCTCTCACCATTCTCTCTAACGAAGTCCTTCGACCATTTGCCGTGAAAAATCGACCCAATATGTTTGTTATCATGCGTGATAACGTGGTAGTTTATTGTTTCTTATCAGAAGGTACAACATCTCATGCTTTGGATTCTGACTCTCAAAATGACAGCGAAAGTATCTATCTGCGCCCTAGTTCTCCTTTTGGTATCTCCTTGCAAGCAATCGATAGTAATGGTGACAAATCCTTCATTGGTGACAGTAGTGCTCTTGCTTTATCTCATCCAAAATTACATACATCATCCTTTACTTCTTTTGTTGGGAATTCTTCTCCTCATGGTAGTCCTCATAGTGAACGTACAAGTAGCAAGGAAAGTCCTGGTAAAGCTCACGATAATTTCAATGGTAGTAACTTGTCTCCAAGCCTCAAGAAACATGGCTCTCGATACAGTGAATCAAGGGAATTACTATTTGAAGTTCATGGTGTTGAATTTGGTGGATGGATATCTGAATTGGTGGATATGCTTGAAAGTCGATTGATATCTCAAATTACTATGAAAGAAGTTCAACAATTTTTGACTAGAAATCCTACTTCAAAACTATCCCGTGCTGTAAGTTCAAAAAAAAAAAAAAAAAAAAAAAAAAAAAAAGGTTAAAATAATCTATTAATAAAAACATATTGAACATATACTCTTTTTTTTTTTTTTTTTTTTTATGAATAGGATTTGGAATTCATTTTACCGGTTGGAAAAAATCCATCTTTACGTCGAACTTTTCGTATTACACCTGTTATCTCGAATCCTTCTCATTTCTTGGCCTTATTACGACAAAATATATTGGTGGGTCCTTTACGTGCTCTTGATGGAACTGATATTTCATCTCTTGTTCGAAGACATCGGATGATTCGCTACGGTTCTTATTCTTCTGGTCTAGCTTACTCGTAAGTCTAAATAATAATAATAATAATAGTAATAAAATGAAAAGATGAAAAAATTGACTAATATATTCTGATATAAAACTGTATAGTCAAACGAATGCCAGTCCTAGTGTGAACGATAAATCACTACAAGATTTATGCTTTTACTACAGTTGCACAAGTCGTACTCCAGGTCTATGTAGTCCATTTGAACTTAGTGTTGGTCAAGGTGTTGCTGGTATTTGTCTCAGTTTACTTGACAGTAATGGTGTTTTTGTATCACAACTACCAAAGGCAAAGGGAACACCAACTATCGACGATCTTCAATTGGAATCGTACTTGAATGATGATTATATTATGTATGGTGATGTGAAGGATACTCAGGACGAATTTTTACTTGGTATTGATATTTGGACCATTGGACAAATTGAAGGTGAATTCTTGTTGGATTATCTTTATGGCTGTTTTAAACATACGATCTGTGATTACATTGTTGAACAAGTTATCCATACAGCTCTTACGGAACCTATTGTGATGGAAAATCAAGAAACTGATACAGTGATTCTAGATGATATGACTTATTCTATCAAGGCTATCTCCACACCATTTCTACAAGTACTTGACAAGGCGGTTGAATGGTCAAGTCCTACTGTGAAACAAATATCTTGGTCAACAAATCTGGCTCCATGGTGTATGGATAATGTATTACTTCGATTGGATGCTGAATTCAGTATCATCAACCCAATACTCAAACCGATCATCACCCGTGCAGCTCTATCTCAAAAATTGGACAAGGATGCGGAATTGCTTGGTGAACATTCATTGTACGATCCTACCTTGCACTTAGGCTTGGAAGGCTCAAATGGTGATTTTCAAAACTCACAATACATGCTCATCAGCGGTTTACCTGACCTCGGTCTATCAAGTGGATTTAGTTCTCGTAGGCATAGTTCTGAAAGTTACTGGTCTCAAACCAAAAAATGGTCTTTAGCAAGGGATGAAGAATATGGCAAGCAACGGGATATGCGAAAGGATGATCATCATCTTCGTCAAGACTCTGTAGCCTCCTCCATGTCAAAATCTGGTGTGGTCCTCAAACAAAAATTGAATTACAAGGAAGCTGATCATCATCATTGCTTTATATTATTGATTATTGATTGTATGGAGACAACCATGTATATTTACAACTGCACTGAAGCATTTACGGAACAAGTCTCTCAACTGGTACTTCGAACACTATCGCAACAAGAATCAAGACATTTGGCATTGAATAATATCCTGCATCAGAAAATGGGTCTTTTCCATCATACTCATACTATGTCTGAAATATTATCAACAAGCTCTTTAGTATCGAATGGATTGTCACCGCATCATTACGGCGAAGAAAATATTTTATCGCATCCTAGTCTATCACAGGTTATTTTACAACAGCAACAGCAACAAGAAGATGGTCAACAAATATCTTCTCCAAATGCTTCTAGTATTGCTCGCTTAGCACAACCAGAATCAAGGACAAGATCGTCTTCAAGTCGGATGGACATGTTATCATCAGTCAACAAAATACAAGTTAACTTCAATAGCCTCAAACAATTGGTGGCCAATACATACTTCTCAAGGACACGTCCACCACTTTTGGATAGAGGATCCTCCTTTCATAGTGAAACTGAAGTCACTGGTAGTTCTAGTGTATTCGATGTAGAAGAATATGGACGACTCTGTAGATCACCAAGGCAAGACAATAATAGTGGCAACATGGATCACTCTGGAGAACTTACAAATGAAGTGGTATATACAGCTGTTAGGATGGCGGATGCAAATTCTGTGTTACGAGACGCCTTTGCTGAATCAACAACTGAATACGAACATGCAAATCATAGGGATTATTTGATGCGACATGGTGAACCATTCCTCAACATGTATCTCAGGCGTTCCCAACTTCAAGCAGCTCACGAAAAGGCGTTCAAGGTATACTCCAAATGGGCCAATCGATATTCTGGAAGAGGACCACTTGACATACAACAATCTGTGGAAGAAAGTGAAATGATGACAGTCTCTGAACTCAAGGTGATTCTCAAGGCCTCTCGTATTCTTCATTTCTGTCGAACACCATTGTTTTTATCTGATATTGACTCAACCGAAACCTTCAACTTTGGATTGAACCACTTGCAGAGATCGGCAAAACTGTTTGACGACATGGATTCATCAACAATGGATACTCTTCAACACGATCTGATGACAATCAACTGGTATCAGCATCTTGCACACACATTTATGAAGGAATATGCTTCTTACTTGGAGAGTATTGGTATGCATCTCATTGTCTATGGCCCATCATCCGATCAACAAGAAGAAATTCAATGCTATTTATCCAAATTCAAAATCAATAGTGAAGAATCTGTTCCCTCTCCTGTAACGTATCATCTTCAAGTCTATAATGGCGGTACAGTACTTTGTGAAGCAAGATTGACTGATGTGTTTGTCTCCGTAACTCTCTACACTCTCCACCGTCGGTATGGCCGTTTGACCTATTCACCTTATACTCACGAAAAACATGAAATGCGACGCGCTGGATTCCATGATTTTACAGAAGAATGTGATAGTCTCAAACAGAAAATCCATGTCAATTCGTTTGTATCAGACTTTCGGTTACGCTTCATTCAAAAAAGCTTGGATAATATTGATGACTTGCCTGCCAATCTCAATCTTTTGAATGTGATCAACAATATGGTGTCTTTGCATGGAAAACGACCTGGTGGTTACTCTCGAAATCGCATTCTATATGGCTCTTATGAACTGTTGATGGAAGAAAAACTGGATGCAATAGTACCAACTCTATTACGAAATGCGGATAACTTTGGATTCTCCTCTTTATTTTGTGACAAGAAACCGGTGGGCTGCTTTGTATCTTCGGATGATCTCTCTTTTGAACGAGGACATGATGATGATCGTTTACCTTTCCGTTATTCTTTAATCATCACACCATTGTCAACCAATTCTGAAAACGCTAAACATTGGCCGGGTAGTCATAGCATATATAGTCATATGGGATCTATGGATACACCTCATACATCTTCAGCCCGTGATGATAATTATGATCATGAGTACGATGGTGATAAAACAATGGAAGGACGTACTTTGGAAACTGGTGAAATCCCTCCGTCAAATTCGTTGGATAGGATTATATTACAATATTATGTCATTGTGACCTATCAAGGTATGGATCGGGCACCTTATAGCAAGAAATCAAGTAAGAATTCATGGCGCAAAGTGGTCAAGAACAAACCTGAAAGATATGAGAATATTCTAGATGAAATGTTGGGACCAGATATGCATTCTCTCCATGATGTTTTACAACAAGCTAAAAAAAGAATTGATACACTGGTGAAGCAGGTATGTAAACATAAATAAATGGATGGATATAATAGATGATGGAAAGATGACGATGATTTTTCTTTTTTTTTTTTTTTGGTAGGCTACCATAGCATGTCATCGTGATGCTGATTGGAATCGACTTTATCAAGCTATCAACAGAAAAACGACATTGGATATATCTTTTGAATATGCTCAAGAACTAGTGATTGTTGCGAAGCAATTTGAAACTATCCGTATTGACAAGGACACACATTCTGAATTCAGTCGATTTTTATCTTTGAATTTGCGATGGCAAGCTGTGTTGGAGATCATCAAGCAAATAAATCCTCTTACCTCTGGCGAACTTGTACAACCAAACAAATCGAACAGATGTATCGTTCTATTTATTCCCAATGCGGTGATGGAATACTTTATACTGATAGAATACCATGGTGAACCAACGAAGGACGATACTGACACAATCAAGGTATATGCTTGTAGCAAACATGAACGCAAATGTGTCGATCAATTGGATCCTGTTGAAATGACATTCATGGGCAATTTGGCAACTACCTTGGCTTACCATCTTTGGAAATGCTCAAAATAAAGATGTACTCATCTTGTAGTTTATTGGACTTGTAATTTACTGGACTTGTAGTTTAGTTTTTTTTTTTTGTTATTATTATCATTATTATTATTACTTTTGTTATTATTGATTTATTTTATATTTTTTTTTATATATATATTTCATTTGTATATTATCATTTCTATTTTTATATTTTTCTTTTATGTAGTATATCAATAAATCATTCTCGACTCAATACTCCATTGGAGTGCAGGATTTTTTTTAGAAAAAAAAAAAAAAAAAAAAAAAAAAAGTATGCGTGGGCACCTTTGTTATGGTATGAAAAGAGAAACAGATGTGTAGAATTATACCGACTTTATCTTTCCAGAATTTTCAATTGAATCTTTGAAGGCATTCTTTTACTTAATGAAAAAATTCTGTGATTTGGATTTCACTCATAGGATTGTTCCATACATAATCTTTTTTTTTTTTGAATGGTTCATTTTATTGAGTTACAAATGTAAAAAAAAGAAGAGATAGATGAAATGTGTATATATACAACGAGGAAAAAAAAAAATAAAAGAGTTAAAGTCAACCAAACAAAATAAAAAAAAATGGTGTGATTCAATGGTAAATAATAAACACAATAAAATAAAAAGTTGAGAAAATGCATGAATATAAAATGTAAAACTATGAGATAAAAAAAAAAAAAAAGAGGATTCTAAATAGCATCACCAAGAATCATACGTGGACTGACATTCATGGCCATCAATTCTTGGAATAAAAGTTTAGCAGCATAGGGAATCTTCATGGCTTTCATATCCTTGGAACTTTTGCAGTATTGACACCAACCAGCATAACCAATCAAACCACAGGCATCACATACATTGATTTCAAAAGAATCGGAAGAAATCATCAAACGTTCCAATAATAACATACTTGCACCATACCCGATTAAACAATCACGTTCCATTTCACCAAGACGAAGACCACCATCACGAGATCTACCTTCTGTAGGTTGTCGAGTCAATGTTGCACGAGGTCCACTACATATATATCATGAAATAATCATTAGTCAATCAATAACATAAATATATAGATAAATAATAACTTACCGAGCACGAGCATGCATTTTATCCATCACCATATGTTTGAGTTTTTGATAATAAATTGGACCAAAGAAGATATAAGCAGATAATGGTTCACCAGTAATACCAGAAGTAACATAATCTTTTCCAGCATAATTGAAACCATGTTCCATCAAAATCTTACTCATGTCTTCTACTTTACTACCACCAAAAGCTGTACCATATTGAAGTTTGCCTGCAAGTACACCTGCCTTACCAGAAAGTAATTCAATCATCTTGCCCACCGTCATACGTGAAGGAAAACCATGAGGATTCATAATAATATCAGGACATACTCCCAAATCACTGAATGGCATATCTTCTTGTTGTACAATAATACCACATACCCCTTTTTGTCCATGACGAGAAGAGAATTTATCACCAAGTTCAGGACGTCGTGTTTGTCGAATATTGACCTTGATCAACGTTTGATCACTTTCTGTGGTGGTGAATAGAACTTTGTCAATGTACCCTGTTTGTGGTGACTTGTATCGCATTGGTGCTGATTTGTACGTTGTTGGTTGTTGACTAGCTCCTGCAACTCCCATATCGTTGCCACCTACAGGTGTTTGTCGATTGATAAAAACATCGCCAGCTTCCACAGCTTCACCTACACCAGAAATACCATCTTGTTCTACTGTATCGAAAGATTTATCGAAAAATTCAGAATCCCGTGATGGTGGATCTGCAAGTCGATCATGTCTATATAAATATACAATTCATTCGTTAGATATGACAAAAACTTTATCATCCTTAAAAAAAAAAAAAATATGCACTTACGTTCCATTAGGGTATCGCTTGATCATAGTAGAATATTTTCGCATCACTTGACAACGACCAAATCCACGATCGAGACCAGACTTTTTAAAAAGAGAAGGAGTGTAAGTTCATCATAGTTCTAAATCAGTCATATATATTATTATTGTTATTATTATTACCTTGTTCAAAACTAAAGCATCTTCAATATCATAACCAGAGTAACTCATGACAGCCACAGTAGCATTTTGACCAGCAGGGAGCTAATAATATATTTAAAAAAAGATGAATATTTTTTTTTATGTTTTCTTTTTCCACCTTCATTGATAGTTTACCTTATCATAACCAATCAATTCAATTGTCTTTGATTTGACCATGGGTTGTTGTGGGTACACCATAAGATAGATAAGAGTTTCAATACGATTGAGTTGATTATAACCAATGGCACCGATAGCTTGTTTACCCATCGCACATTGATAAGTATTTCGAGGAGATTGATTGTGATGAGGATAAGGAATAAGACCAGCAACAGCACCAAGGATAGTAAAAGGTTCAATTTCCAAATGGGTTGTTTGTGGTATAATGTCTCTTTCATAGGTAGCAATGTTTGCATCACTTTCTTCGTTCACATCCAAGTATTCTACCAAGCCCTTGCGCAAAAAGTCATCGAATACCAAATCGCCAGCAATCAGTGCATTGATATGTTGTTGAGTCACACGAGGTCGACCACGTTCTACGATAATCAAAGGACGACAGATACGACCACCATCAGAAGATAAATTCACAGTACGTTGATGTGTATTAACAAATACAGATACAAATTCTGATACACGACCAGCACGACGCAAACGACGGAAATCAGAAACAAATTTTTGAGTACGGCGAGTTACACCAAGGATGCCACCATTGAGAAGTACAATAAAGGTATTTGGTTGATATACTTCAGCACCTGTCAATAGATTGATATCTTCCACACCCAAAGAAAATGCCACACGTCGAATAGGATCTTCTTCATCATCAGTAGTAATATGAGTCATTAATGCCAAGTTCTTAACAAGCCCACATGCTTCACCTTCAGGAGTATCAGAAGGACATAACATACCCCATTGAGATGGCTATACAAAGAAAGAAAAAAGAAAAAAAATAATGAATCTTCTGTATCGTTGACATGTTCACTTTTTTTTTTTATTTACCTGCAAAGCTCTTGGACCAGACACTTTTCTTGTTTTTTCGAATTGTGAACTGATTCTTGTCATCATACCCAAAGCGGAAATATATGAAAGACGAGATAATACCTGTGTGATACCAGCACGGTCCATCTTGAAACGTTTGAGCACCCAATTTCCTGTAGAGATAGCCCGAATAAATCCACTTGTAATATGATCGCCATGAAGAACAAGTTGATTAAAGATATCAAATTCTTGTGTTCTATTTGGTTTTTTGAGGACCTTATCCGCGTTGATTTTGAGATCAGAGTTGAATTTCTTGAACAAATCTTCGAATAGCAATGATAGTAATTGACCAGCCCTAATAACATATGAAGGAAATAAATTCATTATCCACTCTTTTATTTTTTTTTTATTTCACTTACAATTCCAAACGTTTGTTACCAACGTAATCACGATCATCCACTTGTACTTCATCATTCATAGCCACCAATACACGACGGATCATCACAGCAGCGTAAACACTTTTTTCACGAAAGTTCAAATTTTCCACAGGGATATGAGCGAGAATAACAGTTGCCAATACTTCCAAAGCTTCTTCCGCCTAAATAATCGAATAGTAGAGGAAAAGGCAAAAAAAAAAAAGTGAGCATTTATTTCGAAGAAAAAGTACTGTAACATGAAACAAACTTACAATGGTTTTCCTAACGGTAGTGAGTTTTCGATTGATCTTGACCTTCGCACCAATATAATCCAATGCTTGCATTTGAGTAAATACTTTACATTTAGCACCTTCTTCCAAATTAATAGCGAACGTATCATGCAAGTCATGATCGTTACCACATACAAGCTGAGCAATTTCCCGATCAGATTGAATCCCCAAAGCCTATAAAACAAGACCATCATATAAGTCATTCATTCACTATATAGTTCATTTTTACCTTCATGAAAATGGTCACCGGAATATCTTCAGCAATAGAGTTGTGCTTGAGATAAATTTTGTTATGTTTGACAAAGATGGCAGTTTTCGATTTACGTTCGTGAGTTGAACTATGATAAAACAATAATATTAGTTAGATATTGATGTTTAAAGTGCTTTCTTTCTTTTTTTTTTCTATTTCTTCCCCTTTTTCATTATTACATACCTTTGTACATTCGCAACAATATTTCCCTTTTTGTCAGTATCTACAATGATACGATTTTTGGATAATTGTTCTTGTACCAAAATCACTTTTTCAGTCCCCTTCACAATAAAGTAACCACCTACAAAATAAATTAAAAAAAAATCGAGCCATTATTACCCAATACATACATATAGAGAGAGAGTGAGAATTATTGTTTTATTTTAGTTTTATTTTTTTATTTTTTTTTTTTTTTTTTTTTACCTGGATCCAAAGGACATTCTCTCATTTTCGCCAATTCTGCTTCACTTTTGCCAGTCAAAACACAATGAGAAGATCGTAACATGATAGGCATACGTCCAATATTGACATTTTTTCGTTTCACAATTTGTTTTCCACGAGTATACTCCACGTCCACAAAGATATTAGCAGAGTAAGTGAGATCACGTAACCGACATTCATGAGGTGTATAACTGCGGTTGGCGACGTCTGCATCTGTTCGTTCAGGAGAACCCACTCGAATGCCCGTATATCTATTGAATTAAAAAAAATATATAAGTTATAGCTTGATAGTAAATATATCTATACTAGCAAAAAGGGGAGAATATATTTATTACTTACTTGAGATAAAAATTAGGATCGACATCTGAGGTAACCTTTTCATTGGCTTTAATGATTTTTCGTAGATCAACATTGATAAAATAATTGAATGAATCAGTATGTTGCTTCACTAAACCTTTGACTTGTAAAAAAGCTGGTAATAGTTTCCATTTATCCTAAACGAAGTAGTCAAAAGATAGATAGTTAATATATATATATATTCATAAAACATATTAAACTACTCTTTTTATTTTTAGAGCTTTACCTTGATTTCTTTGATAGGTTCACTGAGATGTTTTCCTTCATAGTATTCTTCTAATAAAGGTTCAAACCCATCCTTCACTTGAGTAGGATCAGGATGAGTGTGCTTTGACATTCTAGTTTTCTGCAAGATAACAAACAGAAAGAAAGAAAAAAAAAAAAAAAAAAAGGAAAGGATGGCGTGCAAGTGAATCTTTCGGCTATTTGAAACGCCGGTTTTTTTTTTTTTTCTCTCGTTGTCCTGTATCAAAGACGCCAAGCCACAGTGATGAACCAAGGCAATATCTCGTTCCCGCATGAATCGCAAATCCACCATCAGTGCTAAAACTATGGAATTTCTTATGATGATTGTAAATTAAAACAATATCCGTAATCTTCATCTTCATATTAAAAAAAATAAAGAAAAAAAAAAAGAACTTTAATAGATATAGCTACTACTTTGAACACTCAAATGCACTGTATATGGTATCTAATAAACTTGGTGTGTTTTCTAAGATAGGGCAAGTATTATTGTATTATTTGTCATGATTGATGGATGTCATAAAAAAAAAGATTCAATCATACATACACATGCATCAAAGATTTCCAAAATAGTATTCGGTTCCAAATACAGCAAATCAACTAATTCAATTAAAACTTTAAAGGTAGATCATGAGACTAAGCTTACAACTGTCAAAAAAAAAAAAAAAAAGAAATTGAACCCATTGACCAACCAAAGAAATAAATAGAGATAATTGAGACAATAAAAGAACGATTTATTTTGATTGTAATATGTTGTATAATGAACAGAAAAGGTTTTTTGCTTTTGAGGGTAAAAAAAAAAAAAGATTAAAACAAAAAAACCTTTCTATACTCTAAGAGAATGACTAAAAAACATTAACGAAATATCCGAGATATAAGAATCTTTTAGTCCTTGAGATCCTATTAAAATAAAATAAAATATTAATATTTCAAATGATATAATCATCTAATTAAAAAAATCGTTTTTTTTTTCTATAGAATACTTACGCGGACCATACGGGTAGTACCATAAAGAGCACCAATGAGACCAGTACCGAGAACGAGGAAAGTACCGTAGACGAACAACTTATCTCTAGGACCACGAAGGAACAAGGGAGTATTGGAAGGAGCCTATAATATAATAATGGTAATAATAAAATGATTAGTTTCCCTCGGTTTTCACATCATGAATGAATAGATAAGAAATAATAATATTGGATAATAGTCCTTTTTTCTCTCCATTCATCTAGTTCATTATCATTTTAGGTTGTTATATTTACTTGGAAATATCGTTGTTGAGCAAGGATGTTGTTGGGTCGGTTAACGAGAGACATTTTCAAGAAAAAGTAATTAAAAAAAAGAAAGAGAAGAAGAAAAAAAAAAGAAAGATTGGTAAGGGTATCGATGCTCGAAAATCAAAACAAAAAAAAAAGGTGGTTCGACATTTCACGTCACAGGGCATTTTCATTGGCCGAAAGAAATAAACCACTCGGCACAGGCGTTGTCAAAAGAAGTTCAGGAGATTGAAATTACTGAAATCTTATTTCCCCTCTTTTTTTTTTTTTTTCTTTTTCTAGAAAGAAAGATTTCATGCCGACTGATGATGTAGAAGAAGGGCAAAGACATGCCACACTTTCCTATTCGATTCCATCCTTCTTCTCCATACTTGATACCTCTCTTGTTATACCGAACAAAATAAGCATGGCTCGTGATCAATTGGCTGGTGAACGCAATTTCCTCACCTTTTTACGATTCTCTTGCACTCTTATTATTCTTGGTAAAAAAAAAAAAAAAAAAAAAAATAGAAAAATGTCTTCCTTAAAAAAGTCAACTAATTCATTTTTATTTTATTTTATTTTATTTTTGAATAGGATTTACAATGTTGATCGAATTTCGTTTACCTTATAAAACTAGCAGTTCATCTTCACCATCCAACATTGACGCGATATCTCAACCCCTTGGCTATTGTTTCGTGGCTGCTGGGTTTTGCCTATTTCTATATGGTGTTGGGCGTTACTTCTTCAATCAACGAGCTCTTATACGTGAAGTCAACTTTATTCAAGCTGGCTGGTTCAGTTTGACTGTGATGGTTTTGCTGGGTTCTTTTGCAATAGGTGTGATGGTCGTACTCTCTATCAACTCTGCCATGTTTTCCAAATCTTCCTGATATCATATTCCCTTCTTATGTCAAATCCATTTTCAATCACTTTATAGGTAATCTCTTTCTCTATCATTTCGTCAACTCCCCCCTCTGCTCTACCATAATTGGTAATATGTATATAGTGTATATCTTTTTTTTTTTTTTTTTCATTATTATCAACAAACAATAAACTAGTTTCTTTTATTCTTCAAATGGTACAGCTATTCAAAAAAATGAAATATATAATATAAACTGTTATCTATGGTTGTGCGATATCAGGTCGATATTGTTTTGATTGTTTGGGAAGTTTCTTCTTATCATCTAGATTATCCAAATCAGCTTGTTTATAATAATGTGGTGCCACTATATATATATATTTATACAAAAAAAAAAAAATTAGATCAAGATGATCACTAGATCATATTTTATTTTATTTTATTTTATTCTTTTTACCTTCTAGTAACCAATTCGGTTGAATTTCCATCACTTGACGCATATATTCCTTGCTTGTAAGCACCAATTCATAGTAGACCACCCATCTTGGTTTCTTTTCCAGCATACCACTACTTGGATGTATATGTACTGATTGATTTTGTTTGACTGTTCGATAGGAATCACCAGATTTATTCAATCTTGCCGCATTAAAGAAGAATCCAGATGTAATGGCCTATATCAATATAATTTGTTAGTTTAATAATAAAGTCATCCATTCATTTCCTTCACTTACTTTTTGAAGAGGTATAATGTCATTTGGATTTGGATTGCTGACCAACGGAACTTCCACACGATCTAAAAGTTGTACTAATTGATCACGAACATTGCGACATCGTTCAAGAGTTCGATGTTGAATAAAGTTTTCATAGCACCATTGAATAGAGTAATCAGTTTCCACCCATTGATTCCAAATATTGAGTAACGTCATATGGTCACCACCAGGCTTGATCAAGTTTTGATGAGCTGTGTCTGCTAATAATTTCTTATCTTTAGGTCGATATAATAAAGAGCTTTGTTCAGATAACATTGCACAGATGGAAATCACCTCTTCGGTACATTCATATTTTTCAGCTGCAACAATAGCCTTGGAAAGACAGGGATCCATAGGAAATTCTGCCATTCTACGTCCAAGTTTGGTCAATTCAGCACGATCATTCAATGCACCCAAAGCGTATAGTTGACTAAGAGCACGAATCATTGTATCTTCCACTGGTGGATCCAAAAAGTCGAAATTCACTAAATCATTGATACCCAAACTCTATATAAAGTTATTATTAGTAATTTATTCACCTTTTTCTTTCCTTTTTTTTTTTCTGTTTTTTTACCTTGAGAAGTAATACTACATTGGATAAGTTAACACGTTGAATTTCAGGTGTTGTATTTTCATCCATTTCATTGAAAAAAGCCCATTGAGTGAATAATCGAAAGCATTTACCAGGACCAGTTCGACCAGCACGACCTGCGCGCTGTGTTGCTGAAGCTCGAGAACATGGAGTCACCGTAAGAGCTTCCATCCCAGTTCTTGGATTGAAACTTTTCTGCTTGCCAAATCCAGGATCAATCACAAAAGACACACCATCCACAGTAATAGATGTTTCCGCAATGTTCGTAGCCAAAATCACTTTTCGAGCGCCTTCAGGTGTATCTTCAAAAATACGAGATTGCATGTCAGATGGTAAATTTGCATAAATAGGACAAATGATCAGTTCACCAATTTTGCTTCCAAGTGCTTTGCATGCTAATGTCAACCCTTCTTGTGCTGCTTCGATTTCTTCTTGACCCTATTCAAGAAAATAAATAAATAAAAATGTTGAGTTAAAATAAAAAAAAAATATTGATATTCATTATTTACCGTCAAAAACACTAGGATGTCACCACGTCCCATAGTTACATGAATGGTCAATACTTGAGTAATGGCAGCTCGTAAATAATTGGCTTCAGGAGCTTTGGTGTAATAAATTTCCACAGGGTATGGTCGACCAGGAATGTTAAAGATAGGTGCATCATCGAAATACTCTGAGAATTTTTGAGCATTCATTGTAGCACTAGAAATTAGAAGTTTGAGATCAGGTCGAAAGCGAGCGATATCCTATAAATAAGAAATAATATGATGAGCCTTTCATTCCTTACTTTTTTTTTTAATCCTATTTTTTTTCTATGAATACCTTGATCAATCCAAAAAGAATATCTGTAGACAATGTCCGTTCATGAGCTTCATCGATAATCATACAACTGTAAGAGGCCAAATCAGGTTCAGTCATAAATTCACGTAGTAACATCCCATCAGTCATATATTTCACTACTGTCTTGTCTGTTGTACTATCTTCAAACCGAATACTGTATCCAACTTCATTTCCAAGATGAACCCCCATTTCTTCAGCCACACGAGCAGCAACACTCATAGCAGCCACACGACGAGGTTGAGTACATCCGATTTTCTTGCCATCCTTGGTATAACCAGCTTCATAAAGATACTGAGGTAATTGTGTTGTTTTCCCAGAACCAGTTTCACCAACAATGATAAGAACTTGATAATCATGAATAGCTTGAATCAATTCATCTCGATATTGGTAAATAGGTAAAGACTTGCGAGTTTCTTCAATAGATTTGGCCTTACGTTCCGCAGCATCGATACGTTCCAACAATTCGGCATCTTCACCTTCAGCTTCATTCAGTTTGGCAGCCATTACAAAATCGATTTTTTGTTCTTCATCAAAAACAAAATCATATTCATCCTCTACTTGTTGTTGTGCCTTTTTTGCTGCTTTATGTACTTGTAATGCTTCCCATTGGTCTTGTTCTGATACAAATTCATTGTCTTCTTCATATCGTTTGTATAAAGCGCTTTCTTTCTTCTTTCGATCGATCTTGCCCTTTTCCGTAATGTAATCTACCATTTATAAAATAAGAAAAAAAATTAAATACAATTCTTCCTCGAATCATTTCCTTTTTTTTATTTTTTGTTGTTTTATTTCTTACCTTCAGGCATTGAGTAACCGTCTTCTTTGGTATCAATTTTGAGACGAGCTTTAGCCAAGGCATAAACTTGTTTGTTGTATTCCAGTTGATCCCTTTCTCGTTGTGTGACTTTTTGATCCCGGAATAAAAATTCTTCATCTTCAATTTTTTGTCGTAGAAGTTCCAATTGTTGATCTTGTCGCATTTTCAAATATTGTTGACGAGATCTATCACGTAAGTCTGGTAAGGCTTCTTGTCGTGCAAGTTTATCATCTGCTAAATTTCGTCGTTTCCTTGCTTCACTATCCTTTTTTGATGATCGATCTTCCACCATTTTTTTGGTTCGTTCCTTGTCTTTGTCCTTCAATCGTTCAGCTAATTCATCCCGTTCTTTCATATCTTGTAATCTTTCACGCTCCAATCGATCTTCTTCAGTTTCTTCTGTTGTTTCCGTTGCTTCTAGTTCATCTATAAAAACATATTCATTAATCATATGAAAACTACATATATAATATATATATATATATATATTTTTCTTACCTTGTTGCTTATATCGTTCATTCATAGTAGTAGTAACAGTTGTATCATCATCACTATCCCATGCACTATCAAGTTTACGTTTCCTTAACTTCTTTTCCAATTTTCGTAGTCGTCGTTCTTCTTTAGATTCTTTGGAAGTTGATCGTTCAGGTTCATCTTCGTCCATAAGTACCATTTGATAAGATTCATTGCTTCGTCGTAATTTGGCAGCTTCCTTTTCTTCTTTTTTGCGTTGAGCTTTTGCTATTGCTTCCTTATTTGTTGATTTTACTGTATTTTGGTGTGGAACACGTCCATACAATTCATAAGCGAATCTCTTACTTTGATCATCCAAAGGTACTTCACATACGGTTGTTAATGTTGATAATAAATCGTCAGGTGATTTGGCCTTTTGAGCTATAAAAGTAAGTTTTAATATTAGTTCATTATATATATTCCTATGTTCAATTCTTTTTTTTTTTTTTTTTACCTGTTGCAATAATAAAATCTACTACTGATGATTCTGATATTTGGAATAACTACGGCAACCAATGAAAAATAAGATTAGAAGTTATTCTTTTGTATTATTTTATTTTTATTATATAATTATTATTTTATTTTTACCTTTAATGCAAAATCAGAGACCCAAGCTTTTAAATCCATTGTTGGTGAAGAAAAAGAGAAAAGAAAAAAGAAAAAGACAGAGTAGAAAGAAGAAAAAAAAAAAAAAAAAAAAAAAGAGAGAGAGAGAGAGCAAGGAAAAAGTCATTTCAAGTCAGAACGAACCATGTGACGAGTTTTTTTGCTATAAGACTCTGCTGATACAGTACCGCATGGATTTAGAAAAAAGGGATTATTGCCAAGGATTTTCCTTTTTCCTTTTCTCTTTTTACTTTTCTTTCATTATAATAAAAATAATATACCTATTTTTTTCTTTCTTCTTCTTTTTCTTTGATCTTCAGCTTCTTATTATATATATACAATGGTTTCTATTTTATGGGGTGTCTCTGCATTAGAAGAACGTATTGGTAAGCTGTCAAAAAGTCATAGATTGAAAAGAACAATCGAAAATGGTATCTTTTACTTATACTTTTTTCATTTTTTTGATAGAAAAAGCAACTTCTGAATTTATACCGTCTGGTCAAGAAAACTTGGGATTACAACTGGATATAAGTGATCAAATTCGAAGCAAAAAAGTTAATGCCAAGGAAGCTATGCAAGCAATGAAGAAGCGACTCGCTCATAAAAACCCAAATGTTCAATTAGCAACTCTATCAGTAAATTCAAATATATATATATATGGAAAAAAATACTTACTAAATCTCTTATTATTATTATTATTATTATTATTCAGTTGATAGATACGTGTGTCAAAAACAGTGGGGATAGCTTTGTCAAGGAAATTGCAAGTAAAGAATTTATGGATGAATTGACTACTATGGTTCGAACTTCGGTAAAAGTGAACTATAATCTTCCTCCAGAAATTAGTACTTCCATCTAGATGCTAACTTTTTTATCATTATTATTACTGTTCTTATTTAACTAGAATCTCAATATAGACGTTAGAAACAAGATATTAGATAGTGTTCAAACATGGGGGTGTGCTGCAAAAGGAAATCCGGCATTAGGGTATATGACGGATACGTACTCTATACTCAAGGCAGAGGGTCATGTTTTTCCTCCTATCAAACAAAATATTGATCGTATCATGTTGGAATCATCAGCGGTAAAGTGATGACAAATAGAAAACAAAAATGAAGATCAAATGAGATATACTGATCAGCAAGTTTTTTTTTTTTTTTGATTGCTATTATTCTTATTTGATGTAGGCACCTGAATGGGGAGATTCATCTGTATGTGAAAGATGCAGAACTCCATTTACTATGACAAATAGAAAGGTAAATAACTCTTTTTTTTAAAAAAAAAAAAATAATAAAATAAATAGTATTCAAAACTAACTGTTTATTTTTTATATCTTTTGAATATATAATAGCATCACTGCCGAAACTGTGGGGGAACATTTTGCCAAGAATGCTCATCAAGAAACATGGCTTTACCACATCTTGCAATCAATGAACAAGTACGCGTTTGTGATGGATGTCATTTAAAACTCAAGATGTACAAAATCACTGGACAAAATACTCTTCCACCACTTCCACCATCAACATCCAATTCTAACTCGTCCCATCCTCCTGCAGCAAACGCCGAGACTGATGATTATGATGGCGATATCAAGAAAGCCATTGAATTATCCTTGAAAGAAGATGAAAAACGTAAAACTGGTTATGGAACTGGTTATTCCCCATCTTCAATGAAAAACAATATCTCTTATTCTCCTCAAAGTGCCAAGGTAAAGAAAGAAAAGAAAAGAAAAATCTAAACTTTTGGCTTATTATTATTTTTTTATTTGTATTTTTTTTTTTTTTTTGTTATAGGTTGATGATGAAGATCCTGATTTAGCAGCAGCTATTGCAGCATCCTTACGTGAAATGGAAATTGCATCTCCACCACAAGCGAATTATCAGTACCCTTCAGCACCTCCTAGTACCGACTTATCACCAACTGAAATGGAAAATATTCAACTCTTTTCAACACTTATGGAACATGTACGTGCTCATGGAGGAAATGTGATCAATGACCCTCAAATCAACAAACTTTATACTCAAATTGGTGCTTTACAACCAAAATTAATTCGAAGTTTAGATGATACCATCCGAAAACATCGTAAGTTGGAAATGAAATCAGGAAAGAAAAAGAAGAAAAAAGATGAGCTGAAACATATTATCTTTTTAGGAGCTTGTGTAGAACTACACGATAAGATCAACAAAGTGGTTCAAATCTATGATCGACTTTTGGAACAGCGAATGTCAGGATACAGAAAAGATATTGGAACAATAACATCGACTACATCATACCCATATTATGGCTCAGCTGAACATACAGGATTACCCAATGTAGCACAATATCACGGGAACACTACAACAGATCAGCATGGATATCATCAGCATCTCCCTCCAGTAACAGCAACATCAGCAGCGACATCATCAGTCCCATCGTATGGATTCAATCCTCAATATTCCTCTCCTTCTCAGCAAGTACCACAACAACAATACCAAAGTATTCAATCATCAACAGTTCCTATGATGCATCATCCACAGCAACAAATGTATATGCAAACACCAGCAACACAACAACAGCAACAACCTACTCCCATGACTACTCAATCACCACCCGTGGATGAACGACCCTTGATTGATTTATAAAATAGTTGTCTATATATATATTTGATGAAATAAAAATCAACACTTTTATTGATTTATATTGCTTTTTTTTTTCTTTTTTTTTTATTAATGTTGAATGACTATATACGGTATTTATCAAGAAAAAAAAATGGGAATAAGATGAATATAAACAGATGGATTATTTTGAATTATTAAGGATGATGAAGATGTGAAAGAGAAAAAAAGTGGGATGAGTTACATTCCAATAGCAGATTTGATTTTTGAGAATATACCATTATCATCTTCATTCTGTTTATCAGAAGGAGTGGTTTCTTTAGCATTACATTGACAGATTTCATTTTCTGTAAGTCCAGCCAAAGCACTTTGAATATGGAGTCCACAACCTTAAAAAAAAAAAATCATCCATTTAAGGAAATAAAAGTGTGGAGATGATTAGTTTTTCTTTTTTAAGGTTGATTCGAAATACTTTATTCGTTTCTATCTATGTATATCTTTACCAGTCCATGTATATTTATTGCAAGTTTTACAAGTGATTCTTCGACACATTTTGAAACTGATATTAAAGAGAAATAAAAAAAAAAAAAAAAAAAAAAAAAAAAAGAAACTAGGAGTTACATTTATAAACTTATGACGATAGAGTATGTCTTCGGAGCCCGTAAGCAAGAGATGACGAGCGCTGACGCGGCCATCAATCATCATCCCTAAAACCTGAACAATAGCCGGCGTTTCAAAAGAAAACGAAACGCAAACATCATTGGTCAATATGCATCGATCGACCTATCACCTCCTTTTGTTAAGTTAAATGAGATGCTTAGTAGTTGTTTATCTATGGAATGACGCATGGATTCATCATCAATGTTGTACATTCATATCTTTCTTGATATTATCAAGCAATGAAAGGAACATTTTGTCCTACTATTATTCTATATATAAACTATTTTATAAAGAAAAAGATTTTTAAGTTTTTTTTTTTTTTTTTTTTTTTTTTTTGAAAGAAAAACGGACCATCCATTCTTCCTTCTTAAAAAAAAAATCTCCGGATGAAAGCGGGAAAGCAATTTACATAAACTTTTTAGTTGATTTAGAGAATTCATGCAAAAAAAAAAAAAAAAAAAAAAAAAAGCTTCGCTTTCTTCTTTTAAATGAACCCTAAAATGGAGAATGAAAGGATGACATCCGATGTCAATCATGATGGTCCATTTTCGATGATAGAAAAAAAGAATAGTGAAAAAGTCATATCAAATAGAGAATCTCCCTCTGAAAAACGTACAAGCATCATCATCTTTGTCATTGCTATGGCAAGCTTTATTGGTCCCTTGGTAATCATGTGTACACTATGAATGAATCTAAACAAAAAAAAAAAAAAAAAAAAACTCTTTGGAGCCTTTTTTTTAATGTATCCTATTCTATATATAGGAATCGATGATTTACATGCCGGGATTATTATCTATTGCCAATTACTTTCATGCAAGTCATTCTGCTGTTAATGCCAGTATCTCTTCTTTTATGATTTTTATGGGTATTTCTGTAAATGAGAGGATGAAATGAAAAAATAGATTATGTTTTTACCAAAAGAGGTTGTTGACTTTTATTTTTTTATGGATCAGCCTTTAATATGGGCCACATTAAGTGAAAAGTATGGTAGAAGGAAGATGTTTCTTCTTAGTAGTATGATCAATATCGTGGCATCTTTTCTTTGTATTTGTTCATCCAATATATGGATGTTAGTTGTATTTCGCGGCTTACAATCTGGTGGTGCCAATGCTGCTCATACACTCGGTATAATGAAAAAAAAAAAAAATCGGATGAAATCTTCTTTTTTTTTATTATTATTATTTTTTTATTTAATGTTTGATGATAACTGTAGGAGCGGGAGTTATTTCAGATATTATTCCCATTGAACAAAGAGGTAGAGCCTATGCATTATTTTCATTAGGTGGTTTACTCGGTCCTATTGTTGGGTAAAAAAAAAAAAAAAAAAAAAAAAAAAAAAAAAAATGTTTGATTGATTTTTTTTTTTCATCATGATTCATTCTATTATTATAGACCTTCGATAGGTGGTATTTTATCAGAAGTTTATGGCTGGCAATCCATCTTTTATTTTTTGACATTGTTAGGTAAGAGAAAATCTCCAAAAAAGGAAAGCCCCACATCATTTTAATTTTAATTTTCTTCTTTTTTTAATTTTTTTGGAAGGCATCGTTCAACTTTGTCTTGTCTTTTTCTTTCTTCCCGAGACTTTAAAAAAAATAATACTTCTCATCATACCCAAACAAATCAATTATCTTCCCACACTATTTTGTTACTACTTCAGTCCCCAACTGTATGGATCATTTCATTATTCAATACAACTATTTACTCCTCCCTTTATTTTTTGGTAAGAAAGAAAGAATTTGAAATCTATTTAACTACCACTAACAATTAACTCTTATTGACAATTTAGAATCCTACTATTACTCATACTTTTCAAACGTTATATGGTTTCAATGAATGGCAGGTGGGTTTATGCTATCTTCCTTTTGGTATTGGTTTAATGATTGGATCAATATTCAGTGGTTGGTATTCTGATCGTATACTTGGAAAGTTAGAAACAGACGTGACATCTTCCTCTTCCTCAACAACAACAGATGATATCAAGAATGACAACATTCTTTCTTCAAGTGTAGAATCAAGATTATTGGCTACAATACCTTCCTTTCTATGCATACCTGCTGGATTTCTTGTATATGGATTGACTGTTGAATGCAACACTATCTTTTATGCACCTCTTATTGGTTTATTCATCTGTAAGAACTATACATATGTATTATCTGGAAGAGATAACTAAATATCTTTTTTTTTTGTGGTAGTTGCATTTGGACAAATGAGCGCGTTTACACCCACAACTGTGTATCTTGTTGATTCCAATCCTGGTATTTCAAAATAACTAAAAAATTAAATTATTATGATCTAATACTTGTATTTTTTTTTTGTTTTACTCTTATCAAGGTCTTTCTGCGACGGCAGTAGGGATCAGTCATTCTATTCGTTGCCTAACCGCTTCAATAACGACGTTTTATTCAAATCAAGTATTGGATGTTTTGGGACCTGGTACACTTTTCACTGGTCTTGCCTTCTTGAACATGATGAATTGTCTATTGGTATTAATATGTATTAAATATGGTGAAAGTTGGCGACACTCGTTTGACATCAAGCATAAATCTACTTTCGTTAATGACCAACTCATCAAGCACTTGACTGAATCATCCTCTTCAATTAGATACTAGAAAAAAGGAAAAATATTACTATCAACTGCCATCTTTTTTGTTCGGTATTATCTTATTATCCTTATCTTTTGAAATAAAAAAAAAAAAGACTTTATTCATATTCATATAAACAAACTTTTTTTTTATTATTATTGATTGATATTAAAATAATGCTATATACAACTAATTAATAGGGATTTTCTAAATCTACCACAACAGGTGCATCATCATCCTCTTCTTCTTCATCTTCATCAGCTTGATCCGGCAGTTCCCATTGGAATCTCGTGGATAAGAATTGTTTCATTTTGTTGAATTTCGTATAAAGGGCGGTACTGGATGGTGGGATGACATCACGCAAGTTCTACAAATAAAGAAATCATCAAATTATCATTATCATTATCATTTTCAATTTCTTTATTTACCTTGAGCATAGAAGCGATAAAGTTATTTTCAGATAAAATATCACGGAAAAAATCCACTGGGCATTCTTCCAATTGTTGTTGTAGTGTATCTATGAAAAAAAATAATAATAATATAATTAATCGTATCATTTTCCTATCCCAATTATATAATTCATGATTTACCTAAAAAATCCACAAAAAGAGTAGGATGATCATGTACCATTTCATGACAAGAACACAATAAATGTACGATTTGCTTCCATTGTTGAAACCCAGAGAAATTTTGAGCCATTAATAAACAAACAAAGGCCAATTGCATTTCACCCAACAAGAGTCGATGATCACCACGATATACCCTTTGCAATAAATCCTTGACTAACCATGATTTGTCCAAACTCCACTTTGTCACTTGATCACCAGTTGCTCCTGATGGGAAGGATTGTCGCAAATCAAATGGTGTAAATTCCATACCTTCTTCCTTTTCTATTCCTTGACCTTTACGTCTGTCTCTGATTGTAGTGGTTGGTGTTGCTGCTGCTGCTGTTGCTGCTGCTGATGTCGTTGATGCTTCTGGTTCTTCATTTTCAACGGCAGGTGTCACTGCTGGTAAATGAGATACGCGTCCATTGTTGGGTAAAATTCGCTTCACAAGTCCAGGTGTAATATGATTTGTTAAATGTTGCCATCGTTGATAATATGTTGGAGGATCGAGTGGATATGGTCCCATATTTCGATCAAAGTCCCTAATATCTAATTTTTTTTTTTAAAAAAAAAAATAAAAAATAAAAAATAAATAAATAGAAATAGACGGTTTTAAAAAAAAAAAGTACGCGAAAAGTTTTTGTTCTAATCTTAGCTAGAAGAAACACTTACTGATGATATATCGTTCTACTTGAGAAGGATCTAGTTCAGACTCACCATACAAGTCCTCGATCTTTGGATTCCATTCTCGTACAACAATCTAAAGAATAAATATATAAAATGAGAGGAACGCGACTTTTTCTGTAAGATGACTTACTTCACCCGTATCAAAATATTTAAAGAATCCTGTTCTAATACCTTGGATACCTTCCTTACTTGTTGTTCTAAGTTGAAATATATACATATTAGTTGGTTTTCCATTTCAAAAAAAAAAAAAAAAAAACTTACGAAAAGTAAATAAAATGTAAGCCTGGAGGAATAAGTTTGACGCCTTTGAATAATGGTCCAATAGTCCAAGCATTGTAGTCAATACCAAATTCAAGTCTCTCTGGAGCATTAAGAAATAAAAGCTTGCCTCCCACGTCATATAACTGGTTAGCTGTTTCTTGATCCATAGTGTATATCGAGAAAGAAAAAAGAAACGGAAAAAAATGCAAAAAGCGAATCTACAGTTTTACTGCCAAAAAAAAAAAAAAAAAAAATCTGAGTTGAGATGCCTCTGGTAAAATCGAGATTTTAGTTGGTCGCTGTTACGAACCGTGGTCGTCTTTTCCTAATTTTTTTTTTTTTTTTATTCTTTTTCTCTTTATTAAAACAATGGGTGCACAGGCTTCAAAACAAGTAACTAGAAAACTACCTAGAACAGCTCAACCAGAAACACTCAAGTCAACACCTCGTGAATCACCTTCCACTTTACAGTCAGCACAACAAAACAGTCGATCTTCTGGTAAAAAAGTTGAAAATAGTTTAATAATCACGATCTTTTTTTGTTACATTTATCAAACTTCTTTTCTTTCCAATATTGATATTTAGATACAACGAAGGATGACATTTTGGAAGTAGAAATAGAACAAGAACGTAGCAATCCTCAACTTTTGGAAAATCTGGCTAAACTTGGTCCTGTTACCATACCTCCAACGATCACTCGAATGAGACAGGTAATATATCATATGCGTTGAAAAGAAAACTAGGTTTACTAACTAGGTTTGCTAATTTAAAAACTAATAATTTTTTTTTTTTTTTACTAGTCTGATGCTATGTTGGGTATTTTACATGAACGAAAACGTATGGAAAGAATGGAGGCGAATGATAACCAAAGATCAAATAACCGAATCACAACAGACGAATTATTCTCAATATTGGAACATAGAAAACATTTACCTCCTAAGGCACTGGAAGAACAACCTGAAACGTGGCAAAAAATCAGTAAAGAAAGTGGAGGTGTGGATATAACAGCTCTTAAAACTTTATTCAAGTACTACAATACCGTTACTGTCATGCCACCGATGAATCCGGAAGATAAGGAGGAACGACGGCTTGGACTGTGGGTGGAAAATAAGGAGGAGTGGAAGCAACGTGTAGATGAAACGCATAAACGATATCAAGAACAACAAGCCAAAGAAGATGCTCGACGAGACATAGATCAACAACAGAAATCAACGGAACAATCACAAACGCAAGAAGAAAGAAGACAACGACAATTGAGAGACTTATTTTCTGATCATGATTAGTTTAGTTCAATCAATATACATACACATACATCATTTACAATAAAGATTTTATTTCATCATCTTCATTCTTTATATATGTATAATGGTATCCAGATCAAGGTTTATATCTTTCTATCAATAAAGTCATATTCATACCTCATTATTGTCTCTCAATCATCATGCAACAGGCTATTATTATAGTAATATGAATAAATATATGAGATAGCTATCATCCAACCATTTGATCATACTATCGTTATCTTTTTGTTTTAATTCATCATTATTGATGCTTATTATCATCTATATTCAATCATACTATTATTATTATTATTATTATTATTATTATTATTATTATTATTATTATCAACTAGTCGACCCAATCGAAGATGGAACGGTAAACGTTGATTCGTTCTTATTAGATCCGTTTAGTTTGCATTTTTCATCATCATGATGGGCTGATCATCGAGTGTTTTTATCATAGATATGTCTTTGTAAAGTCTCATTATCATAACTATTATTATTATTTTCATTATCATAGGTTAATCATTGAGTCATCATGGAATTATCATGATAAAATCATCTTCAAAATCATCATCAGCATATAAAATATCATCTGTTAAAGAGGGTAATAACATCTTTGTGTAACATGGATCCGGATGGTGATGGAATGGATCATGTACCTGACAGTAACGCGGAATTGGAACTTTTTCTCATTGGCTAGTTGAAATCGACAGAAGAAGGAGGACCTGTATTCAAAAAGAAACGGTGATATTATTTAATTTGGAACAAAAAAAAAAAAAAAAAAAAAAGGAGTAAACATCAAGAATGGGATATAAAAGAAAAGAAAAAAAAAAGAATATACTGTATGAAGTAGTGATTGATCAAAGATGAGCAAAACCTTACATTTAATACATATTCAAGCAAATTATTTTCCACCTCCGTCGTTACATATTTTGGGTATCGTTTCAATTTTTTTTTTTTTTTGTTTTCTTTTCTTTTCTTATCCAAAATCATGTTTATGACGTATCCGAATGTTGTTATTTATAGTCCCTTTACCTTTTTGATTTGAAAAAAAGGAAAAGACCGCTTCTTTCTCTTCGACTTGGTCCATCTATGTTTGTCTTATGTCTATTTCAAACATATCTTCGCCCTTTCCCACTTTGACAGCGACACCCACTTCCTTAACGACTTTTAATACTATTACTGAATTACTTACTTCGACTTTGACAAACTTCACAACAGCTTCCTCTACTTCCATTTCTACCTCAACAACTGGGCAAAGTAATAACCCTACCAGTAGTCTTCTCCCAGGATCCATCGAATCTTCAGCAAAACAGAATCAAAGTGGTCTTACAACACAACTTATTATTTGCGGATCTGTTGGATTATTATGTTTCTTGGTCTTTTGTTATTTAAGGACAAGGTAATAGAACATGAATATCCAAATAATATACTAACACTCACTTTGTTGTTAGATGGCCAGTTATCTTTGCACCCAGGAATAGCATGAAACGACAGAAACCTCCTGAACTTCCCAATACCTTTTTTGGTTGGATCCTTCCTTTAATAAAAATAAGCAAGACTGAGATGCTCGATAAAGTTGGTTTGGATGCTGTCATTGTAAGTAAACCTAATATTGTTATTATCAATTCCTTTGCTTTAACGGTATTATTATTCATGATAGATGCTCGATTTTATTCTTATGGCACTCAAGATCTTTAGTTGTTGTTCCTTTTTCGGTGTGGTGGTGTTGATTCCAATTAGTACAACAGTTGGTAATTTTACTGATCCTTTGGTAACATCAGTTGATCGTCTTTCTATCACTGTTATTGATGAATCATCATCCTACCTCGTTGCCTACTTGATTTTCACCTACTTCTTCACTTTTATTGCATGGTTTTTTTTACAACAAAATTATGACTCTTACATTTATATGCGTGCACGCTATCTTCTTCAACTCTCAAGATCTCTGGTGTGTCGTTCTATTATTGTCACTGGATTACCGGATGAACTTCGTACTGATCAAGCTCTTGCCGATTATTTTGAAAGCCTAGGTGTGGGTTTGGTGGTGTCTTGTCATGTTGTGCGTCATGTCAAGGGACTCGGTCATATATTACGACTTCGAGCTAATAATTTGGACAAACTGGAATCATCTTATGTCGAATACTTGGGAAATCCTTGTCAATACATCAATGATCACCCGGATTATATTTCTCATCATGCACGATGTATTACTCAAGAAGACAACGAGCGGCAACAACAACAACAACAACAACAACAACTGAATGGTGGTGGTAACAGCGAAGGTTCCACTTTTAATTCAACAACCGAAGAATCGCTTAAAAAAAACAAAGGAAGTGACCCTCCAATCGGTATTGATGACACTAAGCTGAAGGAGAATAAAACCGACATCCAAACAATACAACAACAACAACAACAACAACAACAGCAACAACAACAACAACAACAACAACAACAACGACTGAATCGGCCTCTGATACGTACAGGATTTCTTGGATTATGTGGACCGAAAGTGGATGCTATCGATTATTATACCAAGGAATTCGACAAATGGGACAAACTCGCATTGGAAGCAAGAGGATCGCCTAATTTTGATATGACCTCGGTTGGCTTTGTCACTTTCGAAAAAATGAAAAGCGCGGTAAGAAGAGAACAAACTGTATCTTGATAATGTACCTATATGATTTGTTTATTTATTTATTTCTCATACTATCTAGTTGATCGCTTCTCAGATTGCCATCAATCCTGTTCCTTTCCGTTGCAGAACAGCCAGTGCGTACGAACCTCGAGACGTGTTATGGAAGAATATTCATATTAGTGGAAAGCAACGTGTGATCCGTGATATTATAGTATGGGGTGCGACGATTACTTTGGTTATCTTTTGGACGGTACCTATTTCATTCATCTCCTCCTTTACTAGTATTGATGCAATCATCAAAGTAGCTCCTGGACTTGGTGCTATTGTGGATCAACACCCTTTAATACAAAACATTCTACAAGGTTTGATACCAACGATTCTTGTCAACATTTTCATGCAAATTTTGCCTCTGATCTTGGATTGTATGTATAGATACAATATATATATTAGTTGAAGGTACTCATCTTTTTTTTTTTTTTTTGTTCTTGTTGATAGATTTAGGAATCCTACAGGGATTACGTGCCCGTAGTGCTGTAACTGAATCAACTCTTAGCAAGTAAATAAAAATCAAAAACTGTTTGAATCCTTTCGCCTTATTCGCTTATATTATTTTATAGGTATTTTTTCTTCTTGATCTTCAATGTACTCCTAGTCTTTACCATTGTATCAACCGCAATCAATACCCTTGTTATACTAGTTGATCGGCCCACAACAATTGCAAACATTCTTGCCACTCGACTTCCGAAGGTATATATATATATCAACGTCAACACATCTGTTATTAGCCATATTGATTAACTAGAGTGCCATCTCTTTATTCCTATAGGTATCTCCATTTTTCATCAATTACACCATTCTTCAAGGATTACTACTGTAAGTAAAAATACTACAAAAGATCAGTATAAACTGATGATCCTTTTTGTTTAGGATGCCGTTGAATTTGCTACAGCCTGGATCACTTATTGTTAGTGGGTTCTTTATTTACTTTTATGCAAAAACACCTCGTCAACATGCTTATGCTCGGTCTCCAGGATCCTTTAACTATGGCGCCGGTTATCCTTCTCCTTTATTGATCTTCATCATTGTATTGGAATATTCAACCATTTCGCCTATCATCCTGGTGTTTGGCGCACTATACTTTGGAATCACTTATATTGTATATAAATATCAATTCCTTTATGGTAAAAAAAAAAAAAAAAAAAAAAAAAAAAAAAAAAAAAAAGAGTAAATATTTCGAGATCTGGATAACTAACTTGATTGATTTATATGTAGTGTACTTTCGACCTTATGAAGCGGCTGGTCAACTCTGGACGATGGTATTTCCTAGATTGATTGTTGGTATGATTCTTTTTCAATTGACAATGCTTGGGTTATTTATATTGAAGAATTCCTTTGTACTTGGTGCGTTATGTGTTCCTTTAACGGTGTTTACGATCATATTCAAATTTACTATTGATGCTGCGTACAGTAGAAATAGTCTGCACTTACCTATGCAACTTTTACGTGAAGAAGAACAGTTACATCAACCCACTTCCTACGAACCTTTACAGGCTGCCGACTATTCAACCATACCAACAACAGCAACGAATGTTATCCCTTCGACAGAAAAGAGTGCGGACAACAATCACAACCAATGGACTTCGGCTCGTAACAACATTCAAGATACTACACGTAATCGTTTCGAAAGGCCACCATCACTGCAACAACAACAACAACAGCAGCAGCAACAGCAACAATTATCACCATCACAAGCTCGACAACGGCGTTTGATTCTGGATGAGGACAACTACCAAGCGACTCCGGTGCGCATGACCGATTATCGCCAACCACCCATGTTCCTTAATCCTGGTGTACTGGATACCGGTCTCAGACAATACGGCAATCCTTATTTAGTTGGTGAACTTCCTCAACTATGGCTTCCTACGAAACTACCTTTTAATGATCAACAAATGCAATCGCCTTCCATACAACTATCCACAACGTCATTAAATGAAAATGAGGATCATGATACTCGAAACCAAAGAATATCGCCAACTGTGATGGAAGTAACACAGCAAACACATCAAGACAACATTTTGGACTTGGATCAAGTATGCGTTCATGATTGCAACCAACAAAGACAGACGGACCCACCAAGAACATATTTATCACTTTTTGGACGAATGTTTAGTAATTCATACCGTTTTGGATCACTTGTGTCTCACGATTTTTGGACCCATCACAATAATAGCAGTAATGAAAATAATAATGATGATGATGATGATGATGATGATAGTGACAGTCATGACAATAGGACAAATCCAGTTCATCAACTTTATTATCACCATCCAGAAAGAAGATATTTATCTTGAACAACATAATGACATTATTCATATAGAAATAGACTACTCCTTCTCCTGATACCCCCCTCTCTCTGGTTGATTATTAGAAATTGGCAATTGTTATTATCAAACCTTATTTTTTTTTTTTTTTACAGTTCGGCTTTTCCGAGAAAGGCTATCAGCTGATAGTGATTTCATTTGTTATTCCCTCCTTTTTTTTAAAAAATAAAAAAGTTTCTTTTTTCCCTTCTCTTCATTTTTTTATTTTTATTTTTGTAATATTTTCACATATAGATATACATATATTTTTATACTGTTTCCAGAATCACCCCAGAATCACCTCATGGATATATATTCTTATCGAAAACAACCCTACAAAGCCGGTTTAGCCAATCTGACTACAGCATCTACTGATATGTTACCACCTCTTTATATGAAAAAGAAACGCGAGCCAACACTACAGAAACAGCAACAACAACAAGAACAACAATTACGGTCTCTTCCTACACCAATAGAAAGTCATCAAGGTATAAAGTCCACAATCTCTATAGTTATAAATTAGCAGCAGAAGTAGATATATTAGTAGGATGGATTCGTTATGGTTATTTATTTTTGAACTAACAAAATTATCTTATTTTGTATTGAATGTTTTTCTTCTTTCTTAAAACAGATCGTTACAAGATGCATACCGAAGCAATGGATTTGGACTCAGATATCGAACTGGACAATGCGCTTATTCAATCAGCTAGTAGGGTTACACGTCGTCATCCAGTAAAGCTTCCATTTCTATCACCAAGTTCTTCATCATCATCCAAGAAAACCAATGGCCATGGGAAAACAACCACTAGCAAGATGGACCCTGTCTCCCCTTTTTATTCAACTGTTATTGAGCCTCCTATGAACCTTGGACAACAATGGCCGCCACGATCAACCACATTCAAAAGAGTAGTAGACGGTGATAAATGGCATCCTCCTATGAAAAAAGAAACTACTACGGTAAAAAAGTAAAAGAGCTGATCATGATCATTTGATATTTATTTATTTATTTATTTTCCTATTAGACTTCTTTATTGAAACGAATGACAGCACAATTATTAGATACTTATGGTAATCAAAATCCTCAATTCAAATATAAATCGGATGCCAAACCAAAACGGATTCTTACTAAACCATGCAAAGAAGCTAGAAATGATGGTTATGACAACGAAGATTATGATTATATTCTCAAGGTCAATGACATATTAGGCGAAGAAAAAGAATATCAGTAAGTAAAAAAAAAAAAAAAAAAAAAAAAAAAAAAAAAAAAAAAGAATAGATGAGCATACAGATAATTACTAATACGACATATATATATATATATCTAGATATCGAGTGATTGACTTATTGGGACAAGGTACATTTGGTCAAGTTGTCAAATGTGAAAGGGTTACTACAGGTGAACTCTTCTCTGTCAAAGTGATTAAGAATAAGGTGGCTTACCGAGAACAAAGTCGTATGGAAGTTGAAATCTTAAAACAGGTAAAATCTAGAATGAAGGAAAAAAAAAAAAAGAAAAAAGAAAAAGAGAGAGAACTCATCATGATCTTATATATATATATAGCTCAAAAGCAAATTGGATTCCAAAGCACAAAAGCATATTTTGACCCTTCATCATACTTTTACGCACAAGAATCATTTTTGTTTGGTATTCGAACTATTGTCTTTCAATCTTTATGAGCTTATCAAGCAAAACCAATTCAAGGGTCTTTCCATCAATCTTGTCCGTGTATTTACTCTTCAATTGCTGGATACCTTGATATTACTCAAGGATGCCAAGATTATACATTGTGATCTCAAGCCAGAAAACATCTTATTGACAAGGTAAAAAGATCAATAAAGAAAAAAAAAAAGTGAGCTCAACCTTTTATTATATAGTTTTGATACACCTATGATTAAGATTATTGATTTTGGATCTGCTTGTCATGAAGCCAACAGAATATATACATATATTCAATCACGATTTTACCGATCTCCAGAAGTTCTATTGGGTCTTCAATATACAGGTGCAATCGACATGTGGTCCTTGGGATGTATTGTTGCTGAACTCTTTATTGGTATTCCTCTTTTTCCTGGAAGTTCTGAATATAATCAATTACGTCGAATTGTGGACATGATGGGGTAAAACGTGTGATTATATTGGGAAAAAAAGGTACTGATCCCTTTCTCTCTTTTTTTTTTTGAATTTATATATATATATATATATATAGTATGCCTCCTCAAGATATGTTAGATAAAGGATCAAATTCGAGTGATTTTTTTAACAAGGAAGACAATGGCAATGGGAAACATATCTATGTGATGAAAAGTCTCGAACAATATGGATTGGAACATAAAAAAACTGAATTACCTGGCAAGAAATATTATCCTCAAACTGAACTACCTGATCTCATCCTTCAAACTAAATCAGGTCATCGCTCACCGGATAATCCTGAACAAGGTTGAAATATTATAGCATTTCTATGACTACGACAAACTTACCAACTTTTTCTTTTTTTTTTTTTTTTTTTTTTTTTTTTGTAGATTTGGAACATCGACATGCTATGATAGATTTTTTGCAAGGATTGCTGGAACTCAATCCTCTGAAACGATGGACGCCAAAACAAGCACGATATCATCCTTTTGTCACCGGTCAACCTTTTACCGAACCATATAATCCGAATAATTTGGCAAGAAAGCAATCATCCATGACCAAAAAGTCACTCAACCATTCTACAAAATCAACAATATCAGCGTTGCATCCAGTAGAATCCAATGCAAACAACTCGTCATCATCAATAACTTCAACCAAAGTCATACATCACCAAGAAAATGCATCAAAGGATACCATTCGAACATTGGAGCAACAAGTAGCGACAAGTGGTCATCGACGGACAGATGCCATTAGCAATATATCATCACAAACTCGACGACCAAGAGCACAATCCATGAATGCGCCAACAGGTCCAAGTCAAATGCACGAACTGGTCTTGGATATGAAAGCTCATCCTATTGTTGAACATCAACCACAATCATCATTCAAAGGCAATAAACAGCAAACTTCTAATAGTGACATTGATGACGCACGACTGGGATGGTACAAGCATCGACAATCACGTTCCCAAGGAGATCTCATTGGCCTTCTTTCACCGGAAAGTTATCATCCATCATCTTCAAAAGAAAAGGAGATCAAAGACAACAGTACCAATGATATGAGCGAATTATTTCAAAAACACACTTTTTACAACAACAACAACAACGCAACAGATGATCAAGTTTTACCCCAGCCTACAACATTACGAAAAGTGAAGATCGCACCAAACGTCAAGATTAGAATTGGATCACAAGAACCTTATCGACACACTGAGAACGGTAGTACAATCACTCCAGGCGATTCATCCTCCACTTCATCTGGATCAAACATCATTTTACAGATCAACAACAACAACAATCCACTTGTACGAACAAATGGTGGCGATTGGATCACGGAATCCACTCTTTCATCACTCCATTTACCATCTTCCACAAGATCCAAACCTAAAGGACGATTCTCTCATGAAGGTGAAGCAGCTGGTGGCCTATTGATGATGCGACAAGACAAGAATGATCCATTCGTCTCCTCATCCATATCAAGTAGTAAACGTGTAGCAGCTGCTATCAAACGACGTACCATGCTTGGAAGTACTTGACCTCCCTACTTATACATATATATGTTTTATATTTATAGTTTGATATTTATATAAAAAAAAAATAATGAATAAAAACGTACATTCAATTCTTCTTTATTCAAACAATTTCAACCATCAAAAACCTATCTACAAAATCCATCAATATATATATTTATCTAACTAACTAATTAACTAACTAGCTATCAATAGAATCTATTTTTTTTTTCTGTTGTCATCCACTATCTTATCTCCAAGAATCTAATTCCTCTGGATTAACATATACATTTTCGCCATTATCTCTGATGGTTTCCTTTTTCGTGTCTCTTGCCAATGGTTTCCGCATATCTATTCCAAAATCGAAAACATTCATCTATTGATATACAATCATTTATCTTTACTTATTTTTTCCCTTACCATATGCGTCTTCACTATCGTGAGATCCGCCATAATAACCTCGCACTCTCCTATAGACCGAATAACCGAATTTCTTGTACATGCCTACTGCCACTGCATTGGAGACTCGAACATACAAATCGACAAACCATCCATTGTATCTAAAAAAAAAAAAAAAAAAAAAAAAAAAAAAAAAAGATAAGAAAATTACAGTTGATTCAAATATTCACTTGAGTCCCTCGTCTTTCATTCTCCAGCCACTACCATCTTATTTATCTATGTCATCTTACGTTTTTTCAGAGACTTGTTCCAACAAGTTCATCATGCCATCTGCCAAACCCAATCGTCGGTATTCAGGAGCTACTGTGATAGCCGTAACGTGACCATGCCAGTTCTGGCCAGTCCCTTCCGCCTTACCCATCACTAACAAATAAATTCATTCAAGTTATTTGATTTCATATTTTTTTTTCCTTTTTTTTTTTTTTTTACCATAACCCATAAGATTGTCATGAGGTGATATTTGTACAGAGAAGAGATCTGGCCAACGTGCTAGATATTGTAAGTAAAATGATATATTGTACTATAACATTGAAAACAAAAGAATGAGTTCCAGAAATAGGGCCAGGTGAGAAAGATCTTACCGTTTCTGTCAAGACGTCAAGATTTCTAAAAAAAAGAAAAAAAAAGGATGAGGATAAAAGTACAAACGAGACAAGGAACACTTACACATTATTGAATTCAAAGAGATCAGTTGCCTTGAATCGTCTTAATAAACTCATTGTAAATCGATAGGTGTTTGAAATAGAAGGGCAGAGAAAGAAACAAAAAACAAAGGAGAGAGGTATGAAAATTTCATCGAATACTATGCGGGAATTCAAATAGTATACTTTTTTTTTTTATTAGGAAAGAGAAGTGTATACACAAACAGTGTAAAGATGGGGTATGAGGACCATTATAATGATATGATACTAAAAGGGGATGATAAATAATGCATATTATATGAGAACTTGAGATAAGTGAGAGAGAAAAAAAAAAACTACAAATAATAACAAGAATAATATAAAAAAAAAAGGGCATGTGGACCAACTATTGCATAAAACATCAGTGTGAAATCTATTGTATAATGCACGCATGACTATAGACTTGCATCATCACTCCAATAACCACGCAGAGTATGCGGTAATATCTGATGTTGCTGTTGTTGTTGTTGATGTTGTTGCTGTTGATGTTGTTGATATTGTTGCTGGTGTTGATAATGCTGCTGACGTTGTTGATGTTGTTGATGCTGTTGATGCTGCTGATGTTGTTGATATTGTTGGTGTTGTTGATGCTGCTGATGTTGTTGATGTTGTTGATGCTGTTGATGTTGTTGATGATGCTGTTGGTTTTGAAGTGGCTGAGGTGAACTTGAAGTGGAGGATGTTAGGTGTAAACATGATCCGGTTCGAAGAGGCAGATCAGGTGAACTTTTCCACATCGGTTGATTACTGGCATTTATTGATAACGCTTCCATCACTAAAGGAGTACCCAAAGTTGCAGAAGATAACATGGTATTAACTTTATCCCAATATTGTTGTTTCAGTCTCACGATTGTTTTTGTCACATCAGAATCATATCCCACCAGGAAAACCACAAACAGATTAATAACTGGCCATACTAGCATGATGGAATCGCTTGACATTTCCTAATAAAATAAACAAAAAAAAAAACAAACTGGGAGGTTAGTACAATGCTTGATTACACAATATCATGCATCCTAATGATCGTGTGCAAAAAAAAAAAAAAAAAAAAAAAAAAAAAAAAAAAAAGGATGAAACTTACATTGATTAAAAAGATACCTGAAATCAAGTTGACCACCGTAAGCATCACCGTTCGTATAATATTGTGAACCACCACAGCAATATAAAGAGAGATATTTACAGGTAAATGAGCATTTTCCAATCGTCGGATATGTGTAGTTAAAATATAAGTGATCATCACGCTGACATAGATATCGATAAATACATCTAAAAAAGTATATACTGGTCCAGTCTAGATAAAAAAAAAAAATAGATAAGTTATCCTTTTTGGTTAATCCAAAATAATAATAACTACTTACATAATAATCATCTGTATATATACACATGCCAGAAATATCATATTGTACTTGCAGAAGCACCACATCCACAACACCTATAGAGAATCGTAGGATCAGTAGAATCACTAAAGTTACTCTTGAAAATTTCTTCCAGTGTAGGGGAACGACAGCATGTACCCTAGATAATATGACATAATCACCGGCAGTCATACCCAAATGATAAAAGATATCGGCAAAACGAGCTACAACAAAACATGCAGGACCTTGACTATGTAATATAAAATAATAAAAAGTCAAAAAAAAAAAAAAGTATTGTCATATATTACTTACTCAGTATAAAATGATAAGAAGAAGGCAGTCTTGACGGCAAAACAAAAACCTAAGAGACTTTTTCCAATATGAATTCCCAATGACTTGTCGGTATTAAACATGAGGATATTGCGAATACAAAGTTCAAATGCATAACTGACCACAGCAGATTCGAGCATGATAGATGCTAACTCGTAGTTTGTCAATGCACCTTTCATAACACCTTACTAATTGTAATTCACAAAGTTCCTCAAGTAAAACAAGAACAATAGAGAAAAGAAAAAAGAAAATAAAAAAATTTAAAATTGAAAAACTTTTTTTGGTTAAAAAGGGGGGTTTGTGAAATTTTAATACCGCAATGAGAGGCCAATGTCCAAATCTTTTCTATTTGTGGAAATCGTTTTTTTACAAGTGTTTTCAGTGTTTTCTCGGGTCACAAGAAAATCGTGATGTTATAAAATAAACCGTTGATCTTTCTCAAAATGGAAATCGCATTACTACTTTTTCAGATATCATCCAAGAGATGTCAGTAGAGTATATCAAATCACATTGATTGATGATAGATGGTTGATGATTGAGGATGATTGCTTCAGCAGATGAGCTGATTCTTTTCAACAGCCATATTTGGAAAAAAAAGAACTATATTTTTCATATGGTATCATCATCATGGTCTCACTGCTAAGACAGGGGTATACTTATGTAATGTTCATATATATATATATACATATTTCTATTATTCAAAGATCTCTTATAGTCAATGGAACTACTGCCACTATTTTTCTTTTTCTTCTTCTTGTATTCAATTTGATTATGCGACAACTCTTTTATCTTTTTTTTTCCATCATCTATTTTCTATCCTTACGATTTTGTTTCCTATTTTTGCCATATCTTATTTTTGAACTTCCGTTATTTATTATTGAATAAAGTGTAACGCATGGTTCACCAGCCTTATTTTTTTTTTCTCTTCCTTTACTTGCTTATACTGCGAAATATGGAAATCAAGTGTACACATTTGGATTTCTTTGGCTTAACTGTAAAATAATACTAATAAAAAAAAATATTTGTTGTCCTTGTAGTAATAATGTCTCACCAAAACAAAAGATCTACCATCCTGAGCTGTATACATTACACAATCAATAATTTTTTAGTATAGATGCCTATTAACTTTTTTAAGGTTCCAATGGCGCCTTTCTCCATTGATCAAGTCTCGGGTGTAATTCATACTCAGCATCTGGGGCCTTTGGAGCCACAATTTTTTTTTTCTTTTCTATTTTCTTTTCACGTTTTACATATATATATACATTATGCCATTCCTTCCTGTCACGCGTCGCCATTTTTCACTGTCAATACCAATAAAATCGTCTTGTTTTATTCATACCAATGCTATTACATTATCACCACCAAGAAAGGAATCATTACACCTCACTTCTCGTCAAAAAAGTAATTGGGGACGCTTTCGACCACTAACTCCTTCTTCACTCAACCCAGTGCCTGTCAGGTCGAGACCCAGACTTGACGTTCCTTCGACTATCACTCGACCTGCTTATGCCGATCTAGGTTCTTCTTCCGAATGGGCTCCTTCTACTCCCTACAATACCCCCAAGGACCTGATCAAACTTCGTGCTTCTGCTCAACTTGCAAAAAAGATCCTATATCAAGGTGGTGATCTGTGTAAGGTAAATGAATAAAAAATTATTTTGGTTACATCCTCACAGAATAACCCTTTCTTTTTTTTTTTTTCCTTTTTCTCTGTTCTCCTTTGGTAAATAGGTCGGTACTACTACCAATGATATTGACAAGATTTTACACAATGCCATTATTGCCGCTGGTGCGTATCCGTCTCCTTTGAATTATATGGGCTTTCCAAAAAGTATTTGTACATCTGTGAACAATATCATAGCACATGGTATTCCTGACGAGTAAGTAACAATGAATTTGTAGTTTTTTTTTTTTTAAGTATATTTATCCATGTTTTTTTTCTCTTTTTATTATTATTATTATGATGATGATTTTATTTTAATTTCTAAATGAAAACAGGCGACCCTTAGAGAATGGTGATATCATCAATATAGATGTGACAGTAAGTAAAGAATAATATATGATGATGTTAGATTGATCTTTTTTTTTGATGATCATTTAGGTCTATTTGGATGGTTTCCATGGTGATACCTCAGCTACATTTCAAGTTGGTGAAGTGGATAAAAAAGGTCAAGATTTAATAGAATGTACAAAGGAATCTCTTACCAAGGCGATTGCTGTGTGTGGTCCTGGTGTTCCTTTTAGAGAAATTGGTCGTGTCATCAGGTAAAAGATTCAAAAATCTGTTTATATATGTTCAATCATCTCACTTTTTTTTTTTTTTTGATTGGTAGTGAGTATGCCTCTGCAAATGGATATACAGTTTCAGACGAATTATCAGGACATGGTATTGGTCGGGAATTTCATTGTCTACCTTTGATCTATCATCATGGTAAGTTTATTTTTTAGGAAAAAAAAATGTTTACTTATATCATGATATTCATTTTTTTTTTTTTTTTGGTCTCATTTCTTGATGGCTTATATATGATTTTCATCGTAGTCAATGACGAAGACGGTGTGATGACTCCTGGTATGGTTTTCACTATAGAACCTGTACTTAGTCAAGGATCCTCTGTAGGATTGATGTGGCCTGATGAATGGACAATTGCAACTATCGATCAAGGACGAAGTGCTCAATTTGAACATATGGTAAACCAAATAACATTTATTAAAGATGAAAAGTACTGATTCTTTTGTTTTATATTTACTTTATAGATTGCGATAACCGAGGATGGTGTGGAAATCTTGACGGAATAGACTATGATATGCTCCCTTATGTAGTTATCTTGCTTATTGTATATAGACTTGTATTTTTCTTTTTGTTTACAATAAAATTTGACATGATGTTAACAATAGAATTGAAATGGAATATCATGATAGTTCATTTTCATTTTGATCAATAACATTCATGGTATGAAAGTAGATTAGAAGGCTTATAATATAGACTTGGTGGTGGATTTCGGAATACGTGAATTGATACTCGTGTTCTATTTGATCTTTCTCCAAGGCATATTTTATTTATCATATATATCATATATATCATCTATCAATCATAGTTCTATCAAATAATATTTAGATTCATATAACTTTGGAAGGACAATTAAAATGATTCTTTATTTTGACAATAATAATAAAAATAATAATCAAAAGGAATGGACTGTATATGAATGAAGTGCTGTACAAGAAGGAAAATGAGTAGGATAAAAAAAAAAGGATGAAATAATGTTGTTGTTGTTGTTGTGATGATGAGTAAGAAGAAGGAATAAATATATGTATATGTATATGACCTAATAGAGAAAAGTTGTAAATGGTCACCAAAAAAGAAAGTTTTAATCCATCAAACCACCACATCGTAAGTTTTGTTGTAATATGACATCAGTGACAGCAATCAACACAAATCGAATTTGATCAGTATCCGTAGCGCAAGTAAAATGAGAGTAAATTTGGGTATCCGTTGTTGAAGGTTTTAAAGCCAAGAATCTATTTTGAATATATTTGTACCCACTTTTATAATGATCAGAACCTATAAGAGGAGAGAGAGAGAGAGAAAAAAAAATAAATAAATAAATGAATTTCTTTTCTTGGGAATATATAATAAGTATACCTTTATAATCAGTAAAATAATGTTTAAAACTTGCAGATGACCATTTTTGTTTGAATAAATCGGTTTTGTTGAAGAGTAAAATAAAGGATGTTTTTTTAAACCAAGGCGTATTGCAAATAGAGGCATAAAGCTGTATTGATTCCATTAATCGATTCACAGTTGGATCTTCAAATAAAACTTGATCATATTCTGATAGTGCCACCATAAAGAGAAGAGCAGTGACATCTTCAAAACAATGAATCCATTTTTTACGTTCTGAACGTTGTCCTCCAACATCAAAAACACGATATTCGTATCTTGTATCAGTAAACCTTGTTTCCGTTATTCCTGTTGTTTTCACTCTAGATCGTAAAATATCTTGATCAGTGGGAATAAATCTTGGGTCACCAATTCTGTGAACAGCATCAAAGTAACTATAACAAAAAGTATAATATTAAGAAAAGGTTAGATCTCCGCATTCAATATAAGAGTGTGACAAAAAAAAAAAACATAGATATATATATATATATATATATATACTTACTAAGCAGCAGAATCATTCAGTTGATATTCATTTCTTCTTTCATACACGTGTTGAATAGTAGGATGATGCCATAATCTGTCAATAACTTCAACTAAATCCATAGGAAGTAATAAAATATTGCCTTTGCCTATACCATTAGCGTGTTGTTGGAGTTTCAATATCATGGTAGTACGATCCAAAACGTCTGTATTTGATATCAAAGTATTCTCCATTTCCAAGTCTAATAAATCAACAGCTTCTAATAATGTCAACATGGATTGTAATAAATTCTTGACTACAATATCACGATAAGCTTGTCGTTCTTCAGCTGTGAATCCACCATCATGAATAAGTCGAATTTGTTTTAAAAAGGTAGATTTCCCTGATTCACCGGCACCTAAATCCGAACGTGTTGAACAGACAATATCAAGTTAATAATAATAATAATAATAATAATAATAATAATAATAATAATATTTTTTTAATAAAAAGTCATGATCTATTGAAAAGTAAAAATAAAAAAAAAAAAGAAAAAGGAGTAAAAGAAAAAGAAAAATTTTTACCCAAGAGAAGTAATTTGGCTACATATTGAGAGTTTAATTTCTCCGCCCTCAATTCTTGATCGATTTCGTCACTATGTAGATGTTCAGAACTAATGGATGGTTCGGTTGAAAAACAACAGCCCATGGATGATGATGATTAATTAATATTCAAATTAAATAAAAAGGAAAGGAAAGGGGAACCAAAAAAAAAAAAATCAAAATAAATAAAAAAAAAAAAAAACAAGAGAAAGAGAGAAAAAATAAAAGAAAAAAAAAAGAGGTCAATTAAGCTATTTTGTCTAAAAAAACTTTGTTGTGATACCATTAGCATGAGATGAAAATTGATACACAAAAGTGTTAAGTGCTCTCTCTCTTTCAAAACCAAATTTCGGGGAAGTAAAATGACTTTTACTTGGATAGTCTTTTTGTCATTCTGTGGGACATCGTTAGAACTTTATTTCCGCCTCTTCTTTCATTCATGCACCTGAATAAAGTGTACATCGGACTGTGAAATCAACATGGTCAAGATTGTTCCTCTCCTCAAATGATTCATGATTTGTTTACCTCTCTTTTTCGTTTGTGTTTTTTTTTTCTTTCTTTTTTTTTTTTATTATTATTATGAGTATAATATATAAAAAAAATCATTGAAAATGTCTATAAAATCAGAAGATTCTTTTTCCAAAGAAACCAGAAAATTACGCAAAAAGAAGCTTTGGACGGAAAACGAACCTGTTGATTTTCATCAAGGCAATAGGCGTCACAAAACTGAACAAAATAGGCGGAGAATGTCAACACGCTCTTCTTCTTCTTCCTTATTGTTCTCTCCAACAATCTCTTATGCATCCGTTGTAGCAACTGGTTCCAAAAATGAAAAAGGAAAGGCAAAGGCTATATCAGATAATCCTGGTCAAGACATGGAAGTTCCTTCTTCTCCTATTCCTCAACCAAATTCTATTGAAGATCATTCTGATGACTCTATTGATGGCTATGATACTGACGAATTATTGGAAAAGATAGAAAAACTTACACCATTACAACCACTGACAACAACTAGTTCAGTGACGCGTTCAAAAACAAAATCCAAAAGGAGAAACAGACGTACTGGTGGTAACACAAAAGTCAATCAAAAACGTCGACAACCCAAAGTAACACCTGCTCCTCCTCAATACAATCATGAACGTACAGAAGACCTTAAATCAAGAAATCCTGATACCTATTGGAAATACCATGCAGACAACAGTAATATGATTGGTACAGTGAACGAAGATATGCCCATTACTGCAATACATTCATTGGATGATCAAGGTCCTGTACTTGGTATGGCATTATCACAAGATGGTTTACTTTTAGCTACTTTTTGTACATTGGGTTCTGTCAAGATTTGGGATATACAAGATGAATTTCGACTTTTACGTAAACTTCGAGATACTAGTGAAGATAATATTGATGAATTCTTTTGTGGTATATTTCAAGATCAATTCATTTTGGCCGGTGGAAAACTCAAGGATAGACATCGATGGTCTAGTGAAGATGATGATTGTCATATCTTACCTTGTCCCATCAAGGTATATATAAAAGAAGAAGAAGAAAAAGATCAATCTTTTTATGTATAAATTAACATTTTTTTTTCTTTCTTTTGTAGATCTTTGATCTTGAACATGGAACGGTAATTAGTCGTCTGGAAGGTCATTCAGAAGAAATTCTTTGTATCAAGTCACTGAAATTTGATCAACAAAACTATTATATTACTACTAGTCAAGATGGTTACATTTTTAAATGGCACGTTGATTCTGATTGGAAGTAAGTGATCAAGAATAAGAATCAAATAATCTCTTAGTTCTGTTTTTATTCATTATAATCCTTGTATTGATGACTATTATCTTATATATATATATATATATATATATATAAAACTAGGACATTGATCCAATCGACACGGATGGAAGATGGTATTACTTGCATGGCATTTACCGTTAGTTTTATACCGCATACTGGAAACAAGTATTTTTTGGGAGCTTGTGATGCTCATATCCGACTTTATGATTTTGAAGAAGCTCAGGTATTCAAAAAAAAAAAAAAAAAAAAAAAAAAGGCTCTGTACTAATCTTACTTATAGTTACTACAAACTTTTGAAGGAATCTATTCATCTTATTGCGATTGTGGAAAATTTGTGAAATGGCTAGATCAAGATTTATTTATGAAACAACAAACATCAGAATTAGTTGAAGGAAAACCTATTGAATCACATCATGATGATGATTGTGACTTGATTGATATTGAAGAAAATGAACCTGATTTTCCGGTAAAACTTCCGCCTCCTGCCTACTTTATTAGCCGTGGTGCCGAAATGATTGATGATGGAGAAGTCGGTAAGGAACCAAAAAAAAAAAAAAAAAAAAAAAAAAAAGGAAAGAAAGAGGATGGATGAAACCTAAACTTTTTTTTTGTTTTATTATGTTTGAATAGCAAGTACTCCCAATACATGTACTTTACATAGATTGATCTATCCCAAAAAAACTGGTGAATTATTTAAATTGGAAGAAGTACATCGATTCAAGAATGAAAAGTAAGTTGATATAATAAAAAAACAATTTTATTGGTTCCTTTATTTCATTTCGATTATTATTTATTCCTTTTTTTTTTTTTGATTAGCTATCATTCCAATTCTTGGTTAGTAAAAGTAGCATCCAACGGTCGATATCTATTTGCACCTACTATGTATGGCCAATTATTCATATTCAATATGATGACATGTCAATTAACAGCTGTTATCAAAGAACATGAAGGTAAAAAAAAAAAAAAAAAAAAAAAAAAAAAAAGAAAGATGATGATGATCAATAGATACTCAACTTTTTTATTTCATTTTCTTTAAAGATTCGGAAGTACGAGATATTCTTATTCATCCTTATTTTCCATTGGTATTTTCTTGTGGTGATGGTAGGATCAAGCCAAAGATAAACTTTATGCATTTAATTCTTACCTTTTTTTTTTTTTATTTTCTATTATTAGATGGAGCAACTAAAGTATATAGTTACGAAATTGAAGATGGTGTCACCAATGACTAGCTTATGATTCTTTCTTTTATTCGTTTTTATCTTTTATTATCAAACGAAATACAATATTATATTATTATTATGATTGTTTTGATTTTTGTAAATGAACTTATGTTTTTTTTTTAAAGAAAAGTATGCTTTAGTGATTACTGTTTGGCGTATCATGGATTGCCTTGATCGAATTTTATCAGGTTTCGGGTATAATATAATTGCGGATACATTGAGTCCTCTTGCCATATTAGGAATGACCGAATTATAGCAAGTGTTTGTTGAACATTCTATGTAAGGAAAACTTTGGATGAAAAAGTTGAATCCACTGTCATCATTCATACCGAACATTCAAACTTGTTGTTTATACCCCTCTCTTTTAAAAGAGGCAAAAAGAATAGACAGATGATCATCATTGTCGATATGCCCATTGTAATATCAAGGCGATTGAGTAAAATGTACACACTCTTTATTAATATCATGATTATTATCACGATATCCACATCATCATCATTCATCATCAGTATCATCATTGTTGCTATTATCATGATTAATAATGATCTAACAAGAGATAAAATAATGCCTACTATTTTTATTGAAACCTTTCCTATATGACTTGTTCTTTTTTGTCACCAGAGAAAACACACATTTTCAATTGTATTTTTGCTTACACGACGAAATGAATTGAAGGACCGCAGTGAAAATTTGGAACTTATTTTCCCCACATTGTGTGTTTTTTTTTTCTTTTCTTTTCTCTTTTTCTTTTTTTCTTTTTTTCTCTACCTTTTCTCCCTACTCCTAATTTATTCTTACAATGTCCAAAACTTTTACTCGTGAAGAAGTCGCTCGTCATGCTTCTGAAGAAGATTTGTGGATCATTATTGATTCCAGTGTATATGATATGAGTCGCTTTATTGATCTTCACCCTGGTGGTGCATTCCCTATAATTGAATTGGCTGGCAAAGATGCAACTGATGCTTTCTATGGTCTTCATCGTCAAGAAGTTTTACTCAAATATAACCGTTATAAGATTGGTACTATTGCTAATGAACAACCTCAAATTGAAATGCGCGAACCTGGTTCTTTCTCCAAGGTGCCCTATGCTGAACCAAGTGCTTGGATGGGTTTCAAGTCTGCCTACTTTACGTAAGATAAATAATAATAACAATAATAATAATATCATTATACACAAGGGAAAAAAAAAGGAGGAATGCATAGCTATTTGTTTGGATTGTGGGGATATATATATGCGTATATAGATGATGATGATGATGATGGTTTCTTTTGACACGTGAAAAATGAAAATGCAATCTCACGCTTATTTATTTGTATTCATGTATTTTATATAGTGAAAGTCATTTCAAATTCCGCGCTGCTGTTCGTAAGATCATGGGTGAACTTGAACCTGATTTCCGTGAACTTGAACAAACTGATGGTAAACCCTCTGATGAACTCTTGCAAAAACTTGGTCAACATGGTCTTTTGGCTTGTAATGTTGGCCCTGGAAAACATCTTCGTGGTGTGAATATCCCTGGTGGTGTCAAACCTGATGAATTCGATTATTTCCAGTAAGTTTTTTTCTTTTTTTTATTGTCCCAGTGATCCATACTTGGTAATATTCACTTCTTCCTTTTTTCTCTCTTTCTTTTTTTATTTAGTGAAATGATTGTCCAGTAAGTTCTTTTGATATAATGTCAAACTAACCTTGAATTAATATAATGATGGTGATGATTGATCTTTACTTTTATTATTTTTATAATTATTCTCATATTATAGTGAAGAATTCGCTAGAGTTGTCCCCAGAGGTGTCGATGATGGTGTTATTGGTGGTTTTGTCATCTCTATTCCTACTGTTCTCAATTTTGCCAAACCTCAATTGCGCGAAAAGGTAAAAATAAAAGATGAATAATATCTTTTTTTTTTTTTTTTTTTTTTTTTTACTTACAATTTTTTTTTTTTTTTTGCTTTTCTAATATTAGGTTGTTCCTGAAGCCTTCTCTGGTAAAAAGCGTATTTGTTTGGCCATTACTGAACCTTATGCTGGTTCTGATGTTGCAAGAATTCGTACGACTGCTAAACTTTCTGCTGATGGTTCTCACTACATTGTCAACGGTGTTAAGAAATGGATTACTGGTGGACGGTAAATGAACAAAGTTAGAAATGACTATGTTATTTATTGACAACTGATCAATTATAATTTTTATTTGATAGATTCGCTGATTATTTCTCCACTGCCGTTCGTACTGACAAGGGTCTCTCTATGCTTTTGATTGAACGTGGTGAAGGTGTTGAAACCAAGGCCATCCGCACTTCCTATTCGCCTGCTGCTGGTACTGCCTATGTCACCTTTGAAAATGTAACCTAATTTTGTTTTTTTTTTCTTTTATGCTTATTTTGGAAACATATTAACTAATATCTTTTTTTTCTTCTTATTTATGTGATACTATAAAGGCTAAAGTTCCTGTTGAAAACTTGTTGGGTGTTGAAAATCAAGGTTTCAAGGTAGTTCTTTGTAAGTGAAATAAAAAAAAAAAAGAAAAACAATGATAAGCAATCATCTTTATGTGAAAGGAAAAAAAAATTCAACTCACTACTCTTCTCTTTTCCTTTTTGGATGATAGCCAACTTCAACCATGAACGTTTGGTTATGCTTATGGGTGCCAGTTATGCTGGTCGTATGGCTGTTGAAGAATGTTTCAAGTGGGCCAATCAACGTAAGGTATTTGGAAAACGTCTTATTGATCAACCTGTTATCCGTAACAAGCTTGCTAGCATGGTAATAATAATAATAATAAAAAAAAAAAAGAGGAAGACAATTATTTATCAATGAACTAAAATAATTGATTTTTTTTTTAAAAAAAAAAAACTTATCAATTATATATAGATTGCTCAAGTAGAATCATTCCACAATTGGCTCGAAAATTTGACCTTCCAAATGAATCATATGGATTACAAGGAACAATCTGAAAAGCTTGCTGGACCCATTGCCTTGGCCAAATACCAATCCACGCGTATGCTTCACAATGTGAGTGATGATGCTTGTCAAATCTTTGGTGGTCGTGCTATTACCAAGACTGGTATGGGTCGTTATGTTGAAATGCTCCAAAGAACCTACAAATTCTCTGTAAGTATAATGAATGAAAGAAACTTATGATTATAAATTGAATTCACTCATTTGTATTATATGATTTTTTTTTTTTAGGCTATCTTGGGTGGATCTGAAGAAATCATGGCTGATTTGGGTGTTCGTCAAGCTATGAAGCAATTCCCTACTGGTGCTCGTTTGTAGAAGGAATAAATGGAAGACGCTCTCGATGATATCCCTATTCTATTGTTAGATAAGTTATAGTTTATGTTGTTATTATTGGTCAGTTAATTACCTTGATGAAAGAAATAAAAAATAACTTGACTTTGAACCAGAATTTATTTAAATGAATGAAGATGCGAATCATTTATTATACGATCGTTCAACTATCCCATCATCCATCATATTGATCTTCATCTCCTTTTTTTTTTATTTTTGGGTTATTTTAGCTTCTACTGTTGTTGATCATCGCATAAACTAAATCCGCTGAACAACATTCATTTCTTTGTATTCATATCTAAGTGATTTAGTCCAATTTATTTTCATTTGATGAAAGCTTGGAGCGGTGAATCTTTCTTCCACTGATGCCATTATGAAGGATTTACTTTTATCGACTGACAAATTGGGTATCCTACCCAAATCATTTGAAACCTGGGCAATTCATTAAGGAAAATCAGTATCGGAGAATCATTTTACGGTATTTCTTTTATCGCATGTAGCATGACAAGGGAAATAGATCAAACCGATGCTTTTTTTCTTTTTTTTCTCTTCGAAAATTTAAATATTCTCTATATAAAGGAAGATAACAAATTCTTTTATTTTATTTTTTTTTATAAATAACAACAAAAAAAAATAAAAACCTGATATAAATTTCACTGATGGATTTTGAAGGTTTACATCAAAACAAATATGATACAAAAGGTGGTGATGGAACATATCAAGTACCAGATGAATCACCTTATAGTGGATCTGGTGAACCGTTAAGAAGAACAAGTACAGCTGGTGGCTATGGTGAAACGTCTGGTAATGCAGTGGATATTGATGATGCTAAAAGTGCTTATGAAAGTATACGACGGGAAATGAGCCGACAATCTATCGCAGCAGCTGGTATACCTGGTGAAGAAAAGGCTGAAGAATTTGATCTTACCGACTTTCTTACTGGTGCTACTGTTAGACGCGAGGAAGAAGGTTTCAAACCTAAACGATTGGGTCTCGTTGTCAAAAATTTGACTGTCAAGGTATTTAAAAAAAAAAAAATGGGAACCATAGTTTTTAAAATTCCGTCTTTCTCTTTCCTTTCCTTAACTTTTTTTTTTTTTTAAGGGTGTTGGTGCTGATCACGAATGGATTCCTACTATTGCAACTGTATTTGAAAAAATATGTTGTTTTTGGCGATGGGGACGAAAATCAGGTCATGATAAAACTATTCTCAATAATATCACTGGTTATTGTAAACCTGGTCAAATGCTTTTAGTTCTTGGACGTCCTGGTTCTGGCTGTACAACCTTTTTACGTGTTCTTTCTGAAATGCGGCAAGGGTTTACTGAAATCACTGGAGATGTCAGTTATGGTGGTATTGATTCTAATGAATTTAGCAAGAAATTCCGTGGTGAAGTATGTTACAATGAAGAAGAAGATTTACATTATCCTACTTTAACAGCGGCTCAAACACTTCGATTTGCTATTCGGTGCAAGACTCCTGGAAAACGACTAGCAGGCGATACAAAAAAGAAGTTTCAAGAAAAAATCATTTATCTTATGGGCAATATGTTGGGTCTAACAAAACAAATGGATACTATGGTTGGTAATGAATTTGTACGAGGTCTCTCTGGTGGTGAACGTAAACGGATGACAATAGCCGAACAAATGACAACTGGTTCGTGTATTAACTGTTGGGATTGTTCTACTCGTGGTTTGGATGCCTCTTCTGCTTTGGATTATGTTCGTTCCTTACGTGTACTAACTGATCTTTTTCAAAAAACAACCGTGGCTACTCTGTATCAAGCTTCTGATAGTATCTATTCCTTGTTTGATCATTGTATGGTTTTGGATGGTGGTCATTGTCTCTATTTTGGTCCTACTGATCAAGCAAAATCTTATTTTGAAGATATGGGTTTTCACTGTCCTTCTCGAAAATCAACTCCTGACTTTTTGACTGGTTTATGTAACTTTATGGAACGTGAAGCTCGTCCTGGTTTTGAAGACAAGATCCCTGCAACCCCTCAAGAATTTGAAGAACGATATCGACAATCTAATATCTATCAAGAGGCTCTCAAGGAAATAGCTGATTATGAAGAAGAAGTGGAACGTGAACGTCCTGATGAAGATTTTCGACAAGCCTTTGCTGAAGCTCATCAAAAACATGCAAGTAAACGATCTCCTTTTACCGCCACTCCTATGTCTCAAATTAAAGCCTTAACTATTCGACAATTTCAACTTATTTATGGTAAGTGACAAAATATTAAAAATAAATTAGATAGTTAACCCTTCTTTTTTTTTTTTTTTTTTTTTTTTGTTATTTTTGTATTTTAGGTGATAAGGGTGCTCTCATTTCTCGTTATGGTGGTGTGATTGTCAAAGGTATTATCATGGCATCAGTATTTTATAATCTGCAACAAACAGCTACTGGTACTTTCTCTGTTGGTGGTCTTCTTTTCTTCTCTCTTCTTTTCAATTCTCTTATCGCTCAATCTGAATTGTCAACATTTATGCATGGACGTCGGGTATTGGAAAAACATAAATCATATGCATTGTATCGACCTATGTATTTTTACATTGCTCAAGTGATGGCAGATATCCCTATGGCCGTTATTCAAGTGATCATCTTCACATTATGTGTGTACTTTATCGCCAATTTGACTTTAACGGCAGGACAAGTAAGTAAAGGAAAAATGAATATATCTTTAGGATTAAGAAATTAAATTATTTTTTTTTTATTATTTATTTATTTGTAAACTAGTTCTTTACTTTTATGCTGGTGTTGATCTTCAGTAATCTATGTATGAATGGCTTCTTCCGAATGTTTGGTAGTGTATCTCCCAACTTCTTTGTAGCCTCACAACTGTCATCTTGTGTTTTGATTGCTCTCATGATTTATACTGGTTATCAAATTCCTTATACTCAAATGCATCCTTGGCTTATGTGGATTTACTGGATTAACCCTCTGGCATATGCATACAAGGCTATTTTGGAAAATGAAATGCATGGACAACATTATTCTTGTTTGCCTGCTCGGGATCATGTGCCCTCGGGACCCACTTACACCAATCCTGCTTTTCGTACATGTATTATTCATGGTGCTCTCCCTGGTGATACCTATGTTCTCGGTGATTCTTATTTGGCAGTGACTTATGGTTATGCATCATGGCAACGTTGGATCAACTTTGTAGCTGTGGTTCTATTCTTCTTCCTTTTTACTGTGTTGACGGCTCTCTTTATGGAATACCTGGAACTTAGCAAAGGTGGTTCTCAAGTCAAGGTCTACAAACGTAACTGTGCACCCAAGGAAGAAACAGAAGAAGAATTACGTGAGCGTGCTAAAAATGCTGGTAAAACTAAATTGCAAGCAATGGATACAGGTACGACATTCACATGGCAGCATATCGACTATACTGTTCCTGTCAAAGGTGGCACTCGGCAATTATTAAATGATATTGGTGGTATTGTCAAACCTGGGCATCTTACAGCACTGATGGGTTCCTCTGGTGCTGGTAAAACAACTCTATTGGATGTATTATCAAAACGAAAGACAATCGGCAAAGTGGAAGGACGCATGTATATGAATGGTGAAGTTTTACATAGTGATTTTGAACGTGTTACTGGATATTGTGAACAGATGGATATCCACAATCCTAATGCAACAGTACGTGAAGCTCTACGATTCTCTGCCTATCTACGTCAACCTCCTGATGTATCAAAGCAAGAAAAGGATGATTATGTGGAACAAATCTTGGAACTCTTGGAAATGGAAAAAATTGCAGAATCTTTGATTGGTGACCCTCAAGGTATGAAGGGTATCTCTGTGGAAGAACGAAAACGATTGACAATTGGTGTAGAACTGGTAGCCAAGCCTCGACTTTTGTTTTTGGATGAACCTACTTCTGGTTTGGATGCTCAATCTTCTTATAATATTGTTCGGTTTATTCGAAAGCTTGCCGATGTAGGATGGCCCGTGTTATGTACGATTCATCAACCTTCTGCGACCTTGTTTTCTTATTTTGATCATTTGTTACTTTTGGTACGTGGTGGAAGAACGGCTTACTATGGACCTATTGGCGAAGATTCCAAGACAATGATTGATTATTTTGAATCTCATGGTGGACAAAAATGTTCTCCTAGTGCCAACCCTGCTGAATATATTTTAGAAGTCGTCGGTGCTGGTACTTCTGGACATGCTTTACAAGACTGGGCTGAAGTGTGGGCTAACTCTAACGAAGCTAAACAATTACATACCGAATTGGAAGAAATTCATTCCTCCATCGATCCTAATTTAAAACGCAATCCTCCTACGTACTCACTCAGCTTTTTCTGGCAATTCTGGTATGTTTATCAGCGACTCAATATATCTTGGTGGCGATGTCCTTCATACAATGTTGGTCGACTCTTCAAGGTTATATTTATTGCTCTGATCTCTGGATTCAGTTTTTGGAAATTGAGTGATTCGGTGGTAGATATGAACAATCGATTGTTCTGTATCTTTACAACATTGATGATGGCAAACAGTTTGATTGTATTAGGACAACCTCGATTTATGGAAGAAAGACAATGGTTTAGACGTGAATATGCATCTCGTTACTATGGTTGGGCTCCTTTTGGTAAGTCGCAAAAAAAAAAAAAAAAAAAAAGTGAGACTAATGAATTAATTATTTTTTTTTCCAATATCATTTTTATTATTATTATTATTAGCACTTGGATGTATCATTGTTGAATTACCTTATATCATCATATTCGCTGCACTATTCATGTTCTGCTTCTATTGGACTGCAGGATTACAAACTGGATCAGATCGTATTGGATACTTCTTTATATTATTTGTGGTATTCTTGGGTTTCTCTGTTTCTTTTGGATTTTTGATCGCGTCCTTCTCTGCAACGGCCACGATGGCAGCTGTGATCAATCCATTCTTCTCATCGATTTTGATTCTATTTGCTGGTATCATTCAACCTCCTGCCGATATGCCTTACTTTTGGCGATCGTGGATGTATTGGTTGGATCCATATCATTATTTGATTGAAGGCTTTATGGTGAATGAACTATATCAACTCAAGGTGACATGTCATCCCAGTGATTTACTTACTTTTATCCCTCCTCCTGGTCAAACATGTCAACAATACGCTAGTACTTTCTTCGCAACTGGTGGTACAGGTTATTTGACAGCAGATTCTCTTTCCAGTACCACGTCTTGTCAATATTGTCAATACTCAACAGGTGCTGATTATTACTCCCGCATTGGATGGACTTTTGACAATCGATATCGAGATTGGGGTATTCTTTTGGCCTTTTGGGTTTTTAACGTCTTGGCATTTGCGTTCTTTGTATGGTTATTTAGAAAACAAAAACGTTAATCGTTTTTCTTTTATTATTTGATATTATTTATTATATTTATTAGTTTTGATCTTTATAATAATAAAACACTTATTGAAAAAAAAAAAAAAACTTTAAAGATATGGTAGATTGGATGATGATCAATGATGATGGGTGATGAACTGTATAGAAGAATATAATGAATATGTATGATTGGATGATGATAAAACGATCAGAGTAATCATGATACGGTGGCATCAATAAGATAGTTTTCTGACAGGTCCCTTTGGATCAAAGATTTAAAGTTCCACGTGGTTTTATTGGGTAAAAAAAAAAAAAAAGAAGGTTAGTGTTTTTTATGACTAGAGAATTCATGACTGCGTTAAGTCAAAAAAAATTTTCATTCATGTAACCAATATAAAAAAGTTGGCTTTTTTTCTTTTTTTTCTTCTTCATTTCTTTTTCTTCTTTATCACTTGGACTCATATTATGTTATAGGTAAGTTTTTTTTTTTTCTTTTTCTTTTTGTTTTGTCTTTTATCTTTTTCTTTCTATTATGATGATTGGATTTATTGCTATTAAACCCAGCTCATTTTGATTATACTAAAGTATATGAAAGAACGAATGTTTCCTCTCACTCTGATTATTTGAAAGAAAAAGAAAAAGAATAAAAGAAAATTTGATTTCAAATATTTTTTTTTCTTTTTTTTATTCATCATCCTTTTTTTTTTCTCTCTCTATTATTTTTAGGGTCTTGTTTGATTTAGATTATTTTTATAGTTGGTAGTTTAGTTATTATGTTTTTTTTTTTTTTTTTGTATATCAAATAATAATAATTAATAATAAAAAAAGTCATACCATTCAAAATATGTCTCTTTTTTTTTCGTGTTTGAAATATCATCTGTTCAAAAGCGTCTTGGTGACACAGTAAAAACGTGGGAGCTGACGTTGTAAACAAATAAAAAATGTGAGTCGGCGGGTCGATTTCAAGCTTCCTTTTTCTTTTTTTCTTTTTTTCTTTTCTTTTTTTTTATTATTATTATTATTTTCTTTTTTTCTTTTTTACTTTTTTTTTAAAAAAATTTAAAATTAATATTTCAAATGACTATAGATAGTAACTTTACTTTTGGTTATGTTGACGAATATACTCAACTTTTGACTGACCTTCATAATGATTACTGTCGTGATGAACCAACGGATGTTGTCCAATATTGTGCTGACTTTTTCAACCGAAAATTAGCTGAACAACGCTCTCAATTCCGAGAACAACGACAGGCCATGTTTAATGGTAAATAAATAAATAAAAAGAAGTCAATATATCAAATTTATATTATTATTTATTTATTTATTTAAAAACATATATTATTATTTTTATTATATAGGAGGAAATGAACATCACCCACTAGCAACTAATGGAGAAATGGATAATGGACCGGATACACATACTTTCCAATGGATGGATAGTGACGATCGCCAAGATGATGAAGACGAAGATGAGGATGACTTTGATGATGAAGAAAGAGACAATTTTTCAACTGCACCTTTAAACACACCCATGACCATGCCTACCAATTATCATCGGGATCGACGTACCTCTGTCAGTGCTGAATCGATTGCTCCTTCTCAAAGTCAAGACTTTATCAAGACGGTGATTCCAAAGACAACTGAGCAATGTGATCGTATTCGATTTAGTGTAGGCAATAACTTTTTATTCAAACATCTGGATGAAGAACAAGCACAAGATGTGGTGGATGCCATGGCCGAAAAACATGTGGAAAGTGGAGATCGTATCATTGAACAAGGTGGTGTAGGTGATTACTTTTATATTGTGGAATCTGGTACTTTTGATTGTTTTATCAAGCAACCTAATAGCGAAGAACAAGTCAAGGTTGTTAGTTATGAAGCTGGTGGTAGTTTTGGTGAACTTGCTTTGATGTACAATGCTCCTAGAGCAGCTACCATCATCGCTACTTCTCCTAGTGTTGTCTGGGCTTTGGATCGTATCACTTTCCGAACTATTTTGATGGAACACACTAGTCGAAAACGTCGCATGTATGAATCCTTTTTGGAAGAAGTCCCATTACTCAAATCCTTGAAATCTTATGAACGACACAAGATTGCTGATGCCTTGGAATCTGTCTATTTTGAAGAAGGTCAAACTGTTATCAAACAAGGGGATGTGGGTGATCAATTCTATATCATTGAATCTGGAAATGCTGTCTTTTATAAATTGGATGAAAATGGTGTACAACAAGAAGTAAATCAAGGTAGTCGTGGTGCTTATTTTGGTGGTAAGTATTATTCTTATTCTTATTATTATTTTGTGATGGAAAACTAATAATCAATACTATGTATAGAATTGGCTTTATTGAATGATAGTCCTCGTGCTGCTACTGTGATTGCTTCTGGTGGTCGTTTGAAATGTGCTACTTTGGGCAAAAAGGCATTTACTCGTTTACTTGGTCCTGTACATGCCATTTTAACAAGAAACAGCGACAACTATAGAGCTGTGATCAGTCAACAATAGTTAGTATTTTCATCCTATCTCCTTTTTTTTTTTTTTTGATTATCCTTTTATTTTTTCCCATTTGTATTCCCTCTTCCATTCCTTGAGCTTTTTATCCTATTTTTATTATTATTATTATTATTATTATTATTATTTTGTGATCAACCCTCCTATTTTCTTTTTTTTTTTTTTTTGCATTCAGTTTTTTTTTATTGGAGGGGTATTTTGATTATCCTCTTCCTACCCAAATGTGAACTTAGACAATATATCAATAAAAAAAAAATAAATAAATAAAATCAACTCTTTTTTTTCCATTCATGATGTGTATGTAATTTATTGATGCATATAATGACAAATGATTCATAGAAATAAAAATAGTAAACTAATTAAAGGTAATCTATTTCTTGGATGATTTCTTGCTTGCTTTTTTCACAATCTTGGCAATTTTAAGAGGATTTCCTTGTTCCTTATTTGATCTTGTTCCTTCCATCAGCTTGGGAGTGGGAAGTGTTCGACGTTTGGATCCTTTTTCATTCTTTGTTGTTTTCTTTTTGTTGATTTTACTGGCGGATTTCTTGAGGTTATGTTTGCTAAATTTCTTGGCTGATCCTCTAGCTCCATCTTCCAATTTATCACATCGTTGAATTCGAATCTTGTGATTAGGTTCTCTGAATACCTTGTCTTCCATAGCTAATGCCACCGTCACAGAATCACGATCTTCAAATTGTACAAATCCAAATCCTTTACCCACGTTGGTTTGAGCATCACGTACCGTACGTACTCGTTGTACTTGACATCCAGTCTTGAAAAAGTCCCATAATTCTTCATCCTTCACATCAAATGGTAATTGTCCCAAAAATACAGATCGCTTATGATCAACAGCCTATATATATATATATATGAATGTAGTTAAGTATGATGAATTGATTCTATAAAATACTATATCTCTCCCTTTTTTTTTTTCCTTTTCTTACCGTTGATGCATTGGCATTATCCACTCGCAAATGTTTTTCCTGATAAACTTGTCCATCTAGCTCTTTGGCACATTGGTCAGCTTCATCCTTTGTCTTGAATACCACATACGCATTGACTTCTTCACGATTGTTATGGAACTTTTTGGTGATATACGCTCCTTTGCGATCCATATGATTGGCCATAGCAAACGATCGGAATCGAATAGATTCTATCTTGCCATACTTTCCAAATAATTTATGTAGTTCCTTGGTGCCTTGTTTGGTTGCGCTGGATATCGGTAAATTGCCCACAAACACTGTACGTTCGTCCTTTTCTTTTTGTTTTTCTTGTTTGTCACCTGTCAATACAGCAGGTCGATTCTTCTTTCGTAAACTTTCCATAGCAAGGATATCATCTTCAGCTGGTATGGTCGTATCGATTTTCTTTCGCTGGTAGTTTTCACCCAAAAAAAAAAATTAGCCTTCTTTCTTTTCTCTTTTAAAGAATTGTTTTACCTTTTTAGATTCAGGTGTTGTAGTAATGGAGTCAGTATTGTTTTCAAAAGGAAGAATAGGTGTAGCAATAGGTTTTGATACAGCATCACTAGGACCAGCCTAAACGAAACAAAAAGATAAAAAATGTTAGATCGATTGTTTATATTTTATAATATCTAGTTTGGTTTCTTTACACTATTCTTGAATAGACTATCAAGGGAGGATTCAACTTTGAGACTATCCCCCAAAATGGATTCAGTAGGTTTTGCAGATGTAGTCATAATAATAATTGTATCAAGAAAGAAAAAAAAAAAAAAAAAAAAGAAAGAGATATAAAAAGAGTAATGTCAAAAAAAGAAAAAAATCAGTGGCTTTTCGTTACTGACATTGAAATTATTCTTTCCTGCATCACTCCAACAGTATAGCATTGCCCTCATTAGTATGAAATATCTGTTCTTTATATTGTCCATTTTTCACTTTTTCTTTTTTTGAAAATATATATACATATATATATATATATATATATATAAGAAGATGAACTTTGATCTTGAATCAGATAAGAATAAAAACATTTTGCATATCATCAAGCTATTCACATTTACACTTAGCAAAATGGATATGATTTTAAATACATGCTCATTTAAACTATATCTTTTCTTATATTACTCATTCTCTCTATCTGTGAATGATCAGTTTTTTTTGTTGGATCATATAAAAGAAAAGGGGGGGAATATCATTGTTTCATCATCAGTCATTATCGAATTTCAAATGCCGCTTTCTCTTTCTTTGTTCTCTTTTCTATTCTTTTGCTCCTTTATCTACTTTCGCACACTCACACAGACACACACGCACACACACGCTATACATACATAGACACATATACATACGCACCGACTCATATTTATACTCACGTTCGGTTTATTTTTATTTTTAATTTTTTTTTTACTTTCTTCCTTCCTTCTACTTCCTTTCTCTTTATCATGTCTACCGCGGATATTCCATCACAACACAGTTCAGATAGAGATTCCTTGAATGCTTCACCACCTCCACCACCCGAAGAAGCTTGTGATATTCAAAAAGTCATGTGTACTTTCCTGAAACAACATACAGCCTACGATGTATTACCGGTCAGTTATCGAGTCATAGTATTTGATACTCATTTGCTTGTCAAGAAAGCACTTGCAGCTTTGGTACAAAACGGTAAGTAATTGATTCATAATCAAATGGAATTTACTCTTTCTTTTTTTTTCATTCATTTGTTTTTAATTATTATTTTATTATTATTATTTAGGTATTGTATCAGCACCATTATGGGATAGTTCGTCACAAAAGTTTGCAGGCATGTTAACAGTAGCGGATTTCATTAATTTAATTCAATATTATTATACTCATTCATCGGTGGAAGAAGCACTACGAGATATTGAAAAGTGTGAACTAGCTCATCTTCGTAATGTGGAAAAACAAATTGGTGCACCTGCTCCTCAACTACTCTATATGGATCCTATGGCATCGTTATATGATGCTTGTCGGCTACTGGCAGAAAGTCGTGCTCATCGAGTCCCTCTTCTGGATAAGGAACCTGATACTGGAATGGAAATGATTGTGAGCGTGATTACTCAATATCGTATTCTCAAGTTTATTGCAGTTAATGTAAGTAACATATTATTGTGGTATATTAGGAAAAATGATCTGATCTTCTTTTTTAAATATCTAGTTCAAGGAATCACATGTTTTGCGTCAACCGTTATCGGAACTCAAGATCGGCACTTATAAAAACATTGCAACAGCTACCATGTCTACTCCTGTAATTCAAATCATCAATACATTTGTGGATCAAAATATCAGTGCAGTACCTATAGTTGATGATCAAGGCATTGTACTAAATGTATATGAAACAATCGATGTTATGGTAAGATAGTTAATGAATGAAAAAAATATACCAAACTTACTTATATAAATATATATATAGAGTATAGCAAGATCTGGAAACTACAATCAATTGGATATCCCCGTGGGTGAAGCGCTGGAAGCTCGACCAAAGGTAAAAAAAGAGGAAAAAAAACCAAAATTGAATATTATCATCATTAACATCTTTTAATAGAATTACCCTGGTGTACATACTTGTAGATTGAACGATACCTTACATTCCATCTTTCGAACTATTAGAAAACAGCGTGTATATCGATTGATTGTAGTAGATGAAGACAACAAATTGATTGGAATTGTTAGTTTATCGAATATCTTGGGACATCTGGTTGGGTACAAAAGGAAGGAATAATATAGTTTAGTAACAATATCTGTTAAATATTTGGGTTATTATCATTAGGGATCTCTCTCTCTCACACACACACACACACACTCACACTCATATATATATATATATATATATCATCTTTTTTTTTATAAAATGCCAAGGCATCCTTTATTTTACACTTTCCCTTCTTTTGTACATAATAAAATTTGTTTTGAAATCATTTGAAAATGACGATTCGTCCGCATAAATTACATTTCCTTGGCATACTATGATCAGTCGTCCAGTCGGAGACCCTACTAACCATCAAAAAAGGAAATAACTCAATTGCCAAGTCTTTTTTTTTTTTTATTTTTATTTTTATTTGAAGTACCTTTTTTTTTTTCTTCTCTCTTTTTGTTTTTCCTTTTTTTTTTTATTATTATTATTAATATTATGACTCGTATCGAACTTATTGTTAGTCACGCTTCCCGAAGTGAGTGTTTATCCATTACCAACAATATTCATTGGGTTGATCTACGTGATTTCATATTTGAATCTTTCAAGATCTCTGTTACTCAAGTCTTTTATCGGGATATCGAAAATGATATTATTACTCTTTCAACTGATAGTGAACTGAACAGTTTGAAACAGCAATGTACTACTGGTATCATTCATTTGTATATTGATCCTCTTCAAGCAACCCAAGATGTGTTTGACAATACAATACAACTACACTCTCGACTCGAAAAGACAAACGAAAAGACGCCAATAGAAGATGATAAAATTCGAACGAACCATTCTTTTGCGACACAATTTGAACAATTTGGAAAACTGATGGATCGATATCAGGATTTATTTCAAAAGAACCCTCAGGCGATGAAACGGATGCACCAAGTTGCCACTCAACTCATTTTTCGACAATCGACTGTAGACCTTACCGTAATCGAAGACTGGTTGGAACAACAAAATATATCATCTACTACCACCAAAAGCTATCGATCTTCTTTACCTCCTAGTATGTCACTTTTTTCTGATATGCCAAGCTCAACAGATCTACATGGAAAATCTTCCAACATTATTCCAAAAATATCAAGCTCAGCAACTTCATCACTGCCATCATCATCATCACCGTCATCATCATCATCATCATCAAGGCTATCAACTTCCAATTTGCCCAGTAATGACAAAGAGAAGAATCAATTATGGAATAATATACAATCAGTTGCTCCTGATGAATTACCACCTTCGTATGACGACCATATGTCATCCTCATCACATCATCATTCGGAAGAAAAGAAAAGGATCAACAGACGACATACTCATTATGGCTATCTATCTGAACAATCGATTCCAACATCTTCATGGGGAGAATGGCCAGCCTATTCTTCTCTACATCCACCGCCAACAGCATCTCCTCCATCAACATATACTACTGATCATCATTCTTCTTATCAACCTTCTCGGTCGTCTCATTTATCATTATATCCACGTCCACCTATTTTACCAACCATTTTGAAACAAACAAGTCGTATATTATCCCATTGGATGCCACCTTTACCATCCTCATCAGCAACGATCAATTCATCAAGCAGTCGTCATCCAATTGAAACATTTAGTATTGCAAAGGACAGCTCACGTTATCGAGACGATGGTGATAACATGACCAACACTACTGACAGGAACAAAAAGGAAAAGAAGCAAAAGGAACGACAACACGAAAATGGTACAAATGATGATGGATTTGGAAATCAGTTTTTGGAACGAAGACGAGAACGACAATTATGCAAAGAGCAACATAAGGCGCTCCGAGGACAACAAAAGGAATTGGAACGAACGATGCGACACTTGCGGCGATTGGAAAAAAGGGAACGAAAGGAACAGCGAAGGAATCATCGATACACTCTACAATCCGTTGATTTACGTCGAAAATCATCTGTAACCTCACTCTCATCTTTGTCCTCATCATCCTCTTCTATTTCAACATGTTCATCAGTGACCACTCTTTCCAACGACATATTTGATCAACAACGACAGCAAAAACAAAATGCAACCTATCCCCCTATTCCTTCTTCTTATATTTGGGATAAATCGGATCATCGACCACATGTTGAACCCAGCACAACCAATGAAATGACAGTGTTGACTGATACCTTCCAACAACTTCAAACTACCAATGACAAAACAACAACAGAAAAAAAAATAGCATAGTTTAGTGAATATCCCCTCATATATATTTTGAAATAAAAAATGAAAATATTTTTATTGAAAATCATCCTCTTCTAATATAGTTGACAAATGATCAGTAACATTCATGTGAAAAAACAAATATAAAACCATTTCCCTGTCAGTTCCGAGAGAAAAATGCGGAGTTGATGATCATTATAAAGAAGATTTTTTCTCTTTTTTTTTTTTTTTTTTTTCTTTCTTCTCTTTTTTATACAACATGACTTTTACGACAAAAACAAGCAATGCATCTACATCCTTTGATTCTATGATGGGGATGTTTTTACCAAAAACAAATCCAATCCATGATTCCTCATTATCTTTCCGCAACACATTGAATGATCCTGAACTGGAGATGGGGGAGGATAGTGATTATTTCCAAACATTAATGCAATCCGACATGTTTGCTTATCTTCGACCTGATGACAAGTCTGTCATGACATTGGAACGATTACGGTTAATGCTGGCTCATTTGGATCCTATTCGTCAATCATCAAAAGGCAAATCCAAATCATATTAGTTATTTCTTTGGATTCACATTTTTCTTTTTTTTTATTCCTAGTCATTTCATTTTTTTAGTATCCATTTGTAATTTTAATTTGATTCCCACACACATATATATATATATATAAACACTCAATCAGAGTACTTGGTATTATATCTTTTTCTCTTTATATATTTTCTTTTTTGTTAGTCCTTTACTTCGAATCTTCTTATGTATTTTTACCTAATAAACAATCCATTATATTTTTTTTTTTCAAACCAAATCAAATCGCCGATGGAAATGATCTATATCTTATGACAAATGCCTTGACCCCTGATTTCCAAAAACAAACAAAGAATTTCTTTTTATTTCAATCAAAAAGTACAAAGTAAATCTAAATCCATCTGTCTAACTATAAACTATGAAAAAAGTCAATGTTACAAATACAAAAAAAAAAATTATTGTAGAAGAATGGTACATCCGATCAAAAACAGAATCACAAACAAATAGGCATCCATGGTTTTACTACTTTCAGAGGAAGATGGCGGTAATCCAACAATGGCACTGGGACTGGAAGATGGCTGATCTTTTCGAGTACCTAAGCGTATCCAACATCATCATCATCATCATCATCATCATCATCATCATCATCGTCATCATAGAGAATCATCACAGGGAATCAAAAAAAAAAAGTCAGTAACTATTTTCTTTTATTTATATATGTGATAGATAACTTTACCTTGTATTGCACATGGCATTTGAGTACTCTGACAGGACAGAGGAGAAAAGGAAGAAGTATTGAAGAGGGCGACCACAGACTTGATTTCAGTAATAGCATCCCTAACAGGTGGACCTTTGCTGAAAGTAGGATTACCATCTGTCCAATGACTGAACATGAATCTACCAGGAGCATTGGGGATATTCGTAACAAGGGTTTGAGCCAAGGCACCATCGATATAGAATTCAGCACGATCAGGAAACCAGTCAAATCGATATTCATGGAAATCAATGGAAGGATCAAAATTCAAGAAATGATTATCATGAGTCAAAGCAGAGGCACGACCATTGGGTTCTCTGAGACCAGGATGAATAGCAAAATAAGATTGAGGAGGAGCCACTGCACCAAGTACTTCAATATCAATTTCACCTTCTGGATGAAAGAAATACATAGCCTGAACCGTTCCATTTTCTGGAGTAAGTCGCATTAAACTTCGAAAGGATCCATATAAAATATCTTGTCTTTTTGTTCCAATGGCGCTACATCGTATAGAATTATTATTGTTGTTATTGTTGTTGTTGTTGTTTACTGTGACGGATAATTGAAGAACACCATTTTGAATTTGTACATTGTCTTTTGTAAAAATACGACCAAAACTATTGACCCATTTAGCACCAATTTCATAATTCGCACGAAAAAAATCTTGTTCCAGTTGATTTAATAACTTGGGTGATCCTTGAGTAACAGATGATTTGCCTTCAAAATCCATTTCCCATTTACTTGTCCATATTGAATATTGATTATCATTAGGATCATAGTAACCACAATCACATGAGTTATCCAGTTGAGCTTGAAGAAGAAGAGGTAATGTCAAAAACAAAAAGAAAAACGTCATGATGATTTTCATTAAAAAAAAAAAAGGAGACAGAAAAGAAAAAAAAAAAAGAAAAAGAAAAAGAATGATTGGCATTAGCATGATTGTTTGTATTCCCCGAAACTTTTCTTACCTCGGATGTATGCATGTGTGAGGGATGGATTCAGTTTTCGTGATATACAAAAGCAGTAATTGGTAATTGACAAACAAAAAAAAAAAAAAGACAACAAATAGTCCTTTCAAAGACAGAGACAGAGAAAAAAAAAAATAAAAAGAGATCCAACCCACTCTATTCTCACGTGTCAACTATAAAGAAAAAGAAAGTGTTGATCAATAAAAATACGATACAGTTATCTTACTATCATCAGTAGATCTGAAACATATTTTCCTCCCACCTCTTTTTTTCTTTTTTTTTTTGTTATTACCTTTTTACATTGTCATTTGAGTTGATTCCAAAATGTAAAGCAATGAAAATACAATGTAAGAAGAAAGTATATATTGAATATTTTACTTTTTTATTTCAAAATAGTAAAAAAGAGGTTATATGTAGATAATGAAATGTCATTGGTTGAAAGCGTGAAAAAAAAAGGAAAGAAAACTTAAACGCGCATAAAAGAATAAAAAAAAGGACAAAAAAAAAAGACACCGGAGATTGAAATGAAATCACGAGCGCGCATTGGTCTTTCTGTCAAGATAAAAAAAAAAAAAAAAAACAGGGAAAAGGGAAAGAAACTTTTTTGATGCTTTGATTCCTTTCTCTTCCCTGTTCTTCTCACTTTTTTTTCCATCAACTTATTTTTTTTTATCCGTTTTTCATTGATTTTTTTTTTATTATTATCTTTGCGTACGTTTCCTTTGGTTTACTCATTAATCACTTTTATTCGAATTCTCTGGTTTACTTTGCTTTCTTTTTGGTCAAGATCTATGCATCCAAGCAAGAAAACACATATCAAAAAAGGTAAGTGATACCATCATCATCATCACAGGGTAGTTTCCATCATTCTCTCTATCTATTTCTTCTTTTTTTTTTTTTTTTTTTTTTTTACCTATTACTCTCTCTCTCTTTCTCTTTTCCTGTTATTGGGTGAGTCTAACTATTATGACTACTCCTACCCCATTTTTTTTTTCTTTTTCTTTTTTCTTCCCTTTTTTTTTTGTGTGTGTGTGCGTATATATATATATATATATATATATGATTGCTCATGTGCTAATTATTCTTATTATTATTATTAATATTTTGTGATCTAGATCGTTCAAGCCAAAATCTTATCGCTCAGACATCCACATCGATGGCTTCTGATTACCTCGCTATGACCATCCTTTGTACTACTATCCCTCAAGATGACAAAAATGTGACACCACAAGAAGATCCTCAAGAAAAAAAAGCAAGACTTTACAAGACTGAATTCTGTCGTAACTGGGATGAAGAAAATGCTTGCAAGTAAGTCGATTTATATATATATATGCTATCATCATAATACTTATACTTCTATATTTAGATATGGGGATAAATGTCAATATGCTCATGGACAAGATGATTTAAGATATGTACAACGCCATCCAAAATACAAAACTGAATCCTGCAGAACTTTTGAAACTTTGGGTACATGTCCTTATGGTATTCGATGTACTTTTATTCATGAAACTCATTCTCCACAAGAAGATCGTTCTCTCTCTTCAATCTCGACTTCAAGTTCAACCTCTACCTTATCCAAGTCTTCCTCTGATGTAACAAGAAAGAACACTATATCTTCAGATGAACAAACAAAACCAACTCTTGCTCCATCATCCTCTTCATCTTCATTACAATCATACCCTAACATCTGTACTCCTTTTTTACCTTTCTCTGACAATACCACAAGACAAGTCTCTGAACAACAACAACACAGTCAATTGGATAATTACTTTGTATATCGACAATCAGATCACTCATCAAAACCCTTCTTTTTACCTCATGAATTGATAACCGCATTCAACAACTGCAAGATGTCTGCTACAAATTCCAATTCAAACTCCAATGGTTTCCATTCTGCTCTAGGTTTATCTCCTCCTTTATCTACTGGATCCAGTAATCCATCATCACCCACTTCTTCTTCTTTATCTTACTTTTCTTCAGTATTTCCACCTCATTCTCCCTCTACCCCCTCATACAATCCTGATTATCATTATCCTTGATCCTTTTACTTTTATTTTTATTATTATTTTTATTATTATATTATGTTATTGTTGTTGTTAGTTTCCCTTTTTTTTTTTTTTTTTTTTTTTTTTTACTATTGAATCTTCTTGGTAGTCTGTAAATATTGGAAAGGATATCAATAGGATGAAACAAAATCTTATTTCTTTAGTTTTAGTTATATACTTTTTTTATTCCTTCCTTCTTTTTTTTTTTTTTTTTATTTAGCAAATGAAAATCAATAAAACAAAAAAAGTAAAAGTTATATAATATATTACATTTTTACTCATATCTTTGTGTACATCATCCAATATATTCCTCTGAATGGATATTTTACAGGCCGACTGTGTTTTCCCTGATTAATGCAAAATGTTTAAAAAAAAAGCACACACGCACATATATACATATATATTATAACTAAAGAGGTAAATTTTATTCTTTTTTTTCAATACGATCATTAATAATGATAACAATAATAATAGTAATAATACGGTATATATACATTCATAAACTAACTATACTATCTAACCAAAATAAACTTGAGTGGTCTTTTTGTTGTCGTCTATGAATACATTCATTCTTCCTGGAACTAGGTTTCGAATCATTGGAGCACCAGGTGGTAAGACTTGTACAGGTTGACGTAACGTATTGGACCGAACAACCTACCATTAAAGCCGGAAAAGAGTTTATTAGTTTTACAGATATAACCCAACTTGTTTATTATTTTTACCTCGTCTTCAGTAAGACCATCAAGAGGTTCATTGGGTTCAAGAATATACTTTCCAAGCAATTGGTCTTGCCATTGTTTGATCACTTCTTCACTAGGTCTTGTAAATTCGTCCATTATTTATAGAAGACTAGTATTTTGGAAATAAAAGAAGAAAGAAAAGAAAAAGAGGGGAGCTAAGAAAAGTGCGGTTTTTAAATAAAAAGGGTGAATTCCCTTTTTCACTTCTTCGTCCACACTCATTCTTTTTTTTTTTTTTTTTTTTTTTCCTTTCTTTATTCTTTTCCCGAAAAGTGGTCATGATTCCCTCTTTATTCAATGAAAATGATATCACTGATCATGATTCACTTTTACTCGAAACTAACCCATCACCAGAAACTCTTTTAGAAACGCAACTAAATGAACATCCAGATTTGCCATTAGGAAAAGCAATACACCTTCTGTTACACGTGAAACCACACGTCCTTGCCACCGCCATTGACCAAGTATGGAAGCAAAATACTCCTTTTGATCAGCGACGTAAGTTGGAGTACTATGTATCTGTTTTCTTTTTGTACTGACTTTTTTCTTTGTCTCCTTCTTTCAGCATCGCCTATTGCACATGCTTTGACTAGCCTTGATCATCACCTTTCTCAACACCAACGTCATCATGGTAACGACGATTCTAGTATGGATGCTATGGTTCGACATATCTATGATCCTTTAAAGAGCAAGGTAAAGTATCCAAGATTACCCAACTTTGCTTTAAGAACGTTCCGATAGAACTAATGCCATTTTATTTTCATATCAAATGCAGGTACTAAAATCACCAAAGAATAGCAACACCAACACTTCTTCAACAAACAGTCTTCAACTATTAGCAGCCTTGGTACTATGGTCTCCTCACCGTGCATTATATCAACAGTGTCTTGAACGAGAAATATCTCCTTTGGATAACAATATAAATAACAACAAACGAGGTGCTCTCTCTGTCAGCTTACTCTTATGGTTTATCACTCAACAATGGCCATCTTTATCGAATGACATGACACCAGAAACGGTAGATCAAGTGATGATAATAGCTAGATTTATCCCGGGATTGATTCAGATTTTGGATCAAGTTGGGTAAGAGCAATTATATTTTATTGTATAGAACTGATTTTAATCATCCTTAATTATCTATTCTAGTGAATTACCTACGTTGTTGGCGTGTACAACATATGATACGCTCTTAACCATCTCTGTCTATGTATTAGATATCTATCTATCACCTACGGATATAGAGTCATCAGCAATGGCATCAGCAACGAAATCTATACCTCCCTATTCTTCATCATCGTCAACAAATATAACGGTCATAGAGGAAAAGGAAAACTACATGGTGGATGAAAAACAACTAAAAGCAGCACATGAACTTTGGACGCGTTTGAATTCATTATTGAACTTAGCGAAGAAGGTGAGATTCTCGAAATATAAATACAGCATGATGTACTTACGGGTCTATCCTTTTTTTTTTCTTTCTTTAGTGGCAACAATCTTCTGATCCGGTGACTCTTGGTGCTTGGGATGAACTCGTTCATTTTATGATTCAAAGTCAAGCTATCCTTACGGGATCTAATCTAGGTAAATGGAAAAAAAAAATCATGATTAACCAAAAAAAAAAAAAAAAAAAAAATGTGTTCGCTCTTTTGTCTATTTCGTTTATCTAATGTAATATTATCCTTATTAATAGAGGGATATCAACAGGTTCGAAAAGGTTGGAGATGGCTTACAAATGTTTTATTATCTTCGCAAATATTATCAAAAAACCCTATCAAGAAATGGAAAACCATTTGGACTCTCGAGGTAAATAAATCAATCTGTTCATTATTTTCTACTTGTTTCTTATTCTGTTTCTTTTAAAATTTTGTCACAGGACAAGGATTTAGATATGAATCTGTCAAGTTATCTCAAGATGATCATGTTTGCCTTGAGACAGAATGGATATTGGCTTCAACATCAACAGCAATTGCTAGAGCAGAAAGACAAAAACATGACTATATCACCACCATCATCATCAGCTGGGACTGATCAACTGGATTATCAAGAGCAAGTGAAGTCTACCTGTTGTACAATGGTAAGTGAGAATGGAGAGAAAACCAATATGGATGTTGCTCATTCAATGATGTTCTCATTTCTATATGATGTAGATTAAATGTTATCCTTTATCATATCCCTGGTGTACAGCTGCTTGTTCACTTGGACAGACATTGATCCCATTACTACTTGGCTTGACTCCTTATTTATGTGTGACTTACCATGTACCTTTACCTGTATTCAAAACTATGATCGACATCGCTTGGCATCATTACTTGAATAAAGATGATGATGATGATGATGATAAGCACCGTTTAACCAATATTACTGATGTATTTTTATCTAAACCTCACGAAGCAATATCATTCTTGGTCTCTAGAATACAACCAGACACTAACAACGGCAATGATCAACAATATCAGCCTCATTCCACCAATGACAAGCTATCTATGGAAGTTTTACATAGGATGGTCAATAAGGCATCTAGTCATCCATCACAATACCCTTCTCTTTGGTAATATTATTATTATATATATATATATATATATAGAAAAAAAAAGGAAAGAAAAGGGAAAAATAGTATCAATCTTCTGATTATTATTTTTTTTTTCTGTATCTACGATAGTGAACATATGGCCCGTGCACTTTTATCACATGTCTTTTTCAGTAATAAAAGTTGTGAACTTCTTATTAGGTGTATGCCTCATCTTCGTAAGTCTTTAAATACAAACAAAAGGACATCCATGCTAACCTATTCTTTATTTTAGATATTTCGGTTCTTATTCTCTCTTTAATGAAAATGTTGGTCAGTGCCACAGAAGAGCGACCCAATCAAGTTGCGAAAGGATTAATAGCTAAAGCACTTTTGGTGACAAGTTCGAATGGTGATAGTATATTGGTGTATATTGATATGATCAGGTAAATAAATAAATAAATAAATAAATAAAGAGACATATTAATGTCAACTCTTTTTTTTTTTTTTTTTACATACTCAGAGACTTTTTACATACTGGAGGCTATCAAATAGTATATGAATGTATGAATATGACCAAACATGCTACACCGAATGATATTTCTCATGTTTTGGATAACAAGAAAGGTGAAAGGATTTCTTCCAATGATCAAGGTAATATTCATACTCAATATATATATATATCAATTGATGACATGTATTATAAATAGAGTTGACGAGGATGGAAATGGAATTACTCTGGCCAATTCAACTATGGAGCAGCAAGGTAGAACCAAAAGTGATTCAACGGATCATTCCTCTATTGATCGACAAGTATCGTGATGCACCTAGTGAAACCATCTTTATTCGAATCTGGCAAATGCTTGCACTATCTATTGTTCAACAGCGATCACTTGGTATGGCAATCATGATGAAATGCACGGAAATCATGGAACAGCAAAAAAGGTATGAAAAGATTTATATATATATATATATAGATATTGTATTCAAACTATTTTATTATAGAATGATTGATAGGATACAACAAGGTTTAATAAAGAAAGAAGCTATTGATTTTTATGCATTACTCTTCCCAATATTGATATTAAGTGTAAGTTTGGCAAGAGAAAAAGATCATATTATATGTAAACTACATAATACTAACGATATCCATTTTTTTTTTTTTTTGTATAGGTCTTCCCAAAACAAATGTATGAACATGTCCGGTTACCAACACATTTTATTCAAGAATGGAAACAACAATGGCCATCTATGGAAGATAGAATCAAAATATTATCATATCCTATGAATCAAGAAGAACAGGATCTATATACAAGATTGATTCGCACTCTTTTCATCCGGTAAATTATAAATTCATTTTGTTTCATCTTTATTAATCACCTCTTCTTATATATATTTAGATATGATTATTCTAGACAAATTATTGGCATGCAACAAATTCAACAGCTGACTCTTGATACAATTAGAAAAATAGCATTTTATTAATAAAAAAGTTTTTATTTATTTTGATGATGGATCAGATAAAGGTTCCCAAAGGTGGGGTTGTTTCACCAAGTTGATCCAAAGATAGGGAAAGTTACCAGTCTTCCTTTGTGTCTCAGATCTACTTTCCCCATTCGTCCGTTGATTCGGCCTTACTTTTCCTATTTTCCTTTTTTTCTCTTTTTCTACGTCGGAGATGCTTCCAAAAAATTTTCTATTTGGTATTTAACGTTTTTTTTTTTTTTTTGACAGATCCCTTTTTTTTCCTTTCTTTTTTTTTTTTTTTTTTTCTTATATATATATATATATAAAAATGAGTCCAAGAGAAGAAGAAGATATTGCAATTAGTTATTTGAAAGAAAGAAGACCTTCTATTCGACCACAAACAACATCAGATACTGTTCATGGTGATATTCCTCTTCATACCATTAGGCCTAAATCAATTCATAGTGATAGTGACGATACTACTATACACTCTGGTGATGCTGATTCTGTTACCAACGTTGCAACAGGAACACAAGAATTTAGTTTACCTCCTGTTGATGGTGGTTTCGATGCTTATCTTGTCTTAGTGGCTGGTTTTTTGGTAGAAGGTTTTACTTATGGCTTACCATTCTCTTATTCTGTCATGCAACAGGTAATTTAGATAGATAGATAGATGAAATCTTTTATAGATATATGTATACTCATCATTCTTAATATAGTACTATCAACGTTCTCCTGAATTCATGGATGCAAGTATTACAATGTTGGCACTTGTAGGTACTTTGACTACTTCAGTCACATATATAGGTGTAAGTATAACAAATTGAAATAACAAAGGAAATACTCATAGTTTTTTTTTTTTTTTTGATATAGGGAGCTATTGTGGGTGTTTTAGGTGGAAGATTTAGTTTGAAATCAATGATGGTTGCTGGTTCTTTAATGATGGTGGTAGGATTGGTGGCAGCAAGTTTTGCAAATCAAGTATGGCAACTTATCCTTAGTCAAGGCATTTTGTTGGGTTTAGGTGGTTCTTTTGGTAATCATAAAAAAAAAAAAAAAAAAAAAAAAAAAAAATAGAAAAACTCATTTTTTTCATTTATATAGTTTATAATAGTTTCATGACTTTTGTACCCATGTATTGGTTCAAATATCGTGGTATAGCAACTGGTATTATTTTTGCAGGTGCTGGTGTATTTGGTTTGATTTGTCCTATTGTGGTGGAAAAAGGATTAAATGCACTTGGATTCCGTTGGACTCTTCGAATCATGGCATTGTTCGTATTGGTACTTTGTCTTGGTTCTTGCCTTGTAGTACGACCTCGATATGCACCTGATGCCACTAGAGTCAAGAAACTTAATATTTCAAGAAAAGATTTCAAGTTTGTTACCACAAGTAAATTTATCACTTTAGGTCTCGCTGTCTTATTCCAAGCCATTGGTTATTTTGTTCCTAATCTATTTATCCAACGTAAGTATATATATATAAAATAATTCTTGTTTTTTTTAAAAAATCCCTCTTTTTTTTTTTTTTTGTACTTTATTAGCTTATGCTCTTTATACTGGTGTCTCCAATGAAACTTCAACAACTCTTCTCTCAGTATTGAATGCCACCACCATTGTTGGACAATTGTTTTTAGGATTCGTCTGTGATCGTTTTGGATATTGGATTGCTATTGTTGCTTCCTCTGCTATTGCTTCTCTTAGTACCTTTTTCCTATGGGGTTTTGCTGGAAATTCCTTACCTATTTTAATTACTTACGTTGTTGTTTATGCTCTTTCTTCCTCTGGATTCTCAACTTGTTTTACAACCATGGTATATGATATTTCTGGTGCTGATCCTAGAAGCTTTATCTTGGTCAATGGTAAAAAAAAAAAAAAAAAAAAAAAAAAAAAAAAAAAAAAAAATTGGAATTCATTTTTTTATTTATGTTTGGTAGGTGCATTTATGCTTCTTCGAGGTATTGGCAATGTAGTGGGCAATCCATTGGGTTCCTTGTTTTTGACTTCGGCTTCATCACTTTCCAGTGGATGGCATGATATCACCTATTTTGTTGGTAGTACTTTGTTGGCTAGTGCTATTTGTGGTGCTATTCGTGGTGCCATGGTGATCCGTGCTCGTTGAATGACTTTATATCTCACTTATTATAATTTAGTTTTTTCCCCCTTCTCTTTCCCATTGTACAGTAACAGATAAAAATTTTAGATATATAATAAACATTATATGTACGTGTATTATTTCTCATATGTATTATATATTTACTTTCTTTCTTTTTTTAAAGAAAACACTCTAGCAATCTTGAAGAATCATTTATGATTAGTGTACGTATTGATTGATTTTGTATGAAAGCCATCATCATCATCATCATCATCACATATCATTGATTCATTCATCCTATCAAACAACATGAGTATTTTGATTGTTGTAGTGTTCTTTTCCTTTATTCAAATATTATATAAAATAGATGTGATAATATACAGATAAACTAAATTCTATTTCTATGCAGTTGTCAAAGATTTTCTTGAATTGGAATGAATAACCTTGGCTGTGTCAATTTGGTTTGTCCTTAATGATATCCTTGGTTCGAACTGGTGATGGAAGTTCCCAAATACAATAAGTCCATTAGTACGTACATTTTGATTCTTGCTGCAGGAAACAAAGAGATCCACTTCTTTGTTATGATGAATGATTTGTGAATTCGTATGACATTGATCATCCTGTTGTGGGTATCATTAGGAGGAAGAAGATTGTGCTTGGTATTCTTCTAATTTCGTCTTCAAATGCTGTCTTAAATATTCATTTATATCTACTCATAATGAAAAAAAAAAAGAATAAGTTCCAATTGACAATTAAGATATAGAGAATTTTTTTTTACCTTGACAATCCATTGCATCATTCAAGATTAAAATACCTTTTGCTAGATCATCCGAAGGTAAAGAAGAGGACGAAACATACAACGTCGGCAGTTTGCCCCACCAAAGTTCAGGTTGTAATTGAGGTAACCAAGATACCAACTTGTCGGCGATCTGTTGAGCATCCAAACTAGGGTCACACATGAATAACTTTTCGTTCAAGATCATGGATGGTGTCCATTCTATCTTTTTGGGTCGTTCTTGTTGTTGTTCTTTATAGAATGCATTGGCAAATTCTTGTCCAAATGGTGGGATGGATCTTTTGGATCGATGTGTTGTCTTTTGTTGTTGTTGTTGTTGTATCATATCCTGGACTGTATTTTGATCGGATGGTAATACTTTAACATCCAACTGTTCACAAAGTGAGAAAAACGACTGAATGGTGGGCCACATTTGTTCAGGATGAGAAAACAAAACACCAGGCTTCATAGGTTGTTGTTTGGATGTTGATCTTTTGGACTGTTTTCTATAGAATGACACCTGGACGGGTTGTTTCAACGTAGCAGTCAAAGAAGGTCGTAATATGGGATTTAAAATACTGTAAAGTTGTTGTAATGTCTGAGCATTATGTTGTTTTTTCACCGCGTCAGCCACGAAAAAATCAGGATGGACTTGAAGTACTAGTTTTTTTAAATAGGGTTTGATTAAAGAAGTAGCTACAGGTTTCTGAACCACCATGAACAAAAGAAAGAAAAGAATTGAAAGGATATATAAAAAAAAAGTTGATAAGCTACCTTAAAAGAAGCGGAGTCACATCTAAAAAATTATAATTGGCTAATCACGTATCTTCCAATTTTTGAGGGTGTCATTTTTTTTTTGATGCTTACAACACTATCAACGTATTATTCACATCTTCAAACCTCCGGGATGAATTTCCATACCACATATCATCATCCATCATCTCATATGATCCATCATCAAAAGTAAAGCTTTTAAAATCATTTTGATAATCGTCATATTATCACGTTTAACTTTGATATACATCAATCAAATGGATGTGAAAAAGATATATTTTAACAAAAGAAGTGCATGTAAAAGAATATATATATATTAAAAAAAAACTAAGACTGGTGAGATGGTCCAGTTTGATAACGTACTGTATGTAAAAAGAACGATTAGCAATCATCAGATATAGTGAAATGTAGTTAACTGTTGAACATACTTGTAGAACGTCGAGTCACCTTTAATGGAGTACTATGTTTGAGAGAGAGAGAGAGAGAGAGAGAGAGAGAGAAGAGAAGGAAAATTGACTTATGGATTATGCATTTACTTCTTTGTGGTACCTGAAGGAATGTAGAAAATGAATAATCACGTTTTTTTTTTTTTTTTTTTCTTTTTTTTTGTAAAATACAGTGTTTTCAAAGTTTTTTGTCTGGTCACAAGAAAATGCTTTTCGTGATGTTATAAAATAAAAAATCGTACTTTCCCAAAATGAATGTCGCATTACCACTTTTTTTAGATATCGCTTTAGAGATGTCGGTAGAGTATGTCATTGATTGATGATTGATGATTGATGACTGATTGTTAGCTGATTCTTTTCAACAGGCCATATTTGGAAAAAAAAGAACTATATTTTTAATATTGTATCATATAAGACAGGGGTATACTAATGTAATATTCATATCTTGTGATGTTGATGTAAATTTGCATAATAGTTCTTTTTTCTTTTTTTTTTTAAAAAAAATCATTTACTGGGGTCTTCTTTGTTTATTTTCATTAACTGAGACATTCGATCGATCGATAACGAATGTAAATTTGCATAATAGTTCTTTTTTTTTTTCTTATGAGATATTTTTGCTGGGTTTATTTTATTCTTTGATCAAGTGAGAGATATAAAAAAGTGCTATTTTATTTTTCTTTTTTTTTCTGTTTCTTCTTTCTCTTTTTTTTCCTTTTTTTTTTTTTCTTTTTCTTTTAATTTCTTTATCTATTTTGATATCAATTTTTAAACCAATTTACAAGCATACAAGACCTTCATATCCATCCATATCAAATACAAGTTTTTTTTTCTGGACTACAACCTTACAAGAATCAAGACGGGCCTTTAGGTCTATTTGCTTTTCTTTTTATATACTTATTGGACTTTTTTTTTTCTGTACCTTGCATATATAGTAAGTTTCTTTTAATGATGATGATGATGATGATACAGTATATTAATCATTCTCTTTTTTTTTTCTTTTTGAAATCTCTCTTCGTGTTCAAAGTGAATAATCAAACTGTAAAGCAACATATAAAAATATGTTATCGCCTCTTCGGAGGACGCATTTAATGCTTCCCTACAGGTAAGTTAAAATAAATAAATACAAAAAAATGGATATGTTGACTAAATAATATTTTATTTTCTGTTATTCAAAATACTCAATGGAACTACTATCACTCCTTTTCTTCTTGTTCTTTTTCTTCTTATACTCTCTATTTGGTTATGCGTCAACTCTCTCTTTTCTTCCCCGTCATTTATTTTCTATCCTTACGATATTTTATTTCCTATTTTTGCGACATCTTATTCTTTGAATTCCGTCATTTTTTATTGAATAAAGTGTAATGGAAAGATTCGCTGTGTTTGAAACACCACAAGCGCGCTTCTTTTTTTCTTTCTTTTTCTCCTTCTCTTTGTATTCCTTTTCTTTCTTTTTTTTTTTTAACTTCTAATATTATGACTATGGACTCTTCTAATTATATTGTCACACGACTTGTTCATTATCCTCAAAAGATACCTCGAGTATATATTATAGGATCGTAAGTAATAATAAATATAAAAAAAAAAAAAAAAACTCCCACGTGTAGGGGCGAAGAAACTCATACTTTTTTTTTCAAGTTTTTCTGATAGGGAACAAGCTTATGAAAAAGCACTTTTACTTCAATTACAACATATGATTGATAATACATCTCAATGGCCTACTCAACTTATTCAACATCGAAGGGATTCTATCTTAAAAAGGTGTCGTTCCATACCTCAAGCTGGCTCTTATGAAACTCGATTCGACCACCTTTTTCCTTTATCAGATACTCTCTTTGACAACATGACAAACGTAACCTATCAAGTACATATTTGTCCTTCTCCTACTTCAACTCCTAACAAACAGCAACAACAACAACACAATTCACCATTACTACAGCAACTGATAGAATCCTTTCAAGCTTCTGTGGAGGATGAAGAAGATTTAGCAAATAGTGATGGTGAAGACGATGATGATGATGATGAAGAAGAAGAAGAAGAAGAAGAAGAATTAGAAGAAGAAGAATTAGAAGAAGAAGAAGAAGAAGAAGAAGAAGAAGAACAAGAACAAGAAGAAGAAGACGATGAAAATGTGGATGAAGATGTTGATTTAGGCGATGATGACTCGGAGGATGAAGATGAACAAGTCAATAATAGTCATGATGAAAGCGGTGGTAGCGATGAAGAAGATGACGATGAACTTGGTGATCTTAATGTCAATGGTGACCAACAACAAATACCTTCAGATGATGATAATTTCGGCAATAATGGTAACAATCAAGGGGATGAAGATACTGGAGAAGAATCACAACTCACAGTGGATGAAACCAACGACGATGACAACGACGATGATGATGATGATGATGGCTCAGATTCCGACATTCATGCAACAACAACAACAGCTCGATTTCCCCTGAAACGATCATATACATCATCTGATTACCTTGTAGAAACGCCTTATATGGAATCTGAAGAAGACGAAATTGATGAATTGAACGACGATGAAGAAGAATCACCAAACAAACGCCGAAAACCTTTATCATGATCTATCCTTCGTATATGATTTTATTTAGTCCTGACATACTCTTCTTTTTTTTTTTTTTTTTTTTTAGAAAGAGTTCCCCATTAGTTTGTATTCGTTCCATTCTTTTATTCATATCTCTTTATTCATTTGTTTTTTTTGTTTACTGCATACACTTCTTCATTCTATTTTATATCATATCACTACTTATTGTACATCATCATTCAATAAAAACAATATAGTCATATTTGAACTATTTTTTTTATATACATATTTGTTTGAGAGTATATAAAATAATTTGGGATATTGAAAAAAAAAGACAGGGTATAGAATAAGGTTCTTTTATTTATTAAAGACAGTTGTTTTATATTATTTAAATAAAGTAAGAAGGAATGATAAAAGGAAAGGGGGGGAATCGATTCAAGGAATGTGGTGGTTAGAAAACTAATTAACTAATTAAACTAAACTAATGTATTATCTATGTTCTCTTAATTCAAAATAAGTACTTGCAAATAAAGAACATCTGACAGAGACATCCCAATCGATATGTTCCAAAAATCGTCGTTCAATGAGGTTACTATATGATAAAAAGAAAAAAAGTCAGTTTATCATCACACAATTCTTTTTTTTTAAAAAAAAAAAAAAAAAAAAAAAAAAAAAAAAAAAACCTACATATGTTTGATGTCCAATTCTGGGAAAATCTGAGCAAAATCCATATTGTAAACAGCACAATCATCCCATACCTTGATAGAAGTAATCAACCCTGCCAATACAATCAATCGCCAATTTGCTTCACAAAGATGTTGTTTAGAGTTTTCTAGCATTCTTTCAATGTAAATCACTGTAATAATGGCATGTTCTGCTGTCAACTATTAAAAAAAAAAAGGAGTTCAAGACAAGAATAATTCTTCAAATAATATATTACTTACTACCCCATTTTCAAATACATAGGCAATTTGATCAAAGATATCACGCCAATGAGCCATAGGAATAGTGGTAAATAAATCTTTGGTATTTTCCCCTGGTTGTAAATTTGGATGAGCTACATAGGCTGTGTCAGAAGTAAATTGTTGATATGCATGATTATGTCGAATAATATCATATAAAGTCCAAGAAACACTAAATCAAGTAAGAGGTAGAATGATAAAAAAAAAAATGTTATATCATTTGCTATATACTCTTCCTTTTTTTTTTTTTTTTTTTTTTTTTTTTTTTTTTTTTTTACCTTTTCAAAGTACTGATGATACGTTCGCGTGGTTGTTGTTGATCATGAAATTTTTCTTGCCATTGTAGAGCAAATGAAGTAGAGGACATGGATCTTGTGGTGTATTGTACATGATCTTCAACATCTAAACTCTTTCTTCCCAATCCCATCTTGATAAAAGGTACCGAGGGTTCATGTTTCATATTGGTATCCGTTTTGCTTGTTTTGATGGTTCGTCTTGCTAAAGATGCTGGAGGACTCCAAGGTGTCTTGAGATTATTTTCATCATCATCATCATCATCGTCGTCGTCGTCGTCATCTTCAACTTCATCTTCTTCATCTTCGCTATATTCGTTATAATTGTTTGTGTCTTGAAGAAAATCAGCATCATAGAGCAAAGTACGATTGGGTGTCGAAGATAAATGTATCGATTCTGTAGTGGTGGTAACATCATTTGGCAAAAGCACGGTTGTGGCTAAAGATGGTCGATAGACGGCATTTGTTCTATCGTAAGGTGAAGAATCGGATGGTTGTTGAAGTTGTTGTAGTTGGCAAGAAGATGATTCGCTACTAGAGTCATCATCAAAGTGGATTGTCAATTCAACATTGTCTACATTATCGTTGTTGTCATTCATAGACGAAATGATGTCGTTCTTTATTTGGATCGTATCGTCCTGATGAATGTGTCCATCCGAATCAATAGGTGTGTCAGCATTATCCTTGAATTGATTATCAGATAAAGAAGAAGGAGGAGAACAAATGATACTGGACGCGGGGATTTCTTGTACAGGAAGACGACAACGACGAGAGGAGGATCCAGGAAGGTTATGCGGTTCGGGCAAATTGATTTGAGACAAGACAGATAAAGGAAGTGCAGAAGAAAGATGATGACTGGTGTTCGATTTCAATTGAGGATGAATACGTTGACTACCACCTTGAATCACCTTGCGTACTTTTGTTCCAATCTTGGATAACATAAACGAAAAACTGCGTCGATAACCATGAGAGCTGCCACCATTATCCTTTTGACTTGTTTTGGATAGATATGTAGTTGATGTTGTACTGGAAGAAGAAGAAGAAGACAAAGATGGCGATAATCCAGGCAAGGGATGTGAGTGTTGATAAATCCGACGGTGCTCGTGATCTTCCAGTTGATCAGAATAAATTTTCTGAGATCTTCGTTGTGATAGAAGAGGTTGATGAGTATGTTGAGGTCGTTGAGGTAAAGGAGGTCGATGAGATGAATCATATCTTTGATGAAAAGATGCCTCCGTTTTGGAAGTGGAAAGTTCGGATGGAACAGTACCAATTTCAGGAGACATCGATGTTTTATTAGTCGAGGACAAGTCGGAAATATTTTGTTGTTGGCAATTTGATTTCTTGGGACCAAATGTCATCGGAGCCACAGCAGGATTTTTTCGTTTTGGGAACGTCCAGGAAAACCAAGAAGAGAGACGACTTGTTGATTGACTTTTTCGGCATTGTTTTGTTGTTGTAGTTATAGTTGTTGGTTGGATAGATGAAACTGAAGTTTGTAAATATCGTTGATGATCAGTTGAAGATGATGGTGAAGACTGATAGAGAGAAGCAATATTCATAGTAGTCTTTGCTCTTGGTGGAGGAACAATATCAATCTTAGATGAACTTGTTGATAACCACGCGCTGAATAGTTTTTGACATAGAGGAAGGGCTTCCACTGGTACACTGGCTAATAAAGCTTCATCTATTTTTGGTAAAGCATCACGTAAAGGTTGTACTAGATCTTGAGGAATTGGAGGAAGAGAACATGGTCCATATTGCTGTTGTCTAAATGCAGGATCAGAACTGGGTGATGGTACACTATTCGAATACATTTGAGAGAAGAAAAAGAATGTTTTATTTTTTCAAAAAAAAAAAAAAAAAAATGGGTAAATATGGAATTTGTCACTTTTTATTTTTGGCCAATGATAAAAATAGTCTACATTTTTTAGATAAAAAAGAGTTTTTCTTTTTTTTTTTTTTCTTACCTCGCAGTTCTTTATAGTAGTTGTCATATAAATAAGTGAGTCTAAATATCCACATCCAGTATACTGCTCCATTGCATAAAAAGAAAGTATAAGTAACTATAATATAGAAATACGAACTTAAAAGTAAAAAAGGTTATACCTAGTCATGTTGAGTGTGTGTGTGTTCTAAACGATTCATAATCATTATCTATCGTAAAATATCATTAGCCTGGTCAATTGTATTTTTAAAAAAGGAAAAAGTATTTGAGAACAATGATACTTACGTTGCTTCATGAAAACAAAAGAGGTAATTAATATAACTTTAAGAAAAGAAGTCAATCTATATATAAAATAGTATAATAAAAAAAGAAAAAGAAGAGAAAATAAAAACAAAGAGGGGGAGGAGATGTATGAGAGGGTAAATTTCACACTCCGTTGTTCGCTGCATGAACATAGAGCATAGAAAAACCACGGGACTTTACCGTGATTAACATGGTTTATTTAAAAATAAGTAATAAAATAAAAAAAAAAAAAAGGAAAACAACTAATCCATATAAATCCAGATAAGAGAATCAAAAGCCAATAAAAAAATTCAGGTACCAATAGCATCATCCAATCCATTTTCAAATCAGACGGAATAACAGGAAGATATGAGAAATATTCTATGATCAACATTTACCTACTGCCTACAGATAAGTAAATCTTATAATATCAAGATTAATGTATCCATCATAATATTTGTTATTATCTTTGCAGTGTTAAGATTATTATGATTATTTTTATTTTGTATTTTAAGAGTGATATCGTTTTCTAATAAAGATAGATGGTATTATTATATTAATAATAATAATAATAATTAATAATTGATAAGTAGTGAGCACCAGTTCTGGTTAGATAGAATAAAAATAAATAAAAGATAATTTTGTAGGTTGAGTCCAAAAATGGAAATGGATTTGACCAAGAACTTGATGATGAGGAAATAATAAAGTAACTTGAATAATAAGCCTGATTATTTGTTTTGTAAGCGCTAATAAAAGAATAAAACCTAAGATGATTGATACCTTAAGACTGGTCAAGAATGATTTGGTTTATAAATTATCAATTAACAAGGAAAAAAACAAATTGATAACTGTACTTTTGAAGATGTGTTTATTAAAAATAAGATCAGAAAGAAAAACTAAATAGAGGAGGGGACTTATATGTAAAAGAATAAAAAGTAACATATAATAAAAAAAAGTAAAAGTTGGTAAAAAAAAAAAAAAAAAAAAAAAAAAAAAAAAAAGGTAAAAAATGAAAAAAAAGTAAAAGTTGGTAAAAAAAGTAAAACATGAAATAACCAGGAAAAGAGTGTAGATCGAGGATCCATGAAATCAAACGTTGGTCAGCGATGAGCAGACGGAAAGATGATTGAGAAGATGCTGATCCAGATACCGAGCTTGAGGGAATGAACTTAATAAAAAGAATAATGTTGATTAAAAAAAAAATCCAAGTACATATAATCACACTTGTGTTGATTTCCTTTCGTAAGAGCAGAGTTGGAATAATAATGCAATGACGATTTGTTTTTCTAATGAAGAAAGGCCTAGGCGTATGATGCTGGAAAGTTGACAAATCATCATTGTCGCGGCTGTTGCATGCTGTCTTTTTTCATTGTATCCAAAGTATTTACCGCGTTATTTGTCACGAATTGTCGAGTTATGATATAGTAGTTGTTGACTGTCCTTCTTTTTTGTCAAAAAAAAAAAAAATAGAGATATGTAAAAAAATAATAATTTATTGAACAAATATATCAAAGATCTATGTACACTTGTTTATCATCTTGTTTTTTGTTCTTGTTCTTCCTTCTTTGTTCTAGTTCCAATATTTGATCTATTGATCGTTTCTATAAATACAAAACTATGTCAATAATAAAATATATACTATATTTTATTTTACCTTGGATGCTTTTTCTTTCACATCTAATATTGTAGTATTGTGTACTTTGAGAAGAGCTTCTTTTGATAGAGCAGTAGCTAATCAAAAAAAAAAATTAATATTTATATAATATATTATCAATAAAACTTACAAGGTTGATCATCTTGAATTCCAATAATCTTGCGTATATTCATAGCTCCAGGGTCATTGTGTCCTTTTAAGAATTTCCTACAATAAAAAGAAAATATTGTATCAGTTTTGATTCTTCTGTTGTGGATCTTAATTAAAAAAAAAAAAAAAAAAGAAAAAAGAAAAAAGGATACTTACGTCCATGATTCTTTCTCATTTGCTATTTTTTGTTTATCTATCACAGGTTTCTTGTTGACTTGTTTGCCATCAGAAGTCATTCGAATATCTTTAATAGTGTAAATATGTTCTTTTTTCTTTATTTTTGAATATAAACTACCAGATACATCCTTGTAATGCGTTTGACCTTCTTTAGATTGAACAGTAGATGCCCATCGAATATCTATTCCGCTATCCCTACAAAAGTAATCAGAACATGAATACGATAAAATGTATGAGAAAAAGGGAAATTTACCCTGATGCTAATTCCATACGACCGTTCTTGGATAAATTACAAATACTAGTAATGTGGAGATCACAAAAAACACCAGATCGTCTAAAAAAACCATACCAAGAAAAAAAAAATGTCAATCATTTCAATGCATAATATATATATATTTGTTTGATATTGTTGTTACTTCTTTTTTTTTTAGTTACCGATCAATCGTAGCTGAACATCGTTTAGGAGGTTGTATATAAGCTTCGCATCGTCCCATATCCAGACTTTCACCAATATGCCATATTTGTTGAAGATGATTAACTTGTAAACCCACCGCGTCTTCAGACTATATAATCATGGAAATAGTAAATATCAACTTTTTGTTAAAGATATAATATATACACATACCGATAGAACTGTTGGCTTCGTCACACCTAATACTGTTCCCACTTTGACCAAATCCTTGTATCTTTCATTAGCTTTGCCCAAAAGAAAAAGATCAATGTAACAATTTCGTAGATCAGTGAGTCGTAGCACTAACATGGCATTATCTGTCTTGATAGACCTTTCTACAATCCCAATGGTAGCCCAATCCTTGGGTTTTTTGATCTCTACATAGATCGATGGTTTGATACGAGAAGAGAGATGGTTACAAGCAATATAGTCGAGAGTCGCCAATTTATTATCAAGATCTGTTGTTTTCATATATCGTTTCCTAAAAAAAAAAAAAAAAAAAAAAAAAAAAAAAAAAAAAGATATTCATAAACATGAAAATGAGGTTATTATTTACATTGATTGAATATGACTGATTTACCTTAAACGAATACCAGAATAAGTTTCAACATCCTTGTCAGGTTTAGTGAGAGACATATCGGGTATAGATAAATATGAAAAAGAAAAGGAAATGGGAAAAAATTGTAGCAAACGATTATTTTTCTTTTCTCAACCACTCGGTACAGTGTTTTTAAAGTTTTTTGTCGGGTCACAAGAAAATAGTTTTCGTGATTTTATTAAACAAAATATCGGATTTTCCCAAAATGAATAGCGCATTTCCACTATTATAGATATCGCTTCAGAGATGTCGATTAGAGTATATTGATGGATGGATGATGGATCTTTTTTTTTTTTTTTTTTTTTTTTTTTTTTTACATACTCACATTTATGAATATATGATATAGGCAACTCCAGTAGCAAATTGACCTCATAGCTGACAAATGTAATAAAACTGCATAATGTTACTTCTTTTTTTCTTCACATACAAAATAAATTTCTTTTCACATGTGAAACCTATTCAAAATGCCATTTTCCTCTTTTTTTTTTTTTCTTTTTTTTTTTTTCTTTCTTTTTCTTTCTTTTTCTTTTGTCTTTTCCTTTCTTTATCTTTTTTATATCAACTTCTAAACCTCTCTACAAGTCTCTTTATCTTCTATCCATATCAAATACAAGTTTTATCTGAAGTACAAGTATAACGACATCAAGACGGGCTAAGGCCTATTTGCTTCTTTTTTCTTGTTGCTCTGTTGTTTTGATCCACTGTTTCCGCTCCTCATCCTTTTCTTCTTCTTGGTTGGCTGTATCTTTGTCGTAGGATCAAGATCTCAAAAATCATTACCTTACATGTGCAGATCAGTCAACCCTCGCCTTCCTCTATTTCCACCAGTGGTATCAACAATAACATCAATAATATCTTTCTGTGTGTCTCTCTCTTCTCTGTTGCTCTTCTCACAATTTTTCCGTGTACTGAAAACACGTAGATGTTTACAGTTTTTGTAAGTTTTTTTTTTTTTTTAATTGATGAATATGATGATGGATGATGTACTAACGAATTTTTTTTTTTATTTTTCCAATATGATCTCTCTTTGGTATTTCCAATTTGATTTGTCCTTCTATCTCAATTTTTTTTTATGCGTCATCCATTATCTGTTTTGTCCGTCATTCGTTCTCTATTCTTACGATATCTTATTTCCTATTTTGGCGACATCTTATTTTTGAAACTGCGTCATGTATTAGTGGACAAACTGTATCAATGTTTGATCATTGATTGAAGTTAGATTGGCTAAAAGTGACAATAAAGTATGATTTACTGTTTTTTTTCATGTGAAGCGTGTTTATCTTTTCTTTTAGTAACCATTACTAAGTACAAACTTCTTTTTTTTATTGTTATTATCACTACCACTGCAAATGATGGATTTTAAAGGTATCAATACAAACTAAACCTAAAAAGATCAACTAGATCACTACTAAATAAAGTACTGCAAATTTATACTAACTAAAGTAAAATATTTCAATAAGGGAAGGCACGATAAGTACTTGTATCTATGAATCAAGAAAATAATGATTAGTATTATGTTTTATATTTATCATTCCTTTTTTTTTTTTTTTACAACTTACCACGAACATCGGATAAACCAAGTTCAACACCAAAGTTGACAAATCCTTCGTGATTGAGCTTGATATTCTTTCCCTTCTTTTTGGATGCAGCTGGATCTTCCCAAGGAGAACGACAATATACACAAGTGACATCATGTTGCCTAGTAGATTTCCACATGTTGAAGCATGTCTAATAAATAAATAAATAAATAAAAAAGAATAGATTCATAATTAATTATACCTTTTTCTATTTAACAATCTATAAAGATACACTTACCTTGTGAATATTATTACCGCATACGCGACAGAATAAGATATCAAGAATAGCCTCTTCCTTAAATTCATCACAACATACTGGACAATCGGATGAATCCAGAGAACGTCTAATCAAATAAAATATTAGAACATCTATTATTTCATATTATTTTCTTTTACCTTTCTGTCTTGATCTCGGATGGACTTGGTTCACCATTCAATTTTTTATCAATCATAATCTTTAATTCTTCGGGTATCAATGTACTAGGATCAGGAGCACAAGTGGAAAATATTTGTCGCAATACCTAATTTAATCAAGAGAGAAACATTAATATTTAAACATGGGTTATATAAAATAAGATATTTACATCATGACTAGGTGTCATCGTTTGGAATATGGGTGAAGTTGCTGGAAGGGAAAACATTTTCAAGAGAATCATCAACATATGTTTGCAATGACGACGACGATAACGGAAATCAGCACAAGAGCAGGAAAGAATTGGCCCAATCTTCACAGTATATAACTAAGGATATATATATATATATAAAGGAGATAAGTGATTCAAAGGATCAATGATTTATATTTAAAAAAAAAAAGCTTACGTTTCCTGTACTGCCAGTAACTAATCCAATAATAATAATAATAATAAAATTGTAAGTATATGATATGAATAGATTACGCAATTCTTATCATATATATATATATATATATCTATATATTTACCTTGAAATTCTTCCTTGGTACTATCCTTTGGGTTTCTTGATATCACAAATAGTTTTTCTCGTCGAGCACGTTCAATTCTTCCACGCATTGCCTAAAGTATTAAAAAAAAAAAAAAAAAGATATCATATCATTTAGCATATTTCATTGAGTTCTATTTTTTTTTTTTCCTTACAGGTAACAACATTGCTTCCTCTTCAGTGGCAAATGATTCTACTTTTATTTTTGATTTCTTTGGGACTCTTGTTTTCTTGGGAGTAGGTACTCTTGTCTTCTTGATTGCTGGTTCTTTCTTGATAGCTGGTACTTTCTTCACTGTAGGTTTTTTCTTTTTGATAGTTTTGGATCGAGAGTTGATTTCCGAGAGATAATTGATAGATAAGTCGTCCACTTCTTCCTAATAAAAGAAAAAAATGAGAACAACGTTCCATATGATTTAAAAGTACAATTTACCTTGATACGAGTCATCCCAGTTGTTTGTTCCATCTAATTAATAATAGGAATAAGTATAAAGACATTGATTGAACCAATGAAGTGAACTTACCTTAACAGAACTTGTTTCTTGCTTAATCACAGCTTGTATCCGCGTTTTGGACTAGAAAATAATAAAAAAAAATAAAAAAAAATACATATTTTATTAAAATAAATGAAAACATGGCTTTTATTTTTCTTTATTTTTTTAGCTTTTTACCATATTGTAGCTAAACACAAGAATTCTGCAAAGAAAAGAAAAAAAGAAAATTGAAATCATACTGTATTTAATGCCGCCTCTTTCAACAAGGACTATTTTTAGATTACTTAAAAAGTGGCTTGGGTTCAAATATGGATCAGAAAGAATGACCAATCAAAATTTAAAATTCAGCATCTAACCTCCTTTTGGCCAAGCATATCTTCTCCAATGGTTCTATGACTGAATTTATAACAAGGACAACTCTGGTGACTTTGAACAAATCTACAAAGGATTGCTGACAAAGCGGAGAGACACATGCATTGGCAATTTATCAAGTCATTATTACAATAGAATTACGATCGAATTGATGAGGTAAGATTTACTTTTAATTATACGATTTTGATGAAAGTTATGCTCAATATTTTCTTTGGATGTCATAATATATTGTAGTTGGAAATGAATTTTGGAACTATTATATGCTCTTTTTATTCGTCCATTCAAGAATATCAATCATAAAAGTTGAACTAGTTATCTGGAAAGCATGCTGTTGATCGTACTAGTGTGGATGGAATATCTGAACAACAGGAATTATATTTACTCTACGCGTGGTACATAAGATGATATTCATAACGGCAGAAAAAAAGTAAGTCCTTTATAGAAAATAAATTAATAAAAAAGGTCAATTGTATTTATATTTCATTATTATATCTACTTGAAGAATTCATGGATTGGTGTAATGATTCTACTCGTCAAGCTTGCAAGTGTATGGTGAAATTGAATGAATATTTGTTACTTGTATACTGCTGGTTTCCGCTCTTCTGTAATCAACAAACGTGTCCCTATTGCTTTTATGCTTACATCTAATGAAATAGTACCTGACATGGTTAGAGTAGGTCAAGGCCAACAATAATTTGAATGTACAGCGTGTGATGATTGATTGCAGTAATACCGAAATATCAGGTCTTCGATCTATCTTCAATGATGGTGTAACTATTTTATTGTGTCACTGGCACATCAAACGTGTATGGGAAAAGAATTTGACATCAAAGGTAAAAATGAATTATAAAAAAAAAATCATTCTACTATTGTATGTATAACTTACTGTTTTATTCTTCTATTATATAGACCAAAGGTGATGATCAAGTATGAAACTCGACAATTATTGGATGTAACTCGTATTAAGTTGAATGATATGATGCATGCAGTTTCAAGTGAAAGTTTGGTCCTCTTTCTAATCAAGATATAAAACTGATTTCTCTGAATTTATACATATTTCAAGACTTATTATTGGTACGACAATGGCAAGATGAAATTATGACCCAAAGCTTTTTGATCTGTAAGTAATCATTTATATTATAGGGTATAGTGTTTACTAATAGTTCTTTTTTATTGTAGAATGCTGTATTTCACACCAACAAGTTTACGATAATACAAGCAACTTATTCAGCTCAATTGACTCAACCTGGAGGGCCGTATCTGGATATTGATAAGAAGGAACTGTTGAACGAAAGAATACGTCAGTTTTAGGAATGTTATTGATGATATCGCTCTCCCCAATCATCACACATCTGGACAATCATGATGATTATTGGTATTTTATTGGTTTTTTTATTGTTGTTGTATATATTCTTCTTTTTTTTACGTTATATTTTGTTTTATTATCAAATAAAGGATAATCATCAATATATTATTTCTACTCTTCATTATTCGTTTGTATTATTGGTAAAAAAAAAAAAAAAATAGTTTTTTTTTATTATATATGCTATATTTATTATACAAAAATATTCAAGCCAATGCGTGATTCCAGTCTACACCAAATAAAGGGCACATCAGAAAGAATGAACATATCGTCCATGGGCGCACAATAGTTACGTATAGCAGTGAATCGTAGACTTGATTATTGACTGAATGAAAATCATATTCATGATGATGAAGTGATGATGGATGATGAGATCCAGGTTATTTAAATAGTATTGTTATTTATTTTTTAACGTACTTACGATATCATTATTATATTTGAGTCAAATAAAATAAATAAATCCATGGAAGAACGTCTAAAATGTCAAAAATGAAATATGTGGACCCTACTCCAATGTCAGCAGACAAGACAATGTTTTCTTTTTTTTTTTGTTTACTCACGTGTGTTTCGAATGTTGATGTGATCATCCTTAAAATTCCATTGAGGAAGTCTAAATGTGAAAAATGAACCATAGTTTTTTCTTTTTTTCTACTCGAATGTTGATACAATAACGCTTAATCAATATATCAATCAAAATACAATCGAAGACCATAAATCATACAAAGATCATACACCAACATATAATATTTAAACAAAATATAAGAAATCGAACACCACCCATTTCATTTCTAGATTTATATTATATATATATATATATATATATATATATATATATCAAAAAAAAAGACTATCTTAGAAACCTTTTTTTTTTTCGTAAACAATCAACCGTTATCTTGTATATATTGAACTCTTTGTCAAAGAGTGGAGTAACCTAATTTAGAAATTTCATCTCCGCCTTATGTCTGTGCTCTTTTTTTCTGATGCATATTTTTTGTCTTTCTTTCTTTTCCTTTTCCTGTTTTTTTCCTGCCGTTTTTTCACTTTCTTTTTCTTTCTTTCTTTTTTTTTTTTTTGCTTACGTGTGTTCTTTTTTTTTTACATATTACTACAATTCTTTATACTCTATTATATCTCTTTTATTCTTTTATTATCGTTTAGAACACATCTATTTTCTTTTCCCTTGATTTACCCGTTATGGCAAGATTAAAGCCAAACCGTTTTGATCAATCAACATATCGGAAAGCTGAACTTCACACTCAAGATCAAAGAAGAAAAGGGTCTCAAGCAACACCTCTGGATAAAGCAGAATGTATCAGATGTATGAAACTGACCTTTCCCATTCGACTAGCCAAAACAATCAGGACCATGCATAACAAGACGAAAGGAAAGAAAAAGCAGCCAGGAAAAGAACAATTCAAGGCGGATCTTTTGAAGCAAGAACAAAGCAAGAAAGGAAAGAAGCTGGGACTGAGAGATCTCTTCAAGGACACTGCCAATAAATACAACGATGGTAAATATTTAATACAGAGGTCATATGACTTAACTAACTTTTTTTTTTTTTTTTTTTTTTTTACTGTTTATTATTATTATGACCATTATGATAGAACATCCACAACAGCGTGCCGTTACTATCTCTAACATCAAACAGTGTGTTGACACCGAAGCTATCGACTTCTTTGCCCTCTGGTTCGCATTCTTGGACGACAATCTTGATCATGCTCTGGATGAACATTTTGCATCAATTACTGAAGGTGACGATGATGATGACAGCTCTCAATTCAACTATACAACACCCAGTATAAAGGTGATATCAAGGCCATTGACAGAAATATTGAGAACCGACTTGACAGTGGACGAAAAAAAAGTATTCATGAACACTATTGATCGTTGTCGGGAGGTTGTTTCAGACAAAATGATGGATCTCTCAACAATTTTGGCATTGGACTTAACTAGAAGAACTACGTAAGTTAAACCATTTTATATATTCAACTGAAAAGAGATTTAATAATCTATTCTCTATGATAGTGGACCTCCTGTTGACATCATGGGAATTATACCTGAAAAAGCGCAAAGAAACACTATGGATAGTCCTTTGACAGTGGCTCCACCTTCAAGTGATCTGAAAAACAAGATGCTTAAAAATGACTCCATCGATGGTCGAAAATATTCGGATCTCTATTCCAGCAATCACTTACAGCAGATGCTCACTTCAATCACATCCAGTACATCCAGTACATCCACTCAACAGTCGACATCAATAGCTCCTTCTGAACCTTCATCTTCCTCGTCCGTTCCAGTGCCTTCCTCACAAACCCAACGTTCTGGTTTCTTTGATTTCAACCGTGGTGATATGAAAGATGCTACAATTACCCCATCACCTCCTGGAATGGGCTCAATCATGAGTACATACGTCACCCAGTACGCCACCAACCTCAAAATCATGTATGAAGGGAAGTTGACTGATTACATTTTGGGAAAAGCTCTCTATGTCCTTTTACGATGCCACCTCTCGCCAAACAAAGAAGAAGAAGGCAGCACCAAGTACAAAAAGGAAACAACAAAGGAAACGAAAACTGAATCAAAAAAGCCAAGGTAAAAACAAAAAGAACAATTAGTTTATGATGATGATTAGCGATCTGTATCATTAAGTATTAACTCTTTTTTTTTTTTTTTGTTAGCAAACCAAAGTCGTCAACTTACGCCTTGTTATGTCGTCGAAGAAGAGACCAAAATCGTATCCATCGCATTCAAAAGCATGATCATATTCTGAATCCTGAAGCTCTGGAAAGGAAAAAGCGTCATTTACAAGAATTGGAACAAGCGATTGAATTAAGGAAGACTACTACTACTGCTACTACTGCTACTACTGCTACTACTGCTACTACAACTGTACCTACTGGCTCCACCACAACACCTTCTGTTTCCCGAGAAGGCACTGATACCGGTATTGATCCAAAACTTTTGTCTAATGAGCCATCCGTGAAACGTTTACAGAAATTAACAAGACTGTTGAAGGCCCTCCTACTGAAGAATTCTCTCCCTGAAAATGCTGATGTCGAACTTCTTCAATCTCATGTCAAATACATCCAACTCAAGGAAATAGAAGTTCCCATTATCCTCAAGTTATATCATTTTTTTCTACCTTTCGTTTTACCTCGTTCATATAACAAAAGCGTGGACCAACATCCGATCTTCCAGTACCCTCTCATCTTGTTGTGTAATTCAATTCTCTATATCACCGATTATCGCAAATTTCAACGGTTACCGATACCAACGAAAAATCCGTCGACACTGGCAGCAATTTTCTTAGATGCAAGATCTCTTTACAATCTATTCTGCTTGTTAAAATTTAGACAAGGTGGACAACGGATCAAGGCTGGCGAAACTGCTCCTCTGAACTCACTTGGATTCGATGTATCCTTTCATGGTGATGTGATTACTAGTGAAGCAAAAGCTGTGGAACAACGAAAATCTATGTTTGGTGCCTTCTTCAACCTACCATTTATTGAAAAACTTTGTCGAAAGGTATCTGGATATTCCTTTGATTACCGCCTGATCGTTACAACATTTGGTGTGGTACGAATTCAGATAAAAAAGGACATGGCTCTCACTACAACAGCAACAACATCAACACTAACATCAGCAGTAGCAACATCATCTACAGCAACAACATCAGTGGCAGCAACAACTGGTAAAGTCGACAGAAAAGGGAAACGAAAACAACAAGTGGTAATAACAACGGATACAAGCAAGAGACGAAAAACTCAACCCTCTTCTGGTGATGACAAGATGTTGAAGGTCGATGAACAATTATCCAAGTTGAAAGACAATATGAAAGAACCAACAATGGAGCTGGCACAAGTGAATGCAGAAATTTCCAAGATCACCAATACTTTGAACAGTATGGCGGCATCATTTGGATCAGGCAATATTGGCGGATCGACAAAGCAACAACGACAAAAGCGATATAAAAGAAAGAAGCTGGCCCAGGTCGATATATCATCTTTGGTTTCATCATCAACCAGCAAAAACGATTTGATAAAGAATAGATCTCAAATGAAGGCGCGACGTGACAAATTGATATCCCAGCTCTTACAAATAGAGAACAGTCGAAGTCAATTGAAAGACGAAAAGAAGGAAGCATTTGAAGAAGCTTACGTTGAAGATAATGATACAATCATCGCTAATACTTCACCAGTGTTTCAAGCAACCACTTCAGATCAACTTTTAGTAGGCTGTGATCCTGGTCTTTCAACGATGTTACAAACGACTTATGCTGATAAACAAAAAGTATCCTTCTATTTGTCCCTTGACAACCGTTTCCAACCTCTCGAACAATTCTCTCAGGAAATGGATCTTGACGACGACCGCAGCATCAGGACAATGATGAAGTTACCGACTTTTCCCATCAGCAGCAAGGATATCGATAATAAGACGATGTCAAAAAGGTCTCGAACAAAGATGAATAATAAGAAGGTAAGAGAAGATATAGCAGAAAATAAATCCAAAGACGTTTCATAATGATTATTTTTTATTTCGTAGGCAAACGATGATACTATTATGCAAACTGAAGCTGATCTGGCTGATTCTGCAGTTAACGTGGCATTATCATACAACAAAGAGGCAATTATCAAAAAACACAAGGTAAGAAAAAACTAAAGTATCATTAAGTTCATACGAGTAATCCTCTTTTTTTTTTTTTTTTTTTTTTTTTTTAATCGTAGAAACAACGGGAAAATGCCAACAAGCTTCGTTCATTTTATCAAGGAAAATGGTGCAAACAACAACGACGATCGCAACCAAGAATGAAGCAACGAGGTCTAAATCATGTTATGAAGTACCATCGGGACAGGATACAATATCACTACTCTGCGGCTACTTCTACCATCAACAACAAGGTCGATCTCAAGTTTTTCTATGGCGCTGCCGGTCGTGGAACAGGTTCAAGAATCAAAGGCTTCCTGCGACGTAGTCATCTCGATGTTATCGCCACTATTGAACAAAAATCAAAAGTGTTCATCACTGACGAATATCGAACAACGAAATTATGCTGTCTTTGTCACCAGGTTGTCAACCATCCTCGTAAACAATCAGGCAAGCTTAATCTTGGAACAGTCATATGTGTGAATCCTGAATGCATTGGTAAGAAGCTTGGATGTATTGCAAGATCACGGGATGCCAATGCATCAATGAACATGATTATGTCTGGACTACAACAAGAGTTATATGGTTCTGTGCCGTCTCCGTTCCTCCGCTCCTCTTCCTCCTCCTGAATATGAATGAACAACTGGATCTTGGGCTACCTCGTCTGGAACAATATTTTGTGGTTATACATCAGCTCCTCTTTTTGTAACATATTCCATCCTGGAATGGTTGAGGATATGTTCACTGTGCCTTGTGCCAGTGGAAATTTTTTAATTGTAAGTACATACTTCATATATCTTATAGTGATCGATCTCATCTATTCTTTTTTTAAACGCCGTTTCTTTTTTTTCTTGTTTTTGGGGGGGGGGGGAAATAACAGTCCACCTCCTTTTTTCTTTTCTCACCGATTTTTTTTTTCTTCTTTTTTTTTTCCTTTTTCCTTTTTTTTTTCATATATTAAAAAAAAAAATGTCTTCAACAAGGGTTTATATTGGTCACTTGGCTAGAGATGCCAGAGCTCGTGATTTGGAACGTCTTTTCAAGAATTATGGTGAAATCAGAGAAGTCAACGTCAAGTCTGGTTTTGGTTTTGTTGAATTTAAAAGTGCTCGAGATGCTAAGGATGTTGTTTATGACTTCCATGGTAAGAACTTTCTTGGTGAAAGGTAAGATGATGAACTTGTCTTTTATATCTATGTATTTATATTTATTTTTTTTTAAAAAAAAAAAATGTCCTTTCTTTTCTATTTTTTTTTTTATAGACTTATTGTAGAAATTGCTCGTGGAGCTCGTCGTACTCGTGATGATGGTCCTGATCGTGGTCGTCGTGATGATCGGTAATAGTTGAAAATATTTATAAATTTTACATAGATAGTATAATCTGATCAAACTAATCTTTATATATATATATATATATTTCTAGTCGTGGAAACTCTCGTCGGTCTACTTCTCGTTATCGTTTGGTTGTTGAAAATGTTGCCCCAAGCACGAACTGGCAGGTACGTTTATCTTTGTCTCTTTCTCCTCTATTTTTATCCCTTCTCCCTTTTCCCTAAGAGTGGTTGGTATTTGTGATTGTAGCCATCTTTGCCTGCTGTATGATGATAATGATGACACTCTACGGCTAAAGAATCCTCGGATTGGCTTGATATGGGTTACCTTTTTTTTTGTGGGGGGTGGTTTTTTTTTTCTTTCTTTCTTTCTTTCTCTCTTTCTCTCTCCTCTCTTTATGTTGCCTCTTTTGCCTGTCATGCTTACCTTCTTCATCCCTCCTCTTACCAAACTACCCAATAGGATCTCAAGGATATGATGCGCAAGGCTGGTGAAGTTATCTACGCTGATGTTGGCAAGCCTCGTCCTGGTGAAGGGTAATAAATTGATTGTTTATATAATTATTTTCATTATTAACTTTTTTATTTCCTGATTTTAGTGTCGTTGATTTTGCTGATCGTGCTGATATGGAATATGCTTTGAAAAAGATGAACGATCGTGAATTGAATGGTCAACGTATTACTCTTCGTTTGGTAAGTGAATAGATTAAATTATAATGAAAAAAAAAAAATGGCAAAAATTGAATTATATTTTATTGATTTATTTATTTATTTTTATATAGTATCATCGTGAACGTTCTCGTCATTCTCGTAGTCGTTCTAGATCTCGTAGCCGTTCTCCTCGTCGTTCTTCTCGTCGTTCTCGTACTCGCTCTCCTTCTGTTTCTCGCTCCAGATCTGTTAGCCCTCGCTCTCGTTCTCGTAGCGCTTCTCCTCGTCGTGTATCTCGATCTCAATCACCATCCCGCTCTAGATCTCGATCTCCTCGTCGTGCTGCTTCTGGTGAAAGACCTTCTCGTCGTAGTGCTTCCCCATCTGAAAGTCAAGGTTACCATTCCCCTGAACCTACCTCTGATGGAAGGTAAGAAAAAACAAATAAAATCAATGAAATCAATGTGCTGACTTATTTATCTATTTATTTGATAGGGATTAGGAAAGTTGATTATTGAAGAAAAAGACTGTTTTTAGTTTGTTAGTCTTAATCAATAGTTTAGTTGATATTAGTTTTTATCAGTACCCCTCCTTTTTTTTTTTTTTTTCTTATTATTATGATTTAGTTATTTAGTTTACTCCAATCTTCTTATCTGAAATAAATATAAAATTTTCTTATTCCGTTTGGTTTCTTCTTCCACACTTTCTTTCTCTCTCTGGGTCATTTTGGCTTTTATGAAGGATTACCTTCATCGTTTGTAATGTAGTTTCTTGTTCATTCTATTCGATCTCTTACTCTTTTTATTATTATTATTATTGTTTTTCTTTCACATACAGTTATCCGTACCAGGCAATACGCTTGTACCTTCATTCACTGCGTATTCTTCCACCTAAGCGTGCTCTTCGTCCTTCCGTCATACAACAACAACAACAACAACAACAACAACAACAACAACAACAACAACAACAACAGGCAATTGTTCAACCAGATGCGACATCTATCCAGAGTTTATTTCAAGTCATTCATAGCACGACAACTACTGATAATAACAACAAGATCAAGTTACTCAAGAAGAGACTAGGTTTTGTGGTATATCAGAAACCTTCCACTATCGCTGGAGCAGGTAACCGTATAGAGTATTATTATATTTTATTTTATTTTATTTTTTGGATTGGTTTCTTTACCTTTGCTTTTTCCTATAAAACTTAGGTACTGGGGTCTTTTTGGACGGATGTTGTCGCGCAGGTCAAGTGGTTTGTCTTTACCCAGGTATTAAAAAAAAAAAAAAAAAGGATGGATGACAATATCTATGACCATAGAAGTTATCTCACTAGTTAGGATC